>NC_080385.1:5000-1322440 GCF_014773155.1 Arachis stenosperma
TCGTAGAAAACCATAGAAATCACAAGAAACTCCTCGAAAAACCTAAAAAACCCTCAGAAATTTCAACAAAACCCTAAAAAACCCTCAGAAATCCCTAAAAATCCCTAAAAAATCTAAGAAAATCATAGAAAATCCCTAAAACCAAAGAAAAACCTAGAGAAACCCTAGAAAATCTTAGAAAATCCTAGAAAAATCCTCGAAAACCATAGAAAACCCTAAAAAACTCTCGAAAATCCTAGAAAATATTAGAAAAATCCTAAAAAAACCCTTGAAAACCCTAGAGAAACCCTAGAAAAACCTAAAAAACCCTTGAAAATCCTAGAAAACCATAGAAAACCCTAGAAAATCTTAGAAAAACCCTAGAAAATCCTAGAAGAGCGTAGAAAATCATAAAAACCCTAGAAAACTCCTAGAAAACTCCTAGAAAAACCTAGAAAATCCTAGAATACCCTAAGAAAACCCTAGAAAACCCCAGAAAACCTTAGAAAATCCAAGAAAAACCCTCGAAAACCATAGAAAACCCTAAAAAACCCTCGAAAATCCTAGAAAATACTAGAAAAAAACTAAAAAACCCTCGAAAACCCTAGGAAAACCCTAGAAAACCCTAGAAAAACCCTCAAAAACCCTAGAGAATCGTAGAAAACCCTAGAAAAACCCTACAAAACCTAAAAAACACTAGAAAACCCAAGAAAAACCCTAGAAAATCCTAGAAAAGCGTAGAAAGCCCCAGAAAACCCTAAAAAACCCTAGAAAATCCTAGAAAAACAATAGAAAATCGTAGAAAATCCTAGAAAAATCCTCAAAAACCATAGAAAACCCTAAAAAGCACTCAAAAATCCTAGAAAATACTAGAAAAACTCTCGAAAACCCTAGAAATACCCTAGAAAAATCTAGGAAACCCTAGAAAAACCCTCGAAAACCCTAGAAAATCCTAGAAAACACTAAAAAACACTAGAAAATCCTAGAAAACCCTCAAAAACCATAGAAAACCCTTGAAAACCCTAGAAAATACTAGAAAAATCCTAAAAAACACTCGAAAACCCTAGAAAAACCCTAGAAAATCCTAGAAAAACCCTCGAAAACTCTAGAAAATCCTAGAAAACTCTATAAAAATCCTAGAAAACCCTCAAAAACCATAGAAAACCCTAAAAAACCCTTGAAAATCCTAGAAAATACTAGAAAAACCCTAAAAAACCCTCGAAAACCCTAGAAAAACCCTAGAAAATCCTAGAAAAACCCTCAAAAACCCAAGAAAATCCTAGAAAAACCTAGAAAATCCTAGAAAACCATAGAAAACCCTAGAAAAACCCTAGAAAATCCTAGAAAAGCGTAGAAAATCCTAGAAAACCCTAAAAAACCCTAGAAAACGCTAGAAAAACCCTAGAAAAACTTAGAAAATCCTAGAAAAACCCTCGAAAACCATAGAAAACCATAAAAAATTCTCAAAAATCCTAGAAAATAATAGAAAAACCCTCGAAAACCCTAAAGATTCTAGAAAACCCTAGAAAAACCCTCGAAAACCCTAGAAAGTCCTAGAAAACCCTAGAAAACCCTATAAAAATCATAGAAAACCCTCGAAAACCATAGAAAACCCTAAAAATCCCATGAAAACCCTAGAAAATACTAGACAAACCCTAAAAAACCCTCAAAAACCCTAGAAAAACCTTAGAAAATCCTAGAAAACCCTAGAAAAACCCTCAAAAACCCTAGAAAATCCTAGAAAACCCTAGAAAAACTTAGAAAACCCTAGAAAAAGCCTAGAAAATCCTAGAAAAGCGTAGAAAACCCTAGAAAACACTAAAAAACCTTAGAAAACCCTAGAAAAATCCTAGAAAACCTTAAAAAATCATAGAAAAACCCTCAAAAACTATAGAAAACTATAAAAAACTCTTGAAAGTCCTAGAAAATACAAGAAAAACCCTAAAAAATCCTCAAAAACCCTAGAAAAACCTAGAAAACCCTAGAAATTCCTAGTAAACCCTAGAAAATCCTAGAAAACCCTAGAAAATCCTAAAAAACCCTCGAAATCCTAGAAAACCCAAAAAAACCCTTGAAAACCCTAGAAAATGCTAGAAAAACCCTAAAAAACCCTCGAAAACCTTAAAAAAACCCTAGAAAATCCTAGAAAACCCTAGAAAAACACTCAAAAACCCTAAAAAATACTAGAAAACCCTAGAAAATTCTAGAAAAACCCTCGAAAACCATAGAAAACCCTTGAAAACCCTAGAAAATACTAGAAAAACCCTAAAAAACCCTCGAAAACCCTAGAAAAACCCTAGAAAATCCTAGAAAACCCTAGAAAAACCCTCAAAACCCCTAGAAAATCCTAGACAACCCTAGAAAATCCTAGAAAAACCCTCGAAAACCATAGAAAATCCTAAAAAACTCTCGAAAACCCTAGAAAATCCTAAGAAAACCATAGAAAACCCTATAAATCCAAAGAAAACCCTAGAAAACCCTAGAAAAACCCTCGAAAATCCTAGAAAATCGTAGAAAACCATAGAAAACACAAGAAAACTCCTAGAAAAACCTAAAAAACCCTCAGAAATTCCTAGAAAACCCTAAAAACCCCTCAGAAATCCCTAGAAATCCCTAAAAAATCTAAGAAAATCATAGAAAATCTTTGAAAATCCTAGAAAACCCAAGAAAAACCTAGAAAAACCCTAGAAAATATTAGAAAATCCTAGAAAAACCCTCAAAAACCATAGAAAAACCCTAAAAAACTCTCAAAAATCCTAGAAAAATCCTAAAAAACCCTTGAAAACCCTAAAAAAATCCTAGAAAAACCTAGGAAACCCTAGAAAACCCTAGGAAAACCCTCGAAAACCCTAGAAAATCCTAGAAAAGTGTAGAAAACCCTAGAAAACCCTAAAAAACCCTAGAAAACCCTAGAAAACCTTAGAGAATCCTAAAAAACCCTCGAAAACCATAAAAAACCCTAAAAAACTCTCGAAAATCCTAGAAAATTCTAGAAAAACCCTCAAAAATGCTAGAAAAATCATAGAAAACTTTAAAAACCCTAGAAAATCCTAGAAAAACCCTCAAAAATCCTAGATAATCCTAGAAAACCCTAGAAAAACCCTAAAAAACGTAGAAAACCCTAGAAAACCCTAAAAAATCCTAGAAAAGCCTAGAAAACCCTAGAAAACCTTAGAAAATCCTAGAAAAACCCTCAAAAACCATAGAAAACCATAAAAAACTCTCGAAAATCCTAGAAAATACTAGAAAAACCCTAGAAAACCCTCGAAAACCCTAAAAACCCTAGAAAACCCTAGAAAAACCCTCGAAAACCCTAGAAAACCCTAGAAAATCCTAGGAAATCCTAGAAAACCCTCGAAAACCACAGAAAACGCTAAAAACCCTTGAAAACCCTAGAAAGTACTAGAAAAACCCTAAAAAACCCTCGAAAACCCTAGAAAAACCCTAGAAAATCCTAGAAAACCCTAGCAAAACCCTCAAAAACCCTAAAAAATCCTAGAAAACCCTAGAAAAACCTAGAAAGCCCTAGAAAACCCTAGAAAAACCCTAGAAAATCCTAGAAAAGTGTAGAAAACCCTAGAAAACACTAAAAAACCTTTGAAAACCCTAGAAAAACCCTAGAAAACCTTAGAAAATCCTAGAATAACCCTCGAAAACTATAGAAAACCATAAAAAACTCTCGAAAATCCTAGAAAATACTAGAAAAACCCTAAAAAACCCTAGAAAAACCCAAGAAAAACCTAGAAAACCCTAGAAAAACGCTCGAAAATCCTAGAAAACCCTAGAAAACCATAGAAAATCCTAAAAAAAACCCTTGAAAACCCTAGAAAACCGTAGAAAAACCCTCAAAAACTCTCGAAAATCCTAGAAAAACCCTAGAAAATCCTAGAAAAACCCTCGAAAACCATAGAAAATTCTAAAAAACTCTCGAAAACCCTAGAAAACCCTAAGAAAACCATGGAAAACCCTATAAATCGAAAGAAAACCCTAGAAAACCCTAGAAAAACTCTCGAAAATCCTAGAAAGTCGTAGAAAATCATAGAAAACACAAGAAAACTCCTAGAAAAACCTAAAGAACCCTCAGAAAACCCTAGAAAACCCTTAAAACCCTCAGAAATCCCTAGAAATCCCTAAAAAATCCAAGAAAATCATAGAAAATTCTTGAAAATCCTAGAAAACCCAAGAAAAACCTAGAAAAACCCTAGAAAATCTTAGGAAATCCTAGAAAAACCCTCAAAAACCATAGAAAACCCTAAAAAACTCTCGAAAATCCTAGAAAATATTAGAAAAATCCTAAAAAGCCCTCGAAAACCCTAGAAAAACCTAGAAAACCCTAGAAAAACCCTAGAAAACCCTAGAAAATCCTAGAAAACCCTCGAAAATCCTAAAAAAACCCTAGAAAATCCTAGAAAAGCATAGAAAATCATAGAAAACCCTAGAAAAACCTAGAAAATCCTAGAATTACCTCAGAAATCCCTAGAAAACCCTAGAAAACCCAAGAAAATCCTAGAAAACCTAAGAAAATCCGAGAAAAACCCTCGAAAACCATAGAAAAGCATAGAAAATCCTAGAAAACCCTAGAAAACACCTAGAAAAACCTAGAAAACCCTAGAAAAAACCTCGAAAACCCTAGAAAATCGTAGAAAACCTTAAAAACCCCTCAGAAATCCCTAGAAATCCCTAAAAAATTCAAGAAAATCATAGAAAATCTTTGAAAATCCTAGAAAACCCAAGAAAAACCTAGAAAAACCCTAGAAAATATTAGAAAATCCTAGAAAAACCCTCAAAAACCATAGAAAAACCCTAAAAAACTCTCAAAAATCCTAAAAAACCCTTGAAAACCCTAAAAAAATCCTAGAAAAACCTAGGAAACCCTAGAAAACCCTAGGAAAACCCTCGAAAACCCTAGAGAATCCTAGAAAAGTGTAGAAAACCCTAGAAAACCCTAAAAACCCTAGAAAACCCTAGAAAACCCTAAAAAAATCCTAGAAAAACATAGGAAACCCTAGAAAACCCTAGGAAAACCCTCGAAAACCCTAGAGAATCCTAGAAAAGTGTAGAAAACCCTAGAAAACCCTAAAAAACCCTAGAAAACCCTAGAAAACCTTAGAGAATCCTAAAAAACCCTCGAAAACCATAGAAAACCCTAAAAAACTCTCGAAAATCCTAGAAAATTCTAGAAAAACCCTAAAAACCCTCAAAAACGCTAGAAAAATCATAGAAAACTTTAAAAACCCTAGAAAACCCAAGAAAAACCCTCAAAAATCCTAGATAATCCTAGAAAACCCTAGAAAAACCCTAAAAAACCTAGAAAACCCTAGAAAACCCTAAAAATCTTAGAAAAGCCTAGAAAAACCCTAGAAAACCTTAGAAAATCCTAGAAAAACCCTCAAAAACCATAGAAAACCATAAAAAACTCTCGAAAATCCTAGAAAATACTAGAAAAGCCCTAGAAAACCCTCGAAAACCCTAAAAACCCTAGAAAACCCTAGAAAAACCCTCGAAAACCCTAGAAAACCCTAGAAAATCCTAGGAAATCCTAGAAAACCCTCGAAAACCACAGAAAACGCTAAAAACCCTTGAAAACCCTAGAAAGTACTAGAAAAACCCTAAAAACCCTCGAAAACCCTAGAAAAACCCTAGAAAATCCTAGAAAACCCTAGCAAAACCCTCAAAAACCCTAAAAATCCTAGAAAACCCTAGAAAAACCTAGAAAACCCTAGAAAAACCCTAGAAAATCCTAGAAAAGTGTAGAAAACCCTAGAAAACACTAAAAAACTTTTAAAAACCCTAGAAAAACCCTAGAAAACCTTAGAAAATCCTAGAATAACCCTCAAAAACTATAGAAACCCATAAAAAACTCTCGAAAATCCTAGAAAATACTAGAAAAACCCTAAAAAACCCTAAAAACCCTAGAAAAACCCAAGAAAAACCTAGAAAACTCTAGAAAAACGCTCGAAAATCCTAGAAAACCCTAGAAAACTATAGAAAACCCTAAAAAAATCCTTGAAAACCGTAGAAAAACCCTCAAAAACTCTCGAAAACCCTAGAAAAACCTAGAAAAACCCTCGAAAACCATAGAAAATCCTAAAAAACTCTCGAAAACCCTAGAAAACCCTAAGAAAACCTTGGAAAACCCTATAAATCGAAAGAAAACCCTAGAAAACCCTAGAAAAACTCTCGAAAATCCTAGAAAGTCGTAGAAAATCATAGAAAACACAAGAAAACTCCTAGAAAAACCTAAAGAACCCTCAGAAATCCCTAGAAAACCCTTAAAAACCCTCAGAAATTCCTAGAAATCCCTAAAAAATCCAAGAAAATCATAGAAAATCCTTGAAAATCCTAGAAAACCCAAGAAAAACCTAGAAAAACCCTAGAAAATCTTAGGAAATCCTAGAAAAACCCTCGAAAACCATAGAAAACCCTAAAAAACTTTCGAAAATCCTAGAAAATATTAGAAAAATCCTAAAAAGCCCTCGAAAACCCTAGAAAAACCTAGAAAACCCTAGAAAAACCCTAGAAAACCCTAGAAAATCCTAGAAAACCCTCAAAAATCCTAAAAAAACCCTAGAAAATCCTAGAAAAGCATAGAAAATCATAGAAAACCCTAGAAAAACCTAGAAAATCCTAGAATTACCTCAGAAATCCCTAGAAAATCCTAGAAAACCCAAGAAAATCCTAGAAAACCTTAGAAAATCCGAGAAAAACCCTCGAAAACCATAGAAAATCCTAGAAAACCCTAGAAAACACCTAGAAAAACCTAGAAAACCCTAGAAAAAACCTCGAAAACCCTAGAAAATCCTAGAAGATCCTAGAAAACCCTAGAAAACCCTAGAAAATCCTAGAAAAACCCTAGAAAACCATAGAAAACCCTATAAATCCGTAAAAAACCCTAGAAAAATCCTAGAAAATCCTAGAAAAGCGTAGAAAACCCTAAAAACTCCTAGAAAACCCTCAGAAATCCCTAAAAAACCCAAGAAAATCTTCGAAAACCCTTGATAATCCTAGAAAACCCAAGAAAATCGTAGAAAATCGTAGAAAACCCTAGAAAGCTCCTAGAAAATTCTAGAATACCCTCGGAAATCCTAAGAAAACCCTAGAAAACCCAAAAAAAATCTAGAAAACACTAGAAAATTCTAGAAAAAACCTCAAAAATCTTAGAAAACAAAGAAAATCCTAGAAAAACACTTGAAAACCGTAGAAAACCCTAAAAAATCTACGAAAACACTAGAAAACTATAAGAAAACCTTAGAAAACCCTAGAAATCCCTAGAAAATCATAGAAACCCTAAAAAATTCTTAGAAATATCCTGAAAACCCCTGGAAATCCAAAGAAAACCCTAGAAAATTGAAAAAGAACTTAAAACCCCTAGAAAAATCATAGAAAACATAGAAAATCCTAGAAAAACCCAAAAAAAACCCTAGAAATCTCTTAAAAACCCAAGAAAACCCTAAAAAACCATCGAAAACACTAGAAAATCCCAGAAAACCTCTGAAAATCCCGAGAAAAATCTAGAAAACCCTTAGAAATTCCTAGAAAACCTTAGAAAACCCAAGAAACCCTTGAAAACCCTAGAAAAACCCCAAAAAATCTTAGAAAATCCTAGAAAATCCTTGAAAAACCCTTGAAAACTGTAGAAAACTCTAAAAAATCCTCGAAAACCCTAGAAAACCCTAAGAAAACCTTAGAAAACCCTATAAATCCATAGAAAACCCTAGATAAACCTAGAAAAATCCTAGAAAATTTTAGAAAATCGTAGAAAACCATAAAAAATCCTAGAAGACCCTAGAAAACCCTAGAAAAGTTCTAGAAAAACCTAAAAAACCCTCAGAAATTACCAGAAAACACTAGAAAACCCAAGAAAATCCTAGAAAACCCTTAAAAATCCTTGAAAACTCTAAAAAACCTAGAAAAACCCTAGAAATCCCTAGAAAACCCTTAGAAATCACTGGAAAACCGTAGAAAACCCAAGAAAACCCTAGAAAAACGCCAAAAAATCCTAGAAAACCCTATAAAATCCTAGAAAAACCTTCAAAAATCCTAGAAAAATCCCAAAAAACCCTAGAAAATCCTACAAAATCCTTGAAAACTGTAAAAAACCCTCGAAAATCCTAAGGAAAACTTTAGAAAACCCTAGAAAATCCTAAAAAAATCCTAGAAAACCCTATAAATCCATATAAAACCCTAGAAAATCCTAGAAAAACTCTAGAAAATCCTAGAAAATCATAGAAAACCATAAAAAACCATAGAAAGCTCCTAAAAAAACCTAGAAAATTCTAGAATACCCTCAGAAATCCCTAGAAAACCCAAGAAAATCATAAAAAACCCTAGAAAATCCTAGAAAAATCCTGAAAACCTTAGAAAACCAAAGAAAATCCTAGAAAAACACTTGAAAATCGTAGAAAACCCTAAAAAATCCATGAAAACCCTAGAAAACCCTAAGAAAACCTAAAAAAACCCTAGAAATCTCTAGGAAATCCTAGAAAACTCTAAAAAATCCTTAGAAATACCCTAAAAACCCTTGAAAATCCCTAGAAAACTCTAGAAAATTGAAAAAGAACTTAAAACCCCTAGAAAAACATAGAAAAACCATAGAAAACATAAAAAACCCCTAGAAAAACCCTAAAAACCCTAGAAATCTCTTAAAAACCCTAAAACACCCAAGAAAACCCTAAAAAACCATCGAAAATACTAGAAAACCGCTGAAAACCCTTAGAAAAATCTAGAAAACCCTTAGAAATTCCTAGAAAACCCTAGAAAACCCAAGAAAACTCTTGAAAACCCTAGAAAATCCTAGAAAAATCCCAAAAAATCCTAGAAAATCCCAGAAAATCCTTGAAAAATCCTTGAAAACTGTAGAAAACCCTAAAAAACCCTCGAAAACCCTAGAAAACCCTAAGAAAACCTTAGAAAACCCTATAAATCCATAGAAAACCCTAGATAAACCTAGAAAAACTCTAGAAAATCCTAGAAAATCGTAGAAAACCATAAAAAAACCTAAGAATACCCTAGAAAACCCTAGAAAACTCCTAGAAAAACCTAGAAAACCCTCAGAAATTCCTTTAAAACACTAGAAAACCCAAGAGAATCCTAAAAAACCTTTGAAAATCCTAGAAAATCCTAAAAAACCCTAGAAAAATCCTAGAAATCCCTAGAAAACCCTTAGAAATACCTAGAAAACCGTAGAAAACCCAAGAAAACCCTAGAAAACCCTAAAAAATCCTAGAAAAACCCTAGAAAATCCTAGAAAACCCTAGAAATCCTAGAAAAACCCTCGAAAACCATAGAAAACCCTAAAAAACTCTCGAAAATCTTAGAAAACCCTAAGGAAATCTTAGAAAATCCTAGAAATCCCTATAAAACCTTAAAAAATCCATAGAAAATCCTAGAAAACGCTAGAAAACCTCAGAAAATCCCCTGGAAATCCCTAGAAAAACCTAGAAAATCCTTTAAAATTCCTAAAAAACCATAGAAAACCCAAGAAAGCCCTAGAAAATCATAAAAAAATCCTAGAGAAAGCCTAAAAAACCCAAGAAAAACCTAGAAAAATCCTTGAAAACCGTTGTAAACGCTAAAAAAACCCTAAAAAAAATCTTAGAAAACTCTCTAAATCCCTAGAAAATCCTAGAAAACCATAGAAATCCCCCAAAAACTCCTAGAAACCCTATAAATTCATAGAAAACCCTAGAAAAACTCTAAAAATTCTAGAAAATTATAGAAAACTATAAAAAGCCCTAGAAAAACTTAGAAAACCCTAGTAAATCCTAGAAGATTGTAGAAAACCATAGAAAACCCTAGTAAATCTTAGAAAAACCCTAGAAAAACTTAGAAAACCCTAGAATACACAAGAAAACCCCCAAAAAATGCTAGAAAACCCTAGAAAATCTTAGAAAAAGCCTTGAAAACCACAAAAAACCCTAAAAAATTCTCAAAAATCCTAGAAAACCTAAGAAATCTCTATAAAATCATAAAAAATCCTAGAAAATCCCTAGAAAATCATAGAAAACACTAGAAAACCCTAGAAAATCCCCTGGAAATCCTTATAAAAACCTAAAAAACCCTAGAAAACCCTTTGAAATCCCTTAAAAACCATAGAAAATCCAAGAAAATCCTAGAAAACTCTAAAAAATTCTAGAAAAATACCAGAAAACCCAAGAAAATCCTAGAAAAACCCTTGGAAACTGTAGAAAACCCTAAAAAACCTTTGAAAACCCTAGAAAACCCTAAAAAAACCTTAGAAAACCCTAGAAATCCTTAGAAAATCCTAAAAAATCCTAGAAACTTTCTAGAAATCCCCGAAAACCCCTGAAAATCCCTAGAAAACCCTAGAAAATTGAAAAAGAACTTAAAAACCTAGAAAAACCAAGAAAAACCTTAGAAAACATAGAAAATCCTATAAAAACCCTAAAAAATCCGAGAAATATCTTAAAAACCCTAAAAAAACCCAAGAAAACCCTTGAAAACCATAGAAAACCCTAGAAAACCCCAGAAAACCCTTGGAAATCCCTAGAAAAATCTAGAAAAACATTAGAAATTGCTAGGAAATCCTAGAAAACCCAAGAAAATAATAGAAAATCCTAGAAAATCCTAGAAAAACTCTAGAAAACCCTAGAAAATCCTAAAAAATCCTTGAAAAAACCCTTGAAAACTGTAAAAAAGCTAAAAACCCTCGAAAACCCTAGAAAACCCTAAGAAAACTTTAGAAAACCCTATAAATCCATAGAAAATGATAGAAAAACCTAAAAAAAATCCTAGAAAATCTTAGGAAATCATAGAAAACCATAAAAAAAACCCTAGAAGACCCTACAAAACAATAGAAAACTCCTAGAAAAACTTAGAAAACCCTAAGAAATCCCTAAAAAATCCTAGAAAACCCAAAAAAATCATAGAAAACCCTAGAAAACCCTAGAAAAACCCTAGAAATCCCTAGAAAACCCATAGAAATCCCTAGAAAATCCAAGAAAACCCTAGAAAATCCTAGAAAAACCCAAGAAAACCCTAGAAAATCCTAGAAAATCCTAGAAAAATTTTAGAAAATCCTAGAAAATCATAGAAAACCAAAGAAAACCGTAGAAAAACCTAGAAACCTCCTAGAAAAACATAGAAATCCCTAGAAAATCTAAGAAAAACACTCAAAAACCATAGAAAACCCTAAAAAACTCTCGAAATCCCTAGAAAAAACCTAAAAAATGCTAGAAAATACTAGAAAACCCCTAAAAAAAGCCCACAAAAGCCCTAGAAAAACCTTAGAAAATCCTAAAAAATCCTAGAAAAATCCTAGAAAAACTTAGAAAATCCTTAGAAATTCCTAGAAAACCGTAGAAAAGCCAAAAAACTCTAGAAAACCCAAGAAAACCCTTGAAAACCCTAGAAAATCCTAGAAAAATCACAGAAAATCCTAGAAAACCCTTAAGAAAATCTTAGAAAACCCTAGAAATCCCTAGAAAACCATAAGAAAATCTTAGAAAACACTAGAAATTCCTGAAAAACTCTAGAAAAAACGCAAGAAAATCCCTAGAAAATCCTACAAAATTTTAGAAAACCGTTGGAAATCCCTAAAAAAATCTAGAAAACCCTTAAAAATTTCTAGAAAATCCTAGAAAACCCAAAAAAACCTTAGAAAACTTTAGAAAATCCTAGAAAAATTCCAAAAAACCATAGAAAATCCTAGAAAAACCCATGAAAACCATGAAAAACCCTAAAAAAACCTTAGAAAAATCTAGAAATTCTTAGAAATACCTAGAAAATCCTAGAAAATCTGTAAAGAAAATCCCAGAAAACCCTTGAAAATCCCTAGAAAACACTAGAAAACAAAAAAATACCTTAAAAACCCTAGAAAAACCTAGAAAAACCTTAGAAAACATTAGAAAATCCTAGAAAAACCCTAAAAAATCCTAGAAAAACCTAGAAAAACCTTAGAAAACATTAGAAAACCCTAGAAAAACTTTCGAAAACCATAGAAAACCCTAAAAAACTCTCAAAAACCCTAAGAAAATATTAGAAAACCTTAGAAATCCCTAGAAAACCGTAGAAAATCCAAGAAAATCCCTAGAAAATCCTTGAAAACGCTACAAAACCCCAGAAAATCCCTTGAAAATCCCTAGAAAAACCTAGAAAACCCTAGAAAACCATTTGAAATCCCTAGAAAACCCAAGAAAACCCTAGAAAATTCTAGAAAATCCTAGAAAAAGTCCAGAAAACCCAAGAAAATTCTAGAAAATTCTAGAAAATCCTAGAAAAAGTCCAGAAAACCCAAGAAAATTCTAGAAAAACCATTGAAAACCGTTGAAAACCCTCGAAAACCATAGACAACCCTAAGAAAACCTTAGAAAATCCTAGAAATCTCTAGAAAATCCTAAAAAACCCTAGAAATTCCCCGAAAACACCTAAAAACCCCTAGAAAATCCTATAAATCCATAGAAAACCCTAGAAAATCATAGAAAGTTGTAAAAAACCATAGAAAACTCTAGAAAGTCCTAGAAAAATTTAGAAAACCCTAGAAAACCCTTAGAAATCCCTAAAAAAATCCTAGAAAATCCAAGAAAATCCTAGAAAACCCTAGAATACACATGAAAACCCTCAGAAAATGCTAGAAAATCCTAGAAAATCTTAGAAAAACCCTTGAAAACAATAGAAAATCCTATAAAATTCTCGAAAACCCTAGAAAATCCTAAGAAAATCTCAGAAAATCGTAGAAATCCCTAGAAAACCCTAAAAAATCCTAGAAAATTTCTAGAAAATCCTAAAAATGCTAGAAAACCCCAGAAAATCCCCTTGAAATCCCTAAAAAAACCTAGAAAACCCTAGAAATCATTTGAAATCCCTAAAGAACCATAGAAAACCCAAGAAAACCCTAGAAAACTCTAGAAAATCCTAGAAAAAGACCAGAAAACCCAAGAAAATCCTAAAAAACCCTTGAAGATTGTAGAAACCCCTAAAAACCCTCGAAAACCCTAAAAAACATTAAGAAAATCTTAGAAAACCCTAAAAATCCCTAGAAAATCCTAGAAAACCCTAGAAAATTCCTAGAAATCCCGCGAAAACCCCTAGAAATCCCTAGGAAACCATAGAAAATTGAAAAAGAACTTAAAAACCCTAGAAAAACCTATAAAAACCTTAGAAAACATAGAAAATCCTAGAAAAATCCTAAAAAACTCTAGAAATCTCTAAAAAACTTTAAAAAACCCAAGAAAACCTTGGAAAACCATAGAAAACACTAGAAAACCCTAGAAAAACAATCGAAAACACTAGAAAATCATAGAAGAACATAGAAAACCCACGAAAACCCTATAGAATCAAAGAAAACCCTAAAACAATCGAAAACACTAGAAAACCCTAAAAAATCCAAAAAAATCCCTAGAAAATTCTAAATAATCCTAGAAAACGCTAGAAAACCCCAGAAAATCCCTTGGAAATCCATAGAAAAACCTAAAAAATCCTAGAAAATCCTAAAAAATCCTAGAAAAAGCCCAGAAAACCCAAGAAAATTCTAGAAAAATCCTTGAAAACCGTTGAAAACCCTAAAAAATCCTAGAAAATCCTAAGAAAATCTTAAAAAACCCTACAAATCCCTAGAAAATCCTAGAAAACCCTAGAAATTCTCCGAAAAACCCTAGAAACCCCTAGAAAATCCTGTAAATCCATAGAAAACCCTAGAAAAACCTTAAAAAATCCTAGAAAAACCCTAAAAAAACTTAGAAAACCTAAGAAAATCCTTAGAAATCCCTAAAAAACCCTAGAATACACATGAAAACCCCCAGAAAACGCTAGAAAACCCTAGAAAATCTTAGAAAAACCCCTAAAAACCATAAAAAAACCCTAAAAAATTCTCGAAAACCCTAGAAAACCCTAAGAAAATCTTAGAAAACCTTAGAAATCCCTAGAAAACCATAAAAAAATCCTAAAAAATCCTAAAAAACGCTAGAAAACCCCAGAAAATCCCTAGAAAACCCTTTGAAATCCCTAGAAAACTCAAGAAAATCCTATAAAAAGCCCAGAAAACTCAAGAAAATCCTAGAAAAACCCTTAAAAACCGTAGAAAACCCTAAAAGCCCTCGAAAACCTTAGAAAACTCTAGAAATCCCTAGAAAATCCTAGAAAACCCTAGAAAATCCCTAGAAATTCCCCGAAAATCCCTGGAAATCCCTAAAAAATCCTAGAAAATTGAAAAAGAACTTAAAAACCCTAGAAAATCCAAGAAAAACCTTAAAAAATATAGAAAATCCTAGAAAAATCCTAAAAAACCCAAGAAAACCCTAGAAAACCATAGAAAACACTAGTAAACCCCTCGAAAATCCCAGAAAACTCATAGAAATCTCTAGAAAAACCTAGAAAACCTTAAAGAATCCAAAAAAACCATAGAAAACCCTAGAAAAACAATCAAAAACACTAGAAAATCATAGAAAAACCTTCGAAAACCACAGAAAATCCTACAAAAACCTAGAAAACCATAAGAAACCCCTAGAAATCCTTAGAAAACCCTAGAAAAATCTAGAAAAACCTAGAAAATCCTTATAAAATCTTAAAAAATCACAGAAAAACCCTAAAAAAACCTAGAAAATCCAAGAAAACCCTAGAAAAACCATAAAAAACCCTAGAAAATTATAGAAAAACCCTCGAAAACTATAGAAAATCCTAAAAAACTCTCGAAAACCCTAAGAAAACTATAAAAAAACCCTATAAATCAATAGAAAACCCTAGTAAATCATAAAAAACCCAAGAAAATCCTAGAAAATTCTAGAAAATCCTATAAAAACCATCGAAAACCATAGAGAATCCTAAAAAACTCTCGAAAATCCTAAGAAAATCATAGTAAACCCTATAAATCCATAAAAAACCCTAGAAAACCCTAGAAAACCCTAAAAAATCCTAGAAAATTGTAGAAAACCATAGAAAACCCCTAGAAAACTCCTAGAAAAACTTAGAAAATCTTAGAATACCCTTAGAATTCCTTAGAATACCCTAGAAAATCCTAGAAAAACCCTCAAAAACCATAGAAAATTCTAAAAAAACCCTCGAAAATCCTAGAAAAACCCTAACAAACCATAGAAAATCCTAGAAATCCCTAGAAAGTCCTAGAAAAACCCTCGAAAACCATAGAAAATCTTAAAAAACTCTCGAAAATCCTAGAAAACCTTTAGAAAACTATAGAAAACCCTATAAATCCACAGAAAATCCTAGAAAATCCTAGGACATTGTAGAAAAACCATAAAAAAACCCTAGAAAACCCTAACAAAACCCTAGAAATCCCTAGAAAACCTTAAAAAACCCTAGGAAACCCTAGAAAACACTAAAAAACCCTAAGAAAACCCTAGAAAACTCTAGAAAATTCTAGAAAATCCCAAAAGAATTCTAGAAAACCCTAGAAAACCCTAGAAAACTATAGAAAATACTAGAAAACTCCTAGAAAACAGCAGAAAACTCCTAGAAATCCCTAAAAAACCTTAGAAAATCTAAAAAAACCATAGAAAACCCCTAGAAAATCCAAAAAAACCTTAAAAAAATCCTAGAAAACCTTAGACAATCTTAGAAAAATTCTCGAAAATCATAGAAAACCCTAAAAAACTCTCAAAAACTTTAGAAAATCCTAAAAAAACCATAGAAAACCCTATAAATCCAAAGAAAATCCTAGAAAAAACCCTTGAAAACCCGAGAATACCCTCAGAAATCTCTAGAAAATATGAGAAAACACAAAAAATCCTAGAAAACCCAAAAAATTTCTAAAAAAACTCTCGAAATCCATAAAAAATCCTAAAAAACCCTCGAACACCCTAGAAAAATCCTAGAAAACGCAAGAAAATACTAGAAAAATCCTAAAAAACCCTCGAAAACCATAGAAAAAACCCTAGAAAATCCTAGATAAACCCTAGAAAAACTTAGAAAACCCTAGAAAATCCTAGAAATCCCTAGAAAACTGTAGAAAACCAAAAAAAAAACCCCTAGAAAACCCAAGAAAACCCCAGAAAACCCTAGAAAATCCTAGAAAAATCATAGAAAATCCTAGAAAACACTAGAAAATTATAGAAAAACCCTCGAAAACCATAGAAAACCGTAAAAAACTCTCGAAAACCCTAGAAAATCCTAAGAAAATTATTTAAAACCCTAGAAATTCTTAGAAAACTCTAAAAAACCCTAAAAAAACCCTATAAAATCCTAAAAAATTTTGAAAAACCCTAGAAAACCCCAGAAAACCCCTAGAAATCTCTAGAAAAATCTAGAAAACCTTTAGAAATTCCAAGAAAACCCTAAAAAAACCCCAAAAAATCCTAGAAAATCTAAGAAAATCCCTTGAAAACCATAGAAAACCCTAAAAAACCCTCAAAAACCCTAGAAAATCCTAAGAAAACCTTAGAAAACCTTAGAAAACCCTAGAAATCCCTAGAAATACCCTGAAAACCCTAGAAAATCTCTAGAAAATCCCAGAAAACCCTTGAAAATCCCTAGAAAACCCTAGAAAACCAGAAAATACCTTAAAAAGCCTAGAAAACCCTTAGAAAACATTAGAAAATTTTAGAAAAACCCTAAAAAACACTAGAAAATCCTAAAAACACCTAGAAAGCCCTCGAAAAGCCTAACAAAACCGTAGAAATCCCTAGAAAACCTTAGAAAACCCTAGAAAATCCTAGAAAACACTAAAAACCCTAAGAAAACCCTAAAAAACCCTAGAAAACCCTAGAAAATCCCTAGAGAATCTTAGAAAACACTAGAAAAAATCTATAGAAAACACTAGAAAACCCCTAGAAAATCCCTAGAGATCCCTAGAAAAACCTAGAAAACCTAAGAAAATCCAGAAAAACCATAGAAAATTCTATAAAAGCAATCGAAAACACTAGAAAATTATAGAAAATTCTACAAAACCCCCTAGAAATCCTTAGAAAACCCTAGAAAATCCTAGAAAATCTGAGAAAAAAAATCTAAAAATCCTAGAAAACCCTAGAAAAATCATAGAAAAACTCTAGAAAATCCATAGAAAACCCTAGAAAACCTTAGAAAATCCCTAAAAAATCCTAGAAAACTCCTAGAAAACCCTAGAAAAACCCTCAAAAACCATAAAAACCCTAAAAAACCTTAGAAAACTCTAGAAAAACCTTAGAAAACTCTAGAAAATTCTAGAAAACCACTAGAGAATCCTAGAAAACACTAGAAAACCCTAAAAAATCCTAGAAAACTCTCGAATATCCTAAAAAAACTTAAGAAAACTATAGAAAACCCTATAAATCCATAGAAAACCCTAGAAAACCTTATAAAAACCCTAGAAAATCCTAGAAAATTGTAAAAAACCATTGAAATATAAGAACATATATAAACCAAATGTAATCTTTGTTAACTTACACAGTTTAATAACATTTTATACGAGATAAATTTTACCAATCTAATTGTTAAATTCCAGCATCTCAATGTGTAGCTAAATTTCATAAAATTTAAAATTGAGATTGTAAATCAACAAAACTCATACTTGATGTAAACAAATTCCTCCTCTATATATAAATATACACATGTTAAAATTAAAAATACAATTTTTTATTTTAGTAATATTTTTTTATTTTTTAAATTAAAAAATAACATTAAATCTTAAAAAAATATTACTTTAATTTTAACCACCATAACATAAGCATCATAGTCTATAGATGCCAAAATTTGAGCAATACACACTAAAACTACGTTTGTTTATAGAGATAGGACACTGAGACATGGACATAGAGACACAAAATCATGTTTGACAGAGGAGACATGGACAGAGACAGTGTGTCCAGAAACACTGAATTAGTGTATTTTGTGTCCATCCTGACAGGAAAGACACAGAGACACAACTTATTTTTTATTCTTTTTTCATTTTGTTAATTTTTCATAATTATATTTTTTATTATTATATATTTCATCTCAAATTTTTTGAATGAAAAAAAAAAAATAGATTTTCATAATTTGTTCTAGTTTATCACCAAACAGAATACAAGAACACAATTTTGTGTCTCTGTCCATCAGTGTCTTGTCCTGTCCTGTTCTCAGTGTCTTGTCCTGTTCTATTCTCAGAAACAAACGCAGCCTAAAAGACATTCATTAACTTTATAAATCAGAAAATCATCATGTTGCCTCACCTCTAATAACCAACTGAAAACTGGAAATAAGGGTTTTCTCATGTCTACACCTCATCGGGCTCATATTATGCAGAAATGCAAGCACAATTTTAATGAGCTATCTGATTATACAAATACAAATTTCAGGAACACATCCTTCATTGCAATTATCAAGAACAATTTGAAAGCAATCACGACGTAATTTCGGGTCATCTCATGGTGGACATAATCGGCCAAAATCTCTTCAATACCAGCACTTATGTGCCAGAATACAAAGAGATTCGCTGCGAGCATGGAATAGGCGTTCGGGAATATCAAAAGAAGTGGGACAAGTGCAGTGGCTTTTAGCAGCTGCTCTCTCTTCGTCTTCGGACCTACATTCCTCAATCCACTGTCTCGCTCCTTCCTATATACATGCCGAACAATGGTTAGGGAGAAATGGAAATTAATCAAACCAGACCTGTAAAGTGCCAGTTTCTATTTAAGAGGATTTCACAAATGTTTCAACGACATTTCTATTGTCAAATTTTCAAGACCTAAGACCAGTATGCTGACCCCTTTAAGCTTGAATAGACTGAACCCAATTAGGACAAGCACCAAGATTGAGGTTTTACAAATGCATACCCCAGACAAGCTTATTATTATCAAGAAATAAATGGAAAAGGGGGTTTTGAGAAAAGAAGGGGGGGAGGCAAGTTAGAACGAGCATCTCATCCAACACACTATTTACCCTACAATTGGATTTTTATCTCACAAAGATATCCACTCAAATCCAGGCTAAAGCCCCCAAATAATTTGGCCCTTAGAATAAAAAATAATATGTGCTGGAAACATTGATCAACGTGATATTGAAGCCAATATTACACAAATTTAAACAAATGAACACAACTGCTTCAGCAGTGGCCAAGTTAATTAAAACTGAAGGACAAGACACTTGACGACACGGAATACAGTGTTAATTTTTATTTGGTAACCTCATATTGACCTAACCTCCAGTTAAATGTTTCATGATCAAAGACACCCAAACATTTTATCATTACTCAATAAATCACAAGCACCAAAGTTTATGAGTGCAGTAATTAATTATTGCAGCTTCGAGCCTTTGTAAACATGAAAGGAATTAACCATGTTAGGTGAAGCTTCACAGATTCAGTTGCAGGGTATATACTTAAGGATTGGCATATGGAGAAGTGTTTTATGGTAGCAGTTCAAAAATAAAAACAATGTCACGTCACATGGATGACGATGAAAATCATTAATACTCCTAAATTAGGACGACAAGGTTTAAAAATCTTGATTGGAAAGAGATAGATGCAACAGCAAGTTTCTAGGGTTGAGCAAGATTCTTCTCTTGCCAACATTGAGGTGGGTGGGTTTTGATCTGTGATGATTAAATTGATTTCTTTTATGAATACACTAAAGGTCATCTTCTAGATTAACAGCAAGTTATCCAAACAAAAATGAAGAATGTTCAGGCACGGTGTTCTGATAATGAAATTAATGGTAACCTATAGGGTAGGGACTCGAACATGGACACCTAACACGACAGGGACACATAAGATAAGGTATCCATTCTAAGTCCCTCACCAAAAAATGGAGCATGTTGTATACATCTTTGGTATCTAAGATTTTTTTTTTTCTTTTTTTTAAATAAAATTGGTATCCTCTATTTCTATGCCCTTTTAATAAAATAAGTCTTTATTTCTATGCCCCTATAATAAAAAGTTTTTTATTTTGGGCTTTCATGACAAGATGTGGTCTGAAATTGCTCCTAAAGATAAAAAGAAAAATCAATAGGCTGCGTTCATGCTTCATAGATGCTAACTCAACATGTCTTATCCTCTTGCATATTTTCCCCTTCAACTATCCAAGAATGTTATTTTTTTTATTCTATTAAAAATAGCAGTTATTACTATATTTACATATAAACTTTGAAAATTCCAACAAACAAGGTCCCAGAAAAGCCACTAGTCTCAGCAATCAGGCCAAGAAATAAGCATATTAATACAACAGAAGATGGTGATGCTTGAAAAAACTGAAACTAAAATCAATTTTATCATTGAATGCTTTGAATTTACACCAACTAACCTCTGGATGCTATCACCAGTAGTAGTAGCAGTGGCATAACCAGCTGCACCGTGAGGCTGAACCTGGGAGACATTGTCACACGGTTTAACAAGACTGAAGCATTTACAATCTAAGATGCAGCATTAACATATATGGTAGTAGTTTTAAGGAAAGTTACTACTTAGCACACTATTGCCAGGCCATTACATCTAGTGATAGAAAAAGAAAGGAGAAACTTTGTTGTTGTCTATGATAGAGCAAACCGGACTCTGCATGGAGCAAACAGCTTTACAGATATATCTCTCAAACATTGTTGAGAACTTGAGATAATAGGCATACACAAAATAAAAGCTTTTCGTTTTCTATCCACTTCCTTCATCATCTTGCTCAGAAGAGGGGGAAAAAGTTCTTGATAATTTATGAAAATGTTCCACTACGCAAGCAGTCCCACTACCCTAGCATATTATAAGATAGACACCGGAGTGTGGAAACAAAGTTGGCTCTAAAAGCCAAGCTATTTCTCCGAGTGAAGAAATTCCCAGAAGATTATCCCCAAACAAAATGTCCAAAAGAC
Source organism: Arachis stenosperma (assembly GCF_014773155.1). Taxonomy (NCBI): domain Eukaryota; kingdom Viridiplantae; phylum Streptophyta; class Magnoliopsida; order Fabales; family Fabaceae; genus Arachis; species Arachis stenosperma. Next base: position 25,695 of record NC_080385.1, read on the forward strand.
CCACCCCTTAACACTTAGGATATTAAATATTACATGAAAGCCTCTAGCAATAATAGTTCCTTCAACTGACAAAAATCACACTTTCAATATCCTTACTAATTTTATTTTCCTTATTTTATCAAGTTGAACAGATATGTACAAATGTGTGCACAACACAACACTCCAATTCAAACATTAGCAAAAGAATGAAATCCTTCATTAAGATGAATCAATCCTTTGATTAGTTGAAGTAGTTTCAATCAAGATAAAACAGCTGAAGGAAGCAGAACATGCAACAGTAATCATATCAAATAAGAAATCTGCTAAGAGCAAAAAATATGAAATCTCATAATGAAACCTTGAAAGTTGCTATTCCGGTTCCGTAACAGGGGCGATAAAGTTTCAGAACCTAGTGAAATTTACACAAATTCAAATGACACATTAGACAAAAATCTTTAACTAAAACCTACAACCCAACCAACTTCTTTATCAATCAAATAGTAATAAGTAATAAGTAGTACCTCATAAGCGCGCACTAAAAGCACACACACCACACGTCCACATCAACCACCATAGCACGCAAATTGAAGTCATCAGTGACAATAAATATCTCAAAAACTAAATCAGAAACAGCAAATAACAACAAAGAAATAAAAATAGCAACCTTGGCCTCCAGCGAGATTCGCATCTCTAACCTACACCATAAGCAGGGAAAAAGCATAAATCATGAGAACAAGAAAACAACGAAAACTAAAATATTCCAACAGTATTTGCTAACTATCAGTGTTGCCACAAGAAATCGTGCAAGAAAATGACAGCGATACAAGAGAATCGAGGAAACGGTTATGCTTACGTCAGATCCGGAGACACCAGTTCGGAGGCTTTGGGTAGCGGACCTAGGAGCGCGGGGTAAGCTGAGGAGAGCCAAGGGATGGCAGGAGGAGCCGCCATCTGCGGCGGAGATCGGTGACGAAGGTGGCGGAGAGGTGGTGGAAGAGGAGGAGGTGGTTGATGATTGAGCGAAGAGGTTAGGAGAGATTCTGAAGAGAGGCTTGGATGTAGAGAGCCTCTTGCTCAGGGTCAGAGCCTGCATTCTTTTTTCTTTGTTTTTTTTTGTGATTTTGTGCTTTCCTGGCTGGAGGGAGCTGCGCAAGGTTGATCTAATTTACAAAGGGTACGTTTCTTTTTTAACAAAATTTTCTTTTTAATTTAAATAGTTTTTGACTTTTTGCTAACAAATTCCATGCATGTATGGATTAAGGTTATTTTTCATGAACTTTTTTTTTTATTTTTACATATTTTACATAACAAATATTTTGAAAACTCGAAATTTTTTAAGGTGCAGTTAGTCTTTATTTTTTATATCATGTTTTTGTTTTTCGTGTTTTATGTTTTATAAAAGAATAAAAATAGTAAAAATAACAATCTTGTTTTCATTATTTTTAATTTTTTTACAAATTTAAAAATATTAAAACTGAAAACAGAAACCAAACAGAGCCCAATTTTCTAATATAAACATTTTACATTTAACTAAGGACACCTGGTAGCTAATTTCTAATTTAAAGATCACTTTTCACTTATTGATATAAATTTTATAAATAATAAATTTTAAAAGAAATTAATTTTAAATACTAAATAGAATAATTTATGATATATACTTAGTGATAATTTTTTATTTTCAGTTATATAAAAAAATTAAGTGGTAAAATATTTAAAATAAGGGTAATACTGCAAATAATTTTCTTAAAAAATTTTGATCATCAACTCTTTGTTTCCTTTGGCAAATTATTCTAATGTGAAATTTTAATTAAAAAAATTGAGGCATTGTTCAAAAAATTAAACTTCACCAATTACAGGGTGGCTTATTACCAAAGCTAGATTTTCTTAAAAAAATTATCGGCTCCTTATAATGCACAAATTATTTTTATAATGGGCAATGGTGCTTGTAATGCATGTTTGGGGGACATATGGGTCAATAAGCTATATGTGGTGGCTAACTTTTGTCAGGTAAAATGTTAATTTTGCAAGAGGCAAAATATCTCTGCTTTTCGTAGGGGGCAAAAAGAGGGAAGGCCAGCCACGTCGCACATGTAGGTGGCACATATGTGGATGATGTGAGCAATAAGTGAATTGGTATTGGAATGAATTTAGTTTATTCAAAAGTTTTACTGAAAGTAAGTTATAGAACAATATTGAAAGGAAGAGGAGTGGAGATGGAGGCTCAAAATAAAGAGAAGATTTTTTTTCTTAAAACTCAAAACTGGTTTGTGATATTATACTAAAAAAAATCATATTATATATTTGAATAATTCTCAATATATAAGTAATATTTTATTGTTAAGATTATTTAATGATAATTTTTCTTAAAGATTTGAGAAAATAGTAATAATTTGCAGTTTATATGTTTGTGATTAGTAAAATAAGAAGTAATTATATTTGGAAAAATTAGCAAAAAAATCATTCACTAATTAATGTAAGAGACCAATTATATCATCATTATTATTATTATTAAAAAAGACTTATTTAAATAAATTTATAAAAAATGATTACTACATTGTTTAAAACGACAACAATGTCGTTAGTCAATTTCTTAGTCTATTTAAAAAAATGATGTTTTTAATATCAAACAAAAAAAGTGATTCTTTTTAATCTTTTTCGTTCCTTCTTTTTCTTTATCTTTGGTGTGACTTTAATTTTTTATTTTTCTTTACGAAAAAGCTACACATCACATGCCAGAACCAATTATTAGAATAATACAAGGAATAACTAGAAGAAAGCAATAAAGTTTCAAAAGTTTAACAATTTAGACTTAAAGCTTACAACCTGAGAAGTGCCAAATACTCCTAGTTTAAACCCCTGCAAACAAAACCAAGCCATCAAAGATTATGCAACAGAATAAACATGGGCAGAACATTTCCAAAATCTATCCACTATCCAAAACAATATAAATAAAACAGCAGCTCAATTCACAGAACTTATTCACTATTCAACAATATAAATTCACATAACAATATAAAAACAGCACCAACAATATAAAAACAGCATCTCAACTCACCATAATGATATAAAAATCAAGGTTCTGAAAATCGAACCGATCATCAAACTGTTCTAGTCACTGGTTTACTAGTTTATTGGTCTAATCGGCTCAATTGATGGTTCAACTGAAAAAACTATTTTAAAATAAAACAATAAATAAATTATAAATAAACATCTTAAAATATCTTACAAATTTAAAACACTACACAAAAAATCATCAACCAAATTCATATGATCTTATCAAAATACAAACTCAAAAGTTAAATAGTAAAAAAAAATATCTAAATATTAAATTTTGACTTTGAGGGTTAATAGGATTACTTAACACCTCAGACTCTAATTTAGAAATGTCAGGAGACAAAGGATTATCAATTTCAAAAGAATGTTGAGCTAGTTTTGTGAGAAAATGTTGATCATTCTGTGGTATTATGCTAACTGAACATGAACCTGAATCTTGCAAGATGACCTTTTCGGTTTAATCTTAGACAGCGTTGCGTTCATCTGTTGTAAGAGATCGAGCTCTCTTAGCAACAGATTCTTCTTGCTGAGCAAGTCATAAACAAGATCTAGTGTTGTTTCCAAGTTAAGGGGGCTGAAAGGTTCATGGTGACCTGCATACAACAACAAAAAACAACAACAACAAAGTCTTGTCCCACTAAGTGGGGTCGGCTACATGAATCAAACGACGCCATTGTACTCTGTCATGTATCATGTCTACAGAGAGACCGTTTACATGTAGATCTTGTTTGACCACCTCACGGATGGTCTTCTTAGGTCTTCCTCTGCCTTTCGCTCTTTGTCCATCTTCCATCTCATCCACCCTCCTGACTGGATGTTCTATCGGTCTTCTTCCCACATGTCTAAACCACCTGAGACGCGATTCAACCATCTTTTCCACAATGGGTGCTACTCCAACTCTCTCCCTTATATCTTCATTCCTTATTTTATCCAATCGCGTATGACCACTCATCCATCTCAACATCTTCATCTCTGCCACACTCAACTTATGTTCGTGCTCCCCTTTAGCCGCCCAACACTCCGTACCATACAGCATAGCCGGTCTTATAGCGGTGCGATAGAATTTACCTTTATGTTTTAAAGGCACTTTTTTGTCGCATATAAAATCAGATGCACTCCGCCATTTTGACCAACCTGCTTGGATCCTATGATTTACAACCTGTTCAATCTCTCCATTATCCTGTATGATGCACCCAAGATACTTAAAACTTTTAACTTTTCGTAGGATGTTTTCCCTTCTCAGACTGAACTTACATTCCATATATTCCGTCTTGTTACGGCTTATGCGCAGACCATACACTTCTAGAGCTTCTCTCCATAACTCCAATTTCTTATTTAGGTCTTCCCTTGACTCTCCCATAAGGACGATATCATCGGCAAAAAGCATGCACCATGGCACAGCCTCTTGGATGTGCTCTGTGAGTACTTCCAAGACTAATGTGAAAAGGTATGGACTTAAGGATGATCCCTGCTGTAATCCTATACCAATAGGAAATTCCTCTGTCACACCACCTTGAGTCTTCACACTAGTTGTGGCCCCATCATACATGTCTTTAATTGCACGAATATATGCGATCCTTACTCTCCTCTTTTCTAAAACCTTCCATAAGACCTCCCTTGGTACCCTATCATACGCTTTTTCCAAATCAATAAACACCATGTGCAGATCCCTTTTATTACTACGATACCTCTCCATCATCCTTCTTAATAGGTATATCACTTCAGTGGTAGATCTGCCTGGCATAAATCCGAATTGGTTCTCTGTTACTTGTGTCTCTTTTCTCAACCTCCGTTCTATCACCATTTCCCATAACTTCATAGTATGACTCATAAGCTTAATCCCTCTATAGTTTCCGCAACTTTGTATATCCCCCTTATTCTTGTAGATAGGTACCAAGGTGCTCTTTCTCCACTCATCAGACATCTTCTTTGACCTTAAAATCTCATTAAAAAGCTTGGTTAACCAGTTGATGCCTTTTCCTCCAAGACCCTTCCAAACCTCAATCGGGATATTATCAGGTCCTACTGCCCTACCATTTTTCATCTGCTTTAGAGCCTCTTTTACCTCGAAGTCTCGAATCCTTCGATAGTAGTCAAAGTTTTGATCTTCTTCCCTTGTGCATAATCGACCAAGGCTCGGAAGAGTCTTCTGTCCCTCATTAAATAACTTGTAGAAGTAGCTCTTCCACCTTTCATTAATCTTCTCCTCTTGAGCCAACACCTCTCCATCCTTATCCTTTATGCACTTAACCTGATCCAAATCTCTCGTTCTTCTTTCCCGACTCTTTGCGATTCTATATATACATTTTTCTCCTTCTTTCGTGCCCAAAGACTGGTAGAAACCCTCATATGCTCTTGTCCTTGCTTCACTTACAGCCACTTTTGTCTCTTTCTTAGCCGCTATATTTTTCCCAGTTATCTGCATTGCGGCATAAAGACCACTCTTTAAAGCATTCCATTTTTATCTTTATCTTTTCTTGTATACTCGCATTCCACCACCAGGACTCCTTGTCTCTTGGTCCTATTCCTTTAGATTCACCAAAACTTTCTTTTGCTGTTCTTCTAATAACTTCTGCCATCTCCCTCCACATCTCTTCCGCGCTTCCATTTCCATCCCACTTTGCCTCTTCTCCTACCCGTCTTAGGAAGCTTCTTTGTTCCTCACCTTTCATCCGCCACCACCTCGTCCTTGGGTTCTTCGTATGATGTCTTTTCCTCAACTTTTGCTCAACGCGAAAATCCATGACGAGCACCCTATGTTGTGTTGTCAAACTCTCTCCCGGGATAATTTTACAATTAATGCAAAATTTTCGGTCGACTCTCCTCAACAAGAAGAAGTCGATTTGAGAGCTTGTCATGCCACTCTTATAGGTTATAAGATGTTCGTTTCTCTTTTTAAAACATGTATTTGCGATGAGAAGATCAAAAGTTGAGGAAAAGTCCAAAATAGTTTTACCCTCGGCATTGATCACCCCGAAACCATGGCCTCCATGAATACTCCCATATCCAGTCACTTCTCTCCCAACATGGCCATTTAAATCTCCTCCTAAGAAAATCTTATCTCCCAAAGGTATGCCTTGAACCAAACTCTCTAGATCCTCCCAAAACCTTATCTTGTGTTGTTCGTCCGAACCCACTTGCGGTGCATAGGCGCTAATCACATGGAAAGCACCTCCCTCCACCACAAGTTTGATAGAGATGATCCGATCTCCCACCTTCTTGACATCCACTACGTCCTTCTTCCACTGCTTATCCACAATTATTCCAACCCCATTCCTATTCTTCACCTTTCCTGTATACCAAAGTTTGAAACCAGAAGTATCCAACTCCCTAGCCTTTGCACCAACCCATTTCGTTTCTTGTAGGCATATAATGTTAATCTTCCTCCTTGTCATGGTGTCCACCACCTCCATGGACTTTCCTGTTAGAGTGCCTATGTTCCATGTCCCAAATCTCAACCTTTTGTCGCTTCGACCTTTACCTTTTCCTTTGTGAACTAGCTTATTTACCCTCGTCCGTTCACGAAAACGCGAGAACCCTTGCTCATTTAACACTACATCCGGGCACCGATACAGCGGCTCTTGCTTCGACACCGTACTCGAGCCATACGGCGCGTTGCTTCCGGGCAACGACCTAGCTTTAGCGCAATAATGTCTTTGATTCATGTCATGGGGGTTCGGCTATAATTTTATGTTGGTTGCCGAAGACCTAACACAACCCTCCTCCTTTATCCGGACTTGGGACCGGCTATGTACCGCAAGTGTAACATAGGCGGAGTTATACAACAACAAAAAAATGGAAGTAAAAAGAATGGTCAATGATAAATTCTCCTAACTAGTGCGCAAAAGAATCCTCCCAATATAAAATCTCACTCATCTATTTGGTGGTCCTTAGATATGGTGTTAATTACAATTCATGCTATGGCAAGTGAAATTTTTGAATTAGAAGTTTTAAGCACAACATTCAGATGCTTATATCATTAATCAAAAGGAAATACCACATTCTATCCGTATCATACCTTGTTATTTGCAGTAGCATGTTCAGCAACTAATTGAATGAAATCTGGAGATACAGTTAGGAAAAAGCCAACAATGTAGTAATACTTGGCTTTTTCAACTGTTTATACACAAAACATGAACAATAACAAATGTTAGTCATCAGGACTATTTAGATATAGAGATATAAAGGGGTCCAAACAAATAAACTGGGTACCTAATACCCAATTTTCTGGTCTTTTCAAATGCTCAGACTTGTAGCAATTAGCAGCTGCTAAGTTGGCAACAAGTGACCTATATTTAGAAGCAATCAATAGAAAGCTTCAGATAATTGTCTTGCAATCAAGCACATATAAAGCCAACTACCTATACACTTTGACTCTCTTTCCACTACCATCATCATCATTCATCAGTTTATTTATATATGGCATTGGCAGGTAGCTACCCTACTCATTCAGCGACAACCATTACAAAACAGCATTTGATTTGATTTTCATTTTAGTATTCAGCAACAACAATTACAAAACAGCAGCATAACAACAATAGCAGCACAACAAGGGGAAAAGAACAATGAAAGTCACAAAAGAAATTAGCAATTCTATTCCTGTTTCGTGCATTTAATTACTCATAAACAAAACTCAACTCCCCCTGAATTGTTAATTTAACCTTGGTCTTGTGGAATCATAAAAAGGAATACATTACATTGCTCTTTCTTCTAAAATTCAAGCAAAAACAAAAAGGAATGGTTTTAGTGGTTTAGTACCTGTTTCAGCATTCGAACAGTGTACATTGATTCAAAACTCATGTTATTCTGTTACATTGTTCTCTAAGGAATCCAGTGAACTTTAGGGCTCCCAACCCCACAACCTCCACACCCACTTTTTCGCATCACTTTGCCATTTAAAACCATAAAATAAACATTTCAGATGAACATGTTACTGTGATGAAGGTCACTGTTGGGAAGGACTTGGAGAACTCCCCTGACTGCGACGCATGAAGACTCGAGGAGAAAAACCCCTGACTGCGACAGATGGCGACAAACAACGGCGATAACACGACGGCCGCCGAGCTGGAGGAAGAAGCGGTGCGCCTGCGACTGGTGACTACGAACAGATCGAAGACTTGGAGAACTCCCCTGACAGTGACGCACGAAGACTCGAGGAGACAAGCCCCTGACTGCGACGGACGGCAGCAAACACGACTCCTCCCTGCGGCAGTGGTGGCGGCTAGGGTTTTTCCCGGGTTGAGGCAGGGCGTGTTCCGCTCGAAGGAATAAGGAAGGAGATGGAGAAGCGTGTTTTGTTTCTCCCCCTTAAGCGCGAAATTGCGTCGTTTTATCCAAACCGACCGGTTCTAATTTCGGTCGACCGGCTGGTTTCTGTCCAGTTTAACAGTTCACATCCGGTTTTATAATTTTCAATTTTAGATATCAAACCAAATCATTTATGATTTTGGTTCGCGGTTAAATCGGTCGAACTGGTCGATCCAATTCGGTTTTCATAACATTGATAAAAGCAGCAACAAATCAACCTTAAACACCAATCATCAGACAAAAAAAAAAAGCATCAATCAACCACTAAACCTACATATATTACACTACATATATTACAATGTATCAATAAAACTTGAATAATCTGCCAAAAATCAACAAATTATAATCAACAACAATCAAGAATCATTTGATCATCAAAATCGAACCGATAATTAATCCAATCATATGACCGAGTCACTGATTCAACCGATGGGTCATTAATTTATTCGGTTGATTCAATCATAATTAAAAAATATATAAAATTATACAACTAAAATTAAAATCAAAAGTTACAACGCATATCTTCACAATAATAATAATAATAATAATAATAATAATAATAATAATAATAATAATAATAATAATAATAGTAATAAAATATCAATTCTTAAATATAACTAATGATGTAAAAAGTGATAATAAATTACTGTACAAAATACTTTTTCAATTTAAATAAACAAGAACAAGCGAACGATAACACAATCAGTAAATTAAATCTAAGAGGTGATCTCAAAGTTGGCATCTAGATCTTCATAGGACAAAAGCATAAGGCAACAATTCAGCAAATTAAAAACAAAAGAACAGGGCAACAATTCAGCAAAATAATTCAGCAAATTAAAAACAAAATAACAACAAACAATGCATAATATATTACTTTTTTATTAATCAAATTATTATAATTCAAAATAATTTTTAAAAAATAATTAAAAATTATAATTTCAATCTTATCACGTGTATGACATGGATAATTACACTTGTAGTAAAATAAAAAAGTATAAACAATGAATAAAAATTTAAAATTTAAAATAAAAATATTTAAGATCAAGAAAGAAAATGAATAGGAAGTTTTAATAAACAACGACTCAAATATTAACGTAACACTAAATTGAATCAAATATTTGAATTAACTAAATTAAATAATTGATATAATAAATTAATTATAATTATTTGACAATAAAAAAATATTTTTTAAATATACCATATAAAATTTGTGACACTTTAAAAAATTATTAATCAAAATATATAAGAAGAAAAAATGAATGCAAATTAAAACAAAATTAATTCATTTATTTCAGTCAAATTAAGTAATTAATATAATTAATTAGTTATAATTAATGTGATAAAATAAAATATTAAATAATTTAATATTTATTTTAATTAAATCAAATAAATAATTAATTATAATATTTTTAAAATTATTAATCAAAATATATAAGACAAAAAATTAATATAAATTAAAATAAAATTAATTTATTTATTTTAGTCAAATTAAATAATTATTTAATGTAGTCAAATAAAATATTAAATAATTTAATATTTATTTTAATTAAATTAAATGAATAAATAATAATTTAAATAAATAAATAAAATAAAATAAAAATACTTTAAAAAATATAACACGTCAATTATGCTGTTAACGTAAAAAAATTCGAGATATAATAGATTTTTAAAAATTTCAGAATACGCACGATCATTGTCAAGTCTGTTTTAAAAAAATATAATTCATTCGATTAAAGATTTGTGAGGAGGTTTGCACTTTATAATAATTTAGTAATTTACCAAAAAATCCAGACAAAACAAAACAAAAAGAAAACTGCGCTCACACAGAAGCAGAACTCACCCTAACTCCAGAGAAAGAGAAGACCACTCACTCCCAGGTCGCAGCGATTTCCCTCTCCTTTCGATCGGACCCAGCATTTCGCCTCCCCGCACTCTCTTCCTCCTGAAACCATTCCCTCCCTCTCCGATACTCTCCCGACGCAGTTCCACTATGTTTTCTGGTACGCTGAACCAAACCTTCTCACCACACTTGTTATGTAATTTGATTCGCGATTTAACATCCATCTTAGAGAATTTAGGTAGTGCATGAAGAACCTACCAATTACAAGTTTTTACAACTTTACGTTGCTAAGGTTATGTAGTTTACAAGGATTCATATTAGGGCATAAAAATGTTCTTGACTTTTTAACAGATTTTACTATAGATTTTTCTTTTTTTGGGGGGATTCTGGGGGTACATTGTCTTTTCCTCCGCATTCTTCTCGTTTGTAGTTTAGGGCTGAAGATGCAAAGGTCCAGTTATAATAAATCATTGACTTCATTCCAACATGCAAGGAATTGAGTCATATTTTCAATCTTAGCAAAGTAAATTTCATATTTTATCAACTTTATATTGAATGTGGTTTTTTAATTGATAAGCTGTTTTTAGCTGTTATCGTCTTATAATATAAGAGTTTCATGTGTAATTTTCTTCCTTCTATAGTGTCGGCGTGTATGGCTTAACTGTTTTTTGTTTTCTTGTTTTCTTCATTTAAGAAGTTTACCAATCTTGGCTGTGACTTTCATTGTGTACATTCCGTAGAATGACGTACTAAAGGCAGGAATGGAAGTGGATCAGGCAGCAGAAAGAGTGAACACTAATTCTGGTGATGAGAAAAAACTCACTGAAAACACTAGCATGAATGGAAAAGCTTCGGAGAAGATCGAAAGCTGTAAGATATTTTCTATATAAATTACAAAATCACATTTATTTCCTCTGATTAAATTACAGTGGTTGTGAATATTTCCAGTTCTAGTTGTATGCTTAAAATACAATAAAGTTATTTTGTAAATGATGTTTCAAAATTGAACATTTTATATGTTATGATTCCTATTTGGCATACATGCACCAAAGAATTTTGATGTTGAATTGTTAATCTACGTTTTAAAATCCACATACATGGATTATTGAATGGGTTAGGAAGTTTTTACATTTTTCTCTTATTATTGTAGGCTCTGATTCCCGAGATCGGAAGAAGAGTAAGTATTTATCTTATCCATACACAGACATGGCACTGAAAAAAGGATGTTTGCCGGAAGAACCAGAAGATTTGAGGACTCCGCGTCCTACTCGCAAAGCTAAGAATAAAAACATAGCTACTAAGCTCGCTAAGGGATCTTCTTCGTATGCTAACTTGGTTAGCAAGAGGTTCCGAAAGATCTGGTACAGAAAATTTGTCAGCCCTAGTGCTATACTCAGTAGTTCAGAATTCATAAATGCATCTTCAAAGGAGTTACTTTCGGGACTTTATTCTAAGGCTGTTGATTGTATGTTTCCCATGAAGGATAAACGCTTTGATTTATTTGAGTCATTCTTCTACAGATATAGAATATCAGAATTTCATGACGAGGCTGAACTTGCTAGTTCTTTGGTTAATGTAAATGGAGGAAATACTGAGAAAACTGTGGGCAGTGATGTACACAATAAAAAAAATGAGAAGAGAAAAAGAAAGTATGATAAATTGGAGAATAAATTAAGGCCTAAGATGAAATCTCTTTCTGGGCTGTCGGATGTGAATATAAGCTGTTCTTCTACAGTCGACACTAAGAAGCCTGTGAGAAAACTGAAACAAAGAAAGGTGGAAGAAGTATCATTAATTCAGCTGGAAAATTTGGAGAAGTCTTCAAATGAGAGCATTGGCGGATACATCTCAGTTCCTGAAGCTCCCCAAAGTCTAACTTGCCTTGCATCTGAAAATGCTGGGACAGAAATGAAAAATAAGGACGAAGCTGCACAAGGGCATCAAAGTGCTCAAGCTGCTTCAGTTAATACGCAAAGCACCAAATGCAGTTCACTAATAATAGATCTGCAACTAGAATCTCCATCCATACCCAGTGGTATTTGTCAGAATAATGGTGAAAATAAAGAAGCCCTGGTTTTAATGCGTCTAAATCCAGATTTAAATGTAGCTCGAGAAGGATTTGATGGAAATAATACTTATAATGGCATGTGCAAAAGTCCTGCTAAACTGGTTGTCGGTAATGTCATGGTTAATGAAACGGGGTCTAAATGCAGAATGGATAAAGTATCAGAAAGAAATCCAATGAACGAACATGTTACACCAGAGGTGGGTACTGTCATGGTTAATGAAACAGGAATCAAAGATAGAACAGAGAAAGTAGCAGAAGGGTGCCCTAGTACTAAACTTGCTGCAGAGATACCTGATTTGAATGGTACTGTCTCTGAATCCAATTCAATCTTAACAGAATTTGACAATGTCAGCATACCTTCATCTGAATGGAAATCAGAGCGGTCAAGAATTTTATCTACATGTACGAGAACTAAAACTAGTTCTGGTAGAACAGAGGACAATGGCGAAGCAGGTGGAAACTGTCTTCTTCTACGATTTGCACCAGGGGATTATGTTCCATCAAAAGAAGATTTAATGGCAGCGTTTTTCCGGTTTGGGCCCCTGAAGGCATCTGACACGAAGTTGTTTAAGGACACTGCTAGTGCCCAAATTGTTTTTGTCAAAAATGCAGATGCCGGAGAAGCTTTCCATAGTTTACAGCAGAACAACCCATTTGGTGCAGCTCTTGTAGACTGCAAGCTCCACCACCTTGCTGCAGCCTCTCCACCACCGACTCAATTGATAACCTCCGCTTGGCCACTTGGGTCTGTGGTGCAACCAATGACCTCTCCTCTGCCGACTAGCTCCAAGGCACAAAAGATGACCCCTACTCGGCCTAATGGGTGCACAGGGCAATTGATGACCCCGACAAAATTGATGACCTCTACACAGCCATTTGGGTCCCCAGTGCAATTTATGAACTCTCCTCGACCAAATGGATGCATAGCGCAATTGATGACCACTACTCAGCCGACTGGGTCAACGATGCAAATGATGAACCCTATCCGGCCAACTGGGGCAACGATGCAATTGATGACCCCTACTCGGCCAACTGGGTCGACAATGCAAATGAGGACCCCTAAGTGGCCTATCGGGTCCACACCAACGCCTGGTGAGGCACATCCTCCACTTAACATTATTAGGCAGAACTTGCAGATGATGACATCAATGCTGGAGAATTCAGGGAATAATCTTCCTCCCCAGATGAGAGCCAAACTGGATAGTGAATTAAAGAATCTTCTGAGAAAGGTGAATTCCAAGGCTGGTTCGTCTCCGCCGAAATCTGAACATTAGTATTTAACATTTCTGGTTAAAAGAGTTTAATAGAATAGGTTTAACTAGGTTTCTGTTTTGGTCCTGTTTCAGCTGTTGCACTGTTGCCATTCATTGACTTGTGCAATTCTTTTTGGGAGAGTGCCTGAAAATATTTAAAGATTATCGCGGTTTATCTAACAATTTAAATTATTGCTGTACCCTACATAACATCTAATTTTTTGGTATTAAGCTTGTACTCGTTTGAGTTTGAGCCATTTAATCGTGATTCGCTTAAGCGTTAAGCATATAGCCCCCATTAAACCAACCTATTTAGATTCCAAAATAAACATGTATGTTTGGATACTTATCGTTGTCTTTTTGTTTGTTTCATTTTTTATTGTTGGAAAAATTGGGAATTTCAATTTAGCCGTCAAATGGGAATTTAGAGAGCATTACTCGCGTGTTCTTTGTTTAGTCTTTATTTTTATGGATTAATGAACAAATTAGTTACTGTCAATCGTCATTTTGTCTCCAAATAATTTTTTCAATCAAATTAGTTCCTTAAATATTAAATATTAGTTTTGTTTGTTCTTCCATTTTTAGACTAAGTTTTTGTCAACAGTTGTACATAGAGCGTTAATTGACACATGTGTTGACAGTTGTGTATCAAGATGGAAACTGATAACATATATTCACTATATTACGTCGAAAAAGTCCCTGGCTCCATTTGTATAAAGCATAATCCCCAAAATCCACAAAGATATTAAACCATTTTGTTGAGTGGTGATACAATGGTGCAAAGCCATTATCCAGGTTTAGAAGGCATGATGTGGAGTATTAGTGGAGAAGATGAAGTGGTGGGTTATCGCCGCAATCGCTAACTAGCTTCGATTCTAGTTCCTCCAAGCGAAGAAGGAGGATGTATATGGACAAAACCTGTTTTTGTGGGTTAAAAACTATGATTAAAAAATCTGGGACACCAATAAACTTAAGAAAATTGTTTCACCCTTATCCAAGATATCGTGTGAGTTTAAATTGCTATGAACTATAGTTTTTTAAATCCCTTTACCATTAATATGAGATTCACCTTTTGTGTTTGACATGTGCAGAAACGCAGTCACTGTAACTACTTTAGTTGGGCAGATGATAATGAATATGAAGTTTTTAAAGTTGTAAATGATGAGGCAGAAGCATAATTTGAAGTTGAGAATGATTATGAAGATTAAAAAGTGAAATTAGGTTGGAGAATAGGTAGTTCAGAAACTAAAGTTAGAGTACTTAAAGATGATTATTTTCATGTTTGCTGGAGTAATAGTGCTTATGATAGTAGTGGGGCACTTTGTATGTCATCTTCTATGAAAAAATAGAAAATTTTAAAAGTATTGGTGATTTTGTTATTTTGTTAGATCCTTTTAAAAGTATTGGTGAAATTTAGTAATTGAGTTCGGAAATTTTTTCTTTTCCATTATCAATCATGCAACCTACATTTTGACATTCCTTTAATCAATTTTTACACAACCTACAGATATTCAAATGGACTATAACTGCAAACAAGTAAGAAAATAAACACTTAATTACTCATAAGATAAATTAAGTTTTATCATATATATTGAAACCGAAACATTTGTATGTCGATAAAAGCATGCTAACATAATCTTCATAATACCAAGTCTATAAAAGCTAAGCAAGTCTTCAAAATATCAAGCATAAGTCATCTAAATTTGGACTATACTAAAACATAAACAGGCTTGTATAAAATACTTAGCAATATATCTATAATGCCAAAAGGTTCTTAGCGCTTTACAACACACACAATTTAGTCCCTGACACCTAATACATCTCAAACATCTTTATCTTTTTTTCTTGGACGTTTGAACTTCGAAATTGGCACAAAAGTCATGAAGCTAGCTAGTTCCTTTGCAGTTGTAGAATTGGTTCCCTTGTGTTTCAGCCAAAATTGGAATTATTGCAGCTGTAGCCGGTTGTGATGAGGCTGGAGTTTTCGCTTTTTCTTTAACAACATGAAGTTTTGGAGGCCTTAATATTGCTTTTTCCTGCATTTTACAATCATGATGGACAAAGTCAATTTGCTAATCAGATTCACATTGTAAAACATTATAATTTCTAACAAAATATATTACAAATAAAGTATGAACTTCGGTGAGAACTGGTGAAGCTTGAGGCTCCTGTGTAACTGGAACCCTTTCGATTGGCTAAGGATCATCTATTCATCTTAGTTGGTGCATTTGAGTGTTCTGCTAGTGGATTGGTAGGAATTTATATAACATCCTGAGTCTTCACATAATTAATTTTTGAAAATTATGTGATGAGAATTCGATAAATATCCGAGAATCACCACATCACAATATAATAAGGCAGATATAGATTAGATAAGTAAAAAGAAAATGATATACAGAGAGAAGTAAAAGCGTATTACAAGCTGAAAATCGTATCAATAACGATAAATTTCAACCTCGAGTTAAAATTCATCTATGAAAATTTTACTACTACCTTTTTTTGAATGATTTAGCTTTATAAAAGTATTCTAATCATGATTTGGAGCTGAGATACTCTCTGCTACCAATTTTTCAGATGCCGATTATTTAAAAAGATACTGTTTGAAATGATAATTTTAAGATTTAGTTATTAAACCGTTTTCTTCTTTTCTTTTCTTGAACGTGATTTTTTTAACCAAAAAAACTACAAATAATACATTCATAATATTATTATTTTGAGACAATGCGAAGCATTTGTTTAAAAGTCTGTCAAATTTTAACAGACCAATTATCATCGTTACTACCACCACGGCAACACCCCTTTCATCTTCATCATTATAACATTTACCTCTCTAACTTATTGTGCTATCATACCTTACTACTATCCTTTTAGTATTTTTTTATGTTAATATCTCAAGTTTAATAAAATATGATGTAAAGAAAACATGTTATAATAAAGAAAAATAGTATAAACTATGAGTAAATAATAATTTTGACATCCGAAACATTCAGATTTTGACAAAACGGATCTCAACATTTGTTTTTGACAAAATGACCCCCGAAAAATATATTTCGTTTGACAAAGTAACTCAAACGTTTGCTCAATAGTTTATTCATCCAGTCAACAGTTAAATTTCAATGAAATTACTAATCTATCTTTGTCATCATTATCAATACCATCACACCCATCCTACCCCATTCTTTTTTTCCATCTCATTATTCTGTCACCACCCGTATCCACCACCCAATCTCACCCGCTGCATCATCATTGTTGCTGTCACTCCCACTCTACCTCTTCTTTTTGCCCTATTCCATCTCTCTTTCTACCACTCCATTCCACTACCCTCACTAGGATCACCAGCATCATAAAATACAAGAAAAAAAAAGAGAACATAGAAGTAGAAAATGGTACCACCAAGAAGAGGGTTAGAGAAGAGGATAAAAACACCATAAAATTCGGAGGAGCGGATGGTGGGTCAGCTATGACACTGGCCAAATGAAGGCAGTGACGCTCGGGGAGGTGAGAGATGGCGGAGCTTGAGGCGCGATAAATCATGGATGGTGGAGCTCCAGACTTCGTGAATCGCGGACGGCAGAGCTTCGGGCATAGGAAATCGTGGACGACAAAGCCTACCCGTATCATATCGTGTTTCGTGTTCGTGTCAGTATCGGTGCATCATAAATTTTCATGCATGAAAAAAAACAAAAGCCGACAATACAACTACTGATCTTATTATTTCGAGAAAAGGTGACCCCCTCTGATAAAAAGACCGTCAAATAAACTATTAAAATCAATATATTTTTCAAAAAATTCTTTTATTGGTGGTGGTCTAAGTGGAGAAAGATCATTGTCGAAAATAAATATACAAAAAAAAAAGTAAATGCAATATGAAGTTTATTCAAAAAGAAAAAAGAAATAACATCAGATGAAAAATGATCTCGTGATATTAATGTTGATGATGTTAGTGTTGGTGTTGGTGTAGAGGAGATAACGATGGTAATGAGGTATGGTGACATAATAAAAGTAGAAGTAGAAGTTATGATGATGATGATGAAGAGAAAGGTGGTGATAACAATGATGGTTGGTCATTTTGCTGCATAGAATTTGTTGGGTTTTAAAAGCCCCCACAGATTACAAGTAAAGCTAAATTAATTTCTTGGGTTACAGTTTGCATTTAGTGGAGTTTTTAACGGAGGATTTGCATTGTGTCAAAACAATAACGTTAAGGGTTGTATTTTTCCTTTTCCTTGTTAAAAGTCACATTATGCTTTGTGGAAATGGACAGGACCATATTAGCTATTTACTCTTTTTTTTTTTTTCTAGTCATTACAAATAATAACTACAATATTGTTATTTGTTGAACTTTCCAAGTCTCCCCCTGTTTAGCAGAAAGACGAATATTCCTTGCTCATTATCAGACAATCACTTATTCACAAACCCCCTTACTAAGTTTTATTGGCAATGGTGTTTCAAATGTAATTTGATTTGTTTAGTAGTCATCATGTGCAACAAGTGCACCCAAATTCGAAATTGACTAGGCCAAGTCAATGGAACCCTTAAGTATTGTGTGTATGAATTTAGTGTACATAAGTTTGTAATGGCTAGAATTAGAGATTGTCCAATCTATTTTTTAATTGCAATAATAGTATTATAAAAGATTTTTATGTAACTACTCGAAAATTTTGCAACTACTCAAGAATTTCATGCAAGCTTAACTATACTAAAAAAATCCGAAGTGTCAAATGTCAACAATCTAATAGACATAGTTATTTCTACAACTGTCAACAAAAAATTATATACAAAACTGGTGATAAAAATATGAACAATTATCACAAACTACCATAGATCAATCTCTCCTCTGATGCTAGCTTCTTATATAGTTGCTTTAGGTGATTAGTAAATTCCAAAAACAAATCTCTGTGGTCACTGGCAGTCTTAAATTCTCGAGTCCCTGATGGAACAACCTTCAGATGGTTGCCCATTCTGCCATTTTGATTCTGTGAAACCAACTAACGTAAGTATTGTTATATTAACAAAAATAACTACCTTTCTCAAATATTACTTCAAATAAAAAATTGTATACATATCCACTTATATATCATCATATCAACAGATGTAACTATCATTCACATTTACAAATTTAAAAGTTATCTCAAAACAATGAATTTCACCGGATAATATTGTAAAAAGAAATTGTATCTACTTATATTATATTGGTCCCCAACGTTTGGGTCAGATCCTATTTTATTCCCTAACGTTTTAATCGTCCTATTTTAATTCCAAAAAATTTAAAATGGCATCAATATAGTCCTATCATTAACCCTTGCTTCAATAGTTAACGGAGAGTCCCAGTATAAGTGGTCGTTTACACTTTTGTATTTAGAGTGCATCTAACCATTCCTGTGTTGAGACACAAAACACAATATAAGGGAAAGAGATCACACTGCTGCTCGTTTGTAGGTGGATTCCACTCAGGCAGGCAGTGCGAAAGCCTTTGGTTTTTGAAGAACGACGTTTGAAGGTATGTACATTACCTATTGAAGCAAGGGTTAACTGCAGGACTATATGGAGGCCATGTTAAAATTTTTTTAGACTAAAATAGAATGATTAAAACGTTAAAAACCAAAACAGGATCTGGCCTAAGCGTTGGAGACCAATATAGTACTTTACCCAATAAATTATAACAATTTCTTCGTGCATTAATTTTACATGAAACAATTATTTAGTCTTGAACAATTGTCATGTCACTACAAGCCTTAAAATTATTCTCACTGTTGGCTACTGCCAGAAAACGGATAAGAAATTCGCCTACCTTGGATTCAGGCAACAATGTTCCTAGTGACGCTTTAATTTTTTTCAGCCCCACTAACTTTTCCATAATCACCCATGGCCTGGAAAATGACAGTCAAGACATGGCAAATAGTGAAATTCAAGACATAAGCAATAAAAGGTACCCTTAAGACTAACATAAGCTTAACGTGACTAAGATGAAAATATTTAGATGGATGAGACACTATTGGACAAAATAAGAAACGGGGACAAGAGAGAGTTGCAATAGCATCTATTGTGGAAAAAATGCTAGAATCCCATCTTAAGAGATTTGAATATATGGAGAAAGACCAGTGGAGTACTCAAAAAGATTGATTAGATGGATGATAGACTAATGGTCAGGGGAAAAAGAAAACCCAAAATGATTCTGAACAAGGTGATCAAGAGAAACTTGAGCATAAATGAACTTACTACAAATATGATACATAATAAGATGCAATTGCGTTGTTTGATCTATGCGGGCAACCTCACCTATACATATTTGAACACAAGTTCCTCTCTTTTGTAGTGTCACCAAGCTAATAATTCAATTGGCTAATAATACACAAATAATATTTGATATTATCAAATGTAAAAAGACTAAATATTGTGTTTGAATTAAAGTAAATTTCCTTTTCTGAACATAATAATAATAATAATAATAATAATAATAATAATAATAAAGTTACCTGCCAGTTGAAGATGTTATGATGTGGTTGTGATTATCTAAAAATTCACATAGCTTCTGAAAATCTTTTTCAGTATCTAGAACAATGGCAGCCTTGGTATATATTTCTGATGAACAACTCGGAAAAATGAAAACCCGAGGCGACATTTCAATGTGTGTATGTAGGAAGTTGGCAACAGCTAATGGACCCAACTCCTTCTCAACATTGCCAATCAATATTGCACACTGGTTTTTCAACCCTTCTAGATCGCTCTCTCCCATTCGTTGGCGTCTGCGTCTGACTGTAAGCCAATATGAAAAAGGGAAAGCGAAAACCAAGGAAATGCTGGAAGATTAGTAACATAGAACACAATAATAAAAAAAAAGGAAAAAATATATAGAATGAAAGAAAGATCAAAATTTAAACATAAATAAAAAATTTCATACTTATGCCAATTTCATGCATCTCCCAAACAAAAATACTATGGGCACATGAAAAATCAACCTATTATGAATTTGTATATAAATACATGTGTTGTTTGACTTATTTTAAATGTGTATTTTGTATTCTAACATGTACGATAAACGAATGACTGATTTGACAACTAATTTTTTGTGTACACATAACATAGTTGTTTTCCAAAACATGATTTTGAAAGCTTAGTGCACATTTATCTTCTAGAGCATCTCAAACATTATGATACATTTGTGATAATCAAGGAATTCCTTAAAAGAAATAAAGCACATCTTATGATTTAGTTTCCTAAATGTGCAAGTGAACCCATCAGGTAACAATGTCATTTAGTCTTTCAATTCTTCCAAGTGCCAGATATACACATAATAACCCTCGAATCCAACGTATAATATAGAAAAGTGAATCAGAAGTAAACATCTTAAGGGTCTGTTTGGGCGAGCTTCTAAGAAAATATCTTTTTTTGAGTTATTTTTTTTTAAAAGATCTTATAGAAAAGTAAAAGTAATTTTATGTTCGGATATCTCATGCAAAAAGATCTTTTTATTTATCAATTATGTTTGGATATAACAATATAAAAGTACCTTTTTTTAACTACATGAAAAACATCTTTTTAAAAAAAGATGTAAATTAGTGCTTGTTTGGATGCCATTATTTTGATAAAAAAAAAGATCTTTTTTCAATGAAAAAAGATCTTTTTTTATTTTTTAGTGTGTTTGACAAATTTCTAGTAGTAAAAGTAAAATCACTAGAAAAATAAAAAAAAAACATCTTTTTTGCAAAACTGTAATTTACATCTTTTTTTTAAAAGATTTTTTTCCCTAAAAAAAAAAAAGATGTTTTTCATGTAATAAATAAACAAAAAAATACTTTTATATTATTATACCCAAACATAATTGATAGATAAAAAGATCTTTTTGCATGAGATACCAAAACATAAAATTACTTCTACTTTTCTATAAGATCTTTTAAAAATAGATAACTCAAAAAAAGATCTTTTTCTAGAAGCTCACCCAAACAAGCCCTAAACAGCTTCTCAAAAAAGATGGTTTCCTGATTTTTCTAGTGCTTTTACTTTTACTACTAGAAATTTGTCAAACACACTAAAAAATAAAAAAAGATCTTTTTTCATTGAAAAAATATCTTTTTTTTTATCAAAATAATGGTGCCCAAACAAGCACTAAATCCTTTTGTATAAATCGTGAATCCATTGAATTTTTCCTTCTATAATATAGAAAAGTGAATCAGCTCATTCGTCAAGAAGCATAGTCAATTTGGAGTATCCTTGTTCATAAGAATATGTGTAATATAAGGAACACCAATGAGCTCAACTCTTCATGTAATTGTTACTATAGTAAAACAAGAATTTATAAACATTTAAGAAGCATTCCAAATATGTATCAATCAACACCAACAACTCAAAATCCGATTTAGCTTTTAGAATTAGAAGTAAAAATTCAGAGTAAAGTAACATTGATGTAGGGAGTGTAAGGCCAATATAATGCAATATGTGGTAGAAGAATATCAAGATCTGATGTTTGACACACAGACTGCGCTTGTTTATAGGCACGGGACACTAAGACAGGGACA
The DNA here is from genome assembly GCF_014773155.1 of Arachis stenosperma. Lineage (NCBI taxonomy): Eukaryota > Viridiplantae > Streptophyta > Magnoliopsida > Fabales > Fabaceae > Arachis > Arachis stenosperma. The sequence goes on from NC_080385.1 coordinate 47,712, forward strand.
CAGAGACACAAAATCATGTTTGGCAAATGAGACATAGATAGAGACATTCTGTCAAGAGACACTGAATTAGTGTATTTTGTATCCATCCTGAGAGGAAGGACACGGAGACAATAACAAGAGACACAACTTCTTTCATTATTCTTGTTAGTTTTTTATTATTATATTTTTCTTTCCAAGTTTTTTGAATGAAAATAAATTAGACTTCATAATTTGTTCTAGTTTATCACAAAGCAAAATACAGGAACACTAACTTTTGTGTTTCTGTTCTTTATATCTTATTCTCAATGTCTTGTCTTGTCCTATTCTTAGAACCAAACGTGACCAAAGAAACTTTAAAAAATGCTTATAAAAAATGCAAGTACATACTTGAAAAACTCCGATTCAACCTTTACTAAATTCTTAAACTCCTTATAATCGAAATAACCGCCTACGCTAGCTAGAATTTTACTTGGTTATTATCAAAATGATCTAGTGGTACTTTCAAAAAAGTTATCATAGCCATCCTTTTGTACAAGATTACACCTCATTCTTTACATCCACATAATAACATAAGATCCAAATTTTCCTGCCACATAATAATCTTCAATATCTTTTTATAGATAATATGTAATTTTCAAGTTAGCCCCCTAAATTTTTTACTTTAATCTCTTTTTTATTGCGAAATAATTTTTGGCCCCTTCCTAAAATTCAACCTAGCTCTGCCCCTACATGCATTATTATCCCTTTTCCACTGGATCTAAAGAAGCCGTACCAAATCCTATTTCCTTATTGAGTCAATGCTAACTATAGCCCAACATGGTGGACAAATATCCTCACGCATATAGAAACAAAACATTTCATGAATCCATGTTCACACACATCAAATCCTAACTTAGAATCTGTACCACAGGAAATTGCTCTGTCAAAATATATCAAATTTTAAAGATTAAAATGAGTATGAACATTATCAATCTCAAGCCATCTTTCACCAAACTAGCAAACCAGGAAATATATATCTATTTGGAATAACTATATCGCTTATGCTTCATTTCACCTTGGCTATATCTGGGCTAGCAGAACAAAACTATCACATTTTGGACATCAAAACAGTTTAGTTATCTATTTGCTAGTCTCAAGTGATTAATATACAACTATACAACTTTATAATAACATTAAAAAAATGTATCGAAACCAAATATCACAAAATAGAGTTTCATCTTACTATCTGCCAACATAACAGCATCTTTAAGAAAAATTTTAATTATCCATCTCGAGTGTCAATCTAACCAATTCCTATTCAATTCATTTTTTTATTGACTATTTCAGACTTAATCAAATAAAGTGATCCAGAACACCCCAGGTGTTTAATTTTATCAATTAACATTATCATAAAGGTTGAAGTTAAGACAACCACATACATTAAACAAAAATTAGCGAATGACATGAGTGGCACATTGTTTATCTACTCTATTGCACATAAACGTTACCTTCAGAGGTGTCAGATTTCACAACAGACCGCTTGGCGCGTCGTTTTTCCTGAGGGGAATGCACAATGTCACACGCTCTGAAAAGGCATCTAAGAACTGGAATTTGAACTGCTATTATAATTTACTTTAGCATGGTCATACCTTCTTATTTCGTTCAAAATAACCCAGCCTAGGAACAGTAGTTGGGCGTTCGTTGCAGGATACAACAATTTCACGTCCAAAAACTTCCTTTGCCATGGAGATCGGACGAGCCAGAAGACATTCTGCTGTCTCCCTAGCCACTAGAAATGAAGTAAGTACAGGATCCAGCTCTACCACAGGCTGAACCAAACAAATACTATCAATGGTTGTATGGGTTAATTTTCCATCATTTGGCCCATGCAACCACGATAGTACAAATCTGCAAGAGCACAATTCCTCTCCGGCTTCAAAAGAATGCTCATTTTGTTGCACCTATGAAAGCATGATAAATAGAAGAAGTAATTCAATCAAGAATGTAAAATTATGGCTTTAAGCAATACATATGATTCACAAGAACAACGCACATTTCCCCCAACTTTTACTTCCCTGAGTTCCTCTACATTTCTTCTTGGTGCACATGTTTGAATGCATTAACAAAGAAACTCACTCTGTTTTTACTTCATTTGAATTTCGAACACAATGTGATGCAGAGAAGAACCCAGGAAACTAACCGAATCAACCTCAGCGTCGTAGAAGCGAACGTCGTCGTTGCTGAAGCGGTGGCAGGCACAAACCCTGACGCCTTGACGGAGCTGATGACATTCGTAATCCTGGAGCTGCCTTGAGAGGGGCCTGAACCGCTCTATGAATAGATCCAGCTTCTGTTGCGTCTCGAACTGAGAGGCTTCAAATACATCGTCGTGATCATCGGAAAAATTGGAGTATTTTATTCTGAGCTGCATTTGGGATTCCAAAGAGATGGCCACTGAGTACCACGCATCGTCGTTGAACGATCTGAACTCGGTGGTGTAGCTCGGCTGAGGCACCAACGCTAGTTTGTTCTCCGGCGGCATTGCGGGTGGAGAAGGAGAATGAGAAGGAGAGGGAGAGGAAAAGGCGAGATACGAGTGAGTGTGGAGTGTGGAGTGATGGTGTTGTAGTGTAGGCTTGTAAAGGCGTCGTGTCCCAACTGTTTGAGCTTTGAACTTTGAAGCAGCAGCGTGTTGCCTAAGTTTTGCGACGTGGCAGTGTACTAATTTTTGTGCGTTATTCACTAACTTTTTAAGCCATTTTAACATCAAAATACAACTCTTTTAAAATTATTTAGGTGTGTTAATTATTAATTTAGAATCCAAAAATTTAGGTTTTTTTATTTTTTAAAATATATTATCGATAAAATAATTTTTAAATAATTTAAAAATACGATAAAAATAATTAATAAATATTATATTTTTGTAAATAACAAAAAATTCATATTTAAAAAATAATTTATCTATTTGATCTAAATTTTTGTTTAAATATTTGAATAAATATTTAAAAGATTTATAAAAATAATTTAAAATAAAATTTAATTATTAGATTTTTTATTTTTCAAAAAATATAGTGATTCACATTAATTTTTAAAAAAAATCACTTTACATAAATTACTAAATTTAAAGAATAAAAAAATTAATTTCTAATAATGATTATAAAATTTGTATCAAATTTTGATTTTTAAAATCTATTTTTAGAATATATATTTAATATTATATTTTTTATTATATTTTTGAATTTTTTTTATTTATTTATCGTTAATATTTTTTAAGATTTTTTTAGTTAATAATAAAAATTTTTGAATATCATTTTAATAATTTACTTTTTTTTATATAAATATTATTATTTTATCATCATGACACCTTTTTTTAGCATATTAATTAAGAGACACTAATAAAAAATACTTTTAACAAAAAAGTACTAATTTAAAAAGCACTCACATTAAAAGAGACATGAAAACAAAATGTACCGTATGAAGAGAGGACTAATACAAACTCTACCATCAATGAGCAAAATTATTTTGGGCACCTTTGATACGTACAAATGATATAATTTTAAATATGAACGTGATGGTGATGGTAACAATGAAGAGTAAAAACTAAAAAGTGAAGATGATGATGATAAGAATTACTCATGGAATTAGAAACAAAAAAGTTTGATTGGTTGTTGACTATCAACAAATTAACAATAGAGATAAAATTAAATTAAATTAAATATTAAAAATATTTTAAAAAATTTCGAAAAAGTGAATTTTACTCGATAAAAATTTGATAAAATGAAAATAATGGTGTAACCGCCTTTTAAATTTGTAAATATAAATCTTTTTTTTTAAGATTTATATTTATATTATCATGTAAATATAAATCTTATTACTTTTTTTTCGGTGTTTTAACGGGGCTTAGAAGCCCAACAGAAAAACAAAGCTTACAGATCAGGCACAAGACGGGGAAATGAAACCCCTCTACAGTCTTCTACAATAATCATCCTAAGATTGCATGGTGGGCTGTCCACAAAGTGGAAACCTGTTGCATTTTTAAACTTTCTTCGGCCATTCAATCTGCTCCACGATTTCCTTCTGTGTATGTAAAAATCAAAATTTTACATAAAATCTAAAAAATAAATTAAATACATAAAACGTAAAATCTTAATAAGATTTAAATTTTAAAATCGTTAAAACTAGTAAAAATTTCGTAAAATCAATTAACTTATTTAAAATCGTAATATCGAAAGATTTTAAGAATTAAAACGATATTCTAGCTATTATGCTAACCTCCAATCTCTCCTCATAAGCTCTACAATTCCTTTGACCAAGGCTTCCGCATGATTCTCATAAATCTTAATACTTTTATTCATAGATGATTAGATCCTAACGTTCTCACTTTAGAGAACTTGATCTGGCAAAAACCATTTCCACCTACAATTCTGCTATGTTTGCACATGCGCTGGCATTTTACGGGGATTCTAGCAAGGCACCTCATCTTCACGGGAAGAATCTACCAATCTTCACCGGAGCAATCACCATGGTTATATACAACACATTGTACATGACATAACCTCTACCACAGTCGGTTCAACACACAGGAACCCTCTAGTGGAAACAAATAGAGGAGGACTAGAATGATAAGAGCTTATACAAATAGAAAATGTGGAAATAAGTTAACCCGTGCTTTGTTTACACTGAACATGTAGTGCTTGAACATATTTATATTCCAAACTATTACATATATGTGCAAATATGACTATTTAAGTTTCAATTTGAAGAAGCAATCCCCTTTTTTATAAGCATATCATAAACTCTATCAACCTTGCTTGGCTCGACCTTGAACAACCTATGCGCATCACATTTCTTCGATATGTTGCCTTTTGAAATTTCTGATGATAAGACATTCTGCATTTTGAAATAGTGTGATGGTAGTATTCTGATCTCATTACAAAGATTTATCTCCTGAAAATCAGCATTGTTGAACAAACAAACAAATCATATCAAACACTCTCGAATTCAAATAGACGTCTCCCACCGTTTTAATATATCTATCAAGTTTTGAAGAAATTGAAGTTCTAAAATAACTGTCCATTTCTATTACCAAGATAACATTAGTTAACTTCTCTAATAACATCTTAATATGATGTGAGGATTCAATAATCATTAAATACAATTGTTTACTTATTTATAGCTAATTCTGTTTGTTTTTATTTATTTTAAAAAAGTATGCTAGATCTTTCTGGATGAGTGAGCTTCAATTTTATCCGTAAGATTGTAAGCATGATTCAATTTAGTCTCCAAGATTACAGAAGGACTAACTTGAATCACAAAAATGTAGTCTTGAGACTATATTGAACATTTTGGAAAGTTAGACTAAAATCTTATTTACAATCTTAGAAAAAATTGTATCTTTACTAGATTTTTCTTTTTTTTAAGTATTTTGAATCGGAGCAAACATATCATAAAGGCAGCCCATGGAACAAAACTCCCAGCCCCAACCATCCACCCCCAAACTTAAATGCCCCCATGAAAAACAGGTCATGCATTCTACAGGATCAGATTGACATTAAAAGGAAAAGGTAAGGTTAAAATGGCAAACATAAACGAAAAAATAAATAAATAAAGTGATCTAAAACAAGGGAACTCACAGATTCAGACAGCAGTTCAGACCCGGCGAATCCACTAATATCCCATTCTTCTAGAGATCTTGATATATCCTGTATGGCCGCAGCTGGATACTTCACCCCAGAAAGTGGAGCTGTAATATCCTTATGAAGACCCAGTGAGTTGCTATCAAGTTCTCCTTTGAGATAATTCGGTCTTGGTAATATCTTAGCACCAACACCAATATGATTATTTTCTTTAACAACACATTCCGCTTCTTTTTTCTTCTGTTCGATAAATTTGTAAGCCTCTGTAGATGTTTGATAGCCAGCAGTATGTGCTTCCTAAATTATAATTCAATGGAAATGGCATTATATCAGTGTCCATTTCGAAAGAGAATCGTTCACCACAGGATAACATTTACTCATGAAGCACAATTGTGAAGTGTAGCCAATAGCCACCCACCTTTCCTTCATCTTATTATTACTTTATACTCTTCCTTATCTAAGTTATCCTCAGATAGACTGAAGCATGAAGTCTATCAAAAACCTAACTACAACTAACAAAAATTCAAGGATGCAGTAAAAATCGCTAACCCCACTGCATATTTGAATAATCTCCCCCTAGCCGAGAAAACCATGTTCACGACTGTTTTAACTTCCTACATATATTCACAAAAAATACAAGCATTTGAGAAAACAGGACTATAAATTTGAATCCATCAAAAGGTATTCCCTAGAACCTTTGACTATGTCCAAAGTCAGGTCAGCATGTAGTTGGTAGTTATTAGTTAAGTATTTAGATAGTAGGTGATAGATATTTGTATATATACCCCCTTCTAGATAAAATGAAATAACATGAGTCCTTTCTCTTATTTCCTCCATTCAGTTTTCTTCGATTTCACAAGAAATGTCCAATCTCATCATTTTCAATATCATAGAAAATGACAAGTATGTTGGCTCCACCAAGAATAAATAGTAGAATTTTATACCTGCAAATCCTGTATTCTTTTGATAAGCCTGTGTTCTTCAATAATATTTTTGAGCAACTCCATATGCTCTTCTTTCGAGTGAAACCGTGTGAAGACCTTATAGCGCTGACATATTTCAACCTCCTCAGGAGAGAGACTTTTCTCAAATGGATCAGGATAAAGTAAATTTCTTTCAAGTATAAAATTCTTTCTGCGCTTCCGCTCATCTAATCTGTGCAGCATTTTCCCATAGTTGAGAATAGGAAATGGAGGAATATGAAAAACAAAATTGAGATCCAAAAACTATAGAAAATTGATACCAAATAAACGAGGTGGTATGGTAAGCTAAAATCCTGCACTGCACCACCTCAGTAGAAGGGATTTCTAATGCGGGAAACAATACCCCATTTCCATCTTTGATAGTTAATCGATCCCCCCAAAATATGTAATTCAAGAAAGCAAAACTCCAAGGAGCATATAAATTTTGTTTTATCAGTGTTAGTAAGACTTGAAAGGAGTCCTTGTGTCAGGTGAAAAGAAATTAAGTACATGACTACATGGAAATCCAAATATTGTGTTTTCGAATGGAATTAATGAGAAATCTCATGCATATTAAACAATTTACTCTCAATAATGACAGTTGTTCTAGCTTAAGAATAAGCAAGCAAATATTTCAAAGCAATCATGCTAAAAACAAACATAAACAAAAAGGATGTGACTACAACTCAATAATCATATAATCCCTAAGGAATAATGAAGAACAAAATTTGCAATCTGGATGTCTCATCTTAAAAATCCTATAATTCTAAAAATATGAATATTCTATTCATTCCAAGAGTTCTTCAACCATAATTTCATCCGGAAAGACGATTCTAAATGGTCGATTTAGTTTTCTTTCAAAAGGAAGAATTAGTTTTCTAATTAACCACAAAGAATGGCACAGGTACCTTCTTGAATAAATACGGAGCACATGCAGTTTCATTTCACGTTCAGACTCAGTATCGATGTCCTTAAATTCCATATCTGCTAATACTTGCTCTGCATCATTGTCATATTCAATTTCGAATTCCTCTCTCTTAAAACTGTATCCACTCAACTCGGTCATAGAAGGCTCAACTTTGCCAGATAACTTCGGTTTCTTCTCTCCAATGCTCCGATCTGATTGATATTCTACGAGAGAGAGAGAGAGAGAGAGAGTCAGAGATTGAACTCATGGAAGTATAAAAAGACATAACCACCTGTATCAAAAGTGAATCAGAATACAAGAATGACAGCAAAGATAAACCATAGAACCAAGCATGTCAATCCCTTTCCTAACAATTTTACAAAACAAAATTAACATCAGTGTCGCATCCACCTTAGCTAATAATTCATATTAATCCTTTGGCAACAGAAGAAAGAACTTGAGAATCCATATTAATCAAAGCTAAACTGCTTTAATACTAAAATTTTAGTTTTAATAGTTTTTATATTATATATCGTTTTATCTTATTACACCCTTTGGGTGCAACCCGTCCCCCGCGAGGGATACTTGTGCACAGGGTGTGCTTTTTATAGCTTTTATCTATCACACATGCCAAGTACACTTATGTTAGTAATAATTGCTATTATCAAAATAGATATGTGTACCAGCATTACTTCACCAAATACTCTAACAGATCCTTTACCCATAAGATTATCTGACATTATTAAGGCAACAGCTTGTCTATCAAATGAGAAACCTAAATCTTAGGTTTTGGGCAATGAAGCTATGGATAGCATTCACAGCTGTAGAAACTATGCCAGGAAAGAAATGGGGAAGGAAAGAAAGATTGGACTATTCGAAGCATCTAGTCATAGCAGGATAGAAGAAATGAGGTGCAAGAGTGTCAAAAGTATAAAAACCATGAATGTGGGCCTAAAAGCTTAAGCATTCAAGAGAGTTGCTGCTTAGCATGGCATGATTCGCAACAGCTTCCAGAACAAAGGGGCCAATAGTTGAATCCTCATCTCCAACAGCTTAGCTCGTGCATGTTCCACCATCCGCTCTTTAAACCCAATGGTCATTATATGAAGCGACATATTAACATAATTACCCATGAGCATGTTCACCTAATAGCTTAAGGTTGTATGAGAGTGAATCTTGAGGAATCTGATCTGCACGTGTTTTAAAAATAAATTACCCCTTAGTTTGAATACCTTCGGCAGTCATACAACAACAACAATGCCTTATCCCACTAGGTGGGGTCAACTACATAAAACAAATGACGCCATTGTGCCTTATCATGTATTATGTATCATGTATCAAACCTTCAGCAGTCATAGTAACCCAAAAAGTTGATGGACAAAAATTTAACACACAACAATCAGATCATTGAAAGATAACGTAACATCATATTGGTCCTAGAATTACACATCAGAATACATACCTTCCACCTTAACTCCATCTGCATTCTGGCTCACATTGGAAGCCTTCTTAATCGTACTTGAGTAAGTTTTGCCACATACTGAACCAATGTAATCCATATAAATTAAAACTAATAAGAAAATCCTAGCAAACAATTATATAGACTTTCCTTAAGGCATATATTGTACCTGAGGTTAACATAGATGTTGGATTAGTGACTTCTGCCCTATTAGATTCTTCAGAGCTGAGATGTTACACCAAAGAATTAGTATTTTATCACACATGATCAATTTTAATAATCAGTGTAAATAGCTGAAGTGTACTTTATTCCCTCAGACAAGGGAGGTTCTTCTTTCAGAGTAAGCTTTGCAGTTGCCGGGCATTCTGTGCAGGAGAAAAGGAGGGGGGGGGGGGGGGGGGACAAAAATATAACACGCTTATTACATTAACAGCCAAGAAACTTTATATTGGAACATAAAACCGACAACTTAGGAGCATAAAAGCATGCATCTTGTAATATTCTAACTTTCGTTAATGCACGGAAGCATGTTGAAATTGATTGTCATGTCACAAAAGGATGGTCCCTAAAGAAGTCACCACATTATTGTTACCTCTTATGACCAATTGGCATATTCACTATCTCCTATTATCATTCCAGGATGCAGCAATAACATATATAACAAGCTTGATGCATATTCAATATGTGAGCCAGCTTGAGGGAACACTGATACGTGTTTATTGTATTATGAGAATAGATGACTCAAAATAAGATATTTGAATCTGTGGTACAATGTACTACACGTACTAGTGCCAAGAGTGTATCTCTTTAAAGCAATTCAAGCATAGTTTCCCAAGTAAGCTAACCAGATGAAGTTATATCAATCACAACAGACAGGTTTTTCTATTTATCAACACAATTTGTCATCAATGATCAGTAGAAGTATAAGTTTACTATTTACTGTTGGAACAAGTTGAATGGGACTAAACTACATAAAGAGGTTACGAAGGAACAATAAACAGATTATTACTACGGAATGTAAATTCCAACCACTTGGTCTCCAAAGCTTAAGGAATCGAACAAACTAATCACAAGTTGCATACATAATCTCCAAAAACTGTGATTTTAAATTATATAGAAACAAACCTTTCTTGACTTCATGTCCCTTTGCCATCTCAAGAAGTTCCTCTTTGTTTTTTCCCATAACATGTGACAAATCCTGGGTGTGCATGTGACAGTTAGACCACTCAAATATGAAAGCAATGAGAGCATTCTCAAATACACTTACAGGGAGAGGAAAGCACGGTGAATTCATATATATAGCATTATAATGGTCAATACATTGAGATTTGCTTTTTGTCCCAACATACTCAGCAACTTCATTCCAATTCCCAAATCCATACATCTCAATGCCCTAAAATGAAATAAGTTTGTTTCATACTTTCATTAGGCAAATCCATAACAAACAAAGTAGTATATCTTCATCTCTTAACATATTATGCAAAGGTGGAAAGAAAATAGAGGAGTACCTCTAAAAGTAACATCTCTTCATCTGCATTCCAATCTGGAGTTATAAGGGGAAAAGATAGATTATCCTGCAAGAAAAATATTTCTTTTGAAACTCAAAACTATTGTACTAACATCTCTTAACCGTGAACATTGAAGCACTGATGCTGGCAACCTCACAAAAAAGGAAAATTGCAAAATTTATTACTTTCAATAAAATGTTATTGATTTGATCAAGGTATCAAACATCATCAACAACAATAACAACAAAGCTTTGCACTACTAAGTTGGTTTGGTTACATGGACCAAACAATGACATTACACCCTATCAGGAATCATTTTTGAACTAAGTCCATTTATGCCTAAATCTCTTTAGATTAGCTCACTTAGGGTCTTAGTTCTCCCTCTAGTCGTAACCAACCAGGCTATATCCCATATGATCTTTCCTCTTGACTAGATGTCTTCTGGTCTTCTCCCAACATGTACAAACCACCTAAGACGAGATTCCACCATCTCTGAATGAGTGGGAGAAAGAATTGAGAAAAGTTTCATCCAGATTTTTCTTATTGTGAATATATAGTGGCAAGAAACAAACGAGAGATTATTGAACATTCTGGAGAAAGTTAGGAAATGCACCTGTTATTGCATAAAAGATATATAAAGACAGGTACAAGAAAAAAGTAACAGGACAAGAGTGAGTGAGTGACAATGTTCACTTAGTTAACTAAGAATTATGGACAATAACAAGGTCACAGCAATCTCTTTTCTGGAGAATGAAAATAATGACATAAATTGATAGCCAATTTAATTTGATATAGAGTTTGCTATCTCCAAAAACTCCTCACCCAGTACTTGCATACCCCGACAAACCTCGCTCCCATTGAAATATTGCCCTTTTCACTGGTATCTCTCATAATTTCTTCAAGTCCAATTACTAAAGCACAGCTCAGCAGTTAGTTAGACAGCAGCAGACTTTTATCAAAGCCCATTTCATTCCCCTGATCCACCTTATTCTCTTTCTCTCTTGCTTTTCACAATATCTTCCTTGTAAAGTTTAGTAATTCTACTTAGGTTTCTATCATTAAAGCATATCTGAATGGTGCATATTATGGCACAACGCACAATGATAACATAAAATTATAGTGAACGTAACCCATCTTTGAGTTTTCTTTTCCGGATAATATGATCTAGAGTCTAGACAGAGGAGAATGATAGATGGGTCGATAAGAAATTCTCCTCACAATAGACTATTCTTCAAATTATTAACAATCAGTGTTGTCAAGCAACAATGTATCGCCACTAAAGCAATTTAGAGCAGCCTCTAGCATTTAGCTCATTTTGTGATTTTCTTGAGGACAAATTATATTCAAAAGATGGAAATGAAGGAAACAACCTTTCGTAACATCCATAGTACCAACTGCCAACATCCTGATATTAGCAGAAATAAACTACAATCAAGTATATCGACAGTATTTTCAAGAGAAAGCGGGGGGGAGGGATGAAGATGTAACTCCTTATGGTTAAAATTTAAATAATCAACTGTGAAAGCAAAGCAAGAGATATGGTAATAAGAAAATGACTCAGTAAAGTAACTTTAAATTTACACCATAAAAGATAATGAGATGCCAACAACTAGCAAGACACATGTCAATGTCCAGTGTGTGTCAAATGCTAGAATCTAGCATTTAGTAAGACAAGGTAAGACAATCTAGAAAACTGTAATAAGAGAATTTGAGATTCAGAAGATGAACAATCTGTATCATTGCATAACTGAAATCTGTTTTAGCAGAGTTACAATAGATTATTCTTAGTCTAACTCTGATGTGTTGAGAACTCTCAAAAAAAAGATGTAACCAGTAAGTAATCAACCTATAGATTATTCTGTATAAAAAATGAAAGCAACGGACATTTAGTTGGCTGTGATAACTGAGACCAAAACTGTATTGATCACTCTAACTCTTTAAAAGTAATACATCAAATCAAATAAAAGAAAGGAACAATACATACCATAATCATATATGGATGATTGCTTTTGTGAGGTGTCACTTCAGCCCCAACAGAGAAACACTCTATGCAGAGATCAAAATCTTGACATACAGCACACTTAATGCGAATCATCCCTGAAATATCTTTGTTGCAATAATTGCAGTGGTATAAAGCTCCTTTCCCATCAGTTACTCCTTGAGCTGCCACATCTATAAAATGGTCTTATTATAGGTTATGATAATGGACCTTTTGCAAGGAAGGGAGAACACAGAAATGAAAAATCACCTGGGGATGAAGTGTCTAAATTCTCTACATTCAAAGCAGCCTTTTTTTTCTTGGATCTAAAAATGACAAACAATGAAATAGCATTACAAGAGAAATAATAGGCAAAAGGGCACTTTAGACCCCCTAAATATTGGCAATATACACTTTAACCTTACATTTAAAAAGCTGCAAATCAATCCCCATATACACTTTACACCACCAAAACTTAGGCTCGTGCAAATTGACTCCTTGCAAGTTCCTAATTGTGCAGCTCAATAAGCCATTTTTTCTTGAATGTGTGTCATTTTTTTTAATACACGAGGCCAACTTGCACTATATAAGAATGCAGGGGCTAAAGTTCACAAGTTATAATATAAGGGGGCAACTACTATTTTCCTTAATAATAATGCAACAACTACCCCTTTTCCTATTATGTAAGCTCAGTGAATAAAATTACAACAACAAAGCCTTATTCCACATTCCCACTAGGTGCAGTCGGCTACATAGATCAAATGATGCTATTGAGTCCTATTATGCATCATGTCTACGGTGAGACTATTTACATATAGATTTCCCTTGATCACCTTGTGAATAAAATTAATAGTTATAAAATCATATTTTACCCCACAAAGGAAATAGGAACTATAAAATTATTTCTCCAAATATCTTTTATTTTATATTTTAAAAAGATCAGAGGATTAGAGATCCTCCTTACAAGAACAATAAACCGAAAAAGCTCTCAATGAAGTGTAGCTTACTAATCTTAATATATCAGAGGGGGAAGACCTCTAATCAGATCATCAGCTTTACACCAAATAAAAGACAGAAGTCCTCCAAATATTACCATTATCATATAAGAACTTTCAAGAACCCAAACAATTTGACTAGGAGGCCTTTATGCACTAGTCCTCTAAACGGAAATATATGGAACCATTTTAGATCTTTGAGATGTTTGTGCAGTGATAATGATCTTTAGAGGATAAATGTAGCCAATTCTATGTCATTTGAAGATTCAAATATTGTCTTACTGGAAAATATATGCAGACCAGGAACAAGCATACACTCTCTATTCATAAAAGCTTCCCCTCGCAAGGGAGGGGAGTTCACAAGCACAAACTTTTCAGATTGTCATTTGTCCCCGTTGTTCCCTCTTCAAGCCTCGAGATGCAACCACCTAATTGAACAAGCATTTTATTTATCCCTCACATCTTCAGTGTGAACAATACTTTCCCACATATGTTTCACAACTTAACCAAAGGAAGCATTAAACATACCGCAACCCATATTTCCTAGCTTTTAAAAGACCCTAAATTTTCCCCTTATGACCTTATCCCGTATTATAATCAACATATATTTGCCAATACCTTTCCACCATGAAATTCAATAATCTATTCCACCCACCTAGATGTAGGCTCAAGTTTTATGTCGCAACCTAGTACAGTAACAAAATTATCAAGAAATGTAATTTTATTTTTTGACAAAAGAAAAAGTTTATTAAGATGGATAGATGAAGAATACAAAGATATAGGACGACAAGTGATCCCCTTCAAAAGAAAAAGTGCTATTAAAGGGAAAAAATTGATGACCAAAAGCTTTACGTCAATTTGATGCCAAACAGTAACATAAAAAACAGAAAATAACATTTTAATGTTAGACGCAGTTTTCACCTGTAGTGAATGATAGGCATAGGTTCAGGTGCAAATCAAAAGAAGGTTCACCTTGATTGGTGAAGACTATATGAATAAACACTCAATAGTTTACCCAAATTCTAATCCTAGTACATAAACCCTCACTTATGGTTGATTTAGAACACTCTAAATCCTATCAACCCAATCACTTATCTTCCACCACAAATCTCATGGATGTTCATTGTCCAGTGATTTGGGTCCAATGATAGACCGAGCCCTTTATAGTAAGATATATTTATTATCACATTTGGGAAAATAATGCTATTTTTCAAAAAGAATAAAATGAAGTTTGTATACATGTGCTTCTTTAGGAGCAAAAATACAATGCTGTTTTGCTTTTACACGTCAATAACATGTAGGACTATGTATAATCATCCTTTCAACACAAACGCTTCCAACTCAAGCTTTCCATACATAAATAAATGGATGAAGATGTGTAGCTGAACATAGGTCAAACAAAAAGTCCCCAGATAATACACAACTCAAAAGTATCAAAAGGTAACTAATAACTAGATCACATTGATGTTTTTTAATTTTCACGTTTATTTCATTTAATCAAATTTCTAAAAGAGAAGCCTTTAATTACTTCTTATTAGCATAGAACAAATAGGGGAAATGGAGAAAAGAATCCTTTCATAAACTTTTCTCATATTAGTAGTCACTTCAGCCAAGTCCACCACAAGAAACCGATGTATTGTGGAAAGCAGGTAGCCATAGACAGCATCAGATCCTCTAAATAAATAGATAAAGGAACTTTTTTGAGTTATGAAATTCAAAAGTCAAGATATCTAGAAGTTCCACTATGGATAGAGGAGTTTGGAAAGCCAAAGTGGAAGAGTAACCCCTTCATTTATTTTATAAATTTCTCATTAAGGAAATGAAAGACCATCTCATCCCATCCTATCCCTTCTTCAAACATTTCCGTTTGGGTTAATGCTCACTTTTGTACATTTAAGTAGACGCATGAATCATTTTCGTCTTTGTAGGTTTTGAATAAGTCCCTGTAAGTAACAAAAATGACTCAAACTAGTCCCCTGAAAGTCTCTTGAGCCACTCATTTGACTCACATTTGCCACTTACGGCCTTACGGGAACTATTTTGACCTATTGAAACCTACATAATAAAAAAAGGAATCACACGAGTGTGCCATTAGGAACTAAAGTAAGCATTAACGTGTTTCCTTTCCTTTCCCCTCCAAATTCTGGCTCACAAACACCCCTTAAGAATCTCAATTTACTCTTCAAGCACTGGACCGAAGTGAGCATTAACTCGTTTCCCTTCCTTTGCTTCCCTTCTCCAAACTCCAGCTGACAAACACACCTTAAGTATCTCAATTTACTCTTCAAGCCCTTCCCTTCATTCCCCAAGTCTTTGGTCCAGAAGAAACAACAATAGATCATCTTGTTGTTGTTTCACTCAATCCTCACACACTCTCACTCACTGTTCTGCAATGTATTGCAGATCTC
Organism: Arachis stenosperma; assembly: GCF_014773155.1. NCBI lineage: Eukaryota > Viridiplantae > Streptophyta > Magnoliopsida > Fabales > Fabaceae > Arachis > Arachis stenosperma. The sequence continues at coordinate 63,523 of NC_080385.1, forward strand.
ACACTCGAACTGTTGTATGTTCAGAGAAAAAGAGAGAGAGAGTTGAACACTAGAGAACTGAAGAAGCAAAAAAAACTACACTCTACCACTATTCAATAAACTGTTAAATACAATAACAGAAAGAAAAGGAAACTAACCACTCACTCCACTATCTTAAGAATAGGACTCCACTTCCTTAAAACTAGAAACTAGCTGAATAAAAAAAACTAACTTGCCTCTGAGGCCACTAATAACTTTGACCCTATTAACTGAATCATACACATAAGCATAAAACAGAAATAAATAAATATCAGGTCCTAATACATTATCTAACATTTCTCCTCCTTGGATTAGAGACCTGGACACATTCCAACTTCATGAATCAATTGACTAAATCGACTAACAGCAAGAGGCTTGGTGAAGACATCAGCTATCTGATTATCTGTCTTGCAATACTTCAGCTCCACCTCTTCCTCCTGTTGTGCTTCACGCAGATAATAGAATCTCAGCTTGAAGTGTTTAGTCTTGCCATGAAAGACTGGATTCTGAGCAATTGCAATTGCAGCTTGATTGTCCACATACAACACAGTTGATCTTTTCTCTTGCAGCCCCAAATCACAGAGTAACTTCCTGAGCCATACTGCATGCTTTGCAGCTGCAGTTGCAGCCACAAATTCAGCTTCAGCTGTAGACTGTGCTACAACTTCCTGCTTCTTTGAGCTCCAGGAAAAACAACCTGATCCAAGTGAAAAACAGAAACCCGTTGTGCTTTTCATGTCTTCCACCGAACCACCCCAGTCACTATCTACAAAACCAACCAGCTTCATCTCAGGAACTGCTTTGAATTTCACACCATAACTTTGAGTCCCCTTTAGATATCTCAACACCCTTTTTGCTGCAGTAAGATGTTCCTTAGCTGCACAATGAAGGAACCTCGATAGAATACTCACTGCATACTGAATGTCAGGCCTAGTAGCTGTTAAATACATTAGACAGCCTACTAGACTTCTGTACTCATTCTCATGCTCAGAATTCTGCACATTACTCTTGCTTAACTTCTCTTTCTGATTAACAGGAGTAGTGACTGTCTTGCATTCTCCCATTTCAAACCTCTTTAGGACCTCTCTGATGTACTTTTTCTGACAGATGAATATCTCACCTTCTTTTTGCTGAATCTCCATGCCAAGAAAGTAAGACATTCTCCCCAAATCTGTCATCTCAAACTGCTTCATCAGTCCTACCTTCAGCTTCACTATCTCACTCTCCTCCTCTCCTGTAACAAGCAGATCATCGACATAGATAGACACCACCACAAGGCCTCTCTCACTCTGTTTGTAGTACAGAGTGACTTCACTTAGACTCTTTTGGAACCCAAGCTGATGTAGATAACAATCAATTTTGCTATACCAAGCCCTGGGAGCTTGTTTCAGCCCATACAAGGCTTTCCTCAGCTTATACACTTTGTCTTCATGGCCTTTAACAACAAATCCTTCTGGTTGGTCTACATAGATGTCCTCAGATAGGTCACCATTTAGGAAAGCTGATTTCACATCCAGCTGATAGATGGTCCACCTTTTCTGTGCAGCAACAGCTAGTAGCAATCTGATGGTATCCATGCGAGCAACCGGAGCAAAAGTTTCAGAGTAGTCCACCCCACTCACTTGAGCATATCCCTTCACAACCAACCTGGCTTTATACTTGTTCACAGTGCCATTTGGGTTCAATTTTGTCTTAAAAACCCATTTGACACCTATAGTCTTCTTGTGATCAGGCTTAGATACAAGTTGCCATGTGTTGTTCTTGTTGATCATGCTCAGTTCTTCTTTCATAGCTGAGGCCCACTCCACACTTCCTTTTGCTTCCTCAACTGTTCCTGGTTCTAGGAGAGCCACATTACATCTGGCATAGACCTCTGCCAGTGGTCTTGTACCTCGCATAGGCAAATGATCAATCAATTCATCTTCAATCAGCTCACACTCATTCTGTAGATCTGCTTCCTCATTTAACTCATCCTCATTCTGCACATTAGCTTCAACTACAATATTGTCAGCCATTTTCTTTTCAAATACTGCCCTCTCCCAATTTTTATCTTCACAAAAAATCACATCTCTACTCACAGTAATCTTTTGTGCATCAGGACAATACACTCTATAGGCTTTAGACTGAGAACTATACCCTACAAAGATACCAGCCTCACCTCTATGATCAAGCTTGTCTCTACTGATTGAAGGAGTTAAGTAATAGCATAGACAACCAAATGTTCTTAGTCCACTAACCTTTGGTTTGTACCCGTGCCATGCCTCGAATGATGTCTGCTTGTTGAGAGCTTTGGTTGGTAACCTATTCAACAAGAAGACAGCAGTATTTACTGCTTCTGCCCAGAAGCTCTTGGGTAGTTGTTTGCCTTGTAGCATACATCTTCCCATCTCCACAATGCTTCTATTTTTCCTTTCACTCACCCCATTTTGTTGGGGAGTATAAGGAACTGTAAACTGCTGCTTTATGCCAGAATCCTCACAGATGGCTTTGAACCTTTTTGAGGTATACTCACCACCATTATCACTCCTCACTGTCTTTATTTTACAATTTGCTTCATTCTCCACCTCTTGTTTGAACCTCAGAAATACTTCATCAACTTCTGACTTTTGTTTGAGAAAGTAGACCCAGCAAAATCTTGTGCAGTCATCAATGAAGGTCACAAAGTACTTGCTTTTGTTCAGTGACTCCTCAGGCATAGGCCCACAAACATCTGAGTGAACCAGTTGAAGCTTCTTCTTGGCCCTCCATCTTGTTTTCTGGAATGGCTTCCTTACTAGCTTCCCTTGCAGACATACTTCACAATCAGACACTTCACTTCCCAACTGAGGCAAGTCTTCAACTAAACCATGCCTCTGCATAAACTGCAATCCCTTATAGTGAAAGTGACCCAACCTTCTATGCCACAACTCCTCCTGACCCTGCACACATGCCATAGCTTTGCTCTCTTTGCTTGCAGGATCGAATGCAAATGTTTTGTTCTGCATAGGGATCCTAAACAAGAGTTTGCCCTCCTCATCTGCAATAGCACATTCATTCTTATCAAACACAATCTTCATGCCCTTCTCAACTAACTGTCCCACACTCAGAAGATTCTGATCTATCTTGGGAACATAGTAGACATCAGACATCAGCTTGATTCCTCCAGGGCCTTCAAGTAACACATTGCCTCTTCCTTCAACCTCTAGATGATCACCATTCCCAATTCTCACTCTAGTATTGACTGATCTGTCAATATTAGTGAAAATTGCCTCATTTCCTGACATGTGATTGGAACAGCCACTGTCCACCAGCCATCCATCACGTGAGACTTGAGACACAAAGCCTGAAGCAGCAAACAATTGCTCCACTTCACCTGCAGCTGCTTGAGCCTCTCCTTGTTGAGAGCTCTTTTCTTTGCAGATTCTCTCTATGTGCCCCATCTTCCCACACTTCCTGCAGACTACATTTGGTCTTCTCCAACACCTAAAGAAAGGATGACCTTTCTTTCCACAGTGTTTGCAGGCTTCATCACTCCTTTTCCTCACTTGTGCATCACTTGAACTAAAACTGGTCTGTTGAGCACCAAACTGCTTGCCTTGCTTCTTCTTCTCACCACTTCCATGCTTCACCCTAGCCTGCATTGCACCTTCAACTGGCTCATCTCCTCTCCTCAGTACCCTCCTTTGTTCTTGTGCTTGAAGAGCACTAACTGCTTCAGCAAATGGCATCTCTGAGATTTCTCTTGTGTTCTCAAGAGATGCTATAGTAGCTTCAAATCTTTCAGGTACAGAACACAGGAGTTTCTCGACAAGTCTTTCCTCTCCAAGATCAGTACCCAACAGTGCCAATTTATTGGTTAAGTCTAGGAGTTTATTAGCAAATTCTTGAACTGATTCATTTTCCCTCATCTGCACTCTTTCTAGCTCCCTTTTAAGGTTCATTGCTTTCATTCCTTTAATCTTCTTATTGCCCTCATATTCTTTCTTCAAAAAATCCCAAATATCTTTTGCAGATTCTAGACTCATAATCCTATTAAAAATAATAGGAGTAACAGCAGCATAGAGACTAGATCTTGCTTTGGCTTTTCTAGTCACACGTTCTTTGTAGAGCTTTTGTTGATTTGCAGTTGGATTGACAACCAATGGAGGCACCACGTAGTCATCCTCCACTGCCTCCCACAGATCAGCTCCTTCAAGGAATGCTTTCATCCTCACTTGCCAGACATGATAATTGCTCCCATCAAGGATTGGAGGAGCAATGCCTGCTAGCCCAATAGTTGTTGATGAAGCTTCCATCACCACAGCCCTTAAGATACTTAAGGCTCTGATACCAATTTGTTGTTGTTTCACTCAATCCTCACACACTCTCACTCACTGTTCTGCAATGTATTGCAGATCTCACACTCGAACTGTTGTATGTTCAGAGAAAAAGAGAGAGAGAGTTGAACACTAGAGAACTGAAGAAGCAAAAAAAAACTACACTCTACCACTATTCAATAAACTGTTAAATACAATAACAGAAAGAAAAGGAAACTAACCACTCACTCCACTATCTTAAGAATAGGACTCCACTTCCTTAAAACTAGAAACTAGCTGAATAAAAAAAACTAACTTGCCTCTGAGGCCACTAATAACTTTGACCCTATTAACTGAATCATACACATAAGCATAAAACAGAAATAAATAAATATCAGGTCCTAATACATTATCTAACACATCTAAATTCTAAACTAATTAGAAAGAAAATTAGGCATAAGCATCACATGAGCAAGAGCAAAAGAGCACCTGCATCATATATCATGCTTAAGTCCCACGAAGAAAGGAACCCCTTGGTAATTAACGAACACCATAAACACTCTAATTACCCAGTTTTCTTTTTCCTTGTTCAACCACAAGAAAAAAAATGGAGCGGTGCAGGAGATAGATCATACAGAATGCTAAATTAAGTAGTTGTTTGAAAAGACCATGAAAGAATGAAATTTCCACTTCGTAGTATGAATATGATTAAAGACAGGCAAATAAATTGAAAGGCAAAGGCAATGGTGCAGCGGAAGAAGCAAACGAACCTTAGGTTGGGATCATCGTCCGCAGGGCGCGAAGCAGCTCGGCACCGACCCATTGTACCCAGTCAAAGTCAGTGTGACCTTACGGGGATAGCACAGAGTCCAAGAGGGTGCTTCTCAATCCCTCGGCCACTAGTTACTACTTACTACTTACTTGGTACTTGGTAGAAGGGTTTTCAAAATTTAGTATTTGGTTGGGTGTTCAATCGATAAAAAAAAGTTTTTTTTTAATAAAAACAAATTATTTTTTACATATTTAATAAATTTTTAATAATAAAAATAAAAATATTAAAAAATTTAAAAAATATTTTTTCTGAAAAATTATAATATATATTTTTTAATTTTTTTTAAATATTTTTTATATAATAAATAAATAAAAAAAATATTTTTATCTTATTTTATTCACTTCTATTTTTATAAAAACTTTTTAAAAAAATTTCATTAAAAAAACATTTTTTCCGAGAATGTCCAAACCAACTCTTCACATCACCCTGGTAATACCTATGTTTTAGGTCTTCCCAAAGATACACTGTTATAGTGTTCCACTCACACTTTTGGAAATGTCAGGTACGATTGACCCATGCAACTACATATGTGTTGCATCATTCCCACGCCTTTAAGCTACTATCAATAAATTTCAGCTTGTTCTTTGATTTCAAAGAAAGATTCATAGCTCTACTCCAATCTCCATAATTCCTTCCATTTAGAATTTCATGAGTTATGGATATACCTGAATTTTTTGAGGGATGTAAGTAAAATGGGCTTGTATGATCTTGGCTTGGTCCTCCGTTACTTTTGTTTATGTGCATTTGAATTGCAAAAGGTTGATTAAAAAATACTAAAATTTCTTGAGGATCAAAGTTCTCCAATGGCGATCGTGCCTCTGGTTGTGCGATTCTGCGAACTGGTTCCATCACTACACGCTAACTAGCGGTTCAGAACTTGCGTTTAAGATTATCAAGTTTGAATGATTAAGCTCCTTCTTCAATCTCAATTTCTTGGTGCACTCTTCGAAATCCACACTCACCGCATCATGTGAAAAAGGTTTCTCTTTGTATTGGTACAAACTCAATCTACAGTAAAAGAACTTAACTAACTAGTGATATGACAATAAGCTTATATAGTTCCTAATTACTTACTAATTCAATCTAACTAACTACTTCCAGATAGCAATAATGGTAACAAACTCAGTAACTAATCTACTCAAGTTATATTCGACTATGTGTTGCTGCATAATATGTATATGAGTCTGCATAAGGTTCTCTATCAAGTAACAGAAAGGATGGAACACTTCGAAAATTATGACCTTGTTTGCACAAGCTCTTGAGGAGTAGATTCTTCAAAATCCAATAAGTTTTATGAAGGAGGGATGGGTACACTATCAAGCCAGGCTACCAGGTGGCTAAGAAGGAAATAGCTAGCAGTGCACGGAGGGCATGTCTTTAAGCATGGAAACAAGAGAGTTATGGAATGAAATTTGAGAATTGTAGTTGTAGGTTTTGCAAAAAATTAAAATATTTTTGTGGAAGGCTTCTCATGATATAGTTTCAGAAGAAAATTTTCAGAAGCTCAGTGTGCCAAAGATGTTCTAAAAGAAGTGGAAATAACATAACATGCAATTTTTCTATGTCTCTGAAAAAGAACGATCTAGTTTGGAGCACAGAGCCAATGCAACCCTACTACAAAATCATTCTCAACATTTAGAGCCTGGTTTCTAGAGAATGTCAGGAAAATTAGGTTGAATAAAGGAGCTTATCAAGAGGTAATGATTAGCAAATTGAGTTCTTAAGTTGAATCTAAATATTCAGAAATGAGGCCGTTTTTCACATGGGGATCAATCCTAAATCCACTATTACCAGAACAATACTTTTTGAAGCAGCATGCAGGGAAGCATCGTAACAGACGCAAAGGAATAATATTAATAGAAAAAGAAGCAGCACGTATTTAATTAAACTATTATTTCAAGAAATTATTTTGCAACCATTGTTTTAATCAGAAGCTGCTGAGCTTGTACGTACAATTATATGTATCAAAGAATTAAGCTAACAAATCTCCAAACTTCAATTCAACTATGTAAGATTTTAAAAAATGAACAAACCAAAAATTGAAAATATTCTTCTTTTTTTCATGTCTTCAGATATCCTGGAAAGTAAGAAGCTGCTTTCAACCACTTTTGTAGAGGAAGACTAATGAATAATGAGTCAGGCTTTCAAATCTTATGTCACATAACTACAAGAATTTGTCAAGATTGATCTTTTATGGAATTGGGAGATAGCAAGCAACTGGCATCCTTCTTGTTGAAATAGAGATAGGATTTCTTGCTCTTAGATGTCTTAGCAAGTATGGTAGAAAATCCAGTGTATTTTTCATCCACCTTGGACAACCATATTTTTGTGAGAAGGTCAAAGAGTTCATTTTCTCGAACAAAAGGTTGGGCTACATAATCCTCTATTGGCATCCACTGAAAAAACAATGCAAATGAAATTAACAAAGAGTAATGCTAGGTAATCATTTTGTCTACATCTTTTAAATTTTTTAAAATTATTTTATTTTTCTTAAATTCTAGACTCTAAATCATAAATCATCAATCTTAAATTACTAAATCCTAAATTATAAATCTAAACATAAAATCGGCTAACATTGACTGACTAAAAATTGATTTATATACTTTCTCTTTAATAAATTCCATTATGTATTGTTTTGTTAATTATTGAAGCTAAATTATTTGGAATTGCACTCGACTCAAGTAAATCATGCCCGTGAAAATTTTTGCTAATTGGTCCTTTGATGATATGTATGTACCTGAGCTGCAGCAATTTCCGACGCTTGCCTCTGAATCTTAAAGGAGTAAGGTTGCAACAAGCAAGCAAAGAACAAATCTGATTTCTGAAAGAAAGTTTGATGGCTTTGCCTAAAACCATCAGGGAGGAAAAAAAAAAATCAAAGACAGAATTTGATAAGCTAATCATTATTTCCACAAAAATAAAATAAGAGTAATGACTGATTCTAATCATATATGCTTACCTGAATGCCAAAACTTCAACAAACTCTGTATCTATCTGAAATTGGAACAAAAACAATGGGGTTAAGATTTTGAAAAATGTTTGGCAAATGTTGAAAGCTTAACCTTTATGCTTCTTTTTTTTTTTTTTTCACTTACCCCTGTCTCTTCTTTGACTTCTCTAATTGCAGCGGTACAAATATCCTCACCCTGCAAATGGAATAATTTATCAAATAAAACAAAATAATTTAAAATATAGTTTAATAATTAGTTAATTTTAACATTCTTATTACTTCATTCACCGCTCCAGTTGGCAACTTCCATATTCCTTTGCCACTGAATCTGCCATTACTCTCTTGAACCACAAGCAACTGGAAATAAAAACAAACAATTTCAATCACCTTAATGTATACAACTTCGCACATAAATTAAACATTCTCAGTTTAATTATCCTCATACTATTTTTTTTTTCCTATATCTTAGATCAAATCTATTTAAATACATCATAAAAAATAATAAAATATCAACGGAAAGGGTTTTTCCTTTATTACTAGTTATTATGACTTTCTTGACAAATTGACTTGTTCTCATATGGAAAAATTTTATAAAATAAAATTTCAAACAGGATGGTGACTCTATCTTTCCTTTTATGGTTGCTATGCTTACGGTGATTACGAAGCTTTGGTAACATTAAGAACATATAGCTAAAATTAAACTCACATTTTTTATTATTTGACAATATTTTTTTAGTTTGAAAAAATTAAAAATAAAAAGTGTAAAGTATTTCAAATAATAATAATAAAAATACTACATGACTAATTAACTATTATTTTGAGTAGTCAATATTTTACTAATTCTAAATACTAAAGATTAAATTTTAAATCTTAAACTTTAAACACTAATTTTTAGTATTGTAAAAATAAAACATTAACTAAAAATATTAGCTAATCTTAATAAAAAGTGTTGACATCTAATATTTTGGGGAGAAAAAAAAGTTTAAAAGGATCACTTAAAAACGATAATACTAGAAAAACAAAAAAAAAAAACAATCAAAATTTACCTTATTTAGTATTCATTAATTGTCACAATAATTAATAAATGCTAAATAAATAAGTTATGGCTATGTTTGACTAATTTTCTTTGGTTAAGAAACATTTTTCCTTATTTAATTTGCATGGAAAGAGTTCATATGCGGAAGTCATACACCACACGTATAAGATTTTTGCAAGTTTTCACGGTTACATAAACAGTCAAACATATATATGCTTTCTTCCATTCAATTTCCTGGAAGAAGCTAAGATACAATGCATGTCGTGTCTATTTGACTTTAGCAATGGCCAATAATGGGAAATTAAAGTAGAAACTACAGATTAAAGGAAGGAATGAATGAATTACCTCTCCATTGCTATTCATGACAAAGGCACCAATACCAACACGATGGGAAGCATTTGGAGGGATCGTATTTGGAGCATTAGAAATCCAATTCACAAGCATCATGTAATCGGGCTCAGCATGGTGATATCTAAATCCTGCCTGAGCGAGTAAAACCACAAAATTAGTTTTTATCACAAATAACATGCTTCTTAAGATTCTTGTTAATAGTAAACTAGAAAAGAAAATATATAAAAAATATATATATACCTTAACCGCAGCGGCTACAAGATTTGAATTTTCTATAGGTAACTTGATCCACACTCCTTTTTTTCTCTGAAACGATAACCACATTTTCTTATTACCAATACTCGAGTGCTAATGAGCCCAAATGGGTCTTGCTATTAATTAGAAATTAGATATGAATAATAAAATATAGGATAATATATAGAAAATAATGTGTATATTATTTTTTTACACACCTTTTTTCTACTTTTTTTTTTAACAAAAATACTACGTCAACACAAAAATTAGCTATGAAATAAACGATTATGTATTTGTGTATAAAAACACATATATGGTATAACTTATTTTCGATATTTATTTTATATTTTAATATATATTTTATATTAATAACTAATGGATAATTTTTTGTGTATACTTAATATGGTTATTCTTTTATAGTATAAAAATAATTTTTTTATCTTATTTATTACTTTTTATTAATTAATCTCAATAATAAAATGAAAAATGCATAAAAGGATAGATAGAAAATAATACATACAATATATGAGTTTAATTTTGATACAAAATGTTTTATACTGTCATGCAACTATATCCATCTTTTTGGATATCCATTCATGCGAATGATAAAAATAGTAGTTATTTTTTATAATATAGCGTTGCGTGATTAGATATACGTGTAAAGCTACTTTATACTAAACCGAAAAAACTGTCGCAAATTGCAAGAGTAAAAAAACTGTCATAATATGTTTTCAGGAACATTCTTAAAAACCGCCACAATTAAATAGCAAGACATCTAATTCCATCGATTTTTTGAACTAACATAACGCATTTTGCGAGGATCGAACCAGACCAGAAAACCAAAAAATGAAACCCAATTTAGCCATATATATATATATATATATATATATATATGGTTGTTATTGTGACGACAATTCCACGAAAGAGTTGTCCCATGACCCAGATGGTTAACAGAATGAAATATATATGGAGCTATAATTATTAAATAAGTTGCTACGTATACTATATAAATGAGAAGTATGGTTATGGGTACGTGGACTAAATGAATGTATATGAGTGAGAAATTCTGTTAGGCATCGACAAAGATTTCACGTTACGTCTTTAATTACTCTAGCTTTTGCAACATAATTGTCACTTTGTCAGCTAACCAAATAAAGTTGTGAATTTTTTTTCTTTTGAATTCAATTTTAGATATTTTTTATATTTTCATGAAAAATAACCTACCGAAAATAGTCAAGAAATTAGTAATTTGTGAATTGAGAGAAATTTTATATACAATTTTCTTTAAAAAATATTCTCTTATATATATATTCTCTTATATATATATATATATATATATAATTCATAAAGATACTTTTTTTTAATTTGTTATCTTTAATATTTGAATTAAACCCTCTAAATTATAGTATAAAATACTTAATTATTAAAAAATATAAAAAATTTATCATCTTAATTAATATCATATTAATTATTATTGCACTTATTTAATAAATAAAACAGTGAATTAACGAGCATGCGCATTATACTAAATCAGTTACCAACTAAAACCTTCTTTTTCTTATGAAAAAAGTAACAAGTAATAACTAATAACTGCCTTTAGAGATCAGACTTTTTAAAACCTTTTATATTTCCTGCCTATATATATGTACACCTGCTGAATTATAAATGAAAAAGTATATATATTCGAACCAAAATGTGTATTATTAATGGTCTAATTGTCTAAACATATATAAAACTAAAAAAAAAAAAATTCAATACTTTTAAAATGATACCTACCTGTTCCTTCCAACGCGCTAAGGAAACATCCAACATAGATGCAAAAACCAAAGTATCCATAGTTTCATCAATGTTTACAACAACTCCCCCATGTTGATCCTCAACTGCTCTGAGCAATTGAAATTCGATGCCTTTTTGATGCCCTTCTTGCTCCTTTGCCGCCAAAGAACCCAAGGAAACGGATGACATGTATACTCTTCGAGAAAGAAAACTGTTCTTACAGTCTAAAATCAAATAAAGGGCATGAGATAAATTAGCAATATAATGCAGCTGTAGTAACGCTCAAAATCAAGTTAACCATATTGATATGAAATTATGAACTAGACAGTAATGATTTTGGTATCCAAAGTTTTTAAATATGTAAACATCTCAACCATCAATATTCATGCTAAATTTTTAGTAGATTTAAGCTGATTGAAAAAGATAATGCATCCCCTTACATAAGAGTTATTTTGGATTTGAGTGAATATGTTTAGTAGATTTTATTTCTCTTTTTATTTAATTCATGCAAAATTCTTTTTTTTTTTCCAGTCATTAAAAATCGAACTATGGACATTTAAGTTATAGAAACTCTGATAAAAAGAGACATATAAACGATTATATTTTGAATCATTGTAAGGTAAATGTGTAGAGATGTTGATGTTTAAAATTTATGGCGGAGATGTTGGTGTTTAATACTTTAGTTAAAATTGATGGATTTAACTTAATCCGAAAAATTAGCCATTTGGCTTGTAATTGTAAACACTAGTAACATCGTGAACTGAATGAGACAGCATGCTTATTACTTACTCGAAACATTATGACCCTGGAATTCAGGGTTGACAGAGCTTAGCAAAGTTGTAACTGTATGTGGAGAGACTTGAGAAGATGTGTGGGACAATTTAGTTGCCAAAAGACAAGTACGATAAAGCTTATTGGAAGCTCCGTACCTCATCATGATGTCTCAAGTTGTATGTGAGAAAAACACAAAAGACAATGGGGATGAAATGCAATGTTTTGTTGTACTTTGAAACTGGGTTGTGGCAGAGCATGAAAACCTTGAGAATCTAATTTATAGTGTCAAGTCATCATACGGTCCCAAAGGAATAGCTTCCGTGCAATATACTTAGATTTGAACGAGTCTCCTTGCACATGTTTCCGTTGCCTTATAAGACAGTTAAATGAAATCTACATACAATACACATATCATTTTCTGTAACTATAATTGCGTGTTAACTAAACGTTTAACATGGTCCACTAACAAAGAAGGGAAAAAAAACTGAGTCTAAGTATTATACAAATTTGTTAGGGAGAAAGTGAAAATTATTTGTAAGAAGAAAATCACATATCCAAAACTCGTAAAGTTATATGTTTAATATTCAAAAACTATATATTCATTATTTATATTGACTAATTATTAACTGTTTTCTCTTTTGGAAAATAAAAAAACATAAATATGAGATAAAAGAGGTATAACTAGTTTTAATAAGTGGATCAATTTTAAGTTTAACTACTTTTTTAATAAAAGCATAGACAACGCATATATAAATTTAATGGCGATGAAATTAGTACTGAAATGTTTAAAATGGTAGTTATTGAAATGACATGTCACAACCATGAAACCAACAAGAAAAAGCTTGGGTATAAAAACAAAACATGAAACCAATAATATAAAAATGTATATATATATTTTTTTTCTTCCAGACCTTCAAACTCAAAAGGTGGAACTTTAGGCCACTTTTCTCTGAAGGTTCAGATGAAACGCGGTACAAAATTCATCAACCACAGTATACCACACGGTCCAACAATATCCGTCTGCTGTGGCTTCTTTTAAAAAGCAGGTATTTACTTATTTATTTATTTATTTGGTCTTGGGTTAAGCCCAAAGAACCCTACTTGATCCTTATACCCAACCCACCCGACCCAAACCCATATGTCTTCCAGGAATGGTTGAACCTCGCCAATGTCTTCTTTTGACTTGATTGCTTGGGTGAGATTCAGACTATTTGTTTCAATTATTACATTCTCTATATCTAAATTTTTTGCCACAATAAGTGCTTCCCTAATAGCTATTACTTCTGCTGTCAGGGCTGAACATGCTATAATTTTTGAAGATGAACCAGTTACAATACATCCATTATGGTCCCTAAACACTACAACAACTGCTCCTTTTACAGAATTTTTATTAAATGATGCATCTACATTTCCTTTGCTTATTCCTATTGATGTTGTTGTTTAAATCTGCAGTGTTCACTGGGTCTGAAATCCACTTCCAATATTCTTGCTCTGAGTATGATTAAACTTGAGTTTAATTCTGTGTTATGGTGCACTGCCTGGTTCCTGCCTTAATGCCTTTTCATATCTCCCAAATCAAAGATCTAGCTTTGTTTGTATACATTCTGTATTCTGATCCAAAGAGCTTGTCTTCATGTTTTCTATGAGGTCCAGCATCCATTTCCCAGATGTTGTAACTATCTATGGCCTTGGGCTGCACTGAATTTGTGCACCAAACCATACTGCTCTAATCCAGGGACATAAAGAGCAACGCACGTTCGGTTGTCTCCTGCTCCTACACACATAATGGGCAAACAAGGTTATTAATAATCCTTCTTTTATATAGGTTAGTGAATACCAGAATAATATTATGTGAAGCCTTCCAAAGGAACATCCTAATCTTATGCGGGATCATTAAATCCCATATTTCTTTTCATAACTCACTTTATGTTCTCACTAGTCCATGAGACATTCTGAGTATTACTTGTATTTTCTTTCCTAATTAAGTGGTACCCAATTCTAATTGTATATTTTTCATCTGATCTGTATGGCCATATGAATCTATCCTGGTCATTAATTATGCTGACTGGAGTTCTTCTAATCTTTTCCACAATGTCATCTTGAAACCTCTCTCTTAATTTAGCCAAGTTCCATCCAACACCTTCATCAATCAGATCTTTCACCATATTCATGTTTTCATTCCTCTGTCCTTGTATTGTCCCCATCCCTAGCACTCATTTGTCTTCCATATCCTCACTTTATCCTCCTTGCCTATAGCCCATCTTCCATTCCACAGCCAAAGGTTCCTCTCTAGAATACTTTTCCAAACCCAAGATGAAGATCTCCCACCCTCACCTCTTTGAACTGACAAGGAAAATAAATAGCCTTGAGAACTTGGACCCATATAGCATTAGGGTTCTCAAAAAATCCTCCAAGCTTGTTTGGCAAGAAAGGCTAGGTTTTGATCGTGCAAATTCTTAAAGCCTAAGCCTCCTTCCCTTTTGCTAATGCACAATTTAAACCAACTCTTTCAATGAATCCCTCTCTTTTTTCCAATCGAGGCCCACCAACTCTTCCCTATTGCTCAATCTCTGACAGAACCCTTTAAGAATGCATCCAGCATTCCTGACATAAGATGGAATGGCCTGTAATACAACTTTGATTAAAACTTCTTTCCATGCCATATTTAGGAGTTTCTCCTTCCAACCCCCTATCTTATTACAGAACCTGCTCCAAAGAAATTAGAAGATCCTATTGAAGTATCTAGGTATATATGCTAAATTGTCATATGCTTTAAGGGCTTAAACTATCACAAATATTAATAATTTCACTTACACTCAC
Organism: Arachis stenosperma; assembly: GCF_014773155.1. Classification (NCBI taxonomy): domain Eukaryota; kingdom Viridiplantae; phylum Streptophyta; class Magnoliopsida; order Fabales; family Fabaceae; genus Arachis; species Arachis stenosperma. The sequence continues at coordinate 78,588 of NC_080385.1, forward strand.
CTCTAACTTTCTCCGTTAGCAATCACATCATCACCAAACTCTACAAGATTTAATATAGACCACAGCTACAACAACTATCTATTAGTCTAATTCTTACCTAATCAATTTGATAATATCCATGCAAGCTTAAATTCATGCTAGCACTGTGCATTCACACACTTGGAACAAGCATCACAGCATTTTATCATCAAAATTGTAAGGTATAGCAGGTCAAATTTAAAGGGGAAGTGAATTATCACTAATGTCTTACACTGCTAATTCTTTGCTGATTAAGTCAGACCAAGGGATGCCTGATCTCGAAGGCAACGATAACCCAACCGCACACTCCTTCAAATCTTCATCTACCAACTTACCAGAACACCAAACCAACTTTGTGAAACCTTAAGATGTGTATGAGAGCTTTAATTTTGGAGGATATTTTGTCTTCAAAGATCGAAACTCACCAATATACCCTTATAAAGCACTCCAAACAAAGCCCCTAACGAACCAATCCAAAGCACTCGCCACTGCCTCGCTCCACCTACAATCACCCTGGTTCACATTCTTACTCTAGTCACTGCCTAAGATATGCTGCAGAAAAGGTCTTAAATTAACCATGGTAAAGGTTTCAATGGTGAGATAAATGAAATAAAATATGCAATACACCATGGAAAGAAGGAAGACCCAATATTTAGCCTATTTAGTTAGACAATTATATTCCTTCTTTTTTTATGTGCGTTAAAATTCCTAAATTACCCCATCCTATTGACCTGCCCAAGTGCCTGTTGTCACTATCACATCTCCTTCAAGACCAACCACCATGAAAGGTTCCACACAGGAGAGGGAGTGAGGGACGGGGACCCCATCAGAAATTTGTGTCCACATCCTCTTCCTCCAATCTTCCACCATGCTTCCCTCCTCTTTTAGTTCCAGCTGTACACGTCAATGATGGATCCTTTGTTGGTGTTTGGAAATGCCACACCCTATTCTGGTCTCAGCATAAATATTGTTAGAGAGTACCAATAGAAATAGAAAAGCACTATCCTGGTTCATGAATGGTTTTATTAGTTCACGGTCTTATTTCATTTAATCCCAGACACGTGTTGGAGAGAATGAACAAGCAAATGTTAGCTTTATGCTTGTGGTACTAAAGATAACAAATGCAAATGCCTAATAGTCCCTAGTTGGCCACAACTGAAAGTTTTTATTAAAAGAAATAGTGAAAGATGCAACAAATTCATAGAAAGGCACAATGAAAATAAGACGGCACAACATATCCACAAATTGGGTTTTACAAAAATAATAATAATAACAATAATAATAAATTAAAAATTAAAAAATCACTAATCTCACTTTTTCCTTTACAATACCATAAACCGAAAATACTGAAACAAATCAAGAAATGATAACAAAAACTTATTAGGCGGGTAGATTATTTAGTTTAGGAATCAATTTAAAGTACAATGCAATGCTGTTCCCACTTTATGGGTAGCTACTAGCTAGTCTATCCGCTACGCGGCTACAGACTAAATCTCCAAAGTAGTCCATTAAATTCATTACTTTCACAACTTTAGCCCTTCAAATCCAAAATTCATTATAATAGTTCTCGAGATTCAGCTCTGGGCACCATATTAGTCATTGGACCTTTTCTAGCACTGAGTCAACGAACAAAGTGCTGAACTAATCTTGACTTACCACCCTAGATATAGGCTTAAACGACGTCGTTTTGTTTTGGTGCTTAAACAAGGCAAAACGAGAAGACGAAGGAGAGTTTATATGATGTGCAAACCGTTTTATCTCTCCCTATCCTCCAAAACAACATTGCTTTTGCCTTGTTTAAGCGCCAAAACGAAACAACATCATCTATCCTTGTGTTTAGAGTGGAAAGTCAGAGCTAGCAGGTATTCCATTCGTCGACTCAACGCCAAAAAGGGTCAGGGACCAATGTGGTGCCTGGAATTAGATCTTGGGGACTAGTATAGTAAATTTTGAATTTGAGGAACTAAAATAGTGAAAGCCGTGAATCTCAGGGACTACTATAAGGCATCCGCTATGCTTTAGAAGTCATAAACTTTCAATAAGGTTTCTTTTGTTTTACTGGAATGCTTCCTGCAGGTGAATTCAAAGTACTGGGTTTGGTAAACCAAGTAGTATAGAGAAACTGTTTATGTTGTCCTACATGATTGCAAATGAGGCGAAGCTTTTGTCTCTCTCTCATCCATCTCAACACTATCTTCATATGTTGCTTGCCTTTCAAATCTTTCAATCCAACCTCCTGAAACAGTTTAGACAGTTACTCAATGGGCTCAATCTACTGATTAAACAGGTAAAGTTTAATTGTGAATTTCAGTATATACTTGAGCAACTTTGATCATTGCGGGAATAATCATCCCCTAGTAGAAGTAGCTGTAGTATGTTTGTAATTTGCTGAATAATAAGATTTATTGGAGTAAACAAAATCAAAATTTAATCCTTACTCAATAATGTTCAGTTCAATGTTATTCACAGAATGAGTTATGTTTGATTTTATTGAATAAAGTGTAAACCAGAAAAATCTATTCCTTCCTTTATTCACTTAGCAAGCAACAGCACATTATTCGAAAGTAATACTCGCAAAGATGACGGAAGAAAGAGTATCAAAAATATTCATAGCACTAAGAGTGAATAAAAGCACTATATGTATACCTTGACATGTTCCCAGGTGTCTTGAACGGTGAGGGGACCATGCTCCTTCACAATATCAAATAGCACTCTAGTGATGGTGAGTCTCTGCTCCGGTGGAGTCTTCAGTTCTATTGGTCCCATCTTCGGCTTCGGTTTCTTGGCAAACAACCTTATTGCTGTCCCCAACATGCTGGTGAGTTGCGCAATTGCAGCGCAAGCAGTCAATTTAGAGAACAGTGGAATGATAGAAATGTTTGCTGCGATACAGATACAGTGACCATTCAACGGCTTTGGAGTTAGCCTTGTGTCGGCGATAAATATTTACATGGTATAATTTCGCTCACGAGAGGCCGCCTCCAGCGTCCGTCGACCACCGTCGGGAAGCACGAGCACCGCTGCCTGGGTCGCACCACCACCGCACGTCTACAAGGTAAATGGTGAGTGTTGACGCCTCTTGAAGCAATGGAGATTACAGACGCGTTGGAGTTGTGATTAGGGACGATGCGGGTCTCTTGGTTCGAGCAAGCCACTTGGAGTGCTCCAAACCCAACTACATCAGTGGAGGAGGCTGAAGCAACGGCCTGCTATTTGGGCCTCTAGTTAGCCTAGGAATAAATATTTTTGGAAATAGAGGTGTTATAGGGCAGGTTTTGAAACCGGTCAATAAATTGTTCTAATTATTAGTAAAATTATTGATTCAACTGGTAAAATTAGTTTGTATTAAAATAATAAAACGGCAGAGCCTAAATGAAACTCTAATCTGCGACGGATTAGTCTTTGATCTGTCGGGTTAAGGGATACCGTGGGCAACCAAAAAAATAATAATAAATAAAAAACCAACTTGGATTGGTTGAGTGGTAAACTTACTCGTCTGCTTAAACAAGTGTCGGGGGTTTGAATCTCGCCTTGTGCATGCAGCAACCTATTGGTCAGCAACAAATCCTTAAATAAAACTCAGATCTGCGACGAATTGGTCACAATTTTAACTAGATTTAGAATCTTAAACCGAAGAACAAAGAAATAAGAACGAAAAATAAAAAAAATGAAGAATTCTAATTTTTTTTTTCACTTTTAAACAGAACATAAAAAAATGAAGAACAAACACTAACAATGAGTACTGACCTTCGATCTAAGCAGTTTGGGCAGAATATGATGGAGAGCAGTTGAGCGCGATACAAGCAGCATAGCAACCAGACGACAACCATAATTATTCCTTCTTCTTCACTTCACTACTAATGAGTTACGAGTCACAATTCACGAGACATCTTCCAAGGATAAAGTTCAAACAGGCATATCGTTCATGTGTGTGTGAGAGAGAGATTTAAAGGATATGAATGTCTTTTTGATAAAAGATTAAAGATATAATAATAATTTTTGACAAAGGAATAAAGGTCATTTATTAAAAGATTAAGGACAAAATAACAACCTAAAAAAAGAAGGACACAAAGAAAAATATCCTAAAAAAATAAGTGCAAAAAAATGCTCTAAAAAAAGAGACAGAATAAAATAAAATGAAATAGATTGAAATAAAATAATAAACTGAAACAAAGTATGAGATGGATGGAAATAGAATAAGACCAAATAAGATAGATTGGAAACAAAATGAGAAAGGCTGCTAAAACTAAATAAGACAGAATGTGATAGAATTTGGGGCAGAATGCTTATTAATGAACATTCTTAAAAGCTTTATAGCAGAATGATAATGAAGAAATGTCTCCAACCTAATGAATAGTTAAATGTTTGCTTGGCAAAGTCGAGAATTCCGTGTCATTTGTCCAATGCATAGACTATATGAATGCGGATTTCTGGTTTTATCCTACCCACGGAGTGTTTGACTATGTGTGTATATTATAGCGTCAAATTTTGCTATAATTATCGATTATCATGGATTAATAGTATTCTTAATCATTCGATTCATGTACACATACTGACGCAATTGAAAAGTTGTATCTGAGATTTGTTCCCAAATAATATCGGGTTGCTGGTAGTGAATCGACACATAAATTTATGGTATGCGTAGGACAGACATACATCATGATTGTTTGTGAAATATTTTCTGTAATCTTGTGTTATGCTTGATTCTCTATTATTGTGTTTTGTGATTTGTAATTTGTGACTTGTCTATGATTGTTTATTGTTACTGACTTACTGTTATGAAATTGACAAAAATACTAAATGTCAATGGCAAAAAAACTATAAGGAATTATAAGAAAATGTAAGGAATAATGTGAAAGGAAATTAAGACTAAAACAGTCACGAGATGAAAGAAAGCTAAGATTGTATAACATATGGTTGAAATAATAACGTGTACGATTATCCCCGTGCTAGAGTCTTATCCAAGGACCGATAAGCGAATCATTTATCTCGTTAGTACTCTGCTGGAAACTGTAGAATTTCATCCTTTTCCTTCACTATTCCTACAGGCGTTGAAGAGGTGGTGCTACCCCCTTCCTTTGCTACAACCCAAATTTAAACTGTGTTTACCTTTTAAAGACGCCCAACGGCCAACGCTATATAAAACTACAAAATCTATAGTGTTATTTTCCTCTTCTTATTAGTATTTTTTTAACGAATAAGACTTTACTAACTTAGGTGCCAGACTATAAGTTTTTTGAATTGGCTAGAACTCAGGTGTCATATGTAAAGTCTGTACTATATATGTAGTGTAACATACTAAAGGAGTCAAAGGAGTCTAAATTTGGGATAATACGTCTGATGTTGTATGACTGATGTTCTTTTACTCTCTTAATATATGTATGAAGATGCGACATTATGGGACATATTTAATTTTTGGAAAAGTATAAGTGAACAATAAAAATATTAAATAATGTAAACAATAGATATCTCAGATGTTTATTTTATCAGTAAAAGTTTAGAGTTTATAAGTTGACAGATTACTAATATTTAATAATTAATATTAGTCACCACATGCTAAAAGTTGAGTTATTACAAAAATAAAAACCATAATAAAAAAAGTGACTAAATACTGAAAATTCATCTATTGAAAAAAATATGCTTAGATTCTTTTTCAGGATTAGAGTGAAATTAAATGTCTAATTACCATTAAAAATTGAATTTTAGTGCAAAAAGAACAATGAAAGTCACTCATGAACTAAATTTAAGTATGAAAAATTGTATAATTATTATTATAAATGTGAAAAAATTAATCATGATAAAAGAATTTGTACTGAAGAGATAGCTATGTCCCTAGTAAATCCAAGCGTCATCAGATATGATCCACAGAAGAAAAAAAAAGAGCAAAAAAATGGGATGGAAGAGTCAAGTCAATGAGGGATAAGAAATTTCTAAGCTAGTATCTCAGCAAAATTTTGGGAAGACTAACAATCCACATGATCAAATGAAAGGGAGACAAGTGGCAATGCAAAAAATTAAAGACAATGATGAAGGGGATGATCTTGAAGAAATAAACGGAGACCAGGCGATCGTACCGCAAATAAAAAAAAAAAACGGTTACTTCAAAAAATCAAGAAGTCAGTGGATCAGAATCATCTAATGGTAATTTTTTATTTACCTAATGGACACTTAATATGTAGGTTACTGTTAATATGATTAAAACTTTGATAAGGTGATCAAAACTTTGTTATACAAGTTAATAATTATAAAATCATGAAAGAGAGCTTCAATTAGATGGAATAATGGAATAGAAAACCTATTATATATATTTTTTATATTACATTATTGAGGTATATTCTTTTGCTGTTGTTTATAAAATGAATTGTTTGTATCAAATTAATTTTTTTATTAAAAGTTTTATTTCTGACTTCCAGTTTTATAGGTTATTGTTTAAGGTTTATTAATTTATTTTTTTTTGCAATTATTAGAGTGTATATGTTATTTAGTAATGTTTTCTATATCTAAATTATTTAATTTTGGTATTAATCATGTTGATTCAATTAAATAGCTGTTAAAAGTTGCAACGTTGGATTTTTTATTGCTTTTTTTTAGCAGAATTTGATATAAGTCCTACCAAATTTCTTTTTTTTTTTTAAGAATAAAATATTATTTTAGTCTTTAACATTAAGATCAAATTCTAATTTATTCTTTAACATTTTAAATGTATTATTTTTATTTCAAAAAATTTTAAACTAATTTAATATGATTTTATTGTTAAATTTAACATTTGTAGTTAACGGAATGAGTTGTGTGAAGTTAATATCTTTACTATAGTTAAGTCATATATATTCTTTCATGTATTAGAAAAATAAAACCAAAACCTTTTTATAACACTTTTTTTCTTAATTTTTATTTGAGGAGTGCTGGGAGACTAATAAGTTTTGTGATTTGTAGCCATAAATTAGCTAGCATTGATATTTTTTATGATGTGAGATTTTATTTAATGATGTAAAAATATTCACTTTTTTTTGCATGTTAAGTGCTGACTAGATTTAAATAAAAGCCCCTGGACTTTTTCTTTTTATTTTGTATAAAATTATAAATCCTAATAATTAATCATCAACGCTTCAAAATCAAAGAAAAAATTTTTATATTAGTGATTGTCGGTAGATTAATTTTACTTGCATATTGAAATTAAATACTATTGACTTTTTAATATGTAAATTGTTTGTGTCAAATTTAATGGTAGAACACTGCTTAAAATATTTTTGGAATTGAAATAAAACGTTTAAAAATTTTTTGAATTGAAATAGGATATTTAAAATATTAAAAATCAAAATAAGATTCGTCCAAAATGTTGGAAGACCAAAATAATATTTTATTTTATTTATTAAAAGTGTTATATTGTGTATTTTTTGTTGCATCCATATTTATATACAATTTAAAAGGTTAGCTGTGGGTAGAGTTTGTTATGTTAAAGCTATTAAAATATTTTTTAATTAGAATTTTCATATATAATGTATCCTTTTTATCATTGTGATTTTTAGTTAGTTTTTTTGTGCATCCACCGGCATTCAATATATACATAATTCTCAATGAACGTATCTCATTTATAGTGAGGATAAAATATTTATGAACATATTTTGGTTTTTTTTTAAATAAAATACGTTTAGAAAATATTTTTTATTTTATCTTAATTATATTTGTGATAGGTTTTCAACGCATTTTTACTTATCTCCTTCTTTTTGAGAACGAGATATGTGCATAACAAGCTTGTCTTCTATACTAAAACACAAGATTCTTACAGTAATTACACTACTAACTAGGAATACTAAAACACAAGATATAGGCAACACAAGATTCTTACAGTAATTACACTACTAACTAGGAATACTAAAACACAATGTAAATAAAACCATCGCAGAGAGATTTAACATGAAGTAAGCGGTAGTATAGGTGCTTACCAGACAGAGCAGCAAAAAAGTTGGAACAAAACCTTTTTTTTTTCTATTTATAAAATTTTATAATTTTATTTTATATATGTGATTTGTTTCAGCATAATTAACAGCCTGTGCGATGAGATTCCAGGAATATCCAATCAGTAATATCTGTGTCATACTGGAACAGTCCTAGAAGATGCGGTTTGCTGCTGCTCAGAAGTAGTGATCGCACCAGCTTCTTCGTCGTCTTCATTCTCGCCGCTCAACTCCTCCAACGATTTCCCTTTGGATTCCGGCACCAGCAACGTGAAGAACATCCCAACACAGTTGCACACAGCAAGCAGAATAAGAGTATCCTTCATCCCAATACCAGCAGGGTACCCTGCATCTCTTTCACTAGGATCTTTGCTCTGTGAAGCGTACAAGAACCCGAACGCACCCACAATGGCCCCGGCCTTTCCCGCGGCGGAGGATATCCCATGGCAAGTGGACCTCAACCTGGCCGGAAAGATCTCGGCCGGGACAACAAAAGTGGTGGCGTTGGGACCGAAATTGGCGAAGAAGAAAGTAAGAGAGTACATGACCAAGAAACCAATCCTGTGTTCCTTCTGTGTCCAGTGATGGTATGGAATGGCGAGCGCGAACATGAACACAGTCATGAAGAAGAAGCCCATTAGTTGGATGAAGAATCGACCCAAGTAGTCTATGAATGCCACAGTGAACCAGTACCCTGGGACAGTGCCACAGAGCGCAATGAGTGTCTGAGCTCTAGCAACCCTGTAAACCTCGTGGATGGCGTTCATTTTAGCCGCCGGAGGAAGCCACCCGATTCTAGTATAGATGTCCTTCTGGAAAAGGTTTGAACTGTAATACGCAATGTCCAGTAGAAACCAAGTGGTAGTTGTTCCAAGTAAGTGCAGCCCGTGGCGGCGGGCGAATTCCCTTGTAAACAATCCAAAGCTGTTGTTATCTTTCACCGCCATCGCGTCCACCTTCTCCTGCTCCGCTTCAATCTCAACTTGCAGCACTTTTGACATGTCTTGCGCCGCCTGCTTCGCGTTCCGGGCCACCAGCGCCGTGTACCTCGCCGTCTCCGGCATCTTCATCCGCCAATAGTATGTTAGGGCGGCAGGCACAGCGCCGAACATCAAGATGATCCGCCACACGTAATCAGCTTCAGGGACAAGGGACGCCTTTGGATCCACGTTGTACGGCGGTGCCTTATAGGCGTGGTCAAACGCCGTGGACACAATGAGTGACACAATTCCACCAACCAAAATACCGAATCCCTGCATAGCGAAAACCGCCGCTATGAAGGCGCCGCGGGTCTTCTTGTTGGCGTACTCCGACATAATTGTGGCGGAGAGAGGGTAATCGCCACCAATCCCAAAACCAAGCCAGAACCTGAAGAAACAGAGCGTGGATATGACGCCTTTGGCGCTCTTGCCAAAGGACAAACCAGAAGCAAGAGAGGACACAACCATGAGAGCAAGCGTGAGTCCATAAACCTTCTTCCTACCAAGTTTGTCACCCAACCAACCGAAGAAGAGCTGGCCTGCTAGAGTGCCGCAGAGCGCAACGCCGTTAACTGCGCATGAGACATTCGGAGGCAGAGTCCCGGGCTTTGGCGCGCCTTCATGTGTGTAGTATATGCGTCCCAGCAACTTTGTGACGTTGGCTATGCTGAAAAGATCGTAAGCATCGGTAAAGAATCCCATGCCGGCGATCACGATGGCCGTGAAGTGATACCATTGCGTCTTTGCTGCGTCTAGTGCAGTAAGCACTCCCAATTGATCTCCACCTCGAGCCATCTGCGTCCAAATTCAACTGCTCAACTGCTTCTCTTAAGACCTCTGCAAAAGTTACACAACATATATAACTTTTTGAAGTTTTTAAGAAGCTTAAAAGGTGCTCCTTCTCTTCTAAATCGTTTGTCAAACATATTATATATAAGTTAAAATATCTTAGATATATCGACAGTAGTTTTGCATATATATCTCTTTTATTTTTATATTAAAATTAACAAAAAAAATAAAAATAAATTATCTTCTATACTGGAAAAAATTATGTAGGAGCATCATTTCTCTAAACTCAACACCTCTAGCTAGTAGCTACCGCCTGCTGCAGTCTTTTGGCCTTAATTGAACCACTTGCACTGGTATTACTAAAAAATCCAATTAACCGGCTACGATACTTCAACTCTTATTTAATTATTTGGTCTTTTAGATCTTTATGCTCAAAATAGTTTATTCGTTGCTGACCCTACTGCAATTATTTTTTTTTTCCTGTATTTCTACGTCGCTTTTGAATACTGATTTCAACTTAATTATTTATTCAACTATGTCCGCTTGTGTTCAAATTTTCTAAGCAAGTTGTTTTCAGTATTGTGACATCTATACTAATGTTCAAAGCCTACTAGGAACTTGTGTTATTCATTTATTTGAACTACTTTTTAATATATTTTCTAATTTTAGATATAAAATTAAATTTGATGGAGGAACAAATTAAAAACAAAAAATGTAAATTATTTTTGAAAAGAAAGATGTATATTTTTTAAATTTGCTTGTATTCTTTGCCTTATCTTTATAGAAGGAAAAGGGAAAAAATGGAGGAAAATGTTATATGGGAAATAGTCACTTGTTGATTCTACATGGAATACAAATAACAATTCAATTAAATAATTTTTGTAATAGTTTTAGAGGAATAAACTATCATCTCATCTCCTTTGGTCCCAAGTCAGTTTATCAATAAATGACTAAAGTCACTAAACTGTTTTGTGAGTTCATAAGAGGGACTAACCTGTTTCACTTCTTGAATATGAATACATAAAGAAGTTACGTTTGGAGCAAAGGATTGAATTGTCTCTGTTATGCATGAAAAGGAATCGGTTGAAGTGGTTATATATATATATATATATATATATATATATATATATATATATATCACATATATCAGTTACCACACATTCATAAACCGATAAACAGCAATCAATCTCATCTTCGTCATAGGTGATAGAGTCTCGTATGGCATCTTTGGTATATACCATGATTCTTTCGTGGAATAAAATAATCAAAGTCAAAGACTACAAAAAATGTTGAACATGGTGTATTTTAAACGCTAATTAATTTTCTATCTGCGTTCCATTACATAATGGTAATGTGAAACTAGGAAATTAAGATGTCAAAATTTGAAGGTTAGACACAAAGACTTGTATCTTGTTGCTTTTCATTATTTTTCTTTCAAGTTTCCACCGATGTTAACTTTTATTGGCTTCTAAAATAAGAAAAAATATAACTCAAGCCTTTGGAATAGAAACATGTGTAATTTTTTTTTTCTTTTCATCTTTTACTCTTTTCCTTCATCCTTTTTCTTCTCTTCTATGTTTTTATTTCGTTTTATTGATTTATTAGCATTTCTCTTCTTTTTCTCTATCTTCTTTTCTATTCTTCATTTTTTTTTCTTTTCTATTCATGATCATTATACACATACTTTTATCTTAAAAGCAACATACGCTCCGTTAAGATTTTATTTTGAGATAGAAATACATCAAAAATATTATTCGTATACTAAAAACTGTGATTATAGAATAAATTATGATCATAATTTTAATATTTTATAGTCACTATTTTTCGTACTCTATAGTCAGAGTTGTTAGATAATTCAAAATTGTGACATTTATTTTTTTTAAATTTAATCATGTACAAAAATTATGATAATTAATCACAAAATAATTCTAAAACAGATATAAATTCAATCATCTAAGTTTATATACTAAATAATGTTTTAGTCCAAACAACATGAATCAAAACATATTATATTATCCATTACATGTAATATACGATCAAGACCCATAAATATTTGGTAAAAAAAATCAAATGAACTTTCAGTATAAGACATCAGAAATTATTGATGTTATTTAATCTTTATTTAAAAATTACAGAAAATAGAGTTATACTGATTCCTTTAGTTATTGATAATAATGTTAAAAATGACAAAAAAAAATATAAATTATAAATAATTTTTTATTTTTATTATTTTTTTATTTCATTTTATTGTGCTGAGTTTTGTGTTTAAAAAAAGAAATTCAAACAATTAGATTGTGATGTTGGTCAAAACCATATATAATTGATTAATTGTCCTCCTATTCATAATTCATTAGTGTAAATCAAGACGCAATCTTATCCGTTTGGGACACCTGTTTAAATTGTTTAATCGGCATCATTACATCAACACGGCTAATAGCCTAATACATGGGATTTAAAAAAATTATGGCTCGCGCACAATCGAAGACTCCAAATATATATCACATTGCTTCTAAATAATTGCTCAGATACAATTATACAGTATACACACAAATTAAAGAAATAAAATAATTAGAAATTTATAAATTTTCAATAAATTAAAGTGAAAGAACTATGCGCATCAATTAAAAAAGTAATTATTTTATCTTTTCACTTACTTTTTAATTGTAAACAGAATTAGTAGTAAAAATAATTAATTAATGTTCTATACTATATTATAAAGAGAAAAGTATTTGAAAATAAAAAGTATTTTGTGATCTTGATTCTTCATGCCCAACAAGTCTACCTGTTCTTTTGTGACAACATAAGCCTGTCTATTTAGATTAACTTCTCCGAATTGAACAAGAAATTATTAAATTTCAATAAAATATTTTCCCATAGTCATCGTTTCTGGAAACCCTTTTTGTTTGTTGAAAGAATAATACAATAGAGTCAATGGACCGTGATGGATGGTTACTGAATAACGATCTGATCTAACCTAATATAATGTAATATATGAATAGCAAAAAAGTATGTTTATTCCCCTAAAAAAAATACTCATATAATTACTTTTAAAAAGTATAACTAAAAAGGATAAAAAATAATGTTTTTGTCAAAAGCTACACTTATTTAATTTTAGAGACGTTTTAATAGAAATTGTCTATTTAAACATTGTCTATTCTTAAAGACATTATTTTTCTATATTAAAAATTATACTTTTAAAAATTAGAATAATCTATGCTTTAAAAGTGATACGCTAAAGAACCAAAAACTATACTTTTTATCACTTATACTTCTATAATTCAAAAAAGTTTACTAATGCATCACGGGACGGATCCAAAAAGTTTAGTATAGAGGGGTCGAATTTTAGATAAAATTTTTTTATTCCATAAAAATAATTAACATATAATTATTAGAGTTAATTTTTTAAAAAATTTATCAATATATATGTATATATAATTGTAAATTCTTTTCACAATTTTATTTTTAATATAATAGTTACATAAAAAAATATATAACAATATCAATAGTACATTATAAAATTATAAAGTACCAATAATTTATAGTGTATTTAGTTAAAAATGATCACATATCTTATTAATTAAAATCAATTCTTTCAAAATTTTTTAAAATTTTGAAAATAAATAATAAATTATTAATTATTTGAAAGACACAATATTTTTATAGAATACAAGATATAAGATATTTTTATAAATTTTTTTTCCAACAACGTAATTTAGAAGAAAAATAAGTATTTTTTATAAAAAAATATCTAAAGTACATAATGTGATTACCAAAATATAACTACGTCAGTTATTATTAATATAATAATATAAATTTTAAATATGTTAATATAAAATAAACAAATGATTTTTTAAAAAGAAATATAGAGATTATTATATAAAAATTAATTTGAAAGTTACAAAGACTTGAGGGTATGATATTAAATTAGTTAAGTGAAAATATTAGTGAATTAAACAATTAAGACATAAATCTATCACATAATAAAAAATAATACATATAAAAATACTAAATTATATAATATTTTTTATTTTTTTAAATACATATCTCATATATAAATATAGTTTCTAAAAATTTTGGAGGGGTCAAGACCACTACTCACTCCTCTCTAGGTCCGTCCCTGGCATTACCTTTAAAACATAACAATATTTTATACCTATAACTATTTTATATAAATATATATAGTCTTATGTTTTTTACTTTTTTTATTTTAATTATATATAAATATAATCTTCTTTTTTAAAATCTAATATTTAATAATATTTAAACATATATATATCTTAGTAATATGATTATATATATAATTCTATATTTTTAATTAAATTAGTCAAATATTATAAAATAAAACTAAATACATAATAATACTATATATTATTTAAATAATAAAGTTATCCTTAAAAAAATATATTTATAATGAACTAAAAATATTAGAATTATAATATAATTTTAAATACTCATAAATCTCACACTAAAATAAATATACACATTAAAATATGCATAAGATTACTTTTAATTTAATTTACTACTAATAAATTACAAAAAATTAAAATATTTTATCCTACATCATAAGTATCTTCTAATTAAAGTCATTATCAATAACCATCTTTAATATTTCCAAGCCAAATATATAAAAACATTAATTAACCATCTTTTAATTCTTAACACTTAATCTTTGTCAATATATCATTATGATAAATATCTTAATCTTCATTAAGGTCTTTAAAATTATCCTGTATAATTACATAAAAAAATAATTAAAAAATAATTATAATGATATGTAAGCATGATTATAATTAATCTATATATAATTAAATTATCTTTTTACTATTTTAACAATCATAATTAATTAATTAATAATTAACAAACTGAAATTGTAACTAAGTGATGAATTGTAACAAATCAACAACAAATGAAATTAGATTTGCCATGCTTAAATGTATAAAAAGTCATAATCATGCTTAGTGTTGCTGCCAAACTTTATATATTGTATGTGCAGTTCCAATCATGTGCCATTCATACTTTTTAAATAGACAATATATAGGAGCAAAATCAATGTGATTATTCTTATATTAACGGCTACCATATTTATATTTGGAACATGAGTTGATCCATGAGCATTATTTATATCAATTAGAGAACGTTGAGCAGTTTATAACAAAATTTCGATTTTTTTGGTCTCATTTTAGGTTCAGATTATTAAAGTAGTAATTTAACTATATTTCGTAATTAATGAATCTCTTTTTTTTGGTACTGTTGTCACTACTAAAAAAAATTATTTTTAGCGGTCATTTATTTTATTTTTAGTGACATATTGTTATTAATATATTTACTGGTAATTAAATATTAGCCGTCTTATGTTTTATCGCAAAAGAAGTTTTAGCGACAATTATATAATTGCCGATAAAGATATTTTTAATGGTCACTAAAAGTTATAATTTTTTGTGACTATTTTCTCAAAAATTTGTATGCCCACTAAAAATAATTATAAGATTATAATGTTATTTATTTTTAGCTACTATTGTTATTGTCGCTAAAATCTTAAGTCATTTTTTAATTATATTATACTAATTTAGTTATAGCTAATAACCTATCTTTTTTTTTTCTAAATCTCAAATTATTTTTATGACATTTATTATTATTTGCACGGAATATAAAATATATTAAAATTAATTACTATAAAATAAAATATTTTATTAAACAAAATATCAATAACAAGTCTATATATCTAATTTAAGAAGTAAGTTTTAAAATGTAGAAAAATTGAAATAGTAACATCCAAAAAAATATATCTTATAATTGCAAAGTTACAATTAGATGTGATTGCATATAATATTTGAGTTCTAAATCTTAGTATTTACAATGATAATAAAACCTATCACAAAATTTTTGAGAAAAACCATGATAGAAAGCATGTTGTCTTCATTTTCTTAAACTTCCTCGTAGAGAAGTCTTTTGATCATAGTGCCACATATCTGCAACAAATTTTTTATTATCAATATGTTAATAATGACTAAAGACTTTACTAGATAGAAAAGTATAAGATTCAAACTTATTTTAAAGACTAGTTGGTATTGATTTATAGGAATTTAATTATAAATACAATGATATCAAATAAAAAAATCTTGTGTCATTTTCAAAAAAATTATATGTAAATTTAAAACATGTACGATGAAATTCTATGAAAGCTTACTAAGGATAATTAACTGAATGGCATGTTCACTAATGATATTATTCCAAACATGCTCGACTGTAGAAAGCATACAGCACCATATATACTGGAGGTATATCTAATTTAGATTACGGTTGAAAATTATAGCATGCCTATATCTACACTAAATAATAATTAATACAGCATATAGGTTCCTGCCTGTTACATGTGCACTTAGTCAAACCCACATTTAATTTGTTGAATATAATGAAAGTGAATCTATATTTTCACATATGAAATGTGTTGGTTCCATTAAAAATTTACTTGTATAAAAAGAATATTCATCGACAACTTGAGGTATACATGTTAAAATAAATTTACACAAAATTTATCTTAAAAGATAATTCAGCTAATATTTTATTTTAATTTTCTTTCATTAACTTTATTTTGTTTTCATATTTCTCTTTTAGTACCTTAATTTCTTGTTTTAATTTTTGAATAATTTTATTAGCTAAACTATCTGAAGTGAATTTATCAAGATAATTTATTATCCACAATAACAAAAATATTAGACCAAATCTTAAACTACGTATATAACTACTTCTATCACTTCTTAACACTTGAGAATAAACATCTCTTTTTCAAGCAATACACAAAGTGATTATAAGCCATTGCTAATCCACTAAATAGTGGAACACAAATTTCTTACAAAAATAAGTAATTGGTTCTCCATTACTATGATAGAAGGCATGATCTAAAAACTTTTTTTAATCCTTTTAGATATTTTTTATTAATTCTATCACATTGCATCTATCATTTATTTTTAAAATTGTCCATCACTTTTTAATAGATATTTTACATCCTAATTAAAACAAATAAATTAAAAATATATACACATCAAACATTAAATACTAGAAAATAAAGTAAGCATATATATTTAACGTAGATAAAAATAAAAGAAAAATATTATTTGTATATTAAAATTAACCACTAAAATCAGTCACCAATATATGTGTATAAATATATGTGTAATTTAATTTATTTTTAATATATATTTATATTTCAACATATATTTTATACTAATAGCTGACTTTAATAGTTGATTTTAATATACACTTAACATATATTTTATACTAATGTCTATTATTTAATTTTATCATTTATTATTTTCTCTTTTATTAATTTTTGATTCCACTTATAGAATTAAAGGTAAGACATCACACTTTATTCTTTTCCATAAAAAAAATGAAAAAGATCCATTTCCTTAAAACCAGCAATTAAAAAATAAAAACCCAACAATTTAAAATTAAAAACAGAATAAAATTCATTAAGATTAACAAAATTTGATAACATTAGCAGAACATTACACAAATAAATTACATAAGAAAGTGATGATAATATGTATTATGTTAGACTAAAATTTTCATTTACAGTACAAAATTCTTTATCATAAAAGCTATATTTATTTATTTATAATATTGATATTAATTATTAAAATCAATTACTAATAGAAAAATAAGTCTTCTTAATAAAAAAGTCATAAAATAATACCCATATTTAACGGATATTTTCAGTCTTTTATATAAGAGTCTTTTTTTATTTTTTATTTTATAAAAATATTTGCATATTATTAAAGCTACCTAGCAAGTGATACTCAAAAATAATATATTTTATTTTCAACTTACCATTATATTAAGAAAAAGTATAGGGTATTAACATATTATCTGCCAACTTATTGCCAAGTTATTATATTTTAAACACATATATAAAGAGACACATCTAAAAATATATTTATAAAGACACTTCTATTAAAACACAGCTATAAAAAAGACATTTTTATTAGACACATCCACAAAGACATTTTCATTAAACACAATTATAAATAAGAATTGGCAGATATTGACAGAAATGGTGTTGGTAACGTAACGAGATTGTTATATTAATACTGACAAATAAAGACAATGCCAAATAGATGAATTAGTGAACACGTAATAAACTTCAACTGTGGTTGGAACACTAACCCAGCAGGACTTGTTTTCCTATTAGGCCACCAAACATTTAAATGAGATGTAAAGACTGGTAATGTTATTCACTATTACACAAAGTTTGTTAATTGTCTTCAATTTTAATAATGACAAAATCAGAAAGTAAATATACATAAGTCAGCATTATATGAAGGTGCCTTCTATGGTACCTATTGTTTTATTGTACCTATGGTGATTATAAAGAAGTTTTTCAATTAATTGTGGATATCTGGTCACTTTTATTTTATTTTATTTTATTTTTTTAAAAACGTATCACTAAAAATGTTGCTTAAAGAGAAAGTGTTACCCTTAATCGTTAACTTGGCTCTGATACCAAATTTTGAACTTTGAATAAAAATAATTTGTAAATTTTATAGTATTGACCATTTCTACTACTTTGATGTATATATATAACTTTTTAATCTTGTTTTAGTTTATAATATTCTTTTTTGCATGGATTACTGTATATAAAATCTTTTATCTGTTTGTCTTTTTCTTTAATATAATTTCTCAAATCCTCAATTACTTCTTTTATTTCTACACTTTCTCTTGTTTCTAAATATCTGTTTAATTTTTCAATTTCATTCTCCATTTTTTCTTTCAGCAGTTTTAATTCTTTTAAGTCGTAATATGGTTTTCCAGGCATTTATAAATTTTTTAAGTTTAATTCCAACTTGTTTATAGTTATTCTTATTTCTATCCTTTTTATTATAAGATCTTCAATTTCAATCTGAAGATTATTTAATTCCCTTTTATACTCCTTTATTTTACTTTTTAATTTTCTCGTCCTATTTCTTCTTATTTTATTTTCTGGTTTTTCAATCTTTTTATGCTTCATTATTTAAAATTTCCGCAAACTCTATCATCGATTCATCACTATTTTCTAGAGATTCTATTAATTTTTCTAGCTCTTCAACTTCTCTTTTTAACTTGTCATAAATTATTTTTAGGGCTTCAAATGCTCTTTGATTTATTTCAGAAAATTGTAAATAATTCAAACGATTTTCTCTTTCAAAGAGCTCTTGTTTTTTGTCTTGATGAGTTACATATATTTCTTCTTTATTTATTGTCATAGTTTAGTGTTTAGGGTCTCATTTAATTTTTCGACCTTTTTTGTTAGTTCTTTTATTTCAGAACTTTTTTCTTTAATTTTTAACTTAGATAAACTTAAAGGGCTATTAATTTTAGATTCTCTTATTTGAAAATTCGATGAAACTAATTTTCCTGATGGTTCTTTTAGTAATAGAACTGGGTTTTCAATAGCTTTATATTTTGGTATTTCTGTTTTTACAATTTTCTGAAATAATTCATCAACATAAATCCTTTCTCTGTTTTTAAATATTATACTATGATGGCTGTTTGTTAAAGCATAATTTATTGCATATGTAATTGAAAAAGGTTCATCGTCTTGTTCCATTAGATTCTTTCTATGAAATTTATAAGCCAAACTTATAGATCTTCCAAGGTTTTCAGTTGATAAAGGTATAGCATATCCAAGATGGGCATTGAATTTAACATTTACGTTTGCCAAGTTTCCATGAATAATTCCAATGATTTGATCTATTGGGTCATCAGTAATTCTTTTATCACAGATTGCTAAGCTTATTGGTGAATTAATTCCTTTCATATATGTAGATTTGATTAAGACTTGTATAGTACTAATATGAATCCATCCAATTTTAGATCTTTTTTGTTGATCCTTAATTTTCTCAATCTGTTTACTCAATTCTTCATCATTTATCAGAGCTATTTCAAGTTCTCCATTGGCAGATTTTATCTTTATAGGAGCTTCAAGTTGAATTTTTCCATAGTATATTATATTTTTTCTATTAAAAACTTCTTTTAAAAGATTTTGTTTATTGAAATTTTCATTTGATTTGAGATTTAATTTTGTTTTTAGAACAGCCTGTTTTTTATTATCTAATAAAGCAGTTAATCTATAATAATCAGATTCTTCTGTTAATTCTAGGCTTTCTAAATAATTCATAACTAAGGAATTAGGATAAAGGCGTACCTTTCTGGAGAAAAAACTTCCTTTATTTAGTATATTTTACATAAGATGTTTTTATCTCCAGAGGGGAGATTGTAGATACTAACTCCAGAGGGGATTTTAGAATTGGTTTTTCCTAAAGGAATTCTTCTTCAAACTATAGAATCGCCTCGGCAGCTTCCTCCTTGCTCTCCTAGCATATGAGTACTAGTAGCCTCCTGCTTTCTATGGTTTGATGCCTTCTACAATTGCCTAAGCAACCTATTTATAATGGTTGGGTCTGATGGACAATTCCCATCCTTACCCTTCTTATGACGTCATTGCTTACGTCATTGTTTATTATCTTGCACCAGCTTACATTGTTGGTGCTCTATGACCTAAGCGCTTACGTCACTATGCAATAATGTTGAGAGATGCTTCAGATGTGCTGTCCTCCTCTTTCATTATGTGACCTTCAGATGCGTTGTCTTCTTCCTTTATCATGTGGGTTGATTCCGTTTTATTATTGCTTTCTTCAGATGACTCTGAGACACATAGCTGGCACTTGTGGTCTTCTCTGTCTTTTATCAAATAGCAGAGATTCCTCTTTATCCCTTCGGGGAGCTTTTCTAAGAGTCCAGATAAGTTGTAGAATGCTGATTCAAATTCCACTAAGAGTCTCATCTCTCTTTCTTCAATTTCATTCTTTTTACTGGACACAAGCAAAGTATTTCTGCTTTTATAATTGATTCTTGTGTGAGATTTCCTTGTTATCTTTTGAGTTCTTTCGAAGACCCTTGCTAGTGTGCTGCTTAAATCTTGAACTTGATCAATTGGTTGAAAATTTCCTGGGAAGACGGACATGAAGATTACTTGATGTGCTGGAACCAAGCATTCTTCTTCTTCATTAAAAATAGGTTGACTATTCGTAAATTTTAGGGATATATCCCTTGGATTTACGTTGTCAATCATATTTTTAAATCTCTTTACTGCATCAATGAATCCTGCAGGAAACTCACTAATAATTTTCAAATCATTAAAAATTAAAATTGTATCAATTAATCCATACTGGAAAAACTGATAGGTGTCAGATGGGGAAGCATCTGGAAATATAACCAGCTTTGTTAGCTGTTCTTTGGCAATAGGATAATATCCCAAGATTGCCCTTTTTTCTTCAGTCCAATTCAGGACTATGTTAAGGGTTTCTCTGAGATTTGATCTACAGACCCTTTTCTTTTCCTTGATTTCAGCCCTTGTAGGAATGTTTCTTATTATTCCTGTTTTCTGGATTTGAATTGGAGCTTTATCTGCTCTTTTTAGGGTTTGCTCTGGATGAAGAGCTTCATATTCCCTGAAAGATTCCTTTGCTTCTTCCAGTGTTAAAAATCCTCCTTTATGAATTATCCTTGATTGATGTGTAAATGGTGCTGCTTTTTTCCAGGCATCATATATTCCTTTCATGGGGCCATTATAAATTACATAATATTTTTTATCTTGGGTGGATTTTTTGATAATTTCAGCAATTGTTTTACTTTCTGGAATTTTTTCTTCACCTGATTTGTCCACCACGCTTAGCTGGCTGAACTCTGATGGTTTTGGTTGTTGTGTTGATTTCATTGCTTCGATGGCCTTCTTGAGGGATTGGATCTGTGTCCTTATTTGCTGACAATGCTTGCATTTTTCGAGTTCTTGTTCGTATTTCTGGATTTCTTGATCTAATGCGTTGTAGACGAACTCCATTCTCTTGTTAATGTATCTGCAATAACATTTTTGTCACCCTTAATATATTCAATTTTTATTGGATATTGTAACAAATAATTGCCATCTTACCAATCGTCCATGATTATAATTAACTTTTAAATTATATCGTATGAAACCTGTTAGGTAACTTGAATCTGTCCTTAATGTAAAATCTCTGGGTAGTAAATCAATTTTCCATTTCTTAAGAGATTTAATTGCTGCTAGAGTTTCCTTTTCATGAGTGGTATATCTCTGTTCTGTTGGAGTAAAAGTCCCTGAAATATACCTGTAAAGTAATTTCTTTGGGGAATATTTAGAATCTAATGATTCTTTTTCTTGTTCCAAACTTTTTATAGCTTTCTTAGCTTTTAGACATCGTGACCAGGTTATGTCTGAAGCATCTGTTTCTACTATTAAATAGTCATTTTCTTCTGGAATATAAAGTTCTGAAAGTTTTTCACAAAGTTCTTTAATTCTTTGAATTTGCATACTATCTTTTTTATCCCATTTCCATTCTTTTTTAGTACTTATTTTTGGAAATAAGCTTTTAGTGTATTCTGTTATATTCTTTAAAAATCCTTGATCGGAAATATAATTTATACACCCTAAAAATCTTTGTAATTGTTTTCTATCTTCTATTTTATTAGGAAATAAATTTACCTTTTCTAGAACATTTGGTTGAAGTTTTAGCTTACCTTGAGTAGATAGAATTAATCCAAGAAACTCTATTTCTTGTTTTGCTATTCTTGCTTTCTTTTTGCTAAGAACTAATCCTTTCTGTTTACATCTTTCTAAAACTATTAATAATTTTTGAAGATGATCTTCTTTATCCTGTTTTGTAAAAATTAATATATCATCAATGTATACTAAAACAAATTCATTTAATTCTTTTAGATTTTCTTCCATAAATCTTTGATAAATACCTGGGGCTTGCTTTAATCCGAATGGTAATACATTCCATTCATAAAGCAACACACTTGTTGATTCTTTTGTTGGGCAAGTAAAAGCAGTTAATTTCTTTGTTTCTTCGTCTAAACGAAGTTGCCAATATCCTGATTTTGCATCAAGAGATGAAAACCAAGTTGCTCCCTTGATTTTTTCTAAAATAGAATCTTTTCTTGGAAGTTTATGGGCATCACCAATAGTTGCTTCATTCATTTTCTTATAGTTTATTACCATTATTCGTTTTCCCCTTTTAATTTCATTATTGTTTTCAACGTAAAAAGCTGGAGCCGCATGAGGACTTTTACTTAATCTTATAATTCCTTTTTCCAAAAGATCTTTACATTCTAATGAGAACTCTTCTCTATCTCTTGCGGAATAAGGAATTTTATTTGGAACATTTATCTCTTTTGTGGGATCTTTTAATTTAATGCTTACTAATTCGTTATTTATATTTTTAATATCTAAAGGATTTTCAGCACAAATTTCATCCAAAAGTTCTTCTATCTTTATTTCAAGATTATTTTTTGGAATATTTATCTGAAAGTATAAATTTAAATAACATGTTTCTAATATAGAAAATATTTTAAATTTTAAGATCTTATCTATAGTAGTAGTTGGTATTTTTATACGTTTTGATTTTTGATTTATTGAATAATCGTGTGAGGCTTTTAGAACTATATATGTTAATTCTTGAATGAATGGATGATATAGCTTTAAAAAGTTATTTCCTATAATAAAATCCATTCCAAAATCTAACATGTATATAGATGGAACAATGAACCTATAATTTTGAATAAAAATTTCAACCATCTCTGCTTTTTGGTCAATTTTATGTATTGATTTGTCAGCTAATTCTAACTCTTAATGGTTTCTTTAATTTTTTCCAATCAAGTTTTATATTTGAACTAGCAAAGCATTGTGTTGCCCCAGAATCTATGAAAGCATTTATAAACTTTTCTGTTATTTTTATAGTAATAAATGTAGCATTATTACTCGGTCTCTGAGTCTGTTTCCGAGACATATTCAAAAATATAGTCTAAGTTATCATCAGATTCTTCTAATGGTTCCATGAAACAAGACTTAGCAATTTCTATTTGTTTAGTAAGATCCTTTTTATCCTTCTTTTTCGGGCATTCATTTGCGTAGTGTCCTTCTTCTTGGCAATACCAACATTTACAATTTTCTTTTTTATTCGGGCAATAGTTATTTCTTTGTCTTTTGTTTTTATTGTTATTTTCTTTCCTAAAATATCTCTTTTTTCTCCAGTTTGGATAGTATTTTCTTTTTCTAAATTGATATTTTCTTTTTCTTTGAAAATTTTTATTAAGACCATATTTTTGAGGTATCTCTTCATTATCCTGACAGCAAATTCTGATTATATTTGCAAATCTTTTTTGAGTTGCTTCTTGCATACAACGTTCTTTTATTTCCTCTCTTATTGCAGAGGTTGTTCCACCAAAATTATTTTCAATTGTTCCTCTATTTATTTCTCTTATAAATCTTCCCATTATAAATTCATTAGCAGGATATGGAAGTTTTGTTATGTACATACTAAGATAATGATTTTTATCTTCTTCTTTTAATTTGTAATAATGTATTCTATATTCACATATATAAGATTCCACATTACATAAATCATATATCTGGATATTAACCTAATGGTTTTTTGCTTCTTGATATTCTTTATTATAGACTTCTTGTCTATGATCTATAATATTTTTTCCAAAAAATTCTTTATATAGAATCATCATTATATATAATATCTTATCATAAGCTGTTGTTTTTGTTTCTAATTCTTCTATTATTTGGTTTTCTATTGATATCATATAATCTCTTATAGTTCCTTTAGTATGAAACCCTATGTAATTCCAAATGTCTCTTCCAGATAATTCACTAGGTTTTGGATTAGTAAAGGCTTCTAATAAGAAGGAATTTAACCAGTTTTCGAAAATTTCTTTTTCGTTCTTTTTACAGTCTAAATCGAGCATTCTTTCTCCTTCCATTTTCTGGATTTTAGGAACGTATTTTGATGGTATTTTTGTATATTTTGAATCTTTATTTATAAACCCTTTTTTAAAAGCATAATTATCAAAACCTGTTTCCCATTTAAATTGAGATTGATTATCCTTAGATGTTCCAGCTTCATTTTTTACTTGTATTGGAATTGCTGGTTCTTCGTCACTTGAATAATCTAGAATGTGTTCTTCATTTTCTATATTTTCAGAATTTACTAATTCCTCTTCTATTTGAAATTCCTGTTCCATAATATTATTTTCTTGAGCCATTTTTAATTGTTTAAAAAGCATTGTAACTTCTTCTAATTTTTCTTCAATATTCATAACTTTAGTGGTGGTTTTACTTTTAAATCTGTTATGTTAATTATGTTTGAAATTTTTCTTCCTTGGGATTCTCTTTTTCCTTATTTCTTTGAAATTTTATGGATGTTAATATTTCTTTAAGCATATCTACTATAGAATTTAATTGTGGGTTAAAAGTATGATATAGATGTGGGGAATCATTTCCATGATAACATTTTTTAGAAATTCCGTGTGAAAATTAAGTTTTTTCAGGTTTTTGAAGTCCTTCAATAAAACTTATAGTAAAATAAAGATTTTGAGAAAAATCATTTTGTATTGATTTTAAGAATTCGGTGTCATCACAGTTAACATTAGCTAAAATCATTAATTTTTGATCTATTAATTTTGATAACTTAATTATTTCTTCTCTTAAATCTTCTAATTTACTTTTTTCCATTAGGTGACACTTTTCTTTGTGAAGAGCTACACTTTTAAGTTAAAAGTGTAACTCTAGCCACCACTAGTTACCATAGACATAGCCACCAGAGACTTGGCTTTATATGAAAGCCTAAATGTTCTGTAATGTTGTTTAGTGAGATTATGGAACACTTTTAACTTTTTAAGTGTATTTGAATGGGTGTTTTTCTTGTAGTGTATGGAGATAAACATCGTTATTATTATGATATGGTTAAATGAACAACCAACTATATTATCACTATAAATATTAAGAAAAACTATCATTTGTATCTATAAACTTTATAAACGTTGATAAAATTATCCATACAAGATGGAAAGTAACTTTGTATTCAAGAAAGGCTAAATCCATTTGTCAAAAGTACCTGGACGTCATTAACTCGTTTGCTCCGTTAACTTAAAGGCCAATATGGCACGTTAAGTGCTTACTTGGCTATGAAATAGCAATATGACGTGTCCAAACATGTTGTTATTGTTATAATATCACTCATTTTCTTAATTTATCTTTAATTATTTTCTAAATTTGAAATTGAAAATCCTAGAATGTCTAGGAGAAGCAGAAACAACCATTGTTCTTCGAATGGAAGCTTCAACGGAGAAGGGGCTTCATCTTCCAAGAGGGGTGAAGAGAAAATCTTGTCTGGGAGATGCTTCTGCGGACAGGATGTAGTGTTGCTACAATCTGGAACCTTAACAAATTCTGGGAGATGGTTCGTTAGGTATCCTCTATAGAAGGAAAGTCTTTTTGTTTTTGTACTTCTGTTTAGGTTAACCTATTGTGAACGATTCCTTATTCCTATGTTTTACGCTACAGATGATGGATTGCAAATATTTTGTATGGGTGGATGAAATTAACGGAGGTTGCGGGAAGGATTGACAAGAGTCCTTGTTAGAAAAAATCAAGATAGCTGTTGTGCTACCCATGAGGTCAATTTTTCATTGGGCAAAGAAGAGAGATTTGATTGAGAGAATAGTTTGAAGATCTTGTCAAAGATGGGGAAGTTCCAAGATGAAATTAGAGCTATTAGGTCATGGATTATAACAAATTTCTTTGGTTTATTAATTTGTGTAGGCTTGAATCTGTTCCAATTAATGAATATGTAATAGTGCGTATGGTGTATGTTGTTCTAGGGTCTTTTTGTGGCTATTTGCTTTCAATGACGATGAACTTCAAAACTCTGTTAACATCTTCACTTGCTGTGAAAAAGTCAAGTTGTGTTATAATACTAATGCCCATGATTGTTGATATATTTGATATCTGTGACATTGGATGTAATACGTTTTTGACAAAACAAGACATATAAATGTCGTGAATTGATGAATCTACCCGGGAATCTGGTAGTGTACACTAAATAACGAAAATGTGACCTGAAAATAGAACTAAATAAAAGATGTTCATTCCATACGCTATAATAAACTTGGAAATAATTTTAACATAAGCATTTATCAACAAAAGCCTCAAAACAATTTTATGAGTTTGATGTCAAAGTAGCAAATTCAAATTATCTAAAAGTACTAATACAAACAATGAACATGAAAGCATGAGGTAGTGCAATATAAGCACTAAGCATAAGTTACAAAAAAAAAACATAATATCAGTTTTAAAGCTCTCATTACAGTAAGTCCTTGATCAAAAAATAAAGTCACACTAGAAAATTCTATTTATTGGATGTGGAGTTTCTGCTGCCACTAGAACTCCTATTATTGTTCCCACTTGAAGATGCTCCTGTTGGTGGATTGAGCCCGGGTATTGGCCATCTGCCTGTTGTTTGAATTATGGATGATGGAGTTGCCATGAGTTGTATAAACCTTGAACTGGTCCCTCGACTTGCACCATGCATTGTTTGCCTGGTAACTCTTGGAGGAGGTTGGTTAATTGTTGGTGTAGGCCTAACATGAGATGGTTTGGTGGGGCAGGTCTGAGGGGAGAAGGTTGTGAATTGTGATGGTGGTGGCCTCTTAACATTTCTCTTCCTAATTGGTCGCTTGGATATGGTTGGCTTCATGATAGGTCTAGGTGGCACATGTGCAGTAGAGGACCTGGAAGGTGGAGGTCTTACTACCATAGGTTCTTTAGTAGGGTTCACAGAGTTTACCACATCAACATTCACATATGTAGGATAATTAAGTCAAATATTTAATGCGAGATAAATTGATTTTCATACTATTAATTGGAAGAAGAGAGTGAATACAAATAACTCACATTAGGTGAATCTGAAGCTGATGCTTCAGCATCTGCAGCCTCCAAAGTCTCTTCTCAGTATATCTCATGCTCTATGGCAGCATCCTCATCAAGATCATCAACAACCATACCTTCATTTGTTGCTGTTGCACCTTGATACTAACTACCACTACCTGCTATAGTTTTTCCGCTAGCCATAGCTTCTTTCTTCTTGTTACATCCTCTGCTGTTATGACCAGTTTGAGAACAAATGAGCAATTTCTACAATTTTAATTTTTTAAAAAGACAATCAATATGCACAAAGTAAACAAAATGAAACATGGAATGTTAGGTTATACATTCATATAATATTTACATTTAATGGGACTATATCTCCTCTTTGCCCTATGGGGATCAGGATTCTCTTTAGGACCATCTCTATGAGTATCTATCTTTTTGGTAGGTCTCCCAATACGTTTCCTATACACAGGAGGCAACAGTGGATAGTGATTTTCATTCTCCCAGTATTTTTGACTTGGGACAGGTTGACCAGTCCACTGATATGCTAAGTTGTATGCTCCCATAGTAAGCCAGTTGTGTGCAAACTCCTCGGTCCTGCAATTTTGGTATACAATGGTAGCACAAATATGCCTACATGGAAGCCCAGTAAGCTACCATAACCTACATGAGCATGTTCTTCTGCCCAAGTCCACACTTACCTTCAAAGGTAACATTTGAACTTCATACACATTTCCATCTTCATCACCAGATGAAAGGGGCCTCCAATAGTTGCTCTATTTTTTCTCCCTTTCCAATCAGCTTTGTTGCACATGGGTTATCCTACCATGATATTCGACAAGTGCCTTTTTGTTTCTTGCCAAAATTCTCATTACATAACCTCTCATTTTCTCTAACATGGTAATAATTGGCTTTCTCCGCATCTTTTTAATTTTGCCATTGAATATTTCACAGTTGTTATTTTTATAGAAGTCCACCTTAGGGTACTCATTGAAGTGAGACCTTGACCACTGTTGTGTTGAAATTTTGTTGAGATACTCCCAATCGTGCTGGTTTAGTCTCTTGACCCTCCCCATTGCACCTTCAAATTTCTGTAGTGTAGTAGCCTTTGCGCATGCCCACGTTGCAGCCTTCATTTTCATGTCTGGCCATTATTTTCTATAGTTCTAATAGATATGCATGGCGCAGAATCTGTGATTTGCATCCGACATGATATCTTTTACTGTTATAATTAGTCCCTGCCCATGACAAAGATGAATGAATTAACTAAATGAAAATCAGACTAATCTTACTGAATGAAATCAATTAAAATAACTAAATGAACTATAGTACTTGCCAAATCAGACTAATACTACTAAATCAAATCAATTAAAATAACTAAATAATTAAGAGTACTGAATAAAAACAAATAATTAACCTTACAAAATGAAAATCATACTAAAATTACTAAATAAAATCAATTAAAGTTACTAAATAAAAATCAGATCAATTAAAATAGCTAAATGACTAAGAGTGTTAAATGACTAAAAATACTGAATAAAAACAAACAATTAACTTTACTAAATGAAAATCAGACTAAAATTACTAAATGAAATCAATTAAAGTTACTAAATAAAAATCAGATCAATTAAAATAGTTAAATAACTAAGAGTACTGAATAAAAATAAACAATTAACCTTATTAAATAAAATTAATTAAAGTTACTAAATGAAAATAAGATCAATTAAAATAGTTAAATAACTAAGAGTATTGAATAAAAATAAATATTTAACCTTATTAAATGAAAATCAGACTGAAATTACTAAATAAAATCAATTAAAGTTACTAAATAAAAATCAGATCCATTAAAATAGCTAAATGACTAAGAGTGCTAAATGACTAAAAGTACTAAATAAAAACAAATAATTAACCTTACTAAATGAAAATCAGACTAAAATTACTAAATGAAATCAACTAAAGTTACTAAATAAAAACAAGATCAATTAAAATAGCTAAATTACTAAGAGCAATGAATAAAAACAAATAATTAACCTTATTAAATGAAAATCAGACTAAAATTACTAAATGAAATCAATTAAAGTTACTAAATAAAAATCAGATCAATTAAAATAGCTAAATGACTAAATCAAAACAATTTGAAATGAAAACAACATAATCAATCATGGTTACCTTTTGCATGTCCGACATCAGGTTAAATCCATTTGCTGCATGGTCACTGACATCATCTTGTAGGAGCTCCAAGAACCACTTCCAACTATCCTTGTTCTCGGACTCAACAATTGCATATGCTATTGGGAATATATGGTTATTTTCATCGGCTCCAATAGCAGTAAGTAGCTGGCCTCCGTAGTATTTTCTTAGAAATGTGCCATCTAATCCTATAAAAGGTCGACAACCTTCAACGAAACCTCTCTTCCATGCATTTAGACAAGCATAAACTCTCCAACCCAGGCATAGAAGAAGTATGTGTCTTTACTATACTCGATTTGTCTTCAATATCTCAGTGGAATAGTCACGAATCCTAAGATATTGTGCAACCTTTGAACCCTCAATCCTTTCTCTTGTCCTTGCCATTGACCTATAAATTTTTCTCTCATTTACAAGCACATCAGACTCAGTTCTAAAGTAGTTTTCAGCTTTCTTTACTGTCATATCAAGCTGATTCCATATTCTATCTTCCAACTCATCAACTATCCATTTTTCATTGGCAGATTTGCAGTGCAAGTTTTGAGGGCAAGTATGCTCATTAACAAAGGTTTTGACTTGATAACTCACCGGATATGATCTCTTGGCACAGTAAATTTGCTACAGGCATTTTTCATCATAGTAAATGGCTTTGCATCTAGTTGAATCAACCCTTGAAAAAAAATACTTCTCCCAAGGTCAATATTGAACTTTCTTATGACTTTCTTGAACTGTTGTAGAGTCTTAAACTCCATTTCAAGCTCCAGCCTCACCTCCTTAATAGGTGCATCGGTATTGCTCTGTGGAAATAATCTCCTTTGATCATCTTCATCACTTGCAATGCTGTGGAGATCTTCTGACTCATAGCAGTAAACACCAGGTTCATCATCTGAGTATTTTCCTTTATTTACTGGAATAAATACTGATGGAGGTTGATTTGGATCCTCATTAGGGATAAATGTTTGTCCAGTTGGAGGGGATCTCTTAGTAGATCTCCTTATCTGTTTTCTCCTACTGCTTTCAATAGCCTCCTTTGTGTTGTTATTTTGTGTTTCTGGATCATTGACTGTGGCAGATGGATTGGTAGAAGGAGTATTGGTTGGGGGGGGGAGGGGTTGGCTGTGGTTTAAGCATGGTTTGAGAGAGGGGCTGATTATGTGGTAGAGGGACATATTGGGTGAGCAATTCATCTTGTGGATTGTCAGAATTAGAGGATGGTTCTGTGTATGTTGATGACTTTGGTTAGGAATTGTTGTCAATGTCAAACTGTACAGATATGTCCCCTAAGTTGCCATGGTCAGAGGGAATAGATGTTGTTGGAAGTATGTTTAGTGTAGCAGATTCTTCAGACACAAGTTGTGTAGGGGGCTGCACATTTGGTTCAGGGGGTTGACAAACCCCAATTTGACGGTTTATCTTGTATTGAATTTGGGGGATTTTATCACCTTTTACCCACATTTATTCAATGAAATAGCATGGTTTTGTATATTCTCCTTTAATTGTGCTTAAGAGTGAAAACATGCTTTTTAGGACTTAAAATAGCTAAATTTAATTCTCCTTGATTCCATTAGATGCCTTGATATGTTTGCTAAGTGATTTCAGATTTAGAAGGCAAAGATTGGATCAAGGGAATGAAGAAAAAAGCATGAAAAGTTGGAGAACTCATGAAGAAATGAAAGAACCGGAAAGCTGTCAAGCCGACCTCTTCGCACTTAAACGACCATAACTTGAGCTACAGAGGTCCAAATGATGCGGTTCTAGTTGGGTTAGAAAGCTAACATCCGGGGCTTCGAAACGATATAAGATTTGCCATAGTTGCTACACGTATGGTGGCGCGCACGCGCAAAGTACGTGCACGCGCCGTTGCTGCCACCTAGTTCACTTAAAGCAACATATGGCCAGTGGTGCATGAAATTGCAATAACACTTTTGCAATCCCGCACAACTAACCAGCAAGTGCACTGGGTCGTCCAAGTAATACCTTGCGTGAGCAAGGGTCGATCCCACGGAGATTGTCGGCTTGAAGCAAGCTATGGTTATTTTGTAAATCTTAGTCAGGATATCAGAAATTATCAGGATTGATTGTAAAAAGCAAAAGAACATGTAATGGTTACTTGTACTGCAGTAATGGAGAATGGGTTGAGGTTTGGAGATGCTCCATCTTCTGAATCTCTGCTTTCCTACTGTCTTCTTCATCAAACACGCATGTCTCCTTCCATGGCAAGCTCGTGTAGGGTCTCACTGTTGTCAGCAGCTACCTCCCATCCGCGCAGTGAAAGCTAATGCAAAGCACTCTGTCACAGTGCCGCCAATCACCGGTTTGGTTCCCTCCCCTACCGGAATAGAATCACTCTTTTGCGTCTGTCACTAACGCCCAGTAGGTTACAGGTTTGAAGCACATCACAGTCATTCAATCATTGAATCCTACTCAGAATACCACAGACAAGGTTTAGACCTTCCGGATTCTCTTGAATGCTGCCATCAGGTCCTGCCTATACCACGAAGATTCCGATTAAAGAACCCAAGAGATAACTACTCAATCTAAGATAGAACAGAGGTGCTTGTCAGGCACGTGTTCATGGTTGAGAATGATGATGATTGTCACGGATCATCACATTCATCCGGATTAGGAGCAAGTATTATCTTAGAACGGAAGCAAGCATGATTGAATAAGAAATAGTAGTAATTGCATTAATCCATCAAGACACAGCAGAGCTCCTCACCCCCAACCATGGGGTTTAGAGGCTCATACTGTGGAAGAAACGTGTACAAAATGTTATGAGGTCATAAGGTTCTGATTACAATGTCAAAAGGTCCTATAAGTAGTAAACTAGTATCCTAAGGTTTACAGAAATGAGTAAATGACAGAAAAATCCACTTCCGGGCCCACTTGGTGTGTGCTTGGGCTGAGCATTGAAGCTTTTATGTGTAGAGACGTTTTCTGGAGTTAAACGCCAGTTCTCATGCCAGTTTGGGCGTTTAACTCCAACTTTTAATCCAGTTCCGGCGTTTAACGCTGGAATTTCTGAGGCCGGATTGCTACGCGGGTTTGGGCCATCAAATCTTGGACAAAGTATGGACTATTATATATTGCTGGAAAGCCCAGGATGTCTACTTTCCAACGCCGTTGAGAGCGCGCAAATTGGGCTTCTGTAGCTCCAGAAAATCCACTTCGAGTGCAGGGAGGTCAGAATCCAACAGCATCTGCAGTCCTTTTCAGTCTCTGGATCAGATTTTTGCTCAGGACCCTCAATTTCAGTCAGAAAATACCTGAAATTACAGAAAAACACACAAACTCATAGTAAAGTCCAGAAAAGTGAATTTTAATTAAAAACTAATAAAAATATACTAAAAACTAACTAAAAGATACTAAAAACATACTAAAAACAATGCCAAAAAGCATACAAATTATCCGCTCATCAGCCAGCGATTTTAGAAGCCTTGTGGGCCCAATCCAACTCATTTCTGATGCTATTTAAGCCAAGAGTTGAAGGGGAATCAACATACTCTCATACTTTTACCATATGTTAGTTACCAATTAGTTTTAGTTTAGTTTTAGAAGTTAGTTTCTAGAGAGAGAAGCTCTCACTTCTCTCTAGAATTAGGATTAGGATTAGGATTAGTTCTTAGATCTAGGTTTTAATCTTTGCTTTCTTCTACTTCTACATTTCAATTCTTTGTTGTTAGATTCATCTTCTTCTACTCTTTTGTTGTAATTTCCTTTATGTTGTTCTTACATTTTGTTGTAGATCTAGTATTGTTCCCTCTACATCCTTTCAATTCAATAAGAGGTAATTCATAATAATTGTTCTTCTTTGCTTCTCCATTGTTAATCTCTTGCCTTTGTAGTTAGATCTCTCTTTAATTCTTGCAATTTATGTTGTTTACTTTTATTGCACTTTATGTGTTTGTTAAAATGTCTCTTTTAGTTTTAGTGTAGATTTTGTTCCTCTTGGCTTAGGTAGAGTAATTAGTGACACTTGAGTTATCTAATTCCTTTGTTGATTGACAATTAGAGAGATTGCTAATTGGTTTGGAGTGCACTAAAGCTAGTCTTTCCTTGGGAGTTGGCTAGAACTTGTGGCTCAAGTCAATTCATCCACTTGACTTTCCTTTATCTAGTAAGGGTTAACTAAGTGGTAGCAATGAACAATTCTCATCACAATTGAGAAGGATAACTAGGATAGGACTTCTAATTTTCATACCTTGCCAAGAGCCTTTTATAGTTGTTAGTTTATTTTTATCGCCATTTACTTCATGCCTCTTATCAAAACCCCAAAACAACTCAAACCAATAACAAGACACTTTATTGTAATTCCTAGGGAGAACGACCCGAGGTTTGAATACTTCGGTTTATAAATTTAGGGATTTGTTTTAGTGACAAACAACTTTTTGTATGAAAGGATTAGTGATTGGTTTAGAAACTATACTTGCAACGAGAATTCATTTGTGAATTCTAAACCGTCAAAAATCCAATCGTCAGGGGTTGGGAAGGTGTTTCTAGAGGATGGGAGGTGACGTTTGGTGGTGGTTGTCTATTCATAGGGTCCTCAAAATTTTGCTTGTTAGGTTCAGGTATAGTAGCCAAGGCTGATAAATTTGGACTGGCATCTGATTGGGACTTATCTGTAACATGGGTCTCCTCTGCACTTTAGGCCTTAGTTTGTACTCCTCCCAATTAAAGAGTTCTTCCAGGACCTTTTGCTTTCTTTGGAGTTGGAGTTCTCCTAGCACAAGTTTTTACCATCTTCTTTGATGCAGTAACGTTAACCTCATCAGCTGCTCCTACACCACCTTTGTCATTCCTATCTATAATATTTGCTTGGCTGATGGGGTGTTTCGTGTATAATTCAATCATATGCTCATTCTTCACAACATCTTCATACATCTTAACAATATCCATGTCAAATCGTAGAAGTTCCAAACCACCATCAATTTCCATTCCAGGCTGTCACCAGTAGAAATAAGAGATAATTAGATATCCAATGTCTTTCAGTAGGTCACTAATGAAGAAGTCATTTAGGGAATCCATGTTAACTCTCTCCACCTCAGTAGTTTCACCTTGTACATAACACAACTTGCCATCTGATCCCTTTTCAAGTCTACCTCTATGGTGTATCACTAACATGATATGCATAGAGGTGGCCAATTATGTGAATAACAAAAAGTTAATAAACCATCAATAAACATTATCAGTTTATAACATTAGCCAACACCTAATTTCTTTCAAAATTAAAAAGACATGAAAAAACCATCAAAAAATGAACAAACCATAAAAATACACCTATTATTTCCCTAAATTTTTTTAAACTGAAACACAACATCCACAATGACAAAATCTATGCGATCAGTGAAACGAAAAAACCCTAACTTCAGTTAACAATTTCATGGTGTACGAGTTCAGTGAAAGAAAAAATTGGTAACTAAAATGAGAAATTGGGTACCAGAACTATAAGAAGATGGTTTACCTCTCACCGTGAGAGTGATGACTGTCTTCCAATCGTCTTGACACACTCACATAACGAAAGGATCACCACCGGACCACGATTGTGGATTTTGGAGTGGCCGCCTTCAACCTTCTGATCAGTTTTGTTGGAGCCCAGTAGGTGGTTCACGTCTCTCTCTGCTAGGGCGTGTAGATATGTGGTGAGGAAGAAGATGGAATGGCACGAAGTAAACTCTAACTTCTCTCTCTCCATTTCTTATATCCACCTGGAATGTTTTTAAAAAAATAAAAAGTAAAAATAAAAATCCAGGTAAGCACTTAACGTGCCATATTGGCCTTTAAGTTAATGGAGCAAACGAGTTAATAATGGCCAAGCACTTTCGACAGACGGACCCAACCTTTCATTGGTACAAAGTCACTTTCCGTCTTATATGGACACTTTTGTCAGCATTCGTAAAGTTCATGGGTACAAATGGTAGTTTTTCCTAAATATTACTACTTACTCAGTCAAAACAATTAAAAAAAGCACCTTTAAAGTTGAAGCTCACCAAATATTTATTCATATAAATATGTTCAATTTGAGATGCGAGCTTTTGAAGATTTATGATAAATACCTTCCTCCTCAGGACCTTTGACAATAATGGAATGGAGTTTAATTACTTGTGTGAATGGAATATACAGTAGAAGTTGCTCATCCGCATCACTCTCCAAATACAATCATCTTTTCTATACCCCTGTTTGCCAATACACACATCAATAACATAACACATCCATAACCAATCAAAAGTTTTCTTTAAGAAAAATGGCAGCAATTCTAACAATAAATAAGGGCCTTAAAAAAAACAGAATGACTTGCTACAGAAAAAGATAAAACTGAAAATGAAAATTCAGACTTTTGAATATTCAAACCAAACAATTAATTGTGTAAAAGACAAATTCAACAATTGCAAATAAAATTACAGGAATCGACAATGTACAAATTACAAACAAAATGCAGTTAATTGCAATACAAGTACCAGTACAAATAAAAAGAAAAAGATGTCGAGAGAGAGAAGTAGCGATTGTTACCTACTTCAAACGACAGCCATGGAGAGAAAGTTGAGCGACGAGTTTGGCCACCAGAGAGAAACAGAGGAGTAGCAACAACTATTGGCGACGACGACAACAACACAAAATCCTACTGAATTTCATAATTAGTAAAAATATAAAATGAAAAACAAAAAATAAAAAAAATAAATAAATAAAGGAAGAAGATCGACTGGCAACTCCTCACTGTTGACAGAGCTTATGGAATGAGCATAGGTATCCCTAAATCCATCCATCTTCAGCCATTAATGCACATAACCATTTGGTCTATCTCCTTGCTTTGCTATTGTAGCCATTGCGTGCACACACGAGATGCCTAGCATAGCAAGCAGATTTGCATTATAATACATTTATCAAAGATATTAAGATGATTTCATTATCAGCTACACATATGAGTAAATATTGCCCAACACCAATGAACATGAATGTAAAGTTTGTACTTGTAATTTGCCACATATTACAAGTACACGTGTTGTTCCCTATATGCACTTTAACTTACTTCATATGATATTGTACCTCAAAGATATGTCTAGCATCATCACCAATCCACTGAGTAGTCTAATACTTGTACTCCTTCATGATGTCTTTCATCCTCATCTGTTGCACTGGTGCCACCACGCCTGTGTACGTGCTCTGGACCCTTTTAAGTTAGGTCATCCTCTTCATGATGTAGCATCTTAACTCTAGCATTATTAAAACTAGCGGCTCAACAGGCACTACCGTGCCTGTTCAGCCGCTTTTTTTATGGGATTTAAAGTTAATTATTTCAATAAATTTTAAAATTTTAAATTCGAATAACATAAAAATAATAATATAGAATAATCTATAACAATATAAAAATGTTCAAATTAAAATAATCATATATTACCTATCTATAAACAATAACAATATGAAAATGATTTAATTATAATAAACACATACATCACCTATCTACAAATCTACAAATAACATAATTCATATAAAATAATTATTACAATATTATTTTATCTTCTTCTATCTAACTCAAAGTCATAAAAATAAATAGAAAAATACGATTGTTTACAAAAAATGAGCCATATTTAAAAGTCACTTTTTTTCTTTGTTTAGGGACCTTTTTTTTTAAGTGGTAAACCAAAGTACGGATCTGTATTTGAAGAATCTTTCTTGTGCCTACAAAAAGTGTAAAGAAGAAAAATAATTATGCCTTTTTTTTGTGATTATATATCAAACTATAAGTAAAAGCGTTAAGATAAATCTAAAGTAATTTCTGAATTTGTACCGAGAAAAAATCTTTAGCAATTCCTCATACATCTCCTTATCAATAGATTCTTGAGCCTTGAAGAACTACAAAATTTAGAAATCAATAAAATATACCATATGCCAATACAAATTTCATTATATTTGAACAAAAAGTTAACAATAAAAAATATAAAACTTGCAAAATTGAAATTTCTTGTTTGAGGTTGGATTTCCTACACATGCACAACAAAAGAAGCCATTAAACCCTCTGTAGAGCATTCAAATCTATAAGTATCCGATATTACCTCTATTTTGGGTGGTTTCTTAATCTAATGATAGGTACCTGCAATGTTGTTCTTTACTAACATCAGTTGATTCCGCTCCTATGAGTTTGTTGCTGGAAAAAGAAAAATGTTTAATTTATTATCCGTAGTTTAATTTTATTTTTTGTAACTTTATTCAACATGAGAAACATAATCTCCGTTACAATCTCAGAGTAACCTTTTAATATTTTAGGCATATACTTTTTTCCTTCATATTTTATTAGTAAAAGAAGAACATAGAAGGGGATAGATAATAGGCATATCAATAACATTCTGATTACGATGATTGTGTTACCTTGTATGTTGTTGGAGCAGTATTTCCTTTTTTATCATCTTCCAGAATTGGGTCTAGTCTGTTTTAACCGTTCCTCCCCAGCCAATAGAATAAATTTGAAGGGAATGAACCTATTAGATAACATATGATTATGATTACTAACATAGAAATGAAGTATGTATATTGAATGCAATTTTGACAGTAATTAATTTAAAAAATTACTTTATTGTCTATTGGTTGGATTGATGCAATTGCTTGCTCATCTTTCCATGCATTCCAGAGATTTTGGAATCCTTCTTCCTGTAATTGATATTTGTTAATATATTTCTAGTATATATATAGTATGTCTTAGTTAATGATAATTAGTACGTACCTGTTGCATAAAACAAATGTTCAAGGTGGTTGTCTTTATCTCCTGGCATATATTGATGAGCTCCTTTGAAATCAGATTGTCTATTAAAAAATTATTAGTCGTTAATCCTCAATAAATTAAAAAATAAATTAATAAAAATAAGACAAAAAAATTATGAATCTAAATAATATGAACAAAAAAATAAGACAATATTAAAAAATATAAATAACAAAAAATTAGATTATATATAAAATCAATTAATAAAGTTGTACTAATTGTATATAACATATGTTAATTGATTTTGTTAATAAAATCAATTAACAAAATTAGATTATATATAAAATCAATTAATAAGTTGATTTTTGTTATTTTTCTAAATTATTATGTATGTTTTTCTTATAATAATACAGTTATAATGATGTAAATTACATTTAAGATAATATAATAATATTATTTAGGCCAATAATAAAAGAGTTATTGAATCAAAATTTAAGGAAAAATAAATTATTATTAATTAAATAAATATAAATATAAAATTCCTACCCATATTTGGATCGTTTGGTATATTACTTGAACCAGCTCCGGTGTTATTGTGAGTATCTGTATATGTAAAAAATTCATTATTAAGATGAAAATAATGTAATTTGATAATTTAAGGGTATACTCAAGAAATAGATTATACATAATTGGTACGTACTAAGAGTCCAGTAACATAGATATATCGTAAAAAATAATTCATATTAAATAATAAACTAACAATATAAATTTGTTACTGAGAAGTATAATTTAGAGTACCTGATATAGAGTATTGTTGAGGAGGTATATTTGTGATATCTTGTAAAGGTGTTGCCATGTTAGTTGGTCCACTTGATGTATCGATTTGTTTTCCTCGTCTAATACTCTCTCGGTAACTGGCACGCCTTCTGGCAAGGTGTTGCTGCCTCTGTTCTTCACTCATATTTTGTCTTCGTTGTCTGGCATAGTCTTGCCAAGTTCGTCGACCACTTCCACGTGAATCTTCCATTGGTATGTTGTCAACTATAATTAATCAAAGAAACATATAAAAACAATTATGCACTTTTATTTAATGACAAAAAATAAATTACAGAAGATTTTATATTATATTTAGGCGAAGTGAGAAGAATGCAGGAGAAGACAGAGGAAAAATGAAAAAAAATTTTTCTATTACGGAGAGATATGGAGTAACCAGTGAAGTGAGAGAGATTAAGAGAAAAATTGGGAATAATACAATTGACAGAGTAATTGATGTGAGAGGAATTAACTGATGCAGTAGTGGAGAATTAAGTAGTAGAATTTTGTAACTGATGCAGTAACGTGATGTGAGAGAAATTAACGTGGAGAAGTTATAATGAGGTGAACGTGGATGGAAATGGAATA
The DNA here is from genome assembly GCF_014773155.1 of Arachis stenosperma. NCBI lineage: Eukaryota > Viridiplantae > Streptophyta > Magnoliopsida > Fabales > Fabaceae > Arachis > Arachis stenosperma. The sequence goes on from NC_080385.1 coordinate 118,383, forward strand.
GCAGAATGCTGTAACTGGAGGTAGGTTACTAAAAAGGATAAAAATGGAAAGAAAAATTTGACACCAAAAATGGGTTTTCCCATTATATATTGTTATAGATATGTCAATCTAATAATTAATAAAAATAATGTTATCTAATGTAAAATAGATTAAAAATAAAAAAGAAATTAATAAAATCAATTAACAAAATTCTTATTTTAGGTCGCCAAATTATTTGAAAAATCAATTAACAAAGTTTTTATATTGCTACATTTATTGTGTTATCTGTCAAACTAATAATTAATAAAAAATAATATTGTGGTAGACAAAATTAATAATTTAATTTAGTTTTAAAGTAAATATTTATGTATTAAAATTTCGAACATAATACTCTACATAATCAATATTTTAGAAAATTAAAAAAAATTATTACAAAGCATTTAAAAATAATTAACAAAATATTTATGAAACTTTTCATTCAATCATTAATAGTCAAAGACATATAAAAAAATAAAAACAGATATCAAATAAAAAGAAACTGTTTTCTTTATGCATCAAATTGATAAGACAAAAAAATTATTTTTTTTACATTAAATTGATAAAAATAAAAGGAGATACAGTACTATTTTCATACGTCAAAAGTTGGGAATAAATTAAAAAAGCAGAGAAATGACTGAAAATATAGATTAGATAAGTAAACTAAAGAGAAGAGATATAAGTGAATGTTATGCGTAAAAGTAGTAACTCAATGAAATTTGCAACTGCAATGGATGAATGCAATGGAAGATGATGGAGCCATGGAGGCGAGAATGTTGAAGAAAGGAGAAGAACAGAACAGCAAGAAAAATATAGAAAAAGTAAAATCCAAACTGCAGTGGATGGAGGCAATGGAAGATGCGTTGTTATATTTATAGAAGTAACAAAACTGTTTTCATTTTAGTGGGAAGTTAATAGAAGTAACAAAACTGTTTTTATTTTAGTGGGAAGTTATTAGATTTTTTAAAACAAATTTTAACACTATTTTGTCCTTATAATTTGCTTTATTAAATAGTTTATTGTAGGGTTAATATAGGCCAAAAAAATTGGACACCAAAGTTATGGTCAACTCTCTGTATTGGCTTTATATATTGTTATAGATAGGCTTTTCCTCTGTAGTGGATTATCTTGGAATTCCATGCTTCTGTCATGTTGTTTGTGATGTTATCAAGTTTAGGTCAATGGCTAAAATGTGACTTGGTCTAGCATCTTGAGTTGAATTTGGCTAGGTAAGCCCATGCGTTCTCATCGACCCTCTTCATCCTATCCATATTCTCCTTGAACTCTGCACACGTACTACTCTTGGCACAAGCACAGACCACATTCTTCAACTGCTTACTCTTATGCTTGTTAGTGAAATTCTTTCATATATGCCTTACACAGTTTCTATGATGTGCATTCGGCATAACCTCTTTCTGAGCCGACAGCATACCCTACACAAGATTGCTTGATGTTGTAACTAAATTAAAGGAATTAAAAAGTATAAGAATTAACAAGATTAAAAAAATTACATTGTTGATACCTTTTGTTGATCACTAATGAAGTTCCACCCTTCTACAACAGCATTTCCCAAGTCATTTTGTAACAATTCCATAAACCATTTTCAGCTAGCTTTAGTCTCACTATCAACTGCTTCATATGCAATCACATAAAAGTGAATGTTAGCATCTTGTGCTATAGTTAACAGCAGTTGTTTCCCGTAATAACCCTTTAGAAAGCAGCCATTTAATCCTATCAATAGTTGGTAGCCAGCCTTAAACCCTTGTTTACATGTATATAAGCTGACATACAACTTGTCAAATAGTGGAGGTGATTCCATTGATAAAAGGGAAGTTGAACCATGATTGCTTTTATGTAGCTCCAGCTGGTAGTCTCACAACTTTTCGTATTGAACCTTCTCATTACCAACATATTTCTCTCTTGCCATCTTTAACCTCTATACAATATCTTGTCACTGATTATGACATTGTAGTCAATTTTGATATGATCCCATACCTCTACACGAGTTAATCTTAGCTAACTCAGAAGTCTTTTTGACAATTTGTTTGCAATCCAATTTTAGTCTGCCATATTGTTTCCAAATTCTCTCCCCCAAGTGTGCACAAGATTAAAAGTCTTAATCTAGTAGCCACTAGACCTTGAGTTTCTTGCATAGTAAATAAGCCAAGGACAATCATTCTTCTCATGTTATTCTTTATCATTCACTGTCTCAAATCTTATCTTACATGTATTCTGATTAGTTCCACCGTGTACTCCATCATCTATCACAATATCAGTCCATATGTCAACATTAGAACAACCTCTTATTTGTTTATTCACAAAACGAATGTATAAAGCGATTCCAACTAAATAAAGAAATACAATCCTGTCCAAAAATATACAATTTTTCTATTTCAACCACTACCACTAATTACTACCACTATCTATCACAATGCATGTACACATACTAAAAAATTCAACAAAATTCAATTACTAACCTTGATCAATGACGAACCGAAGCAAGATTCTTTAACCAACTACTGTCACGACCTCCGTCACAACCACTTTTATGGCAAAGTAGAGCAATGAGTATGGTCAACATTAATGGAGATATGAAAGGGTTTCTCTGTAAAACCTAGCAGAGATAATGGGATTTGGAGTAATTTCACGAATAGATTGAATATGAGAAGACTCCTTCAACGAGATTGTCCCCCATTTAAAACAGCAACGTTTCGCGCCTCTGGCCTCCAAATTGTGCTCCATGAAATGACGTCGTTCTTTTCTCATCTGATACGGTGTCGTTTTGGCCACATCGGCTAGAGACTAAATTGTCCTACGCGTGACACGTCTCACTTAATCGGATACATCAGCAAGTTACCCTCCACGTAGGATGTCAACGTTAGTCTTAACGGGGTGAAACTGGGATGTGAACGTATCTGGTGTATAACTAAAAAATCAGGCCTAAAATCCTAGTTAAATTTTGTTGGAGACAAATCTGTCGAATCGTGAACTCTTTGGAAATCTATTTGGGTATTACTCTAATATTTTTAAAAATTATATAAAAACTCATTTAAACAATGTGTTAATTACAATTGATCCTATTATGATTAAAATATTAATATTAGTTGAATTTACTCCGCTCGCATTAGTATGAGCAAATCACCAATTTCGCACTCGAATTATCAAAATACTGACTAAAATGATCTTGAATTCTATTAACGATAAAAGTTCCACATATATTTTTTAAAAACAGAACAAAATTAACCAAAGATGAATCCAGTCCATCTCTATTAATGGTTTTCATTAAGGTGGCTAACGAAGTTGCTATTGTGGCAAATAAAGGTGCCTATATGGGATTCCTTTGAGATTGTACTCTTTAGATTTCCAATCGTACGACCAAATGTGAAAGGACAAATACGTCTCTAATCTTTTGCCTAGCAGATATTTAACTTTGTAGGAAATAAAAAATACATAAAACTTTCTGACTTTCTTAAACGTAAGATACCTAGATCTTTCTGTTCATTCAGGTTCGTGAATTATTATTCTACAAAAGATATTTTTTCAAGTAATTTTTTTAAAAGATTGTTTAAAGAAATAAAAATAATTTTATATTTAAATATTTCATATAAAAAATATTTTTATCTAATAATTATATTTGTATATGATAATATAAAAAATAATTTTTATTTAATGTTAAAATGTTTTTAAGTAATTTTTTTTAAAAAATATATAAATTATAATTTCTAATGACACTAAAATATCTTTCCTATATCTTTCCTCTCAAACTTTTTGGGAAATGATTTGGGTATTATTCTTCTTTTGCTTCGGTAAAGGGGGAGGGATAAGGAGAGCAGAACGGTAATTTCCATTTTCACAGAAGAACACCCTGGCTCGCTCGCAGCTCTTTCTGAACTACCGTCATTGCTTATAGGAAAGCGGAAGAAGATGACTGACGTGGCAAGTTCGGTGGTCCATGAGGTTTTGGGACGAAGGGTTCTCGACGTGGATCAGCCAATCGTTGATTACATCGTGAACGTCCTCGCCGACGACGACTTTGATTTCGGACTCGATGGCGAAGGCGCCTTCGAAGCCCTAGGAGAACTTCTTGTTGCCGCTGGCTGCGTCGACGATTTCTCCGAGTGCCGCACGGTCAGTCCCAATCAAAACCACGATGTCAATTTGTGCGTGTTCATTAATGATTTTTTTTTGTCGAATAATTCCAAGTGAAATTGGTATAGGTGTGTAGCAAGCTGACTGATAAGTTTGGGAAGCATGGTTTGGTAAAGGCGAAGCCAACGGTGCGAAGTCTTGCGGCGCCGTTTAGGATGAATGAGGGAATGGATGAAGGGCAAGCTAAGAAGAAGAAGCCTGAGCCTGTTGATGGCCCTTTGCTCTCTGAACGCGACCGCATGAAGCTCGATAGGAGAAAGAGAAAGGAAGAACGCCAGAGAGAGGTTCCAATTGAAATTTTCTCTCTTCTTGTATTTAACTTGATGAATTTTGTTGATATGTCTGTACCTAGTAAGCCACAAAAACCTTAACAGCTGATGAGGTTTTTCCTTAGGTATGTTTGATTGGGGGTAAAATAGGTTTGGAACAGTTATGGATGAATTCCACGTGTAAAAATACGGACAAAATGATTAAACTTATCCATGAATTTGCTACCAACCCCTGAATAAACAGACCCTGAATATAAATTTTTTTGTACCACAAAGGGAGGAAAAAAGAAAAGAAGAGTGGATAGCTGGTTGATCACTTGCAGTTCAAATATTCATTAGCTAGTGGTATTGTGTTTTTGTTATGTACAGGCGCAATACCAAATGCACTTAGCAGAGATGGAAGCAGCACGGGCAGGGATGCCGGTTGTATGTGTTAGGCATGAAGGTGTTGGTGGAGCAGCTGTGAAGGACATTCATATGGAGGGCTTCAATATCTCTGTTGGTGGCCGTGATCTCATTGTTGACGGTTCAGTTACACTTTCCTTTGGAAGGCATTATGGTGATTGCTTGCTTCTTGTCCATTATTGTGAGTTTCTGCAATCATGAACAGGAATTTGATTGGTGTTCCTGATCTTTTTCTTTGTTTTCGTGGTGCAGGCCTTGTTGGAAGAAATGGTACAGGCAAAACTACTTTCCTCAGGCACATGGCTATGCATGCCATTGATGGTATTCCAATGAACTGTCAGATATTGCATGTGGAACAAGAGGTTGTTGGTGATAATACAACTGCCTTGCAGTGTGTTCTCAATGCTGACATTGAACGAACTCAACTTTTGGAGGAAGAAGCTCAATTGCTTGCCAAACAGGTTGAATAGTTGAATATACTGTTCTGTTTAATCATGTCTCCATTCCCCTCCCCCGTCCGTATTGTGTTGTTTGTCTTACAAGTTGTTATCCCCTTAAAACTGGACAACTGATGATGTTGTGGCTGTTTGCCAGAGGGAACTTGAGGAGAAAAGTGGACAAAGCAATGGGGAGGTTCATAAAGATGGTATTTCGCAAAGACTTGAGGAAATATACAAGAGGCTTGAGTTAATTGATGCTTATTCTGCAGAGGCACGTGCAGCATCGATACTCGCGGTGAGTTCATAGGTGAACTAACATGTATTGCAGTTTATTGAAGATTAGAAAGCTCTGATAGTCTGATTTGACTTATTGAGAGTTTTTATTATCTTATTAACCATGTTGAAGCTTGTAAAATTCTGAACTTTGGTTCTTTTTTTTCTTTGGTGAACAAAGATACAAAACGGAAAAGAAAATGGAAATAAAAAACCTAAAGAAATAAAAAACTAGGTTCCTAAGGACTACAATCACTCATCATAGCCGAAAGTATCGAATTATTTGGGCAAAGCCACTCCACCATATCTGAAGCTCATTGAGCACCTCCTTTCGCCATTAGTCTACAACTCTATTAGCCTCCTTTGAATCAGACCAAAACGGACAAGCCAAGCTTTTCACTGCTTCAATTAAAAAGTGTCTTTGATAATAGCCTTCTCTTCATGATCATATGGCACTTTCCAACTGTTAGCTAGAAAGAATACCTCTACAGAGTTAGTTTCGCAAACGACATTCTTGAACCGAGCCTCCTAGGCCATTGTCAATCCCCTCCAAATAGCAAAAAGTTCAGCTCTCAGTATACTGACACTTGGAACTCGGCTAGAACACCCTCTCAGCCCATTACTATCACAATCTCTAATCAGACATCCAAATCCAACTCTTCCAACATTTTCAAAAATGCTCTCATCACCATTTGATTTGACAAAGAAGCCATTTAGATACATGTGTCACTTAATAAGATTGTGATCCCTGCCTGACCCTACATATTAGTTTCGCGTAATTATGGAGGGTGGACATACTCCCTCTCCCTCCCTCCCTCCCTCCCCCCCCCCCTCTCTCTCTCTCTCTCTCTCTCTCTCTCTCTCTCTCTCTCTCATATATATATATATATATATATATATATATATATATAGCAAATGTCCAACCAAAATTTTCTTATAAAATGGCTTGTATTTAATTTTGGGTGTGCCCTAAAATTACTACAAACTACAACTAAGCTTTGTCCCACTAGGTGACAAGCTACATGGATAAAGCTCTGATAAATCAGTGCCCTATCATGTCTCATGTAAATCAGTGCCCTAAACAAACTACATGTGTAAATCATTTATTTTTAAATCTCTTATAGTAATTTTCTTTATAGTTCTCTTAGATCTTCCTCTACCTTTATCCATAGGGCTGCAATTGTTTGTAGTAAATGTAGGTAACGGGGAATGTTTTGGCTTTTGTTAAGTATCTAAAGAAAGTGGGAAACCACATCTTAAAAGCTAGCTGATAAGGGGGAAGAACCACTCTCCTTATATACAACATCAAGCACCCCATACTACCCGATGTGGGACTTTGAGCACCCCCATAGTACCCAAGTCCCTAACAGCTTATTGGAATTGAAAATTGCTGGGGTGTATAGCTGCTACTGCTTTTAATGTTCACTTTTTCTGGAATCTTTTCTTCATATTTAAGTCATTGATGTAGTCTTACATTTTTGTAGGTTGATCCACATTAAATTCACGTCTGTCTCGCTTCTACTTATTTGTTGTTTTGAACACTTGGCAACAATGTAATTGAGTCTGATAGGATCAAGGAACTAGCAGAATTAGGGGGATTTTATTGTTGAACTAGGGATTGTAAATCAGAATCCTTTATTGGAGTACACTGTTGGATCTAACCAACTCCGGAGAGAATTTTCCTCTCCTGAACTAACACACTGAACAGAATTTTATAATTAACTAAAAGCTAACTAACCCCTAGCATTTATAGGCAGCAGCTAGGCCTAGCACTACTGCTCCTAAACCTGCTGAACTAGCTTAAAAAGACCAACAAACAGCCATTCCGCAACAATTAGGAATTAAGCAGTGAAAAATCAGCCCATCAACTCCTTACCATTCCTCCTATAAACCAAGCCAAACCTGTTTCTATCAGAGTCCCTGAAAAATTTGTGAAAATTCATTATGACATGAAAAGAATTTATTTTTGTGCTTAAATGATTTTCACTTTGCCTTATTAATTGGATAATCAGTTGTCCAGAATTGTTATTGATATCAACTGTATTTTCAGGGTCTTAGTTTCTCTCCTGAGATGCAGAAGAAAGCAACAAAAACTTTTTCTGGAGGATGGCGGATGCGCATAGCTCTTGCTCGTGCACTGTTTATAGAGCCTGATATATTACTTCTTGATGAGCCTACAGTGAGTCAGCATTCTATATTTTCATTCATCCTGGAGTAATAAAATTTCAGATTACTTACTTTATTTTTATTACAGAATCATCTTGATCTTCATGCTGTCTTATGGCTTGAATCATACTTGGTTAAATGGCCAAAAACATTTATCGTTGTTTCTCATGCCAGGGAGTTTTTAAATACGGTAAAATGTTGATTTTATCTTTATATCGTTGATTTTGTATTTTCTTCATAAGTTGTTTCTCTAACTTAATTTGTAACTTACCTCAGGTGGTTACTGATATAATTCACTTACAAGCTCAGAAGCTGACTACATACAGAGGGAATTATGATACTTTTGAGAAGACACGAGAAGAACAAATCAAAAACCAGCAAAAAGCACTAGAGGCAAACGAACGTGCAAGATCTCATATGCAGGTATCACTTTTTCTGTTTCAAGATCTCATAAGGTAGTTTGTTTCTTTTTGCTTATTCTTATTTATAATTCTAAATAATAAATTACATTACATAGATGTCCCTTCATTCGTGATATGAGCTTTATATTCATGGTCTTGCCATGAATAATGTGTTTAGTAGTTTACACACGACTTTATTATTTACTTTTGTCTTGATGCTTTGAGGTGGGGGATCTGGTGATCAGTCTAAGTGGTCATTTAATACTTTCTGCATTAATATGCAAATTTATACGATAACTACCTTATCCCAGTACATGGTGCAAGTTTGTCAAATTATTCTATTAAATTTACTGGATAGGCTAGTTTGTGTTAACCGTTAAGAGGAATTTGAATAGCAAACTATGATGGAAAACTATAGCTTACTGTATGTTTGCAATGCTGTATGGAAATTCCGTTCCTCAATGTGGTTTCTTATATCAGTTTAAACTTATAATTTTTTTAATTGAACAAAATTTTGATTATTTGACTTCTCAATGTAACTTTTTATTGGTTGTATTTGATATTTGAGCTGTGTTGGTTTCTGTTTTTTTCTACCAGTCCTTCATTGACAAGTTCCGCTATAATGCCAAGAGAGCATCCCTTGTTCAATCCAGAATCAAGGTACTTGATAGCATCTGTTTTTTAATTACCAATCAAATGCTCAAAAGCTTCATCAAACACACACACACACACACACGGAGAGAGAGAGAGAGAAAGATCTTATGTGGTTGGTTATTTGAAGCTTCTAATTAAATCACTAAAATTGAAATTTATTTCTTCTCTGAACAATATTCCAGGCTTTGGAACGAATGGGCCATGTGGATGAGATTATTAACGATCCTGAGTATGAACTGCTATTTTTTTTTCTTTTTTTTTTCTCATTAAATAATTCTCTTTCAAGCTGTCATTAATTATGTTTCATCTGGTTCAATATAGTTACAAATTTGAGTTCCCCACCCCAGATGATAGACCGGGCCCACCCATCATAAGCTTCAGGTAGAAGAGCATTAACCCTTCTTTAACTCACATTGTTGACAAAAGACATCTATACATAAATGAATCTGTGACACATGATTGGCCTATCTCTAACCTTATTTTATTATCTTTTCTGCAAAATTTTACTGCAGTGATGCATCATTTGGTTATCCTGGGGGACCCATTCTATTTAAGAATTTGAATTTCGGCATTGACCTTGACAGCCGTATTGCAAGTAAGAAGCTTCTCCATCCCTATGCATGACTTTTCTCCCCTTTCTTTTGAATCCTTGATAAATTATTGTATCATTGTAATTCACTATATTATCAGCCTATATTAACATAGTTTACTATTCATATTTTGTAATGAGTGTAAATGGGCTTGAGTTATGTGATGAGTATAATTGAGTTAGCCTAATAAGTAGAAGTCTACTTTGTAGAAGTAGAATTAGATATTAGTAGAAATAGTATAAATAGTATTGTGTGACGCACCACAGCAACCAAGAAGTTCAGGGGCAGAAAGGAGAAATTACCCCTTTCAAATAGACGTATTACATATAGGAGGAGAGGCAAGAAAACTAAATGAATGACTGATGGAGATCGCTGTGCTTTTAGGAGTTAGTTAGAAGGGAGAGAGATATAAATAGATGTAATTAGCAATTGTGGGGAGATGAAAAAGAGTGGAGTGGAATTGGGGAGAGAATTGGCCGAAAGCCAAATTATCATTTCTGTTCCTTTTTTTTTATCACAGTTATTCAATACAATCCTCACTGAGGAATTATCACACTGATATTCTCTTATCTGTGATTGTACTTTGTTCTTCTACTCTCTGTTTCTATCTTCTATATTCGCCATATTATCTATTTGGTTATGCTATTCTACTGTGATAGAAATTGTAATGGAATATGTTGAATTTATTGAAGGCTCTCGTCTGTCTGGATTCTCTTTTCTCTATTCTAATTTTTTATCAATAATTCTATTCTTCTTAGTTATATTCACACTTATCACACTCATATTCCTATACACATCCATATTACATAGAAACCATTAGTCATCATTTCCTCTCCTAGCTTACGTACAAAAAATCCAAATGTTCTATTGTAATCACTAATAGAGCAAGCTATTGAAGTCTAGAGTAGTAGTTAGTTAGTATAATAGAGCCAGCTAGGATAGGACAGCTGTTAGTTACAGCTTCCATAACTAAAGTATGAACTATGAAATGACTGTTCAGATTTTTCTTATCTTACACCACAAGTTATCTCCTCATTGTATATCAGCACTAATCTGTGCTTAGCTCATTAAGGACATACGTTACACAATTCAAACCACCATTGCTTCTCTTTGAACTCTCACTTTCCTTTTAATCACCGATCTTAAATTCCTACCTATTACATATTGATGATTGCAGTGACTTTTATGATGCCAATGCATGGTAGATATGCCAGCCTGGTTGCATCTTTTCTTCAAACTTGTCTTGAATACATGTGCCCTACTGCTGTGTGAGATAATGTTGTTGAAACTAGTAAAGGACTGCCACATTGGTTGTCTCATGTTATAAAATATAAATTGTACCCTTTGTTTTTACAGTGGTTGGACCAAATGGTATTGGCAAGTCGACCATACTCAAATTAATTGCTGGGGAACTAAATCCTAGTTCTGGGACAGTTTTTCGATCTGCTAAGGTAAACTACTAAATCTGCCAACACTTTCATCATTGCAAGTCAATTGTTCCTCACCTTCATGTCATGCTATCTTTTGCTTTCATATGTGACCCCTCTAATTGATGTTTTGTGTTAGTGCACTATATATTTATTCATCCATGATAATTTGGAATGTCAGCTGCCGAGAAGTACGCTTCTTTATTTTTCCAATTATATACAAATTTAAACTAGTCTACGCATGATTTGCAAAGCTAATGTTGGAAAGATAAATAGACTTTGATATGCAAGGACTACATATTATAAGAATGGCGATGTCTCTCCTTTATGCTCTCTTTTCGTCATCATTGTTTTGTCTTGTTTTGAAATTTGGGTCATTAGTTATGCTTGCTGCCTGTCTGTCTGCAGGTTCGTATAGCAGTGTTCAGTCAGCATCATGTCGATGGACTGGACTTATCTTCAAATCCTCTTCTGTATATGATGCGCTGCTATCCTGTGAGTACTTTATAAAAACTGCTGTAATGTTTTTCTTCAAGAGTTTAACTACTATTTAGTTGTCATTTGTTGACTGAGCGATAGTTGCATTGAATTTATTTTCTGGTAAGAATGAAAATCGTTAAATGCAATTGTTATTGAAATGTTGGGAAGAATGCAAGGATGTATATGATAATAGCTGCAGTTGCATATATTTGAAAAGTGATCATTTTCAGAAAACTAATGACTTTGAATTCCAAGGGCACAATTTATTTATTTATTTGTTTATTTATTTATTTATTATTATTATTATTATTATTATTATTATTATTATTATTATTATTATTATTATTATTAACAATAAGTTCTACACATTACGATGTACATTTTTTAGGTACTTGTATTAACAGATTTCCTTTCTGAATCTTGTGCAGGGCGTTCCAGAGCAGAAGCTTCGAGCTCATTTAGGATCTTTTGGTGTAACCGGAAATCTCGCACTTCAACCGATGTATACTTTATCAGGTATTATCACTTATTTTGGTACCTGTATCTCTTAAAAAGATTCTGAATATGGTGATATTCAAAAAATGCAATAAAAGATGCTAGGACACATTGATTGTTCAGAGTGGCTATTGATATTTTCATGCACCTTGCAATTATTTATGTTTTTGGCTTTTCTGATTGCTTTTCTAGGGGGTCAGAAAAGCAGAGTTGCATTTGCTAAGATAACTTTCAAGAAGCCACATATAATATTGCTTGATGAGCCATCCAATCATCTGGTAGGTTCCCTGTCTCTCTTACGTTGATTTTTTCTTAGTGGGGTTGCTGGATAGCTAGCTGCTTGCTATATTTTTTTTAGAGTAATTACCCAAATCAGTCTCCAAGAATTTTAAAAGTGGACATTTTAGTCCCTAAAAAAAATTAATACACAAATCAATCCCAAGGTTTTACTCCAGCAGACAAATCAGTCCCCTGTTTATTTTTCGGCAGAATAATTATCCAAAATCAGTCTCCAAAGATTTTAAAAATGGACATTTTAGTCCCCAAGAAAAATTAATACATAGATCAATCCCTAACTTTTTCTCTATTAGACATAATAGTCCTCTGTCCAAAAAAAAAATTTATTATTATTATTATTATTATTATTATTATTAATTGCATAATAATATTACACCATAATTTTTTGAACAAAGTAATAATAAATTTGTCTGGAAAATGAACTGGGGATTGATTTGTCTGTCGGAGTAAAACTTTGGGGATTGATTTGTGTATTAATTTTTTTTGGGACTAAAATGTTCGCTTTTAAAATTTTTGGGGACTGGATTTTGTAATTACTCTTTTTTTATTTTTTTGATTTTGTTGGAGGAAAGTTTGCTGAAAACATTAGTTATTGTTACTAATATCATTATCATAAATGATTTCGTTGCCATTGTGGCCCTATTTTTCAACAGTTAAAAGTATCGCTCTAATAGCCTATTTGTAAACAAAAGTTTGTGGGTTAATTGTTCTTTACCTCTCTAAACTTAAGCCCCTGAACTTTAAAATTGTGGTAATCAAGCCTTTGAACTTTTGCAAATATGCGGATTGCTCACTATTAATTTTTCCATCAATTGTTTTTGTTAACAAAAATAGCATTTACCATCTTCTAGGGTGTCAGTTGCATATTTAAGAAAGTTTAGCAGGGAGATTTGCACATAACAAGAAGTTGAAGCATATATTGCACTTATTTTGAATAAAATGCACATTTAGGGAACTTTATGGGGTTTATTTGCGCATTCTTAAAAGTTTAGGGGCTAAAGTGCATATGGCATATAGGCTGCGATTGTTTACACTGAAACACAAAATCGTGTTTGACAGAAGAGACATGGACAGAAACAATGTGTCCAGAGACATTGAGTTAGTGTATTTTGTGTCCATTCTGATAGGAAGGACACAGAAACACTAACAAGGGACACAATTTATTTTTCATTTTTTCTTTTATTATTCTTGTTAATTTTTCATAATTATATTTTTTATTATTATATTTTTCATCTCAAATTTTTTAATGAAAAAAAATGAGAATAAATTGAATTTTCATAATTTGTCCTAGTTTATCCCCAAACAAAATACAAGAACACAAAATTTTGTGTCTCCTCTTGTCCTGTCCTGTTCTCAGTGTTTTGTCCTGTTCTATTCTCAGAAACAAATGCAGCCATAAAGTTCAGTAGCTAACTTTTTTTTCCCCCTTAAAAACTGTTCGGTAAAAATGAGTCCTGTTTCTAGATAATGATCAAAAAGGTTGTGGTGCAACCTGCATCATGACTTCGACAAAATATAAACCCAACATTGACTGCAAGTATATGATGATGTAGGACTTGGATGCTGTTGAGGCGCTAATTCAAGGACTGGTGATGTTCCAAGGAGGCATTCTCATGGTATGTTGAGCTCACTTCTTGCAATAGTATATTTGATGTGATAAGAGAACAAAGTGATGTAAACCCTGATAAATGTGTTTTGGCAGGTGAGTCATGATGAGCACCTCATATCCGGAAGCGTGGAGGAGCTATGGGTTGTATCCGAAGGAAGAGTGACGCCATTCCAGGGCAACTTCCAAGATTATAAGAAGATACTCCAATCTTAGGAGAGTTATAATAGTGCAGTTTCAGATTATGGTTTAATGAAGTGAAGATTGGATTTCTGCTGTTCATTTCAGCCCTGTTGTACAATTTTGCACCTTACCTTTTCAACAACTATGTACAAGCTACATTTTTGTTTCTGCTTTCAAGGGAAAAATGGGGGGAAGTTTATTAACGGAGAGGACAAGAAGTTGGAGTAGAAGAAAACGTAAGATTCCATGAAACTGAACCTTGTAGCATGTAGATGAAACATACAATTTTGCACTTTACTTTTTCGATACCTATGTATAAGGTAAATTGTTTTTGCTTCCAAGGAAAAAGGAAATTTTATTAACAGTAATACAAATCAGAGTAGAAGATCCCATGGGATTGAACCTTGTAGCAGTACAGATTTTTCTGCTTATTTAAACAAACGAACAAAATGGAATTGAGACTTCGAAGTCCAATGATAATCCGCAGCGTCACATTATATTGATGAGATCAAATTTAGCTCGTTACCAAGAAGAAAGGGGAAGCTCTCAATGAGGGAAAACTCAAAATTCATAATTTTTATCGTGTCGTTTTACATCATATCCTGTTTATAGTGAAGCTGAAGATAACATTTTTTTATTGTGTACAAGCTGAAGATAACATTGTAGTTCATCCAATAACCGACTAAGGCCTAAATCGACTAAGAAAGGATACCCCATCATTACTAAGAATAATCCAACTAAGAAAAACATCCTGCCAGCACAGTTTCTTAAAAAAGAGTACCATTATGCATCATAATGATCTAGGCCCTTATATATGCAAATCTGAATAGAAAATCAAAATGCTCTTGAAATTGAAGTTATTGGAAACTACACAAAAATCACAAGAAAAAGGACAATAATTCCAACTATTTCTGTTATCATTTTGAATCACTTAAATTTGGCTTCATCTTAGGTCTCCAAGTCACTTATTCATGCTGCATTTGGCTACTCTTAAAGCTGAAGAAGGATGGTCCATTTTCGCAATTCACATTCAATCTGATTACTCTTGGTCTTTTCCTCCGTGGCTAGTTTAGTCTTGCAAAAAAGCTGCTTTTTAGTCTTTACTCTTTTTGCTCTAGCTCTAGTCATGGACCATTTACACCTTATAGTTATTTAGTATCTTTGGTGTACATTGAATTCTCATCGGGAAGAACCTCCAGTTTGAAAACGAAGAATATGAAGGGTAATTTGCAAAATAAAATGACAGATGCTACGTGATTTACAAAATAGAATTGTATGTTGACAATTTTGGCTAAAGTAAACAGATGCTTTTACAAAAGGTTAACGTCCAAAAAGAAAAAACGTCTAAATACCAAAATTTCATGTCATAGGATAAGCAATACTTCTTTCATTGAAATATGATAACGCAACAATAATTAAAAACCACTATTGAATACCAGTATATTTATAATTATATCTATATACAACTACATAGACCCTATGACAACCAAAATTCCAAGATAACTTGTTGAATTAACTAATAGCAATAGACAATATGCTCCAAAAATCATTTTGGGGCAAGTTTTATGTATCTCCACACTAAAAGCTTGTGGCTACATCAAGAAGTGAATCATTGTTGCGTTTGACAGATTCCAACACATTCTTTGAAGTTTCAGTGACAACTTCACTGTTAATATAGTGATATCGGCACACTGGCATGTAGACATCAGAACCAGCAATCAGTTCAGTTTGTGTCTCTTGTGTCTTCCTGAGAGTGAAGAAAGCACGCTTGCAGCATAATTCACATCGAGCTGTCAACTTGGTTACAGTATCAGCAAGCGGTATTATGTGAAGCACAGAACCAAAGCTTTTCCTGAAGAACATAGATAGGAAAAAAAAAGGTTTGAAAAGCATCCAGATTGGGAACATTTCCAGCGCAGTAAAAAAAGGTACTGAACACAACAACAATTAGAATATCTGCATAAAGTACCTCAAGTAATCACCATCCAGGCCAGCAACAATCACAATTTTACCATCTTCATCAGCAGCCTTGCAGCAGAACTCATATAGGTCCTCAAAAAATTGAGCTTCATCTATACCAATGACATCCAACTGCATCCAAAATACTACTAACATTCAGCCAACATTACATCTAGCTAAGGGTATCGCTTTGCTCCTCTATAAGAGAACTAAATTACTATATCAACTATGCAACTATAGCACCACAAATTCAAATAAGCAATATACCCTAAGCAATAGTCAACTGTAACATAATGAAATATCAAGACTACCTTTCGATAAGCATCATGACCATATTTTTCTTGGAATGACATCAGATCTTGCAATGCCCAACAAGGAAATCTAATCCCATCATGTGTCACAACCGAGTCAATGGCATATCTTGTATCCTTGCTTGATTTTAACATAGCCACGTTTCTTCACAACATAACATAATTTAAACATAAAGAGGAATTAGCCCCCAGCAGAAGATTCTACAAATCACTATCAGATCACAGTTTTTCAGTTTAAAGAGTACTACTCTTCCTTTTATTATTCGTTCCAAGAGAAAGATATTACGTGGTGAAGCATGTATAGTCAGCAGTAACGGAAAAGGAAGGGATTCCCCACCAAAACACCAAAGTTTCATTGTGATAGCCATTGATACCACTTCAGAGGCGGGGGTAACAGAATTCCCACTCAGATTATCTCATTTCAAGTTATCAAAATTTTCCAGCCGAGTAGAGCAACAAAATAAAGATACTATTAAAGACTTCAAAACGATTGTTAAAAACCAAAAAACGCACAGCCCATCCAATAATTCACTTAAACAGAGCATGTTAGATTCATTAATACCTGCCATTGTCAACTTCGGATTTGATACGGCGAAGAAGGGAAGAAGTTTTTCCTGCAAACATGGGACCAACAATAACATGGACCTCGCCAGAAGGGTAACGATCCTTGCCGGAGATAAAGGGAGTTGGGTGCTTGAAGGAAGCCATTGAATGAATCGAGGATGAGAATTAAAGAAGGATCTTTGATGGTGAATGGTGATGGGTAAGTTTGGGGATCATGGATTGAACATTTATAGAGAGAGTGAGAGAGGAACATCTTTTGGGCGGGATCTATGAAGGTATCGGTGGTTCACTGGCTTGGCATTTTGATTTTTGGGAATTTGAAAAGCCACTGAAATTTTGGAGGGAATAAAGAATTTTGAAAGACAAGCGCAATTTGGAGGTAAGAAGAGTACATGACACGCAAGTGAAATTGTTGATTAAAGACGGATTCGAATTTTGGACATTTAAAATTTGAAAAAGTTGATCACGCCATTCAATTTACCTTAGCTTAGACTACGTTTGGTAGAATATTAAAAATAAAATGAAAATGAAAATAAATAATAAAAAAATTGATTTATCTTTATTTTTTTATACAAAATTTAAAAAGAAAAAATACAATAATAAAACATATAATTATAAAAAATTGATGTTGACAATAAAAAAAAGTTACATCTCTATCTATGTGAAAACTCAGGTAGAGTCAACTTCATATAAAGTTAATAGCTGAAAGTCGTTAGATAAAAATTTAGTC
The DNA here is from genome assembly GCF_014773155.1 of Arachis stenosperma. Classification (NCBI taxonomy): domain Eukaryota; kingdom Viridiplantae; phylum Streptophyta; class Magnoliopsida; order Fabales; family Fabaceae; genus Arachis; species Arachis stenosperma. The sequence goes on from NC_080385.1 coordinate 135,797, forward strand.
AAATTAGTCAAATCATTTAACAGCTCTCATTATCAACTTTACGTAAAGTCGACTGCATTTGAATTTTCACGGTATGTATTTATGTCTGAATTGTCATATGCTTATTTATAAATAAACGCAGCCTTATATATACATACATTAATATAACGATTAAAATAACACACCCCTAAATTAATTTGCATCGTTGCCTTTTTCAATCATATCACCTATTAACAAAAAAACCACGCTTACAAGAACAACTACATAATCAAATCCTACCTACTAATATTCAATGGTGCTTCTAATTGTCACCTTCATTGAATGTAGATTTCAACGTTCTTCATACTTTATTAATAACAGCAGAACTCTAATACTAATTCATGCATGGCAGGAATAAACCACAATACTCAAGTAAAATCCTTTCTCTCCTTTTTTTACTACATAGGCGGATAGGCCCATTTCCTTTTTTAAGTATCGAACACTCGAACAAAACAAAATGTGATCTAGAAGGCAGAAGCCACCACCCGGAGAGTGGATTAAGGCAAATATGGATGCTGCTTTTCGAAAGGACTTGGCGGAAGGTGCTACAGGCGTAGTGATCAGAGATAAGTCAGGAAGATTAATCACAGGGACAACTGAGAAAATTGTAGCCTCGTCAAGTCTAGCAACAGAGACCTATGCCATAAGGAGTGCACTGAATTTAGCAAAAAATTTACAAACGGAAAAAATATTTGTTGAATTGGGCAACCTTAGAGCAAGCATTGAAGTCGAAATAGATCCTATTCTTCAGGACATTCAATGGCTTGTGGCTTTAATGGCCTCTGGGATGGTCCATTCTCATAGTCCATATCCAAGAGACATCCAACCTCCTTGTTTGACGTTCAAGAAAGGACCGACAAATACATCAACATGGAAGAGACTGCACAGTTACGAAGAACTCATCAGAACAAAAAAAGTTGGTCAAAGCTATAACAAGAAGGATCAAAAGAAGAATGACGACTACACTGGTTAGACTGAGAGGTATCACTCTTACACCCCACTAAGAATATCTCTTGTTGAAGTTTATAGGGACATTTGTCAAGTGAAGAAGTTACCACATCCACGTCCAATCAGAAGCAAGAAAAGAGGCAACAGGTTGAAATATTGTAAGTATCAACGCATATATGGCCACCACACTAATGATTGCTATGACATGTTATGAAATAGCTTGCGCGAGATGGAAAGCATGATAAATACTGGGAGTCCGATAGGAGATTATATTGTCTAACAGAGGTAAACGTTAGAGACTGTTTTATATATTCTAAAACTTGGGAAACTAAAGTGTCGGATATTAAAATTCCCAAGTATTCATTTAGGTAATGACTTGTTATCAGAAAGTTGCTATAGAAATTACACGACGGTCATAATCTCAATTGCAACAAAAGTAAACAAGGGAACTGAAGTCTGAAATAGAAACTTTGATAGCACCTTTCTCCTTTCATCCTTCCCACCTCTCTTGATTCCTCCATATACCATCAACAATCCATCAAGTTCTTGAAGCTCTGGCTGCATATATCAATTATTCAAAGTTCAAACAGAAGTGAAATTTTCCCCCTATAATAGAACCAACTGTAGCAGCACTATGAAAAGGAATTCAAGTTAGTCACTTACGTTACTAAAAAAAATTAGGCCAGGACTTACCAAAATGGCAGAAATTTTACACACAAGAATCTCATATAGAATGATTCAGCATCTACACAATAGGTCTTTCGTAATTGCTTATTTTCCATTTTAATAGATTCCATGGAAACCTACATTACTATCAAAAGGAAGCTACTGAAGAATTTATGAAGAAAGAAGTTTAAATAAAAAAACAAAACAAGGCTAGATAGTTGAAATAATAGTGTGTGAAGAATCAACCAAGAATAACAAAAACCCAAAGGTGAACTAAAAAAAATGATCTCATCTATTCTTTTAAATCATAGATGCTCATCCAACTAATTTAGAAGCAGCAAATACAATAAGCAAACAAATTAGTAACACTAAGACTACACCAAAAGTGGAAACTATATCCTACATGAAATGGCTAGGATTTAAAATAACCTTAATGATATACTATAAGTTAAGATAATCAAAGCAAAGCTTACTTTCACAGAGGCGGAACCAAGCTTTCAGCATAATCTTTCGGTTGGAACCACAATTCTCGTCTGGGAAGTGCATGCCGTTCTACTCTATCATCTTTGAAATCATAGTGAATTACTGCTATATCTTCTGCGCTTAAGATCACCACAACATCACCATTCTCAGACATGCAGATGGGCACGAGTGGAAACACCTCTGATACAAGGAAAAAGTTATCTAGTTGAAGATGCTCATTTGTAACATTGAGCAATAGAGTCCAAGATGTCGCATTTCCAAACTCCTTCATTTGCCACAAAACAAAGTTGGTGGTGTCGTAATCATGACAGAGGTACAGACAATCGTTCAAAACCCCAAGAACAGGCGTAAGTATGGGGCGTTCATCAAGACCATCAGGGAGCGCAAAATGTTTGTATGTCTCTTCCCCCAAATCAAGAGAAACTATCTCCACTTGATCAAGAGCGGTGACATCTTCCCATGCATTATCACCCTCGAAGTTGCGCAACGCCAACCAATTAAGGGTGCCAGTTATATATATTCCATCATTTTTGTTCCTAATTCTTCCTGCAATTGGAAGAGCAGGGAAGCTTCCCTTGTCTCTCCAACCAGAATCTCCCATTGTGTAAACTTTCACCTGACATTTCTCAGAATCCTTTTCAGCCTCCAAACTCGTGATGAGAGCCACCACCTTGTAAGCTTCATTTTTGTAATCAAAGCCGAAACCTAACTCTAACGACACAAAGGAATTGCAGTGTAAAATTGGAGATCTTCCAGATGCAATTCGTGTTACCGGGTTCCAAATCTTGACCCAGAACTCATCAGTGGAATCCTCCGACTCCCAAATAGGGCCAGCGAGACAGACCAAGCCATGGCATGTACCTACAACCCAGTAATCATCCATTATCGGGAAAGAACTGTATTCGTAAACGGCTGACAGGCGGAAATTAAGCAAAGAAGGAACGGAGCAGGGGACTGCAAGGATCATATGGTGTTGAGGATCATGCAAATCTTCTATGGTTAACATGAAGTTGGCGCCTTTCGGTGATCTGAGATATTTCAGTTTGACGAACATCGGGCTGGAGATGAGGGAGTTCCAGGAACGGCAGACGCACTTGAACTGCATGAGGGTTTTGAGAGGAAGCCATAAGAGGATCAACATTATCACATTCTCAGGGAGGTATGGTGGTTGCCGCAGCTGAGTGGGGGGACGACGACTCTCCATGAGCAACGCCGATCAGATGAGTGTTCCTCTTTGCTTTTTCTCGTTTAGGGCACACTGTACTCTTTAGCAACAGCAGCAATGTTGGCCGTCGATTGTGTTATTTTATTCCAATCTAACAGCTGGAAAGCCTTGGCGCGAAAAAGAAAAGAAACATAATAGAGAGCGGGGGCCGGGGGTGATTGAATTGTGAGATGGCGGCGAGAGGCAAAGGGAGTGTGAGTTTAGAGGGACAGAAAGTCATTCTTGTTCCGTACATGGAGTCCCACGTGCCCAAGTATCACTCCTGGATGCAAGACCCTTCCCTTCTTGAGGCTACTGCCTCAGAACCTCTCTCCCTCGACCAAGAGTATCACATGCAACTTTCCTGGTCTCAGGACCTTAACAGTTCTCTCTTTCTCTCTCTCTCTCTCTCTCTCTCTCTCTCTCTCTCTCTCTCTATTTTTGTTGAGCAATTTAGGGTTTATGGCTGATTCTGTTCATTTTTTTTTTTTGCAGAGGAGACGTTTATTGTACTCGATAAAGATTTGCTTGTTGGAAATTTCTCTCATGGGGAACCCCATGTTGAAGGTATCTCTCCTGTTGATTTTATGACCTTATCTCTCTCTGTTTCTTCTTCTTCCCCTCTTTTCTATTTCAGTAACCGGAAAATTTGGGAATCTTTTGGAACCTAAGAAGAACAGAAAAGAAAAAGTTCTTCTTTTACTAGCTGTTATTCTGAAAATCCTCTTTGTTCAAAATTTTCTATTTCTCCTTATATTCTGAATCTTTACTCCCCTGATCCATAATGCTTTTCTCTATCATTTATTTTATTGTATGAATATGAATAGTTTCAGTTTTTGCAAAATAGAACTTGCTTTGGGTATTTAATGAACAGGTAGCAGGGTTTGTTCAATATGATTAAGGGATGCAACATGATTTCGATAAGGATTTAGATTTGATTATTCGACTTGGGGCTATTCAGATTTTTAATTCTTTAATCAGTGTATGAGCATTAAAACCTGTTGTTGGGTAGTAATCTTGTGAACACCGCCATCCTTCTTGCTTCCATTAGTTTCAACTTGCAATCCTTATGTTAAATATTCGTGTATTCAACTTGTTCAGTTGAACAGCAATTTAGTTAGGGTAGGCTTGCAGCTACATGGGAAATTTTCTTGATTCCAAGTAATTTGATTAGATTGGAGACTAATATATGCTATATTGCAGCCATGGTTGGTGATGTAAATATCTTCATGAATGACTTGGATAATCCTCACATGGCAGAGATTGAAGTAATGATTGCTGAACCAAAAAGGTAAAAGCTTTGATTTTCATGCCATAAACTAGTTTTTAACATATTTGGTTCACGGTTCACCAGTGTTTTTTCTAGTCCTTTTTACTGTATGTTTCATAGATAATTTCTTATTGAAAATGAATGCCATTCGTTTTTATTTTATGTTATAAAAAAATAATCATAAGGAGATAACATATTCATCCTAGAAATAGACGGCAAGTGATTAGTTTCCTAAACTTTATATCCTGGACCAGTTTTGTTAGAGGGCCAAACTGTGTTTTGTGATAATGTGACTAAATTACAGGTTTTTCTAGGGACAAATATGTTTATACCTCGAATTTTCAAGGATGAGATTGTAGGGTTTTTTTTTTCCTAATAATAATAATTGGTGGTGTAACTGTTTAGATGCTGAGGAAATTTAGAAATTTTACTAGCACAGCCAGCTAAAGTAGTTTCTTTGGAGCCCCATTCTTTATGGCATCAAGTTATTAGTAGTAAGTATGGCTTGAATGAAATGGTTGGGAGGCTTATATTGCTATCCATATGCTACTCATTCTGATTCTATCCCCTGGAAATTCATTTCTCGTTTTTTTATTTTTCCTACCTCCAAACCTGTGCTTTCCTTGAAGGTGGGTGATTGTTCTCACTTTCACTTGGAGGAGGATCATCATGTAGGTGCTGTCTTTTATACTAACCTTCCTCATCTATATCGTCTATTATTCTTGCATAACTCTCCTATCTAGAATTTTTATACTGTATATGGTTCTTCCTTTTCTTGGAATTTTTACCTTTACTGGTAACCTAAATGTTAGAGAATCCTTTGAGAGTCACTTTATTGGGTCTCCTTGAAATTGCTCCTTTGTCATCTAACCCTGAACAAAGGTTGTGTTAACTTGATATATTTGGTATGTTTAGTTGTAAATCTTAGATCAGGTTTTGTTGATTACTTTTGCTGCTTTGGGAACAGTGAAGGCAGAATCTTTTTGGCAATATCCAGTATATGCCACTATATGGTCTATTTGGTTGGACCACAATGTAGATGTTTGGCCTCGTTTGGTGTAATGCTTATGATCTTTTTAGAGTTCTTACAATATCAGAAATTCAGAATATTGAGAGATTGGAAAGCTATGCTTCACTTATCTTCTGACACCATTTCTTTTTTCTTTTTTTTTTTCCCCCTGTAAGGACGACATCCTAACCTTCCTTCTTATACCATTCTTTACTCTGTGATATTCTTTTATCAAAAAGAGAAAAAGATACCCAGAAAAAAGTTAAAAGCGGTAGGCATAGGAGAATATAGGTGAAAACAAGTTAAAATGGGTTTCTTTGAGTTAGGTAGATTACATCATTTAGTTTATGGATTTCTATTAGTATGAATCTGCTTTCCTCTTTTAAATTTGCATCCCTAAAACTAATAGGGGAATTTGTTTCTGTTCTGAAATAGCTGTAGTCTACTCTGGAATGGTTCTGGTCTATTGTCAATATACAAGCATTTTCTCTCGGTTGCATTTTGATAACCTTTGTCCTGTTGGTGTATAGTATAATAACCCATCAGACCAGAATAAAATTTTAGAAACTGTATTATTTCTTAGTTATATCCTCTAACATCTTTACATCAACTTTTTGTTTATATGATGATCATGGAAGTTTTAACAATAAAAGCCATTTCTGGTCCTGAATTTAACAGCAAGGTTTTCGTTTTGATTTCGTCTGAGACAGCCAGTATTAAAGCTCATCGTTCTCTTGGTCTTTGCTAGCATAGCCGTGGAAAAGGACTAGGAAAGGAGTCTGTTCTGATTATGATGGCCTTTTCTATCGAGAGCTTAGGAATCAATGTCTTTCGTGTCAAAATTGGAGAATCAAATGAAGCATCCCTTAACCTATTCAAAAAATTGGTGTGTATGCTGCTTTCTCCATTTTTCGTTTTCTTTTTCAGATTCAAATGGTTGTTATAAGTTCTATTTAGATTGACTAAGCTCTTAATTGCTTTGTAGGGTTTTGTGCAGACTTCATATAGCAATATCTTCCGTGAGGTGAGCATATTTATTACTTACAACTCCCTCAGCTATCAAATAATTGTTCAGTATTGAAATTTCATTTGTTAACAACTAATTGGCCATTTAGAACATTTATGCACATTAATTATCGTTTCTGAATTATATCCCTATTCAATAACATGAATGGAAAAGTGGAGGAGGGAGACATTGGTTGAATAGGGGGAACAAATAATTAGGGAAATTTTTTTCTTTTTCTTTTTCTTTTTGACAAAAGAATTTCATTAAAGTGAGAAGAGAAGGACCAAACGTTATAATTGCTGTTATGATTAATTGATAACTTCGTGCATTTATGTTCCTGTACACAGTGTACATTAGAAAGTTTCTTTATTATCTTTTTCCATTCTTTTTTAAATGTTTTTTTATTTACAGGTAACTTTGGAGTGGCAAGTATCAGAGCTCAAGAATGAAGAGATGGCTGGTTTGTCGGCTACTATGATTAAACATAAATAAATGTTACATTTCAGATCATGTTAAATTTTAATAGCGAATGCCAGATATTCACTCCTCCTTATATGACCTTCCCCATTAATCGTTATTTAGTGAGATGGAGGAGGGTTTTCAAGCCTTTCTATGGATAATGTCTCAGTAACACTGATACAATTGAGTCACAAATATTAAATTAGGGGATCAAATTAAATAAATTGAAATTTTGGGGACGAAATTGAGCTATGAATATAATTTTAAAGACTAATTTGAGTATTAACTCCACATAAATATACAAATGTGTAAGCTCCAAACAGCTTGAAAATGCTAGCAATATTAGGTGATGGTGCAAAAATTAAATCCAAATAAAATATAAAGTAGATTGATTATTGAACTGGTAAAACTAGTGAAGTCCAAAAAGATTAGAAATTTCTAAGTTTAATTTTGGTTGAATTAGATATAATAAAATAATATAAATGTATATAACATATGTCTATTTATAAAGAAAAATGATGGAATAAGAATGGAATGATGTGATTATGTGAGGACTATTGTCAGCTCAATAAAATATCTGGAATGATGGGATTATGTGTGGATTATTGTCAGTTCAATAAAATATCTACTGCCAAGTCTTAATGATTAGTTTGATCAATTTCAAAGAATTACATGTTTTTCTAAGATTGACCTGGGTTTAAGATACCATTAATTAAAGATAAAAGAAGAAGACATTCCAAAAATTATCTTTGGTATTCGCTACGAGCATTATGAGTTTTTAGTAATGTCCTTTGTCTTGACGAATGCACTAACAGCTTTCATGAATTTAATGAACCAGGTCTTTAAACCTTTTTTAAATTGTTTTGCTATCGTCTTTATTGATGACATCTTGGTATATTTGAAAAGTACTACAAAGCATGGATATCATTTGAGGATTGTATTGCAAACCTTAAGGGACCATAAGCTTTATTCCAAGTTCTCTAAATGTGAGTTTTGGCTCGATCACATGATATTTTTGGAGCATTGCGTATAAAGAGATGGAATGATGGTGGACTCAGAAGTTTGAAGCCATTTAGAAGTGGCCAAGGTCTACTATGGTAATAGAAATCCGTAGCTCTTTAGGATTTGCTTGCTACTATTAGCGATTCATCAAGGATTTTTCGAAGATTTATACGCAATTAACTAAGTTAATCCAAAAGAATGTAAAGTTTCAATGATAATAAATTTGTGAAAAAAGTTTTCAGACGCTTAAGACTTGTCTAACCTCAACAACTGTTCTTAATTTACCTTTTGACTCTGAAAATTTTTTAGTTTTTTGTGATGCATCTCGGATAGGACTTAGATGTGTATTGATGCAGCATGGTTAAGATATTGCTTATGCCTCGGACAACTCAAGAAGCACAAGCAGAATTATCCAACTCATGATTTGGAAATTGTAGCTATCATTTTTTCCTTAAAAATTTGGAGGCATTACCTTTATGGTGAGACCTGTGAGATCTATACGAGTCACAAAAGTTTAAAGTATATTCCAACAAAAGAATTTAAATCTAAGACAATAGAGATGAATGGAGTTGCTAAAGGATTATGATTGTTCTATTTTATATCATCATGGCAAGATAAATATTGTGGTGGATCTCCTTAGTATGAAGTCTATGGGTAGCCAAGCACATATAAATAAATTAATTTAATGTATATCAATATAAATTTATTAGAGATCTATTAAACCAACATCCATCATTAGTTATTCTAAACATTCTTTAATTTATTCTCAGTTAGATTCTTATTTTAAGTATAAACAAAAAAATAAGTACATTTATCTAAAAAAGATTGAGTTTTTTTATATTAAAATAAAAAATAAATAAAAAAATATTTCTTGACTCAATTTAAATTAATTAATTTTATTTTTTTATCAGATTTTTCAAAAAATTACTTAGGATTCAAAAAAATGAAAAATTACTAGTGATCACCATTAATCTCTTTTATGACAAAATTTTAAATATAAGTTACAGAAGATAAAAATAAAAAAGAAAAAGATAACCAAAACAATAACAATATCATAGAAGAACATAATAATAAAACATAAAAAAGGAATTAAATATTGTCAAAAAAGAGAACCGAAAATAATTTTTTTGTTGAAGAAAAAAAAAGAAAAAACTAAATAAAATAAAAAGAAGATGAAATAAAAAGAAAAAATGATTCGGTCTTGGAAACTACTGTGGTTGTCTCACGATTTTTAAGGAATCTTATTAAAAAGTCTACTCTTAACTTCTTTTAATGCATTTATTTATCTAAGATGATCAGAACCATTTACTTTTCTCTCTAAAATAAATGAATAACTTCAAAGGAGTCAAATCCTGCCTTAACCCTCAATCCACGCAGCAAAATGTAAACTCTTCCACCCTTATCAATACGGGAGACATCAGCCATCACCCATTTCTTTAGGGGTGTGCATGGCCCGATTCGACTCGAAGACCTGTCATTTCAAATATTTTAGGGACTAATTTGGTGTAATTTTATCGTGTTTAGAATTGGGTAAGGGTCTCAAAAATAGACTTGATCATTATTTGAGTCGGGTTCAGGTCATGATTCGGATTGCCCGAAGTCGACCCAGTGATCCGGTCATTATACACAATTAATATTTTGTGTTATTAGTGATGGATGATGGTTATTCTTATGTGAAATTTAAGTATTGTAAACCTTAATATTTTGTGTTATTAGTTATTATAAAATTATAAGTTAATATTTTATGTTTAAAATGCATAAGATTTTAGACTAATACATAATGTTGTGTAATTTGTATTGATTTAAATATTTGGTGTTATTATACAATATTAGTATTGATTATGGTTTTACTTTAATTTTAGAGAAGAATTAATTCTTAATATATTTTTCTAATTTTACTTGTCAAATAATAGTTGGAGCCTTGAAAATTTGAATATTTTCACATGCTAGCTTATAAAAAGGTATCAAGATAATGTAATGTTAATGGTCCAATTTTCAACCGATTTTTACCGATATAATCGTGGCTCAAAATTGTATAGATTTTATCGGGTCTAGACCGAGTTCGAATTTAATAAATAAACTCGGTATATATTTCAGATCGAATCTAGATTACATCAAACCCAATTTCACGCTGCCCATGCACACCCATATATTTCCTCTTCCAGTCTTTCCTTTCAGTCTTTCACACTAGACACGACGCATAAAACATAACAGATTCACAGTTAGTTACACTACACATAGAGATATTAAGATATGCTTAGGTCTTTTTTGGTTCGTTCACCCAAAATGGCTGCTCCCTTTGCCATTTCCCCTCTTCCATCCTCTACGCCTTTCCCTTTCCATTTCCATAAACCACACTCAACGCCGCGCTTCGCTTCACTTCACGGTACCTTATTCTCTCCAACCACTTCCAGCTCCATCCTTAACCTCTACCGCGCCAAAAGACAAAAATGCCCCTCATTTATCACTCTCGCCATTGCCACCGATTCCTCCATCCACCAGAACCAGAACCAGAGGGGGAGCGAGGACAAAATTGTTCTTCCAACTAACGAATCTTCTGAGACGCTTCTCAGGATTCGCCACACGGTAATGTGACTTCTTCGTTTCGCATAAGATTGAAATGAAAAGTTTTTGTTGACTGCAAACTTATAATTACACAGTCACCAAAAAAATAAAAACTTATAATTTCACTAATTTCTTATATATTAGTTTAGGACAGTTTTACACGTGCTTTTAGTTCACACCCTCAAAAATTACTACTTTGTATGACTTTTATCTAACCATGAATAAATAAATACTTATGATAACTACAATCGATCAATTTACCTAAAATGAAGATGTTTCTTTATCAATTCCTTAATTGCTGAGCATAATTAATTTTGATCACTAATTTTGGACTTGAGGTAGTGAGGTATTCGTTAGTAGTGCACTAAGAACATTTGGTTGGCCCTGAAGGGACATGATGGTAAGGTAAGAATGAAAGATATATATGAGTATTTTTGGCAATACCTTGTGCTGTGGATGCCAAAATGTATTGCATCGATCTTTTATCTGTGATTTTCATTGTTCACTTATTATTTGTTTCCTTACGTATTCATTTTTAGTGTAAGAGGTGAAAGCAAGTCAAGCAACATTCATAGATGTTATTAGCATTAGCGAGTTCAATTTGAAATTCAGATTTCTGTTGTTCATAATTATAAACAAAATTTTGATGCTTTATAATAAAGAAAACTGACCATGAGTATGTAGAATTTCATGAGAAACAGGTACTTTAGTTCTTTCATAAATAGTGAAAGTTAATTCTGTGGTGTGACTCTTAGTTGTTGTACAGGTTACTGAATGTTTTTTTATGTCTAGATTCAGCTGTTTGACTAACAAGCTGCAGATATACAGTGTGCACATGTGATGGCAATGGCTGTTCAAAAACTATTTCCTGATGCAAAAGTCACAATTGGGCCTTGGATAAAAAATGGGTTTTATTATGATTTCGATATCGAGTCTTTGACTGATAATGATTTGAAGAAAATCAAGAAGGAGATGGTAAGTTGAGTCAATCTATTAGTTTTATATGTGGGATTTATTTACTTGTTATGGTCACATTCTTCTCAAACCATCCATTAGGCTGTGTATCAACAGAATATAATTAATGTTTTCTTAATTGACTGTAGGATCGAATAATTGGCAGAAATTTACCCCTTGTAAGAGAAGAAGTTTCAAGAGATGAAGCTCTCAGGAGAATAATGGCTCTGAATGAACCTTACAAGATAGAGATTTTGGAAAGCATTAAAGAAGAACCCATCACGATTTATCATATTGGTAGGCTTCCAGCTCTTTTCCCCAGTGTCTTCTGTACGTATTCTTAGACAGAGAGAGAAAGAGAGTATATTGAAGTGTGGATTAGGTGCATGTATGTTTCATATAGACAAGTATGTTTTAGTATAGTTATTCTGGTGAGACTCTAGTCTAATAAAGGATTGCTGTATAGATACACCAGCTTCATGATTGTTAGTCAAATTGTATGTGTGTATTTATATTAGTCATTCTAAACTGCTACAACCTAAGCCCAAATATAGAATTCTAAACTGCTACATGTTTTATATCCCACATAACAACCAAATTGTGGAAGACCCGTTTTCTCTAATATAGTAAGCTAGCATAATCTAGAAGAGTCTAGAAGAGTTAGTTAGAGTCCTCTTTCAGCTATGATATGACAACTACGGTTAGTTACAGCTGTCATAACTAATATATGAAAAGGCTATTCTGCCTAGCTTACACCACAAGCTACAATCTCTCCGTATATAATAAGTCGTACCACTGTGATTCAGTAATAAAAACAGCTTTTCAGATTCAGAGTTTCACTCTCTCCAAATGCTCTGAACTCTCTAAATTCTCCTTTCTCTAATATTCTCGCTTTATGTGTTTCCTTTGGTTTACAAGTCAAACTTCCTGAAAGGGCTCGTCAATATTGGTATCCATCCCATTTTTTTCTTTACAAATTTAAAACCTTTAACTTTCCTTTACATTTCAGTTCCTAACTCTTTGTTGATTGAGTCAGTTGGATATTATAGTTTGTAATAAATTATTATTCCTCAATGCTAATAGGTTAACCGCTTATGGGTTTTCTATGTTGCTGCATTTTCATATGGATTTTATATTTCAAAAATATGACCTTTTAAACTAGGGTCCCACCTTGTGAGGTTTTGAGAGAGTATATGTATGTGGCCTTGTCTATCCCACAGTTGAAGAGGTTATAGTATTGCGGTCAAAGACATTGTCATCCACATAAGATTTCTCTTGAACAAACTCGTTTGCCAGTTTAAATCTCCCTATGTTCAAAGCTTTTTCTTGGAATGTTGTTCTTAATTGGGTTAATTCTAATGATGCTCTAGAAGTGCAGGTCCCTCATTGCTTTTGTCTGCTAATATGTGTAAGTGTACCGTTAAGACTCTTAATCTGCACTCAATATTTGGAGAATGTTGGGTTTGTCCCATGGACATGGACTTGCATAATTTTCTACTCATTAAGCTTGGAGGTTTTGGTTCATGTAAAGATGCAAAGTTTCTGTGGCAATGTTAGGTTTTTGTAGTGCTTTGGTGTATTTGGTTAGAAAGAAATTCTAGGAATTTTAATGATTCCTTTTCCACAATTGATTTTGTTTGGCAGAATTGCCTATTTGGCGTCCCCTTGACATGCAGCTACTGGTTTTCCTTTAACTGATATTAAAAGGGATTGGTATACACCGTTACATTATCTATCCCTTTTGGTCTTACCGTCTTAGCTATATCTTTTGCATCTATCCGACGATTACTTATCCTCCCCTTTTGTACATTCTTCAGCCACATAAGTTTAGCATAATACCTTAATTCTCTATCAGACCACAATGCTGCATTTTGCTTGTGAACTCTTACTTTGACATGTTATATTTCTTGTTCTCGGATCCTTTAAATTGGTAAAAGATTATTTCTGGTTTTCTGTTTGTCACCTTCAGTGGAGCAGAGGAGCTCTATTTCTTTGTTGTCTCTTAAGGGATTGTTTGTAAGCTGAATTTTTGAAGAAAAGGGTGGGGAAGGGAAGACTTGTAGTGTAAATTTTATACTATATGCCCTCCATTTCCCTGCCATTCCCTTAAACTTTCATCTTTTGTGGGTTGGAGGCTTATATGTAGCCACTAAGCTTGAATGTTTTGAATCTGCACTATTTTGCATCTTTAGCTTGATCAATGAAAATCCTTCAATATAAATGGATAATGTAGGATGTATGATATTGGTGCTGTGAATTTGCAAGTGTAAAAGCGTGTGCTTAGAAGGATTGCCTTGCAGTTTTTGACATTGCATTGAAGAAGAATATTGCCTGAGGAGTAACTTTATCCTTTCTTCCATAAAGGTGAGGAATGGTGGGATCTTTGTGCCGGACCTCATGTTGATTCTACTGGTAAAATCAACAAGAAAGCGGTTGAACTTGAATCTGTTGCTGGTGCTTACTGGAGAGGAGATGAAAGGAAACCTATGTTGCAACGGATATATGGTACTGCATGGGAGAATGAAGAACAATTGAAAGCTTACCTTCACTTCAAGGAGGAAGCTAAGCGTCGTGATCATAGGCGACTAGGGAAAGATCTTGATTTGTTTTCAATTCAGGTGCATGTTCTTTGCATTATGGTTTCCTTTCTTATTTGCTTCCATGATGAAGCAGATTTGTTAGGATATCTTATTATTCATAATTTTGTGGGTAAGTAACCTATTGATTCATGATGAAATCTTGCCTGTGTGACTAAAATTTATTTATGCAGGATGATGCTGGTGGGGGTTTAGTTTTCTGGCACCCAAAAGGCGCCATTGTGAGGGACATAATTGAAGATTTGTGGAAAAAAATTCACATGGATCGTGATTATGATCTTCTGTACACACCACATGTGGCAAAAGCTGAACTCTGGAAGATTAGTGGTCATTTGGACTTCTACAAGGAGAGTATGTATGATCAGATGAGCATTGAAGATGAGATCTATCAGCTTCGACCAATGAACTGTCCTAATCATATTGTGGTATACAAAAGGAAGCTGAATTCCTATCGAGATTTTCCTATTAGGGTGGCAGAATTGGGAACCGTTTATAGATATGAGTTATCTGGAAGTTTACATGGGCTTTTCCGGGTCAGAGGTTTCACTCAGGTTTGCCATCATTATACATAGCTCATTGTCTTCTGAACTATTAAATACTATAACTGATCCTGTTTTTCTAAAAGAGTGGAAGACAAATCTCTGGCTTTTACTTACTGAGAGTTTCGATTTAGTGTTAAAGGTTGTGGACATCTGATGTTCCTGGCCCATATTTCTGAAAGCCTCATGCGGAAAGCACCCATTTTAGATTTTTTTTTTCCGAGGGGGGAAAAATTGTGGCATGTGATGTTGTTAATGTTAAATATAGGATAGCCTTGTTGTAGATTGTATGCTGATAGATTGGCTGTGCTATCTCGATGTCATTTTTACAGGATGATGCACACATTTTTTGTTTGGAGGATCAGATTAAAGATGAGATAAGGGGTGTCCTAGATCTCACTGAAGAAATACTGCTGAAATTTGGTTTTGACAAGTATGAAGTAAATTTGTCTACAAGGCCTGAAAAAGCTGTTGGGGATGATAATATATGGGAGAAAGCTATCTCTGCTTTGAAAGATGCTTTGGATGATAAAGGTTGGACATATCAAATTGATGAAGGGGGAGGTGCCTTTTATGGGCCAAAGATTGATCTCAAGATTGAGGATGCTCTTGGTAGGAAGTGGCAATGTTCAACCATACAGGCAATTCCTAACTTGATAATTGTTTAAATATAAAGAGAAATAATAGGGGGCCATCAAAATTTATTATTTTCGGCCATCACTTAGCCTTCAACTTGATTTCTTTAGTCTAGTAATCCAACAACATACTTTTAAGTATTGATGGCTATCTGATAGCCAAAAACAATAAAATTCTGATGGTCATCTAACATTCCTCAAATATAAAACAACTCATTTGTAAATTATACTCATTCCTTTGGCATGGCCCTATTGGGAAGAGCTTATTTTTACCCTTATCAATCCATGCCACAACACTAATTTCAACACTTAGTATAACTGGCGGGTTTGTTTATTGTCAATGTTTTAATTTTATGCTCAAATTGAGACATAAAACCATTCTTGTGCCTCTATCCAGTTACTTGAAATTAATGACAGATTGACAGGTGTGAGACTCATTCATTAACAATTGTATGCTTAAGCTTCATCTTTTCTCAGAAAGTATTCGCTGGATAGTTTTTTATATTACTCTTTGCATTAAACTATTTCCCCAATTGTTTGACTTCACTTAAATTTCAACAGGTTGATTTTAATTTACCACAGCGTTTCGACATCACCTATGTTGACTCGGATGGTGAAAGCAAGAGACCTATATTGATCCATAGAGCAGTGCTTGGATCCTTGGAAAGATTCTTTGGTGTTCTCATAGAGCATTATGCTGGTGATTTTCCAT
This sequence comes from Arachis stenosperma, assembly GCF_014773155.1. Taxonomy (NCBI): domain Eukaryota; kingdom Viridiplantae; phylum Streptophyta; class Magnoliopsida; order Fabales; family Fabaceae; genus Arachis; species Arachis stenosperma. The sequence goes on from NC_080385.1 coordinate 151,864, forward strand.
TGTGGCTTTCTCCAATACAAGTTCGGGTGTTACCTGTTACTGATGCCCAGGTAACGTAACTCAAAACTTTGGTATATATATGTTTTCTTTATGCATGCATGGTAAATGGGTTATGGGGAAATATTCCCACATGGAAGAAAACGAAAAAAAAAAAATGAAAGGGAAGATATATGATTCATAGTGAGAACAATCGGTGGTGTGTGAACTGAAGGAAGCATTTTCTGTTTTTCACGCAGCTTGAGTATTGCAATGATGTGATCAATAACCTGAAAAAGAAAGGCATCCGTGCTCAAGTGTGCCATGGAGAACGCCTGGCAAAGCTCATAAGAAATGCAGAGAAGCAGAAAATTCCATTGATGGCTGTTGTTGGCGCAAAGGAAGTTGAAACAAAATCAGTTACAGTTAGATCTAGATTCGGTGGGGAGCTTGGAACCATGTCAGTTGATGATTTGATTAGCAGAATAAATTTGACAACAGAAAACCCATCCTCAATTCATCATTTTGATATTTCAAATTAAGCAAGGTCGTGGGCCTACTACCATCCGAAACATCATGCTTTGTAATTGTATATTTTACAACATCAAGTTAGCATTGGCTCAACTAATAACGTGATAGATTCTGGAATAGCTGCAGACGCAATAAATCGATTTAGCTCGAGAATTGATATTTGGGTACAAGTTCTGTGTTTTATTTTTTATGCTTTGGTATTTTTTTTTATTTATGCAAAGAAGAGAGTAAACATTTTATTTTTTTAACTGTGTGAGGTATCAGAACTCTTCAGAGAAGAGAATGAGAAACAGAGCAAATAATTTCATTAGCTAATTGTTATATTAACTCTTAATCTTATATAGTAGCTTTTATAGTAACTACTAACAATTACTAACTGTTTTCAATACTAGCTAACTAACTCTGCCACCTTAATTTACTGGCTCAATTGCTATTTATCCCTAACACTATGAATGTTCAGAAGACAAATCAATTTATTCCAAAAAAATAAAACAAACTTGTTAAAAATGGGTTCTAGAAACTATCACCCCACTTCACTTGCAGCCACCACCGCCTTATCAGGAATCAGCCACTGTCACCTCACCTCTTCCCAACCCCACCTGTAGCCACTGTTACCTCACCTTATCCCACCTAACCCAACTCCCTTTCACTCACACCATTTGCTCTGCCTTCCTCGGCGTCATTACTGCTTCCTCTGCCATTCTCACTATTCTTACTCTTTCTCTACCTCCCATCACCATTGATGGATTTGAGCCCTGTCACTATTGGTTCTTCGTCTGCCTTTAAGGTTCCTCTGGCTTCGTGGTGATGGCTGCTCTTTTGCCTCCCGTAGTCGTAACACCTCCACCCTCGTTCTTGCACTTGCCTTTTCCCCTTTCATTGGCTCATTGTCACTCCGAATGGATCCAGAAATTTTAAGCGGCGAGGCAAATTATGATACATAAAAATAACAAAAAAAAAATCGTATAAACATATTAAATAATATAAAAATATTAAATATTAAATATTTATTTATTTATTTATTTATTATCAAAAAAATTTATTATTATATTTTTAAAATGTATTCTTATTGCAGAAGTAGTTAAATTAAACCAAATTTCATCCAATTTCAAACCGTTGTCACTCTCAGCAAACACTCCTAAGCTCGCTCCGGTAGTCTCTCGGTTTCTCCGCTCTCTTCTGTTCTTGCCGGAGCTCGTGGGTGACTCGCTGGAGTCTTCCCTCTGCTCCATGCGTCTACTCTCCATATCTTCACTGCCCTCTCCACCTCGGCCTTCCATTCTTGCTGCTGTTCTAGTTCTGCCGTCGCGTCAGTTCAGGTAGCCCTCCTCCTTGGTTCCTCCCTCTCAACCTCAATTCGTCGTTGGTCACTGTTATTTTGTTTCTGCTCTCTTTTTATTTTCGAACGATTGATTCTGTTCTGTGAATGATTGAGGTCTAAGTTACCTGTACATTTGGTCCCTGCTAATGGGTTGAAGCTTTGTGGTGCTTAGAGCGTAGGTCATGTTTTAATTTAGTGTTTAGGGATTATGGATTTTGTAGCTTTGTTCTTGTTTTTTGAAGCATTGATCTGTTGATGTGGATGCTATAAATGGGTAGAAGTATCATATGATCATACGCTAATATGATCATATTGTTTGATTTGTATTTCATCTATGCTAAAGCTGTGAATTTTAGCAGCAGATATTTGTTAGTTCATAAATTTGATTAGGAGAATCCCTTCAAGTTGTGGTAGCTCAAGAAAGGGATGGCTTCATTTAGTTACTTCATATTGTTGTGCTCTTTTGAGCATTACATGTTTGATTAATGGCTTCTGGAATCTCTCAGCGGAATCTAATAGTTCCAATCAGCTGAGTTTGATTTACTTTATAAGATCACTGGTTTTGGATTTCCGTATCTTTGCTTGTTCAGAAATTCCAAGACAAAAATTTAAACCACTATTTGGTTCGTGTGTTCATTTGCATTGGTTTCAACACTAAACATTGAAATTCTGGTTAGCAAAAGCTTGAGAATTATGACATGATGATATGGCCAGTACATATTCTACTTATAATCTATGATAATCAAAAGCCACGGAGAATGGGAATTGGTTTGTTTGATTTGATCTGATGTATCTGTGTAGCATCTGGATTGCTTGATTGGGCCATTTGTAAATTTGAGTGAGATTTTTGAGTTTGCTTAGAACATGGGAGGCTACTTTATTTTCAAGGGAATATGGGATAATACTACTTCCCTGTATTCTCATCTACTGACATGATATGACTATTGGGATCTTTTTTTTCTTTTTCCTTCTCAATTTGTTCTAGTTTAGGTATGTTTTATTTTGCTCATATGATCATATTGCATATTTATTGTAATGGGAACAGTTACAATGATGATTAGTCTTGAGACTTTTGATTAAATTTGTGTTACAAATACGTCAATTTGGTGTTAATGCACTCATATTTTATTTTATTAAGGAACAGTGATATGAATGATATTTATTTGTCAGTAGTTATATGATATGTGTGACTTTCTTTTATAATAGAAAGTTGAATGGGTAGATGTAAGTCGAAAGAGTAAGACACAATGACAATATACTATTGCAGCCATAACTAACTCCATTTTCTATTTATCATGTATGCTTTGGTTTCCACTATTAGCTTATTCTTCATTATACCTCTTGCTACCTTCTGTTTCTCAATCCTAAGAGGTTATAATTCCCTTTAACTTTTTTTTTTCTCTCTTTTTACTCATCTGCTTCCGCATTCAGTTCTATCAGAAAAAAAAAAAACTTTGAAGTTGGAGCTAGCTGTTTCAAACCAGTTATCATCTTGAGTTCAATTCTTATTTGAATATATTTATGTCAGTTTCATATGTCTTGAAGTGTTTTTATTCTGGTATCAGTTTTTAGCAAGTTTGATGAATAAGAAACTGCTGTTTGTAATTAAAATCTAACAGTATGTTCTGTTTATCCTATATAGTAAGTTCTGCATCTGTTCATAAATCATAACTACAATATGTATAATTTCCTCCTTTTTCCTATTGTAAATAACCTTGTGTCTCATTATGATATTCTAATCCATCAATAAAGTAGTATTTTATAAGTTAAAATTGATTTTTTAAAGTGCTAAAATTTAATTTATACGTTAAAATTGATTTTGTATAAAACTGGTTTTTAAATAATAATAAAAAAACTGGTTTTAAATAGAAAGGAAACGGTTATTTTTTTAAAACCAGTTTTTATTTTTTAAACCGATTTATTAGTTTTATAACCGATTTTAATATATAAAACCAGTTTGGTTTACTAACCTAAACCAAATTTTTGGTTAACCAAAATCAGGTTTGGTTTTTTTTGAGGCAATAATTTACAGAACTTGCAATATTTATTAAGGCAATTTCAGCCAATTCATTCAGCACCTTAAGTTATAAGGCACTCTCTTACTGCCTAACTAATTCACACTTTGAACCCTTATGTGGTTATGCCTTAACCCTTCCCTTCTCATTCTCTTTGGCCTTTGCTGCTTCTTAGGAAGTTGTTCATTGCTCTTCTCTCATTCTCTCACGTTCGCTGATCAGGAAGGTATATTATATATTTTTATTGTTTATGAAATTGTTATTGATAATAGAACCGAAAAATGTTTGACTAAATGAGTGATAATATGCATCTTTTAAAAGTGAAGCTAAGACATTGGTGAATTATATGAGAACAAAATATTTGAAAAAAATCCCATAAAACCAGCAAATGTTTTCATTTTCTTTTCGTTTATTTCTTTAATTTAACCCTCTATATTTAATTTCTAATAATCGTTATAAAACACACATTTTATTGTTTTAGTATTGATAAATATTTTCTAGTAAAATTAAAATATGCTTTTTTTTTAGTTAACTAGGCAAACTGCCCAAAGAAACTACACAAGAACTATTCTAGAGTGAGCAATGCCCAAAGCTGTCTATTTTGTTCATTGATGATTCTCCTTATAAAACATAAGTTTTATTGGGAATAATTGGTCACATGCTGGTTTGAGATCTTCCTCAAGAGGCCAATGTTCGAGTGATAGTATATCATCAATTTGACTAAATTGTGGTGTCTTATTTTTCTTATTGTTTGCTTAAATGCTTAGCATACATGTATTTGATGAGATAGTTTTCAATACTGAATATTTCTGTGTTTCAGTTGTTCATTATTTCAAGATTTGAAGTCATTTCGCTATTTTATTATCATATTATGTGTTATCTATAGTTATCAAGGTGGGACAAGGGTCCTTAGGATTTTGTTCTTTGGTATAACGATTTGATTTCAAGATTATAGTTATATAGATACTTTCTGAAACTGGAACTTTGAAAGTTGATTATTGAAGCTGTAATATGACTTGGAATGATATTATGGACTCCTATTATGATGAATGCTTATGATATTTGGAACTTTGATTTTCTAGCACAGGTGAGGTTCGAAACTAATATTCTAGTCTCTGAAGTTTGTTCTGTTGGGAACTTTAAGGAAATGTCATTTTCCTGTATCCTATGATGTGTTGACCTTACTAATGAGGTTGGAAAAAACAGAAGTGAGATGAGCGCAAAGTGCTCTTAACAAGTTGCCTTGAGTTGCTGCCCTGTTGAGCAACCAGCTGCTCAAACCTCCGTGGCTGGAGACCTCTCTTCCATTCAATTGGGAAATATTAACAGAATTGCCTCTTTGGTTAGCAAGAAAAAGGAAACCATTAGGAATGAGAATGGAGGAAGGCGTAAGGAGATGGGTGGTGGACATCTCAAAGTGGGACCCACAACCCCCTGACTTATCCTTTCCCCTCTCTTTCCTTCCTTCCCACGAGCACTCCTCTGTTACCAGGTACATACATTCAAGTGCTTTTGTAGTTGGTTGCTGCACAAATTGATTGGCTTTTGTTAAACACTTAATGGTGTATACTGGTGGGTACCAGGTTTGTGAAAATGGAAGATAGGAAACGAGCACTTGTCAGCAGAATGCTTCAGTATGCTCTTGTATCTGATGTTCTGCGAATCCCACTTAGTGAAATTTCCATAAAGCGAACACCCGAGGGCAAGCCATATGTGGTATGACTATTACTATTCATACACCAAACACACCACACACCTATATTAGTATACCATATTTATTATTAATATGTGTTTCAATTATTCTTCAATAATTAAAATAATACATGGTGCGTGTACGGGTTTTTTTCCCCCTTTGGCTTCCTTACTTTTAGGAACCAACCCATTCCCCCTATTTTGTAGACAACCTTTGCTACTTAGTTGCAGATTATCTACTTAGTTGCAGATTATCTTTTTTAATTAACAATGAAGAATTGCTCATTTTCAAGCCAATCACACTCATTCCATGCTTTCTTTTCCTCATTTTCACTCTTTCAATCACACCATTGAAAATTTAATCATGTAGCATTGTCATTCATCCATAATTTACTTCACCAACCTACTGTGATTTTTCATAATATTCCCCTTTTCAATCTTGCTATTAGAAATTCTTCTGATTTATCTTCTGTTTTATTCTCTAACAATTGAGACATTAATTGATATTGTCATGGAGGTTAAACGTTTTTTTTTCTTCCACGACACTGTTGGCTCTTATAAAAATTGTGATGTTGAAAGTTTCTAACTGAAATTGATTTTTGATTTTGAATTTGATCAATAACGAATAATATTTAATGGATCCTACGTATTTTTATAGTGTGTCAAATCGGTGTCTGGTACAAGGGTGTACGCGTAGCAGGATTGTTTCTTCAATTTGATGAAAGTCAAACTTTGTTTCTATTTCCATTTCATTGATCTTGATTTTGCTGTTATTTTCCATTTCTTTTAGAACATGAGGGATATGTGATTCTATATATTGCTACCAACTCTTTAGGACCAACCTTGGGAAGAACGAGGAATAACGTAAGCCTTGATATATTAGCTTGGCATAATAGTACTTCTCTTATCTTTTCATAAAACTATGCACATTTAAACCTACTAAGGAGCATCACTCGCAAGTTTATAATGCCTATCTCGAGTTTTTATCATGAAAATGACCCTGAACCTTCTGAGTTATGCCAAAAGTGAGGAGCTTGTATCTCGCAGATGAGCTTTATGATTATTGTTTGGGGCCCAACATTATTTTAAATAAGGATTAGTACTTTTGCCTTTTCTATCACACCATATGATATTGTTCTAAAACCGATCATCTCAATACCTTGTTTGCACGATATGGAAATTGGGATCAAAGTTTCTAGGATTTTCGATAGTTGTATCTTCTCTGCGCACATTCATGGGTGTATCAAATTTCTTCATTGACAGTTGCATTCAAAATTCATGCATATTACATGGTTAATTCAAGACAAATTCTGAGTGATTGAAAAAACGTTGTATAACTTGTTACTTGTATTTAACATTATGATTGTGAATAACAAGAATTAAACTAGTTTCCAGAAGTGCTTGTCTCCTAAGTGTTGATTTGTTTTGCTTCCTTAAATCACGTAAAGCTTTGCAGTTTCTCTATTCTTCATCATAGGTATATTTTTTCTATCCATTTTGAATAAATGGAGATGCTTGTATTAAGATGTTGGCATATATCTTACACTCATACTATCACTCTTTATATTGTGATACTATCACTCCTCATATTGTGTTCTTCTGCCACCTTTTCTATTTGCTTCCATGTAGCTCTATTTATTCTTTACAGTTTAAATGGTTTTGCTTCAGGATTATGATAAACTTGGCCTCGGATTACCTAATTTTAATTTCAATGTATCTCATCATGGTGACTATGTGGCCATAGCATCCGAATCTGTATACCATGTGGGGTTAGACATTGTCTCCTATGATATACCACAGGGAGAAACAATTACAGAATTCATACATTTCTTCGCGTCATACTTTTCCAGTTTGGAATGGGACAATATAGTTAATGCTGGCACATCTTATGATGTATTAATTGAATTTTACAGGTATTCTCGTGATCTATTTGTATATTTGTTGAGGAAATAGTTTAGTTACAAAATGTTCATGCGGTTTGGATTTTGTTGTTGCTGCTGTTCCGGACTTCCAGTTTCTAGAGAGTGAACAACTTTTTCTTAAGTATTGAAAATTTTCTGCATCTATTTATTTATTTATTTTTGGATTTTTTTCGTTACCTTGAAAGAGATTTTGCTCTCTCTTTAGTGCTATTTTCCTTCTGTTCTATCTTTACATAGTTTTTTTTCCTTCTGTTGCCAAAATAAAAAACCTCAATTCTGCATTTTCAAAATTTAACACGTTTGAAATGCCATAAAAATTCAATGTTGTCATTTGTTTGGGGGAAAACCCAATTGCAATATACAAAACATAGAGTGCTTCCTATCATATTTCAAGAATATGAGCACACTGTTTCCTCAACTACTGCGATGCTTTGATAAACCTGTTGGTATGCTTGCCTAGGTTTATTTCAAAGAACTGTTATCTCCACCCTCTTGATGAAAATTCCATGAATGACTTGATCGATCCTTAAGATCTTCATCTCTGTATAATGTAGACGTAGATTAAAGATAGTCTTTGAAATTATATATTTTATATTTGTTTTGAGACAATCACAGATCTCACAATATATTTTATCTGCTTAATATTAAGAACTCTATCGATGTATCATGACATTTTCCAGGTATTGGAGCCTAAAAGAAGCATACGTTAAAGCCATAGGGAGTGGACTGACTGAAGAGTTGCATAAAGTGGAGTTTACTCACACATGCTGGACTAATATTACAGCTAAAGTGGAAGGGATGCCTATGACAGAGTGGAGATTTTGGCTGTTCGAGCTTGGAGAAAGGCATTGCGTAAGTTCCCTCCAATTTTAGATGAAATGATTTGTTGAGCTGCATAATTATGGTTCTACGAATCCCTGAGTGTACTTTTTCTTTGGGTGGTTATTATTTTACATCAACAACAGCAGCAAACAAAAAAATAGGATTTTGTTTTGGGTTGCTAATACAAGACATGAATTGTTCTTGGAATTGATTTCTTTCCTATTGGGATGAAATTTTGGATTAATTTAGATAGTTGGATTCAATAATCTGATATTGTATGTCTTCTCCTGAAAATTTGAGCACATTAAGGCCCAAATGTTGATCGGAGGAAAATCTTTTTCCAAGATACAATACTACCTAATCTAAACATGTGAATTTGTGCATCCTACTAAGGTGACATACTGACATGATGATTTGTCTTGTTTTGCAGGTATCAGTTGCAAAAGGTCACCCAAGATCAGCTGCTATGAACTATAAAGCAACTTTGAATAAAATTGACTTTATAGAAGACGAATATCATCAATTTCTTAATCTTCCAAATGTAGACTTTGTTGAACTAAGTATAGAACAACTGCTGTTGGCTCTACAAAAAGCAAGGGTAGGTAAGCATAGAAGTTAGGTGTTAATGTAGGTTGGAAGAAAGGTTTGTGTATCTCTTGAGCAAACAATTTTTTCCAATGACTATGCAATTACACTACTACAACAACAACAACATCAACAACAATAACAACTATCCCACTACATGACCAGACGATGTCATTGAACTATAACATATATGATGAACTCTATCCTGTATCATATCTATAATTTTCATGTAAATTTCCTTTTGTTACTTCATGTATGGTCTTTTTAGGTCTTTTTTTATTTTTCGTCTTTTGATTACCTTCCATCTCATCTACCCTCCTAATTGGATGTTCTATTGATCTTCTACATGTTCAAACCATATGAAACGAGTTAAAAAGTAATGTCCTCAACCAATTTGGGTTGGTTTAGTAGTTAGCTCACTAGTTCACTTAATCAAGTGGCGGGAGGCTTGAGTGCATACAATAATTTATTTGCCAATGACAAATTCTTAAATGGAGTTTCGATTATTAATAGATTAGTTTTCGACTTGTTGGGTTGGGAAATACTATGGAAAAAAAACGTGTACTAATTTGGTGTAGTTGAAAACTATAAAAATTGTTTAGCATGGAGCTCCCTTCAACACATGTTAGTTCCATGAGCAACCCTTTCCTCTATATAGTAGGCAAAGTATTTAATAGAATTCCAATAAAGAGTTCTACATAATGGAATTGGCCAAATTGCTTTAATTTTGTCAAGAGTATTTACTTATTTTAGTTTTCAAATAATTTCGGACGAGGCATTTTACTCTCTAACTAAATTTAATTACTTCATTAGTCCCCGAAACTGTCCTACATGTCGTGTTAACTTGCTTCGTCAAACGATAAGTGTCCCTGGCCTCCTCTGTGCGGTCATATTAGAACATGGCAACCCTTGGAAGCTGGTCAACTCCATGTCGCCTGCGAGGGAGAAGTGTTAGAATTGATCGAAGCATTGGCAGCGCATCCAGTGGAGGGAAGAATCGGACAGCTAAAGGTGACAACCCAAGATGTCATTGCGGAGCATATGCCATTGTGGTGGAGTCTGGCACAACAAAGAACCTGAAAATGCTATTCTTTGATTTTCCTTATTTCAAGGTAACAATGATGTTATTGTAGTGATCCTTTCGTTAGTTAAATTGCTGTAATGTTTAATCTTTAGAGATCCTGATGTGCTGTTTTTTCTATAAGGCAGCATGTAAATAGAACAGTCAAAATTTTCAAATTATTATCACCGAAAACCTTATCAGGCTAGCATTCACAGAATAGATTAGTCTTCACTGTCAAAATCCAATTTCCTAATTTATTTTTGGGAGCGTCTGCAGTTCAAGCAAAGGATTGCGTGAAACAAAGGTATCTCTACCTGACTCAGTTTCGTCATCAACCGTTGCAAAACTTGTTTCAACCGAACCACTTGCTGCGAGTACAGACTCCTCATCTGCAGCAAAATCAGAAGACAATGGTGGTGTTGTAATGGCAACGACAGAGTGATCACTAAAGTCCCCTTGGCCCTTATTGTTAACTTCCCCATTTGTCCAACAATTTATAAGATTTGTTAGAGAAATTGCCCTTAACAACCACAATTCGAGAAAAGAACAAAAAAAAAACAGAAGAAAACAGACGAGATATTTGAAGTACTAATAGTAATCTAACATATATAATTTACCAACTATGCTACGTGTACACCAAAATCAGTCACCAGTAAAAAATACATGTTAGAATACAAATACAAATAGCATTTTTGATAATTTACTGAAAAGGACGGCGGATTCTGCTGCAACCCTGGTGAGGATGGAGCAGGGTGGATCCGCCATGAAGGTTCCAGCAACCTGACCTGAAGCAGACGCAGCCTCTGAAAGCGAAACAGGAGCACAAAGAGGAGAAGCTCCCTCTGGCTCGATCAGAGAAGATGAGGGAGCCGTGTCCTGTGAAGACAGGGCGAACAGATGTCACGTGGAAGGAAGCTGCAGGGATGCTTCCGGACAGTATCAGCCACAGGGGACAAAGACAACAGCAGTCTGGTATCACAGCAACCGTCAACTTCAGTGGCAGTGGCCATTGATACCGATGCTAGGCCTGATCGGTGAATCATGGAGAGTATGTAGAGTAGCATCTAAGGTCACCTGATGAGGGTAAACCGAGGTCGGGGTCGAGTGGTCCTCATCCCGGCTAGACAGTGACCAGAAATAAAGACACTATGTCTATATGCATAGCATTAACAACTTACTTTAGTAACAAATAAACAATTAAACATTTGTTTTTATTAACTTATTATATATCATACGTGAGATCAGCCTCTTCTAATTTCAATATTTCTCATGTTTTCTGTTTTTGAAAAAGAATACCAACTTAATTTCCTTTGAGCCATACATAAGGGTGTGTTTGGAAACATAATAAAGTCGATATCGAATTGATTTGTAGATCACATGAAGTTACTTTATAGCACAATAATTTCACCCCCTGAACTCGGAACTCTATTTATTACGCTTAGGTGCAAATCTTGCTTAAGGAAAAGTACAAGTGCACGCACTCACTCGTATAACTATAAGAATTGAAGATGTCTAAGATTACCTAGTGATTATGAAAGAGCCGTATGAATAAATGAATGCTCGAGCAACAGAAGTTACAAAAACCCAACTTAAGAACTCCGAGCCACCTAACTTACTATCTTTGACAAAGAAAAGCTATACATCTTATTCCAATTAACTTATCACAGTTCTTTCTGCATCACCTGAAATTAATGTGCTGTCTGGAGACAAACCCAACGTTTTGAGGTCATCCATACCATCAGCATCAGCTTCTGAATTATCGGATTTTTCTTGCTCAGCAACAAGCATAAGCATCTCGAGCTGCTTATCAAATTGCAACGCACTCTCATCTCTCTTGTCGAGCTCAGCAGCTTCAATTTCAAGCCATTTCTCGCGCAAATCATCGAGAAGGTTTCCTTGATCCGATTTTAGATCAGATCCAGGCATGCTTGGGACAGTAGTACGAAGAGAGGAGTCTCCAGATGGTGGAGGGAAAGTCAACAGCATTGCCCTGAACTCTTTGGTATCAGCAAATGTTTCAAAGTTACAAGCAATGGTGTCCAGACAATATTCCCGAATCTTGAAAACACCATACCTGGACAAGGAAATTCTCAGTAGTATTATAACTAAATCAAAAACATAATCTAGCACGCTACATGATTATTAGATGTGAAATCACAAGACCAAATATCAATTATGATGTCATAAATTACAAATACATAAGTTACCACAGAAGGCGCACAACACTTCCAAGACAGACAATTTAATTCTATAACAAATGCTTTTAACCAAAGAGTAATTTCATCCTGTAACAATTTTAAGGCCAATTACACCATTTGTATCATGACATTCAGTTCTTCTGATAGTGTGATTCGTCCAAATAGTTAAGTGAACATAATTTCCATACAACACATTTAAGGTTTCATTCATATCTAGATATCCTCATGTTTATTACCCAGTTTTTTACATCTTACCAGTTGCCACCACCTAATAGTCCATGTTACAACAAAAAGCATAGTACAGAATATATGACATAAAACACTGCCTAGTACTAACCAAGATAGATTCTGCACAAAGGAATTAATATCACTTGGGTAATTCTTATTTACACTCAATCATATTTACAATTCAAGTTTGTAATTCCAGCTCAAGAAATGGCAGGAAATAATGAAATCTGAGGAACAAGCACCACAATATATTAGTTCAAATTCCACCATATTTTCAGAAAAATAGCTTAGCAAAGTACTTATTATGATAAAGCTTGCTAAGCAAAGACTACTTTCATAATTCGAGCCTAAAATGTTTTGAACAGAATTAAAAAAGCATACTAGTGAAAAATATTGAAACAAGCATTATAGGGCCAAATGGTTAATATTTTTATGGAAGAAAGGATAGCTGTCTACAAGTCAACCACTGTTACAACAACGCAGGTAGGCAGGAATGTATAAGCTATGAATCCTATTAAAGGAAAATCCAGTTAAACTGGGGATTAATATAAGGGGAGGAAGCTGTGAAATATCTCTTCATTGCATTTTCATTGTTTGTGCAATCTATAGAGGGCTAAGTCTGAAACCAAGGAACTATTCTCTGTATAGTTAAGTGTTATTTCTATCAATATGTTAACAGAATAAGGGGGAGAAGCATTCTGATATCAGAATTAATAAAACTGTGATGGAGACATTTGAGCATTGGAGGTAAGAAGCATGGCAGGATCAAGAAGACAAGAATGGTGAAGTTTGAAGATTACGGTATATTACGTATCAAGCTAATTAGAAATTAGGGACCAAAATGTAATTGAGTGAACGATGGGCTGGGGTGGGTTTTGTAACTAACCTGCCACCTGGTACAGTTAGTGAGGGAAGAATGAAGAAGAGGGGTATTAATAGTAACTGAAAGGTGGAAGGGGAGGTAGGCATTAGAGTAAGGAATCAGATCAGAATTAGAAGAGGCTGGCTCTCCAACTCTCAGTCAACACTTCTACTTTTTCCTTGTGATTTCGGCACTTTTCCAATCCGATAAAACTATAGCAGGAGAGAAATCATCCTGATTCACTTTCTTTTCATTCAGTACTATGTCTGCCGTGTTAATTTCACTAAGATAACGATTAAGGGCAAAATTGGAAAAAAATGCTGATTAACTATTGACAATAAAATAACTAGCAGTAAAGATAAAATTGAAATTTATTTCAAATGTTGAGAGTGAAATTGAATCAAATTAAACGTTAGTAGTATTTTTAAAGAATTTCAAAAACGCTAAGGACAAAAAGCATACTTTATCCAATAGAAAATTCTCTTGGTTTGTATAAAGGGATTCCTCTGAGAGCAAGGAGTTGCTCTCTATTAGCTATAGAAAACATATTGAGAAAACAATATAGAAATGTTTGACAGATCCCTTCCCTCCACCAAAGTGTAATATCAAACAAGGAACAATAGTTGCAGCCACTAATGTAAAACAAAGCAAGCATGACAGAAATGCAACATACAGGTCTGCTAATATTAACCAATGGCATAGTTCTTCGGGTGACACCATCTCCAAGTGTGGCAACAACACATCAGCCACCGCACGCTTAAGAGGAAATAATAAGTATCTAGAAGCAACGTCAAACATTTCCTCAGCCTGTTCAATACACACTGTCAGTGTAAAGACTATACAAGAAGAAACCAACAGAAATCTATATAAACATATACATACCTGATCTGGGTTTATATCCTGCAAGCCATCAGTGTACCTGAAACAATAAGAGAGCAGAATAAGATTTACAATAATCAAATTTGCAGCAAAAACAGAAATGTCATCATGCTATGAAGGCACCCCTACAAGGAAAATTCTAGAAACATTTATTTAAAAAAAAATACACAAAAAATGGCCTGCAAGAAAATAATAATAATGAATGAACTCAAAACAATCAATCTTCACAAATTAGAATCACTCAACCAGAAACTACTTAAAACAAGCATGATGTTTGAATAAATATTGCAACTAGAAAACAATTGATTGTGTTCATTCAATAGAGATTACATATTCTAACTTGGTATGGAAGATACAAGGTGAAACCAGGCAAATGATTGCATATCAGAAAGATTACATATTAGGTTAATATGAATCAGGAAAAATCATGATTTACAAGATAACATATAGATGATAATAAGCAAACAAAGAAAAGTTATCAACTACTGTCCCTCCACTATTTCAAAGTTCCAGATTTTACTGTGTAGAAAGGAGACTTACATATATTCAATCATTTTCTCAAATGCATCTGTACTCAAATCATGCTCTTCAATGCAAGGAAGTAAATCCAAATATAACTCATCTTCCCCTTCATGGAAGTCCTTCATACGCAACAATCTTGTCTTAAAATATTCAGACCTTGATGCAAGAACCACTTGATGGCAACGGAAATTTTTCCCATCAACTCTTACACATACATCAGCAAGATCATCAATAGATCTACCCATTTTCATAGCACCTATCCCAGCAATCAATTTATCAACTGCATCATCTTGACCGTTTCCAAGGGTTGAATTTGAAAGGGCAGTTTGAAGGATTAGGTGCAAGGCTGCAGGAAGCCTGTCTTCTACAGGAAGGGACAGACCTTGCAAAATGTATCGTTTCTGTGAATTATCTACATCCTTCAACGCTTTATATTCCGCATACTTTTGATGAATGACTTCTTTCTCGAGAATTTTCTGCAGTGATTCGAGGTTGCATACTTTACAGATTCTCACAAGATCTTCCATGTCATCCACGGCAATCTCTAATCTGTCCGAATAAAAGAAGTGTATAAGGCTGTAGAGTGCAGGATATGACAATTTTTCCCGTGGCAATCTCACTTCACTGCGATCTTTCCAATCAGTCTCAAACTTTTTCTTAAAAAATGGTGACCTTGCGCTTAATATGACTCTGTGAGCTTCAATAGGCCTTCCATGTACAATAAAAACTACATCTGGAGGAAAATAGCCACGGCTGGATCCCTGGGTGGATGAAATACCTACTCCAGTAAGATCACTATTGAGTCCCACACAATATCATTATTTGGGAAAAACACAATTAATAATCGTTTGCTCTTTGCAACATTAAAACATCAACTATGACATACCTATTCCACATTAGAAAACAAGCATGGAAAAGAGAAATACAGTACTATTAGAGTGGCTCAAGAATCATTATTGTATGCAGTTGATGATATTATCATATCTTAAAATTCCAACCCCGTAATTAGTGGTCTAAGTAATTTAATAAGTAGCTCACAATTCTTCTGACCTAACACTTTGAGCAGCTAAAAACAAAACTATTTTCTTTAGGTTCAAAATTCTGTGGCACAGAGGAAATTAAAAAAGAAAGGGCAAGGAGATATCATACCCGGAAGATGAAAGTCGGTGTCTGAGAGGTCATAGAAGGAGCGGTTAGCGGGGGAGGAAAGGAAGGTGTCACGGAGGGCGGCCTGCAAGGGGGCCAAGGGAGGGGGGCGGGCCTCAAAGGCCTTGAGGAGTTTGCGGACTTTGAGATTAAGGGCGGCGTAGTGGCAGCGGTCGCCGTCGAAGGTGTGCTCGGAGCAGATGGCGCCGCTCTCGAGAAGCATGCGGGCAGCGTCGAGGTGGCCGGCGAGGCAGGCGTAGTAGAGAGCAACGGAGTCCCACTGGTCGCGGGCGTTCACATTGACACCAGACTCCAGCAGGTAGCGCAGCCGCTCCACGTCCCCCGCCCTCGACGCCTCGAACACGTCCCCGTTTGGGACCTTCTTCAGCGGAACTGACGCCGCGAAGTCCGACGCGTCCAGGTCGATGCCGTCCTCTATGAACGCCATTACTGCCTCAGGATTCTGTTCAGAGAGGGTTTTACTTCTCAGAGGGACTCAGACTCGAACTCTCTAACTAAACTAAATGCCACCCATCCACGTTTATTTATGCAAAATTTTACTTGTAATATTCTATATTATAGGGCCAAAGCCTAAACTACTAGAATTATTAATAATTATAATTATATATTTATATTATATTATCGTTTTCTATAAATATTTATATTCTTTAGAGTCCATAATTTAGAGATTAATTCTTTATTTTTATCTGTCTAAGTTTAAGGTTTGTGTTAAATTAAAATAATATGGCTTCAAATGTAGATAATGGTACATCCAAAAAGATTGCTAAAATATTGCTTCAAGAAGTAAGAGTAACAAAGCTTGGAAGCATGGTATTTCACTATTTCTATTGATGAAGATGCCAAGGGAATAAAGTGTAACACAATTCAACTCTTTTTCATGTTATTTCATAAACAAGTACAATGAACTATATATAGTCAAGATTATGACAAATATTGATGGGGATAATTTTATATCTATAAAAAAGAATAATTGCTAAGTATTGACCTGAGAAATAACAGGAGAATGAACTGCATTGACGTTATCAAACTCCAGTGACCAACTTTTACCACTTGTCCTTCTATTTGCTGGTCAACATTTCTAAAAGTTCGGCACCAGTAATGCATTAGCACAATGGGAAATAAAAAATTAGCCATTGATCACAGCTTTAAGAACACTTTATAACTCCACCCCGAGAAAGAAAATGTTAAAACTAGTAAGGTGAAAAGCATATATATATTCTCAATCTTCGTCTTTGCACGTCAAAAGTTGGTACTAATAAATTGAAAGCATTTTTTGAAGACGCATTGGAACATAATAACACATTATCAATGGCCAATATTGTTACTAGTTTGCTTCTGGTATTATTGATTCGCATTACACCAGTGCATGGGAGAAAACCACTGCAAGAAAATAATGAATTGCCAGCATCGTCGTCTATAGCTGCAGCAGATACCGGTATTTGCAAAATAATGGTAGAGAAAAACGGTTACACTTGTGAAGAACACAAGGTGCATATTATTACTTACTGTAATAAGTTTATTCCCATGTATACCATTGGAGGTATTTATTTTTTGAAGGAAATTTCTTTTCTTTTCTTTTTTTTTTGTTGAACTCGATCAGGTTACGACAGAAGATGGTTACATCCTTAGTCTGCAGAGGATGCCGAAGGCGCGATCCGGTAAGGCAGCAAACAAGCCACCAGTTTTCTTGCAACATGGACTCTTTGTGGTAAGTTGTGTTACTGCAATAGAGATATGAGAAGTTGGATAATGTTAGAAAAAAAAAAGAGTTAGAATTTATTTTATTTAACGTTCATTAATTATAGACAACTATATTTATTTTGTTTTAATTATATTTTTTCCAGGATGGTATAATATGGTTGTACAACAATCCAGAAGAATCATTGGGATATATCTTAGCGGACAACGGCTATGATGTGTGGATCGCCAATTCTCGTGGGTCAAGATATAGCAAAGGCCATACATCACTTGCTCCTGATGAAACGGTTATTTTTTATTTTTTATTTTTTATATTAAGTAAATACGCTTAATTATTTCATATAAGATATAAATTTTTATATTTGATTTTGAAATTCGACACCAAACAAGACTGGAGAAAGAGAATGGAGCTTACTTGTTTGGAAGGGTCGTCCACTTTGTTACGTTATAAAACTTTTGTCATATTTAAAATAAGTATAGACTTAAAAGATAGATCCTGACATAATTTAGTATTGAATTTGGAAAAAATCAAAGCGACTTCATTTGGCACACGAACACTCTTACAACTTGTGTAAATTTTAACTACTAGATTTGAGCTAATTTATTCTATTATTAATAGGCATATTGGGATTGGTCATGGGATCAGTTACTGAGTTACGATCTTCCTGCTTCAGTTGGATATGTATTCAAACATACCGGTCAAAAAATGCACTACGTGGGTCATTCCTTGGTGAGTTCTGATTTTTACTTTTTGTTATCTTATTTAAATCATCCTACTATACATATGTGTGTTTATGAATAACCATAACTTGGAATTTCAGGGTACTTTAATAGGTTTAGGTGCATTCTCCGAAAATCAACTATTGAATATGTTGAGATCAGCGGCATTACTTAGCCCAATTGCTCATTTGAATCATATTACTTCACCACCATCAAAGGTTGCTGGTGACCTTTTCATGGCAGATGTAAGATACACATAAACCACACAAATTAAATATACTCTACTTGAGCAATGAAAATGTCAACAAATACAAAATAACAAAATTATTCTCTTTTTTTGATATTTTTTACAGAAAGCTTACTGGTTAGGCATTCGCAAAATCGTTCCCAACGAGTAATAAAAAGAATCTTATGTTGAGTTTTCACTTCTTATCTTTTTCAAAACTTTTCACTACTAATATGCTCTTCTAATGAATAGGGCAATTGCATCCAAACTTTTGAAGAAAATTTGCAAAGCACTAAAACCGAGGGATTGTTCAAATATGTTAGATCTTTTTACAGGTACTTGTATCATTGGAATGATGAATTTCAACACTTTATTCATATATATATATATATATATATATATATATATATATATATATATATATATTGATTCCAGTAAAATAAGGCGTTATTTTGAAATTTATTAATCAAAATTTTAGGTCCCAATTGCTGCATAAATGGTTCAAGGCTGGAATTAATTGCTACTTATGAACCACAAGCATCATCAACGAAGAATTTGATACATCTATCACAAAGTAAGTATTTCAATTACATAATAATATTTGAGAATTTTGTTATTGACGGGTATTTTTTATTAGGTATTCTATATTAAAAGTCTTATCTTATTGATAATTTTATTTTATAAATTTTAAGTAACAATATATTGTTTGATTTGAAGCATTTTATTTATATTTTTATAAAATACTAAATTGATGAACTAATGTTTCTTCATATATGGCTTCAATTTGAATAGATATAAGAACAGGGAAAATTACAAAGTATAACTATGGACATCGAGAAGAAAATATACAACACTATGGACAACCTAATCCTCCTCCTTATGATATGGCTAACATTCCAAAAGAATTCCCACTTTTCTTTGGCTATGGAGGGACAGACATGTTAGCTGATGTAACGGATGTCCAAATTTTGCTGTCGGAGCTCAAAGATCATGACAGGAATAAGCTCGTGCAGGTGTTTATCAAAGACTATGCTCATGGTGATTTTGTTATGGCTGTCAATGCTCACAAACTTGTTTATGATCCCCTTATGTCTTTCATCGCTGCGAATTGATATTGTACATCAAATCTTGTAAAAGTAGGTTTCATTTCAAGGTTTCAATAAAGCAAAATACTCATTCAACAATGCAAAACTAGTTAGATATTTTTGACAACCACAACTACGGAAAAGAAAATACGTATAAAAAGTATAAAATAGAAATATATACAGTAAAAGAGTCATAAGGCTGGCTTGTCGAAAGACCATTAAACTGGTTTTTTGTTTTTGAAATAAAAAGCTCAACACAACAAGGTGGAGTATCAACGTCTCAACAAAAAAGTACTAAACAGATAAAATAAACTAATTCCTAATCATCTTCGACAAAAGCTATCAACAACCCAAAAGATCAAATATCATTCCACTCTTTGTAACTCTTAATCGACCTGTTAACTACTTCTGTAATACTTGATTCTGTCATTCCTTTTCAACCAAGTGCTCCAAATTATAATAATAAAACCAAACTTATCAATATTCCCACATAAACTTACAGCCATTCAACTGGTTCTAAGGCTAAAACGACCAAATAAAATAAAATCATGTCTTTCAAATCAAGACACATATAGTAAATATATTAGTAGTGAGAAAAAACAAATCTTATCAGAATGAACATAGAAAATAACATAAATTTGTCAGTGATGTAATGATGAAGCTGGTAGTGATGGGTAAGCCGTAGAAGAAGGGTAATTTGAAATTTTTTGATAGTTTTGTAGAGTTTAAACAGTTTTATCATATAGAGTCAATCTTTTATGAGTACAACTTTAATTTTCTTGTTTTGTGGATAAATTTATTGTGTCCAAATTTTTTGTAGTTAAAAATGACTATTTATTTAATTATAGAGAAATCTTAGAGAACTATCAGAATTTATTATTTTTGTCCATCACTTAACCATCAATTCAATTCTTTTAATCTAGTTTCTTTAGTTTAGTAATCCATCAATATATTTTATCCCATACTTTTAAATATTGATAACTAAACAATGACAAAAAATAATAAATTCTAATAGTCTGATAGTCCTCTAACATTCCTCTTAATTATATTTATAAATTAAAAAAATTATTAATTACAATATATTTTTTTTATGATTATGATCTTTATTTTCTTTTAGGAGAGTAATCAAACTATTTAGGAAGGTATGCATAACTACTAATAAAAAGTATATAGAAAAAATGATGCCGTTTTAAAATAAATTAAAAATGTTATATTTTAAAATTTGATAGGGACAAAAGTATATAATTTAGAAATAGAGAACACAAATAGTATTATATAATTATATCTGAAGATGGAATATATTTCCCTCTAAATTATGTTCCATTCTAGTCTAAAGGAAAACATCTGCAACCTTTACAAAAAGCTTTGCATTACATTAACTTGAAGGTTCTTGTGTAGAAACCATTGCGCAACGAAGTTCAACTAGTGCGACTGCTTCATTAATTGCATCCATCACTTCTAGTTTGCCTCTAGTAACAGCTTCATCCATTGGAGTCCTCTCATGACTGAAAACATGATGCATTATGAAAAAGGGATGCATGAGAAAAAGTAAAGCACCGCATAGATAGATACATACATTTTGAAACGCTTCAAACTCAAGTAACGTGACGAACCTGTTCAAAACACCAACATTAGCTCCAGCCATGATTAACTTTTTCACAACCTGAAACAACACTTGCCTGTTATAAGAAAGAAACCATCATATGTGAAATAAGGAGGGATGCTCTTATTACAAAACAGTATTACCTCAACATGTCCATTGAGACAAGCCCAGTGAAGAGGTGTATTCTTTTCCTCGTTTGCAACATTAAGATCCTGTCGTTCAAACACCCATTTTTAAACCCCCATCTTGTGCAAGAGCATAGGTGGAGAGGGAAACATGAGAGAAATATAAAAGGATTCGAGAGTCAATTTCCACATTTCATTTACCCCTTACTTTAGACGAATTGATTCTTAAACTCTCATAGTTTGCAATCTAATTCTCATTCCTTTCAAAGCAGTGTGGATACTTTATCTAGTTAATTGATGTAGCACATCCCATGAATGACATTCCCAACATTTAAAACGGATTCTTTAAGTCTTTCCTAGTGCTACTTTATATGTGGGATTAGGATGAATTACATACATTCATCAACAAGTACAGTCAAATAGGGTAAAAGATGAAATAAATATCAAGTAAATCATGTCTGATTTTTCCTAGACCGAAGCATACCAAAATGTACAAGCTATAGATTGATCCACTGAAAACACTCTAATTAAACACAACAGTTACAAACATTGGTGTTTTTATTTGCAGGGAGTGGACACAAAAATTCTCATATATATTATTTGGTAAAACAAAGTAAAAAATTGTTCGAACTGCTTTCTGAAAGTGATAACACTATTACTTGTAAACAAGGGAAAAAAATTAATTGTAATGAACAAAAGTCACACAATTAGTGTCTGATAACATCGTTCTTAAAATCTAAAATTACTACAATAAACGTAATAATATTAACAAGATTGAAACTCAGAATCTGCAAAATCCTCAAATAATGAAATGTTATATAGTTTTTTGGATAATGTTTTGTTTAAGTCCCTAATGATTAGATTAAGCCCTAATTTTATCCCTAATGTTTGAACCACCTTATATTTATATCAAACATCTTATTATTGTCCTCCAGTCAAAATTCAACCTTTTTCTTCCAAAAATACCCTTTTTTATCCTTCATCATCATCGACTATTTATTCTTCTTCTCCAACCAACCAACTACCATATTACCACAACCACCAGTCCACCACCATGCAACTGCCACTTCATTCTCTTTCTCAAATCCAACCCTCATGGCTTATCTCCCCCCTATCTTTCTCCTCTCCTTTCATTGAACAATATGCCCTTAATTTGATAATTTCCTTCGCCTGACAGCCATAAAATGTACCATTATCCATTCCATTACGTATTGTGGTCCTTCTCCTGTACCTTCATGTTTCATGAACTCACGCTCAAACTAAAGCCACCACCATGCAACACCACTGTTTTCAACACGTTCACCCATTTCCCATAACACCCTCCTTCTCGCACGTCCCATACTTTTCCTCCCCCTTCTCTCCATTTTGGAACCTTGCTTCACCCCCTCGCCAACTCCAGGTCCCTCTCGGCTCTCATGGCCAAACAACTCCACTGTTATGTCATCATCTGCAATCCACAACACCTACTTCAAAACAAAGCTTGCTGCATTCTACGCTTCATATGGCTGATATGAGAGAAGCAAACAATATATCTGACGAAATTTCGTCAAAGAACTTGTTTTTTCTGGAACTCAATGATCATAGGTTATGCTTGTAAAGTTTTCTGTTGAGGTTTAAGTACAGGGATATGTTTGCTAAGTTTGGTGAACTGGGGATTGAGAGGTAGTGTTTGATGAAATGCCTTAAAGGGATTTGAGTTCATGAATACTCTCATGTCAAGGTATGTGAAGAATGGTGAAGCAAGCTGAGGTAACAAATAGGACAGCTGAAAAAGTTAGTGGGGAGGGCACGAGTGAGGGATGAATTCTGATATAGGAGAGACGACTGAGTGTATACAAGGTGGGACAAAGGAAATCAATAGGGCAGAAAAGGATCTAGGTTGGGCATGACCTTAGGAGAGTGGTAGTCTCTGAAATGCTACCTTGTTTCTTTCCTTTCAGTACTTAGTTCTTCAATGAATACAAAGACTGGGAAGGTATCACCTTGAAATCTTCCACCTGCTCTGTTTATTATCCAGTCTCTCTTCCACTCTTTCTTCCATTCCCTTCCATCATTCTATACTACATCTTCTACTCTTCTGCTGCTACTACAGCAGAACATCACTGAACATGATTTGACACCACTAAATTGAAAAGTGCAAAGATAAAAAGTGGTGACGGCCAATTGAGTGATTTGCTATAGGACAGAAAACAACTTTCCATACAGTGGTAATTGAACAATGACTTAATTGAGATGATAAAAAAGACAGCAATAAAAAGAATATTTATGAAAAAGCCACTCACCACACCTTGACCAATTAAGTACTCCACAATTTCAATATGCCCATTAGCAGCAGCCATATGAAGAGCTGTATTCATATATTAAAGGAGCAAAGTTAACTACAAATGGAAGGTAAAGTGCATCATAACCACTTCGTTTTCTTAAATTTGGTTATCCATGCCAGAGTTACTAATTTTATATAACCATATATATACCTGTCCTACCCTGTTCATCCTTGGAATCAAGAGGAACACCATTAGATGCTAAGATCACAACATCATCCATGTCATCATACCTCGCGGCCTTCAAAACATTCAATACTTCACATTCAGATTCATGCTAACTGAAAGAGTTTATGTGTAGCAAACAATAAAATGGTAGAAGTTTGTCATTACCTCAAGCAAGGCTTCCACATTCGCTGACATCATTTCAGGCAGTGCTTGCACTGCTGTATTTGCCTCTGCCTCATCCATTTTCAGTCCACTTCACTGTTCAAGCCAAAGAAAAAACATGAATCCAAAAATCTATATTGGTGTGTTTGGAAGGTGGGCTGAATTTTATTTGACCATGTTGGTAGGTACAAGGTTAAGAATAGCATAAAATTCCTCTGACTGAATTTTATTTGACCATGTTGGTAGGTACACGGTTCCTTGGAATTAACATTCCTGTGTTTGGTAAAATGGAATATTCTTGGGCATTTTATGCTATTTAACTAAAATAGCCCTAATAATTTTAACTAAAAAATTAGCATCTGCCAAAATTAACATTATTAAGTTAAAAAATACCATCCTAAAAACATGACAACACTAACTCAAAAATCAGTAACTTAAAATCAACAATTTAACTAGAAGAAAATGATATTACCTACAAAGGCAACAATATTTACTACATAAATAAAACTTTAATCTCACAAATTATACCAAGGTAAAGAATTAACAATTAACAATAATATTATATAAATGGACAATTCTATTGGAATTTGTTAATTTACATGTTTATGATGATGTTATATAAAAGGACATTTTCTAATTAATCTTACTAACTATTGTGACCCTCAAACCTATATACTTAACTTAATTTCCAAACTATGCCCAAAACCCACTTATCCAAGATTGAACCAATTTCCTGTTTATTCCATAACTACAAATTACCTAACTTTATTCTTTACCCATTCGTCAACTTATCTCCTAATCTCAGAATTCACTCACCTTAAAACTCAAGGATTTAGAAACAACTAATCCACCTACCAAGGGGCAATGGGCCTCAACCAGCATCATTATAATCATTCTATCATCAATTAATCATCACCAAAATCATGAGATAACCAAGTCCATCACACATAATCCCTACTTACTTTCATTTAAATATTAGAAAAAATTTGACATAACCTTCCCTAAAACTTGGACATATTTCCTTTAAGGTTCCATTAAAACCAACCATTCCTCGACAATTTCTCAACCTCTAATACGTTAAAAAGATTTTCAAATCAACTTTCATTATTATAATCATGAACCATAAACAAATTCCTTTTGGATTTCCAACCTAGAAATTTAGCACCAATCATGATCTCAACACCACATTAAACTCCAATTAAACTAACATAACCATCAATCCTCAACCACCACCACAATCAACCATAATTAGGCTTTCTATATTCATAAACTTGAGTAATCATAAACCATTCATGACCATCGTCAATCATAAAAATTAGATCAATCAAACTCTCATTAAAGGTAAACAATCCATAAAACAATCATCAACCCGTACATACTTTTTTATTAAACTTGCAATTGTAAATAAAAATGCTTTAGTTTAAAAGAAACCCGTACCTCAATTTGACTAATTTTTTGTGTGTGGTGCAGAAAATGAAGGTGGCTGCAGTGGTGTTGACCAGCAGTGCAGCTGTAGGGACAGCTGTAGAGGTGTGGAATCCGGCTCTGCAGCAACAAGGCAGAAGCAGAACAGAGAGGGCAAACCACAGTGGCAAAGACCAAACAGTGTGGCCGCAGTGGTGCAGCAGCTCTCTCACAGCCGTCATCCTCACCTTCTTCCTCTGTTTCCCTCCCTTTCCATTCTTTTATTTTAGTTCTTTCTTTCTCCCTCTACTCTCTTAGGGTGTCTGTGATTTAATGTGATTACAGTTTGAAGTGGGTCCAGCTACTCTTGGAGACTCGTGCCTCGGTTCATCTTAGAGTAGGGATGTCAACAGGGCGGGGCGGAGCCGGGGATGCCTCCCTGCAACCTGTCCCCAAACCCTGATCTGCTCCCCGTCCCTGTCCCCGTTCCCAATCCCCATTGTGGGGGAATATTTACCCCCATCCCCATTCCCTGCTTCCCCGCAATCCCAGCACTCCCCATTCCCCATCTCTATAATGGATCATTTCTATGAATTTTTTTTTAAAAAAATTGATAAAAAAAATCATAAAACAGTGAACAACATACAAATATATCTTGACCAATATTACAAAATACAAATCAATTGAAATTCAATATCATGTCCAAAAAGATAAAATAACACATCATAGTATTTCTCAATAGTTTTAACACAAATTAAATTTCTAAAAATGTCCATAAAACAAAGTCTTCACCTTCAAACATTGTCTCATTACCAAAGTACAACTTCCAACAAACAACTCCAAATTCTCTTTTAAAACAACAGAATACATAAATATGTTAACATATATCATAAACAAGCCATTACCGACTAAGAAGCCTTAGCCACCCAAATAATTTCAAAATAATATTTACTAGGAGCACAGATTTAAAAGGAAAAGGGCTAAACAGTAACAGAATATTAGGCATAGCATTAATCTAGTGAGGCAATGACTACCACCATTCTTATTCCTTAATGTTTATATTCAGGAGAAAACATTGGGCAACCTAAGACATGGCTAAGACAAGCAAGTTGCTTACTCCATTTATTTTTTACTTAAATGTGCAAGTTGTCATTTGCACTTGATTCAACCCATTTCAAATATATCCGTACATGATTTTTTTTTTTCTTATCCCATTTTCTTCAGAAAAAAATTAAAAAAGAGAGGAAAAAAGATAGGGGGAGGGGGCAGAAAAAAGAAGGCATGGAAGAAGAATGCAACACAAACCTAACAACAGAAGAAATAAATATGCTACAAGTCTCAGGAATCCTGAAGATCACTAATACAAACATTTTTCACTTCACATGTAAATCAAAGTAGTGTATTTTTAGACCCTGTAACTTCCACTAAGTTTCACTTTCACATTTGAGAATTGAGATACCAAGTGTAAAAAATTTAACCCAAGAAGAATAAACCCGAAGTGTAATAGATTACAGAGAGGGAGAAAGTATCCAACCTGAAGTGGAAGAGGAGGAGGAGGTACGACCGGCGGCTTCTTTCGAGCGGACGCGAGAACGGAGCAATGGCAAAGAGGAGAGCACGGAGCAGCGGCAGAGGAGAATGGACGCGGCGGTGAGGCGGGTGAGCAAGAAGAGTGGAGCGGGTAGCTGCAGACAGAGGGAACGGACTGATACTAGATCTAGGTTTCTTCACCAGAATTTTATTCTCCAACATAAAATTTGAAATTTTAATATTTGTTTAATATAAATATTAAGACATAATTTTGATTTTTCTTTTAAATGTAGCTTTAGAGATAAGGAAAAGAGATAAATGAAAATTAGAATAAAGATTTATATATGAAACGACTAAAACATCTATAATAAAAAAATATATATATTTAAGGTAGTTAGGCAAATTTACAAATTTTGAAAATTAATGAAAACAGGATGGAAATTTTTACGTGGATTTCTAGACTAATTTTGATAGAATTTTGTTTTATATTTCTATTTTTACGTTAATTTTTTTTAATTTTTATTTAGAACAATTTTCGCATAAATTTTGCACATCTAAGAGTTTTGTCATTTTTTTTAGATTCAATTCGGACCACCTTATTTTGTTAAATAAGTAGAATTTGGTTTTTTTTAATTTATAAAATTATAAGATTAAAATTAAAAAAAATCTACAAAACTTGTTGAACTAACCCATGAAAATATTATTGTGTAGAAATCAATTATTTTTAATTTAAATTTTTAATTAATCAATCATAATAAGTCTCAAAAAAAATTAACGAGCCTAAATTATTTACCCACATTTCTTAATTTCTTATCATAATTCATAGCCTAGCCACCATTAAACAATGAACATTGATATTAGAAATGTTTCGCTGTGTTAACATTGTTCTCTTGAAAAAATTAGTTTGACATCTTTTATATAGCAAAGAGAAGTTTTAAGTTCAAATGATGATAGCTAAATATTTATCTGATACTTCACTTTGAGAGTTGTGCATAACCCATCTTATACTTGATCAAAAAAGCTAGCAGATAACTTAAAAAAGAGTATTTTTGATGTATTAAACCGTTGGATTAATCTTTTTAGTTTAACAAATAAAAACTAGAGGGCCTTTGCGAATGAATGTTCCTTATATTTATATTAGTAATTTAGATTTCAAGGTACAAAATGTTTGGAAGGATAGGAGGTGATGTTTAGAGAAGTATTATTCTTCTATTCTGGATAATGTGTAGATTGAACTCGACAGATACAATTTTATTGTTCAATGTGGACCACAAACTAATTGGATTTGGAGATATTCTAACTTTTATACCGCTAAGAATGGATATGAATGGGTTGCACAAATGATTTTTTATAACAATAATTAATCGTGTGTGACTTGTTTTTCAAGAGGCTTTGCCTACTACGTTATTTCGAGCTAAAAGAGATCTTGCTAATTTTGATATTTATCTTCGCTGCTACAATAAAGTGGAGTCTGTTTTTTATTGTTTGCATGATTGCAATATGGCTAAAATTATGTGGTAAAGAACGGTTTTTTTTTTCTCAATCTTTTTTCTTGAACTATAACTTACAGGATTGGTTTGTTTTAAATGTTAAGAAGAATAATTTTCTTTTCTTGACTGCTGTGTGAATTTGGCGAAGCCGTAATAATAATATTTTTAATTTTGATCAATTTTGGTCTCATGATCTCTAACTAAACTTCAAATCCTTATATATAATTTTTGTCAAAATTTCAACAAATTAGTTTATGTCCAAAAAATTAGTGCACCTCCTTTTTAATTGATTAATTGGGTAGTTTCACCACTGAATAATCACCTAAAAAAATGTAACACACATATGCATCTCTTTGAAGTGGCTAAAGTTATTATATCATAAATTAGAATAAAAATAATTTGTGACCGTGAATGCATGAACCCGCTCCCTAAACTTAGTGATAGAACTAAAGAATAATAAAAGAATAAAGACCTCAAACTACCAAAATACAACAAAAGAGAAAAAGATAATAGTAATAGTAATAGTTCAAATGATTAACATATGTAAAGAAGTAAACAATAGAAGCGATAAAATAATTAACAAGCAAAAAACTAAATAGTATTAAGAGATTTCAAAAATTAACATTTGGTTGTTTTATCTATATCCTTAGCGACACTTAGATTAATATAATCCTCCTCTTATTACTACTCAATATTATCTCATTTGTTCTCATCGAATTATTTTTTTTTCATTAGACTTATTGTTAACAAGAAATTTATCAATTGACATTGTAGCTATTTTTTACTCTTTTTCCATTTTAGTTGGATTTTTTTGCAAGTTATCACACTCTTCAACATCATCCACAATTGTGTTTGTGGTCTTCCTTTTCAAGTCTTGCTCCATTATAAATTAAAATACTTCTTCAATATTCTTATGAGTCATAGCAGTAGGCTTAAAAGGAAGACATTTATCTTGTATAGAGATAGATCCTTGAGATTAAGTCAATTATAGGCATATATACCTTACTCTTTAAATTCTACTCCTTTTCTTTTGTAAATGTATCTGTTTTCTCTAAAACCAGCTATTTTTCTTTTGCAAGAGTTTTTTTTTTTTGTATAATCTCCTCTTTTATTTCCTTTTGCAAAAATGATGGTTTTTTTTTTTTAATTTCATTCCCTTTCCCTATTACCAAGAGTTTTGATCAGCCTCAATTGTTGTTGTTGTCATCGTTATTATTGTTGTTGTCGTCGATAATAAAATATCTTTTCTCGCTTGACTTATATCCTTGTGAAGAACTTTGCATGCATTTCAGCACTTGACTTTGAATTTATTTTAATATCAATAATTTTTTGGTTTTTTTAAAATAAAAAATAAAAAATAAAAAAAGTATGAGAGGAGTATATATAGAAAGTTATTGACATAACGATAGCATAACCCAATCTCAAACATTGCTTAAAATTTATCAAATATAAGAAATTCACCTTATAATGTTGAATTATGAATGATAATGTCAAAAAGTTTTTACAACCAAGATATAAATCATGTTTTGGCTCCTCCTCAAACAACTTATATCTTTGCATTTTTGTTTGGCCCATCCTCATCTTTATTTCTTTTATGAACATGCCTAAACATCTGCCTTAGTAAGCTTTCAATGTTATCAACAATTTTTTTTTTGGATTTCAATACCGCCATAATTAATGTCCATGTGACTTATCTTCTTGACGTGATAAACCTATACAATGTAGCATTTTTGAAATTTTTTATTTATTAGATGATCATAAACTTCATTCTTTTGTCTCCAACTAAAGTTGCTATTATAAATATACATATGTCTAATTCTAATTAATATTAATCAGTTAGCTATTATATTTAGTGTGCAATATATTTCAAACAATTTTACTCAAGTGTTGGTAGCAATATAATAGTGAAGCATGATGATTTAGAATTTGAGGTGTCAAATAGGCTGACTTGGCTGTTTAAACTCGCACATTTAAACTCACAAGTTTAAATAAGATGCCAATTATGTATGAAATATATAGTTATATACAAGCCTCCAAAATGGTGTCCTGGCTCATTTAAGGAAATCCCAACTGGCTAAATAGATCAACTTGTGTTTTTTGTCTAAATAGGTCATTTTCAATTTAAATTAATCATGTTTTAGATTAAATATTAACTTCACAAAAAAAAATTTTGCCCTTTTAATTATTGGGTTGAAACTTGAAATATTTTTTGTTAGAACTTAAGATATATAAAAAAAAATAATAAGAAAAAAATTAAACGAGCTAAACGGGTCAGCTAGTTTATTTTGCAAGCTAGCCCATTTAATCATGAGTTAATTGGGTTAAACCTATTTAACATCTTACTTTTATAGGCCTAATTTTAGAGCAAAAAATCTACTCATTTTGTTAAATGATCCCGTCCGATGGACTCGACCCATTGTGACGGCTTTAATTAAAATGTTGTAAAATTATTATCAATTAATATGAAATAATTCGATCTCTGTTTTAAAAAACAAAAATAGAGCGTGAATATAAATTTAGCAATATATATATATATATATATATATATATATATATATATATATA
The DNA here is from genome assembly GCF_014773155.1 of Arachis stenosperma. Lineage (NCBI taxonomy): Eukaryota > Viridiplantae > Streptophyta > Magnoliopsida > Fabales > Fabaceae > Arachis > Arachis stenosperma. The sequence goes on from NC_080385.1 coordinate 182,744, forward strand.
TTTGCCAAATGGGTAGACTAAAGAAACTAGATTTGTGCATTGTTTAAATTCTTTTCATGGAAGAGCAAGTCACGGAAATGATTTTGACTACGACGAGAGAAAAGGGAGCTAATTTTAAGATTAAGATCGAGCAATTCAATTATATTTTTATGAACAAAAAATATTGTTCTATAACACATCTAACTTGATACCATCTGTATAACTTGGCACGAGGTAGATATAAATCGGAGAATGTTCGCAACAAATGATAAGATTAAATTGCCAACTATATTATACTGAAGCTACCACATTTCCTTTAAGTTCCGCAACAGATAAAGTTTAAATAAGTCAAGTATAATGGACTAAAGAGAGTCTAAAAGAGGACCATCCACCCAAGGGCAAAGGAAGATAACAACATAAAAAAACTATACTTTAGAGAAAAGGATTATTATTATTTAAGATATTTTGTTGACTTAAGTGTCAAAATCCTTTTTACAAATATTTTGATGTGCCTTTTTGTTCACAAAAAACCAACGTATATCTCATTCAAAAAGTAGGATGAAGTTACTTCTCCTTTCATCGGAACGAATTATACCTCGACCAGTCTTCTTACACAAAAATATTTGGAGTCCACCATGAGCCGAGTTATTATACTCACCCCATTATTTTTTGTTTCTATATTCTTTTTTGTCTTTTTGCAGGAATCTAACCATGGTTGATGAATAATCCCCTCATGTTGATGCCCAAGGAGTTATTGACTATGGTTGTTGCACTACAAGCTAAAAACCAGAGGATGGACGAGCAGTTAGCTCAGCGTAATGATGATATGAAGGTTAACACTAATGGCAACGTGAATGATGACTATACCTTCAAGACCAACATTGTAGAGGCAACTCCAACTAAAGGAGCTAAAGGACCTTCTAATCTCTTTTCTAAGGAGATCATGAGTTTCTAAATGCTCATGAACTTCACTCTACTTACAACCTAATGTCATATAATGGGCTCAGTGACCTGAACTTACATATCACCGAATTCCGTTCTATGATGTTATTGAACAGTGACTCTGACTCTATCTTATATCATTGATTTTTAAACTTTTTAGATAGTGTTGTTTTACTGTGGTTTTATTCACTGATTGCAAGTTCTATTTCTACATTTTTGGAGTTCGCTGATATTTTTACTAACAACTTTACTGCCTCAAAAATATATGTCTATGACTTCAACTACTTGAACACTATCAAGCAGGGCCAACATGAAAGTAACTAAGATTATATGACAAAATTAAGCAAAATAGCAATGGAATTCCCGATCTTAATCCAAACATCCCCCTCCATGCTCTCAAAAGTGGTATTTTGTTGAGTTAAGAGTTGATTTGGTATCTTATGATGACAAATATAATTAACTACTTCCTATTATAACTAATCTTTATGATAAGCATCATAAGAATCAATCAAGGATGATCAATCAAGCAAGATGGAATGTGCAAATCATCAACATTAATATGCATATCATATCAAGCTAAGTTAGGAAAGAGATTGCACAATCAAAATAGCAAGAAACACTCCAAGAATCAAGCTCATGAGCAATTGAATAGCTATTGCATTTGTATCAAGCTAAACAAGGAATGAATTCTCATTCAAACCAACAGCTAAGAGCATTAAAAGTGCACCGCCTAGCTTGATCAAATTAGGAACGATTTCAACATTAAAGAAAACAATCAAACTCTATCAAAGAATATTCTATCAAGGAAGAAGGCAACCATTTTTGTGCATATTGAAGACCATAGAAACAACCCTTGTTTTTTCTTGTTTTTGAGTGTGTTCTTACTTCTCTTTTGTCTAAATTCAAGTTTCTTTTGAGAGATACAAATAGCAAAGAAAGTAGTGCATAAAAAAACCATTAACCTTTGTTTGATTGTTTTGATTTGGAAAGTATACTGGGTTTGAGTATACTTGGTTCCGTTTAACTAGGTTGGATTAGAACCTAGGTGATTTACTAAGCTTGGGATAGTTTATGTGGTTTACAAGAATGTGAGTCTCTTGGAATTGGTGATTGTAATATATCTTGATTACAATAAAAATTCTATCATTGTTGTAGTGGATACTGGACATAGGTCACATTGCACTTCGCAGTTGAACCAGGATGTGTCACTCTTCTCCTTTCATGTTTTTTGTATTTTCTGTTATACATAATCAGGAGGAAAAATCACAAATAATATCCTGATTTATTAATCCGCTGCATTATCTATAAAAGTGGTTCTTTGATTCAATTCCATTCTCAACTCACTTGAGAACCTTCAGTCTTCGACCAGAAAAATTTTAAGAAGCCCTCGTTGTTTGCCAAACCAAAGACTTTAGCAGAATTTCGTGACAAGGCCAAAGAACAAATGGAGATAAAAGAGGTTCCCCAAGCTAGGAGAAATGAGAAGCACACTTTCAACCAGGAGGATGATAAGCGCAACAAGTCTCAGGGTTCCTGCAATAATCGAAAGCCATTCAAATTGACGCCTTGATATGATTCATATACACAGTTCAACACAAAAGAGAGAAGATTATTAAGGAAATCCAACATTCAATACTCATTAGACCTCTGAGCAAGCAGACACTTATCAAGACCAGACGTACATGGACACATTAAAGTATTGCAACTTTCATAAAAAATACGAAAACACTACTTATGACTATGTAGTAGCCAAGGGCCTCTTTGAAAGGTTAGCTCGACAAAGGCTCCTGAACAAGTACATTGTCAACCAAACACACTGAGCACCTCATAACAGCACATACCCAACAACACGAGGCACAGTTTCAGCTGGAATAAAACATAAAGACAAAAACAAATGGGTTATCTCTGATACACCAACACAACCCTGAGGTATAATTAATTGTATTTCAAGTGATTTTGCTGTCGAAAGTTGCACTAGCTTGACAAGGAAACACACTTACCAAAGGATTTTTGTCATGGAAGGAGCTAACATTTGTCAATCAAGTTAGCTTGATATGCCACCCATCACTTTCAAGCATACGAATTTTAAATTTCCAACTCAAACCTCGAATATCTAGTAGTTATCTCAATACTGGTTGAAAACCAATTAGTCAAAAAGGCATTGTTAGACCTAAGAAGCAATATCGATGTCTTGTTCCACTCATCATCTGGAGAGCTGGTAGGATTTTTTAGTGAAAGTGTCCATTTACTAGGTTATGTATAGTTAAAAGCAACCATAGGAGAACACCCATACACTAAGGCGACAGATATACAATTTCTAGTGGTTATTCGCCATAGTCCTTACAATATAATACATGGAAGACCTTTCCTAAATTGACTATTGAACCTTTGGTAAAGGAAAATGACTCTCATCAATTTTATACACAATTTGAGCTCAATACCCTCCAAAGTCAAAGTAATGTTAAAAGAATGTGTAAGACAAGTTAAAGTCAATTTCATGCATTACATAAGAGTGTATGTCTAATAAGGGATCATTTTATTTTCATGTAAAGAAAACTTAGGAGAATGTTAAAAAAATCAAGTCAAAGTTCATGTATTTTGCATTTTGGATGATTTAATGTTATAAACATTCAGTCATGAGTTACATGTGTCATAACATAAGTAAATAAGAAGCCTTTAAAAGTCACACCACTCCGATTAACAAAAACTTTTGAAAATAATAATTAAACAACATTACATCGTCACTGTTTTTATTTTAAAATTTGGAGTGTTTGTGGATGGATACGATGATACCATATAGATAAACTACTAAAAAATTTTTGTTTCTCACCCCTCTCCCTGTACCATCTTCAGGAACGACGCAGTGCAAAATAATATGCTACTCGATTGAGTTGAAAAGATCAGTACACTATAAGATGATTAAGAGCGAGATATCAAGGACATAAATACAGAATGTTAAGCACTTGTTCAAATTCATATTAAGAATGAAGAATAGGCGATTGTTTTTAGTCGTAGTTATGCAAAGTGAGAGAATTAGAATTTTCTGTGTGTCTTGTTTTATATTTATTGACTACAACTGTGGCTATGCTATTTGTTTTTTATATGATTAGTTGATATGGGTAAAGTTTGTCATTGTTTTTAGCTTTATAGTTTAGTATGCCCATTTTCCATGTTAGAATCACGAGGCCCATATTTCTATTTTCTAACTATTAATGATTCTAATAATTTATTTTCAAATGGCTTTCAAAAATAAAAACTAGTTATCCACTATTTTTTTTATAAATTATTTTTTATAAATATTTTATTTCAAAAATTTCATAAAATTTGAGTATCAACAACCAATATAATCCAAATAAAACTTAAGACTAGTTCAAAAATATTAGAGTGCTACAAAACTCCCAACACATAGTTTATTTCATAAGCAAAGTCTTATAGCATATGCTGAGGTTAGATATTCAAAGCTTGAAAAGCTCGCTTTAACATTAGTCATCACAGGCCGACAACCACAGCACTACCTCCAAAGCCATACCGTTATAGTGCGAATAGACCAGGCACTAAGACAAGTTCTATCCAAACCTGAGCTAGTTGGCCGATTTATAAAGTGGTCAATCAAGCTCTGTAAATTTAACATGCAATATAAAACTCGAGGAGCATTAAAATCACAAATACTTGTTGATTTTATCGTCGAGTTTACATCTCATCAGGAGTCAAACATAAGAAACTGGTTGCTTCATGTAGTCATGTAGATGGAGCATCAAACATTGAAAGATGTGGGGCAAGCACTTTACTAGAAGATAATTATTAACTTGTCATAGAACAGTAATTACAATTTGCATTCAAGGCAAGTAATAACTAGGTCGAATATGAGGCACTGCTCGCAAGGCTACGTCATACTAAAGATTTTAATATCTCCAACCTCACAATGCATTATGACTCTCTACCAGTCGTCGAACAGGTAAATGATAACTATCAGGTATGCGATCGTTTGCTTCAACAATACTTAGCACTTGTTGAACAATTTATTTTGTTTTTTTTTTGTTAAGTTTGAACTCATCCATGCTACCTTAACCTGTATTTAGGAAAAACAACAACCGAGCAGGCATTTTATCTAAGTTAGCTATGATTAGAAAATAATACAATTTTCCCTACTTTATCACAACTAACTTTAGCTGAGTCAAGCGTTAGTCACATGTCTATTTGTATAACAGCACGACAAGGTAGTTATATAACTCAAAGAATGTTCATAACAAAGGATAAGATAAAATTACTAACTAAATTATGAATTCACACTATCACATTCCTTTTAAGTTCGACAACAGATAAAGTTTAAATAAGTATAACAAAATAAAGAGAGTCTATAAGAGGACAATCCACACAAACGCAACGGTAGATAACAACTAACATACAAAAAAAAAAAACACTTAGTAGAAGAGGGTTATTATTATTTTAAAACGATTTGTTTATTTGAGTGTTAGAATCTTTTTTGTAAGTATTCTGACAAATTCTTTTGTTTACGAAAGACTTAGGTATGCCTCATTTATAGAATAAAAAAAAATCACTTATTTTTTTTATCAGAACGAGTTATACCTCAAAACGTCTTCTTACGTAGGAACATATTTATTTATTATTTTATATGCTTAGTATGTCTTTAGACCAAAATTAAATTTTTTTAGGATTGATGCATGATAGAACTTTATTATTAAAGACTATCTTATTATTATTATGGATAATATTATAAAAAACAAAAAATAGGAAATATAATTTGTATATATTTAAGTTATATTTGTTATAATCACAACTTATAAAAATTCTAGATTAATAAGTTATGAAATAAGATCAACATTGAGCCCCCTTGCATTTGCACAGGTCTTTTGCTAATAAAATTAAGAGGGGGATTAAAGAAATTTGGTGTAACCGTCATTAATTTCACAACTCCGCTACGTTACCAACAGCATTTCTGCCAACATCTGCCAACTCTTATATATAATTATGTTTAATGGAAGTGTCTTTATAGATGTGTCTAATAAAAATATCTTTTTTATAACTGTATTTAATAGAAGTGTCTTTATAGATATATTTTTTGGATGTGTCTCTTTATATATGTGTTTAAAATATAATAACTAATTATTGTTGACAATAAATTGGCAGATAATATATTGGTACCCTATACTTTTCCTTAATTCCACATATATTCTATTACGCTAAATGTTAACGTGTTTCGAAAAATAAAGAGCCCAATAATTGTTTGAAAATTAATCTATTATTAAAAATAAAATAAAAAATATTTTAAATTTTTAAATTTTGAATCATAAATTTTAAATTTTAAATTATAAATTTTAATTTAAAATTTATTTAATTAATAAAAAACATATGCATCACTCCTTACTTAATAAAAAGCTTTTAAGATTAAACTCATTGTCACATGTCACACACAAAAAAAAACCCACTATCAACCAACATCATTTTTTAACAACAAAAGTATAAAAAAAAAAATTATAAGAAACTAACTTTCAATTAATCAACATTAATTTTTTATTATAAAAATATTTTCTTAATCTTTATTTTTTAAAAATTTAAGAGTTAAGATTAAAATTTAGAATATAAATTTAAAATTTAAAATTTAAAATTTAAATTAAAAAAAGTTGACTAATGTTAACTTTAAAAAAAAAAAACTTTCTAATTGAAATTTTTTAATATCAAAGATGCATGAAGGATGAACCGTACTAGCCACAAAAGCACGCAAAAATTAATACCTGGTTTAGTTACTATATTTCGTAGGATTTATTCGTATTTAATTGTTTATATATTTAATTTTGAGATAATTAATTTAAGTCAAAAAAATTATATTTACTTTTTTGCACAAAAATATAATTTTGGCGAAATTAATACTATTGGAATATAGCACCCGTTGTAAAAGGAAAAATTTCTAGGTTTTGACGAACCCACAAGTTATTAAAATCAAACATATAAAATTAATAAATAGGTCAAAATGAAATTAAATAACGTTTGAATATTCAAACTCCACACGTTGAGTTCTTCCATCATCTATCCTAATCATTCCTAACTACGACTCTTGTTCCGGAGAACACTATTATGCACCCACTTGAATTTGGTATATCATATAGTATGCAAATTTAAAGATATGATAGTAGGTTACGTAGGTTAAATCAATTCAGAGTTCTTTTCAATTCTATTAAATTTGCAATTAGGTATCTAACATTTTAAAATTTTATTATCGAGTTCCTAACATTAAGAGTTAAGACACGTTAAAAAAAAAACGAAATATTTTTACATAACCTCACCTTGATTTTGTTGTTAATAAAGTTGTAAACTACATTGCAGGGAACAAGTAAAGATGAAAGGGTAATGTTAAATGTTAATGAGCAAATATTTTAATCAATATTAGTTAACCTTTTAAAAATTATTTATTTATTTTAAATTTTAATTTTAAATAAATTTTCTAAAATTTTAAAATCGAAATTATACATTCTAAATATTATTTAAAAAAAAAATATAAAATTAAAAAAAATTAATATTAACTAATTAAAATTTGATTTTTTTATAAATTTTTTAACATGAACAAAATTCATTTTAATCATTTTAGTCGTCTACCGTTTTTTAGTGTACTGGTGTATAATGTGGCATTTTTTGCACACATTGCATGTCATGTGTCTATTACATATTACTTTTAGCACAAGTGACATACCATATAATTATCCATGTTATTTAACATGATATATTATCAAAATTGTAAAACCTAGATTAATTACAGACAATAAAATGCAATTTCAAATATCAAAATACTCATTTCAAAATTTCAATGAAAACTAAAATGGATCTTATAAACAAAATGAAAAACCAAAATATATAAACCTTTAGCACCAAATGTACAAATTAAAACAAAAAGTTGACAAAAATATCATTCATATACACTAAAATTAGTCATTAAAATCAGTCATCAATGTATTTATATATAAATATATATGTGGTTTAATTTATTTTTAATGTATATTTATATTCTAATATATATTTTATACTGAATTACTGATAGCTGACTTTGGTAGTTAATTTTAGTATATATGTAATATAGTCGAATATGTTAATATTATTATCAATTAAAAAATTTTTCTAAGAAAATATACAAAGTTTAGTTTTTAATATATTTGTTATATATTTATTAAAATAAAAATTTTAAAAATTCTACCAATAATAATCTTAACATGTGTCTAAAGACATATAATAACTAAATCCTATTTTTTTATTTATTTTGTTTTACTGAAACAAATTTGATTTTCAATGATTGCATGTAATTTAGCCCATAATTAATTAACTTTAGTAAAAGAGATTTTAAATAAAATTTTATTAAGTTTAATCTTTGACTTTAAAAAAGAGAATGTTAGGAGATAATATTTTTAATGAAAAAGTAAAGAATTAACTAATGTTGACTGGAATATAGAATAAATATAAAAAAATATTGATAACCTAATTAATATTTCTCATAAAACAAATCAAATATCCAATTATATACGTCAACCAAGAATGATTAACACAATTAATATAATGAAGAAAAAAAGATCGACGTCTCTGGGTGCTTAAAGAATGACAATGAATTAGAAAATAATTATTTAATAAATTAATTACTAAGTAAAGGGTTCTCCAGAAAGCAAGACATACATATTATAAATTGTAATTTCACAAACCACGGATATAATCGAAAAATAAAATTTTACGAACCAAAGATATTACAGCACACTAAAATAGCAACGGTTTTTAGTCATTTTAAAAAAAAAATAATATTTATACACTAAAATTAATCACTCATATCAACTATTATATATTTATATATAAATACATATATTATTCAATTAATTCTCAATATATTTTATATTCAAATATTTATTTTATATTAGTGTCTAATTTTAATAATTTATTTTAATATATACGTAATAATATACTCATTTTTTAAATACGAATTAACTTTAAAATTTTACAAAATATAGAATAAGAAAACTATCGCACACATATATTTAAGTATATAAATGTTAAATGATTTTGCAAAAAAAAAAAAATAGTTTTCTCTTTAGAATTTAAGGTTTAAATCTAAAAATTTAAATTTTAAATTTTAAATTTTAAATTCTAATCATAAATTTTAAATTTTTTAAAAAAATATTGAAAATAATTTTATAATAAAAAATTGATTAATATTAACTAATAAATTGATTCTTATACTTATTCAATAAACAAAAATTAATAGATTGAGATATTATTATAAAAAGAGAAAAAGTGATTTTAAAAATAAAATATAAATATTAATTACTATTTAGTTAAAAAGAAAAAAAGATGTTGATTTTTTCTTTCACCAATAGCTAATTAATTAGTTAAATTTGGCCTATTAAAATATCCATAAAACATGTATATCGCACTTTTACTATTAAATTATAGAAAAATGCTATTTGTACATTAAAATAAGTCATTAAAATGTCACCAATGTATTTATGTATAAATATATATGGTTTAATTTATTTTCAATGTATATTTATATTCTAACATATATTTTATACTGGTAATTAACTTTGGTTGTACACGTAGCATAACCCTAAATTATACCTGCTGCTCTTACAATAATACTATTATTACATATAATTGAACTTTATGTCGAATCTAACATAGGATCTTTTGAAAATAGGACTTAAATCCTTACGATTTCTTAAGTTAATAGATTTTTCTTTTTCTATAAACTTTAATATTGACAGATTGATATGTAGAATATATTTTTAATATATATAATATTATAATTTTCGTTAAAATATATGCACATAGATATATCTATTATTTATTAAAAGATAAAAAATTTGATTTACCTAATAAAAAAATATATAGTTAATAAAAAAATTTATTAATTATTGAATATACCTTTTAATATAGATATAATATTAAAATATTCGTTAAAATATATGCACATAAATATATCTATTATTTATATATGGACTCATTAAAGGACAAAAAAATCGAATTTTTTTGATAGATAGATGTATAGTTAATAAAAAAGTTATTGATACAGGGTTTATATATATAGTCTGATTGAAAAATAAATATTTTTAAAATTAAAAAATTAAATACAAAATAACTTATTTATAAACTATTTTTAATATAGACATTTATTATTTAAATTATTTTTTTAAAGAGTTTAATTAAAATGTTTATTCATATTAAAAATTTAATTAAAAAATAACTTTTTCAGTTAATATTAAATAAATTTTTAAAATGAACTTTTTTTACCTTAAATTCAAATATTAAATTTTAGTTTCCAAACTCAATTCTACTTTTAACTCTATTTCTAGAAATTAAAAAAAGTATAATAAAGAGGGATTAATATTTAGCATGAAAAATAATGAATTGTTTGTAGTTTATGTTAGAGAAAGAAGGCAAAAAGGTGCATGGGATGAATATGAGTTTTTGACAGAAATGAAATATTATTATTTTGCACTGCTTTGTTGACCATATAGAAGTTAGACCTTTGAATTTGTTTTCTAGTGCGTAAAAGATCTAGTCTAAGTGTACTGACCCCACACCTTCATTTCTTTCTGCATTGAACCTTCTTTCCTTCGTGAAACCCCACGGACCCACACTCACTCACACCTCCTTTCCTTTCTTTTCTCCTGACTCTGACTACTATAAATTCTCCTTCATTATCTTTCATCCATCATCCTCTCTTCCACTCTCTACAACAATGGCTGACCATGGTATCACCATGTCACTTTCCCACACCTCCGACGACGACTCCTCCGACCACAACACCCCTGCCACCGCTGCTGCCGTCGTCTCCAGGAGGCTGCCACCCTCGTCCTCCACCGGCAACCATTCATACCACCATCACCTCTCCGAGCCCCCGCCCCAGAAGAAGCCACGTGGCAGGCCTCCGGGGTCCAAGAATAAGCCGAAGCCACCCGTGGTGATCACTCAGGAAAGCGACCACGTGATGAAACCGGTGGTGATCGAGGTTGCCGCCGGCTCCGACGTGGTGGAGGCGGTGGTGAGTTTTGCCCGCCGGCGCCAGGTAAGCTTGTCAGTGTTGAGTGGGTCAGGAACCATTGCGAACGTCACCTTACGTCACCCTTACTCACATGCTCCTGCATTAACCCTCCATGGACCCTTCACCTTGTTGTCGTTCTCTGGAAGCTACATCGCTGGCCCTTTCACTCCTTCACCTCGTCCTCTTCCTCTTCCTCTTCCTCTTGCCTCTCCAGCTTCCGCTTCCGCTTCAACGGATGCTTCCTCAGCCATCCCTACCCCCACCTGCTCCAGCTTCGCTGTTTCCTTCTCCGGTTCCCAGGGACAGATCTTCGGCGGGGTTGTGGCTGGGACACTCGTGGCGGCCAGCACGGTTGTGGTGTCGGCCTCCGTCTTCAAGAGGCCTGAGTTCCACCAGGTTGGCGAGGGTGTGAGTGCTGGTGGGCGTGACGGTGATAATAAGGACGATGGTGATCGTCATAATAATAACTACAGTAATGCAGGTGGTGGCGATCATCACGGTGGTTGTGGTGCAGTTGTGAGTGAGAACCCTCTTACTGTGTTCAATGTGGGGAATGGCGGTGGTGGAGGAAACGGCATGAATAATAGCCACCCTGCTGATGTGAACGTCATGCAATGGGGCCACACTCTCTCGGCTTCTCGCGCTGCCAATTACTGAACCCCCAAGATCTAGCTAGCCAAATCCATATCTCTCAGCATTATTAATGAATTCCCCATTTTCTGTTTTTTTTTTTATATTTTTCTTTTAGTTGTCTAAATTCTAAATTGTTAAGTATGGGGAAAACTGTTAATTAGTCAGTCATTACAGTGTCACAGAGGCTGAAATAATAGGGTTTTCTCTTTCTTTGCTTTTTTTTTTTTTTATATATATGAGCATGCTTGTCTTCTTGGTCGCTCTTTCTTATTTAATTTAATTATTCTCGGTTTTCCTTCATAAAAAAGAATATGATGATACTTATGGAATTCCATATAGCATAGCATAAAATTACAGGAGGGTGGTGTGGTTGTGGTGCTGCCGCCTCGGGAAGGACCCAATTTTGTTGTCTCCAATACGAAGCATGGAGACAAATGAAAGGGAAAGAGAGAAAGGCAAATTGAAACATGACTCGTCTAATCCCTTCTGATCTCTATTCTTCTGCCCTATTGGAATTGCTTTTATCTCCCAGTTACATACATTACTACTACTATTACTTAACCTTCATCTCTTCATTTTTACATTCTTCTTCTTCTGCCCTTCTGCCTACTTAAGATATCATTGCATCATCATGAACTTTTATAACATGCATGCTCATCACCTTATTAATTAGAGGAACCAACTCTTGGTCAAATATTACTTATTTTTAGAGTTAGGTTTATAATTTAGATTTTCCAATTAAAAAATTTAAAAGTTAAAATAGTTCTAAAAACAAAATTGCCTAATATTAACTCTCGGTATAAGATCTCAATTTATTTAACCAAAGGCTTTAGCTAACATTGTAATCAATTATAATTATAAATACAAAGTCTAAAGAAATCAAAAGTTATTTTATTTTGCATTCTTTAATTACTACTAGAATAATTGCTAATTTAGATATTACATATAAAAAATAAAAAATACTAGGTTAAATAAGATAACTTTGAATTATTATTTTCTTACCACATCAATAGTAAAAAGATTTAAAAGACAATAAAAAGCAAAAAATAATTTTATTTTGCACTCTTAACCATCATTTACTTTATTGCATGTTAGGAAGACAATAATTCAAAGTTATTTTATTTAACTTGCATCTAAAGTTTATGTATGTATCATCTAAACTTATATGCTTATTACACATAATATTACTCATTTATTTTAGCTATTACAAAAAAATTATTTTTATTGACAAATTTTTAGTGATAATAATATAATGACTATTATATATTTTATTTAACTTATATTTTTATGATAATTATATAATTTTCATTATTATTACATGTTATAATAATGGCAATTATATACTTTTTGGGACCAATAAAAAGATATTTACTAGCAATTGTGTAATTCACGCTAAAATTTTTTAGCGACAAAATATAAGGCGGTTAATATCTAATTGTTGCTAAATATATCAACGATTATTTTTATTGTCTCTAAAAATAAAATAAATGACCGTTAAAAGTGATTTACTAATAATGAGTACAAAATGTAATAATTTTGGCTGATATCTATTGTCACCCAAATATTTTTGGATCTTATTTTGTATTTCTTAATTGTTGTTAAAATAACTATGTAATATGATAGGTAATAAATATGTAATTATTAATATTACATACATAAAATTATAAATATTAAATTAAATAAAATTACTTTAAATTATTATCTTTTATACCTGCATTGAAGCTTAAACATGACTATTGATCATAAACTGGTTAAATATCTAAATTAATAAATCAGTAGCTAAAACGATAACTAATTCGATTTCTAAAATCTTGCCTATAATAAGCTATAACACGTCTGATCGATTGCAACAAAAAAGAAAAATACAATACGTAAATACCTAATGTTTTGTTGCAACAAAAATATAGGATTCTTTTTTAAATAAATAAATTAAATTCTATATATGCACTAAAATTTTTAAATTATTTATATTTTTACATTATATCACTTATTTCATTCTAAATAAAAAATTTAATTTATTTATTTAAAATTTTTTTATAATAACTAAAAAAAATATTATTTTAAGCAATTTTTTAAGGTTATCATCTCAAAAATATTATGTTAATAACTGTAAAATGACTTTATTCTTAATTTTATTTGAAACATAAAATTTGATTATTTTGAGTTTTACCTTATTTTTTTGTGATTATGCTATGTGTACACTAAAATTAACTACTAAAATCAGCTACTAATATAAAATATATGTTAGAATACAAATACACATATATTTATATACAAATACATTGATAACTGATTTTAATGGTTAATTTTAGTATATGAAACCTTTTTGTATTTTCTATTCAAATTAGGTAACTACTTAAATAAAGATAGCAAAAACATCTTTTTATAAAGATATTTTGTTTAAAAATATGACTTATTTATTCAGTCACACTTTAAACAAAAAAATATTTTTATAACATATTAAAATTTAGTCTGCCATACAATCTATTGTCGAAGATCAAAAGAAAACATTTTCATACCAAGACAATTATAGAATTTTTATGGTAGTATCCATCTTCAAATTATGTAATATTTATTTATAAGTTGATAAAAATATAAAATAAGAAGGAAAGTAGAAAAAAGGAGTAGTAAATATATGATTAGTTTTTCATTCTTTTACTTTCTTTGATTGATTTATATATTAGAAGAGAATGGGTGAAAGACGGACTCAAAGGAGTCAAAATGCTGAGCAGCTGAGACATGCATACTACTTGGCTTTAAGATGTGACAAGGAGAGGAGTCCAAATCCACTGCTCTCATATTTATGATCTTTTCGTCCTCTCTGAATTTCATTTATTTAAATGAAGCATAATAATTAATAATGATAATGTATGTTGATACGATCATTTGATGGTGTACTCTAATCTGGTGAGTGCACGCGAGGTCTGATCTGTGCCACAAGAGAGGCAGATCAGAGCAGTAGTCTTCATACATATATAAGTGTGAAATGACGTCCCATGGCTTCTTCGGCGAGAGTAAAAATTAAAGCTGCATTCACTTCTTTCCCTCTTACATACCACACACCGACCTCAATTTCTTCTTTCTTTGCACATTTACACACCACCAAGTTGGTCAAACGTAACTTCGCCTTCATCACACCACATATTTTGTGTTTCTCTCCAATGCATGTAATTAATCGTTTTATCTCATAACCTAATAAACATCTTTTATAAATCTAATTTAAAAAATGCATTTTGATAGAAGAGATTTGTCATTTTCGTGGAACGCAGAGAGCGAGGGGGGGATGAAAAAGCAAAAGAGTTGAAGGAAAAACAAGGGATTAAAGTTGGAAAGTGAGGAGGGAAGAGGGGTACGTACGTGACTTTTTGAAGAGTAGGGGTCAGTGTCACAAAATATAGGGGCCTTCCAAAACCCGTACACTGCTAAAGCAACGTAACAGAAGGCCCTTTATAGGTTAGACTTTAGGATAACATTCTCCAACGCTTAGGTTATTAGGAGTAAAGTTGTACCAAACACTTGGGAGCTGATATATTTTGCCTATGGGAGACAAAGACAACATATGTGATTGGGGTACGGTTTTATGATCCACCGGTTTTTCTTATGCTCCCTCATCTAGTGTCCAACGGTTTTTTTGTTTCACTCTCACAACACACACTCTTCACTATGTAGGGCTGCCTCTGTGGGGGCGTTCCTTTACAATATGCATACCAATGGATAATGGTACAACTTTAACTTTTCTTTTAGGCCTTCACACTCACAATATTAACACATTTTTCCTAATTCAGAATTTTTATTAAAGCATATCTTTTTTTTTTGGAAAAAGAGAGTAAATTATTAATTTAATTCTTGAAATTTTATGTTATTTAGTTTTTAAATAATAATTATTTATAGACTTTTAGATATGAATAATTTTTGACAAAATATTTTAAAATATTCTCTTTCTCAAACATGGTTATCTTTAATGTGATTATTTTTTAAAAGCTAAATTATCAGTGTCTTAATTTCTCAAGAATTACACTAGTGTTTTATCAAGAAGGAAAATAAAATTAATGTTATAAGATAAATGGTATAAATTTAATAAAAAAATATAGGTGTTTATTATGTGGTTTTGTGTCTTTGCACTTATTCGACACCGAAAATTTTACAAAGCATATAAAATTTTGTACATAACACGTAAGTTTATGAATGTAATATAAAAAATTTTGTACATAACACAAAAATTTATTAATATAATACATAATTTTTTTTATATTGTACACTCAAATTTTTGTGTTGTGTATCAAAATTTTTATATTCGTATATTTGTTGAACATATATAGAAGAAGAAACTCCTGCAAAAAAAGAATTAAATATCTAAATATTTTGGCTACAATATTAAAGATGATTTTATATATAAATAAAATAGAATTTTTATATTAAGGAGGGTCTGCTTGTGTTGAGATAATTTTTTTTATTGTAAAATAAATCAGAAGGTCCAATTTATATATTTAAAATATTTTTAATTTTAAATACAAATCTAAAAATTAGATTTGTGTATTTAAAATAAATCTGACTCTCAAATTTGTATATTTTTAAAAAAAAAAAGATACAAATCTAACCATTAAATTTGTGACTTTCACATGTGAAGGTTCTTGATGGCCAAAAGAGAGGGGGATGTTGGATTTATAATCTTCTTTTAAACTTGATTTACTAATTCTCAAACTAGAAAATGAAACTTGAGTTCTGCTCTGATTGCAAGATAGATTATGTAAGAGACAATTTTATTTTGTCTCTTAATGAACAAAACCAGAAACAAATCAGAGAGGAGAAGAAGACACAGTCAAGTATCTTAGTTTAGCTACCAAGTGCAATGTAACTTACATCTAATCTCTACCACAACAGTGATAGAATTTTCACTACATTTTCAAATTTTACATACACCAATACCCAAAGATTCAGCCTAATCTTATCAGGGGCAAATCAAACTTCTTTTTAAGCTTGACTTGGCTTGGTTCACTCTCTAGACTTACAACACATTAAGTGTTCACCCAACTTAGTAATGAATACCTCTCAGGTACAAGATATAAAACAGAAATACAATCAAAAGAGATTTGAAGTAACTTTTGCCTTTTCTCTCCAAGTTACCTCTCGTTGCCTTTTTTTTAATGGATTTTTCTAAATGACTCACATAAATGCCTTACCATTGAAGTGAAACGACAAAGAAAGATAAAACATACAAACTGAATATTCAATGATAGATTACGAAGGAGATGATGTTGAACAGCTCTATAACTATAGGATGAACTAGATTCAATACTTTCATATGTAGCGCTCTCCATCTTGGCAAAATATTCCTTTAATTCAGAAATACTGTCCAAAGTATTAAGCAAGAACAGTAAAAAAGCTCTCAATGAAACTTTGATTTTGGTTCACTCTCCGTGAGTCAACTCTTGTTGAGTATTCCATTTTGTAGTGAGTTCTGTTGCCAAGGCTAAGGCTTGCTTTTCTAAGACAACTCATTAAATCTTAAATCAGCTGGAGTTTTTTCTTTTTTTTCATCAATCAGACAAAAAAATCAGGAATTTGAGATTAAAGTTAAACTATGCAAAAAAGAGATGAGCCGCAGCTTCGTTGATTTTGTTTTCTCAATAAGTTTGCCAAATTCACACCTTTAATCTTGTGTTTTGGCCCCCAAATTTCAATATCCACCATTCAGAAGAAAATAGCCTCCATTCTCTTCTTGTTATCCAAATTGCATGTGTAGAGAGAAGGTGAAATTAAGGAGTAATTAACTTGTATGTTAATGAAAAATCTTTTACCTTTTTCTTTTGATTATGGTTGGTTTAAACCTTTTATTTTGGCTCTATCTTGATTTGACATCGCCTTTAAGATTTTGCTTTTCCATTTTTTCTTTGATGTTAGATTAAAAACATGAACAACTTTTTTCTTCTTTGTATTTTACTCGAAACCACAAAACTTCACCTTCATCACTTTGGATTCCTCTTCAAGAAGCAAGTGACTGGATTTTGGACTTAATCTCAATCAACAGCCTTGAATATACACTATTTTTTTTATTGGGCTACTTGTTTTCTTTGTTTAGACTGCACAATAAAATTTAGACCTGCAAAATTAAGTAATTCATCACAATATTTTTGGACTATTAATTCTAACCAAAATCATGTTTATTATCATTAAAAATATTATTATTTGTTTTTTAAACTCAACAACATGGAAAAAATACTAAATCTCAATATTATTGAAATACAGTTAAAAATATAACACCAAAATTAAAAAGCACATAGAAAGAGTCACAAAAAAAAGCACATAATATGGTAAAAAAAACTTACTAATTAGGAGAATCATTTGCAAGTTCTAAAGTACCCTCGGTACTTTTGTGTGTTTGTCCTTTAAGTTAGTATTATTTTTACTTCTAAGTTTTACAGTTTTCATTCTAACAAGAACACAAAATTACTAATCAACAAAATAGAATATCTAATCTAATAAACTTAACATAGAAAAGCCACCGAGAAAACATAGAAATTGACTAAAATAAACATAAAAACATCAAATGTTAAACTCACTCATAAGAATCATATATTGAAAGTATGTGTTATATTTGTGTGTGTCTTTTTTAGTTGTTTTAATGTTTTTCTTTTAACAACAACAACAAAGTCTTGTCCCACTAAGTGGGGTCGGCTACATGAATCAAATGACGCCATTGTGCTCTGTCATGTATCATGTCTACAGAGAGACTGTTTACATGTAGATCTCGTTTGACCACCTCATGGATGGTCTTTTTAGGTCTTCCTCTGCCTTTCGCCCTTTGTCCATCTTCCATCTCATCCACCCTCCTGACTGGATGTTCTATCGGTCTTCTTCTCACATGTTCAAACCACCTGAGACGCGATTCAACCATCTTTTCCAAAATGGGTGCTACTCCAACTCTCTCCCTTATATCTTCATTCCTTATTTTATCCAATCGCGTATGACCACTCATCCATCTCAACATCTTCATCTCTGCCACACTCAGCTTATGTTCGTGCTCCCCTTTAGCCGCCCAACACTCCGTACCATACAGCATAGCCGGTCTTATAGCGGTGCGATAGAATTTACCTTTAAGTTTTAAAGGCACTTTTTTGTCGCATATAAAACCGGATGCACTCCGCCATTTTGACCAACCTGCTTGGATCCTATGATTTACATCATGTTCAATCTCTCCATTATCCTGTATGATGCACCCAAGATACTTAAAACTTTTAACTTTTCGTAGGATGTTCTCTCCAATTTTCACCTCTATATTGGAGTTTTCCCTTCTCAGACTGAACTTACATTCCATATATTCTGTCTTGCTACGGCTTATGCGCAGACCATACACTTCTAGAGCTTCTCTCCATAACTCCAACTTCTTATTTAGGTATTCCCTTGACTCTCCCATAAGGACGATATCATCGGCAAAAAGCATGCACCATGGCACAGGCTCTTAGATGTGCTCTGTGAGTACTTCCAAGACTAATGTGAAAAGGTATGCACTTAAGGATGATCCCTGGTGTAATCCTATACCAATAGGGAATTCCTCTGTCACACCACCTTGAGTCTTCACACTAGTTGTGGCCCCATCATACATGTCTTTAATTGCCCGAATATATGCGATCCTTACTCTCCTCTTTTCTAAAACCTTCCATAAGACCTCCCTTGGTACCCTATCATACGCTTTTTCCAAATCAATAAACACCATGTGTAGATCCCTTTTATTACTACGATACCTCTCCATCATCCTTCTTAATAGGTATATCGCTTCAGTGGTAGATCTGCCTGGCATAAATCCAAATTGGTTCTCTGTTACTTGTGTCTCTTTTCTCAACCTCCGTTCTATCACCCTTTCCCATAACTTCATAGTATGACTCATAAGCTTAATCCCTCTATAGTTTTCGCAACTTTGTATATCCCCCTTATTCTTGCAGATAGGTACCAAGGTGCTCTTTCTCCACTCATCAGGCATCTTCTTTGACCTTAAAATCTCATTAAAAAGCTTGGTTAACCAGTTGATGCCTTTTCCTCCAAGACCCTTCCAAACCTCAATCGGGATATTATCAGGTCCTACTGCCCTGCCATTTTTCATCTGCTTTAGAGCCTCTTTTACCTCGAAGTCTCGAATCCTTCGATAGTAGTCAAAGTTTTGATCTTCTTCCCTTGTGCATAATCGACCAAGGCTCGGAAGAGTTTTCTGTCCCTCATTAAATAACTCGTAGAAGTAGCTCTTCCATCTTTCATTAATCTTCTCCTCTTGAGCCAACACATCTCCATCCTTATCCTTTATGCACTTAACCTGATCCAAATCTCTCGTTCTTTTTTCCCGGCTCTTTGCGATTCTATATATACCTTTTTCTCCTTCTTTCGTGCCCAAAGACTAGTAGAGACCCTCATATGCTCTTGTTCTTGCTTCACTTACAGCCACTTTTGTCTCTTTCTTAGCCGCCTTATATTTTTCCCAGTTATCTGCATTGTGGCATAAAGACCACTCTTTAAAGCATTCCCTTTTTATCTTTATCTTTTCTTGTATACTCGCATTCCACTACCAGGACTCCTTGTCTCTTGGTCCTATTCCTTTAGATTCACCAAAACTTTCTTTTGCTGTTCTTCTAATAACTTCTGCCATCTCCCTCCACATCTCTTCCGCGATTCCATTCCCATCCCACTTTTCCTCTTCTCTTACCCATCTTAAGAAGCTTCTTTGTTCCTCATCTTTCATCCGCCACCATCTCGTCCTTGGGTTCTTTGTATGATGTCTTTTCCTCAACTTTTGCTCAACGCGAAAATCCATGACGAGCACCCTATGTTGTGTTGTCAAACTCTCTCCCGGGATAATTTTACAGTTAATGCAAAATTTCCGGTCGACTCTCCTCAACAAGAAGAAGTCGATTTGAGAGCTTGTCATGCCACTCTTATAGGTTATAAGATGTTCGTCTCTCTTTTTAAAACATGTATCTGCGATGAGAAGATCAAAAGTTGAGGAAAATTCCAAAATAATTTTACCATCGGCATTGATTACCCCGAAACCATGGCCTCCGTTTATACTCCCATATCCAGCCACTTCTCTCCCAACATGGCCATTTAAATCTCCTCCTAAGAAAATCTTATCTCCCAAAGGTATGCCTTGAACCAAACTCTCTAGATCCTCCCAAAACCTTATCTTGTGTTGTTCGTCCGAACCCACTTGCGGTGCATAGGTGCTAATCACATGGAAAGCACCTCCTTCCACCACAAGTTTGATAGAGATGATCTGATCTCCCACCCTCTTGACATCCACTACGTCCTTCTTCCACTGCTTATCCACAATTATTCCAACTCCATTCATATTCTTCACCTTTCCTGTATACCAAAGTTTGAAACCAGAAGAATCCAACTCCCTAGCCTTTGCACCAACCCATTTCGTTTCTTGTAGGCACATAATGTTAATCTTCCTCCTTGTCATGGTGTCCACTACCTCCATAGACTTTCCTGTTGGAGTGCCTATGTTCCATGTCCCAAATCTCAACCTTCTGTCGCTTCGACCTTTACCTTTTCCTTTGTGAACTAGCTTATTTACCCTCGTCCGTTTACGAAAACGCGAGAACCCTTGCTCATTTAACACTACATCCGGGCACCGATGCAGCGGCTCTTGCTTTGACACCGTACTCGAGCCATACGGCGCGTTGCTTCCGGGCAACGACCTAGCTTTAGCGCAATAATGTCTTTGATTCATGTCTTGGGGGGTTCGGCTATATTTTTATGTTGGTTGCCAAATACCTAACACAACCCTCCTCCTTTATCCGGGCATGGGACCGGCTATGTACCGCAAGTGTAACATAGGCGGAGTTTAATGTTTTCCTTCTAAAATATACATAAATTTGCATAAAGGGAACACACAAAAATTAAGACACATGAACACAGAAAATCAGATATAAGAAATATAAAAAAATGATAAATATGTAAATTTAAGGGTTAAGTACGATTTCGGTCTCTAAGATATAAGTCGAAAATTTTTTTCGTCCTTAACATTTTTTTACATACAAAATCGTCCCTAAGATTTAACTTGGTTTAAAAATCGTCCTTATCTTAGGGACCAAAATCATACGGAAGTGACAGTGGAGACAGAGACAGAGGTGGATCGTGGACAGTTTCTTCTTCTTCTTCTCTTCCTCCTTCGAAGGAGTAGAAACACTCTCTTTCTCTTTTTTTATTTTATAATTTTTTAGTTATGAGTAATTTGTTAAAAAATTTTAATATTTAAGTAAAAAAGATGATTTAAAACTTGGTTTTAGAACTTAGAGACGATTTTGCATGCAAAAAAAAAGTTGGAAACGAAAAAAAAATTATCTATACCTTAGAAACTAAAATCGTACTTAATCCTAAATTTAACTAATAAAATAATAAATATTTATACAATAAAAAAATACATAAATATAATATAAAAGTAACAAGTAAATGGACACACAAGAAAAAATTTTTAGATAGACAAATGTACACCCCAATCATTTGAAATATCTAATGTATACACAAAAGATTGATAACAATGAACAAAAGTGATACGCTGTTAGTAGGACTCCATTTTCGTAAAGTTTATTATCTACTTGGCTATGTACCATGACAAACTGGACTTTTAGTGAGGCTTAGATGGAAATGAGCTAATTTAAGAAATAAAATAAAAAATTCCAAAGAGTATTGGTTACCTTAATCTCTAAGGAACGCTAACTCTTATTCCAATTGCAGTAGCTTGCAAAATCAAAGATGAGAGGTGAAGCTCAGTCTAAATTTGAGAGTAAATTTAGATTTCCATGCCAGGAGAATAGTTTTAGTGATATTGATGGGTTTTCTGTTGGAGGTGTTACAAAGAGAAACAAAAAAAAAAAAAAACCTTTTTAATGGTAGCTAATGTAAGAATTCGATTTTTGGTATATAGACTTTTTTTTATTATTTTAAATTTTATCTTTTAAAATTTTAAATCACGACCCAATAAGAAATAGTGACGCTGGCCCAATGGTAAAAAAAATAAAAATTAAAGAAAAAATAAAAAATTAAATAGAAACAGATCATTAATAAGGTCAAAATTGACTTTATGAAGGTAATTAATCCCTCTAAGTCAAGTTTGACTTAGTAAATAATAAATATTAGTTTACCATTGATTTATTTTTCTCACTAGAAACTTTTTAGAAAATTCACTTTAGTGACGGTTTTGCATGTGCCGAAAAAAATCTTGTAACCGAAAACTTCGAAACCAGTGATAAAAATAATTTCTACCTTGGTAATTATATCCCAAGATTAATATTAGTCATCCATTCATGATTTATTTCTCTAAAAATAAATTTTAACCATTAATTATTTTACCACACGGTAAAATTTACTTCGAACCGAATTTCTGACTAGTATTCCACAAACAACTCTTAAAGATCCCAAAACTTCTTACTTGCTACCCAAGTAACTTGTCTCTCCTTCTCAGCTTTTGGGTCGAGACTATCTCATCCTTTCACCCCTCTTTGCTGTGTTTTTAACCTCGAGTAACTAACTACGGTTAATTGCGGATAAGCTCGACATGCAAGCGCTGACCAAGCTTCTTCGTTTTCACGTCCTTTATTCATTAAAGGCCAGACCTTGACCACGAAAAATTCAGCCATTTTTACCATCATAAGTTCATCAAGACTTGATTTTTTATTTAAAGAAGCATTAGCCACAAAATTCACAAAACACTTTACACATTTTTACACTCTTTGGACAGAATTCTTGAGAGAAAAAGAGAGAAAATTCTTGCACTTGTTTTCTATGTCCCAACCCTATTTCAACTCTTCTTCCATTGTTCTTCATGTGTTCTTCAAGAACTCAAATCATACAAGCACAAAATCTTGTCCGTTTTCGCTAATTCTTGCATTTATATCAAAATTTTGGCTAGGTAAACTCTTTTTCTTTCTCCTTTCATTTTTTATTTTTTTAAAACAGTATCCATGATGAATTTTTACTATCTTCCGTATATAGAAAACTCCTCTTGAAATACCCATGGAGCACGCCTAAAGAGTTAGAGAGATTTGAGTTCAAAGTGATTGAATTTCGACGTTTTGCGACATTTTAGGCAAAAAACGAAAGGTTTAATAAGTAAATTACATAAAAGGTAAGGATTAGGATTAATTAGAGTGTGTTTGTGTTTGTTTTTGGTGTTCAGATGAGCCACTTTGTGGTGATTTTGTACTTGATTCTTAATTCTGAAAATTCAGTGATGCTTCTCTATTTTTCGACTATTATTTGAGTGATATATAAAGCTTATTTGTCTCTAGAAATTGTTTGAAACCACTTAAATTATTTGGAGCACTTGGGGTTTAAGTTTCAAGCTATAAAAGTCACTAAAAATGGATAAAAATAAAAAGCTGCACCCCTGAAAATTCAGCCACTAAATGATCATGTAAGTCACGTGTATAGAAGTTAAAAAAATGTATAAAATTTATTTTAATCCTATAAAAAAAGGTGTAAAAGTAAAAAGGGTGTTATAGTCACTTTTGGATAAAAAAGAGGGTTAAAAATGTAATTTAATTGAAAGATAAGTAAAACTTTGAACTTAGTGTTATCAAGGATAAATTAGTAATTACATAAATTAACTGAGTCAAAATTATAATTACAATAAAGTTTCGAACCTAAATAAAAATATTAGTAAAAAAATAAAACGGTAAAAACAGTAACTAGAATAAGTAAATAAATTAATAAAGGATAAAATGATCTTTTAGGTCCCTAAAAGTAGAATTGGCATTAACTAAAATTATTATGGATAATTTGCTCATAGAAAAAGATTATGATTAATCCGGTAATATTTTGACGCTAAATCAAGTTAAACGGTAAAAGTAGAGTACTTAGAGGCATATTAGTAATTTTAGGCATAAAGTCAATTTAAAAATTATTAATTAACTTAATGAAGGTTAAGAAGGTTTTTTAGAAAAATGTATAAGGGTAAAATGGTGAAATACGAGTGGTAAAAGCGTCACTAAAAGCCTAAAGCAAATTAGAAACACGAAGTTATGTATAAAGAGGGTAAAATTGAAAATGTACAAAAATACCAAGAAAAAAATGGTAAAATATTTGACAAGGTTGAGATATTTTAAGAAGGGAACGGACACAAATTTTCAAAAAGAAGGACAGAAAAGTCCCTTAGAGATAGATTGAGATGTACTGCGGAAAAAGAACTATAAACCCCAAGGTGCTTGAGGTTGTTTGGAGGCGATTATTATCCACTGATTGCTAAAACTCCGTTTCCCCTTTGTGGGTATATTATGGCATCAAGCCTTGTGACGATTGTCTGTTGTCACGGACTGGTGGTATTCTTAACCACATCGACACGTATGCATAGACAGACACAAATCAGAAAATCGTATCTAGGACTAGTTCCTAGGTAACGTCGGGTTGCGGGTAATCAAGTGACGCATGAGCTCATTGTCTGCATAGGACCAGGCATGCATCATGTAAGACTCCAAATTTAAAAAAAATAAATAATGAATTATTTATGTTTATATATATGATTTTATTTTTAGAAAAGTCGCCTTTATTAAAAAGTAAATAAACCAAAGTTATGATATGAATTCGGTTTGTTAAGAAAAAGAAATAATGAGAAAAGAGAACATGGCACGTGTGATTATAAAATGTTTATAAGATCACGAGAGGGTGACGAAAAGTAAATGGTTATGGTACCGATGGAAAAATGTTAAGCCGTGGGCTTTATATGTGAATGATTGTGCGGGGACGCCCGTGTGTATGGAATGGCTTACAGGAGAAAGGGAAACATGCTTCAGCTGGAGAATCAGCGCCTGCAAGAAGTAAAAACTTGCAGAGGTTATGCCGCTGGAAGGCCTTATCTGACTTGCGAGTCGGATTGCGTCGGGTGCGGGTCGAAATCGACAAATGAGCTCATTACTTGCGCTAGGGATAGACATGCATCATATTGTTTGCGCATTTGTTTTGGTTGTGTTTGTTTGTTGTATTTTTCTGTGATTGTGTATGTGTTGTGTTTGTTTCTCTTTATGTGCTTTAGTTAGTATGTTTGTTGCGGGTTTCGGTTGCTACTGCTGATTGGGATTTTCTTAAATGATTTAACTTATTGAGAACTAATCAAAGTCTTTAAAGTGAGTTTTAAAGAATTCTAAAAGTAATTTTTTAAAGTTGAAAAGCGATTATTTGCAACTTAATTCTTTACTCTCATGCCATTCTCTGTCCCTACTGAGAACCTGCGAGGACGAAGTTCTCACCCCCCTACAGATTTCTTTTGTTCAGTGACAGGTTCAGGAATTCTCGACGCGAGGCCGCGACCAAACTATGAAGCTTAACATATACATGTATTCCTACTTTCTGTATTTAGTTTAGTCATAGATTTTATTTTTCCCTCGCCGTTAGTTGTTTTGAATTTTAGAGGGGTAGGACTTGTATTTGACAATTTTTGAATATATCTATATATATAAAGCTTATAGCTATGTGAATATTTATACTTCTGTGGTTAAGTGAATTAAAATAAAGTTTTATTTCGATTTCTTGTTTAAAACTTCGGTTCGTATTTGCGAAAGCTCAATATTAAATAAAGATAATATAAAATATAAAGATTTAGAGGTAAGTGACGCTTAAACTTTTAGTACGATCATGAGGTGCTAAAAGTTAGTTTAAATTAAAATATCTTTTAAATTATTTATCACTATGTGAAAAATATATTAGTTATTTTAGTAACACATTGTAATAAGCAAAAATAAAATATCTTTCAAATCTTTAGTTATATATTTTTGAATATATTAATTTTTAATTTTAGTTATATATTTTTAATTTTTAATTTTTAATTTTTGAAAAAAATGTTAAAACAATTAAAACAACATAACTTCTAGATATCAAAACTCAAAATATTTTCACAATTATTTTAACTCACTATAACTCATTAAGTTCTAGTATAAAAATTTAGATTTTTTAATTAAAAATCCTATTACATCTAAAAAAGAATTAAATTTTATTTTTATAAAACTCATCAAAATATATTTAAATTAATTAGTTTAAATAGCTCTTACCTAACATAACAGGTGTTACTTGGTTGATCTGTTATCTCTTGGAATATATGTATTAATTTGGTATTGGAAAAAAAATGTTAGAAAACCAATTTTTTTTTAATTAAGTCCAACTAAGTCAAATCTCATACGCACATTTTTTCTTTACATTTTTCTTCCTTCTCTTTATCCTCTTTTATTATCATCATATCTTCTTTTTCTTCCTTCTCTACCTTTTTCTACATCTTTTTCTCTTCTTTCTTCTTCTTTATTATTTTTTCTTTTTTTTTTCTTTCTCTCTAAAAAAAAACAAGAACAAGAGAAGAATAAACAAAAGAAAATACATGAAAAAAAAAGAAAAAAGAAATAAGAGTAACAAAAAAGAAGAATAAGAAGTAAAACAAACTTTAACATTCTATTTTGTGCGTTATGGTTAACAAAATTTTGGTATAAAAATTAAAAAATTTATGTGTTGT
The DNA here is from genome assembly GCF_014773155.1 of Arachis stenosperma. Taxonomy (NCBI): domain Eukaryota; kingdom Viridiplantae; phylum Streptophyta; class Magnoliopsida; order Fabales; family Fabaceae; genus Arachis; species Arachis stenosperma. The sequence continues at coordinate 209,815 of NC_080385.1, forward strand.
GGTTAAAAAATTTCGATACTATTTTTCTGTTTCGTATTTTTTCTAAATACTTCCTGCTCCTCTTCCACTTTTTTCTTGGTGTTATAATTCTTTTTGTTTCACACTCATTTTTTTTATTTCACCTTCTACAAAGAATAAAACAAATAAAAAAACAAAAAAAAACGAAATAATTATGCAATTTTATATTTTATTTTTTAGTTTATCCTTTTTGACAATAAAAGCACTTATGTACGAAGAAGAATAAGAAACATAAAAAAAACTACAGTATCAAGTTTAGAGCTTTAAAAACTTTCAATGTTAAAGTTAAGAAATTCTTGTTTCACGATAAAGAAATTCTTTTGCTATTTTTTACGGAAAGAAGAAGCATATAATTTAGACACATTTATGTTAAATTTAGACCAACTTAGTTAAATTTAATTGACATAAACGCTTAGATGTGTATCGAGGCTGAAGCGATAAATAGTTGTACCGTGGTTTATAAGTTGTAACTACAGTGTTTCTGTTTATTGCATGCTGATGTGAATAAAGGTGAATATGTAAGTACACTCCTAACAAAATCATTACATTTTGAATTTCAAATAAACAACTAATGTAACTACTTGTATTCATTTTTCAACCAGAATAATCAATGTCTATAAAGTACAAACTACCTTGAATCTGAATAAGGATATAAATACATTGCTATGATCGCACTGGCAGTCACTTCTCAATAAAGTTATCTTACCTCTGACACCATGCAATTCTCTTAACAAGCTATACACTCTGTTCCATCTCTAACTAAAACAGCAAATATTGGATGCAAGCTGTATAACAAATAATTCATTCAATGATCTCACAATGATCTATAATCCTTCACCATTAAAATTTCGCTGCATAATTTCCGTGGCACTTGCTCTATCTTTGTTCCCTCTTGCCATGCTTGACCTATACAAACCCCTGGACCTATATGACGGATATATATAACAAGTTGATCGTTGAAAGGGTAAGGATGTTTAACTGAAAATACCAGAGATAACTGAAATTAAATAAATTCGGCACGTGCCAGCACCTTAAGCGATGCATAGCCACCGTGTTTGTTATATGTTGTATAATCACATAACAGAATAAGAAACCTATGAAGTGGTAAAAGGGTCACCAAGAAAACAATGATACAGTAGTAGACCATGCTGAAATCTATCATAGAGATGTTTAGAGTAAAAATATGGCAAGTTTAGAATTCAGTTAATGGTATGAAGATGCAATATGAACGTACAGTCATAAACACATTGTATGAAAGAAACAAATGGTGCTTACCAGGTTTTGGAAAGCATTGTGGGAATTCTTTCACATCAAAAAGTCCATCCCCAAATTCATATGCTAAATCACAAGGCTGCTCAGTTGACATAACTTCCTTAATGTCTCTCGGTGCAAAATACAAAGGAGCGAAAGAGTCAGCAAATGGGGCCAAAATTGATCCACCTGGGTTGTTGTGAAATTCAGAAAAAGATGTTAATCAAGTATAACATTGTAACCATGATGCACCCACAACCCATAAGGGCACCCCCAAAGAACAAAATAATAAAAAAGGTCGATCAACTCAAATACATTCCTCAAAGATCAGCATATTTAAAGGAAGACTAACATTTGAAACCTTCAATCTCCAACTATAGTTCTATAGCCTTTAAAAGTAGCAGAGGAATCAACCAGAGCCTTCAAATAAATTTTACAAGAGCAAAGAGCAAAAAGGAATTGTGAGTTTACCTTTCTGTAGGAATTTATCCAGGAAAGTGGCATCGGTCCTATGACACAAATGTTCAAAATTGATAACCTTAGCTTTTAAAGATTAAGAGGGGCTAAATATGGAAGGAGAATTACACACACAAACACTCTCTCTCTCTTTCACGCACACACACAAATTTTTTTTTCTTTTCTTTTCAACCAAAAAAGATACATTCAAGTACAATAGTAGAAGAACTTTTGCAAGCCGAAGCTATTAAAAAGCAGAGAAAGAAACAGTTCCTAATTCAACTAGGAAAAAGAAAAAAGTCCATAGGCCTTTTCATGGGGACTGTATATTATAATTCATTTCCATTTTGCTCCTCTCCAAGAACAGCATGGAGTAATGGGGAACAGAATGCATTCGTTGCTCCTCTTCAAGCATCACATTATCTTTGTTGGAATTGGATGCACTTTTCTTTACAAGCTTGGAATCCTCATATCGCGAACCTGCTATCTGCCAAGCTATTGATACAAGTCTGCAAAAATCTCCCAAAGATGTACACTCTCATACTTAGTAAAGATCAATTTGGAATACAATTTTAAGTTACTGAATATAAGTATTTCCATAAAGGAGAGAGTCTTTTTCCTGAAAATGAAGGTGACATTATTGAACCAAAAATCTAGTTGCAATGTATTGCCTCACACCAGCACACTGACATTACATAATCAACTGTGATACAATAGAGTGATAAAGGTTCAGTACAGAAATTTCTATTATAATGCATAGTCTACATGAGTAACACCAAACAACATCAATCTCACATATGCATAAACTCCTAATTTTCACTTATTTCCATATATCACTATCATATGCATAAACTTCCTCTGCAGTAGTAGTCTCATTAATTTCGCACCAATTAAGCACTTGGAATCCGCTAAAAAGTGTCACACAAGGAATCCTCCCAGCTTCAGGGAATTGCCTTGTAAAATCGGGATCTTCCGATACATTCATAGCAAGAAACTGAACTTGACCGATCAGCTTCCTTGTTTCTGTCATGAGGGAGTAATCCCTGGCCTCAAGAGGAGTCCTTTTGAGTAACAAAAAGAAGCGAGCATGGTTCGTCATTTGGTTTGCAACATCAGGATTGCAACCTAATTCTCCAACTTATCCTTTTCTTCTTCTGAGGAGTCACCGGAAGACTTCCTTTTGGTGCCGCTCAGAGCCTTATTTCCCAGACCTAAGACATCGTCACCAGCCATCCTAGAACAAAAGGAGAGTAAAAATGTTATTAGAAGGATTTGAACTAGAGTTTTTTATATTATAATAATACCTTTATCTACTCAGTCATTTGTCTCTTTAATTATATATATGTATTTGTATCAATATTATTCATAAATTTATTATTTTATGTTTTATAATTTTAAAAATTAAATTATATCTTAAATTTAATTATTATTAAAAAAAACAGACCTATTGACAGGCTTCAGACCAGGCCAAATTTAACAACAGGCCAGTCTCAGTACTCATTAAAAAGCCTATACCAGACTACAGGCTAGGCTAAGGTCAATATACTCTATTACAGACCTGGCCTGTTAAGAGTAAAGCCTGGCCTGGCCTGGCCTGTTTCCACCCCTACTTAAAAACAAGGCACACATAATACTAAACTGTAACTAGTGTGAAACCCTAGCATAGAACGTGAAACCGAATTTTCCAAAACTAGAACAACACAATAGAAAAAAATGAATTAGAATTCAGGATTGAGCTGTTGCAATTGTAAATAATGTGATAATGATTTGAAGGAGAACTTAAATCGCGAAGAAAATCCAAATTCAGAGCACTAACAATAGAAAAAAACGAATTAGCATTCAGGATTGAGCTGTTGCAATTGTAAATAATGTGATAATGATTTGAAGGAAAACCTAAATCGCGAAGAAAATCCAAATTCAGAGCACTAAAAAGGAAGAGAAGAAGAGAAACTTACAAAGAAACAGAGATGGAGAAGAATTTCGCGCAAGTCTCTGCGATTTCAAATTTGAGTGTAATCCTTTAAGAGTGTTTAAATTTAAGTGTGGAAGAAACGAAATAAAAGCCCAATATATTACATAAAGGTCCAATAAATTCTATATGGGACAATGCTTTTCACTTTTTATGTTAAATCGTATAATATAAAGTTATATTTGTGTACTATTATTTTTCAATATTTATAATTTCTACTAATAAATAATGGATGCAACACAAAAATATTAAACATAATAAACTCAGATTTACCGTGAACCCTATCATTCTTTTGTTTAATTAAGTAGTATTACTATAGGAGTTAACAAATTTTTGGGCCTATGTGCTAAATTAAGTTTAAGCTTTATAATTTATACCACCTCTTTTTTATATAGTTAAACTTTTGGAAACCTAAACTTTATTACTTTATACCACTAGCTAGCTAGTAATTATTTGTACTTTGTAGGCTGTTAAACTAGGAAAAAAAAGTATACAGAAAAAGAACACTAACAAGTGTTTTTTAAACAAAAAATAAGAAAATAAAAAAATTATGAGAATAATAGTTTCAGTAATCATTTTAAGAGTTAATCTATATCATATTATGAGAGTAAAATAATAAGATGTTTAAGGCTAAAAAATAATTATAGAAATATTTGTAAATAAGTGCTTAAAAATAATAAAAAAAATTGCTATTTTTAAATGTGTGGCTATGGATATTGGAAATTGGAAATTTGGGATGAATGATTTATTTTTATCAACAGCTCTTATTCTCACCATGTTATCTAATTCTTTTTTATACAAAGACATGTTATCTAACCACCTTTTTTTATCTAGATACAGTAAAATTCGTTGTATTTTATAATAATTTAATGTATATAATATAAGAATAATAAAGTTAAGGCAATCTAAATAAAAACGTATAATACTTTTTCGGTCCGAAATAAAGTTTATTTGAACTAATTCATGCACTAAAATAATTAATATATTTATACATTTTAGTAACATATTATAACAGCAAAAATAAAATATCTTTCAAATTTTTCGTTATATATTTTTGAATATATTAATTTTTTATTTTTCAATAAGAAAGGTAAAACCATTAAAAATAACATAACTCATAGATATCTAAACTAAAAATATTTTCATAATTATTTTAACTCACTATAACTCATTAAGTTCTAGTATGAAAATTTTTTAATTTTTTAAATAAAAATCCTATTACATCTACAAAAAATTAAATTTTATTTTTATAAAACTTATCAAAATATATTTAAATTAATTAGTTTAAATAACTCTTACTTAACATAATAGGTGTTATTTGGTCGATCTGTTATCTCTTGGAGTATATGTATTTGATACGTAACCCTTATCCTCGGTTGCACAAAAAGCTCGGCACGTGAGCCAATAAACTCGGTCCCATACCAATCGTCTGATATACTCGGTAAATAAGCACGTAAGGTCGGCGCCACGTCAGAAGCCCGATAAGCTCGGAATGTGAGCATACGACCTCGACCTCACTCATCCGAAAAATAAGACACGTGCTCAACAAACTGAATCACATAAAAACAGAATATCATAACCAACCTACAAACTAGGACTTATCCACATGAAAACGGTAAAATAATCCCTATAAAGTCGAACTAATACTCTCGGCTAAGACCAGGTTCCACTATCAGTTTTCATATTCACTTATCTCACTCTCACTTAATTATTCTCTCTCTCTCTTTTCTGAGATCATTACTAACTTGAGCGTCGGAGTATCTTTTGCAAGTATTCCCGCCGCGGTGTTTGACCTTGGCCGACGTAAAGCTCTTCCTCTCGGTTGACGACTTGCTCGGAAGTGCTTAAGCTCGGCCTACACAGTGTTCGGACGAATCACTTGGCGCCCACCGTGGGGCCGGAGTACATCTAACCCCACTTTTTCCTTCGTTTAGTCTTCTACCCTATTTTGCAGGATTCCCGATCCTCGAACATGGCTGACAAGGAAAGTCCGCAACTCTCACAGGATGACCTCCTAGCTCGAATCGCCGAGCTTCAGGCGGAAGTACGAAGAATAGCTGAGCTGTCCACACAGAACAATGGAGAAAGCTCCAAAAGCTCGGCTCAAGGTGCTGTAGACCCTCTAAACATCGTCCCGCCAAAGGAGAAGCTCACCCTCGACAACCCCTTTTCTGAAGAGATCACAAATTACCAGATGCCAAAAAATTTTACTCTGCCCACCGCACTAGAGCCGTACAAGGGGTTCGGCGACCCCCGAGCCCACGTAAAGAAGTTTCAGTCAATGATGTTTTTCAACGGCCCTAAGAATGAGCCCGTTCTCTGCCGAGCATTCCCCACCTACCTCGACGGTGCTGCATTACTCTGGTTTTCTAAACTCCCTGAAGGTTCAATTTCCTTCTTTGAAGATCTCGCCAGATCGTTCATTGATTACTTTGCCGCATCAAGAATCTACGTACATGGATCGGACTACCTCGGCACCATTAAGCAAGGTCAGCACGAGAGCCTGAAGGACTACATGACCAGATTCGCTGACGCAACTATGGAGATCCAGGATTTAGATCCGGCCGTTCACCTGCACGCCCTCAAGGCCGGCCTTAGGCCCGGCAAATTCCGGGAGACCATTGCCATAACAAAGCCAAAGACGCTAGAGGAATTCCGAGAAAGGGCGGCAGGTCAAATGGAGATCGAAGAACTCCGAGAAGCCCAGAAATCGGACAAACAACCTCATCGGAGAGATGAAGAAAAAACTTTCAGATCCCCAGGTAGCAGAGACATTAAGAAGCCTTCCAACTCCGCATCAAAATACAATACGTACACCAGATTCAATACCAGAAGAGAAAACATCATCAGAGAAATCCTCAACGCCAAAATCATAAGGCCACCAGTTCGAGCAGGAAATTACCAGGATCAAAGGTTTGTAGATAGGACAAAGCATTGTGCTTTCCATCGGAAGTTCGGTCACACCACGGACGACTGCATAGTCGCGAATGACCTCCTGGAAAGGCTGGCACGCCAAGGGCTCTTGGACAAATATATCGAGAACCGGAGAGGCAAAGGAGGAAACTCGGACAAGATAGAGCACAAGCAAGCAACAACCAATGATAACAAAAAAGAGAGGACGACTCCCGATCTACCTTCTAAGACCTCGGCAAGGCTATTTTGACCTTGCCCTCTCTTCCACTTTTGCTTTTGCCCCAGGCCATGATGAATCAAAACAGCAGGACCTTTCCCAACATTAGATGAAACCTCCTTCTCTCCTTTCTTGCGCTGATTAAAGAAGAGCTTCAAACCTGCCGTGGTAATGGCAGGAGCTTTCTCACATGCAAATCAGAAAACAACCAAGATAAGGAACAACATATCAAAACATCAACACAGAACAAATGCAATAAAATAGATTACCTATGTGATCATACACAGCCTGCCTATCAGTATCCAATTTCAACATCTCGGCAATAGATAACAAACCTTTCGGACCCAAGGATTTAAACAGAAAATCCATCACAATATCATCATCAGGCAGCCTATCGTCTACGTCCAAAGCTTGATACGGCTCGGAACACCAAAACAACGGAAACCTCTCAATTAAATACTCATTTAAATAAAACGGGAAGTCTTTAGGAACACTCCTAACCTTAACAAACATGGATTTAAAATCCTTAAACGAGGACTTATACAGGCCAAACACAGCACGGCGAGGATAACTGCTAAGATTAACCCACAACCCCCTATTCACCCCCTTTGCCTGGAATAAAGAGAAAAACAGCCTCAAAGACGGCGGACACTCCAACAGTTCCATCAAGACCTCGAATGCACGAACAAAACCCCATGAATTAGGGTGAAGCTGGGTTGGAGCACAGTTAAACCAATACAACACCCCACACTCAAAATCGGTAAAGGGAAGCCTCACACCCAACTCAGTAAATAAACAACTGTACATAAAAAAGAAAGACCAATCGTCACGTCGGTGGCATACTCGATCATCTCTTTCACAAGGTAATAACTCTATTTTAATACCACTACCCACCCTGACCCAAGAATCCGAGCCCAACAGCCTCACTGACTCTTCATCATCAAACTGGGAAACATACCTCTTCACTCTAGGATCCACCCAACCGTACAGATCACCCACATTACAGTCCTCCATCACAAGAAACAAAGCAAGAAAGAGAGAAGAGCAAAGAGAAAGGAAAATAGAGGAGTAGTTAACACTGACCTTTTTTACTCATTCCCAGTCAAGCAAAAAACACAAACTTTTTTCCTTTCTCGAGACAGAGAGGTGTGAAGAAACGAAGCAATGAAAACTACGAATGACTCAAGGCACAAAACGGTTACAAACCCAGAGCATTTAAGTCAATGTTGTTAGAAATGAGAAGCATTAAACCCACTACAAAAACCAATGGACAGGGGTGCCTAGAAAAACAGAGCAGTTTCACATCAATTGTGTCACAATGGCGCGTAACACGAGGAAGCCAGAAACGTTTTACATTCTGAAGCAGAACCAAGCCGAGCTTGGGGGCTACAAGGGCCATAAGTGACAAACAAATTCGGCAACTGAGGATTACGGTCCTCTTTGTCCGAAAGCTCGCCTTAGTCCTGCCCACACCAAGGCAAGCTTGGGGGCTATGATACGTAACCCTTATCCTCGGTTGCACAAAAAGCTCGGCACGTGAGCCAATAAGCTCGGTCCCGTACCAATCGCCCGATATACTCGATAAGTAAGCACGTAAGGTCGGCGCCACGTCAGAAGCCCGATAAGCTCGGAATGTGAGCATACGACCTCGACCTCACTCATCCGAAAAATAAGACACGTGCTCAACAAACTGAATCACATAAAAACAGAATATCATAACCAACCTACAAACTAGGACTTATCCACATGAAAACGGTAAAATAATCCCTATAAAGTCGAACTAATACTCTCGGCTAAGACCAGGTTCCACTATCAGTTTTCATATTCACTTATCTCACTCTCACTTAATTATTCTCTCTCTCTTTTCTGAGATCATTACTAACTTGAGCGTCGGAGTATCTTTTGCAGGTATTCCCGCCGCGGTGTTTGACCTTGGCCGACGTAAAGCTCTTCCTCTCGGTTGACGACTTGCTCGGAAGTGCTTAAACTCGGCCTACACAGTGTTCGGACGAATCACTATGTATTCATTTGGTATTGGAAAAGAAATGCTAGATAATTAAATTTTCTTTTAACTAAGTTAAACCAAATCAAATTTACGTTAAGCACATTTTTTCTTTGCATTCTTCTTCTTTTTCCTCATATTTTTTCGTTATCATCATCATAGTATCTTTTTCTTCCTTCTCTTCCTTTTTTCTGCATCTTTTTTCTCTTTTTTCTTTTTCTTTTTTTAGAAAACAAAAAGAGAATAAAGAAAAGAAAATACATGACAAAAAACAAGAGTAACGAAAAAAAGAAAGAAGAATAAGCATTCTATTTTATGTGTTACGGTTAACAAAATTTTAGTGTAAAAATTAAAAAATTTTAGTGTTACAAAAAAAATTTTGTTGATATTTTTTTGTTTCGTATTTTTTCCAAACTCTTTTTCCTCTTCTCCTACCTTCTTTTTGGTATTATAATTTTTTTGTTTCACACTCATAATTTTTTTTATTTCACCTTTTAAAAAGAATAAAACAAATAAAAAAGAGAGAAAAATATCAAACAAAAAAAAGAATAAATAAAAAAAGTAATTATGCAAAATTTTATTTTATCATTTAGTTTACAATAAAAAACATAAATTATGTACGAAGAAGATTGAAAAAGAAAAAAAAACATTAAAAAACTGTAACATCAAATCCAAAAACCTTGAAAATTTTTGGTGTTAGAGTTAAGAAATTTATGTCTCACAGTTAAAAAATTTTTATACTATTTTTATGCGAAGAAAAAGCGTGTAATTCAGACTGTAGTTTATAAATTGTAACTACAGTAATTCTGTTTATTACATGCTAATATGAATTTATTATATATCTATTATATATTTCTAATTTTACAACCAAAATATGTCACATGTTATTTTCTCATTGTAATTGGAATTAAATCTTTTCCTCCAAAATTAAGAAATTCTTGTCTCCTCCAAACTAATTTTATAACCAAAATATGCCACATGTCACTCCCTCATTACAATTGAAATTAAATATTTTCTTCTAAAATTAAAGAGTTCTCCCCTTATCTATACTAATTTTACAACAAAAAATATGCTACATGTCACTCCCTCATTGCAATTGAAATCAAATCTTTCCCTCCAAAATTAAAGAGTTCTCCTCTGTTCTCTCTTCCTTTCTCTATATCTCTTATTCCTTCAACCACTCTATCTATTTTATATATTATTATTAATATCAATGATTAATTACTAATTTAACAATCAAAATATACAACATGACATTCTTTAATTGCATTAAAATTAAAATTAAAATTAAAATATTAAAATTAAAATTGAAATATACATATATTATATATCATATATTACTATCTAATTAAATAATCAAATATATCACATGACACTCTCTTATTAAAATTGAGCGAAAGTATTTTTTTTCGAAATCAATAAACTCCCTTCCTAAATTCTCTCATCTACCTCTCTCCATTTTTCTATTTTTCTTTACCATTTTTACTCTATATATAATTTATATTTTATATTAGTAATTTTGACAAATCAAAATATGTAATCCGATATTTTTTTATTACAATTAAAATAAATTTTTTTTTCAAAAATTAACAAACTCTCACTCTCACTCTCATTCTTCATCTTTATCTTTCTCTCTCTTTTATTTCGTTCTCTATTTTTTCTACCTTTCTGTTCTACAGAAAATAAAATTAACAAAATAATATAATTCAAATAAAAATTATTATTGTTATTATATAATTTTTTTTTAGTTTTAAATATTCACCACTTATCTTTCTAATCTATATTTTCATTTCTCTTCTTTCAAATATTTATTATATATAATATAATTTAAAGAGAATACTAATGTTATAATTAAAAATTAGAATCAAAATTCAATTGTTTTAAGAAAATTAATTTTGAATTAATTTTATAACGATCAATATAATTTTTTTATGCTAATATTATTTTTAAATAACAAGTATACAAATTAATTATTTCTATTTGTACAACAGACTTAACACCTAATTAAATATAAAAGTATACATGTTAAATTGTTTCAAATTTTAGATAACGAATATTAAAATTTATTTTACAAAATATCTTTTTTAGAATTATATTACAATTAGTATTTAATGAATAATGTATAATTATACTAATTTAAAAAATATTTTAATTATAATTATATAAAAAATTAAGCATAAATTTATAATTTCTAATTGCTATAAATATAATACTAACGTTCATAATGGTAAATTGATATTGCAATAATCAATTTATATAATTATTTTTGTACTACTAAAGACTATATATTGTTTCTTTGTGGTTAGTGAGTCTAAATCTAAGAATTAAAGTATTTTTTTTTAATCTGTTGTTCTTCTTTGATTGGACAATTATTTCTAAGGAGCTTTGTAGGTCAAGTTCAAGTCACATCCCCTCAACGTTTTCTATGTTTGTCTAAAAATATTTGAAGTGGAGCATATAATGAGATTGAATTTCTTCAATTTAGATTCAATTTTAAAAAATTCGTGCCAACCTTGAAGATGCAATTCAAATATTGGTACTATATTTAAATTTTATTCTCTTAAATTTTTTGTATTAAAATTAATTTTATAACATATTGTGATTTTCTTTTAGAAACTACTGGCCTTTTGGTGCATTAATGCAATGTCATTGAGGAGAATAAAAGTAAATTTAATTTGACAATTTTAATAAGAAAATAGTCTGAATTGTACGGATTCTAAGTGTTCGATCTTATGATGTTATTTCGGTTGGTTGTTACGAGAATGACTCTAATTTATACGTATCTAAGGATTAGAATAGATTAAATATTATTTAAATAATTTAGTTCTAATATTAGTAATTGATTAAATTAGTTTTAGAGAAATTTAAATTGTTGTCTCAATTTAAAATCCTTGTATTTTCAGTTTTTTTTTATTATGTTTAGTATTTGTGCTTTTAAGTATTTTGAAAAAAAAAAAGCTGTGAAGTACTAGTAGTTATGTAGTTAATTGGCCTGAGTCTAGTCTGTATCTTGCTATAGATTTTTTTTAAAGTACTAACTCTGACATGTTATTTAACCTGGCCTAGCCTTGAAACTTGTTAAAAGACCTGATAATTTTCTTTTACAAAAATAAAAATATTATTTAAAAAAATTATTTTTTAATAAAAATATTTATATGTAATATGTCATATTTAATATTTATAAAAAATTTAAAATTTTAAAGTATTTAAAATATACAAAATTATTTATGATAAAATATAATATATTTAATATAATTTTATTAATAATAAAAAAATTATTTATATATTTAATTATGTGTTAACAGGTTTAAGCAAGCCTGACAAGTTAATAAAGTTAATTAGTGAGTCTAGACTTGACCTGTTAACATGTTAAGACTTTTACAAAAACTTGAGTTTATATCTATTTTATAACAGAAGCCAGGCTAAATAAAGACCAGACTACAAATCTCTGACAGACTATCTACTATTTTTCCACCCCTAAACATATATACGTTTTTCATTTAGCAAAAAATTATTTGTATTCTCGACTATTTTTTGTAGAATTAAGTGTTTTCCGAGCAAAAATCAATTGCCTTCCAAACAGCAAAATTTTTCATTTTAATTTTAAAAATAATTAATACAAAGTAAAACTAAATAAAAAAAATCTTTCATAAAAAATATTACACGTTTAAATTCTTTTGTTAATTAAATTTAATTAAATTAGTTTAATTTAACAAAAATAGTTTATACTAATATTCTAAATTTTGTTGTTCAACTTGAATAGATTTGATTTATACAAAAATTTGGATGTATAATATTATTTTTACAGAAAAACTTTGTTTGAATGAGGTTTGAATGAAAGAAAAGAAGTAAAGAGAAGGGGAAGAGGGGGGAGAGGGAGATGGAAGTTGGATGAATTTTTAATTTCAGTATGAATGCAAGGAAAATAAGAGAGAAGGAAATAATAATGAATTAACGATGCTATCAAAAATAATTTTAAGATTTTTTTTAATGTATATTTAAATATTTAAATTAAATCAATTTAAATTTTAAAATACACCTTCTAGTTTCTAGTTCGGTGTTGTTGCACACTGTAAATTGTAACTTGTAACATTTGCAAATTGCAAGCTTGCGTCATTGACACGTGCCGCGAGCTCATTTGCTTTAATTTTGTACAGGTGCACGTGCTTCAATCCACACACTTAGATTTCATTGATGTCTAACAACAAGCGTCCGCCGGACCCCACTCCTCTCCCCGGCAGCGCCACCGCCAAGCGCCGCCATTTTCCGCCGGAAACTGTCTTCCGTGTCGTGTGTCCGCCCTCAAGGATTGCGGATCTGACGGCCCACACCGGCGACGGAGTTAAGATTCTTGTTGATGACTCTGCTCCTCCAATCTCCGATCACGAATGCATCCTAGTTGTCGTAACCGCTCCATCTGAGCAACCACCAGTTACTGCCGGTGAATGGGAGGGTGGAGTTGAGGCTTCACCGCCTCAGCAATCTCTTGTTAGGGTTTTGGAACGAATCGTGGAGCGTGAAGAACACGGTAGTAATCAGAACGCGAATTCGACGGTTTCGTTTAGACTGGTTGCTCCGAGCTACCAGGTTGGGTGCGTGGTTGGAAGAGGAGGGAAAATTGTGGAGAGGATTAGGCAAGAGAGTGGCGCCAGTGTTAGGGTTTTAGCAAAGGACCAAGTTCCCCTTCCTCCTCCTGGAGATGAGTTCATTCAGGTTTGAGCTCACTTTAATAAAAGATTAACATCTAAGGTTCTGATTAATACCTATTCTTCATGCACATACATAAAATTTTACAGATATGACTTATAAGGTATAAACTTTTGATCCAATCACAGGTTTTGAGAAAAATTACCCCGATACTTAATGGTGTGACAATTATTTTACAAATTAAGTAATTTTCACTTCTGTAACATGATCTTAATCTTATACTATATATGTGGCCTGTAATGCTTTTTTGAATGATTGAAAAAAATGATAACTATCTATAACTTGTGTATGTGTGATTTTGATTGTGACTCTCTCGCACAACATAGATGTATTGATTTATCGATAGAATAATGCTAATTTCTGTATTACAATTGCAAATTTGATGTTAATCAAGTCACATTACTTGTTCCAATATTTATTTGAGAAGGCTTGGTTATCGTTGTTGTGATGTATGTAGATAACAGGAAACTTTGGTGCAGTGAAGAAGGCGCTTCTCTCTGTTTCAGCTTGTATTTTGGAGAAGGAGGCATCCAATTCTGGCGCTTTTAAATCTTCTGGGCCTGGGGGACACCATGGAGCAGCACCACCTCACCATGTTGAACCTCATCGTGAAAGATATGGTCCTGATAGTCACACCAGGGGTTATGCTCCTTTTCCTGGGCCTGAAAATGCTGGGCATGGTCATAGGCCGTTTATTGAAGAGGATGTTATCTTCAAGCTATTGTGTCAGCACGATAAAGTTGGTAGTCTTATTGGGAAAGGGGGTTCTGTAGTTCGGGCCTTGCAAAATGATACTGGTGCATCCATACAAATTGTTGACACCGGACCTGATTCAGAGGAACGTGTGGTTGTGATAGCTGCACGAGAGGTTCGACAGCTTAACTGTCTTTCGTGCATAATACACTTGGTTATTGTCTCTGCTAAATTCACTATGTCTGTTTGTAAAGAAAATCTTTCGATTGCTCATACACTTATGATATATTGTTTTTGGTTTGCACACGCTCCAATACTGTTTTAGGTGAATTGTGGCAGAGAATTATAGAGCTGCAATTTCTATGATATTTGTCAAGGTTAACAGAACAAAGTTGATATAACCTTCTGCAGAATTCAGATTTAAAGCATTCTCCTGCGCAAGAAGCTGTTATCCGTGTTCATAATCGACTTACAGAGATTGGATTTGAACCTAGTGCTGCAGTTGTTGCTAGGCTGCTTGTGCGTTCCCCACAGGTAGGCTGCCTTTTGGGCAAAGGCGGTCTTGTTATATCTGAAATGCGAAGAGCCACGGGTGCCAGTATACGCATTTTTTCAAAAGAACAAATTAAATTCATATCCCAAAATGAAGAAGTTGTACAGGTAACGGAGTTTAGACATTAGCATGAGTTATATATACATCTTTAGTCTTGCATGAAATGGCAAAAGGAAGCTGTATATTTTTCCATGCTTAAAATAATTTATTAGAGAATCACATATTTATATCTTTCCATTGGGTTTTATTCCAAAAAAGAAAGGTAAAAGTCCCTTGGATCTTATATATATAATATAATTTGTATTTTGGTCACTTCCCTTGATGCATGTCATAAAGATTTGAGTAAGTTTAATTTGGCTTTTGATTGCTAATACCAAACCCCGCTTTTATTGATGCATGATTTCTTCAAATCTTGAACGGTAAAATGATGACTTTTAGATCATTTATGACTTGTGATGTTGAATAATGAGTTCTATTTCAGGTTATTGGGAACTTACAATCCGTACAAGATGCTTTGTTTCACATAACCAGTAGGATTAGGGAGACGATTTTCCCAATGAGGGCTCCTCCAAATTTTAGCGCACCGCCACACATGCCTCCGTTCCCAGACATGCCACCTTCATTTAGACCAAGAAATCACTTGATGTCCTCTGGCCACCCCGCTCATCCTGTTGGCCCTCCTCATGGAATTGACCATTCAGTTGTTCCACCACCGCCACCTGATCAACATGGATTTTCACATGGTATGGGTTGTGGTCCACCTAACATGGACCGAGCTCCATATCCTCGTGGTTATGAAGGACCTAATTCTCCAAGGTTGTGGAATCCTATGGTGAGTTTCACTTTCACGGATTAACACCTAGAGGCTTCCCTCTCCAACAAGAATGATCATATGATACCTTCGTCTTTCAGGCAGTTAACAGAGGAAATCCAGGTGGACCAGCTGATCCATCAAGTTTGGTTCCAAGAAATGGGACCCCTGGAAGGTGAGTGAGTTTTGATTCCGTTATTGGCTTTATATCACATTAGTTCATAACTGTGTGTGCTGTATGTACCTAAGATTCTATATTGCTGTGTTATTTGCAGGAATGGGAACTCATTACATAGTCCAAATAGCTCAAACGTTGAGGTCACCATCCCTCACATGTATTTAACCCATGTCTATGGGGAGAACAACAGCAACCTAGTCCAGATTCAACAGGTCTGTTTTAGCATCTTCGTTATTAATTCCTTCCTTATTGAATAGTGATAGCCTCAAGTGAGTATACTAATATGATGTTAGAAATTCGTGTTAGACTGTTACTATTGTTCTGACCTTTGGTTCGTTTCTCAGATCTCGGGGGCAAATGTGGTCGTTCATGATTCAAAACCTGGGGGAACTGAAGGCATTGTGACTCTGTCTGGAGCAGCAGATCAAACACAATTTGCTCAGAGTCTAATTCAAGCTTTCATTTTATGTGGGCAGACTGCAGCTTGAGACGACAAAGATAACATGAAATCTAGGAGGCTCTTTATTGTTTAGTAGTGTGTATACCAAGTTTTATATACAAATTTAGCATATTCTTCGTGAAGGGTTAGGAAAATATGATTGATTTCATATTCAACTAAAATTGCAAGAGGGTAATGCAATTGTGTTATTTTTTGCATCATTGCAAATCTTATTGAGTTTGCATTTTGCAAAATCAAAACTTGCTAGAGAAGGGATGATTTTTTCCCTTCCAAATTTGTATTCTTTTTTTTTTGAATTTGGAGTAAAGAACTAAACTTGTTCACCAATTAAAAAAAAAAACTTTACACGGTTTACCCAACAAAGAATTTTCTGTTCAAGTGTCTAGCTTATTTGATGGATAAATATCTAAATGCACTAATTAAAACAAAACGCAATCACATTTCTCATTCCTTTTTAACTTTGTTATCTCTGTATATTTGTTCGTTGTTTTTTTTTTTAATCTTTTGACCCTTTTCTTCACTCTTCTATTATATATATTTTCTTCTTATATCTTTCTCGCAACCTCTGATTTGTTATTATGTCAAAATTCACACATTTTGCAATTTGCACTATTCTTGGATTTTGAGGTGAATCTGAAAGAATCATATTTCCCCGCCCACCCGAAGAATTACTATTAGGTGGTCCGAGAGTAAAATAAAATGATTTACTCTTTTCAATCAATTTATACAACATATGCTAAAATAATTGTCATAAAAATTTATTAAGGACTTATTATTCAATTAATATATTAATGTAAGTTATAATTTAATCCAAAGTGCCTAATAATTTTTCTTATGCGAAATATGCTTAATTTGGCAAAAATATGTTTTACTCATTTCACAATAACAACGTTTAAAATATGTTTCATTTCAAACACATTCATGCAAAATACTATTTAATCACCAAGGCACTAAGACATTAGGAAATTGTACCACTTGCGTATTCAAGCAAGTATTTCCACTTTTGCCTAATATTAGAAATAATAAAAAATTTTATTTATTTAAATAAAAAAAAACATAAAACAAAAATTGCAAAACAGAACGCACGTCTAACAAAACACAATTACTACTCGTTAGTACAACACAGCATAAAGGGAGTGCATTGGTATTTGGTAATTGTTCAGCCCCCGGAATAAATCAAAATCCTAATCCTAAAATAAAAGGCCAAGAATACATGACAATTTAGCAATACATTGATAGAAAAACCACAAAAAAAAAAAAATACATGATGCTCCTATGAGCATTTTCCAACCAAAATAAAAAGGACTAATAATTCTCATCTTCTCATCTTAAAGCAAACACTCTTCTCACCCTTATTCCATGAAAATGGGACCAAAATATAGAAGGCCTGTCATGAAGAATCCTCAACATCAGCTGCCACTGTT
Organism: Arachis stenosperma; assembly: GCF_014773155.1. NCBI lineage: Eukaryota > Viridiplantae > Streptophyta > Magnoliopsida > Fabales > Fabaceae > Arachis > Arachis stenosperma. Next base: position 227,467 of record NC_080385.1, read on the forward strand.
TGTACCATCTGATTGGCCTCAAAATCTTTATTCTGAAAAAAATGTTTAAATAAAGGGAAAAGATTAAGTTTATGTAAGAAGAAGAGTATGAATCATTATAGTAAATATAGTGAGTGCATGGGTTCCACGTTCCAACCTCATTCTTGTTTAACTGAGAATTATGTCCAGCCATGGACGCGGCTCTCGATAGGTCCCTAAGAGTTCCCTATGGTTCAGAAAATGCATATCAACATATCAACAATGAAATCAAAATTAGTATATTGCAAAGAATATAATTGAAGGAAATCAACCACAGTTGTTTAACTTTCTAGTTTTAAGATATTAATGTTCACTTGTAGAATAGAATTGAGAAAATAAAAAGAAAGAAACAAACTTAAGGTATAAATATGAATGTCATTCACCTTATTTGCCCACATAAGTCCACAAGCATTGCAGAGTGTTCTTGGCCCTTCAGGTCCACGTCGCATCATCGGTGTGCACTTCTCACTAATACCGCAGTGCCGACAACTGACATATTTTCGAAAAATATGGAAAGATGGACTTAAAACTTCTCAAATGGACTGAACTCATGATTTTCATTTTGAGCCATAAAATCCACACCATATAATCATTATCATTACAACAAGAAAGCCATTTTCCACATGGTGGGGTTGGCAACATCTAGAATAGAAATTCAATTTCTTTTTTACCCTCTTGTTCTCAAATATACCGGTGGACTTACACGATATCTTGTTGAGATCCATTGTTATCTGATGACCAGCTTTCATTTGCCCCCCAGTTTGCTGCACCTGATGCAGATTCATCATGATTGGGCTTAGAAGATGTAAACTGACCTTTATTTCTTTGCATCCTACAAAAGCCACTTGTCTTGTAAGCTAACCACTGGTGCAAACATAACAAAATAATATTGCCAGTAGGGACATGGATTCGAGTATATGTTTAATTATATGATCAAGTAAGTAGACAGAAGGATATACAGAATCTTATATCCTATATTTACTATAATATTACATTTCACTAAGAAAGCTAGAGTTTTGGGTGAGTGTACATATCTATCAAGCTCCCATAAATGAGAAAATACTGAAAACAACAAAATAAAGCAAGCAGAATGGAATGTCGATTTGGGACAATTTAGAAACTCACTCGGAAAATAAAAATATAAGAGATCCTGCAAATGTATGATAATGATGACAAAGTTATTACATGAAATTTGAGATGAATGCAGGCTCTTGAAGGAACTTACCAATGTGTTCTGTTTCCACAGTTTAATGTTATTAACAACATAAAGCATGTAGAAACATAAATTGAGTATAATAATTATCAAGCTACATCTTGGTACAAATATTCCAAGCAAGGTTTATGATAGTAAGCATCATACCTTAATGCTACTTCTTTACGAACAGTATAGCGAATTTTTTTGTCAAAATTTCTCTCTTTCCTTTTTTCACGAAATCTTAGCAATGAGGCTAATCTTTGAGGGACGTTGAACTTTTGTGGAGTACCAGTAAATCCCTGCTGAAATACTTCATAAGCCATATATTTGACAACCAAAAGACTATCGATCAAAATTAACGACATAAAGGTAGTACCTGATTACTTTGGTGGGGCAATATTGGCATGGCAGGCATAGTTGGAGGTACTTCACGGCCTCCCAATAGTAGTAGTACAGCTTGAACCTAAGAATGCATCCTAAGATTATCAGAATTGTTTTCTTCTATGGATCAAACTACATACAGGCAGTAGTCCACAATTTTACCGAAAATAGATCACTATTTGCCATGGACAGAAAAGAAAGGAAAAACCAAAGTACAAAAACCTAGGCAAATATAATAAATTTGTACATATAGTGACCCAAAAAACTAAAAATTCTGTACACTGTGCTGCCCCTACTGAACTTCCTTAGAGCAATATTAGCCAAATAAACAGCTCAGGATCCACAAAGTAGGCACAAATTTTTCTACTTGATCATGACAAGAATTATACACCATGTATCTTAGGAACTAGTATTTGGTATTTACTAACAAAGAAAGCATGTCAAACAAAGCTCAAATCATGCATCCTAGACTAAACATTAGGAGTAGTGCCATGTCAATGCAGAATGTAAAAAGCAACTCGGATAAGTTCATGCACCTTTTCCGGCGACACAGAGTCAAATACATAAACTTGGCCCTGAAAAGACAATGTAAGTTGATCCCCAACATCACCCCCTTGATCGATCATCGCCGTGTGATTCTCAGGCAGGTTTCCATGATTAGAAGGGATTTCACCTTCAACACTCTCACTTCCACCGCAGTTAGTATCATCACCATTATTCTGATCATCTTCCATCCCATTCCCGTTACTCATATGATGCAATCCATGATGCTCGTGTTCTTGCACGTATGGCACATGCATAGGATGCTGTCCCTCACTCATGTGTATCCGAGAATCACCCCCATGAATACCATCCATGGCACAAAAAGCTAAAACCACCTTCAAAAATTGCAAAAGGATTACTTAGGCATAAAGGCAGGCAAAGAAAACAAAACCAATGGTAACAAAAAAGGGAACCAAAGTATGGACCATGGAGAGCTTGAAATTAGTCCTGCAAACCAAGCTACTCATACATACAATCAGGAAATTGTATTGACATAACTACAAAAGCATCATCATCATAGTGAAGGAAATTGTGTAAATCATAATATTTCTACCCAGTTAAAGTCAATTAAACTGTTGTAACTTCAGCTGAGTTTTTAGCTAAAAGTACAATCTTTTAACACCAAACAATAATCAGATAAACACCAAACACTATTTGACCACCTCACAAATTCAATCAAACAATCCATAAGAGATTTCCTTGAATTGAACAAAAGGGTATTATAAAAAACAAAACTTTTTCGGTATTAGGGGAAGGGACCAACAGTTGAGGCAGTTGGTAGAGAGTGAGTTGATCCGCACAAGAGCCCAGAATCAAAACAGAAACCTTCTTCAAGCTTCGAAATTTGAAGTAATGGAAAAAAAGGGGTCGGATTTGAGGTTCGGGACAAGGAAGGAAGTGAAGAAAGAAGATGATGATGATGAAGAGAGAGCAACTCTTGTATTATGAATTGGAAAGGTTATGTTTTGATGCTTTGGTTTGTGTGGGTTTGGAAGAGATGATGAGATCAGGAGAGGGACAAGGAGACAGTGCCTTGTTGCAAGTCAAAAAAATTTCACAAACCCAAAAAAAATTTCATCATTAATGTTATGTGAATGAGTGAATCTGTAACTTCATGTCCCCACACCACCCTGCTAATAATGCTCATTTTTTATTTTTAATTTAATTCACCTTTTCTTTGTGTATTTTTCAATTTAATCTTAACGTATGCTATGTATTTATCCTTGGTACCTTTTTTTCCTTGTTCTCACGTGGATCAGGCACTTATTTTCATGTATGGTACCATGTACGTGGTAAAATTAAAATTAAAATTTTAAATTATTTTTTATAATTAATTTGAATTAAGAAATTAAGAATTCCATTCACTAAAAATAATTACATTTGTTAGGTTAAGGATTCTTGCAAACTATAATTTTGAATTAAGAGTATATTTGAACCTGAGTTTAGGAATATAGAGCAAGAAATATGAAGCTGTTCATCCTCGTATTTTAGAGTAATTATTTTTGTTGGTGAAAGTGTAATTACATGAATTCCATGCTTAATTAATTTTGGATCTAAGGAAGGAGTTTAAAAAAGTTTTATACGATTATCTAATTATATTATCTTATACTGTGTTTAAAAATTAGTTATTTTTAGTGTGACTAATTATTTATATAAAATTATTTTATAAAAAAATCAAGGATCAGTATTTTTATTAAAATTTAATCAGTATTTAATTATTAGAAAAAGAACGTGTAATTTTACACTATTAAATATAATCTTATATAATTAAAATTATTATTAATATAATTAATAACTATAAATCATAAAATATATTGACTTTTTAACACTACTATTATTTTATATTAATAATGTATAAAAATTAAATTTAAAAAATAAATAACTTACATATATGTATGTATTATAAGTAGAATTTAGAGAGATATTTGAATTTGAATAAAATTAGAATTTATACACTTTGTAGAATGTAAATGTAATCATTTTAACAGATAAAAATGGTATATGAACTTGTTTAGAGTGAAAAAAATTGCTTACATATGTTGAGGGATTGCTTATGTCAAAAACTTCAATTTTGCTTTCTCTCTCTGAGTTTCATTCATCTGTCAAGGTTTTGTGAAGACCAAAAAAATTGTTTTCTTAACAAAAACTTTGGATATCTTACATCTTCAATTTCCTCCTATGTAGCAGAGACCCACTCTTTCTAAGTTAACTCCAAAACTGCCAACTAACTTAACGAAATTTCTTTATTTAGAAATTAGAAATCCTCTAGGAGCTTTAAGTTGGATCTTTTTTACTTGTTATTTCTAACAAATGTATGGCAACCCAACAAAATTATTCATTGTATGGTGTAGAAGTAAATTTAATTAATTCATTCCTTATGTACATAATTATTTATTTTCATTTTATGTTTTAATGTTATATGAAAATTAAGATGATTAGCTATATTTACATAATTCATATTAAATATGAACATTATAAGATTGATTTAAGTTAGTCGAATGATTAATTCACTTGATCAATAATAAACCTGCTTTAAATAAATTAATTTTTAATTTGTCAAGTTAAAAAATGCTTTAAAAAAATGAAAGCATTAAAAAGATCTTTTATGATTCAATGTTTTTTTACTAAATATTAGTAAATTACTCTTTGGATACTATTCCTGATGAGCAAGAAGTGTTTTGGTTATTTTTGTTTTAGAATAATAATCTACACTTATATTTACAGAAATTTATATATAAAATGTATAAAATTTGTATTTATATTTATCATAGCTTACACGAATTAATATAATTTACATTTATAATTTTTAGAATTTGTATACATAAATTAATAAAATATATTTGATAAAAATAATTTAATATTTATAATGTACTATTAGTAAAATAATGACCAAAATTGTTGGCATTTAAAAATTTTTCTTTATTAAAATAAGAATAAATTTTATGAATAGTTTAAAGGACAACCAAATGTTTGGTCCTTAAAAACGAATTTAGATTTTTTAAATTTTAAATTTTATTTTAAAAAATAAAATATAATTTTTTATCATTTATTTTATAAATAAGATAAAAAAATATAAAAAAAATATTTTATAATGAGAGAATACATTTTATTCTCCAAAAAATAAAAACTCAAAATTTAAATTTAAAGAAAAAACAGTTGTGAATGGTGAAAGTAGAATAGGGTTTTTGTGGGAAGAAAAATTGACTTGGAAGTTGGAAGAGAGTTTGATGGGACCCATATCCATATGGTTGATCAGCTTGACCAATGCCCCCATTCAATTCGAGTCTTCCCCTTTCCCCTCTTGACCTCTTCTCATCAGATTCTTCACACTTCACTTTGCAATTCCATTTTTTAGCTCAATTTTCGTTTTTTATTAATTAAATAAATTTGGGTAGCAGGCAGCGTCATCATCATCTTTGTTCTTATTCTTAGCTTCACCAATTACATTTTCAGTTACTGTATTTTATTATTAATTAATATATTATTACAAAGAAGAAGAAGAAGAATAGATAAACCCTTAAAGCTCCTTTCTTTTTTCTCTGCGATTCGCACTTCACAACCGCAAAGGACAACAACAAAAGCGTGAATTTCAAGGAAGAAAAGCTTTTGGAGTTAAAGACCAAAACTTTGTTTAGATCTTTGGTTGTTCGGGGTGGTTGGGAATGGCGAGAGCTAGCAGATCAGTTACGAGTAGCGGAAAGTGGAAGTATTGCAACCCTGCCTATTACCTGAAGCGACCAAAGCGTTTGGCTGTGCTCTTCATCGTTTTTGTTTGTGCCTCTTTGATTGTTTGGGATCGTCAAACTCTAGTCAGAGAGCACGAGGTACTCTACTTTTTTGGATTAGAAACATCCCTTATTTCCTTAATTTTGGCAACTAACTTGTTTTCGGATGAATGGATCTGATATGGATTATTTTTGGTAGCAGTTAGTTGTGGAAATTCAGTAGACTTCATTTATGACTTTATGCTATAATCCATGTTGGCTGAAAGGTTGGTGCCATAAAGGCTTGTTTGTTTGTTAATAATGGTGGTGTGGGATTCAGTAGACATGATTTAGGATCTGATGCTATGGGATTGTTTGATTCATGTATCCTATCTCAGACCCACTTTGTGGAAGTTGACTTGTTATTGTTTGGTGTGTTGGAATTCTGTGGAAGTTGACTAGTGTGAATGTTGATTGATTTATGAAGATAGGCAGTATAGTTGGGGCATTTCATATTTGGAAAAGTGGAAGGGTAGGTCTGTTATGGCAAAGTTCAGACATGGGTGAGAGAATAAGGCTTTTATTAGGTTATATATTCTCTTTCATTTATGTGGAACTACTGTTTTTCATTCCCGCTAAACAACCAAGTTTGCTACTAGGTTGAGACTCGAGAATGCTGTAATTAGAGGTGGGCACAACTAGGATGGTTCATTCATGTAGATGATTTTGAAGTGGAACTTTGTTTTCATTTCCTATTCAAATTTCTTTTTAAGGGAAGCTGAAATCCTTTTGGTTTTTGCATAAGTTCATTTTGCAGCCATTATTAATTGTTCTGTGAAATGCAGGTAGAAGTTGAGGAGTTACGGAAAGAAATTACTGATATGCAAAATCGGGTAAGAAGATGTAAAGTGCCTAACTTTTTGTACATTTGTTTTAGTCTTTAGTTCACTAAAAAGACTCATTGTATGTTGCAATTCACAAGAAACAAACACAAATAACAAAATGACCAGATATGTTTCGTGTTGTCCGCATCAATCCTGCATCAAACTGATTGAATCCATAGTTTAAATTCTCATTCTACATTCAATCTCATATAAAGCTAAATCTTCATCTTTTGATATTAATTACACTTTTTTTGGGTCTGTTTGTATACAGCACAGGTTTCTTATTCGGTTAATATATTATTTTGTCATGAGAAATATTTTTCAATTCTAATAATATGCTATTTCGAGGAGTAAGCAATTGGTCTTGTTTCAGTTGGAAGTGCTAAGTAATGCCCATGGTGGTAAAGTTGGGGAAGTTGCCTTAAGGAGGAAAACTACCAAGTCTAGTAAAGAGGTCGTAGATGATCCAGTTGACATGGAGAGAAGAGAAAAAGTAAAAGAAGCTATGCTTCATGCTTGGGGATCTTATGAGAAGTATGCATGGGGCCAAGATGAACTTCAGGTATTTTTTTTCCCAGATTAGAAGTATGTTAATTATGTATGAACAATCAACTTTAAAGCTTTTGGTCTAAAGTTAGTAGTTCAGCTTCTTTCTTTTGAATATGACACTATTTTGGTGTTTTTTGCAGTGCCTGATTTTGTTTACTATGTTTTACTGCAATGCAAAAAAGTTATTTTTTCTTTAAATTTGAATATTTTATAACTATTTCCCCCCTTGGTGATGCCAGCCTCAGTCAAAGAGTGGTATCAACAGTTTTGGAGGTCTTGGGGCAACTTTAATAGATTCACTTGATACACTATACATCATGGGTCTTGATCAACAGTTTCAAAAAGCCCGAGAGTGAGTGTAGCTTTACTCTGTACATGAGCATGTTATAGTTACCATAGCAATTCTTTTTTCCCTTGCTTTAATCACATCTCTATATTTGTTTGGAATTAATAGGGGCTAACTTGTATAACAAGTTATATATGGGGGAAAAAAAATAATCTGCATCTAGGGTAGAAATTTCTTTTATTTTATTTTCTGTTTTCCTCTCTTCAATTTGTTGCTCTCCTAGAGGCACATTCCATGGTGATGGTGTCTTAACTAGTAGTTTTTTATGTCGGTATATATATATATATATATATATATATATATATACATATAGTTCTTTTTAACTTTGCGCCGTAGTCCCCGTCAAAATAAAAAATTGTTCTTTTTAACTATATTCCTGAAATCTTCCTGAATTTATATGTGGAATTTCTTAGATTTGTTTCAATTGTTTGCTATGCTACTCTGTTTTATTTTTTATTTTTATGGTTTTGGTTATGCTTTATTGTATTCGTTGTCATATTAACTTATTCAGACATTATTCCGATAGTTGGGTTGCAAACACTTTGGACTTCAACAAGGACTATGAAGCAAGCGTTTTTGAGACAACCATAAGGTAGTTTCATATGTTTGGTTTACTTTGCAATTAAAAGTTCATTCCCCATTTCAAAAAACTCAGTTTCTGTAACTAAAAATTGTGTTCATTTTTTCCGGGGGGACTATTTCCACTAAAATCCAGAGTAGTAGGAGGCCTTCTTAGTGCATATGATCTTTCGGGGGACAAAGTTTTCCTCGACAAGGCTAAAGATATAGCTGACAGATTGCTTCCTGCTTGGGATACAGCTACCGGAATTCCTTATAACATCATCAACTTATCACACGGACGTGCACACAATCCTAGTTGGACCGGCGTAAGTACCACAATTCTACGTATGTCATTCTTAACGATATACAATTGGGGTATTACATTTGTGGATTGTATTCCTTCATTATAACTACCTTCCATTGTTTTAAATTTTATTACTAGATGGCTTCATGGGTCTATAGTCCTTGATCTTAACTTCTAAGGTTGGGTACTGAGGTTAAAAGCCATTTTCGAAGTTTCATAGTCATTTTTGGTGTTAAATTGACTGCTAGCCTGATGAAATTGGATATGCTATTTAGGATTAGGATCGTGTTAGATTAGGTTTCAACTTAAGCGAAGGCTTATTTATTTATTTATTTATTTATTTTGATATCCTTATGTAATTCTTCATAAAAAAAAAAGAAAAGAAAAAGACAAGTAAAATGTTTTAGACGCAATAAGGATTTGTAAACAAGTGCTCTAGTGCACTATTTGACTTTCGGGCCTGTGTTAGTTTTTAATTCCTAGCTGTTTTTTTACAAGTCAATATTATTAGTGTCTCCAATTGCCTTTTGTCTTCATTTTTCGCAGGGTGACAGTATTTTGGCAGATTCTGGCACCGAACAACTAGAATTCATTGCTCTATCTCAAAGGACTGGGGACTCAAAGTATCAGCAGAAGGTTTTTAACTGATTCTATGTTTCTTCATTTCCTTAATGTGAAACAAAAGGGTGGGTGTATCAACATTTTTGTTGGTAAAAATCAGATATATTCACCTACGTGATATTTGAGCATGGATAAAGGCCTCAGTAATATACTTAAGGCTGTGATTTGTATGTTACCTATTCTTCTGGCAATGCACTGATTGGTCGGCACCCTACTTTTTCAGGTTGAGAACGTAATAACACTACTTAATAAAACTTTTCCTGATGATGGGTTACTTCCTATCTACATCAATCCTCACAGTGGAAGGGCTGGATACTCTCCCGTCACGTTTGGTGCCATGGGTGATAGGTATTAACACTCTTTTGCATGAGATGAGCACAGAAAAATTCTGTGTATAGTTAACTTTTTTGACTCGTCTTGCTGTATATTTATTTATTTGGTGTGCATCATATCTCATTGCAGTTTTTATGAATACCTCCTCAAAGTTTGGATACAGGGGAATAAAACTTCAGCTGTAAAACTTTATAGGTGAGAATAATGCCCCTACTTTATTACATATTTTCATGTTTGGGCTGAACTGTTAATTGATATGGGTTCAGGCTGAAATCCATTTGTTATTGCAATGGTTGTTGAGATGGAATTTTGTTTGGATTTTTAATTCCTTGATTTATGAAAGAATCTTTCAGATGCCAATCTTTAAAGTTATATAGTTGAAGACATTTCAGATTTCATGTTTATATTAAGTTGGATTTTTTAGGGTTTAATGATTTAGAAGTTTAAATGTTTCGTAACTGATTATTTTTCCTCTCGAATTGGTAAAACAGAGAAATGTGGGAGAAATCAATGAAAGGTCTGTTAAGTTTGGTTAGGAGATCAACACCGTCTTCTTTTACTTATCTATGTGAGAAGAATGGAGGATATCTCTCAGACAAAGTATGATATTGAATCAAAATACTGGGATTGTCGCACTTAGTATTTTTTATAACATGATTTCATTCGCCCGAGTATATCTGCAGATGGATGAACTAGCATGCTTTGCTCCAGGGATGGTTGCTTTGGGATCATTTGGTTATGGCGCTGAAGACTCTCAGAAGTTCCTGTCCCTAGCAGAAGAGGTATATTTTATTTGCAACTTTTTAGTTTTTGGTTCTTTGCAAATGGATTTGTGATTTCCAGTGGGGTCTGATTACATCTTATTTTCTTTGCAGCTTGCTTGGACATGCTATAACTTCTATCAATCGACCCCAACAAAATTGGCTGGAGAGAACTATTTCTTTCATGATGGCCAGGTTAGTTGTTAATTATTCGTGCACTTATGACGTGCGATTTGAAAATTCGGAGTGATCTGAAATTTATGTTTGAATTTAAGGACATGAATGTGGGTACGTCATGGAATATACTGAGGCCGGAGACAGTCGAGTCACTGTTTTACCTCTGGCGTCTAACTGGCAATAAGACATACCAGGAATGGGGTTGGAATATATTTCAAGCTTTTGAGAAGAACTCGCGCATAGAGTCGGGCTACGTTGGACTGAAGGATGTAAGCACACCTCAAGTTCATGTTTGATCAAGTGTTTTGCATTCGCATTTTAGTGTTTGGTAATGCATATATCCATGGCAGCTACTCATATTCTACAGTTGTCACTTCTCAGGTGAATAGCGGCGTGAAAGACAACATGATGCAAAGCTTCTTCCTTGCGGAGACACTGAAGTATCTTTATCTTCTGTTTTCGCCTCCGACAGTGATCCCATTAGATCAATGGGTGTTCAATACGGAGGCGCACCCTCTGCGGATTGTGCAAAGGAACGAAGGGGGGTCTGTTGGGAACTCAAATGAGAAGCAAAAGTCTTCTTTTAGAATAGGTGGCAGGAAAGAAGGAAGGTCAGATTAGATCTCTCCATATTTGTCTCTACCATTGCCGGAGACCCCATTTTGCCGGGATTCGAGAAACGCAGTTTGATCCCTTTATAGAGAGAGCTTAGAAGATGCTGCTGGCATTTCCTCAATTGAGTCGGAAGGGGTTCATTCTGCTTAGCAGGTGGGATGTTATATTATATATAGGAAATCAAAACGTTTTATTCTTGAAAATTTATGAAGGAATAGGTTGTACCTTCATTTGTGTGGAGCCAAAAATATTCACAAGCATAAATTGCTGAGTTTTATGTATTTGAGGCATAACTTTTATACTCACATTTGCTAGTGTTAGACAGTTCCTTTCGCAGTTTTGCCAAATGCCAATGTCTTCTTCTTTGGTTGGACAGTGTTAAGACAATGAAATATTTTTAACATTTTACTTTCAAATCAGATAATTAAGTGAAATAATTATACAGTCAATGGAGGCTCAGAGTTACGGTAACAATAGCATGATCAAATTAACTTGAGGTTCAGAGTTTCAAACAAAAAAAAATATATATTTAAATTTTCTTGAATTGAAAAATTGAAAGCTGCCTTAGTGCTTGTTTGGACGTTATTATTTTGATAAAAAAAGATCTTTTTTCAATGAAAAAAGATCTTTTTTTATTTTTTAGCGTGTTTGGCAAATTTCTAGTAATAAAAGTAAAATTACTAGAAAAATCAAAAATTTTTTTTTTTGAGAAGTTGTAATTTACATCTTTTTTTAAAATATCTATTTTTCTTAAAAAAAATGTTTTTCATGTAATAAATAAATAAAAAAATATTTTTATATTATTATACCCAAATATAATTAATAAATAAAAAAATCTTTTCGTATGAGATATCTAAATATAAAATTACTTTTATTTTTTCATAAGATTTTTTAAAAAAATATAACTAAAAATTTTTTTTTTTTAAAAAAACTCATCCAAACGAGTCCTTAATAATGGGCTCGAATTGTCTTAGTTGACTTTTACTGAACATTATATAAATTTAGTTTAGCTTGACCGAAAAATAAAAAAATAATTTAGATAAAAGAAAATCATGTTGAGTGTATGATAATAGTGGAGAGTATATTCTCTTAATTCAATAAATCTATAAGCTTGAGAGTGTGAGCTGAGAAAACTGAAAAGTGGGATTGGTGCAAGTTGCAACAGTAACATTTTTCTCCGAATAATGGAGGAATATTCATTCATTTCGCACCATTCTTCGTAATCTTCTTCTTCACTCTTCACTTTCAGTCTTCAAACTTGTTCACCAGAAATCAAATCCCTAATATTCATCAATTGTATTGTATTAATGCGAATATCATATTACTACCTTGCTCGCTCTCGTCTTCTTCTTCGCCACTCTTCCATTCTCAACCAACAACCTCCTTCACTTCCTTCTTCGCACCCTCCAAACACCAAATCCTATTCTTCTAAGAACCTTCTAGAAGGCTTCTCTCCCGCACCACCTCTCACCTCCCGCCGCTTCTTCTTGCTCCTCTTCGATCCTCAACGCCACAACCGCCACTCCAATTATAACTATACCTCACACTGCAGTACGTTCCTTTTTCTCCCCCCTTCAATTCTCACTCTTTACTATTATTTCGTAAATATTGCTTCTTTTTTTTTTGAAGGTGTCTTCACAAGGGCAAAGCAAGCTAAGAATATTGAAATCAACGATCGACACAGGTTTTTTTTTTTTTCCTCTTTAATCGGAAATTTTGGTATTTTTGCTTTTGCTTTAGTTAGCAACTTAGCATTGTCATTATTGTTATTAATATTGTTTTTTCCTAAGTATATATATATCAGACCAATTTGGAAACTGACTTAGCATGGTGGAGTGTTGTGTGTGTTATCATGGATATCATTTCTCTCTGTTGCTACTTAATTTGATATCTCAAGATAGTGCTGCCATGACTTGTCCCATTTACCTTCACCTGATTCCTTTTTTTTTTTCCTCTTTATTATTCTAGTGTACGAGCTGTGACAACTGCACTGTGGTGTAACTTTCTTGTTTTCTCTCTCAAGTTTGGAGTGTATTTTGCTACCTCTAGCCATGTTATGTTGGCTGAAGTTGTGCATTCAGTCGCCGATTTTGCAAACCAGGTATATACATGTTTATGTTTGTCATTGATAGAGAAACTCTTGACTGCAGAGAACTAATAGAATTATTTTGTAGGCGCTGCTTGCTTATGGTCTATCTAGCTCAAGGCGAGCGCCAGATGCTATCCATCCGTGAGTTGAATACTATTGATTGCATTTATCAACCATCCTCTTACCTTTTTCTTGTCTACACTATAAGAAATGAATCCATGTGATTTATGATTTAATGACTATTATACATGTAATGGATGAAAGCATGGATAGCTATTGAATTGGACATCAATGAACTGTGCTCTATTACTAACTGCAAAATTTAAAACGACTCAGTATATCAAAATTAATTATCCTATCAATTTCGATTTTTGGGATGAATTGTGGCATGGCTCTTGTGATTGCTTGAGTTTGGAATTTTATCGTGTGAATGTGATAATGCTGTTCAATTCTGCAGTTATGGCTATTCCAAGGAAAGATTTGTTTGGTCTTTGATATCTGCTGTTGGTATCTTTTGTCTTGGTTCTGGTGCCACAGTTGTTCATGGTGTTCAGAACTTGTGGACTTCACAGGTATTTAACCAAAAAAGACTTTTGAAGTGACAATTTTTTACATCTGACGATCACAAATTGTTAATTTTTTTTTCCTATGTGAATTTTTCTCTTCATTTGCTTTATTAATTTAGCTGGCCCCACTTAGTGGAATAAGGCTTTTTTGTTGTATTTAATTTATTGACTATCGAGAGTTTCCTTTTCAGCCCCCTGAGAATATGCAATATGCAGTTTTGGTCATATGTGGTTCATTTATCATTGAAGGTATTGCTACCTCATTTTAATCTGGTGCTGTCTGTTATCCGTCATATATTCATCGCTTCCCTTCTTTTGATGGGCTTTTTATGTTAGGTGCCTCACTTATTGTTGCCATACAAGCTGTAAAGAAAGGTGCAGCCGCCGAGGGAATGAGACTAAGAGATTATGTGTGGCGTGGCCATGATCCTACATCTGTTGCAGTAATGACCGAGGTAGCTTATTGCACTAACTTATTTATTCCTGAAGCATGTTTTTTACTGGGTTTAAACAAGAATTGCTTATACATAAGTGAGTGAATCTAAAAAATTTACAAATAAGGGCTTTGAATAACATGTACTACTTATCACTCATTATGATTTTGGCTATGTTTTTCTTCAGCAACAGTTTTTCAAAGCTTTCCACATTCTTTTGCTATTTAAAGCTATGCACATTATTCAGTTGAATGGAACTTCAACATGTATGCTACTGTTGGTAAAAAAGATGTGTTGTAGTCGTTTTTAAGCATTACAACAAGAATGTAGAAAGATGAAAAGAAAACTTTTGTTAAGATTGTTTTAGCTATTCTTCCCTCCGGTAGGCTATGCAACTTGAATATATTCCTTAGTTCCTAAAACTCCTTTAGTAGTGAATTTATAAACGGTAGCAAAATATGCAGGATGGTGCTGCTGTGACAGGCCTTCTTATTGCTGGGGCATCATTGATTGCAGTGAATGTCACTGGAAATGCTATTTATGATCCCATAGGCTCAATCGTAGTTGGCAACTTACTTGGCATGGTAAAGAGGCTCAGTAGGCAGTAATTTCTCTGCCATCTGATGTAAGAGACACAGATCTGAAATCTATTTTCACATGATTTTATGCTGAATTGACCATGCAGGTAGCCATATTTCTTATCCAGAGAAATCGACATGCTTTAATTGGCAGAGCTATGGATGACCATGATATGGAGAAAGTGCTTCGATTTTTGAAAAATGATCCGGTACAAGCATTCTAGATTCTACTCAAATTGCATAATAAAAGCCTTTGTACAAATCATTTGACTTAGGTGGCTTTTGTGCATTAGGTTGTAGATGCTCTCTATGATTGCAAAAGCGAAGTTATTGGGCCAGGATTCTTCAGATTTAAGGCAGAAATAGGTTGCCCATCATATCATTGTTGTTCTTGGTTTCCATTCAGTTTATGAGTGCTGTTGGAACAATTAATCCTGATGATGGTTTTGAAACAGATTTTAATGGAGTTATGGTGGTGCAAAATTATCTGACAAGGACAGGACGTGAAGAGTGGGCTAAACAGGTTGATTCTCATCTACATAAAATGCTCATACAAATCTGATAATATGCTGTATTTTGTATTGTACTTCATATTATTATTATCATCATCTACAAGAAATCATGTGGTATGGCAGGGACCCATAAAGAAAAAAAAAAGTTACCTTACTCTGTTTCTATGACAGCTCAGAACCTTAGCTAACTTTCATAATGACCAAATTTATTTAATACTGCTTGCTGGTTTCAAGTTATCAACAACTATACTATATTTACAGTTTCGCGAAGCTGCAAAAAAGGCTGATGATGCCGCCCTAATGAAGATTATGTCAAATTATGGTATGCAGTAGTTAACTTGATCATTACAGATATATAAATGCTGATTGAGAAATAATAATTATCTTATATACTTATAAGTGAGAGTTGTGGCAGGTGAGGAAGTAGTTACAGCATTAGGAAGTGAAGTGGATAGGTTGGAGAAGGAGATCCAAAATCTTGTCCCCGGTATTCGGCATGTTGATATTGAGGCACACAATCCAACAGATGCGACCTTGTAGACTAAATATTCTCAGTAACACATAATTTTTTGTCACCATCCACTTCACATTCTTTTTATGTAATTGAAGCTTTTTTTATGAATGATTAGATTTGTCATTTTTCAGTATATGATTCATGAGCCCTTTCAGGCATTGTTTGCCAAATGAAATACCAAATATGCCCCAAGTTGAGCCGAGTTCTCTTTGTAGATTGATTAATGAAGCAACAGATACCTATGTTTTCGCATGTCCTTTCACTTATATAAAGATGTTTTTACATAAAGATAATAATTAAATAGTTTAATTAGATATATAAAAATATTTAATAATTTTTAATTATCATTTTTATATGAAGACATTTCCGCGTGATTCATTCTCTTTTAATATCAAATGAACATCTCATTAATATATATCCAACTTCCATTTTGTGCCCCACCAGTGTTCAACCCACGCATGCTGGATTCTCTGAAGTCTCAACTTTATTCTTTTTAATTAAAATGTCTCGTATAAAAGTTAAGTTGAATATACACTAATTAAATATATATGAAGTCAGTGAGACACCAATGGTCCCGAGTCAATGTTAAAACAAAGCATTAGGGATCAACACGTAGCTGGATACTTTTCATGTCCAGACAAAAAGCTTTTTGGTGAGACAAACGAAAGGCTAATCAGTGACTTTAACTGGAAAATTATGGATCACAAAGAAATGAGAGTGAAATGTTAAGGATCACTGAACTGATTTGGCTCATTCAAATGGTCAAAATCTATTCTATATATGGAAACTCACGTCAAGGGACCACATCACTAACTCAATAAATAGCACTATATTGCACCGTCCACGCACGTTTTATAACTCACTTGATTTTTTATCCAAAAGAAAAACACACAAGAACACCGTTTTTATAATCATTTTCTTTTAAGCATACTTTTTAACAACGAGAAACTCGAGGGCCACCCAATTCCGGTTGTTAGATTTCATAACGTGTGCCTATTTTGAACAGAAGTGACATATAATACAGGAAGAATTTCAAATGTATCGGAATATCGATATTTCAGTTGTTTTAATCGTTGATCTAAATTATAAAAAATTATATAATATATATTAATTAAAATTAACAGTTAAAATAATTAGAATACTGGTATTCTCAGTACACTTAAAATTTTTTTTATAATATAATACAAAATAAAACGGATGAAGTAATTAAATTATCCTGTTCTTATATCTATGCAAACAATAGTTTATAGACTTTGTAATTTGTATTGTTTGTCTTATTTGGAAGTTTTTTAAGAAACATGGGTTTATTGATTTTAAATACTAATTAATGATATTTATAAATTGTTATCTTGTATTGTATCTTTACAAATGTGGCCTAAAATAATATAAATAAAGTAGCAATTACATGGAAGACAATGTTTTTTGTAATTTCCATGAGGAAGTTTAGATAGAGCACGCTTTATGTAAGCTACGTAGAAAGATAGAATTGGTCGGTTGATAATGTACATTAACATGTGAAGCAAACTTGATCTTGTTTTCATTACTTCGGAAGATAAAATTATTCAATTCATAATAATTTTTATATATCTCATCAAACTTGATCTTGTTTATTTTCATTATATTTTGTTTTCACTTGAGCCTTAATTTATCTGGTTCGAGAGAAGCGATGAAAAGAAAATAGAGGCGAGAGAAGAATTTACTTCCCTCTAACAAAACAAAATTTTAAAGACAATGGTTTAATATAATATACTTTCTGTAATACCATAAAATTTAAATTATGTTCTTAATCTTTTGATTAAAATATTATATGATGAACCATCATTCCACATCCTTGATATATATTCATTATTCATGTTCGAATCACATTTTAAAGTCATAGCTAAATAAATTTTACACGTGGCCACTGATATAGTGCGATGTTTATGACTTGAAAAAGAAACTTAGTCACTATAAATAATAAAATCATCTATTAGGTGTATATTAAAATTCACCATCAAAATAAAATATATATTAGTATATAAAATATATATTAAAAATAAATTAAATTATATATATATATATATATATATTTGTGCGGTGATTAATTTTAGTAACTAATTTTAGCGTACAAATAAAATCTTTGTAAAACCATTATTTGTGTTTTTTATTTATCAGCCAAAATATGCGCCACTGATTGTTTGAGGGAAAAAGCTATTCAAAGTTCAAACCATTATAAAGTCCAATAGCTCTTTTTAAAATAATTATGGCTTATTTGTTTATACTTTTAAGACTAAATCTTTTTTTTATAAAAAAATTATTATATATTTTTTAAGGTATTTGCTTTTTTTTTTTTTTTTAAAAATAAGAAGTAGAAAATAAACAATGACGTTTTTTGAAAATAGGTAAGAACATGCTTTTGCAAAAACAACTCAACAGAAAGAAAATCTACAAAAATATTAAGACTATAAATTTATCTCATATTTTTTAAAAAGTTAAATATATAAATTTAGAAAATATAAATCCCAACTATTATACAAATTCTTGTGAGATTTTTCTATTGCACATTATTTGCACTATCCTAAAAATGAGATTAAATTATAGTGTGATTATTATTTATTAGATCTAAAAGTTTAATTTATTTTACAATAAAAATTTCACTAGTCATATACACACATGCATGTATCACGTATATATATATAACATACTATCATTAAAATATCATTAAAAATAATATAATTGTTATATTCTATTACAAATTTATATTTACAATTTTTAAATATTTTATTTTGTATTCTTAGCAGTTTTTTATTTAATCAATAAAACCTTTGTGTAAATAATTGTGCCTTAATAATGCCCCATTTTCTTGGTCATTGCAACGTGTTTTGGGTCGAAATGTCAGCAATGTCTGAAAACAATTAGACATAGAGAGATTCTTCAGTGTCTATAAAATTTTTGTTTAAATTATTTAAAAATAGAGATAGAGAATAATAAAATTTATTTTTTTAATTTTTAAATTATATATCTAAAATTTAAGTAATACAGAAAACACCTTAGACTTATTAGTCAATTATGTGACTATATACAGGAGCATTTCATAAAAATAAAATATATATACAAAGTAGGAATATTTATGGGTATAGATGGATAATTCAATCTGTTTAAAAACTGAATTGATCTGATTTGATCATATTAGTTTTAAATCTGATTGGTAATTAAGTATAATCAAATCAGATCTGACCAAATTTAATTTTAATTGGTTCGGGTATTGTTCTGTAATCGAAAAATCTAAACGAACTTGATTACTCAATTAATTTAATATTATATATATATATATATATATATATATATATATATAAATTTATCTCCTAACTCTTAAAATATTTTAAATTATGATGGTTATTTAAGTTTAAATCGATCATATTAATATTATTATTATTATTTAGATTATTTTTTATTTTTTAAAATTTTTAAAATTTTATTTTTAATTGAATATTTAATTATCTGAAGTGATCCAATATGAATTTCATTGATTTAAAATTGGTTTAAGTTCACTCACTAAAACCACAAATTCAAATCAATTAAAATTTATGTCTAATTCACATTGTTTTTTTAAACCAAATTAACTCGATCCGTAAACACTCATAATTAAAAAAAAATGACTAAAGTCTAAAAGCATACTTTTGAAATTACATGTAAATATGTAAATATCAACGGAACAAAAAAAGACTACATGTAATATCAACGTAAAAAATAGCATGTACAATGCAAGTATAACCTTTTTGGGTGACGATAAATAAGATAAGATAGAATTTGAATTCAATTCTAATTCTGTACGTGGTCAGTTGAGATTTTTATATAAATTTAATTTTATTTTATTTGCGATTTGAAAATATCTTAACTCTAATTCTACTTAATTTTTTGACCTTATTTACGAATTATAAAAAAATATAATATTATTATATAATTTGATGATAATCTAAAATAAAATTGATTTTTATATAAAAAATATATTAAATTATTAATTAATAATTTTTTTAATAACTAAAGATTTTTTATATTTAAGGAAAAGTCTTTGAATGTCTAATCTAATAATAGTCTAATCTTAATAATAAATAAACATTGAACTTAAATTATTAAAAAAAAATACTTATTTGCCGTAACAAAATATATACGTTTAATCAATTTAATAAAAAATTACTAAACAATTGACATACATAATTAAGTGAATTTTCCAACTAAAAAATTCCATCTACTTTATTTAGAGCAGTACGACAGTGAAAAACTAACTGCATGGGCACCTGCCAAAAGTCCAAATCAACAAAATAAAATATATATATATGGAAACTTTTAAAATAAATATACCAATATTTTAATAATTTTTAATTATTAATTTTAATTATAAAAAATATATAATATATATAATTAAAATCAATAATTAAAAATTATTGAAATATCGATGTATCGATATACTTAAAATTTTATAAATATATATATACATACATGCTTTGTTGGAATCACGACATGGGAAGTGGGAAATTTCCACGAAGTTTCCCATATTGTAATAGTAGGTGCGTACCCTTGGATTTCCATTGACACACACCAAGTTAAGGTCGTTGAAGTCAATCTTCTATAATCTCTATTACCTACATACAAAACCCAGAAAGTAAAAATAGGTTTTTCTCTTCCCACACACTTAAGAAAGAAGTAGTAAGAAGCTGCTAATAAGTGGTATTTGCAATGGGATCAGAGTCTCTTTCACTCAACACTCATCCACTTCTATTTCCAACTCCACACATCTTTTTCATACGGTATGTCGTATTATTATCATTATTTGGTTTTCTTATTTTAATTAGTTCCATTGCACATAAAATGATGATATTGATGAATATTAAAATGTATAGGAAGATGTGTCTTCTTCAATAATGTAAAGCTCCTTCAGATGATAGTTACACTACTTAGCATGGAAGTGGCAACTCGTCGATTTCATAGATATATTTTCTCATCATCTCATGCATCTTCAGGTAATCATTTTATATAAACTTTCTGAAATAATACAGGATCTGATCATAACATCGAAAATAGTAAGATTAAATCTATTTGTTCTTAAATAATTTAATATAAAAAGTTATTTTAAAAACAATATTTTTTTATTGTATAAATGAGTTAGAAAAAGTCTAGGACCAGTATTTTTATTAAAATTTGGCCAATACTTAACTTGTAAAAGACAAGTGAGTAATTTTACACCATTAAAAACACCAATACAAATCACAAAATTTGCAAGTTCCTAACACTTTTCAATGAGTTATATATATTTGTCACTGACTAGTACTCTTTTTTGTTATCCATATACAACATTGTCACTTTTTATGCAAATTTTATTATATTTTTAATAATTAAGAGTTTGATAATAATATACTATTATTTTCAAAATTAAACGTTAAATAACATTTCTTAAGGACCTTCTCTCCCTCCAAAAAATACTTACATTATTTACATTTTTTATATATCTTTTAAACATATATCAATTGAATGATAAATTGATAGATGAGTAGGTATCAGATGACTCTTTAGATAAATACGCAAGTAGTTAGCATAACAACTGTGTCTGCATTGATCTTAATTATTAATGGTTGGAATTATTGTATGCTTTATTTGTACTTGCACAAAGATCTCTACATTTAGAAGAGTTGAATTAATTAGATAATTTGTTTCCGATATAAACAGGCTAGTAATTAGTTATCAGTTATGAGTACTGGCACTTACCATAGTATATGTTGTATAATTCTATGTTTAGAAAGGAACGAGAGAAAAAGAATAGTAAAGCGATAATGAAAGTTTGTTGAGCGTCGACCAAAATATAACGTAACGCAGCGCCACTCTAGCATTGCCACCCAATAACAACTCATTTTCAGTCCTCATTTAATTATTAAATAATTGAAAATTTTATTACTAATTTTGCTGGTGAATTTTAATTTGTGAGCTCTGTGGTTTAGTGTTTGTTGCTAATAATAAAAATTAATTTATAATATTATTATTACAGTGTAATTGGCGTGTGTGCGTTTTGTGCGCGTGGGCCTTTTTTGTTTCCCACGCACGCGCAGTAATAAGCAGCATTTGAAAATTGAAAGAAAGCGTTGTTGCGGTTGTTGATGTTATCGGCTGGTTTTGGCATTCGCATTCGCATTCGCATTGGGATTTGCAAATATGACCAACGGCCACATAACCGTAACCGTCGACACCAGGCATTCTGACGCCACCGAACAGCGACGCATTCCTCCTCCTCCTCCTCCTGCTGCTGCTGCTTCCGCTGCCGTCAATCTCGACTATGACGACGACGACCACAACGACGACGACGATGTTGCAGATCCAAATGATCCTTTCGATATTCAACACACCAAGCATGCGCCCATCGAGACCCTCCGCCGTTGGAGAGTAAGCATCCTTTTCTCTTCTTCTCTTTTATTTTCTCTATTTTCTGTATATATTACGTAGCTCGTTAGTTCTGCAATGCGGCGTCCTTCTTGTTGTTGTGAGAGATCCATGCAATGCTCGAGATGTTTTGAGCTGAATGAGAGTTTCGTTCCGTTATTTTGCTGTTTGATTTGATATCTCTGTCATTTCGTTATAGCGATATGCAAAGCTGATGATGTATCGAAAGGGTTGAATAAAATAGTAACGAGATATTGTTTTTCTTGCTTCTAAGGAGAGGTTATAAATTAAGTGATTCCTAAAAGGTGAAGAAAAGCAATGTCTGACGTATCAGCTTTTTTATGTTGAAAAATTAAGATACAAATAAGGGAACGAAATAGATAATGATGCACGAACTTGAAGTATTATGTATTATATATATGTGCGAAGCAATATATGTACGGTGAAACTTATTTCGCATTTATTTCGATGAAGATGCGTTTTTCTTTTAGGAAAAGTCTAGGGGCCAGCAACTTTTGTATTTTCTGGCCAGCACTTAACCATCAAAACAAAAGTGATAGATTTCCCACCATTAGATATCATTAGATGTAATCTCACACCATTAAAAACACTATTGATGGCCAATTAATGGTTATAAAACACAAAAAATTGTTGGCCCCCTAGCATTCCTCTTTTCTTTTTCCCTTTTTTTTCCTCCCTTTAATATTTGATAAAAAGGATATATGAATGAATTATAATTGAATTTCTGGTTGGCAAGCAGCACTTAATACTCTAATGCAGTAGATTAAGTCATGGATTATTCACCAATTGAAGCCAGTTTAGACATTATTTTAATCACCGGATTGTGTTCAACTACTGTAATTTTATTAGAAATATTATTATAGTATAATGCTGTCTTTTGAGGAAGCTAATCTTGAGTTTCTCTCGTGCAGCAAGCAGCACTCGTGCTCAATGCATCAAGGCGCTTTAGATATACCTTGGACCTAAAAAAGGAAGAGGAGAGACAGCAAAAGAAAAGCTTGATTAGAGCCCATGCACAAGTCATAAGAGTAATGTTTTGAAATGGCAAAGATGTTTTCTATTGTTTCTAACCATATTTCACTTTTTTTAATCAATGGTTAATTGTTATATTAGGCAGCATTGCTTTTCAGATTGGCTGGTGAACGTGAATTAGGTATATTTTCTTTCAAACTTATGTACAGTTTCTTTTACTCTTTCACTCTTCAAAATTTAAAGATTTTGGTGACCATCTTTTGTTCCTCTATTAAGAAAGCAGTAATATGTTAACTGGCCACCATTGTACAGATTCAATTATTATCTGTTACAACCTTAAATACACATAACTGCATGTGATTTTTCCATCAGCTGTTTGAGTTACTTATTAGTTGTGACTAACCTTCAATTTATATTTTGAATTATCCAGTGGTAACAGCACCGACACCTGCACATCCAGTTGGTGACTTTGGAATTGGGCTCGAACAACTTTCTTCAGTTTCTAAGGAGCAGAACACTGCTGCTTTAGAAGAATATGGAGGGGCAAGTCTACAATATATTCTTTTGGCTATTTAAGTAATATCCTTTGCTAATATTATCCAGTGATATCTTGTTCAGGTCAAGGGCTTATCAAATTTATTAAGGTCAAATCTCGATAAAGGAATTAGTGGAGATGATGCTGATTTACTAAAAAGGAAAAATGCTTATGGAACTAACACATATCCTCGGAAAAAAGGAAGAAGCTTCTGGGTATAGTCTTTATGATTTTATCCTTCCTTTTTTTTTTTTTTTCCAAAGAAATTTCAGTTGATGAATTAATTGTGAATTTGATTGATTTACAGAGGTTTTTATGGGAAGCATGGCAAGATCTAACTCTTATAATATTGATTATAGCAGCAGTTGTCTCATTGGTGCTTGGAATAAAAACAGAGGTGTGATTAAACTCTCATATTTTCAGATCATAGTAGTAAATTGAGCATTGGTGACGAATGGTCTGTGCCTCTGTAGAAGGAAATGAAACTTAATTATGAGTCAGGAATTCCATATATCTTCTACACGAAGAAACTGATTCATCACCCTATGTTTTTGTCGAATGTGATGCAAAAATTGGGTTTATTAACGCATACAATTAATGCAACTTAAAAAGACGTGATGTTTCAATCAAATTAAAAAAATTAATAAAAGATGCGATTCTAGTTGTCTTTATGAAATCTATGTTCTGACATATTCTTGTCCTCAATCATTGAAGTATGCCACTAACCTGCCATACATTATAAAGTGAAGTGAATAATCTCTAGTTGATATTCGCTATATAAAAACAGTTTACTACATCCAGTTATCGTTCTTGTTGTATATAATGTTTCTTCCATTCCGTTGAAAGCATTATGACATTATCAGTATCTGAGGTTTATTCTTGCTTTCATTTATAACTGCTAGGGTTTGAGTGAAGGATGGTATGATGGGGGAAGCATTGCTTTTGCGGTTTTTCTGGTCATTGTAGTTACAGGTATTGTGTACAATCCTTATTTTCTTTTACAAGGTTGTTTTATTTTGTATTGGATGGAAAATCAAGAAAGCAATGAATTAAATCCAATCTAGAGTATGTCCACAAGAGAGTCACTTTGAGATTTGGATAAACTTTTGCTTTATGCTCTCTTTTCTTCCTTTCTTTTTGGTTTTTTGCCGATAGTAAAACAGGCTGTATATCGATTCAGTTCATTGCTGAATTTATGTGGTTGTATTTTCCTTTTTATCTGTCAGCTGTCAGTGATTATCGGCAATCTCTGCAGTTTAAGAATTTGAATGCAGAGAAACAAAATATACAGTTGGAGGTGTGTAACATTGTATTATTGTAACATAACTTCATTTGAAACCTTATCTATGATCACGTACTAATGAACTTGTTACAGGTCATGAGAGGTGGCAGAACAGTTAAATTGTCGATATTTGACATTGTTGTTGGTGATGTAGTACCGCTTAAAATAGGAGATCAGGTGAATTTGCATTCTATTTGAGTTTGTTGGGAAATTGAAGAGTTTCCTTTCTGCATTTCTTACTGTACTACTTTGCTCAGGTTCCTGCTGATGGAGTATTAATCACGGGTCATTCACTTGCCGTTGATGAATCCAGTATGACGGGTGAAAGCAAAATTGTATGTTTCTTGTACCTTCTAATCACGTAAATTATTGGTTTTTAGTTTATGACTTTTAAACAAATAGTGCTATGCAGGTTCACAAGGATCACAAATCACCCTTTTTGATGTCTGGTTGCAAAGTGGCTGATGGAGTTGGAGTTATGCTGGTATAATATATTATATCCTCTGATTGCTGGCATAAAAATAATTGAATTTTGGTGCAAAAAGTATCCGTCTTATTAAAATGTTTTTAATTGAATAACCCCCCCCCCCCCCCCCCCCCCCCCCCCCCCCCCCCCCCCGGGGGAAAGGTGTAACTTTGATTTTTCATTTGTTAAAAATCTCTCCTTTAAAATTTAACTTTAGTTACCGGTTGTTTAGATAAGTTTGGGTGTCATTCTAATTCAATGAATTAAATTTTTGTTTCGTGTAAGAATTATTATCTTTTTATTAAATTAAATTATGTCTCTGTTGTTTTTGGTTGTTCTATCTCTGTTAAAAAGTATGTAGTATAATAACTGCAGTGGATTCACATTTTATACTGCCATCTGTAGGTAACTGGTGTTGGTATAAATACAGAGTGGGGATTGTTGATGGCAAGTATCTCAGAGGATAATGGAGAAGAGACTCCATTGCAGGTTCCACTCTGCTCCACCATCCCATTAGATAGAAAGAGAGAAAAGCTGTTACTTTAGCAAAACCTTAAAGAAATACTTGTTGATGTGTCAAAACTTAAACTACATCTGTTTTGTTGGCATGCAATAGGTACGTTTGAATGGAGTAGCAACTTTTATTGGTGTAGTTGGGCTTTCTGTGGCTGTTTTAGTGCTAGCAGTCCTCTTGGGCAGGTAATCTTGATTATTATTTGTTTTATTATTATTTTTAAACATTTAATACTGATAGCTCACTAAATAGGCTCAATGCCATCCCTGACTTACAATGTCATGGCTTGAATTCTAGATACTTTTCTGGCCATTCTACTGATGATGATGGAAACGTGGAATTTGTTGCTGGAAAAACTAAAGCAAGTACTGCAGTTGATGGCGTCATCAAAATTTTCACCATTGCAGTAAGTGCGAGTTTGAACTATTTCGTCCATCTTCTTCTTCAAACTTTTAGTAGTTTGAAACTAAATACGGAGCCATGCATGCAGGTTACCATTGTGGTTGTCGCAGTGCCTGAAGGTCTACCTTTGGCTGTTACCTTAACGTAAGCACATGTTGGTAGGTTATTTCTACGACATAGGTGTGATATTATTGTCTTATTTTAATCGTAGTTTTCTTTGTTGCTTTCTATTATAGCCTGGCATACTCAATGCGGAAAATGATGAGAGACAAAGCCCTGGTTAGTATTGTCTAATACCGCCACTATGATATCTTACTGTGCCAATATTTGATGTTTTTTAGAACATCTTTATTCTTTTCTAACCACTAAAGGTTTGCAGGTTCGGAGGCTGTCAGCCTGCGAAACTATGGGATCTGCGACAACAATATGCAGTGATAAGACAGGAACATTGACCTTAAATCAGGCAAGATCCATATATAAATCCCTGAGTAAATTAAAAATTACATATTGCAAATGAATCAAATCTTCAGAAAAGTTATTTAATATATACAACCAATCTTCTATTTAGTTGAGGCGGTTTTGGTTTCAAAACACTTTTGTCATTACAGCTCTACCAAAATTTTCAGTCCACTTGTGGTGTCTGTACTGCTTTCCATCTTTCCATGCTTAATTTGATTTCATACTCTGATTTCCATTGTCCTTTACAAATTGCTGGCTGTTATATTTAAAAGGGAAGGATTTATTTATTAAGGATAATATGGAGAAATAGAAGAGAACTCATAACATATCAGTAATTCTACTAGTAGCTTCATCTGTCCTGTTGTTGTCTTGTTGAGATGTGTTCATGTTTTTGTAATAGACATTGTCTATCAAAGGTTTTACAATTTTCCCGTCGACAGGAAAAAAAAGGTTTAAACATATTTGTAACATGTCTACTATTTCATTCCTCCTAATTCCTATGTGTGTGTGTGTGTGTTAAAATCCATCAGTTATCCTTCTCAAAGAATAAAATAAATAGAAGAATCCTTGAGTTATTGTGGTTTGATAATAACTTATTTTGTTTCGTTACAGATGACTGTAGTTGAGGCATATGTTGGAAGGAACAAATTAAATCCACCAGATGACTCATCAAAGTTAAATCCGGAAGTTTTATCCTTGATAAACGAGGGCATTGCCCAGAATACTACTGGAAATGTTTTTGTGCCTAAGGTTTGCCTTCGAACATAATTTAATAAGTGTTTCTAGGATTCCATTTTATGTTGTATAGTTTGGTGCTAATTTATGTGCTCTGCTAATAACAGTATCTTGTGATTCTTCAAGTTGAAAACTTCTTACAGCTTAGACATAATTGTTGATGTCGAGTCATTTAATATTTATTAACCATTACATTTGTGACTGAATTTGGTTTGGTAGGAAGGAGGAGAGGCAGAGATTTCAGGATCTCCTACAGAGAAGGCAATTCTTTCATGGGCAGTAAAGGTACCTTTGCTGTTTTTCCTCTATTATTATTATTGCTCTTCCACGCCTTCCCTCTATTGATTGAAGCTCAACTCGTACATATTGCAGTTGGGTATGAATTTTAGTCTTCTCAGATCAAATACGACAGTTCTCCATGTCTTCCCCTTTAATTCCGAGAAAAAAAGAGGCGGTGTTGCTGTGAAGCTGGTGAGAATTTGATATATTTGTTTGCCATTCATTGTACTTTTGAACTAGTATCAGAGTATGCATCCCTTTAGCTTTTGATGATTAACTTTGCTCGTGAATGAAATGAAGTTATAAAAGTGAAAGTGTTTTCTTTGTTATTATGGTCATATCACGTGCCCGGGATACTTAATTCTTTTATTGATTCATTATATTAATTTTCATCCATCATTTCTTTGGTAATATCTTGATAGGAGGGCTCTGGAGTACATATACATTGGAAAGGAGCTGCAGAAATACTTCTTGGAGCATGTACGCAATATCTTGATTCAGATGGTCATTTGCAATCCATTGAGGGAGAGCAGGTTAGCAGCAATTTCAAGTACTGAGATGAAAATAACTGAAATGAACATTGGAGATAAGGAAAAAAAAAAAATCTTTTGATGGATCGGTATCAATATTTAAGAAACATGGAACGTGATTACCACTAAAATCACCTTATTCTTATCAATTCGATTAGAATGTTGTTTGAAGCAACTTACTCTATGCCAAAGTTTGCAAAATCAGCTAACGTAACAACTGATAATATTTCACAAAGTATAGCAATTGAAAGCAGTTGATAATTTTTCTTTTTCAGCATCTTCCAAGTTGATTAATTATTGTAAAACTTCTTTCAGGTAGCTTTCAAGGAGGCGATTGATAACATGGCTGCTCGCAGCTTGCGTTGTGTTGCCATTGCTTACAGATCATATGAATTAGACAAAGTTCCATCTAATGAAGATGATTTGGAGCAATGGTCGTTACCAGAAAATGATCTTGTTTTGCTTGCTATTGTTGGAATAAAGGTAAAATTCAAGGATAAGTTTTCCTGTCAGTGTTAAATACTTAAACTTGATTGTGTCCGATAAATTTAATATTCATAAGTATTGTTTTAAAAGCTCAAGGCTCTGGGGATGTGTATCTCGTAAATGTATTACGAGATTTGATTTATTTATTTATATTTTTCTGGATGCACTTCGAAATATTTTTTATTATTTGAATGTTGTACTTGGTCCTTATGATATCAAATTAACTCGGTCTATCCTTCATCTAAGCTAAAACTATTCTGTATCTTTAGGATCCTTGTCGCCCTGGTGTCAAAGAAGCAGTGGAACTATGCACTAAAGCTGGTGTCAAGGTAATATATCATTTTGAAGTTTGATGCGTATAGTTTTCATATTGATTAATCAAGGCTCAATTTAATATCTTCATGTTTAGATAGTAGCTAACATGAGAAATTAATTAGTGAGTCTGTTGGGACATGGTTTCAGACTTTATCCCAGCATTAGTGTTAGTTTTACTCCAAAATGTAATAAAAGGAAACACACATCTTACACAATGAAGTATGAATTCACAGGTACGCATGGTTACCGGAGACAACCTTCAAACAGCAAGGGCAATAGCTTTGGAGTGTGGGATACTTACTTCAAATGAGGAAGCTGTTGAACCAGTTATAATTGAAGGGAAGAAATTCCGTGCACTAAGCGAAAAAGAAAGGGAACAGATTGCTAAGAAAATAGCGGTATTCTTTGATACTTTATTCCTTTTCTCTTTTAAAAAATCGTGTACATTAGAGACAAATATTCAAGAAAGGAATTTCCACCACCAGCAACAACAATTAAAGTCTTATTCCACTAAATGAAATCGGTTACAAAGATCAGACAAAATCATAGTACTCTATCCTATTGTATGAAAGAATTTTATTCTTCCATTAATATTCTTAAATGAAGGAATGCTGTCCAAGTTCGTTATATATTTTCTGATTGTGATTATCATAATATATATACAGGTCATGGGGAGGTCTTCTCCTAATGACAAGCTTTTGCTTGTGCAAGCTCTACGTAAAGGAGGTGAAGTTGTTGCCGTCACAGGAGATGGAACCAATGATGCCCCTGCACTTCACGAGGTCTGTCTTATTCCTTAGTTTCATCCATATAACATTCTAGGATATAGATTCTTGCAATTATTATAGGTGTTCTGGCTAGTTGGTGTTCAAGTTTAACTTCTGTCTTTGGGCCATCATTATTTGATTACACAGTCATGGTCCATTTTCCATGAATTTAAATTAGTTTCCTTATAAATTTGTATAGTTGATCTTGTTTTTTATTATTTTGTATTTTAGGCAGATATTGGTCTTTCTATGGGCATCCAAGGAACTGAAGTTGCAAAAGAAAGCTCAGATATTATAATCCTGGATGATAACTTTGCGTCAGTAGTAAAGGTAAGTGTTTTATTTATTGGATTGAACATCTATTATATATAACATGTCCATTAGTATTGGTTTACCACAGTTTGCTTTTGGCCCTTTAGGCATAAATATAATTCACCATAAAGTTTTGCTTACCATGGCTAAGAAACATGGCAATTTTGCTGATGCACTGGGACAATTAGAATTTGACTTAACGGGAAATTTATTCCACTAAGACAGTAGGTGGATTGGTCCAATGCTAAGAACTCCTTTTCACTCTGTGTAGGTTGTCCGGTGGGGACGTTCTGTTTATGCAAATATTCAGAAATTCATCCAGTTCCAGCTTACTGTTAATGTTGCTGCTCTTGTAATTAATGTTGTTGCAGCAATATCCTCTGGTGATGTTCCTTTGAATGCAGTACAGGTAACCTACTCTATCTCTCTTATCTCTCTATGACTCTATCTCTCTTCTGTCGGGCGTAATATTATTTTGACTCAACAATTCAACATCTACTTTAGACTCTAAAGCAAGATAAACAGATGAATAATTGTTTGCGCATGCTGATGGGATAACTTCCTGAATCTTGAGTGTTGTGACATACATAAAAATATCAAATCATGTAAGACACTAGTTGCCAGTGTATGGGAGAAGATGCTGTCTAATTTGTTTACGCTAAAAAGCCACCAAAAGCAAAACTCTACATGATTTACGATCGTAGTTCAGATTTTTCTTTTGGTTGGCTACTTTTCTGGCTTCAACTTAAAAATTCACGTGTCAGCGTTTAGCATTAAAACCCACGAGCTGGTCAACTGGCTGTATTACATATACTGCATGCATCACGGCTGAATTAAAGATGTATGTGTTGGTTTTTGATGTACATTCTTTTTGGTACATACAGCTTCTGTGGGTCAACCTTATCATGGACACACTTGGGGCGCTTGCACTGGCCACTGAACCACCAACGGACAGCCTTATGCGCAGAGCACCTGTTGGGCGAAGGTTTGTATATGTTTTGATTGGTTGGTTTTCTCATGAAGAGTAGTCTAATACTCCATTTTATGTTTTTCACTTTTTTTGGCTTTTTTGCTACAATATTCAGATACATCATTTAAAAAATTGTACCAAAAAGTAATGCCAGATAAAAGGATATGAAGAGTATTTGTTTAACGTATTCTTGCGGCATAAGTAATGCACTGAGCGGGCGCTTAAGTGCATACATACATGTATATGCGCCTTCTATTTATTTTATTTTAGTTGTAATATATATCATGACGAATTCAAGGATGCTTTAGGGGGACAAAAAGAAAATCAATCTAGTGTTCTATATTATTTTATCATGGCCTTATGTTGTCTTTCAGGGAACCTCTTATAACGAATGTCATGTGGAGAAACTTGGTTGTACAGGTAATTGTTTTTCTCAATTTTTAATTTTTATTTATTTTTTGTTTGGTGTTGTAAGAGACTTCTTGTAGTTCCTAATCATATATCCTCTAATGGCATTACTTGTCATCACAGGCTGTCTATCAAGTTACTGTTCTTCTTGTTCTGAACTTCGCTGGTGAAAGTTTCATACCTAAGCAAGAAACTAAATCCCTTGACAGTCAAACCAAGAACACTTTAATATTCAATGCATTCGTCCTGTGCCAAGTAAGTAGATTTTAAAAGTGAGAATGGTGTGTATAACTTAATTTTGATGTACTCATTTAGTATCTAACTCCATTCGATAATAATGAGATCCAAATTAAATACACCAAATTCTATCACTATTTTTATAAAATCTAAATATAAAAATTTGTGTTGTTTCTTTTGTCAATGTGAAGGTTCAATTTTTTTAAATTTACTTATATGTTAAAATATATAATTGTTAATTGATCATAATAAATGTTGGTAAATATAACATAATATAAAATATAAGGAATTATTAAATCTTTTAACAAGCATAATAATTATAAGTCTCAACTATCTACTCTACTAGAAAGAAACATTAATTTAAAAACTTGAAGAAACCATATACTCCACTAGAAAAAGTCTACATAAGTGTCGTGTGCAGTATTTATCAAGTGTAAATAATTTCTAAAACCTTTTAGAAAGAAAAAAAAAAAAAGTAAAAGAAACTATGCTGGTGGTCGGTTAAAAATGACCGCACTGCATATAATGTAGACATAAGCATCCTTGCTGGTGACAAATTAAATGTTTTTCAACTTACAGATATTCAACGAGTTCAATGCTCGGAAACCAGAAGGAATGAATGTATTCCAAGGGGTGACTAAGAACCGTCTATTCATGGGAATTGTTGGAATGACCTTTATCCTTCAGGTTAACAGCCATCATTTTGTTATTTTAATGATTAATTTGTCAACACTTGCATGTTTTTCTCACATTATCGTACTTAAAACCGTAGATAATTATCATCGAGTTCCTTGGAAAGTTCACCAAAACAGTGAAACTTGATTGGAAGCTGTGGATTGCTTCTCTTGTTATTGGCATTGTCAGGTTAGTTTACTCATCCTGCAGTAATTTCTGATTATAATAGTTATGGAAACTTTGCAACACATTTTAGGACTCTTATGGAGACTGTTCATGACCCAGATTAGCCGAAAACTCGGTCTGGTCTAAAATTTTTGGAATCAATTATATTTAAGTAAACAATTTTTGCATGCAATATTTTGGTCGCGTCTGGGTTATAGTAATAGTTGGTTTAATCCTACCTCTGAAAACATTCAAGCTCAAAAAATTATGCATGTGCTAAAAAATATTAAAGTGGAGAATTCCCTTTGTGGGACAAAGTCATAACGAGTGCTTTTGCCAATCACACAGCTGGCCTCTTGCTGTTGCCGGAAAACTCATTCCGGTTCCCAAAACACCGTTGTCACGCTGCTTAGCCAAGCCACTTAGAAGATGGAGAAGGTCTCGCGCACAAAGTCAACTGAACACCCCCAGCACTAATTTTTCACGTTAAGCTAACTCCTGACAAGAAAAGCAACTATACTTCAGCATTACTACTAATTAATCCCTCCTTGTATTTTCAATGTGTTTAACTGTATATTAAATGTATCATTAGCCATCATCATTTCACAATGTCCCGAAGAGATTGAAACGCAAGTATGGCAACGATTTAAAGTGTTGTGCCTTTTCCTTTTCTAATACTTATGGGTGAAGATGTACATTATAACATTTCTAGATAATGTTAGAATTACTAGCTGCTAGTTCATGAATATTTTGTGCCGTCATGTCCATGAAGCGATCCGTTAGCCCAAGAAAGAAAAAGAAAACGGGTATTTGTACATCAGCCATTCACATTCATCCATCGTGCCCTCAATCGGTATTATAAAATTGAGATGTATAAAATTAAATTAAACCCAACTACAAAGTCTCTTTTTTGGTTTTTAGCATCACAATTCCTATAATTGCCTACCGAAATACAATCGCTTTAAAATACATGTAACTTAAACTTGCAAATATGAAATACAAACGCCGGGATGGAATTAATAAACCTATCGAATATTTATTGATAAATCCATCCAATTTACCGAATAAAACTACCTATTTCCTTATGGCGGGTTACTCACTTGCAAGTCCAAAAAATATTGGGATATTTGCCCAATAAGAAAGGAAAGGAAATTCTCATAACGTGCTGTTCATTTGTTCAATTCTGTTGGGCGAGGGAAGAAAAGAAAAATATGCTGCGACGCAGGTTTATTGAGGCAATGCGTCGAGCACCTTCTGCCCACCTCCGTTTCAGATTCCTTTGCACCCAATCACCGCGAGAGTTCTCCGAAAGCGATTCCGAGAGCCCTCAGAACTCAGAGAGCTTGTCTAGAAGGATCGAGAAGCTTCGGAAAGGGGAGGCTGTTGGGTCTGCCTTCCGCACTTGGATGGGCGATGGATTCCCCGTTCACAGAGGCCATGTCTTCCACGCCATCAACCGTCTTCGCAAGCTCAACATGAACAAACGCGCACTCGAGGTAACAACCAATCATTATTACTTCCAAAAACCTTCCCTTAAGTTGAACTCATGTTACAATTATTGTAGGTGATGGAATGGGTGATCCGAGAGAGGCCCTATAGGCCTAGGGAACTTGATTACTCTTATCTTGTGGAATTCACAATTAAGCTTCATGGGATTGAACATGGTGAGAAGCTCTTCCCTCGAATTCCACCTGAGTTTCAGAATGAGTTGCTATACAACAATCTGGTCATTGCAATGCTGGATAAAGGTGTCATAAGGCTTTCACTTGACTACATGAAGAAAATGAGGGAGCTGGCTTATCCCATCTCACATTTGGTCTTCAACCGCCTCATAATCCTGCATTCCTCTCCCTCCAGGAAGAAGTTGATACCCAAATTGCTCACGCAGATGAAGGCAGATAAGGTCACCCCCCACGTGTCCACCTACAATATTCTGATGAAAATAGAAGCCAATGAACATGATCTTGAAGCCTTGGTAAAGGTCTTTGCTCAGATGAAGAAGGCACAGGTTGAACCCAACGAGATCTCTTACTGCATTTTAGCTATTGCTCATGCAGTGGCAAGGTTGTATACTGCAACTGAAGCATATGTTCAAGCTCTGGAAAAGTCTATTACAGGGAACAATTGGTCAACATTCGATGTTCTTCTTATATTGTATGGATATTTGGGGAGCCCAAAGGAGCTAGAAAGAGTTTGGGGAATCATTCAGGAACTCCCCTTGGTTAGATCGAAAAGTTACATGTTAGCTATTGAAGCATTTGGTAGAATTGGACATCTGAACCGTGCTGAAGAACTTTGGTTAGAAATGGAAACTAGAAAAGGGTTGAAATCCGTAGAGCAATTCAATTCGATGATGTCTGTATATTGCAAGCATGGATTGGTTGATAAAGCAACTAGGTTGTATAGAAACATGAAGGCAAATGGGTGCAAACCAAATGCAATAACTTATCGTCAACTTGCTCTGGGTTGCTTGAAATCTGGTTTGACAGAGCAAGGCTTAAAGACATTAGACTTGGGCATGGGGATGAAAATTAGTAAGAGGGTTAGAAATTCAACCCCATGGTTGGAGACCACCCTTTCAATTGTTGAGATTTTTGCAGAGAAAGGTAATGTTGAAAATGCTGAGAGATTGTTTGAAGAATTTCACAAGGCTAAGTATTGTAGGTATACTTTTGTATATAATACCCTTATTAAGGCTTATGTAAAAGCCAAGATTTATGATCCAAATTTTTTAAGAAGGATGATCCTCGGAGGAGCTAGGCCAGATGCTGAAACTTATAGTCTCTTGAAAGTTGCTGAGCAGTTTAGGACCTGATTTTGATTATTAATTCTTGAAAAAGTAGAGTGTATCTTTTTGTTGTAATTGTTTATAAGTTACAAGTATATTGTATTGAGTACGGCACAAAAGTTAATAAGATGGAAGAGATATTATTAGAGAACATCTAGCATTGTTTGAGGAAGCTCCTTTTGTTTAATTCTCTAATTCTCTCTTTGTTATATATTTGATAAGTCATTTTCTTTTTAATATATTAACAAATGAATGTATCTAATTGTAACTTATATTCACATCCATTGATTTACAACTATACTGAAATTATCCATAAAAAATAGAGAATATAAGATAATCATGGTTTGATTGATTTGATATGTGCTAATATATAGGTAATAACCCGAAACAAAAATGTAAGAAAATATATCATACATATGCACTAAGATATCCATCCAAAAACATATTATCAACTTCGTCTCTATTTTGTAAACAAAAATTATTGCTTCAGTTTCACCAATTATGAAAAATAACTTATGAGGCAAGCATTATTTTACAGATACCATGAACTGAAAGCCCTGTGTACACATTAAATAAAAATAACTCCAGTCTTGTGAACACCTCTCTCCCATTTTTTGGTGAAAGCTCAAAACAATTTAGAAGCAAAAAAGAAAAGAAAAAGGAAAAAAAGAACCTTAAGCCCTTAACACTTAATACTCCCTAATGAGTAGTTTTGGAAAGCAACAAGACCTTTTGAAGGTTTCTGATATAACATTTTTGTTACCAGCTTCTTCAAATGTCTTCACTGGAAAACTAGCAGTAACAAGAATAGGCAAAATGGTTCTTCTTGGATACATATGGAGACAGGAAATTGGAGGCAGAAGCAGATGAATCTTGAATATCAGCTGGAACCAATATCTGAGTTTTACCAGCACCAATTCTCTTACCAGCTACATTTGCATACAATAGACCCGAGATCGCCGGTACGAAAACATCACTTTGAGAACTTATGTAGAAGTCGATCACCTTCTCCAATTCAGAATCTTGAGAATCTAAGAACTTTGTCTTCTTATCCGCGGGCATTATGGCTTCCTGCAACAGTTCAGAGAGAGCTTTTTAAATTACAAGTAAAAAATTCGAGCACTTCCGCAATTCAATCAAAGAAGAATTGTGTTTAGAGGAGTTTAAGGAAGAATGATAGTCACACCTTTGTATATGTTTTAGGAAACAAATCCTTCAGAGAATCAAGGCTGCTATCCCACCTTGATTCAGTCACATAAATTGTGGTATCCTTGTTGAAACCAATTTTCCTCAAGAACACCGCGATTTCTTGTGCATTGTAGCAGCTCTTTTCTCCATCATTATCAGGTCGGCAACCCTTCTTATCCAACATCTCAACCCTCAAATCTACAGCAATAAATTGGCCGTCTGTCTTCCGGCTTAAAGTTTTAAGTCTTTCAACCATTGAGTCAACAAGGTCACGAATTTCCGGCTGCAACTCTAAACTTCCAAACATTGCTAAGCAAGCAACAGAATCAGTGTCACCTTTTTTCCCTGCCTTTCTCATGTTTATTGAAGGGAAATAAGTTGCAAGCCTTATGTTTCCCTTTGACCTGTAAATTGGTTCAACATGTGTAGCTATATAGTCTTCTGTAACCCGGTTAGGGACCTTTACCACAGCAATGTTCTTTGTTGATATTTGATCAGGAAGATTCTTTACCACGGCGACAACTCCCTCCATGCTTCTCATGAATACATCAAGATCATAAATGTCCTCAAAGTTCCTGTGCCATATATTATATTAGCCTTGAATGAAAATCAGAAAATTGCAGCTCATTTAATCGATCATTTCTCAAATTTTAAACCATAAACTTGGCCAGCATGACTCAGAAAATTGGTAAACAATTTCCTCCCTGCTCATTTCTTATATCCTAATCTCTTAGAAAATGGAAGTCAGCACTAACTAACCTCTTGTCACCCGGTTGGCTTCCTCGGATGTCAGGGATCACTAGGGTTGCCCCAAGACTTCTGGCAACAATCACTGCATCTGCTATCTGAACAATGCAATACCACAAAATTACCAAATCATAATAACAGAACAGCAAAACCATCATTCATAGTATATGGTGTAATATTGTACATTATTTTACCATTTAATTGCTAAAATCATACACAAAAATGTCAATCTTTGTTTTGGTAGGGAAGAGAGTTCATTATAAAAGGGATAATATTGCTGACATTTAACAAATTCATGCACATGTTTACACATTACTGATACAAAATCGCCTCCTCAACAAGTTAAACAAAATGCTTGAACGATTGAAATGGTACCTGAGATATATGGTACTCCGGCCCATTTGTTAATGAAAAAGTAACATACCCCTCACTCTGCACCCCCATATCTGCCAACCATTTTCAAAACATGAATCAACAAGGACATAAAGATTGAGGCCATGTTTACATGCTAATTAATACTCATTTTGCTCCAGCTAAAATCGATTTACTAATATACAAAATCTCCAAAGTAACATATATTTTGCAGTAGAGCGAACCGAATACATGATAACTGATACAAGTTCCTAAATAATTTGCTAGTCTTTAGAATCAAACCTTACCAGACGGTTTAACCCAACATGCTTTTAGCTCATCGGCATCTCCCTTATAAAGACCTAAATTCTTTCTTACATGAGTTCCATCGAACTTTCCACTTTCGAAGCTGACTTCATCCGTTACTCCGGGAAGTTTGTCCTTGCAAATCAAATATAACATCAACAATAAATGAATAAATAGATTGTAGTTATGATTAAATCATTGTGTGCTACTTAACTTCAGAATCCAATAAATGATTAATCCACATCCCAAAAGCTACTTAGCTTTAAGTTCAGCTGATGTGAATTCAATTCACAATTTTATTGGAAACATTATCTCCCTTAATAGTCAAACATTGTCTCCTAGTTTTAAAACTAAGGATCTACCTTATCCACAAGCTAAGCAATGTTGTATATATACACAAATGTGTTCAAATTTCACTTAATCCCTTTTTCAGCTCAGATCCTCAGCTATTCATTTCACAGTAACTTAGTAGCAGATGGATTAGTATATATGGATTGCTAGCTCTACAATACAACCATAAAATCTGTGAATTCTTTGAGTAAAGATGAAAAGCGGAAAAGCA
This sequence comes from Arachis stenosperma, assembly GCF_014773155.1. NCBI lineage: Eukaryota > Viridiplantae > Streptophyta > Magnoliopsida > Fabales > Fabaceae > Arachis > Arachis stenosperma. The sequence continues at coordinate 266,032 of NC_080385.1, forward strand.
AAAAGATAAAGAGAAAACAAGTTCCCTTCAACTTCATGTTTCAGAATGAGTGTGCACATTAGATAAAAGGATAAAAAAGATGATAGCTTTAGCACACAAAGACCCCACACCCCCCCCCCCCCCCAAAAAAAAACAGAAAAAAAAAAGTTTTTTTTTTAACAATTTTTGGCAAAAGGTGAGAGATAAGAGATATTCTTACTTGAACAGCATCAAAATGGTCTCTTTTGATCATATGAATGAGCATAACAAACATAGCAAGGGTGAGAATACCAGCCACCACTTGCCTCAAATCCACACCAAACATGTCTGTGTTTTGGATCTTTGCAGTGGAAGATTTAGTTCAGAAGAGGAATGTGAGAATGAAGAAGATATTTGGCAGCAAAAATTGAAGCTTTAACAAGAAAGAGGAGTGAGAGAGAAACAGAAAGAAACCCACCCCCCAAGTTGGTGTGATTTGCAGTGCTGTCTTCTTACAACTTACACACCACCGACACTTCTCACAACATTATGTGCTTCCTAGATTTAACTAACATAATAAAAGTACAAAACCAAATTGTTTAGTTGGGTTTGAACTCATTTGTCCGCTTAACCAGTTACAAAATTTTAAATCAATTTTAAATCTTATATTTTATACGTAATAATTTATTGGTAAATAATAAATTTTTGAATTAAAAATGTTGATAAATTTAATTTTTCAATTTAACAGGCAGTTACAAAAATTTACAGGTTAACTTTTGAACTATACAAACAATTACTTCTTTTATATCTTCATTTTCTTTCTATTTAAAAACTAATTATATATCTTACAAAAATGTCTAAATACATTAATGATTTTAGTTCATGAATTTGTTCAAATGAACTTTATTTTGGACGGAAGGAAGCATTATACATTTTATTTTTCGCCCTTTAATTTAGATTGTCTTAATTTTATTATCTTTATAGAAAAAATGTTAAGTGTATCGAGAATACTAGTATTTTAGTTATTTTAACCGTTGATTTTAATTAATATATATTATATATATCTTTTATAATTTAGATCAACGATTAAAACAAACACTAGTATTTTCGGTACACTTAAAACTCTTTCTATATTATATACATTAGAATTTTACTGGATCTAGAAAAAGAAAAAGAAAAAGGTGGTTAGATAACATGTCTTTGTATAAAGAATAAAAAATTAAAAAAAAATTGGATAACATGTTGAGAATAAGAGCCGTTAATAAAAACAAATGGACAATTCTGGACAGTTATCATTCATCCCAATTTTCAAGCTCCAGATCCTAAACACGTAGCCACAAATTCAAAAACATCATTTTTTTTAATTGATTGAAAAATGGCATTTGAAATCTACAATTCATAATAAAAATCTTACTAACAAAAAATTACAGTAATACTCCTATGCTTCAATAATTCAAACATTGATACATATACGACCAAACATATAAAAAGGGAATAATATTCTTTCTTTTCCTTTTTGTTTATATTATTGTCATTTGTTGATATTACATTGTTATGTAGCATGTGGGTGTATAATTCCAATTTTAGATTGATTCATATTTTACTTATGATTCATAATTTATAATTTTTATGTAACATAATTCGAATTATACTATTAGTAATTTGAAATTAGCCAATTTAAATTACTGTAGATTACGTGTGTAATTCGAATCAACTTGATTCGAATTAGTGTTTGTGTGTAATTTGAATTAGCGTGATTCAAATTACATTAAATGTATAATTTGAATTACATAAAAATGTGTATCTGATTCATTTATGAATCATTTTTTTTGTTGATTTGTGAAATTTTGATGTTTTATTGGCTTATATGAAACATTTATCCTTTTTTTTGTATATTTTTTTTACTATTTTAACAGCCTACAAAGTACAAATAATTACTAGCTAGTTAGTGGTATAAAGTAGGGGTGTTCATGATCCAGACCGATTCGACCCGGCTCCAAATCTTTTAGGGACTAATTTAGTGTGATTTTATCGGGTTTAGGGTCGGATAAGGGTCTCAAAAATAGACCCGGTCATTATTTCGAGTCAGGTCCGGGCCATAGCTCAGGTCACTCGAACTCGACCCGGTGGCTCGGTTATCATACACAATTAATATTTTATGTTATTAGTGATGGATTATGGCTATTCTTATGTGAAATTTAAGTATTGTAAACCTTAATATTTTATGTTATTAGTCATTATAAGATTATAAGTTAATGTTTTATATTTAAAATGCATAAGACTTTAGACTAATGCATAATATTGTATTATTTGTATTGATTTAAATATTTGGTGCTATTAGACAATATTAGTATTGATTGTTGTTATGCTTTAATTTTAGAGAAGGGTTGGTTCTTATTATATTTTTCTAAGTGAATTTTACCATGTCAAATAATAGTTGGAGTCTTGAAAATTTAGATATTTTCACATGCTGGCTTACAAGGAGGTAATGTTAACGACCCGGTTTTCACCCGATTTTTTATTCGGTATAATCGTGGCTCGAAAGTGTGTAAGTTTCATCGAATCTACAGTCGAATTCGAGTCTAACAAATAGACCTGATATATATTTCGAATTTATGTCACATCAAATCCGATTTCACTCTGTCATAAACACCCCTAGTAAAAAGTAATAAAGTTTAAGTTTCCTAAACTTTAACTATACAAAAAAAAAGTGGTATAAAAGTTTAAACTTAATTAGCACATAGACTGAAAATTTTGTTAACTCCTATAGTAATACTACTTAATTAAACAAAAGAATGATAGGGTTCACGGTAAACCTGAGTTTATAGATAGTAACATTAAATTTGATTTTGGTAGAGGTGTGAGGGGTCAAGCAAAGTGATGATAAAAAATGTATCCATCAACAAAGACATCACAACCTTTTGTATAGTAGTCATAAAAAATGTCTTGTGTATATCTAGTTTTCAAGAAGATGAATAATTAGATATCCATCTAATCCGCCACAAAGAATGGCTTTTAAGTTTTAAGTCTACCGCTAAATCCTCGCTCTCAATTCTAATTTGTTTGTAGAAAATTATTTTGGTGTTATTATTCATAGGAAAATGTGATGTTGTTAATAATTTATTACTACTTGATACATGATTATTCTATAGTTGAAACTTGAAAGAAAACAAAGTAAACAATCCTTAATAGTAATTTAATTTGTGGCAGTTACGTGATTCGTTTTTATTTATTCATTTATCCTTATTAATATTAGACTATTAGTTTGTTTTATGCTACCATTATCAATACTTCTTAAATATATTTTTTTAAATAAACTCACATTTATATATACTAGTGTATCAATAGGCATTAATATGTCTAATGACAAGTAATTTATAATTTAATTAAAAAATTTTGGTTCAAATTTTAAAATAAAGCAGTATTTTTTAGGAATTGATTTAATATAATAAGTATATATAGATATATTATTTTTGAGAGATAGTATCTTCATATTATAATTTTTATTTAGATGTTTGATGAAATAGATATAATAAACTTAATTTTTTTTTTTCAATGGAGACAAATAGAAAAGCTATCACATTAAATAAAAAAAGTAAAAATAAATAACTATTTTAATTTCCACTTTATCGATAAATTAATGGGTGAAGTTATTGCATACACATGATCCATGATATTGATATTTATATCTTAAATAATTAATTTCTTAATATAAATAATATATAGTTGGGAATATGCATAAAGAGCTAAGTCTATAATTGAGAGCGGCCGTCAAATCCAAGCTAAGAGAGGAGCACATGAAAAATGTAAGTTTAGGGCCACAAAAATGTCCTATTGTCTCTTTTTTAATTTGGAAAAATATGGGGAGTCAATATAATCAATGTATAGTGAGAATATTTTTATAATTAAAATTAAATGATAATTAAATTAATTAATTAATATTTATTTTTAATTTTAAATTCAATCCAAATAAATAATTTATTATATATATTGTATAAATATTCTATTAGTTTTTTGGCAAAATTCTTTTAATTTTTATATCGGAGATAGACTGAAGTTTTTACTGAAATTGGAGCTAGATATGTTATTTTTGGACGTGAAAGGCAATAATAAATAAATCGAAAGGTCGTATTTAAAAATTGTAAATTAAATTTTTAGATTTGAATTTTAAATTTTTTTTTTACAAAATCTATTCACTGATTTGTTTTTTCTTTAAATAAAAGAATTTATCCTACATAAATTGAAGGCTCAGTTTTATTTTTTTCTAAATTTGAATTTACTTCCTCACAAATCAAATGCTCAATTTTTTTATGCCAACTAATTTGAGCTTCTGATTTATAATTTGAAATTAAAAAAATATATCAATATTAATAAAAAATACACTACTAATTTATAACTGAGCACAATACATGCTCATTCTCTATTACTAAAAAAATGAATTCCCATTGTCCATTTGTTCCTTCTTTTGCTTAAGGTTGCTATTTTTATTATTTGCCTTGTTTTGTTCATAGGAGGCCCCAAAACTTTTCTTTTAATTTCATATAATTAATGAGTCAATATTTGGCTATATATATATATTCAATTGTATAATTAGAACGTAGATATGGTTTATTTTAACAATGTGGAAATAATTTTGCACTTTGCGGATGTAGTTAAAAATGACAGTAGAAATTATTAGGTTAAAAATGATGTAAAAACTAAGATGCATTAATTAACTTGATGTGAAATTGATAGTTGTCGTTAAATAATTTGATTAAATTGTCATCTAATAACTTTTAACGGTTAATTTTATATAAAATTAACTGTACTGAATTTTTACCTAAAAATATTATAAATATGTGTTACAGATATTTTTTAGAGATAAATAGGAGGACAATTATATTAGTCATTATTTATCTTGCTCTGAACTATGATAGATTACACACGTGGTTATTGGTAATGATCATTATTATTAGAATATAATAATTATAATGACAATTTAGGACAATATATACGACATTACTGCATCATTTTTCCTAGAGCATGATATTATGAATTTATGATTGTTATTATGAAAATTATATTGGTCCATCTTTCATTCTTTCTATCTTATCTGCATCGTTCCTTTTGGATTTTCCAAAAATAAAAAGAAAGAAAGAAAGAAAAGAAACCGAATACTTTTGAAATACAATAATATAGTCATACCTAACGCAATAATGGAGTTTTCGAATTTCTTTAACATAATCGATGTATGTATATTATTGTCTCATACTTTAATTTATAACGGAGAATAGTGGATCTAGATTGAGATCTACATTTTTATTTTAGATACAAGTTTGAGATCTACTGTATTTTATATAATTCTATGGATAGTAACAAACAACATGTGTAGTTGCTAATTAGTTTTAGCGAAAAAAATCAAAATTATATAAAATAATATTTGAAAAAAAGAAGAGGTTGTAACCAATCAGTGAAGACAAGGATTTGGTCATGCCGTGGACTGCGGGTGAAGTGTCATATGCCGCTCATTTCATTAATTAATCAACTAATTAGTAAACATTAAACAAAGATTAACAAACATGATGTTAGGGTTAGTGTATGTATATATACTCCCAAAAATTAATGAAGGTTTGGTAGGGCAGGTACTCAGATTAGGACTTGCTACCTGAATCCTTCAACTGTGATTACTTTTATTATTATTTTTATGACGTGTGCTTTAAGAAAACCTATTCATATTCCCAATGCCACTCATTTCTCATTCATTACCTCCTTTTTTTTCTTCATTAGAAAATAATTCATGCTGATTAAGATTGCCAAGTTTCATGATCCGGTCAACTATATGTATAAAACAAGGAATTAAGTGCCGATACATAGTTTTCATGAAAACACTACTATAAAAGGAGTATTATATATCTTACCAAAATATGCAATTTTTGTGTCATCTTAATGTTATGATTCTATATTTATATATATAAGATAAGATATATACTTTATCGTCACTTAGACTAAATGTTGAGTGAAAGTTCGATTCTCTTTTAAAATGCGGATAAACTTTAAAGTTATGAATTAGTTATCATACTTGCAATTTTCAGAATTTTAAAACATATATGGATGCATGCTCTGTTGGATATTCTGACGTGGAAAATATATATAACATATATATTAACCTGATGGAGTAAAGATAAAGCAGCTGAAGTTATGTATCTGGTAGTGTAATCGATCTATGTCCCTATTTGTGGCTTACTCTACAAGAAAAAATGTAGTGCATGTATGAAAAAGTATGCATTTTAATCCAAAAGCTGTTAGGACCAAACTCAGAAGTAGCTTTTTAACTTTATCAAAAAGACAAAATAATTAACCAATTTGAGGTGGTTGAGTAGTTAGCTCACTCGTCCATTTAAGCAAGTGTTAGATGTTCGAATTCCGCCGTGTGCATGCAACAACTCATTGGTCAGTAGGAGACTTTTAAATGAACCAGACTTGCGACTATTGGTTTTTGGTGGCTTGTCAGATTAGGGGATACTATGGGGAAAAAAAAAAGGACAAAATAATTTATTATATGTTGTTTTATTGTTTTTATTATATCTAAATTTACCATACAAACTTATGATGTTTTCTTAATCAAAATAAGTACCTTTGTTTTTGGTACTTTTTTTGGTGACCGAAGGGGCCCTAAGGCCTTTTTGGTATTAACTCATTTTTTGGATCTGAATTAATTAGGCCCAAATAAGATACATAGAGGCCCAATAACGATGTGTGATGCAGAATGAATAATCGGCCCAATAAAGCTTCCACTTTAAGAGACCCAATGAGGCCCAAAATGGAACACTATGGGTACCCGAATGGCGTGTTTTTTGTTTCCTCTTTAGCTCACAGTTCCAAGCTCAAATCACACACTCAGATCTGCATCTGCTCCTCTTTCTCTTCTCTTGTCTCTCTTCTCTCTCTCTCTCTCTGATCCAAAATTCCATTTCCATTGTATCAGAATTGCAGCGTAGTAGTAATAGGAGTAGCACCACCGACCAGCATTGCTAACTTCCTCTGAATCTCAGATCTGAAAATCTGAGAGATCCGAATTGCGATCCCAAAGAGAGAAATCGAGAAATGGAGAAGTCATGCAGCTTATTGGTGCACTTCGACAAGGGAACGCCGGCGCTGGCCAACGAGATTAAGGAGGCTCTCGAAGGAAACGACGCCGGTGCCAAGATCGAGGCTCTCAAGAAAGCCATCATGCTCCTCCTCAACGGTGAAACCATTCCACAGCTCTTCATCACAATCATTCGCTACGTGCTTCCCTCCGAGGATCACACAGTTCAGAAGCTTCTATTGCTCTACCTCGAGATCATTGACAAGACCGATTCGCGCGGCAAGGTGCTCCCTGAGATGATCCTCATCTGCCAGAACCTCCGCAACAACCTTCAGCACCCTAACGAGTACATTCGTGGTGTTACGCTCCGATTCCTCTGCCGTCTCAACGAATCCGAGATAATTGAGCCATTGATCCCTTCGATCTTGTCCAATCTCGAGCACCGCCACCCTTTCGTTCGCCGCAATGCGGTTCTTGCTGTTATGTCCGTGTATAAGCTTCCTCAGGGGGAGCAGTTACTCGATTCGGCGCCGGAGATCGTGGAGAAGTTCCTCTCGTCGGAGCAGGATCCTTCTAGTAAGCGAAATGCTTTCCTTATGCTGTTTTCTTGTGCCCAGGATCGCGCAATTAATTACTTGTTTACCAACATCGATAGGATTAATGACTGGGGGGAACAGTTACAGATGATAGTTTTGGAGTTGATTAGGAAGGTTTGTAGGACTAACAAGGGGGAGAAGGGGAAGTACATCAAGATTATTATATCTCTGTTGACTGCGCCTTCAACGGCTGTTATTTATGAGTGTGCTAGTACCCTTGTGTCACTCTCGTCTGCGCCCACTGCCATCAGGGCCGCAGCGAGCACTTATTGTCAGTTGTTGCTCTCCCAGAGCGATAACAATGTGAAGCTTATTGTCTTGGATAGGCTCAACGAGCTCAAGAGTTCTAATAGGGAGATCATGGTGGAGATGGTCATGGATGTCCTCAGGGCACTTTCGAGCCCCAATCTTGACATCAGGAGGAAGACTATTGATATTGCTTTGGAGCTGATTACTCCTAGGAACATTGATGAGGTTGTTCTGATGCTTAAGAAGGAGGTCGTGAAGACTCAAAATGGGGAGCAAGAGAAGAATGGTGAGTATAGGCAGATGCTTGTACAGGCTATCCATTCCTGTGCTGTTAAGTTCCCAGAGGTGGCAAGCACTGTTGTGCACCTGTTGATGGACTTCTTGGGGGATACCAATGTGGCTTCCGCCATGGATGTGGTAATATTTGTGCGCGAGATCATCGAGACCAACCCAAAGTTGCGCATTTCTATAATCACCAGGCTTTTAGATACATTTTACCAGATCCGTGCTGCTAGGGTGTGCTCGTGTGCGCTGTGGATAATTGGTGAGTATTGCTTGTCACTCTCAGAGGTTGAGAGTGGGATTGCTACCATCAAGCAGTGTCTTGGTGATCTCCCGTTTTACACAGTTTCAGAGGAAGGAGAGGGTGGCCAGGACGCATCAAGAACCACTCAGCAGGTAAACTCAACGACTGTTTCATCTAGGAGGCCTGCAATTCTTGCTGACGGGACTTATGCCACGCAAAGTGCTGCTCTTGAAACTGCCATGTCACCACCTACCCTTGTTCAGGGTCCACTTTCTTCTGTTGGCAACTTGAGATCACTGATCCTTTCAGGTGATTTCTTCCTTGGTGCTGTAGTTGCTTGTACACTCACAAAACTTGTGTTGAGGTTGGAAGAGGTTCAGACTTCAAAAGTCGAAGTTAACAAAGCAACTTCACAGGCATTGTTGATCATGGTCTCGATGCTCCAGCTGGGTCAATCTTCAGTTCTCCCACATCCAATTGATAATGATTCTCATGACAGGATTGTCCTTTGCATTAGATTGCTGTGCAATACAGGTGATGAGATAAGGAAGATATGGCTGCAATCTTGCAGACAGAGCTTTGTGAAGATGCTTGCAGATAAGCAGCGCCGTGAGACTGAGGAAATTAAAGCAAAGGCTCAAATATCCAATGCACAACCTGATGATCTTATTGATTTTTACCATTTGAAGAGCAGGAAGGTACAATGGCAGTATTCATTTAGTCTCTTTCTGAGATGTTTATGTATACATAACTAGATTACTATTTGGTTATATTCCTGTAGATTTTCTATTTGCATGTTTTTAACCATTACTAATGATTGATGTTTGATGAATTTGTCTTTTGAACTGATATCAAACTGTTTTATGTTATGCATTGCTAGAATTCTTTAGTCACTATTCAATTGATTATGTAACAGCTTTGTTGTGTTCACCATACACTTTCTGTTCCATTATCTCATCAAATATTTGTTGTGTATCTCTTGTTCTACATTTTTCAGGGCATGAGTCAACTTGAACTGGAAGATGAGGTGCAAGATGATCTCAAACGTGCTACTGGAGAGTTTACAAAGGATGCAGATGATGCTAATAAGCTCAATCGTATTCTCCAGCTCACTGGATTTAGTGATCCTGTTTATGCTGAAGCGTATGTAACAGTGCATCACTATGATATTGTCCTTGATGTTACCGTCATCAACCGAACCAAGGAGACTCTTCAGAATTTGTGTTTGGAGTTAGCAACCATGGGTGATCTCAAACTTGTTGAGCGTCCACAAAACTATACCCTGGCTCCAGAATCAAGCAAACAGATTAAGGCAAATATTAAGGTTTCTTCAACTGAAACAGGAGTTATATTTGGTAACATAGTCTACGAGACATCATCAAATGTTCTAGAGAGAACTGTTATTGTTCTAAATGATATCCATATTGATATCATGGACTACATCTCTCCTGCATCTTGTGCTGATGTGGCCTTCAGAACTATGTGGGCTGAATTTGAATGGGAAAACAAGGTATATCTCTCTCATCTTTCTCTCATTTGGTATTACACTATTACTTTGTATAAAAAAGAATTACCTTTACCCACAACATTAACAACCACTAAAACTATCATTGCGGGAAAAAGCTAGATACTTTAGAGTGAGTGATGGTCTGTGCTTTTAATATGTCCTTGCTGTTTTATTATGTACTCTCAAAAGACAAAATTTGCAAATTTTTTTCTGGACATCATTCTGTCCATGATAATTACATTCATATGGCTATGTTTTGATGGTTTGGAAAAAGAAATTGCTATGTTGGCAGTGAGGTTAGTATTTAAATTCTTTTATACCGGTCATAATTAGTGACTCAGTTCTGTTATAGTTGTTTGAAGTTTGGTATTACTGTTTTCTATGCTGGTTTATGGCTTGGTAAAAAATTGAGGTATTTCCTGATTGTGAGCCGAATATATTGTATTTTATTTGATTTAGGCACTATATAGAAATCTTCTATTAGTTTGTTAGTTTTATATAACAGTTTTAACCTATGATGTCTACTGTTTGAGTTATCATCTCTGTTGAGTAGGTACATGTATGAGTAACGTGTCCCTATTAAGAGATATATTAGTTTCTATACTTAATTATGAATCATGTATAATATACCATTATGATGCAAACAAATTTGCTCTGATGTTATTATACCAAAAGTAATATTATAAAAAGTTATATCTGAAATGAACATAACATTACAAGAAAGTACTAAATAACCAAAATAGCTAAAAGAAGACAATAATACACATTAGCAAACTGCTCAGTTGTATTCTTTTAATCTGATTTTTTCTGTAAATAAATTTCTTTTACTGATTCTGTCAAAAAATGTAAAGTCTGTTGAGTTGCTGACTTTAGTGCAAGTACCAAACTAGTGGAGATGGAGAATATGAGAATAAGGAGAGAATTCACCTGCATAGGCTAGTACTAGCTATGTCTATGCAGGGCACTGGTTGAGACATACCCAAGAAAAAAGAACCAGAAGAAAAACACATAGGGACACACTGATGTAATACATGTTCCTCTTGTTGATAGGGATATGGGAATTCAGAGCAATGCATTTCCAGACTACCTGAAATATGCTTTCTGATTCTAGTTTATCTTGATGAATTCTTGTTTCTTAGGTTGCTGTAAATACAGTAATACAAGATGAGAGGGATTTCCTGAACCACATTATCAAGTCAACAAATATGAAGTGCCTGACACCACCGTAAGTTCTTTTCCTGGTGTCTTATTGTCAACTCTATCTTTTACACGAAGGAATATTTTAACACACCTAAGCATTCAAACACTGCTCGACATGTTCTTGAGTTAAAGGCAATTGTGGCAATCGGTTGTCCAACCAAATGCCTGAATAACCAATATCTGGAATTTTTTAACCCCCAAATGCTTTTAAGAAATCTATGTTCTCCTGATTGGTTTCTTATTTGCCAATCCATATCATACGGAAAACATTGATTTGTCACATATATGATCAGCTCACTGATGCATGGGCAATGTTATATATCTTTTGATTATTTGATGACCCATGCCTTGCCATTAACTGATCTTCCTTTATGCTGGTTTTGATCTACTGTTGCTTTGTTTAGATCTGCATTGGAAGGGGATTGTGGTTTCCTGGCAGCAAACCTCTATGCTAAGAGTGTTTTTGGGGAAGATGCTTTGGTGAATGTGAGCATCGAGAAGCAATCAGACGGTAAATTGAGTGGATATATCAGAATAAGAAGTAAAACTCAGGGAATTGCACTAAGTCTTGGGGATAAGATAACTTTGAAACAGAAGGGAGCAGCTTGATTTGTAGCAGATGCCGTTTCTTCTTCTCTTCCGCTTGTATGTCTAAAATGTCAACATATGTAGCTTTTGGTGGCAGCTGACTCCAAGCTTGGTTTTACCTGGTTCAAATTCTCGTGGCTTTTGGTAGCAGCCGACTCGTTAGTATTAAATTTTTACCCTTTTGGAGTTCGAAATTTTTGTCTGTAATTCTTTCCTTGGATGTTATTACTTGAGAGAAATCTTTATTACCCATCTTTCATTTTTCAACATATGGGGGTGGACATCATATATTTGATAATGAGAATCGATCAAATAACTATTTGTACTGGCTGGTTTTACATATTTGCTTTGCCTTTGGATATTGATATTGTAGTTATACTATATTAATGATTAATGATTAGTGATTTCGTCCCTGAGTCGCATCTATTTTAAAGCTTTGTTATCATGCTAGCCTAGATATCTTTGGTTATTTAATCAAACCATTACTCTGAAGTGGTTCTTTCTTTCTCTAGGTTCTATTGTCGGTGAATGTTGGTCTAGATGGAGCTCAATGCTTATCGCTTATCGTGGAACATGTTTACAGTGGCTAATCCTTGTACTATTCGTCCTCTTTATGTTTTGTTTCATTTATTGAGAGCAAAGGGAAAGAAAATAGGATACATGAAAGCTAGCTGTTCATTAATTTGGGACTTGAGGTATGATTAAATCAAAAGGAACAAAAGTGGGAAGAAAGAGATACTTTTGTAGTTTAGAAACAACGAAAAAAATAAGATTACAATTAATGGAGGAAGTTACAAATAAACAATAAAAGTACCTAAATGGACCCCATTAGTCAAATGAGTGGGTGTGAAATAAAAAGTTAAACTAACCAATTTTCTTCCCAAAATCACTTATTGTATTTTGTGATTTTTTATTTTCCTCGTATCGCTCCCAGAAGCACCCATTCTAACATAATAATTGTTTGCATGACATTTATTACTCGGTAAAGGATAATATCAATGCATTTGGTTGAGAACGTGTTGACGTAGTTGAAACAAGAGTTGCATGTTTTGGTCTTCAAACTCAACAAGAAAGAAAGTTAGTTGTGCTAATATTACCCGAATTCAAGGAAGTTCTACCGCCTGGTTGGTGAGGTTTCCGGGAATGTTTTAATTGCTTTGCAAGTGAAGTTTTGTTGCTTTTCACTTTCTTTGTTGAGTTTGGTGAAAGAAAGTGAATGGGGCAATTCAGAAGAAACCAACAAAGATCATCTTTTTCCAGAGACCAAACTTCATTTGCAAAACGTTAAATCATTAATGCAATCTAAATAGCCAAAGTTAGCAATCATTTTGAGATTAAAACACTTGATTGCCAACATCTTTTTGAGATGGAAGAAAAGCAGAACCTTGATGCTGCAAGAAAGTGCTTGCTAGCTAGCTTGGAAACATCAAGTGCTATTGGTTCTGCATTAGATGAATCTGGATCAAGATTGCAGCTTCTTCGCCAGCGATGTCAATCCCTGCAAACTTCATTCAGACCAATCTCCATGCAGAAATGCTCGTTCATCGACGTTGGCAATGGTATAGATAGTGTTCTATGTTCTGCTGCTGCTGTCCTCAAGGTGTTTGAATTTGTGCAGCATTTGGAGAATTCTCTATTGACAGACGCTGGTTCCGATCTATGCTCTTACGTCTCAGACGCCAAGAAGCTTGAAGAAGCCTTGAAGCTTCTCACTGATAATTGTACGTTAGCAATTGGCTGGTTGCAGGGTGTTCTTGACTTCTTACAAGACAAAGCGATCACCAATGAGTTTTACCTCTTTCAGGTGAAGAAATCCTTGAGGATACTGCGAGAATTGCAAGCCGTGGAAGAGGGAGCTCGCGTCAATGGAGGTTTTCTCAGCGCAGCCTTAGACAATCTAGAGACTGAGTTCCAAAGACTTCTGATGGCAAACTCAATGCCCATTCCTTTGGTTTCGTTAGGATCACACATCACAACACAAGCATTGCCAGGTTCTGTTATGGGGAAGTTGCAGGCCATCATTGAGAGGTTAAATGCAAACAGAAGGCTAGACAAGTGTAAGTCTATATATGTTGAAGTTCGAGGGACGAATGCTCAAAGAACTTTGAACACTTTAGACTTGAGCTACCTTGAGATTCCAACAGCTAAATTTGAGGATGTCAGGGAAATAGCGAGTTACATAGACCAATGGGGCATTGATTTGGAGTTGGTTGTCAAGAACGTGCTTGATACTGAGTACATGCTATCTTGCCGTGTCTTTGAGAAGATTGGTCGAGAAGCATCGACCGAGTGTTTTGCCAGGATCGCCATCAGATCAGGAATTCTTTCTTTCATTCTATTTGGAAGGAATGTTTCGGAGAGTAGAAACGATCCCTACAAGTTGTTGAACCTGCTGGACATATTCAGTGTGTTAGATGATCTTAGACTAAAATTCAACCAACTTTTTGGGGGGAAGGCCTGTGAAGAAATTAGAATCGCGACAAAGGATCTTGTCAACAAAGTTGTTAATGGTGCCTGTGAGATATTCTGGCAACTTCCGGCGCAAGTGAAGCTGCAAAGGCCAAGTTCTCCTCCTCGAGATGGCGGTGTCCCTAGGCTGGTAAGCTTTGTAACTGATTACTGCAATCAGCTGCTTAATGATACATATCTACCACATTTGAAAAAGGTCCTAGAAATTCATCTTAGTTGGAGAAATGAAACATATGAAGAGGGTATTGTTTTCACACAAATATATGACACAATCAAGGAAGTTGCAGTTAATCTTGATTCTTGGTCAAAGGCCTATGAAGATATCACATTGTCCTACATTTTCATGATGAATAATCATTGTCATTTCTACAATTTGAGGGGTACCATGCTTGGGGATATGATGGGAGATACTTGGTTAGGAGCACATGAACAATACAAGGACTATTATGCAGCACTTTATTTGAGGAATAGCTGGGGAAAGCTTCTATCAATTATTGTTCAAAAAGACTTACTTTCATCCTCATTGAGTAGCCAAGATTTGGGAAAGAGATTGCATGCTTTCAATGTAGCTTTTGATGAGAGGTACAAGAAGGAATCTAGTTGGACAATTTGTGATGAAGCCTTGAGGAAAAACATTTGCAAGCATTTGGTGGAATGTATTGTACCAATCTATAAGGCCTATGTGAAGAATTACAACTTGTCAATCGAGAATGAAGGTATGGTTGCAAAGCATATCAAATATACAGCAGAGAGTTTGGAGAATAAGATTTGGTCTATGTTTCAGCCAAAGCTGAAGAAGAATGGGAGTGTCAAGCATGCAGATTGGACTAGTAAAATAAAACAAGTTAGCAAAAGTTTTCGCTTCACTCTAGCTGCTAAGTAGTTAATGTATGTCATTTCCTTGTTATTTTGGCAAAAATCAAGGTAAATGAATGTACTCTAAATCTACATATTATGTTTGGAAATAAACAGGTAGAAGCATTTGAAAACAGAATGAAGTATAATGTATATTATAGTATGTATCATAGTTGCAATAGTCAAGTTTTATTTAAATTTGTCAATATAATTTATTGCCAAGTAGTAAATCTATACTAAAAGTATAATAATTTCATTGTTTTATTATATATATATATATATATATATATATATATATATATATATATATATATATATTCATTATATATATATATAGTTTTGGTTCCTTTTTGCATGTTAGGTCTTATAATGCACACTCTTAATATCTTGCGTTCTAGTACATTACTGATTGTAGTGTTATAACGACTATTTTACTTATAACCAAGTGAAATATGGAAACAAAATAAAAAATTTGTATCATGTATATAATTTTCCTTTTAAGAAAAATCGTATTATTAATCCTCTTATGTTACACTATTCTTATGCTCCTTATACATAATATATGCTACACGCATTGGATGATTTCTGATCTTTCCACAAACCAAACCTCAAATACTGCTCCAATAGGCTTCATTAAACTCAAAACTACGTCAAAATCCCAACAAGAATCCTCACAAATCATGAATTAAATAAAAAGAATTACATAGCTTCACCGATGATTAGTATTTGTTGACAAACCAGTAAGTGGTTACACCAACTACAACTCAAGACTTTATGTGCTTCAATTGTTTAACCTTCTCAAAGTCTAGAGGCTGGAAATTTCTTTCAACCTCCCAAGCTAGTTGTGACATACAATTAAATGTTGACTTGGCACCCTTTTCGTCCGTGACTTCTCGAGGGAAAGGAATGCGGACCTCGAATATGCCTTTTTGAGTCGACAATAAGCGCATATCAAACCCCAAGCGATCAACCCATATCATCTTTGCTTCTAAGACCTTCAATGAGAAATCCAAGTCATTGCATAAGGTTTGAACTAACTTAGTTAAGCAATGTTCTATAGGAGCAAATTGCAGCGCGAAAGTAAAACAAATATAGTTTAGGTGCAAACCTGGAAATCCAAATCAACATACACATTGCAAAAACGAATAATGTCTTCCATATTGTTGGTGTTAATCTCACTGACTAACTTTTCTGCAAACTGTCGTAGAGGATCAGGTTGAGCGCTTTTGTAATCTAAAGAGCTGATCCATTCCCCATCCTAGAACACATGGGAACAGGTTACTTCCAAGATTGATTTCAAATGTTAACTGTTGGAAAATGGAAACTAAGCCAGCAGCATTAACAAGAAAACATCACACCTCTTGAAAGTCTTCCAACTGAAGAACCCTATCTACAGCAACAATATACATAAGATCTTGATCCACTTCTTCTCCGAACCTCTTCCCCCACAATGAAACAAGGCGCTGCACAATGGCAGGGGATGTCAAACAATGAGGACTAAGATCTCATCAAAACACAAGCACGGTAGAACACTACATGTTCCTATAACCATGCCACCAAAACCATAACAAAATACAAAAGCTTCCTTCTAGTAGAGTCATAGGCGAAATTGGTCATAGATGGTGAACTGAATCTAAATATGATTTAACAAGTGAGAAGAAAGAACAGACCTTGGTTGCACTCGTATCTTGTGGTTTGGTGAGGGTGCCTTGAAGTGTACACTGAGGAGTGCGCAACCCAGACTGGTTCAACTGATGAACACAAAGTTCAAATCAATCTCTTCAATACAAATTCCTCCAACTAACATGCCTCTAACTAAACTAACTAATACATATCAAATGAGTAAATGAGAAATTTATATTGATCAACTTAATTTCCAGAACATACTAACATATTCTTCGATCTCATCTAGAGTATAATATGCTATAACAGAATAGAACTAGTAACTGAAAGTATAACTAACTTACAACTACCTTAACTAACTAACTGTCTATCTATCTATATGTAATAAAACATTTTCTTTTATTTTTTTGGAATCATTCATAGTAATTACAACTTAATTGGTTATAAGAAGCATAATTTGAAATGATGAGAAGGAGGCAGAGAAGCTTTAGCATTAGCAATGGCACCTGAACATGGAGGGAAGAAGGGGTTTGAGGAGAGAAGGGAAAAGTGGGATTCAAGAAGAAGAAAGGGGTGCCTTCATGAGGGTCAACGGTGAACCTGACGCCAATGGCCAAAGGGGAAGAAGAACCCTCATGACCCTCTTTGGTCAAAGCAGAGAGGGTTCCCACAGTGGCAAGCTCCATGATGGTTCTAGAAACCTCTGCGGGGAAGGGCTTCTTGTTGCTGTGAGTGCTCAATTCGAAATGGGGTGCTTCTGAAACCGCGGAAAGGGAGCATTTTGGAGGCCTAAAGGAAGAGAAGTTGCTGAAATGGAAGTGGGTTCTGTTGGTCTTCGAATTTGGTGTGAAGGGAGGTGCAGCTACGTGGCGAGCGGGAATGGAGCTATGAAGAAGCATTGGATTTGAGGTTTGAATGGGATCACAGTGCAGATGCAAAGGAAGAAGATGAAGAAGAAGGAGGAGGAGGATGATAACGTTGATGCGTTTGGAATTGGCCAATAATGGAACCACAACAAAAGTTAAAAACTATTGTATGATAAATATACCTTTATTATTTTCAAACAAGCATTAATTAATATAATCTAAATTGTAATGTATATTTATCTGAAACGACATTGCGTTTAGTGAGTGCATATTCATTACGCAGCGTTTGACTCACCAACCTCTCTACCTGCGAGGTTGCGACCTTCTCCCATGGAGGTAGCAGCATCAACAACTCCAACTCGGTGCTGGTGGGGGCGCCACTCAACTCCTCCCTCCTTTCCCCGAAAAACCAGCTTCCTCCGTCTCCATCCACGCTTTCCGAACTTCGCAGGTCAGTCACATAGCAACAGTAACACTACTACTTCCTCATGCTGCTGCTTCTTCAATTTGATATATTGGTATGTATCAGCCAAACAAACCTCAAAGGACAAAGTTGGATTCTTTTTTGGTTGTTGGTAACAGGTTTGGGAGCTGCGTGTGGAAGCAGAAGAAGCAGTGAAGTGAACGTGTCCCCTTGGGATGATAAGCCCTTTGAGATGCTTCCAAATGGGAAAAGGGTTTACTTTGATGAACAGGATGTGGTCACGTTTCTTGATCCTCCTAATGAATTAGTGCCTTTAGACCCTTCTTCTTATAACCCTGCTGCTTATCTTTGGTTAGTCATTCTCTCTCTCTGCTTCACACTTCACACTTATGAATTATGATGATGGAACTTTTTGTCGATTCTTGATCAATTATAGGAAATGCTCCATTTGTCTTACTTATCATTATGAGTTAACTGACAATGTTTCGAAGCTTTCCATTTCTTTAGTAGTTGGTGGAATCTTAGTTGATTGTTGATGTCATCAATTATAGGAAATAGTTTCATTTGTCTCTGTTACTATTATTATTATTAAGACAAAATATGAAAGTTTGTGACTTTTGTACTAATTTTATATGCTACCATGTCCTATTGTATCACATTTGTGCTTCATAGCTTCATAGTCTATCCCATGATTATCATTTGTGATTATGTAATGTCGGTGTGCTGCTGTGAGGGAATACATTGCAACTAGATTTTTGGTTCAATAATGTCACCTTCATTTTCAGGAAAAAGATTGAAGATATTCCTGAGGAAAGACGTCATCGGCTGCTGCTTCTGTTAAAACCTAGGTATGTTCCTCTCTCCTTTATGGAAATACTTATATTCGGTAACTTAAATTTGTATTCCAAATTGATCTTTACTAAGTATGAGAGTGTATATCTTTGGGAGAATTTTGCAGACTTGTATCAATCGCTTGGCAGATAGCAGGTTCGCGATATGAGGATTCCAAACTTGTAAAGAAAAGTGCATCGCAGTTGTTCGCCAACTCCAACAAAGATGATGTTATGCTTGAATATTATAACTGCCGAACAACCGGAGGTTAGTCAGGTGAATCGGTTCATTGTTATTGTAGGTACTGGTCATACATTAATATAATGAATGCATTCTGTTCCCCATTACTCCATGCTGTTCTTGGAGAGGAGCAAAATGGAAATGAATTAAAAAATACAGTCCCCATGAAAAGGCCTATGGACTTGTTTCTTTTTCTTAGTTTCATGTAAACATATATCAGAGTGATTAAAAAATGTCTTTCCCTATTTAGCTCCTGAACTATGATACCAAAAATTTTCTAATTTGAATAATTATTTTAGAATCCCTTAAGTTGAATTAGGAACTGTTTCTTTCTCTGCGATTTCATCCTGCTCTTTTTAATAGCTTCTGCTTGCAAAATTCTTCTACTATTGTACTTGAATGTATCTTTTTTGGTTGAAAAGAAAAGAAAAAAAAAAAAAGAAATTTTCTGTATGTGTGAAAGAGAGAGAGTGTATGTGTGTATAATTCTCCTTCCATATTTAGCCCGTCTTAATCTTTAAAAGCTAAGGTTGATTTTGAACATTTGTGTCATAGGACCGATGCCACTTTCCTGGATAAATTCCTACAGAAAGGTAAACTCACAATTCCTTTTTGCTCTTTGCTCTTGTAAAATTTATTTGAAGACTCTGGTTGATTCCTCTGCTACTTTTAAAGGCTATATTTTCTTGCACTGATGGGAAGGCCTATGGACGTCTCATTGGTAAGTTTATTACTTTTTGACTGAGAAATGCATGGATGCCTTTGCTCAGTTACTGATTCAAGTGACATATGGCGATGAACTTACGTACCATTTCTTTTTCTTATATATCTCTAGTTTGCAGTGTTCCAACTGTGTATATCACTTTTATCTCAAATCACTTGCAGCAGCAAGTAGGCTAAACAAAAGAAAGAAAAAAAAAGTAACATTATAGTATTTTTAATTGATTTATACCTTGAATCTTTGTATATTCATGCAATATTGTAATTGATGAGATGAACATTCAATTTTACTTGTCAATTTTCTCTGCTAGAGAGGAAGTAAAAAAGAAATGGTGACAAGTGACAACTTTTATGAGGAACTTTTATGATTGATTTGGTGTGTTTGATTGTTCATATTGATCAAATAAAATAGCTATTATTAGAACAGATCAACAGAATATGTGCCCATACACAGAAGGAAAAATTAAAAGAAAATAAGAAACATCTAAATTTTCTAATTACAATATTTGAAATCTCTCCATAATGATGTCAACCTTGTATAGTATCACTCTTCACTTTTTTAGATTGTGATTTCTTAATGTCGAGCATAGAACTATAGTTGGAGATTGAAGAGGTTTCAAATGTTAGTCTTCCTTTAAATATGCTGATGTCATTGTGGTTTAATGAAGGATCTTTGAGGAATGCATTCGAGTTGATCAACCTTTTTTCATTATTTTGTTCTTTGGGGTGCCCTTATGGGTTGTGGGTGCATCATGGTTACAAGGTTATACTTGATTGTCCTTGCTATTAACATCTTTTTCTGAATTTCACAACCACCCAGGTGGATCAATTTTGGCCCCATTTGCTGACTCTTTCGCTCCTTTGTATTTTGCACTGAGAGACATTAAGGAAGTTATGCCAACTGAGCAGCCTTGTGATTTAGCATATGAATTTGGGGATGGGCTTTTCGATGTGAAAGAATTCCCACAAGGCTTTCCAAAACCTGGTAAGCACCATTTGTTTCCTTCATACAATGTGTTTATGACTGTACGTTCATATTGCATCTTCATAGTATTATCATACCATTATCTGAATTCTAAACTCGCCATAATTTTACTCTAAACTTCTCTATGATAGATTTCAGCATGGTCTATTACTGTGTCATTGTTTTCTTGGTGACCCTTTTACCACTTCATATACAATGGGCTGTTTATTTGGCCCAATATGAGTTAAAAAATGAACATCCAGGATAAAATACTACTAATTTCTCAAACACAATACACCCATACTATCCAGAATAACCATCCGGATACCAGAGATAATAAACATCTGATATCCTACTGAATCGAACATCTCTAAACCCCCATTGTACACATTGTACATATACTTTATTGGCTCCCTATACTTCCTCATACCACATATAACAAACAGGGTGGCTATGCATCGTTTAAGGTGCTGGCACGTGCCGAATTTATTTAATTTCAGTTGTCTTTGGTATTTGCAGTCGTACCCTTTCAACGATCAACTTGTTATATATATCCGTCATATAGGTCCAGGGGTTTGTATAGGGCAAGCATGGCAAGAGGGAACAAAGATAGAGCAAGTGCCGAGAAAATTATGCAGCGAAATTTTAATGGTGAAGGATTACAGATCATTGTGAGATCATTGAATGAATTATTTGTTATACAGTTTGTGTATTTGCCAAGTGATAGTAACGTGCGAATGTCTCAAAGGCATGCATGAAGGAAATATGATTGCATTGCATCTAATGTTTTCTGTTTTAGTTAGAGATGGAATAGAGTGTATAGCTTGTCAAGAGAATAGCATGCTGTTAGAGGTTACTTTATTGAGAAGTGACTGCCAGTGTTTCGATCATAGCTTTGTAGACATTGATTATTCTGGTTGAAAAATGAATACTAGTAGTTGTATTAGTCGTTTATTTCAAATTCAAAATGTAATGATTTTATTAGGAGTGTACTTACCTATTCACTTTAACTAGTATTTTTGTCTTTAATAACATTACCGAAATATACATTTTTAAAAATTACAATCTACTTTGTTCTGACAGTATAGATTATGCATGGCACAAAAGATTTATAAAATCAAACTACTTTTACAAAAAATATTGTAGATTGACAAAAGTCTCTGACTAAAAAGACCAAGGTTTCTATAGATAAAAAATCAAATAATAAGATTTTTAGTTATTATTTTTATATGAAAATGTCTAATTTTTTATTAATAATTAATTTTAATATTCGTTATCTAAAATTTGAAACAATTTAACGTGTATACTTTTATATTTAATTAGGTGTTAAGTCTGTTGCACAAATTGAAATAATTAATTTTTATATTTGTTATTTAAAAATAATATTTTTTCTCTCTATGTATATAAAAATATAATTAAATATTAGCATAAAAAATTTATATTGATAGTTATAAAATTAATTTAAATTAATTTTTTTAAAACAATTAAATTTTTATTCTAATTTTTAATTATAACATTAGTATTATCTTCAAATTATATATAATAAATATTTGAAAGAAGAGAAATAAAAATATAGATTAGAAAGATAAGTGGTGAATATTTAAAACTAAAAAAATGTATATAATAATAATAATAATAAATTTTTATTTGAATTATATTATTTTGTTAATTTTGTTTTCTGTAGAACAGAAAGGTAGAAAAAATAGAGAATGAAAGAAAAGAGAGAGAAAGATAAAGATGAAGAATGACAGTGATAGTTTGTTAGTTTTGGAAGAAATAATTTTATTTTAATTATAATAAAAAAATATCGGATTACATATTTTGATTTGTCAAAATTACTAATATAAAATATAAATTATATATAGAGTAAAAATGGTAGAGAAAAATAGAAAAATGGAGAGAGGTAGATAAGAGAATTTAGGAAGGGAGTTTATTGATTTTGGAAAAAAATATTTTCGCTCAATTTTAATAAGAGAGTGTCATGTGAGATATTTGATTATTAAATTAAATAGTAATATATGATACATAATATAGGTATATTTCAGTTTTAATATTTTAATTTAAATTTTAATATAATTAAAGAATGTCATGTTGCATATTTTGATTGTCAAATTAGTAATTAGTCATTGATATTAATAATGATATATAAAATAGATAGAGTGGTTGAAGGAATAAGAGATATAAAGAAAGGAAGAGGGAGGAGGGGAGAACTCTTTAATTTTGGAGGGAAAGATTTGATTTCAATTGCAATGAGAGAGTGACATGTGGCACATTTTGGTTGTAAAATTAGTATGAAAAAGGGGAGAACTCTTTAATTTTGAAAGGAAAGATTTAATTTCAACTGCAATAAGAGAGTGACATGTGGCACATTTTTGTTGTAAAATTAGTTTGGAGGAGGCAAGAATTTCTTAATTTTGAAAAAAAAGATTCAATTCTAATTACAATGAAAAAGTAACATGTGACACATTTTGTTTGTAAAATTAAAAATATATAATAGATCCATATCAGCATGCAATAAACAAAATTACTGTAGTTACAATTTATAAACCAGAGTCTGAATTACACACTTTTTCTTCACATGAAAAATAGTACAAAAATTTTTAACTGTGAAACATAAATTTCTTAACTTTAACATAAAAAATTTTCAAGGTTTTTGGACTTGATGTTACAGTTTTTTTAATGTTTTTTATTCTTTTTCAATCTTCTTCGTATATAATTTCTATGCATAGTTGTCAGAATCGAACCGGTGATCGAACCGGTCAGGCTACTGGGTCACTGGGTCACTGGTTCAACCGGTGGGTCACTGGTTGAACCGGTTAACCCGGTCCCACATAAATAAAATGTATAAAATAGCTAAAAACTTAAAAATTAAAAGTTAAAAAACATATCTCCAATAATATTTTAATAAACATTAAATCTCAAATCCTAAAAATAAGTAGTAATACGAGAATAAACATAAAATTTAGTACTATTAGTCTATTACATGAACAACTCAATTTAACATAATGAAAACAACAATTCATGGATTATATCCAAGGAGTAACTTCAAAGTCTGGAAATCTTTCTTCATCTAACAAATCTGGAGCTACATCCTTATTGGTTTCATTCTGATTTGCATTTTCCACAGAAGTATTATTAGCTTCACCATCATCTCGATCATCTTCCAGATTCAATTCATCTAGCATTTCAATAATGTTTCACAAATCATAATCAATAATACGGCAAAACATTTGGTTAAAGCATTACAAAATCATCCCTAACAACAACATACCCAAATCATCTAAAGCTGATTGAAGAGACATATTTGCAAGATCATTCCGTAAAGCATCAACTTCTTCAGGAGTTAAAAATGGTGGTGAATCTTCCATTATCCATTCCGAATGATCCTCAAATGCATCAAGACAAATTGGATCATAACTTTGCTTTCTCATTCGGTTCCTATATTATCAATTAACTTGATTATTCTTATTATGACTAAAAATTTTAAATAATGCCTTCAAGAAAGAATAATAAAAAAGTACCTTTGTTGTAGCCTTAAGTTGTAATGAACATAAACAAGATCATTAAGCTTTTGATGCTCTAACCGATTCCTTTTCTTTGAGTGAATGTGTTCGAAAATGCTCCAGTTACGCTCACAACCTGAAGAACTGCAAGTTTGACTCAAAACACGAATTGCTAACTTTTGCAGGTTTGGTGCTCCACATCCATAAGATTCCCACCATTGATCTTAACATAAAAAGAAAACAATCACAATCATAAAAATCAAATCTTAAACATATCACAATCATAAAAAACTAATTTTAATACAAAATTTACCAGGCATCACAGTGCTTCGCTCACGTATTGCAGACTGTCTCCCAAAGTCTCCTTCAGCATTCTTAAATATTCTCTTCTCATTTGTCAATTTAGTAATCAAATCAGCATCACCGTAAGCATACCTCTCAATCACATCTAGTAGGCCAAAAATTGTGTCTTTGTGCTTGTCAAATTCTGCAGAATTAAATCGAAAAGCTGGATTTAACCAATAACCAGCAGCATGAAGGTTTCTTTTAAGTTGTAAATCCCAACGTGAATCTAAAATCTTCAAATAAGATTCAACAACCCTCTTTCTTTTTTGAAACCTCTTCACCATGTCTTCCCTAGCCTTATACATAGCTTGATAAAGGAAACCCATTGCAGCTCTATCTTCACTATCCACAATACGCAATACATGAACAAGTGGCTCCGTAAGCTTAACAATATCAGTGCATTGATTCCAAAATTTAGAATCTAAGACTTGATCCACAAACTTTTTTGCTTTGGCTTCTTTAGAGTAAGCTGAACTTGTCCATTCTCTAGATGTCACCATAGCTCTCAATGCATCCTTTTGAGCCAAAATACTTTGCAAAGCAATGAAATTAGTGGCGAATCGAGTTGGAGCTGGACGAAGTATTTCTCGGCCGCCTGTGAACTGCCTCATCAAGTACAAAGGATGGCAGTGATTATAGATATATTTCGTAATCATTGAAGCTTGTGACACAGTTTCAGTCACTTCCACAAACTTCCCAATATCCTGCAACATCAGATTAATACAATGTGCCGCACAAGGAGACCAATACAATCTAGGAAACTCCGATTCCAACAACCTTCCAGCAGCAACGTAATTTGCAGCATTATCCGTCACTACATGTACAACATTCTCAGGACCAACAAATAACACAACATCCCTAAGCAACTTAAACAAAGCCTCAGCAGTTTTCGAGATATGAGAAGCATCAACTGACTTTAGGAAAACAGTTCCTTTAGGGCAATAAACTAAGAAATTAATTAAAGTACGTCTACAACGATCAGTTCATCCATCAGCCATGATAGTACATCCAGTTTGTTTCCAAATCACACAATAACCTTCAATCATCTTCTTTACATCTTCAACCAATTTACTCAACAAATATCCACGAACTCTTTGGTAATTTGGCCCTTTATACCCTGCACCCATGTTTGCAATAGCATCAATCATCGGCTGATAATAAGCTGAATTAACCGCATTGAATGGCACAGAGGCATCCATCATCCATCTTGCAATAGCAATATCACACTTCTCCACAATTTCTTTGCTTTGGAGAACACTTTTAATACTTGGTTGAGCTCCAGGTGTTGCTGCCGGTGGAAAAAAGGATTGTAATCCCTTGACTTGTTTTCCAACTCCCTTTCTAGAGCTAGGTGCTGGAATTCTTGATGCTTGTGCCATTTGCTGTATTTCACAACAACCCAGGTGGATCAATTTTGGCCCCATTTGCTGACTCTTTCGCTCCTTTGTATTTTGCAGTGAGAGACATTAAGCAAGTTATGTCAACTGAGCAGCCTTGTGATTTAGCATATGAATTTGGGGATGGACTTTTTTATGTGAAAGGATTCCCACAAGGCTTTCCAAAACCTGGTAAGCACCATTTGTTTCTTTCATACAATGTGTTTATGACTGTAAGTTCATATTGCATCTTCATACCATTAACTGAATTCTAAACTTGCCATATTTTTACTCTAAACATCTCTATGATAGATTTCAGCATGGTCTACTACTGTATTATTGTTTTCTTCTTGACCCTTTTACCACTTCATAGGTTTCTTATTCTGTTATGTGATTATACAACATATAACAAACAGGGTGGCTATGCATCGCTTAAGGTGCTGGCACGTGCCGAATTTATTTAATTTCGGTTTTCTCTGGTATTTTCAGTTAAACATCCTTACCCTTTCAACGATCAACTTGTTATATATATATCCGTCATATAGGTCCATGGGGTTTGTATCGGTCAAGCATGGCAAGAGGGAACAAAGATAGAGCAAGTGCCACGAAAATTATGGAGCGAAATTTTAATGGTGAAGGATTATAGATCATTGTGAGATCATTGAATGAATTATTTGTTATACAGCTTGCATCCAATGTTTGCTGTTTTAGTTAGAGATGGAACAGAGTGTATAGCTTGTTAAGAGAATTGCATGCTGTTAGAGGTTACTTTATTGAGAAGTGACTGCCACAGTGTATTTATATCCTTATTCAGACTCAAGGTAGTTTGTACTTTATAGACATTGATTATTCTGGTTGAAAAATGAATACAAGTAGTTACATTAGTTGTTTATTTGAAATTCAAAATGTAATGATTTTGTTAGGAGTGTACTTACATATTCACCTTTATTCACATCAGCATGCAATAAACAGAAAGTATTTACAATCTCTTCTAGGATTTAAACCTGTTTTCATTCTAAATGTCTCTCAAAACACTTCAGAGCACAGCATACACACGAACTAAAACGCTTAATAAAAAAAGGTCATATGAATAGGGTTTTGTTTTCACCAGCTTAGGAAGGCCAAGATTGGCATACAAGATTATTATTGATTGAATCGTTCTTATATTCTAATTAATGATAACGAAAAGGTTTATTTGATAAACTAATCTCTATGGTTGACATATTTCCATGTTAAATATGGTGTTACGTAGCAGTTGCACGTTGCACCTAAACCTTTGCAGCTGTTGCACTCGCAATTTTGTCAAATCGAACCGATACAAAACATAAATTATATAGCATTTCATGATAAATACATATTCTAACTAAACCAAACGAATATCGATATTCATAAGGAACCTAATTAAAAAACATTAAACATGAAGACAGTTAGACAGAGCCTATAAAAATAAAACACAAAAAAAAAAAAAAACAAGGCACTACATTAATGATAATAAAGTTATGGATTCAAGAGATAGTGTAGGAAATCCTTCTCCAAAAAAGTACCCAAAATACAAACCATCTTTAAGTGATTATAGGCTTGGCTTAATTAACCGCATTTCAGATGAGCAACTTGGAAGACCAAAGTGGAACGGTGAAACTAAGCTTTCATGATAGAGTTGAAACATCCTTCCAGATGAGTTCCGAGTTAAAGGACAAAGTTTGGGCATGCCATCAGTGGAGCTGTCAATATTAGGAATATCTATGCTGCCATCATTTAAATTACATAAAACAAACTTGCCACTCGGAGCAATAGCAAGAACATCTTTCAACATGTATATAGGCTGTAGGCTTAAAGGACGACGACCGAGTAGCGGGTGGTGGGGGATTATGGCCAATTTAGTCCAAGACTGAGGAACTCCATACTCCTTCATCAACCAGACAGTCCAATGAGTTTTCTTAGTCTCATAACAAACAGCAAGACAATCCCTCAAGATACCCAATTGGGGAGTCACCCTGTGATCATCATCTGAATCCCTGTTGGGAAGGGAAAACTGATTAAAAGTCTCTTTGACCAAGTCAAGGGAAAGAACCCACACAAAACTAAGATAGCGGTGAAAAAGCCAATTAAGAGTGCCAGTGCCACTTACAAAAAGCCCTACACGATCCACCAGATAACCCCTGTAATTGCAACGGGGGAAATCCTGGATTGTTCTCCAGGTAGATTTTGGGCCGAATGTAAACATGCGTGATTTGTTATCCAGAATCGCGAAAAGCTTATACTTGTCATTCACATGATCATAACCGAATCCGCAAGTGGAGAGGAGACCTCCAATTTCAAGCGGCTGAGAGGTGAATCCAGTGCAGGGGTTCCACAGCATGGCACGATGGCTTATTATGAATCCATCCTGGCGCTCTTCATCGTGCAAGCACAGCAATCCATTGCAAGAGCCAATGATGAGGCGGAAGCGTCGTCCCTCATAGGGAACTACTTTGGTGGGTTCATGTGGAGGGTTCTCCATCACAGATCGTACGGAGAACACTCCGATTATGGGGTATGAGTAGGTTTGGCTATAATAGGCCATGAGTGGGTGGGTCAAGCCTGGATCCACCTCCATTGAACGCCGAAGGTGGTCCTTGGCAAATTGGGAACTGGAAATTAGGGTTCTCCATGAACTGCAGACGCTGTTCCTTAATGGAACGAGAGACCTCGCCGGTATCCTCAGCAGGATTTCCGCTATGAGCTCGTCCAGAAGGATAGGGTGTGGTTTTGTCGTCGTACAGCGGAGCAGTTCCGGCCATCCCCCGGTGGTTGTGACAACCTTCCCCTTCGTCGGAACAGCATCATCATCATCAGGAATGGGACCCCTCCTCATACGTACGAGGAAACTCCACAATATAGGAGGAATAAGAAATCAAAAACAATATAATTACTAAAATTCAAATCTCAGCGGTATTGCCATTTAATTTACAAAAGAAAACATACATGGAGATTCTATAAGAAGTAAAACAGAGGTTTACCTAAAGGAAGACGGCGCCGGCGATGGTGAGAGGAAGTGAATGATCTGCGCTTGAGTTGGAGCTCCAGATCTATCCAATGTTCCACAAGAGGGTTTCGAATCCTCCGCATCAGGAATTAGATTCTTAATCTAATCTGTCTGGCCCCACATCTAATTCAAATCTCAGCAGTTAACTAGTTTATCTTGCGTTTGTTTCTGGAACAACATAAAACAAGATAAGATACCAATAACAAGAGTTGGACATAAAAAATAGAGATATAATATTTTATTTAATAATAAATTAAAATAAATTATAAAAATTTAATTTATTTTTATTTTTAAATTTAAAAAATTTGAAACGAAAATATAATAATAAAAAATATAATTATAAAAAATTAATAAATTATATTTTTTGTTAATATTTTTTTATTTTTTCTATCAGAATAAATATAAAATATATTAATTTAGTGTTTTTGGATATAATTTGTCTCTATATATTTGTCTCAATATTTTGTATCTATAAATAAATGCGTCTTTATTTACTTATTTTAAATATAATATATTCAAATTCGATTTAGTTTAAAATTACTAATCTCGTTATATATTTAAATATTTTTATCAATTAAATCTAATTAAATTGATTTAAATTTAATAAAAATTACTCAAATATATGTATGTCAATCACTTTTTTTATAAAAAAATAATATTAAAATTTTTTTACAATAACATAAAAAATATTTTTTTTAACACCAAAATACTTAATTTTTTATATTAATTTTTTTTCATACATAATTTGTGTGTCTTAATTCAAACACAATCATTACTAAATATCTAAGCACTTTCCAGAACGATTATTTGAGAATAAAAAATTCTACCTGGCATAATTGTGAGTAAACAATTAATTTATTCTGACTTGAGCGTCGGAGTGTCTTTGCAGGTACCTCCCCCCATTGCCTCAGTCAAGTGATCCGGCATCAGCCTCAACCCACAAGTTCTCGATCCATCTCTCAACTCATACCAAAGACATCCTGTATAAGTTCTAGTTTTAAAAAAAATCCTTTGAATTCATGTTTTTCAAAATATTTGGATAAGAAAAATGAACCAATTCATGAAACGTCTAGTTCAAAAAAGGAATAACAATATCTTCTGAAAGACATATCCCATGTAACTTGGCCTGAGAGTTGTGGTTGAGGTGCATTAAAAGACGGCAAATTGCGTAGTCATGGCCAGGAGATGTCAGATTCTGTTTCAACTCATGACTGGAGGCTCCTAGTGTTAGAAGAGAAAAGAAGGTTAAGGTTATGACGATCTTAACAACTATCTAGTATATTTAGGGTGTGTTTGGCAAACTCGTTTGAGAAGAAAAAGTACGTTTAAGCTCCTTGAAAGCTTCACATTTTTGTTTGGCTAATTTTTAGTTTGGCAAACGCAGAAGTGATTTTGTATTTAAAACCACGTTTACCAGAAGCAACAATTTCTAGCTTCTGCGTTTTGCCAACGGGCTTTTAGCCATTTACCCTCAACATCTATTTTTTCTTTACCAATTTTATCCTATAGACATGTTATTGTATTATTTATGAAATTCTTATTTGGTGAATTGGCCTTCTTTTCTTATTATTTCTCTTTATATGAGCTCTTTTTTCTATTATTTATTATTTTTATTTTTTGTTAAATTTTTATTTGACATTATACATTTTTTATAATTATAATTTTTGTATATTATATTATTATTATCTTTTTATAATATGATTTATTGATTCCATTAGGTAAAGTAAATTAAACAAAAAATTAACCATAAATAATAATAATAATAATAATAATAATAATAATAATAGTAAAAAATTATAAGGTACTAAAAAAGAGTACTAAGAGAACTAAAAATATACTATATAAAATACATTATCAAAAACTTTTCGATTTGTTTCCATCACTGTCAAGATAAATATTTAATTTTATTATTTTTAATATTCTTTTTTATAATTATAATTCTGGTATATATAATTTTTTATTGTAATTTTTTTATAATATAGATTATGATCCTATTAAAAAAGACAATTAAATAAAAAATTAATCATAGATATTAATAAAATCATACACGTTAGATTCTAAAATAATATTAAGAATAAAATTATTAAGAGTATTAAACCAAAAATACGATATAAAAAAATACTAAATTAACATTTTTACGTTAATACTTAAAATTTTTAAAAAATATAACAGATTAAATACTCTTATATATATAGTCACAAAAAAAACTCTTATATATATAATTTTATTTTGCTAATTTTTAATTTTTTATATGTTATTTTTATTTAAAATAATATATATTAATTTTATTATAAAATTAATTAATAAGATTATTCAAATATCTAAATTAAAATGATAGGATAATATAAAAAATTATTTAAGTTGATGTCTATTTTAGTAATTTTTCATCTAAAAGTGATTTTGAGTAGTGTATTCCAAACCATATTTATTTTACTATAATCCATTTTGATATAAAGATGCCAAACATAAATCACTTCAATACAAACTTACTTTTCATCAAAATCAAGTTTGCAAAATCAATTCTATTCAAACTCCCGTTTGCAAACTGAAATCCAAACACACACTTAGAAGGTGAGAAATGAAAAAGTCTTCAATGGAAAGAATTTGAATCTAAATGCAATAGAATGAGAGATAGAGCGTTAGTGTAGAACATGGATGAAGGGTCAAGTCATGTGTGCAACAGAATGAGATACGGATAATATATGAGAAACCTGAACTAAGAGTCTTACATATCGATTCGGACTCATATTGATGCTTGATTGAGTATTGATTAATTATGTTATTTGGTCATTTTGTGGGTTGTTGTTTTTCTTTGCTTGTCTTGTATGCTCTTATATATGTTGGTTCGAACTTTATCCCATTGTGGGATCTTACTGGAACTATTAAAAAATGAAAATCTCAGATTCACCATCTATATTGTCACCTATTATATCATTACCAATTTTCAATAACCACCCATCAAATTGCTTTGCCTCATCTTAATCTAAAGTAGTTGTCCCTATAGAGAGTTTATGCTTTTTGTTAGTTTGAGCACCAGACAAAACTTTCAAAAGTAAGACGAATTTACAGTTGAATGAATAGTATCTTGTCTCAACCCTTATGGAATGACAGGAAGAATTTGTCTAAAGACTCCACCTAGTACAACCATTTTTTTTCAAAGGACAAATTTTTATTATATGTTAGAGAAAATCTCATAATATCACTCAAGCATTTATCAAGTACTTCGTAGCAATACCTACTAACCATTGGAGTCTCATCCCAAATTATAAGTTTAGTTTTTAGCAACAACATTGTTTGAGAGAAATCAGGTTTAATGTTGCATGTAGAATCCTCAGTTATATTCAGTGGTATTTTAAATTTTTAGTACAAACTCATTGAATACAATTATTAATTTATTGATATGTGCAAACATCCCCAAGTTGCAATTTGTAGGTTGCAATAAAATCCGAGTAAACACCCAATCCGGTTTTCGTCCATTTTCACAAAGAACAAAGCGATCTCTGTCCCAAAAAAAGGAACACTTCGACCCTCAACCTTTTTATTATGGGACAATACGGTCCCTCTGTTAAAAAATTTATTAAATAATAATAAAAATTAATTTTGTCGAGGGTTTTATTTGTATTTTGTGGGGGTTTTAAACCTTCACAAACTATTAATAACTTTGTTTTTAAAAAATTCCTTCATCAATGATGGTTAAGTGAAGAAAAACCATTGATAGAAAAGATGCCACAAAATAAAAGTAATTATAGTATAATACCTTTTAAAGGAAAAAAAATAACATGGAATAAGAAATGAAAGAAGAGAACTTTAATGTTGATAATATTAGTATTGGTGATGATGACGGTAGAGGAGATAATGATGATGATAAAATATGGTTACACAATAAAAATAATAGAAGTAAGAATGATAATAATGAGGATGAAAAAGATAATGGTAGTAGTGGTAGTAATTAGTTATATTGTTGAAAAGATTTTTGTGGGGGTTTTAAAACCCCCACAAAATACAAATAAAACTCCCCACAAAATTAATTTTTATTATTATTTAATGAATTTTTTAACAGAGGGACCGTATTGTCCCAAAATAAAAAGGTTGAGGGTCGAAATGTCCCTTTTTTTTTAACAGAGATCGCTTTGTTCTTCGTAAAAATGGACAAGGACCGAATTGGGTCTTTACTCATAAAATCCCTCCATCTAAAACAAACTTAAACTTAGTTTGCCTACCAAAACTATTGAAATACTTAAAGTAAAATCTTCTATCAGTAGAAGAGTTGAGACCAATTATAATACAAAAATGCTAAATATAAACATACATGTTATATGATTACATAACCCCTACTTAATTGAATGACTTAATATGAACAATTTCGTATATTTAATTAGGCCACAATTATAAAAACCACAAAAAAACTATCACAAAATAGATCTAATAAAATGTGTGAGATTTGGATAAATTAAATTAATTTATTGATATATTTATTTTATTTGTAATTGATTTGATTTAATGAGTTAAAGTAAATATATCAGAAAACACTTTTAGAAGCATGTCACGTTAGCTCCATTATTAAGTGAAAAAATTCGATTTTTATATAATAGAATAGATTATGAAAACGTGTACTAATATATGCCAACAAAGTATTATCCAGATCACCTTGTAATTTTGAAATGATATTTTTTCTCCTGTTTAATTCAAAGGTGTTAGGCGTATTTTTCTATTGTATAAGTAGTAAAAATAATTTAAGAATAATTCATGATATAACATGTTTTGTTTGCGTTAGTGACCAACAACTTAATTTAACCAATTTGATTTAGTCTAGTGGTTAGTTTATTATGTTGAAAATTTTTTAACCCTTTAATTCTAAGATCATCTATATTAAATTATTAAAAAAGAGAGTTAAAAATATAAAAGCATATCTAAATTCGTGATTACCATCTTAATTTATTGTTTGTGATTCTAATGTGTGATTCTTTGATATTTTTCAACCAAAATCTATCAAATTTTTATTTTAGGCTGAATAGTAATTTTTTTTATAAAGTTCATAATCCTAATGTACGCTTCTTTAATCTTCTTCAACCAAACTCTATTAAATCCTTATTTTAGACTGAATATTATTTTTTTGATAAGACAAGAATTGCATAGTAATTTTGGTGTATTGAAAAACTAAAACCCTAGAGTTTTTTTTTTTTGATAGTTTTCATGCTAACACAACCTTTAGAAAAAAAAAAGCTACGCACAAATAAATAAAAACCAAGTCTAACCAAGGCTAGTCAACCCTCCCTAAACTAGGAAAGACAAAACTCAAACCAGACATTACACAAGAAAATAAGGAATAAACTCTAGCCACACATGCAGCAAGAGAAACAAGACACCAATAAGTTGTTAGATATCTCAATTCTTAGCACCTGTTCTTCGAAACCTTCTGTCTCTTGCCCAAGCTAGCACCAAACACGATACATCTTGTTCCAATAGAGAGATATTCACCTTTTCCTTCTTGAAGACAACATCATTTCTATGTTTTCACAGAGACCAAATTACAGCAAAAAAGGTTGTCATCCAATCCTCTTTTTCACTCTTCCTATTTGCTCCATATATCCACGACTCAAAACATTGTCTAGGATCTCCTGCCCAAACCCAAAGTATATTCCAAAACCTAAGAGCCGAATCCCACAGCTTCCATGCATATTCGCATGTGAAAAACAGATGATGAACAGATTCTGGTGCCTTGCCACAAATAACACAGATAATTTCTGATGTTGGTAAGATTCTACACCTAACTAATCTGTCTTTGGTGTTCACTCTTTCTAAGATTACAAACCAAACAAAAATCTCCACACGGGGGAGCCAAACTCCTCCACAAATTGTTATAAAAATTGAACATATTCGGCTCTTGTCCTAGATTTTTATTCTTATATACCACATTCAAAAAAGATTTTACAGAGAAAGTACCTTCCTTGTCATGTTTCCATATCAGCTTATCCACTTCGCTTTGTCGAATCCCCACCTTCGCTAGGCCTGTTTGTAGCTCACTCAGCTCTTGCTCTTCCCACGACCACAAAGCTCTCCTCCATTGCAACCCCACTCCATACATACCCATCCCAAAAGCCACAATCACTGATGGTGCACGCGCCTTATCAACAGCTACCCTGTAGAGATTTGAAAATCTGTCTCTAAGCCTCCCGTCTTTCATCCAAACATCGTCCCAAAATAGCGTTCTAGTTCCATCTCCCAATTGTCGCTGCATACCTTCATAGTAAATGTTAAAAAGCTCAGCTTCACTAGATCTCAAGTTTCCAATAGTATTCCAAAGACTCCCTGTATTTTTTATTTGTTGTTTTTCCAGCCCATTTTAAGAATCTAATTTATTACATGAACACACCACTCTCTTTCAAAGTGGGCACTCCTCTTTGTCAAAATGCCACCACCACTTGAATAAGAGTGCTGCATTCTTTAATACTAGATCTCCCACACCCAGCCCTCCTTGGCTCTTTGGCTTTTGAATTAGGCTCCAGTTCACTGTTGCCATCCCCTTCTTTCCATTATTTTTTTCCCAGAAAAAACTTGACTGAAGAGACGTTATCTTTGCCGCCATTGCTTTAGGCATCTTAAACAAGTTCAAATAATACATAGGCAGATTATTCAAGACTGCCTTAATTAGAACCAATTTTCCGGCTTTAGACAAGTGCCTACTTTTCCATCCCTTAAGCCTATCTTCCACCTTTCTAATCACTGGCTTCCATGTTTCTATTCTTCTTGGATTGGCGCCTAACGGAATGCCCAAGTAATTCATAGGTAACGAACCTTTTCTACAATCCAACGTCTTGCAAGCTAGCTCCACCTCCTCATTGTTACAATTTACTCCGATCAAGACAGATTTGTTGTAGTTTATCTTTAATCCCGTTATTAGCTCGAACCCTCCTAACAGTCTTTTATAGCTCATTAGGGGCTTGTGATCACACGGGCAAAACAGGATAGTATCATCTGCAAACTGAAGATGCGTAATACTAACCCTATTATGACCAATGTCAAGAGATCTAATCCGACCCTTCTCACATAATCTTCCCAACATACTATTTAGGAAGGCCATGATTGGCATATAAGATTATTATTGATTGAATCGATCTTATATTCTAATTAATGATAACGAAAAGGTTTATTTGATAAACTAATCTCTATAGTTGACATATTCTCATGTTAAATATGGTGTTACGTAGCACTTGCACGCTGCACCTGAACCTTTGCAGATGTTGCACTCGCAATTTTGTCAAATCGAACCGATACAAAACATAAATTATACAGCATTTCATGATAAACACATATCTAACTAAAGCAAACGAATACATTCATAAGGAACCTAATTAAAAAACATTTAAACATAAAGACAGTTAGACAGAGTCTATAAAACACAAAAAAACAAGGCACTACATTAATGATAATAAAGTTATGGATTCAAGAGATAGTGTAGGAAATCCTTCTCCAAAAAAGTACCCAAAATGCAAACCGTCTTTAAGTGATTATAGGCTTGGCTTAATTAACCGCATTTCAGATGAGCAACTTGGAAGACCAAAGTGGAACGGTGAAACTAAGCTTTCATGATAGAGTTGAAACTTCCTTGCAGATACGTTCCGAGTTAAAGGACAAAGTTTGGGCATGCCATCAGTGGAGCTGTCAATATTAGGAATATCTATGCTGCCATCATTTAAATTACATAAAACAAACTTGCCACTCGGAGCAATAGCAAGAAGAACATCTTTCAACATGTATATAGGCCGTAGGCTTAAAGGACGACGACCGAGTAGCGGGTGGTGGGGGATTATGGCCAATTTAGTCCAAGACTGAGGAACTCCATACTCCTTCATCAACCAGACAGTCCAATGAGTTTTCTTAGTCTCATAACAAACAGCAAGACAATCCCTCAAGATACCCAATTGGGGAGTCACCCTGTGATCATCATCTGAATCCCTGTTGGGAAGGGAAAACTGATTAAAAGTCTCTTTGACCAAGTCAAGGGAAAGAACCCACACAAAACTAAGATAGCGGTGAAAAAGCCAATTCAGAGTGCCAGTGCCACTTACAAAAAGCCCTACATGATTCACCAGACAACCCCTGTAATTGCCGTCACGAAAATTACGGGAGAAATCCTGGATTGTTCTCCAGGTAGATTTTGGGCCGAATGTAAACATGCGTGATTTGTTATCCAGAATCGCGAAAAGCTTATACTTGTCATTCACATGATCATAACCGAATCCGCAAATGCAGAGGAGACCTTCAATTTCAAGCGGCTGGGAGGTGAATCCAGTGCAGGGGTTCCACAGCATGGCACGATGGCTTATTATGAATCCATCCTGGCGCTCTTCATCGTGCAAGCACAGCAATCCATTGCAAGAGCCAATGATGAGGCGGAAGCGTCGTCCCTCATAGGGAACTACTTTAGTGGGTTCATGGGGAGCGTTCTCCATCACAGATCGTACGGAGAACACTCCGATTATGGGGTATCTGTAGGTTTGGCTATAATAGGCCATGAGTGGGTGGCTCAAGCCTGGATCCACCGCCATTGAACGCCGAAGGTGGTCCTTGGCAAATTGGGAACTGGAAATTAGGGTTCTCCATGAACTGCAGACGCTGTTCCTTAATGGAATGAGAGACCTCGCCGGTATCCTCAGCAGGATTTCCGCTATGAGCTCGTCCAGAAGGATAGGCGGTGGTTTTGTCGTGGTACAGCGGAGCAGTTCCGGCCACCCCCCGGTGGTTGTGACAACCTTCCCCTTCCTCGGAACACCATCATCATCAACATCAACATCATCAGGAATGGGACCCCTCCTCATACGTACGAGGAAACTCCACAATATAATTACTAAAATTCAAATCTCAGCGGTATTGCCATTTAATTTACAAAAGAAAACATACATGGAGATTCTATAAGAAGTAAAACAGAGGTTTACCTAAAGGAAGACGGCGCCGTCGATGGTGAGAGGAAGTGAATGATCTGCGCTTGAGTTGGAGCTCCAGATCTATCCAATGTTCCACAAGAGGGTTTCGAATCCTCCGCATCAGAATTAGATTCTTAATCTAATCTGTCTGGGCCCACATCCAATTCAAATCTCAGCAGTTAACTAGTTTATCTTGCGTTTGTTTCCGGAACAACATAAAACAAGATAAGATACATAAAAAATAGAGCCATAATATTTTATGTATTTATATTTTATTTAATAATAAATTAAAATAAATTATAAAAATTTAATTTATTTTTTTATTTAAAAAATTTGAGATAAAAAATATAATAATAAAAAATATAATTATAAAAAATTAATAAGTTATATTTTTTATTAGTATTTCTATGTCTTTTCTGTCGGAATGAATATTAAATTTACTAATTCAGTATTTTGGGATACAATATCGTTCTATATCTTCTGTATCAAACACGATATTGTGTCTGTATATCCTTGTTTTAATATCCTGTCTCTCTAAACAAATGCATCCTTATATACTCATTTTAAATATAGTATATTCAAATTCGATTTAGTTTAAAATTACCAATCTTGTTATATATTTAAATATTTTTATCAACTAATTTTAATTAAATTAATTTAAATTTAATAAAAATTACTCACACATACATGTATGTTAATTAATTTTTTTTATAAAAAAATAATATTATAATTTTTTTACAATAACTTAATTTTTTATATTAATTTTTTTGTTTTTTTAGGTCTTTTTCATACATAATTTGTGTGTCTTAATTCAAACACAATCATTACTAAATATCTAACCATTTTCTAGAACAACGATTATTTTAGAATAAAAAATTTTATCTGGCATAATTATGAATAAATAATTAATCGTTAATTAGTCATTAAAAAATAATTATTAATTAGATATTTTTTTAATATTTAACTCCTTTTTTTATATTAATTAGTGTGTGTATCTATGCACAAAAAAATTCATAAAAGTACAAAAAATATTTATATGCGAGATAGGTAAACCTTATTTTCCAGAAATATGCGAGATCTCAGGTGCGAGGGATTCGATAGTGTCATTGGTAAGTAGAGATCGAGCGACTGAGTTGGTGATAGCAGTGCTAAGAAAGGAAGATGGTGGAAAGGATAATTTAGTAATTACAAAAAATATATTGAATGAATGGAGTAATGATAAATCAGTTCAAACTCAAATCCCAATGAAAACGGAAGGCATTAATGCAGTAGGAATCGCTAAACTGAAGGGATGTTGTGATCTGGTCAACGATATAGAATCAGAAAGAGCGGTCAATTGGGGGTACGGTGATGGGCTGA
This sequence comes from Arachis stenosperma, assembly GCF_014773155.1. NCBI lineage: Eukaryota > Viridiplantae > Streptophyta > Magnoliopsida > Fabales > Fabaceae > Arachis > Arachis stenosperma. Next base: position 305,246 of record NC_080385.1, read on the forward strand.
ACAAAGGATGCTGTTATAGAAAAAAATATGTCCAAAAACAGTTTAATGGTTGGACCAAAAATAAGGAGAGATACACCTGTGTGGAAGGAAAGAATATGGGCTGTTCATTTGTCAACGAAGGTCCAGTCCAGGCTGAGCAAAAATAAAGGAGGGATACACCTGTGTGGTTGTGATTAGGGGTGGAAATAGGCCAGACGGCCTATCAGGGGTCTGCAGGCTGACCTGTGTTTGGTCTGACCTAGTAAAATAGGTCCAGGCTCAAGCTATTAAAAAAGTCTATATTCTTTAAAAGGCCAAGCCTAGACTTTTGAAATAGTCTGTTGGGCCTGTCAGGCCGGTCTGAACCTGCAAATATATATAGAGAGTTTTATTATACTAGTAAAAATGCTATTAGAATGATTTAAATTTGAGTCTTCTATCTTATAATAATACCTTTATCCACTTAGCCATTTGTCTTTTTAATTATATATGTATATTTTGTATCAATATTATTCATAAATTTATTATTTTATATTTTATAATTTTAAAAATTAAATTATATCTTAAATTTAATTATTATTAAAAAAATAGACCTTTTGACAGAACTTTAGGCCAGGTCAAATTTAACAACAGGTCAAACTCAATACTTATTAAAAAGCCTATACTAAATTACATGTCAAATTAAGCTTGTTAAGAGTAAAACCTGGTCTGACTTAGCCTATTTCCACCCCTAGTTGTGACAACCTTCCCCTTCCTCGGAACAGCATCATCATTATCCCTCCTCATATCCTTCTCTACAACAAAGCAGGAATAAGAAATAAAAAATAATTTAATTACTCTCAGCGGTATTGCCATTTTAATTACGAAATAAAACATACATTGAGAGGCTCAACTACAGGAAGACGGCGCCGCCGAATGATCTGTGCTGGCGTTGGAGCTCCAGACCTATCCAAGTTTTTCGATGGTCACTAGGACACAACTGGCATAAACAAGTGTGTATGTTGTGGATGAGAAGGCAGGGAATGTTAATATTTATCAACAAATATTATACTCTACTATTACTATATCAATTCATCACATAATCTTATTACTAAAATGTGATGTCACTTGGATATGTTCCTAGCTAAATTATTTAGTTAGATCATTTCTGCGCAGAATTAAGTAAGCACAATAATTTTATTCAGAAAAATATTAAATGGTTAATAGTTTTGTGACATGACATAATATAGTTTCCGAGATAAATTTGAATTCTTTCAGCCATGAGGGGACCAAATAATTAAGTAAGTCATGATGATTGAACCACGTGACGAAGCTAAGAGTTAGTATACTACGGTTTTACTTGAAAAGAAATACATGCCTGATTTCACTAAATTTGTTTAATTTGGTAATATTGCTTATAATAAATTACATCAATTATAACATTATATTTAAATTTTGGGTATGTCTACCAAAATTTAAGTTATAATTTTAATTATAGTGCTCGCTTCTTCACTTGTTTTTTTTTTTTTTGAATAAATATCAATCATTTAAGGATAACAGATAAATTTTTACTCTCTCTCTATATATATTTTTATTAAAAGTCTAATATGCTAATATGCTATACGTTCTTAAAAAACAACAATATAGTTAGGAAAAGAGATAGACTTTTAATTAAGATATGAGATGATATAAATCCTTTTCTATTATTAATATTCAAACTCAGAATGAATATTTTTTTTGGGTGTCTAACCTCCGAATGTATGTTTGGTTTATATTCTTATTTTGAGTTTTTTTTTTTTAAGATTGAGTACAGTAAAAAATGACAATAAGATAGAGGTAAATATAAAAAACTAGAATTTTATTATTTCACGGTTTTTTTTCCAAAAAAAAAAATAAAAGCAAAAATACTAAACATATAATAAAGAAAAACTGAAAATACAAACTAAATTAAAAATGGAAAATTGTAATTAGTTTATGGGAATATGATGAAAGGGAAGAAGTACTAGAGAAATTTCCTTTTCCAATCTGCATCTCCATCATATATAATCATAACTCATCTTCTGAGCAAGGCGGGTGAATCAAAAGGAGAAGTAAACCAAAAACTTAATTATATATGGTTTTAATTTGTGAATCCAAATGATCTGCCTCTAAATATGAGGCCACATATATTATAATTAGTAGCATATCGCATTATAGAATTTAATTGTCCCCACCTATGACTACTGTTATGTTGCACTTCACCCCCAAGGTCCAAGGTCCACCTCAAAAATCATTCACTCGTTCATACATTTTTATATAATAGAGTAAACTATTATTTCTATCCACAAATATTTTAAACGTTGATAAATTTATTTACAAAAAAAAAATAAAATTATAATTATATCTATGAAAGATAGATTTCATAACAAAAAATTATTCAAATGTTAAAAAATCATTTTAAAACTTTAAATTATTCTTTTTCTAACTCTAATTTCAATCATCTTTTTCTAAATCCCATCCCTTCTTTTATTTTTTTTAGAAATTTCACCACCTCCTTCACCAATACTACCACCATCTCCATCGTCATCAACCGTCAGCCTCACCATTCTCTTTTTCCACAATCATAAACAACAACGACAATGATGATTTTTTGTTAATTTCTTGCAATTTTTGCTTCCTGCAACTGCTCCTCTGCTCTACGCCTTGTGTTCTTTTCCTTTATTAGCTCCGATGTGAGACGACACACCTCTTTGCAACTTATTTCAATCTTCAATTCCTTGAAATCAGCTTCTGTCCCAATTCGAAAGGCGTTAACCTTCACAAACTGGGCAATGGAGGAGTTGCCGGCGCACGAAGCTGGTTCTGGTCACTGTAAAAGAGTAAGTGTTGCCGCAGATCGATCATCCCACAGTGAAGTAACTGTTTTTCTATCTTAAAAACTCTCTTTTATTCTCCTCCTAGGTCCAAATAGTGCTCCCTTCTTTAGTTTCATCTTTTCAAAAGAAGATACCTGGTCTTTTTCTTCTTCCTCTGAATAGTGCTCTCTTCTTCTTCCTCCTCCTCGTCCTCCACATCTGCAAATCTAATATGCGGAATCAGAACCAAAAAGAATAAGGACAGTGTGGACAGCAGTGGCGCAACTTAGTTGGATTAGAGTTTCTCTCGCAATGGTTCTCTTCGCTTCCATAACTCTTCTTTTTTTAAAAAAAAAAGAAAGAAAATCTGAATATTTTTGTAGTTTAATTATTTGTAGTTGTTGTTGTTTATGGTTGTGACAATAAAAAAGGAAGAAGACGAGGCTGACGGTGATAGAGATAATGGTGTTGGTGAAAAATGTGGTAAAATTGATAAAAAGAATAAAGAGAGAATTAAAATTTTAAAAAAGGGTATTGGGATTAGAGTTAAGAAAAGAGTAATTTGAGATTTTTAGGTTATTTTTTAACGTTTGGATAATTTTATCATATAAAATCCATCTTTTATGAATACAATTATAATTTTTTTTTTTTGGATAAATTTATCAACATATAAAACTTTTGTGTGTAAAAACAGTAATTTACTCTTATATAATATATGGTTGTATTGGATAAGAGTATGATAATATATATTTTTAATGTCATGACCTCAAATTCAAATTTTAGATATAATTTTTTAGTAATTTAATTAACTTGTGCCATAAAAACACATATGTTAAAATTATTATTAGTAAAAATTTAAAATTTATTCTTTTAATAAATATAAAATAAATGAATTAAAAAGTTAAATTTTTGTATTTTCAATAACAAAAAGGTTATATTACGTGTACATTAAAATTAGCCATAAAAGTCAATTATCACTAGTATAAAATATATGCTAGAATATAAATACACATTGAAAATAAATTAAATCACACATATATTATTCATATAAAAATACACTGATAACTGATTTTGGTGTATAAATAGCATTTCTCACAACAAAAATATTAAATATATACTAAAATTAATTATTAATATATTTGTGTATAAATATATATAAAATTTAATTTATTTTTAATGTATATTTATATTAATAACTAATTTTAATATATATTTAATATAATTGTTCCAATAAAAACTTAAATATGTTATAGTCTTGACATATAATTTAAGATACAAATGAACTAAATCCATAATGTTTTAATACCTACTGGAATGAAGTTTATCTATAAACAAAAACAAAATGTTGTTCCACCAAAAATGAGTCATTTATTGAATCAACCACCGCAAAATGGTTTTGATGAGTGACACATGCATGGCTTAAATTTCATTGAAGAATCAACACCTTCCAATCTTACACCACTTTATTTATTGTGTGGTTAATTACCGCTCTATTTCATTCTGTGGTTCCTCGTAGCTCACTTATTTATTACGGTCCTTTAAGATCGTGACACGTCACTGATATTATTTGGTGCCACTTCCATATCTTCTTGCTTCCTAACGCAGCCTCCATTCTCATTTTCTTGGTTTCAAATTCTAAAACCTTTAATTTGATTTTGTAGAAAGACGTAGCTTTGGACAATACCTTACTATCTACGTTTTTTGACATTTTTGTTATTTTGCTTCAACATTACCATAAATAGATTTAACTTTGCTATGTTTCAAAAATGTTTGAAAAGTCACAAAAAAAAAAAGGTTTAAAGTAATTTAACTTTTTTTTTTTGTATTTTAACTATTACTTATTTTATTTTCTATTTTTAATAACTATTAGAATAATTAAATAATATTAAATGTAATGAATATATAATAATATATAGTAACAGCTACATGAATTGAAAGGTATGTTTTGACTTAAAGAAAAATAAAGGTCTGCACGATCTGCTTTTATTACATTATTAGAATGAAGAAAATAATAATAACAAGCTATCTTATTGCAACTTTTAATATTAAAAGTAAAATATAAAAAAAATGGTATTCTAGTTTGAATTATAACTAGTTAATCAATGGTTTCATTTTTTAATTAATTAATTTATTTTTTGGTACGTACATGAACCAAAATTGAATTATAACTAGTTAATCGAGGAAATTGAATGGTTCCACGTGGAGAAGTGCCCTATGATCCATTCAGCTCAACCAGATATTTTTCCCACTTTCAACCAAAACCAACCACTTCTAATATTCAATCTAAGGATAATTTCGGTATTCACTGCAATTTGAACATGTGAAATATTTGACGGTGCGAAAACAAAAGCGGTATTAAAAGAAATAAATAATCAAAATATATTTTTGGAACAAAAATTATTTTTAATATAAAAATAAAGTTAGTATTTTAATTAAATATTAATATTTAAGATATAATATTGTATTATAGATATACGTAAAATATGTATTGACCAGAATATTAAAACGATTAATTGATTCTCTTGGTAATTATTATTTATTTGATTAATGATATATTATTTATCTTTACTAAAATTCTTTTGATTCTTATTCCTTTATATAAGTCGAAGCATCTCACATTCTTTTGATTTTTATTCTTTTTTTTTTTATACATATATACATGTTTATTTAAGTATCTATTTATTTTTGTAGTAGATTTTTTTTTTAGTTTTAGTAATAAATTTATTTGTATTTTTTTTGTATAGATCAAGAGGTCTTTTTATTCAAGAATGTACTAATTTTTCATGGGTCAATATCCAATCATGAAGGTATATATATATATACCAATGAGTAATAACTCAAATGGCATAGTCTTTCCATACTTAATTAAGAGATTGTGGGTTCGAGTCTCCTATATATATATATATATATAGAAAAGGTTTATTTGAGCTATAATTTCTATTTGTAAAAGTGATTGTCAAGATGGGATTGAAACTGATTAGTTGACAACTGAATTTTTGAATTAGATTACATGTTTAGGATACCAAATCATGTTCTTAAATTGAAAAAAGATGCTCCTATTATTTTGCTAAGGAACATAAATCAGGCAAATGAATTGTGTAATGGAACTCGACTTATTGTTCAAGATCTGGAAATAACATCGGTCACAAAGTTTTTATTCCTTTGATGAATTTAGTTATGATATTCTTTTTAAATTTTAGTGCAGGCAGTTTTCAATTAGTCTTTGCTTTGGGATGACTATTAATAAGAGTTAAGGACAAACTTTATCTTTAGTTGGTATTTATCTTCAACGAGCAATTTTTTTCATTGGCAGTTATATGTTGTGATATCTAGAGTGACAATAAGATCAAAATTGAAGATATTATTGTCTAATAAAGATGATAACTATTGGAACTCCACATCTAATGTTGTGTATAAGAAAGTATTTAAATATAATTTGGTAAGTGGATTATTTAACAGAATTCTTTGTTTAGTATATTTTTTTCCATATCCTATAGATTCTATTTTTCCCTAATTCTTATTGTCTTTTGCGTTTGGAGTTCGTTTTGTTCCATATACCCTAAATTCTATATTTGGCTATCGTTCAAAAGAAGCGTCGTGGATCTATTAGCTGAGTGTACTTTGTTGATATGCAGGTCTAACATTGCTGACAATGGATTTGGATTAGGGTTTGAATTAGAGTGTTGTTGATGATGATCACCACCTTATTAGAGGGAAACAAAATATATATTTAAAAAGTTCTACTATTATTGTTTTAGTTCAGTTGTATTTGTTTGATGTCTATTTTAAAACATAAAATTTTTTATACTAATGTAAAAATTAATAATACAAGAAAATAAAAAAATGAACTTATGTCGTGAATAAAATTTTTTTATCCGTGCGTTGCATGGGTCTTCTGCTAGTAATAAAAAAGAAAAAGAAAGAAAAAAAAGATGCAGAAAAAGGGAGAGAACAAGAAAAAGATACTATGATGATGATAATGAAAAAAGATGAGAAGAAGAAAGAAGAACGCAAAAAAAGAAATACGCATAAATAAACTTGACTTGATTTAACTTAGTTAAAAAAGCCTTAGTTATCTAGCATTTTTTTTTTTGATATCAAATGAATACATATATTTCAAGAGATAATAGATTGACTAAGTAATACCTGTTATGTTAGGTATGAGTTATTTAAACTAATTAATTTAAATATATTTTGATAAGTTTTATAAAAATAAAATTTAATTCTTTTGTAGATGTAATAGGATTTTTAATTGAAAAATTTAAAAATTTTCATACTAGAACTTAATAAGTTATATAGTGAGTTAAAATAATTGTGAAAATATTTTTAGTTTTGATATCTATCAGTTATGTTATTTTTAATTGTTTTATCTTTTTTTATTGAAAAATTAAAAATTAATATATTCAAAAATATATAACGAAAAATTTGAAAGATATTTTATTTTTGCTGTTATAATGTGTTAACAAAATGTCTAAATATATTAATTATTTTAGTACATGAATTAGTTCAAATGAACTTTATTTCGGACCGAGGGAAGGATTATACGTTTTTATTCTTCGTCCTTTGATTTAGATTGCCTTAACTTTATTATCCTTATATTATATACATTAAATTATCATGAAATACAACGAATTTTACTGTATCTTGAAAAAAAAAACGTGATTATAGAATATAAATAACATGTCTTTGTATAAAACATAACATAATGAGAATAAGAGTGTTGATAAAAATAAATGGACAATTCGGAACAGTTATCATTCATCCCAAATTCTCAATTTCTAAAATTCAAATCCAAAATACGTAACCACACGTTTAAAAATAGCAATTTTTTTTCATTATTTTTAAGTACTTATTTACAAATATCTTTATCATTATTTTTTAATTTTTAATATCTTATTATTTTACTCTCATAATACGATATAGATTAGTCTTTAAAATGATTATTGAAACTATTATTCTTACAATTTTTTTGTTGTTGTTTAAAAAACACTTGTTAGTGTTTTTTTTTTCTATATATATTTTTTCTAGTTTAACAGCCTACAAAGTATAAATAATTACTAGCTAGCTAGTGGTATAAAGTAATAAAGTTTAGGTTTCTAAAAGTTTAACACTATAAAAAAAAGGTGGTATAAACTATAAAGCTTAAACTTAATTTAGCACATAGGCCGAAAAATTTGTTAACTCCTATAGTAATACTACTTAATTAAACAAAAGAATGATAGGGATCACGGTAAACCTGAGTTTATTATGTTTAATATTTTTGTGTTGCATCCATTCTTTATTAGTAGGAATTATAAATATTGTATTAATAGTGAGTAAATATAACTTTATATTATATATGATTTAACATAAAAAACTAAAAAAGTGAAAAGCATTCTCTCATATAGGATTGATTGGGCCTTTATGGGCTTTTATCTCGTTTCATCTAACAGGATTACACTTAAATTTAAACACACGCGCATATATAATTTACACTCAAATTTGAATTTGCACACAATCGCGCGAAATTCTTCTCGATCCTTGTTTCTTTCGTAAGTTTCTCTTCTTCCATCTTCGCAAATTCAATTAAACCGTAAGTTTTACTTTTCTTCATTGCTCTCACTGTTCTACAAGTATAATCACGCAAATCCATCAGCGGAGAAAAAGAAAATTCAATTTATCGTTGCTATTTAGTTTCTTCTCTTCTGTGATATATCTTTTGAGTAAATGATGTTTGCAATTCGATCAATCATTACGTTTTTAGTGCTCTGGATTTGGATTTTCTTTGTGATTTACGTTCTCCTTCAAATCATTATCACATTATTTACTAACGATTACACTCAAATTTGAAATCGCAGAGACTCGCGCGAAATTCTTCTCCATCTCTGTTTCTTCGTAAGTTTCTCTTCTTCTCTTCGTTTTTAGTGCTCTGAATTGGATTTTCTTCGCGATTTAGGTTCTCCTTCAAATCATTATCACATTATTTACAATTGCAACACCTCAATCCTGAATGCTAATTCGTTTTTTTCTATTGTTAGTGCTCTGGATTTGGATTTTCTTTGTGATTTACGTTCTCCTTCAAATCATTATCACATTATTTACAATTGCAACAGCTGAATCCTGAATTCTAATTCGTTTTTTTTTCTATTGTGTAGTTCTAGTTTTGGAAAACTCGGTTTCACGTTCTAGGCTAGGGTTTCACACTAGTTAAAGTTCAGTATTATGTGTGCCTTGTTTTTAAGGAAAGAAAGATTATTAGATGAATTTTTAATTTTCTAATGTTTTTGGTTCATATTTATAAAGTTGGATCTAGATTTAGAACGAAAATATCTTTTATGTGTAAATTTTGGGTTGGATGCTTGTTGATTTTGAAGAGTTCTGGTTTTGTTCTAGGATGGCTCATAGCGATGACGATGTCCTAGGTCTGGGAAATAAGGCTCTGAGCGGCAACAAAAGGAAGTCTCGTGATGACTCCTCAGAAGAAGAAAATGAGAAGGAGGATAAGGGATTCCAAGTGGAATCTCCAGATAACAATAACAAAAAACCAAGGACAGATGAGGAGGAGCAGAATCAGAATCCAGTTGAAGAATTTGGTTGCAGTCCTGATGTTGCATCTCAAATTATGAACCATGCTCGCTTCTATGTGTTACTCAAAAGGGCTCCTCTTGTGGCCAGGGATTACTCCCTCATGAATGAAGCAAGGAATCTGATTGGTCAAGCTCAGATTCTTGCTATGAATCTAGATGAATATCCTGATTTTCTGACGGAATTCCCTGAATTGGCGGTGGGGGTTCCTTGTGTGGCACTTTTTCACGGATTCCAAGTGCTTGATTGGTGTGTATTGAATGCGGGTACTACTGCAGAGAATGTTGCTGCCCTGGGAGCTCCAAACAATTGAGGCCAATGCTTTTGTGCAGAGTATGTCCAATGATAGTGATATATAGAAATAAGTGAAAATTAGGAGTTTATGCATGAATGTGTCACAGATACAGTGGGTATGTGTCACAGATTCGTGATTCATGATATAACATGTTTAGTTTGTGTTAGAGACCAACAATGTGTTAGGTCATCGTTTCTATGACCCTACTTAATTTTGTACGGTATCCCTTTAACTCGTGCATTTATTAGAGCTTCAGCCTTGCAATATGCAAATAATTAGTTGAATAATTCACGGCTTTAACTAATATATATCATGTTGCATATATATCATGTAAGTGAAATTTGGAACAACAAACGTATAAATCTTCAAATGCGCTTGTAACATATCAATGTCATTCATTTCATCAGTAATTAGTTACATTACATATGAAGTTTCAAATGTTAGTCTTCCTTTAAATATGTTGATGACATTGTGGTTTAATGAAGGATATTTGAGGAATGCATTTGAGTTGATCGACCTCTTTTTATTATTTTGTTCTTTGGGGGTGGCCCTTATGGCCATGGGTTGTGGGTGCATCATGGTTACAAGGTTACACTTGATTGTGCTTACTATTTCACAACCACCCAGGTGGATCAATTTTGGCACCGTTTGCCGACTCTTTCGCTCCTTTGTATTTTGCACTGAGAGACTTTAAGGAAGTTATGCCAACTGAGCAGCCTTGTGATTTAGCATACCAATTTGGGGATGGGCTTTTCGATGTGAAAGAATTCCCACAAGGCTTTCCAAAAACTGGTCAGCACCATTTGTTTCTTTCATACAATGTGTTTATGAAGTGGGAATTCTGTTACCCCCGCCTCTGAAGTGGTATCAATGGCTATCACAATGAAACTTTGGTGTTTTGGTGGGGAATCCCTTCCTTTTCAGTTACTGCTGACTATACATGCTTCACCACGTAATTTCTTTCCCTTGGAACGAATAATAAAATAAAGAGTAGTACTCTTTAAACTGAAAAACTGTGATCTGATAGTGATTTGTAGAATCTTCTGCTGGGGGCTAATTCCTCTTTATGTTGTGAAGAAACGTGGCTATGTTAAAATCAAGCAAGGATACAAGATATGCCATTGACTCGGTTGTGACACATGAATGAAAAATATGGTCATGATGCTTATCGAAAGGTAGTCTCGATATTTCATTATGTTACGGTTGACTATTGCTTATTTGAATTTGTGGTGCTATAGTTGCATAGTTGATATAGTAATTTAGTTCTCTTATAGAGGAGTAAAGCGATACCCTTAGCTAGATGTAATGTTGGCTGAATGTTAGTAGTATTTTGGATGCAGTTGGATGTGATTGGTATAGATGAGTTCTGCTGCAAGGCTGCTGATGAAGATGGTAAAATTGTGATTGTTGCTGGCCTGGATGGTGATTACTTGAGGTACTTTATGCAGATATGCTAATCGTTGTTGTGTTCAATACATTTGTTTTACTGCGCTGGAAATGTTACCAATCTGGATGCTTTTCAAACTTTTTTTCTGCTATCTATGTTCTTTAGGAAAAGCTTTGGTTCTGTGCTTCACATAATACCGCTTGCTGATACTGAATTATGCTGCAAGCGTGCTTTCTTCACTCTCAGGAAGACACAAGAGACACAAACTGAACTGATTGCTGGTTCTGATGTCTACATGCCAGTGTGCCGATATCACTATATTAACAGTGAAGTTGTCACTGAAACTTCAAAGAATGTGTTGGAATCTGTCAAACTTCTTGATGTAGCCACAAGGTTTTAGTGTGGAGATACTTAAAACTTTCCCTAAAATGATTTTTGGAGCATATTGTCTACTGCTATTGGTTAATTCAACAAGTTATCTTGGAATTTTGGTTGTCATAGGGTCTATGTAGTTGTATATAGATATAGTTATAAATATACTGCTATTCATAGTGGTTTTTAATTATTGTTGTGTTATCATATTTAAATGAAAGAAGTATTGCGTATCCTACGACATGAAATTTTGGTATTTAGACGTTTTTTCTTTTTGGACGTTAACCTTTTTTCTTTTTGGACGTTAACCTTTTGTAAAAGCATCTGTTTACTTTAGCCAAAATTGTCAACATACAATTCTATTTTGTAAATTACGTAGCATCTGTCATTTTATTTTGCAAATTACCTTTCATATTCTTCGTTTTCAAACTGGAGGTTCTTCCCGATGAGAATTCAATGTACACCAAAGATACTAAATAACTATAAGGTGTAAATGGTCCATGACTAGAGCTAGAGCAAAAATAGTAAGACTAAAAAGCAGCTTTTTTGCAAGACTAAACTAGCCACGGAGGAAAAGACCAAGAGTAATCAGATTGAATGTGAATTGCGAAAATGGACCACCCTTCTTTAGCTTTAAGAGTAGCCAAATGCAGCATGAATAAGTGACTTGGAGACCTAAGATGAAGCCAAATTTAAGTGATTCAAAATGATAACAGAAATGGTTGGAATTACTGTCCTTTTTCTTGTGATTTTTGTGTAGTTTCCAATAACTTCAATTTCAAGAGCATTTTGATTTTCTATTCAGATTTGCATATACAAGGGCCTAGACCATTATGATAGATAATGGTACTCTTTTAAGAAACTGTGCTGGCAGGATGTTTTTCTTAGTTGGATTATTCTTAGTAGTGATAGATAAAAGTCATTAGCACCAATATCGAATGTACGTATTTATCCAAAAAGAGTTTTCTGAAAATGATCACTTTTCAAATATATGCAACTGCAGCTATTATCATGTACATCCTTGCATTCTTCCCAACATTTCAATAACAATTGCATTTAACGATTTTCATTCTTACCAGAAAATAAGTGCGATGCAACTATGGCTCAGTCAACAGATGACAACTAAATAGTAGTTAAACTCTTGAAGAAAAACATTACAATAGTTTTTACAGGATAGCAGCGCATCATATACAGAAGAGGATTTGAAGATAAGTCCAGTCCATCAACATGATGCTGACTGAACACTGCTATACGAACCTGCAGACAGACAGGCAGAAAGCATAACTAATGACCCAAATTTCAAAACAAGACAAAACAATGATGATGAAAAGAGAGCATAAAGGAGAGACATCGCCATTCTTATAATAGGTAGTCCTTGCATGTCAAAGTCTATTTATCTTTCCAACATTAGCTTTGCAAATCATGCGTAAGCTAGTTTAAATTTGTATCTAATTGGTAAAATAAAGAAGCATACTTTTCAGCAGCTGACATTCAAAATTATCATGGATGAATAAATATATAGTGCACTAACACAAAACATCAATTAGAAGGGTCACATAGTAAAGCAAAAGATAGCATGACATGAAGGTGAGAGACAATTGACTTGCAATGATGAAAGTGTTGGCAGATTTAGTAGTTACCTTAGCGGATCGGAAAACTGTCACAGAACTAGGATTTAGTTCCCCAGCAATTAATTCGAGTATAGTCGATTTGCCAATACCATTTGGTCCAACCACTGTAAAAACAAAGGATACAATTTATATTTTATAACATGAGACAAACAATGTGGCAGTCCTTTACTAGTTTCAACAACATTATCTCACACACAGCCGTAGGGCACATGTATTCAAGACAAGTTTGAAGAAAAGATGCAACCAGGCTGGCATATCTACCATGCATTGGCATCATAAAAGTCACTACAATCATCAATATGTAATAGGTAGGACTTCAAGATCGGTGAAAGAAAAGAGAGAGTTCAAAGAGAAGCAATAGTGGTTTGAATTGTGTATTGTACGTCCTTAATGAGCTAAGCACAGATTAGTGCTGATATACAATGAGGAGATAAGATAAGAAAAATCTGAACAGTCATTTCATAGTTCATACTTTAGTTATGGAAACTGTAACTAACAGCTGTCCTATCCTAGCTGGCTCTATTATACTAACTAACTACTACTCTAGACTTCAATAGCTTACTCTATTAGTGATTACAATAGAACATTTGGATTTTTTGTACATAAGCTAGGAGACGAAATGATGACTAATGGTTTCTATGTAATATGGATGTGTATAGGAATATGAGTGTGATAAGTATGAATATAACTAAGAAGAATAGAATTATTGATAAAAAATTAGAATAGAGAAAAGAGAATCCAGAGAGACGAGAGCCTTCAATAAATTCAACATATTCCATTACAATTTATATCACAGTAGAATAGCAGAACCAAATAGATAATATGGAGAAAATAGAAGATAGAAACAGAGAGTAGAAGAACAGAGTATGATCACAGATAAGGGAATATCAATGTTATAATTCCTCAGTGAGGATTGTATTAAATAACTGTGTGATAAAAAAAGGAATACAGAAATGATAATTTGGCTTTCAAGAGGCCAATTCTATCCCCAATTCCACTCCACTCTTTTTCATCTCCCCACAATTGCTAATTACGTCTATTTATATTTCTCTCCCTTCTAACTAACTCCTAAAAGCACAGTGATCTCCATCACTCATTCATTTAGTTTTCTTGCCTCTCCTCCTATATGTAATATGTGTATTTGAAAGGGGTAGTTTTTCCTTTCTGCCCCTGAACTTCTTGGCTGCTGTGGTGTGTCACACAATACTATTTATACTATTTCTACTAATATCTAATTCTACTTCTACAAAGTAGACTTCTACTTATTAGGCTAACTCAATTATACTCATCACATAACTCAAGCCCATTTACACTCATTACAAAATATGAATAGTAAACTATGTTAATATAGGCTGATAATATAGTGAATTACAATGATTTTTACCAAGGATTCAAAAGAAAGGGGAGAAAAGTCATGCACAGGGATGGAGAAGCTTCTTACTTGCAATACGGCTGTCAAGGTCAATGCCGAAATTCAAATTCTTAAATAGAATGGGTCCCCCAGGATAACCAAATGATGCATCACTGCAGTAAAATTTTGCAGAAAAGATAATAAAATAAGGTTAGAGATAGGCCAATCATGTGTCACAGATTCATTTATGTATAGATGTCTTTTGTCAACAATGTGAGTTAAAGAAGGGTTAATGCTCTTCTACCTGAAGCTTATGATGGGTGGGCCTGGTCTATCATCTGGGGTGGGGAACTCAAATTTGTAACTATATTGAACCAGATAAAACATAATTAATGACAGCTTGAAAGAGAATTATTTAATGAGGAAAAAAAGGAAAAAAAAAATAGCAGTTCATACTCAGGATCGTTAATAATTTCATCCACATGGCCCATTCGTTCCAAAGCCTGAAATATTGTTCAGAGAAGATATAAATTTCAATTTTAGTGATTTAATTAGAAGCTTCAAATAACCAACCATACAAGATCTTTCTCTCTCTCCGTGTGTGCGCGCGCGTGTGTGTGATGAAGCTTTTGAGCATTTGATTGGTAATTAAAAAACAGATGCTATCAAGTACCTTGATTCTGGATTGAACAAGGGATGCTCTCTTGGCATTATAGCGGAACTTGTCAATGAAGGACTGGTAGAAAAAAAAAGAAACCAACACAGCTCAAATATCAAATACAATCAATAAAAAGTTACATTGAGAAGTCAAATAATCAAAATTTGGTTCAACTAAAAAAATTATAAGTTTAAACTGATATAAGAAACCACATTGAGGAATGGAATTTCCATACAGCATTGCAAACATACAGTAAGCTATAGTTTTCCGTCATAGTTTGCTATTCAAATTCCTCATAACGGTTAACATAAAAATTAAAATATGAAAGAAAGAACTAAAAATAATAAAAGAAAAATTAAAATCTTTACCTTGGCAGTGATGGAAACAAATCTGAAAGAGTAATTAATCTTCTCAACGCTGAACGTAG
This sequence comes from Arachis stenosperma, assembly GCF_014773155.1. Classification (NCBI taxonomy): domain Eukaryota; kingdom Viridiplantae; phylum Streptophyta; class Magnoliopsida; order Fabales; family Fabaceae; genus Arachis; species Arachis stenosperma. Next base: position 320,723 of record NC_080385.1, read on the forward strand.
AAGCTAGAAATTTAACATTCACGTGAACGAATGAAAGCACTTCTGGGTTAGGGGTTCCAAAAAATTGCCAAACGTAACAGTGGGACGTTCAAGACGCTTTTTTATTCCCCAACGTGAATGACAAACACACCCTTAATCAAATTGTCATATGAACAGGGTTTTGTTTTCAGCATCTTAGGAAGGCCATGATTGGCATATAAGATTATTATTGATTGAATCGATCTTATATTCTAATTAATGATAACGAAAAGGTTTATTTGATAAACTAATCTCTATAGTTGACATATTCTCATGTTAAATATGGTGTTACGTAGCACTTGCACGCTGCACCTGAACCTTTGCAGATGTTGCACTCGCAATTTTGTCAAATCGAACCGATACAAAACATAAATTATACAGCATTTCATGATAAACACATATCTAACTAAAGCAAACGAATACATTCATAAGGAACCTAATTAAAAAACATTTAAACATAAAGACAGTTAGACAGAGTCTATAAAACACAAAAAAACAAGGCACTACATTAATGATAATAAAGTTATGGATTCAAGAGATAGTGTAGGAAATCCTTCTCCAAAAAAGTACCCAAAATGCAAACCGTCTTTAAGTGATTATAGGCTTGGCTTAATTAACTGCATTTCAGATGAGCAACTTGGAAGACCAAAGTGGAACGGTGAAACTAAGCTTTCATGATAGAGTTGAAACTTCCTTGCAGATACGTTCCGAGTTAAAGGACCAAGTTTGGGCATGCCATCAGTGGAGCTGTCAATATTAGGAATATCTATGCTGCCATCATTTAAATTACATAAAACAAACTTGCCACTCGGAGCAATAGCAAGAAGAACATCTTTCAACATGTATATAGGCTGTAGGCTTAAAGGACGACGACCGAGTAGCGGGTGGTGGGGGATTATGGCCAATTTAGTCCAAGACTGAGGAACTCCATACTCCTTCATCAACCAGACAGTCCAATGAGTTTTCTTAGTCTCATAACAAACAGCAAGACAATCCCTCAAGATACCCAATTGGGGAGTCACCCTGTGATCATCATCTGAATCCCTGTTGGGAAGGGAAAACTGATTAAAAGTCTCTTTGACCAAGTCAAGGGAAAGAACCCACACAAAACTAAGATAGCGGTGAAAAAGCCAATTCAGAGTGCCAGTGCCACTTACAAAAAGCCCTACAAGATTCACCTGACAACCCCTGTAATTGCCGTCACGAAAATTACGGGAGAAATCCTGGATTGTTCTCCAGGTAGATTTTGGGCCGAATGTAAACATGCGTGATTTGTTATCCAGAATCGCGAAAAGCTTATACTTGTCATTCACATGATCATAACCGAATCCGCAAGTGCAGAGGAGACCTTCAATTTCAAGCGGCTGGGAGGTGAATCCAGTGCAGGGGTTCCACAGCATGGCACGATGGCTTATTATGAATCCATCCTGGCGCTCTTCATCGTGCAAGCACAGCAATCCATTGCAAGAGCCAATGATGAGGCGGAAGCGTCGTCCCTCATAGGGAACTACTTTAGTGGGTTCATGGGGAGCGTTCTCCATCACAGATCGTACGGAGAACACTCCGATTATGGGGTATCTGTAGGTTTGGCTATAATAGGCCATGAGTGGGTGGCTCAAGCCTGGATCCACCGCCATTGAACGCCGAAGGTGGTCCTTGGCAAATTGGGAACTGGAAATTAGGGTTCTCCATGAACTGCAGACGCTGTTCCTTAATGGAACGAGAGACCTCGCCGGTATCCTCAGCAGGATTTCCGCTATGAGCTCGTCCAGAAGGATAGGGTGTGGTTTTGTCGTCGTACAGCGGAGCAGTTCCGGCCATCCCCCGGTGGTTGTGACAACCTTCCCCTTCGTCGGAACAGCATCATCATCATCAGGAATGGGACCCCTCCTCATACGTACGAGGAAACTCCACAATATAGGAGGAATAAGAAATCAAAAACAATATAATTACTAAAATTCAAATCTCAGCGGTATTGCCATTTAATTTACAAAAGAAAACATACATGGAGATTCTATAAGAAGTAAAACAGAGGTTTACCTAAAGGAAGACGGCGCCGTCGATGGTGAGAGGAAGTGAATGATCTGCGCTTGAGTTGGAGCTCCAGATCTATCCAATGTTCCACAAGAGGGTTTCGAATCCTCCGCATCAGGAATTAGATTCTTAATCTAATCTGTCTGGCCCCACATCTAATTCAAATCTCAGCAGTTAACTAGTTTATCTTGCGTTTGTTTCTGGAACAACATAAAACAAGATAAGATACATAAAAAATAGAGACATAATATTTTATGTATTTATATTTTATTTAATAATAAATTATAATAAATTATACAAATTTAATTTATTTTTATTTTTTTATTTAAAAATTTTGAGATGAAAAATATAATAATAAAACATATAATTATAAAAAATTAATAAATTATATCTTTATTATTGTTTCTATGTCTTTTCTATCGGAATGAATATTAAATTTACTAATTCAGTATTTTGGGATACAATATCTTTCTATATCTTCTATATCAAATACGATCTTGTGTCTGTATATCCTTATCTTAATGTCCTGTCTCTCTAAATAAATGCATCCTTATATACTCATTTTAAATATAATATATTCAAATTCGATTTAGTTTAAAATTACCAATCTCATTATATATTTAAATATTTTTATCAACTACGTCTAATTAAATTAATTTAAATTTAATAAAAATTACTCACATATATGTATGTTAATCAATTTTTTTTATAAAAAAATAATATTATAATTTTTTTACAATAACTTAATTTTTTATATTAATTTTTTTGTTTTTTTAGATCTTTTTCATACATAATTTGTGTGTCTTAATTCAAACACAATCATTACTAAATATCTAACCACTTTCTAGAACAACGATTATTTTAGAAATAAAAAATTTTACCCAGCATAATTATGAATAAATAATTAATCGTTAATTAGTCATTAAAAAATAATTATTAATTAAATATTTTTGTTAATATTTAACTTTTTTTATATTAATTAGTGTGTGTATCTATGCACGAAAAAATTCATAAAAGTACAAAAAATATTTATATGCGAGATAGGTAAACCTTATTTTCCAGAAATATGCGAGATCTCAGGTGCGAGGGATTCGATAGTGTCATTGGTAAGCAGAGATCGAGCGACTGAGTTGGTGATAGCAGTGCTAAGAAAGGAAGATGGTGGAAAGGGTAATTTAGTAATTGCTGAAAATATATTGAATGAATGGAGTAATGATAAATCAGTTCAAATTCAAATCCCAATTGAAACGGAAGGCATTAATGCAGTAGGAATCGCTAAACTGAAGGGATGTTGTGATCTGGTCAACGATACAGAATCAAAAAGAACGGTCAGTTGGGGGTACGGTGATGGGCTGAACAAAGGATGCTGTTATAGAAAAATGATGTCCAAAAACGGTTTAATGGTTGGGCCAAAAATAAGGAGGGATACACCTGTTTGGAAAGAAGGAATATGGGCTGTTCATTTGTCAACGAAGGCCCAGTCCAAGCTGAGCAAAAATAATATAATTACTCTACAACAAAGCAGGAATAAGAAATAAAAAACAATTTAATTACTCTCATCGGTATTGCCATTTAATTTACGAAATAAAACATACATTGAGAGGCTCAACTACAGGAAGACGGCGCCGCCGAATGATCTGTGCTGGCGTTGGAGCTCCATACCTATCCAAGTTTTTCGATAGTCACTAGGATACAACTGGCATAAACAAGGGTGTATGTTGTGGATGAGAAGGCAGGAAATGTTAATATTTATCAACAAATATTATACTATATTATTACTATATCAATTCATCATATAATCTTATTACTAAAATGTGATGTCACTTGGATATGTTCCTAGCTAAATTATTTAGTTAGATCATTTCTGCGCAGAATTAAGTAAGCACAATAATTTTATTCAAAAAAATATTAAATGGTTAATAGTTTTGTGACATGACATAATATAGTTCCCGAGATAAATTTGAATTCTTTCAGCCATGAGGGGACCAAGTAATTAAGTAAGTCATGATGATTGAACCACGTGACGAAGCTAAGAGTTAGTATATTACGCTTTTACTTGAAAAGAAATATAGATGCCTGATTTCACTAAATTTGTTTAATTTGGTAATATTGCTTATAATAAATTATATCAATTATAACATTATATTTAAATTTTGGGTATCTCTACCAAAATTTAAGCTATAATTTTAATTATATTGCTCGCTTCTTCACTTGTTTTTTTTTTTGGAATAAATATCAATCATTTAAGGATAACAGATAAATTTTTACTCTCTCTCTATATATTTTTTTATTAAAAGTCTAATATGCTAATATGCTATACGTTCTTAAAAAACAACAATATAGTTAGGAAAAGAGATAGACTTTTAATTAAGATATGAGATGATATAAATCCTTTTCTATTATTAATATTCAAACTCAGAATGAATATTTTTTTTGGGTGTCTAACCTCCGAATGTATGTTTGGTTTATATTCTTATTTTGAGTTTTTATTTTTTAAGATTGGGTACAATAAACAATGACAATAAGATAGAGGTAAATATAAAAAAACTAGAATTTTATTATTTCACAGTTTTTTTTCCAAAAAAAAAAATTAAAAGCAAAAATACTAAACATATAATAAAAAAAAACTGAAAATACAAACTAAATTAAAAATGGAAAATTGTAATGAGTTCACGGGAATATGATGAAAGGGAAGAAGTACTAGAGAAATTTCCTTCTCCAATCTGCTTCTCCATCATATATAATCATAACTCATCTTTTGAGTAAGGCGGGTGAATCAAAAGGAGAAGTAAACCAAAAACTTAATTATATATGGTTTTAATTTATGAATCCAATTGATCTGCCTCTAAATATGAGGCCACATATATTATAATTAGTAGCATATCGCATTATAGAATTTAATTGTCCCCACCTATGACTACTGTTATGTTGCACTTCACCCCCAAGGTCCAAGGTCCACCTCAAAAATCATTCACTCGTTCGTACATTTTTATATAACAGAGTAAACTATTATTTCTACCCACAAATATTTTAAACGTTGATAAATTTATTCACAAAAAAATAAAATTATAATTATATCTATGAAAGATAGATTTTATAAAAAAAAATTATTTAAATGTTAAAAAATCATTTTAAAATTTTAAATTATTCTTTTTCTAACTCTAATTTTAACCTTCTTTTTCTAAATCTCATCCCTTTCTTTATTTTTTTTAAAAATTTCACCACCTCCTTCACCAATATTACCACTATCTCCATCACCATCAATCGTCATCTTCACCATTTTCTTTTTCCACAGCCATAAACAACAACGACAATGATGATCCTTTGTTTTTTGCAACCTTTGCTTTCTACAACTGCTCCTCTGCTCTACGTCTTGTGTTCTTCTCTTCTGTTAGCTTTGATGTAAGACGACACACCTCTTTGCAACTTATTTCAATCTTCAATTCCTTGAAATAAGCTTCTGCCCTAATTCGAAAGGCATTAACCTTCACAAACTGGGAAATGGAGGAGTTGCCCACACGAAGCTGGTTCTGGTCACTGTAAAAGAGTAAGTGTTGGCGCAGGAGACTGTCGAAATTGAATCGATCATCCCACAGTGAAGTAACTGTTTCCCTACCTTAAAAACTCTCTTTTGTTCTCCTTCTAGGTCCAAATAGTGCTCCCTTCATCAGTTTCATCTTTTCAAAAGAAGATACCTGGTCTTTTTCTTCTTCCTCCGAATAGTGCTCTCTTCTTCTTCCTCCTCCTCGTCCTCCACATATGCAAATCTAATATGCAGAATCAGAAAAAAAATAAGGACAGTGTGAACAGCAGTAGCGCAACTTAGTTAGATTGGAGTCCCTCTCGTAATGCTTCTCTTCGCTTCCATAACTCTTCTTTTTTTTTTTCAAAAAAAAAAGAAAGAAAATCTGAATATTTTTGTAATTTAATTACTTGTAGTTGTTGTTGTTTATGGTTGTGACAATAGAGAAGGAAGAAGATGAGGCTGACGGTGACAAAGATAATGATGTTGGTGAAAAAGGTGGTAAAACTGATAAAAAGAATAAAGAGAGAATTGAAATTTGGGAGAAGAGTATTGAGATTAGGGTTAAGAAAAGAGTAATTTAAGGTTTTTAGGTTATTTTTTAACGTTTGGATAATTTTATCATATAAAATTCATCTTTTATGAGTACAATTGTAATTTTTTTTTTTTTTGTGGATAAATTTATCAGCATATAAAACTTTCGTGGGTAAAAATAATAATTTACTCTTATATAATATATGGTTGTATTGGATAAGAGTATGATAATATATATTTTTAATGTCATGACCTCAAATTCAAATTTTAGATATAATTTTTTGGTAATTTAATTAACTTGTGCCATAAAAACACATATGTTAAAATTATTATTAGTAAAAATTTAAAATTTATTCTTTTAACAAATATAAAATAAATGAATTAAAAAGTTAAATTTTTGTATTTTTAATAACAAAAAGGTTATACTACGTGTATTTTAAAATTAGCCACAAAAATCAATCATCACTAGTATAAAATATATACTGGAATATAAATACACATTAAAAATAAATTAAACCACACATACATTATACATACAAAATACACTGATAGCTGATTTTAGTGTATAAATAACATTTCTCACAACAAAAATATTAAATATACACTAAAATTAATCATTAATATATTTGTATATAAATATATATATAATTTAATTTATTTTTAATGTATATTTATATTAATAACTAATTTTAATATATATTTAATATAATTGTTCCAATAAAAACTTAAATATGTTATAGTCTTGACATATAATTTAAGATACAAATGAACTAAATCCATAATGTTTTAATACCTACTGGAATGAAGTTTATCTATAAACAAAAACAAAATGTTGTTCCACCAAAAATGAGTCATTTATTGAATCAACCACCGCAAAATGGTTTTGATGAGTGACACATGCATGGCTTAAATTTCATTGAAGAATCAACACCTTCCAATCTTACACCACTTTATTTATTGTGTGGTTAATTACCGCTCTATTTCATTCTGTGGTTCCTCGTAGCTCACTTATTTATTACGGTCCTTTAAGATCGTGACACGTCACTGATATTATTTGGTGCCACTTCCATATCTTCTTGCTTCCTAACGCAGCCTCCATTCTCATTTTCTTGGTTTCAAATTCTAAAACCTTTAATTTGATTTTGTAGAAAGACGTAGCTTTGGACAATACCTTATTATCTACGTTTTTGGACATTTTTGTTATTTTGCCTCAACATCACCATAAATGAATTTAACTTTGCTATGTTTCAAAAAAGTTTGAAAAGACAAAAAAAAAAATTAAAGTAATTTATCTCAGCTCATTCGTCCATTTAAACAAGTGTTAGTTGGGATTTGAATCCTACCTTATGCATGCAGCAATTTATTTACCAGTAGCAGACCAGTTCAGATTCATGACGAATTAATCCTTAATCTGTCGGGTTGAGAGATACCATGAAAAATAAAAAAAAGTAATTTAACTTTTTTTATATTTTAAAATTTTAACTATTACTTATTTTATTTTCTATTTTTAATAACTATTAGAATAATTAAATAATATTAAATGTAATGAATATATAATAATATATAGTAACAGCTACATGAATTGAAAGGTATGTTCTGACTTAAAAGAAAAATAAAGGTCTACACGATCTGCTTTTATTACATTATTAGAATGAAGAAAATAATAAGAAGCTATCTTATTGCAACTTTTAATATTAAAAGTAAAATATAAAAAAATGGTATTCTATGGCTTCATTTTTTAATTAAATTTATTTTTTGGTACGTACATGGACCAAAATTGAAGGAAAAAGAGGGAGAATATACTAACATATATATAAGAATATGTTTTAAAGGCATTCGAACCTTTTCTTTTTTGTTGTTTATTACTTTTTTTAAATGTTTGGTGAAGGATCTTTTTAATAAGTCCCCTAAAATTATTGAATATATACATATATGCCAAAAAATGAAGAAGAAGAGAGAAATCAAGCTTAAAAAAAAAATATTCACAGAACAAAATCATTATACCTTTACTTTTTGTAAATTGAATTATCAAGTTATGATGATTACTTGTGACACTACTAGACAAAACCATCATTTTATAAAAAGATAATATGGGATAAATTATTAAATAATATCTATACATCACATTACACATATTTTAATAACTTATGGTCTATTATTGGCTTAAGGATATTATAAATAAAAAGAGGTCAAAAACATTTTCTTAAAAAATATCCTAAGAATATATATGTAATATGTGTGTGCATAAGTAAAAAAATATCAGCAACATAAGTCATTTTCATTTTGAAAGAAAGATGTGTTTGATTTATGGGAATGGTGACGTGATTGAAATGATGACGAGGAAATTGAATGGTTCCACGTGGAGAAGTGCCCTATGATCCATTCAGCTCAACCAGATATTTTTCCCACTTTCAACCAAAACCAACCACTTCTAATATTCTACTATAATTATTCTAGAATAAAAATCTTCAATTTTGAAATTTTATGTATTTCTCTTTTACCATCAATAATGTAAACGTTTAAATTGTATTTTAAATTTACATATATGCCATTATTAATCTTATCATCTCATTAACCACATCAAGATTTTACTATTAAAATAACATTAATAAAAAAAATGAGGCAAGTTATAAAATAATTTTAAGGAAAAAAATATAAATAAAGTAAGAGAAATAAAAAAAATTATATGTATATTAAAAATAAATTAGTAAATTATCATTATATATTGATATATATTTTATGTAGGTCATTTTAGTATAAATGTTGATTATATTATGATGATTATATTGAATATAGTATTTTAAAAAATATTATTAATATTAAAGTAATATTTTTTATTTTTAAATAATACTATTCAAAAAGTATTGGTTAAAAAATATTACGAAAATATAAAAAAATAATTTTAATTTTGATAATATTTAAATATTTATTATAATTATTGTAATATATTATACTAAAATCCACTATTATATATATTATTTTATATATTTCTAACTATATTTTATATGAATAATTATTTTTTTTTGCACATATATCGTTGAAAGAAAAAATATACACTTGAAAAAAAATTTCAATGTAAGGATAATTTCGATATTTACCGCAGTTTGAACATGTGAAATAATATTTGACGGTGTGAAAATAAAAACAGTATTAAAAGAAATATATAATCAAAATATATTTTTAGAATAAAAAATTTTTTAATATAGAGATAAAATTAATATTTTAATTAAATATTAATATTTAATATTTAATATTGTATTATAGATATACATAAAATATATATTGATTAAAATATTAACACGTATATAATATATATTTTGTGTATTATTAGAATGATGATACGTATCTAATACATATTTTATATATTATGTTAATTTTTTATTTACAAAATTTATTTATTTATAATTACATCAAATAATATCATTTTCAATAAAAAAAACACTAATATATTTTTTGTATAAAAAAAATTTAGTCCTTTTGAGAATGAAAAAATAAAAATAAAAAGGAAAAGGTTCGAGAGAGACGAGGTTTATAGAATGAGAACAAAAGGCACGAGAAAGAGAAAGTAGCATGTGAGAATTAAGTAAGAGAGATCAACCCCTTATATCACATCATCACCATAATTTCAATCAATTCGTTTTCTTATCCTATTTTTTTTATACACAACCTAAATTTGATCCACCTCTCCAATTATTTTTTCTTAATCTTAGTCATCTACGCTATAAGGAAGAATGAGCCTCACAAGTAGCAAGGATTTTGCATAATTAAATATATTAATATAGTAAAATGATAATTGTAAACTTACTTCATATACGTGTCTCATTTTCATGTTTGTAATTTAACGTTAACCACGTGTCCACGTTTTATGTTTATATAAATACAGAAAAAAATAAATTAGGAGGTTCACATTTTTTTTAGTGTCAAGAGAAAAAGAGAGTTGACTAATGATGATTTGAATATAAAATTTAAATAAAAAAAAGTAATTATTGTCGATCTAAAATTTCTTAAAATTAATTATTAAAAAATTATTTCTAATACAAATATATAATTAAAATAGGGTGAGATGTGTGTCTATTATTTTGCTTAGATAATTAAAATAGAATTATATAATAATGACCGAACATGTGGAAAAGAAGCATTAAGAGATATTTTGCAATTTGCATGCAAGTTAGCAATAGAATAAGCCAAGTGGTGGTTTAATTTGTGTTCATATTCCATTTCAATTCTATGGTGTTCAATTTTGCATCTCAATTTCCATGCCTAGCTCACCACCACATATTACTAGCCACAAATAAAACAAATGGAAATAAAAATAACGACCCTTCAAAAAAAAAAAGTGTGACATACATAAGGTTATTTAATTTAAAATATGTGAGCTTATGTGGATATTAATACAAGTTCATTCCTTTATATAATAAACACCATATTCATTCATTCTCATTGTTAACCCATTCATCTCTCACCGACTTTCTCTGCAATTTCTTTCTTTCTTGTCTTTTTGATTTCTCTGACGAAGATGAAGGAGAGGCTTTGTGAGCTCTGTAAGGAAAAAGCTTCTCTCTACTGCGCCTCTGACTCCGCCTTCCTCTGCTGGAAATGCGACGCCACCGTTCATAATGCCAACTTCCTCGTCGCTCGCCACCGCCGCCGCCTCCTCTGTTTCAACTGCAATTCCTTCGCCGGAGTCCACATCTCCGGCGCCTCATCTCGCCGCACCGACGCCACCTGCCGATCCTGCTCCCCGACGGAGATTCATTCCTCCGACGAGGAGGAGGAGGAGGAAGATGACAATTCCCTCTCTTCTTCACCTCCTTCTTCCTCCTCCTCCTCCTCTGCATGTGTTTCCAGCTCGGAGCCACGCGCCGGGAACAAGATCAGAACAAAACACTTGCCGGAAAAGAGAATCAGAACGGTAACCTCTTCCGGTTCGGCGGTTACGACGGACGACGATGATTTTTCAACGGCGAAGCAAAAGCGGCAGAGGAATAACAAGAAGAAGAATAGTAATGGCGGTGGATCTGGTTCAGATGAGGTGAGAACGGCGTCGGCGAAGGAGTATTCAGTGTTCGCGAAATGGAGCGAGGAATTAGGGTTGGGAATAAACGAGGGGAAACGCGTGTCGTGCGTGGCGTGCAGAGCGTTGAGAGTATGGGTGAGAAAATGGAAGGGAGTTGGTATTCCGTATAAGGTGGGTGCTGCGACGTCGTTTTGGTTGGGTTTGAGATTTTGTGGGATGACGTTTGAGAATCTGCGGAGATTGGAAGAGATCTCAGGTGTGCCAGCTAAGCTCATTCTCCAAGCATATGCCATGCTCTCACGTGTCTTCTTCTTCTCCCAACAACAACAAACCACTTCTACTCCCTTCTTCCATTTGCAAGAAGGCTCTGATGAGTCTTAGAATTATGGAATATATTCTATTCTATATATTCTTCAAGCTCAATTGTTGTTGTTGTTGTTTAGGAGAAGAAGGAGAACAACATTTTAGTCTTAGCAAGGAAATAGATTTCATTTCAGCACCTTAGTTTAGTTTATTGGTGATGGTGATGTAAAACAATGCACAAAAGAAAAAAAAAAATCATCCTCTTGATGTAGTTTGTTTAGTCTAGAGAAAACAGAAAATGTATACGGAAGAATTTCAAATGTTTCTATTTTCTAAGATTTTATTTTTACCAAAAGATAGGAAGGTTCGAATTGGTAACTTTAATGGGTTATCTGAATTATAAAAAATATATATAATATATATTAACTAAAATTAACTATTAAAATACTGATGAAGTTGATATCTGAGAGCGTTAGATGAAAATTTAGTTAAAATAGTCGAATCATCTAACAGTTCTCAGATATCAATTTCATGTGAAGTGGACAGATATCAATTTCATGTGAAGTGGACTGCAAATGAGTTTTCACCATTTTAAAAACATTTAAAAAAAATTATACGCTGTTTGGATTGCTGCCAATGCCATGGTGGTTGATTAATCTATTTTACCCAACGTGTAACAATTGGATCCACAATTTCATGGGTTCGATCAATACTTAATTGATATTTAGAGTTGTATTTAATTCGATAGATTATTAATATGTAATAATATTATATGCATGATTTTACAATATTTTTTTACGTAATTTGTATCAATTGTAACATGCATATTGATCAAGTTTTATTGATGCATGTTTATGAAATGAAAGAAATTGAGCGAAAGTGGGGTAATAATTCAAATAAATGATAAGGACAACATAATGTCTGGGAAATTCTGCTTCATTTGAAATGTTGGGGTTTAAAGATAAAAAGAATCATTGGAGGCATGGTGGTGGATCTAATCATATGCTATTATTCATCACTGTGTCGTCTATTTAAACCATATATTTTTATCAGGCTTTAAATAAATCCAATCGTTGCGAACCAGTGATAATGTTGCTTCTGCCTGCACGTCTCTCAATTCCAATTTAAAAAACCAAACAAAGAAAATGAGGCATCGGTAGGTGCTACTTCATATCCAAGGAACCAACAATATCTCAACTCTACAAAACAAACTTTATATCTTTGTTTTTGCTGAGGTACATTTCAGAATTATGTCAGATTATTTGTGCAGAGTATTTTACAAACAAGAATGTCAAATGGTTAGTAGAATTTATTTTTTTAGCGAGTAGTTTGTTAGTATTGTTTAAAAGTATAAATTAAAAATATATTGTTAGTTTAAAGGAATTAGACTAATAACTAAAGTGATGTCTAAAAATATTAAATTTTGTTAGTTTTTTAATTTTTTTTTTTACAAAACTATGTTAAAATTAGGAATATAAAAAATTAATTTTTAAATAGTTAATATTAGTTAATTTTTTATTGCAAATAATTTATTTAATTTTTATTTTTGTCGAGGGTTTAAGATTTTAGATTAGAATTTAAGATATAGAATTTAATATTTAAACTATAGATTTTAAATAAAATTTAAAATAAAAAAGCTGATATTGATTAAAAAAATATTTCTCTATTTAAACTCTAACACCATGGACATATCCAATTTAAATTATAAAAATATTATTTATATATTAAAATTAGTTAATATATATTTTTATATAAATATATATACAATCTAATTTATTATTAATATGTATTTTATATTTTAATATGTATTTTATATTAATAACTAATTTGGATGATAAATTTTAGTGGAACCTAACATTAGTTGTTTAAGTTAATAGACTAATAGTAATGCATTTTGTAAGATGTGATATTGTGATCATGATGCTAATCTCTTGTTTTCACAATGAAAGTAAACATAACAAATAAAAAAGTGTGGTGGAATGTACCTTTGGGGTACGGTGTTATTGGTTAAATATATAGTTTAACTTCCTTTTTAAATTGTATTTGAAGTTTTTTAACCTACACATTGACCTTTCAATAGTTGTTTTTTTTTTTTTAGTTATAATTTAGCGACTAAATCTCTAAAATGGTCTCTCATATTTATAGTTTTTATTATTTTAATTTTTTAAATTTAAAATAATCTATACTAATTTTCAAGATTTAGTTTTGAGCACCATTTTAGTCTATAGTTCCTTTCTAATATCGAATCAACGAATTAAGTACTGAATTGATTCTGATTTACTGACATGCTTGACACATGACTAAACAACGTCGTTTTGTTTAGGCACTTAAACAAAAATAAAAACAAGAAAAAAAATTTATATGATGTATAAATTATTATATCTCTCTTTTCATTCTACAAATTATATTGTTTTTGCTTTATTTAAGAACTAAAATGAAAAAACTATTTAACTATGTATCGTGTGATAAGTCAAAACTAATTTAGTATTATATTCATTGACTAAACGTTAAAAAGAATCAAAAAATCAATATGATGTATGAAATTAGATCTCGAAAATCATTATAGTAAATTCTAAATCTAAAAGATTAAAATAATAAAAATTGTAAATTGTAAAGACTACTATAAAGATTTAGTCTAACTTAGCTGATAACTAACTACTTTTAATTTGTTTAATTAGGTGGAACTAATTAATTAATTTAATTCGTTACCGTAGCATAACCTTCCTATATAGTAGGTGGCTGGAATGAACCATTTTAAGACCACAACAACTACAAAAGAACCACGTATATGGTTCCACAGTGATTTTGGTCCCAACTTCTAACTTAATTTCTACCCAGTAATAAATAATAATACACTACAACTAACAACCTGAATAAAAATATGAGGTTAAATTAAATACACAACTATATATATAATAATAATAATATCAAGATGAGACACTATTGTTGGTTATTCATAAACATTATGTAACACAAATAATAGAGGGCGTAGATGTGAGGTCTAAATGTGATTCTAAAAAGTGCTCCCATTGTGGTTGCGGTTTAAAGCTATTATTTATTTGAAAGAAGAGAGAGAGAGAGACAGAGAACGAGATATGTGGGTTTTGATGAGTACGTAGATTCTTCTTGTCCCAAAATGGGATTATTATTCATTATGTTTAAACCACATGTTTCATTTGGATTTGAATTTTAAACCATATAGCTTAAATAGTTTAGTTGTCATGGCTCATTCTTAACCATAATTTGGAATCTCCTTAAAATATTCATCAACCCATGGCTATAAACTTTTCAAACTTATTTTAAAGCGATTGTACTGGATGCATGGTTATTGTATACTTTAATTAATAAAGATAGATATTTTTAATAAACTTAATATCTATATCCCTATGTAAGTTGCAACCACATCATTGAGTTATATAAGGTCCAAAATCTTTAGTAAGAATTAAAGGGTATATATATATATATATATTTTTTTTTTATTTTCTCTTTTGAATGAGAAACAATATTGAAAGTTTGAAACCAACTTTTTTTTATCAATTATCAAATCGATCATCATTTTTTGTTTTCTTTAAATTTCTTTTTTTTTTCCTCTTTAATTTACTAATTTTCTACTTTATTAACTGAAAAGGTTATTGGATCTATAACAAAACCGTTAAAATAATTAATTTTTTTGGTCAATTATTTTAAATAACAACAATGTTATCTATATATAAAAAATTAGTCACCATAATAGAAATACATATTTGAAATTTTATAATTTTTTTATTATCCTATTGTAAAAAAAATTATTATTCTACTATGATAAATTTGATTATGTTGTAGCTAATTATTTAATTAAAAATATGTGAATTAATATATATAAATATATACAAATACATAATGTCTTATTTAAGGATTGATTTTTAGTATGCACTTAATATTTTTTTATTTTACATAATTATCTAACCGTGTATGCCTGATAATAATACTAATGATATATTTTAAATAGACTTAAGCTTCAATTGTAGACGCTACTATACATGTTTAATAATGAATGTTGATTGCTATTTAAACAAAGAAAAATAGAGGTACATAATGAGAATTATAAACAATGACTTATTCTAATATTAAGGTTTAAGAAGTAATTTAGGAGTAAAGTATTTTTTTACTTTATTAGATCAATTCTATAATCTATTATTTACAAAAATTATGGTCTACTTAATAAAACCGGTTAAACAAATAATATAAATAGTAAGAGGTTGTTTGAATTATACAATCTTATAAGCATACGAGGTCGAGGTTGACAACTTCAATTGTAATCGTCATGATATGATTATAACACGAATGCATGTCGAGTTTTGGAAGCATTTTGGCCTTTTCGTTTTTTCCTTTTTTTCTTGCCAACCATTTTGATCTTTTGAAAATCTCGCTTTTTTTTTTTTGGGTACATACTTATCACACATTACAGCAATATGTCACGGTAAATTTTTAGAAGGTTAGATTTAACAGTGTTTGTATAGTTTTCTGGAGTACTTGAAAATACTCTAGATGGTTCCGGAACATTCTAGAATGTTCTAGAAGGTCCCGGAATACCCTAGAAGGTTCTAGAAGACTTTAGAAGATCATAGAATATTCTAGAAGAGTGTGGATTGATATAAAAGTATGAAGAGTTGTATGGAACAATCTAGAAGTATTTAGAAAGTAGTGATAGGATAGATATTTATAAAGAAGGTTCTAGATGATTAATCTAGACCATTGATTAGATTTAATCCTAACCATCCATTGAGGAGGTGGATGGCTATAAATAGGAGGTAAGAGTTAGTATGGATGTGTGTGAATCATTTGTAACCAACACTTGAGTAATAAAGTGTTCTTTCCACCAAAGCTTCCTTTCTCTTGTGTTCTTAGCTTTCTTGCTAAGTATTGAGGGTTAGGCTGACTTGGTCTTAGCTCAAGAGGTTGAGTAAGTCCGAGTGCCGGCACGGTAGCGTTGGAGTGTGTCCAAGGCCGTGACAATTTGGTATCCGAGCAAGGTTCGAGAGGGAGCACAAGTGGTTTGTGGGTATGGCTTCAAATATCACCACGGAGCATGTTGAGTCACAAAGGGGAAGGGATACTATTCCTTCTCAATGGGGAGGCAAGAAAGTACGTTCTTCAAGTGAGCCTAGAGGTAAGGACTCTAACTTCTTAGAAGAAAGAGTTTCTATGTTGGAAAATGTTCTATCCTCTATGGATGAGCGGTTCCAAAGGATAGAACATGACAAGGAGACCTAGATGCTTTCAAAGAAAGCATGCTCCAAATCGAAGAGAAGCTTGAGAATTCCTTGAAGCTATTTGAGGAAGTTCGAGTTTGGTTCGAGGAGGCGAAATCTCGACCAACCATTATAAGGGAGACGACAAAGATTGATCTTCCTAAGCCAAAGGAGTTCAAGGGCGTGAGGGACGCTCGAGAGGTGGAGAACTTCCTATGGCAAATGGAGAGGTACTTCGAAGGCCAAGGGGTGGTCGAAGAAGCAATAAAGGTACGCACTGCAGCTCTCTACCTTTCTGATAATGCTACTTTGTGGTGGAGGAGAAAGTGCGTAGATATGGAAAAGGGCACTTGCAACATAACCACATGGGAAGATTTCAAAAGGGAGTTGAAAAGACAATTCTTCCCTGAAAATGTGGTTTATGAAGCAAGGAAGAAGTTGAGAGAGTTGAAGCACAAGAGTATAATTAGTGACTACGTAAAGGAGTTCACTACTCTCACGCTTCAAATCCCCAACTTAGCATCAGAGGATGCATTGTTCTTCTTCATTGATGGACTCCAACCTTGGGCAAAGCAAGAACTACAAAGAAGGAATGTTAAGGATGTCGATGAGGCCATCGTGGTGGCCGAATCACTCACTGAGTATCATAGGGGAGACTCTAAACCCAAGTCTTTCTCCAAGCCTAGTTCTGCTAAAGGTGGGGGAGACAAGGGGAAGAGTTTCTCAATCAAGAAGGAAGGAAAATACTCTTCAAAGAAAGAGTATGAGGAAAAGAAGAAGGCTTTCGTGCCCAAAGGAGGATGCTTCGTGTGCAAGGGGCCACACCAAATGAAGGACTGTCCCAAGCTAGGGACTCTGGCATCTATCGCCGAGGAACGAGAAGCTCAAACTCAAGTAACTGAGTGTGTTGGATCCATCCAACACATAAATGCTGTGAAGGGCAAAGAGGCAAGCACCGCAGAAAAGAAAGGCTTGATGTATGTCAAAGTCTTTATCAATGAAAAACCCGTTATGGCTATGATCGACACTGGTGCTACACACAACTTCATCACGCCTGATGAAGCAAGGAGGCTTGGGTTGAAGATCACCGAAAAGAATGGTTGGTTCAAACCCGTGAATACCAAGGGTGAACCCCTTAAGGGAGTAGCAAAAGGGGTTGAGATGACTCTTGGTTCTTGGAAGGGCCTTGTGGATTTCTCAGTAGCACCCATGGATGATTTTAAAATAGTTATCGGGCTAGATTTGCAAAGGAAGGCAAATATAATACCTATGCCATACTACGACGTAGTATGCATCATGGAGAAAGGGTCTCCATGCATGGTCCCTACAGTCTCTACAGTTGGAGGACCACAGATACTCTCCGCTATGCAACTCAAGAAAGGGTTCAAGAAGGGAGAGATTATATATTTGGCTCTACTACAAGAGGAGTTAACACTTGAAAGAGAAGACGTTCCTCTCGAAATCAAAGAAGTCCTTGAAGAAAATAAGGATGTGATTCCTTCCGAGTTGCCAAAACAACTACCACCTAGGAGGAAGGTGGACCACAAGATTGAATTGGAGTTAGGAGCAAAGCCGCCCGCCTCAACACCGTATAGAATGGCACCGCCAGAACTTGAGGAGTTGAAGAAACAACTCAAAGATTTGCTAGATGCTGGGTTCATCCGTCCATCGAAGGCACCTTATGGCGCACCAGTCTTATTCCAAAAGAAGCATGATGGTTCATTGAGGCTATGCATCGACTATCGAGCACTTAACAAGGTAACCATCAAGAACAAATACCCCATTCCTTTGATAGCCGATTTGTTTGATCAACTTGGTAGAGCCAAGTGGTTCTCAAAGCTAGATTTGAGGTCAGGATATCACCAAGTGAGAATTGCCGATGGTGATGAGCCTAAGACCACGTGTGTCACGAGGTATGGATCGTATGAGTGGTTGGTGATGCCTTTTGGCTTGACCAACGCTCCTGCGACCTTCTGTACCTTGATGAATGAGATCTTTCGACCTTACCTTGATCGGTTTGTAGTGGTCTACTTGGATGACATTGTTGTTTATAGCAATACTTTGGAGGAACATGTAGAACACTTACGAACCGTGTTCAAGATCTTGCGAGAGAATAACCTATATGTGAAGAAGGAAAAGTGTTCCTTTGCAAGGGACGAAGTCCACTTCTTGGGACACATCATTAAAGGTGGAACTCTCTGCATGGATCAAGGAAAGGTGAAGGCTATCAAAGAGTGGGAGCCGCCAAACAAGGTATCTGAATTGAGGTCATTCCTTGGGTTGGCTAATTACTATCGGAGGTTTATCAAGGGATACTCCGCCAAGGCTGCACCATTAACTGATCTTCTCAAGAAGAATCACTCTTGGGAATGGTCAAAGGAGTGTCAAAAGGCCTTTGATGAGTTGAAGGCTGCTATCACAAAAGGACCAGTACTAGCATTACCCGACTATTCAAAAGTGTTTGAAGTCCACACTGATGCTTCTGACTATGCTATTGGAGGAGTTCTGATGCAAGAAGGACATCCTATTGTCTTTGAGAGTCGCAAGTTGAATGATACAGAGAGGCGATACACTGTCCAAGAGAAGGAGATGACCGCAGTGGTGCATTGTCTGAGAACTTGGCGTCACTACTTGCTTGGTTCACACTTCATCGTCAAGACAGACAATGTGGCTACAAGCTACTTCCAAACTCAAAAGAAGTTAAGCCCCAAACAAGCTAGGTGGCAAGACTTCTTGGCTGAGTTTGATTTTGAATTTGAATACAAGTCAGGCAAGACTAATGTGGTAGCTGATGCGCTGAGTCGCAAGGCTGAGTTGGCGGCCATTTCTATGGCTGAAGGAGATATTGTGCATACCATCAAGGAAGGGTTGCATCACGATCCACTAGCCAAGAAGTTAGTGGAATTGGCTAGAGAAGGTAAGACCAAAAGATTTTGGTTAGAAAACGACATTCTCTATACAAAAGGGAGAAGATTATACGTTCCTAAGTGGGGAAATCTGAGAAGGAAGTTGGTAAGAGAATGCCACGACACCAAGTGGGCCGGTCACCAAGGTCAGCGAAGGACCTTGGCACTCATTGAATCTTCTTATTATTGGCCTCAAATGAGAGATGAAGTAGAAAGCTATGTGAAGACTTGTCTTGTGTGCCAACAAGATAAGATTGAAAATAAGACACCAAGTGGGTTGTTGGAACCTCTACCTCTATCAGAGCGACCGTGGGAAAGTGTCTCTCTAGATTTCATTTCTGCCTTACCAAAGTCTGAGGGGTTTGGATCTATTCTCGTGGTAGTGGATCGATTTTCGAAGTATGCTACCTTTATACCCGCCCCTACTGACTGCACTGCAGAGGAGGCAGCACGACTATTCTTCAAGAATGTGGTGAAATATTGGGGATTGCCTAAGAGCATCATTAGTGATCGAGATCCACGCTTCACTGGACGACTATGGACAGAGCTGTTCAAACTCCTTGGGTCAGAGCTTCATTTTTCAACAAGCTTCCATCCTCAAACCGATGGGCAGACTGAGAGAGTGAATGCCTTACTCGAGTGTTACTTGAGGCATTTTGTAAGTGCTAATCAGAAGGACTGGACAAAACTCCTCGACATTGCTCAATTCTCATATAATTTGCAAAGGAGTGAGTCTACAGGGAAGAGTCCGTTCGAGATTGTGACTGGACAACAACCGCTTACACCTCACTCTCTTTCTTCTCCTTACTCAAGGAAGAGCCCTGGATCTTATCATATGATTAAGTCGTGGGAAGAACAAGCAGATGTCACTCGTTCTTACCTCGACAAAGCTGCAAAGAGGATGAAGAAATGGGCAGATAAGAAGAGGAGGCATGTAAGCTATCAAGTGGGAGACAAGGTAATGATCAAACTTCTTTCACAACAATTCAAAGCCTTTCGCAAGGTTCATAAAGGCTTAATTCGTAAATACGAAGGGCCATTTGAAATCATTGGACGTGTTGGGGAAGTTGCTTACAAAGTACAACTTCCTCCCTCTATGAAGATCCACCCGGTCTTCCATGTGAGTATGCTTAAACCATATCACGAAGACCAAGATGAACCGAGTAGAGGTGATTCGAGTCGTGCTCCGCCTGTGGTGATTAGATCCTTCGATAAAGAAATCGAAGAGATCTTAGCTAATCGCGTTGTGAGACGAAGAGGGGTACCACCAAGTATTCAATATTTGATCAAGTGGAAAGGGCTCCTGATAACTGAAGCTAGTTGGGAAGCTCGTGAAGATCTGTGGCAATTCCAAGAACACCTAGAGCGCTATCATGAACAGAACGCGACGAGGACGTCTGCGCATTAGGTGGGGGAGAATGTCACGGTAAATTTTTAGAAGGTTAGATTTAACAGTGTTTGTATAGTTTTCTGGAGTACTTGAGAATACTCTAGATGGTTCCAGAACATTCTAGAATGTTCTAGAAGGTCCCGGAATACCCTAGAAGGTTCTAGAAGACTTTAGAAGATCATAGAATATTCTAGAAGAGTGTGGATTGATATAAAAGTATGAAGAGTTGTATGGAACAATCTAGACGTATTTAGAAAGTAGTGATAGGATAGATATTTATAAAGAAGGTTCTAGATGATTAATCTAGACCATTGATTAGATTTAATCCTAACCATCCATTGAGGAGGTGGATGGCTATAAATAGGAGGTAAGAGTTAGTGTGGATGTGTGTGAATCATTTGTAACCAACACTTGAGTAATAAAGTGTTCTTTCCACCAAAGCTTCCTTTCTCTTGTGTTCTTATCTTTCTTGCTAAGTATTGAAGGTTAGGCTGACTTGGTCTTAGCTCAAGAGGTTGAGTAAGTCCGAGTGCCGGCACGGTAGCGTTGGAGTGTGTCCAAGGCCGTGACAAACAGCTAAGATCAATTACACTTGGTGAAATTCGAGCCCAAAATTTTCAAGTAAAAAGAGAAATTATACCATTTAAACTATAATTTATTAACAAAAATATTGTTTTTTATTCCTTCATTTTTCTTTTTTTAAGGTCAGATATCCTTTTATTGGTATTTCTTTTTATTAGTCACTACTAATGTTTTTTGTTATTGGTCGTTTTTTTGGTGATTGAGTGGGCCTAAGCCCAAGAAATAAAAAACAAAATTTTAGTCGGCCCAAATTACACTTTTTGGGTCCAAAACCTAACAAATAACAATAGCAGCTAAAATTAATTTGGGTTGGTCGAGTGGTCAGCTCACTCGTTCGCTTAAGTAAGTGTCGGGAGTTCGAACCCCGCCTTGTGCATGCGGCCAGCGGGCAGCGGCAGAACCTTAAATAGAGATCAGATCCGCGACGGATTAATCGTTAACCTATCGGGTTGGGGATATTTTGGGCAAAAAAAAAAAAATTGGTTAAATAACAATATATGATATCTCTTAATATGCTGCACTCATATTCGAACTCCGTTTTAATCTAAGTCCTATAAAGCCTACAAAAGCATAGTGAAAAAATTCATCTCAATAGTTAACATAATGTGATGGAAAAATCATACATTTTAATTTGCAACATAAAATTTGTCACCCCATTTTGTGGAATTGGCAAGATCTAGTTCTAAATACCCCATTATTCACAATTTCATCTAACATAGTCTTAAGCTTAATGCCATAAGAACTTGGCTTTACACTATCAATGTTACCATATACTGAACACACTAAATCTGCCTCATCATCTTCTATGCTTGAAGAACACCACTCACCCTGAACCAATCCATTAGATGAACGATTAAGAATCAAATCATCAATTTTATCAAGAACAAGATCACCTTCACCAAATGGTCTTGCAAAAGCAGCATCACCATTTTCCAGCATTGTGTCATAGTGTGACAAATCAAGCAATTGGGACTCAGTTGGATCAGTGTCCCAAAGACTGTACCTTAGATTAATGTCCAATGTTGTGTTTTGGAACTCTGGTGAGTTGCACAACACAGTGTGGAAGTAAGATTCAAGAGGGTATGCCACATTGCTGAAGAACATTAGTAGTTTTCTTGGTAAGTTGTCCCAACCTTGGATGCAATATTCCATAAATGCTCTTGTAAGAATCACCCATGGTGAACCTAAAAATATTGAAAATATTTAGTAACAAAAAAAATTTAAACAAAAAAGTCAGAATTTATCTTATTGAGTATTTATTAATTTTAGTAATAATTGATGAATTTTAAATAAAACAAGTTAGGACTGTTTTTTTTTTTTTTTGTCTCTTTACTATTATCGAATAATATCATGTAATTTTATTAGATACGTTTTTATTTTTTATTTAAAAATATTTTGTATCATAATTTACTAATGTAAGTAAGGTAATACTATTCTAATTAGGTGTTTATAGTTTCGCTAAATTTTTAATTAGATATTTATCTATATTTTTAACATTTATATAATCAATTTATAAGAAAATATTTATAATCAAATCTCTATACTATACAAGAGTTTTCCAACTAAAGTTTAAAAATTTTATACTCTAAATTTTTGTACTAAACAAATGTTTGCATATAAGGACTTAATTACAAAATATTTAAATTAGAACTTTTTTTTTTACTTAAAATGTACTTATGCTGTAAAAAAAAACTTGATTACCAAAAGTGTTCAAATTATAAAGTTCAAATTAAATATTTTCATACAACATAGTTATAGGAAATTAATTGCAATAAGAATTTGATTAAAAACAATAATGCTTATAAGCTTAGAATTATGACTGACCTAGGAATATGTTAAAGGCATCTGGGGTTTCTCTGGACTCAACAGCAAAGAACAGTGGACTGCTCTTTTCATAATGTAAACTTGGATCTACCACTATTTGATTCATGTTTCGTTGCCTGCATCATCATATCATGAATATTTGATTGAGACTTAAGAGAGTAAAAAAATTGAAATTAATATATTACACAAATTAAATTCGGTAAAGAAGAAGAAGAAGAAAGAATAAGATGTTAACGTGTATCTATTTGACAGTCAGAAAAATAGTCATATTAGAGAGACAAAAAATAGACGGAATTTACCTTATTTAGCATTTATTAATTACTGTAGTAATTAATGAATGTTAAATAAAACAAATTTGGACTGATTTTGGTTAAATTTTTTTTATTACCAAACATTTCCATAAGACAAATTATGATGACATCACTAGATTATTTTATCATAGCTAAGTGATAAGTTGTGCATAATTAAGGAAATAATATAATCTAGATCTTAATTTGGTGATGACATACTCATTTCGAAGTGTCCTGTTAGTGTAGTGAATGAAATTGAGGTATGTTGGCATGAATGTGAAAGCATGAAGGATATCTGCACCAAAAATTGATGACTAGTTAAGAATTACTATGTTGGTGAAAAAGAAGATCATCACAAGTATGCAAATTGCATATTACAAGTTTATAATGAATCATAGTAGATTCTTTGTCTTCTGTATATCAAAAGATAAATGTTCTGTACTTGTTTAGGCGTCATTAAATTGTTAAAAAAATATATTTTTTTATCGAACACTTGTAAATAAAACTTAGTGAATACGTACCATCCTGAGTCGCTATAGGATAATCCGAAGCGCTCAAGGTTATGAACCAATCCCAATGTTGGTTCATTCTAAGAAGAATAGCAGCTGCATGAAGAGGAGCAGAAAGTGAAGAAGATCCCATCCTATTAATGGCATAACTACTCCCAATAACATCAACATTCCCAAATGCCTCAAAAACTCTATGGGATTTAACTGAGAGAGCCAAATCAATTCTCTCAGACTCAGTGGATTCATCATCAAGCTGAACAAGATACTGGTTTCTTGGATGGTATATAGCCTTCAAAAGCCTCAAAATCTTCTTGTTTTCTCCTTTTGTGCCAATGATCCAATATGCAAAACTTGGAGGGTACCCTTCACCCTTTCTTACAACTCTTTTAGGACTACTGAATTGTTGTAACTTATTTGTGGCTTTGGAATAGGAAGATCCATTTGGAATTTGAAGATTCAATCTTGAGAATATTGCTCCAAACAAGAGCAAACAAACACCAAAGGCTAGAAGGCATAATAGCCTATGATCCATTCCCCTGCATGGAAATTTTGGATTCCTCATTGAAATGGGATTTGAGAAAAGATTCAAACTTCAATCTTCAAAGGCTTGAATTCAGATCGGTTCGGCCGTGATCAAAGAGTTCATCTCTTCTAAAAGCAGGATCAGAACATGGTGTGAAAAGGGTATCTACAATTTGAACCTGTGACTTTAGAGACTCACCCTTTGTCCAGAAGATGGTGCTGCAATAAAAAAAAGCTGTCCTTGATCTGAATTATGGGATATAGAGATTGAAGATGATAATATAGTACATTAGGGAAAGACATCTATAATGATAACTAGTTGATCAATAATTCATCCTAAAGCAAAAGGAGTAAGGTGAAAAATCAGTGTAGAAGGTGTGAATGTGATTGATATAGGGAGAAAAAAAAAAGGTTGGAGATGTTGAAACTTGTTAACTTGCACCTAACATTTGGAAACTTGAATTGGAAGATAACAAAAGCAGGGTAGGGTACTCTTCTTTTAATTAAAAAAGAAGCATTAATTTGTTCATTGAATGGACTAGATTTATTTTTTTTTTCTTTTTTGGTTACAAAGATATTTATAAGTTACCTGTTTGCATGATCACATTTTTTTTTTCATGATGGAATGTTAGTCTTCTAATCATGAAAAGCAAATAGGTGTTTTCCTTTGAACACTAGAACTATAAAGGATTATGAGTAATATATGGATATTGATGGCATTATTCTTTTGGAAGATTCATGAAGAAAATGTTAACACTTTATGGTCTCTACATCATTCTAAACTTCATTTTTTTAATGATTTTCTTGAACAATATGAATAACGGACCCTAAAATTAGCCTAATTCAAGTAAAATATACTACATTCTAAATTACTCAACTAAATCTTAGTATTAGAATAATCATCCGCACACCCAATAAATTAAACATCTGATATATTCA
This sequence comes from Arachis stenosperma, assembly GCF_014773155.1. Lineage (NCBI taxonomy): Eukaryota > Viridiplantae > Streptophyta > Magnoliopsida > Fabales > Fabaceae > Arachis > Arachis stenosperma. The sequence goes on from NC_080385.1 coordinate 346,345, forward strand.
TTGTTCACATTATTTAATATTTTCATTAGCTACCTATACTTTACTTTTTTTGAAATAACATTGCCAATGATATTCCATAATTTCATTCAATAAAAATTAGTCATCAATGTATATATTATTTCACATAATTTTTTTACTAAATAATTCATAAAAAAAGTAAGCGAATAATCAAATTTGTTTATAAGATATCAAATATATATTTTTATAGACATTAATTTATTAATAATTAATTTTTTATGTACACATAATATAATTATTTAATTATTATTAATATACTACTGATTATGTATAGAAAGACCTATCAAAAGACTATTAAAATTAAGTATTTTTAGTAAAAAAAAATAATTAATTTTGGTTTAAATATAAAATAAATATAAAAAATATTAATCATTTAACATTTGTGATATGATTTTTGATTACTATGTTGGCTTATATGAAGTTTGGTTGATGCATCAAAATAATTCTCCCTTCTTCAATCTAAGATGATAAATTTAATCTCAAAATCAAATAAAGATCTTTTAAAACTTATAGATATTTTATTACCAAATTTTATTTTCCTAAAAAATTTTTCTATAATATTTTCAAATTAGGAATTTAGTTCATAAGATTCATGTACCAACTAAAAGGGAAAAAAATTATAGGATTCATTTATATTTTTTCAGGTTTCTAGACACAATATTTTATTCCTATCCATTTAAAACATATTGTATATATCTTTGTCAATCTTAAAAATTACTTTTAATTAGTGTCTATAAATATATATTATTTTGATTTGATTTAGTTTTAATTCCTACAGATTTTTTCTTTAGTTATTAAATTTGACTCGCTATTATATCTTAATTATTTACTTATGATAACAAAAATTAAAAATTAAAAATTTTTATATTCTTAAGAAGAAAATAAATACTTTAAAATAATTAAAATTCAAAACCACGATGAATCAAAAGAGGGAAATAGAGATAAACATAACACACAAAAAATGATAAAATAAAAAATGATCTATATATTGTGATCCCTTTTTTCTTCTCTTTGATTTGTTTCTTATTTTAAGCTTAATAAATAATAATTAATAATTAATTAATTAATCAATTAATTGAAATTGAATGGAATCTGATTCTTCATCCTCATCCAGGGGCCACGGCGGAACAAAGCAGTCTCCACCATCCCAATTCTCATTCCTCTCTCTTTCTCTCTCTCTCTCTCTGCAACATTTGATTCTGTATTCTATATTCCATCATTCTAATCCATTCTTCTCTGCACTCAAAAACCCTTTTTTTTAGCTCTTCACATCGTTCTAATGAACACTCATTAAACCCTTCAAAAACCTCTTTTTGTATCTTCTGCCAATCCAAAAGGTAAAGTTGAACTCTTTTTGATAAGAATCGTGGTTCATTTCAGTTCAGTTTAGATTTTTTCGGGTTTTTCAGTTCCATGGAAGCACTATTGTGGAGCTGCGGTTTCATCCCCAAAACCCAAACGAAGCTCAACTTATCTCCACACTCTTATTCACTTCCCCGCACTCATTCTTGTTCAATAACCAATCCACCACCTCAATTCCTCAAAATCAAATTCGCCAATCACTCACAGTTTCAGCTTCTTCGTCTCTGTGCTCTCCCCAGTGATCTTCCCACCGAACCCAATGAAGAAGAAGCACTAAACAACAACAACAACATTGGCTTTCTTTCAAACGAAACGGTGCCGTTTTCTGACCCTCAGGTAATCTTTTCTCATATTCTAACATTCAATGTTATGATTTTTTTCAATGTGCAAAGCTATTCTATATAGTTTTCTGGTGTTGCATAATGCATACTCAAATACTAGATAGTTTCTCAGTGGTTAACACTAATCATGTCATAAGAAAATTAGGCCAGTCTTTTTGTTCTATGGTTTATTGTCGATTTCCTAATTCAAAATTTTGTCTTTTGTGTCCGAAGATTTGGAGTAAAGCACCACATAGGTTGATTTCCCAATCGTGTTGTTTGAAAAATTCAAACATTATTGGTTTCGCGAAACTGGTGCTTTGTCTGAATTTTTGGCTCATACTGCTGCTCAAAATTGCCCTGCACATTCATCAAGTAAATGAAGTAATGCATAGTGTTACCATTGCTCTGGCTGATGTATGATCTCATGTATTTGCTTATATGTTGGTGTTAGTGTGTTGAGTTTGAATTGTTACGTCGTGCGTCGTGCATCCAAATATGACTGTGTGTCGGTGAATCAATGTAATGCTAAGCTTATCAATTTTAAGGGTGGTTTTGCTGAATTGTATGTATTCCTACATTCAAGTCTTGTTAGGTTGTGATGTGTTATTGTGTGTGAATGTGTTTTATTCTACTTCACTGTTCATGTGAAGTTGAATGAATAGTGTTTTATCATCGACATTATACTCAGTTGGGTGGCCTTTTGTTCTGAAGGAAAATTTAAGCAATTCCTATAGTATCGACAAAGATAAGGATGAGCCATTACATTCAGACATGCAATGGACAACTATGACTCCAGGATCTGGTGGGGGTTCCAGGGCCGGACTTTTCAGGACACCAATTTCTGGTGGTGTGCAGAGTGCAACCTCAGCTCATGGTTTACCTAGACCGGCCTTAGCAGTACGCAATTTGATGGAGCAGGTAAGGAGGTACTAATGTTGCTGGGGTAGCTTATATGCTAGATTTTATTGTTGTATATTCTTAGAGCTGAATTTTAGAATCAGTTTTATTCACAGTTTCTCTTTATACTTTTCAATTACCTTTTCCTTCTGTCATTTAAGGCCAGATTTGCTCATTTGTGCACTGTAATGTCACGAATGCACCACCGACGAGAAGGATATCCATTTGGTTCCTTGGTTGACTTTGCACCAGATTCGATGGGCCGTAAGTCAACAGTTTTCTACATTAGTTATTTGACACTCACTCATGAATATTTTTTCGCATGTCGATTACAATGCTTGGTTGTTCATGACGGTACAAATAAGGTTGATAGTGGATTAAGGTTTGGAGTTCTACTGCAAGGGAACATGTTTGTTAAGAAAGTTAAATAATTGTAAACTGGGCATGTGATATAAATGGTTCCAATATATTTTTTATCCTCTCTTGGAGAAGATTGGGAGTAGCTTAGGCCTTGTGGTGAGTGAGTTCAATGTTCCTGCTTTAGTTGGAGCATGAAATGCATAAGACTCCAATCTAGTTGATGGTTGTTTGTAGTACTTCATAAGCATGTTTAAAATATGATGAAATAAATTAAAGATTCATAGTCTAACTCAAGATTCTTTCCGTTATTAAAGATTTCTCCTTTGCATAAGCTAAATAGAATGTTTCATTTCTGAAGTTTGTCTTGTGGTTATCTTTGCCATATCTTGTAGGTATATATCAGAATGAATATTTGGACTATTATGGTTTACTTGTTTGTTCATAATGTTTATCTATATAACGTGCTTTATATTCTGGTTTTGCAGACCCAATATTTTCTTTTTCACCTCTTGCAATTCACACAAGGAATTTGTTAGCTGACCCAAGATGCACGCTTGTAGTTCAGGTTTGCAATTTAATATTTCCCAAGAGCATCTTATATTTCTGATTCCTGTTTGCAATTTAATATGTCTCGATCTATGAGTTTTATTGACTCTTAATTTTATAGATACCTGGATGGAGTGGCTTGTCCAATGCAAGGGTGACCATCTTTGGGGATATTTATCCACTTCCAGAAGATCAACAGGTTATTTACTGATTAATTTGATTTTGTGGAGAAGAAATTGTTGAGCTTATTGCAGATTTTTACATAACTGGGTCCAAGCCCGGAGAAAAGAGGAGGAGTGTGTTAGGCCCTCAACAGCCAAATGTAAAATTCTGTTGAATCAGAATGACATAGAGAAGAAAATGTGAACATTTTTAATGAAAAGGCAAAAGAAAAAATTGTACTAGCAAATATGGTTATAGCTAACTGCAATTTGAGGATTATTTGCTCATGGTCTTTCTTTGCACCAATAGGAATGGGCTCATAAGCAGTACATTGCGAAACATCAACAGGGGCCTTCTCAACAATGGGGCAACTTCTACTATTTTAGGATGCAGAGTATAAGGTTTGCTGCTATCTGATTATAGTTCTTTATCAAATTGATACAGTTGCAGCCATTGCCGAGTGTTATCGAACAAAATCTCCGCGCATATATTTTTCGGGGCATTCTACCTGACTTTGCTTTTATATATTTTGACAAGAGTTTTTTGTTTTGTTTGTGTTTTTGGGTTGAATTATAAATCATTCTTATTTTGGATGTCTGGTGAAAGATGTCTTTTTGTTGTTACCTTTGAAAGCTTCCACAATATATATATAGCACTTGCATACAATAACATAAATGTGGAATTGGGAATAATTGGTTCCTCGTCAATGGCAGTGACATATATTTCATTGGAGGCTTTGGTACTGTTGCTTGGGTGGATGTAAAGGAATATGAGACCCTTCAACCTGATAAGATCGCAGTTGATGGTGGTGAACAGAATCTAAAGGTAAACTTTTCTGAAACCTTACTCATGGAATAAAAGGATATATAAAATCTCATTTTGAAAACATTTTTAATGTTCTTCAAAATAGTTTGTCTATTTTGCCCCACTATAACAACTTTACCAGACATTGATATCTTGTCGTGAATCATCATTTCCAAAAATTTTAAACTGTTAGACAAATATACACATATAGTTAACCGTTACATCTTCTCATTGGTTGATTTGGTTTGGTTTTTGAAACAATAGGAACTCAATGCCATCTTCTCAAAGCCCCTAAAGAAGCTTCTATCCAATGATGAGACCGAGGTAGATGATGCCGCACTCATATCTATAGACAGCAAAGGGACTGATATAAGGGTCCGTCAAGGTGCCCAGGTAAGCTTCTTCGACACAACGGTTGGATTAGTTTTCTAAGGCCCTATTTGGTTTCCATATTCATTTTGTGTTTTCTGTTTTTAGAACTTTACAAAGAAATTAGTGAAAACAAGAAACCGAGATTTGATTGTTTTCGCTTTTTCCTTTACAATTCTTTACCATTAGTATTTGTAGCTGCTGCTCTCTAATATTTCAATCTCATTCTATTCAGTTCAACATTCAAAGGATATCATTTGATGAAGGACAAAGTGTAGAAACCTTAGAAGAAGCCAAAGAAGCTCTCCGGAAATTGATACACAGAGGAAAAGTGTACAATTTGCAGAAATGAAAAGAAGAAAGAAAAACATGAAGATGCCTAACATTATCCTCTCCTCTTTCCCAGACAAGATTTGGAACTCTTAGAGTTTTCTAATCTTTGACTTTTTTGGACTTGTTAATTTCATGCCCCGGAAATTGTATTATAATATTATATGCAAAAAGAAAAAAACTGCATGGATTGTGGGTTATAACGCCATTGTCAAACTAGAAACAACATAATCATCTCAGAACTTTAGAAATAATAATAATAATATGCCATTTATTTCTTTTTTATTATTACTAAGATGTTACATATCCTTTGGTTTGTTATTTTATGAAGAATATCGTGTTTTATTTTCTTCTAGAAGTTGATCATCTCATGTTTATCTGAGTTACAGATTCCGCCAAATTTCGTTTTAAGGTTTCTTAAATTAAAAGATTTGAAAAAGTAACATGAACATTATTGGTTGAGACATGAGCGTCAATTGTCAAAATAGAATCTTATCTCAAAGTAGATATATCAAAGCCCTTTTATTTAGTTAAAATTTAATTCAAAGACGCTACATATTATTTTGTAGTTTAATGTCCAAATTTCCAATTATCAATGTTGTGTTCTCTGCATACCATGTCACCATGTCATCATCTAATGACTTGAAACTTCCAACCAAAATTTTATTGAATGTTTTTATGACAGAAACAACTTAATTTGTAATAGTAGTTGGCATCATTGAAAACGTTAATATTTATTTTATAATTATTTTCTCATAGATTTCTAACAAGATTCAAATAGATATAATAGAATAGAGAGTATAAAACTATAGATAGAAGGAATGTGCATTAAGTGCTATTGATGGATAGCTTCTAAGTTCTACTCTCAAGTTGCAACAATACTAGAGACTATATAGTAAAATTGACATGAACTAATCCTATTCATAAAATTGACAATTACACTATGATCTTGCAAGTGTGTTCTGTATCTTTTTTTTTTCTTTCTTTCTATCTAAGTAATTCTTTTTGGGTGTTAAAGATGAATTCTATTATATATGTTGTCTTAGTCCAAGTAACGTGACATGGCAAATAGGCAGAAAATGGTAGAAAACGCAAGCTAAAGCTTGTTGAAACAAGGGGCTCTAGTCTCATCATTTCACAAAAGCAGACAAAGAAAATGGGCACCACACTTATCTGTCCACAATATCAATCTCTTTCCTTTCCCATCCTTTTTTACCATTTCTCTTCTCTTCCCCTCAACACATAATAACTCATGTCACATTATTACTATTACTATTACTATTATTCTTATCCAATACGAACAAACAAAAAACACATATTTTCACCACTTATCATATGAAAAAGGATGTTACTCACTTACTTGTATACATTGTGTGTGTGGATTTACTGTGAAATCATCAATTTTTGTGTGTTTTTTACATATTTTTTTTTTAGTTTCTTTCTAAACTCACTTGTTATAACTTTAATTAGCTTCAGTCAAATTAGCTGAATTCTTGGTAATGTAAGCATGGGAAATGGAATTTTATTTATCTAAGTTTTGATGAAGAAGAAGCCAAGTACTTCAAACTAACCCTGCCTTCATTTTTTGTCTCTCTGGCTTCTTCCCAACACAAGCCAAACTAACATGCTTGTTTGTTGCAAAGAGTCATAACCATAGATCCATACAACAAAGTAAGAGAGCTTCTATTACCATGGAAGAAGCCAGTGCTAGTGGAAACCATAGTTATAGTGGATCACCAATAACCAACATAGCACAGGACCACCTCTTAACTATTCTTCTCCTCCTCCCCATAGATGCAATTTTCTCACTTTCCATGACCTGTAAGAGGCTCAGAGCTATAACTTCCTCTGATACCCTTTGGAAATATCTTTGCAAAAGGGACTTAGGTTCTTCATGTGTTGATGCACTCATCAATTCTAATTCTTCTTCTTCTTCTTCCTCTTCCATTCACAACAATAACCATCATAACAACCACCATCAGTTTTCATGGATGAGGCTCTACAAGCAAGTCTACAAGATGGATTCTGTTACTTGCCATAGATTTTCTGAGCCACAACATGGTCAATTGGATTTTCCAAGTGCTAGAGCCTCTCACTCTCTCAACTTTGTATCCAATTGTTTAGTTTTGTTTGGTGGTGGATGTGAGGGAGGTTAGTATTTCTGTAATTCTATTCTTATTCATAAGGTCCAAATTCAATGTTCTTTTTCTTGGTTCTTACTTATTATGTGCATGTTGATCAAAAACATTGACATGGCTTCTTGTTTCCCACAAATGATTATTAGTAATAATACTAAGTATCATATCATATTTGTGTTTTTTGGTTGTTCCCTTATATTCTGAGACAGAGAGACAAGTCCTTTCCCCACAAGAAAGGGAAAGTGAGTAGAATAGGAAAATATTGAAAGGAATTTGGAATCACATGGCCTTACTATTATGCCATATGTAGAAGGGACATGATAGTTGCTTAGGTCATTGAGTAACCAAGATTATATGAAAGAATGAAGTGAATTCCTACTTGTTTTAATGCCATGCTTGACTTGATTATCAGAAACCCATAGTATATATTCCACTATTATATTAGATTGTGATTAGCAAGCATGTCAAGTAAACTAATCTAGGAGACTTTCAACTTGACCTTAACAAAGAGCTCATGAAGCTTAAACTGTCCCACTTAACTCATTTGCTATGTCTGACTTCTCTTGAGGATAATCAGATATATAGGACAAATGAGAAAATCACTTCTCACTATGTCATGATCGGTTTAGGATATAGTTTCTGCATACTCACAATCATGCTGAGTTTCTGTATAACAGAAAGTTTCTATATCTGCAGAAATTTAACTAACTTCTAACCTTTTGGTATCTGTGTTGTCTGCTTTTCTATATTGGTTTTTAGGACGACATCTAGATGACACATGGGTGGCATATATTGGTAACGATTTCCGGAGTATGCTGAGATGGCAAGCAGTGAATTCAACAAGTCCAAGTGGGAGATTTGGTCATACATGTGTGGAAATGGGTGATTTCCTTGTTCTCTTTGGAGGAATCAATGACCGTGGCAACCGGCAAAATGATACATGGGTGGGGCAAGTTACATACAATGAGAACCATAGTGTTGCATTCTCCTGGAAGATGCTTGATGTTGGAGCAGTTGCTCCACCACCAAGAGGGGCTCATGCTGCTTGTAGTATAGATGACAAGAGAATGCTAATCCATGGTGGAATTGGCCTTCATGGCCTCCGGTTGGGTGACACATGGGTCTTGGAGTTCTCAGATAGCCGCTGCTTTGGCACATGGCATCAGATTGTAGCTCAACCATCGCCTGCACCTCGATCCGGCCACACACTGACTTGCATTGGACAAAGTAGGACAATTCTGTTTGGTGGCAGAGGCCTAGGCTATGAGGTTCTTGGTGATGTATGGATGTTGGATACATGCCAAGGATATCTAAAGTGGGTTCCAATACTATATGATCTGCAGGGCATACCACATAGTGTTTCGCTTCCGCGAGTTGGACACACAGCTACCATGGTTTTGGGGGGTAGGTTGCTAATCTATGGAGGAGAAGACTCATACAGACACAGAAAAAATGATTTCTGGGTTTTGGATGTAAGTGCTATTCCTTGCACAAGTATGCAGCATTCTACAATGAGCTCATCTAAGAGAGTTAAAGACAAAAATATGTGGAAAAGGTGGAGGTCAAGCGGGTATGAACCCTTGTGTAGATCATTTCACCGTGCTTGCGTAGATCATTCGGGGCGTTTTCTGTATGTGTTCGGTGGAATGGTGGATGGTTTTCTTCAGCCTGCTGAACCCTCTGGACTCAGGTTTGATAGAGAACTCTTTCTTGTGGAGCTTGTGCTTCAACTTAGGGACTAGGGATGCAATGTGTATATGGTGTAATCTTATGTGCAGTAGTATCTACCAGTTACATGCCATAAGCTTATGACACTGCTGGTGTTATTGTATCAGAGATTGTAAATAACAGCTCCGTTGCTCAGCCAGTGTCAAAAGTATTCTGTGAATTGTAACTACTAATTAAGGAAGTAATGGTGTGAATAAAGATTAGAAGAACTTAAAAAGGTGTATGATGATTAACTTTATTTCAAGTGTAAATTACATTGATTTATAAGAGCATGCACTAATCAGAGATTTTAGTTAGGTAATACTCCATAACTTCCCTTATAAGTAAAGGTTTCAACTTTCAAGTAAAACTAGGTGTTAAGGCAACAAGAAGCTTAGACACCTAAATAGGTGTCTCGGTAATATTTACTTGAATGTTCGGTGTCTTTAAACTCAAAACTATACTATATAAGTGAAAGGTATACAAAAGCCGAAAAGGTAAAAATTCTGAATAAAAAAAAAATAGGACTCTTAAAAACTATATTGTTGAATGAATTACAGTTACTTTCTAGGTGAATTACAACAATGAATATTCCAGTGACAAAGAATGTGTGTAATATTTTGGGCTCTCAGCTTCTGCTGCAATTTGTGATCAGTAAGAGGATACTAAAGGTTTCCCCAGCAAGTGATCACACATTTAATTTTAATTTTGTTCTATACATCTCTCCAATGACTTTCTTCGGTGATGGATCATCAGGTCCTTTATCTCTCTGTCCTGAGGTGAAATACAAATAACCATTCCAAAATCCAACTAGAGTGGTTTTCACTCGGAATGGCAATTTCCCAATCACTGACCACTTCTGCAAAATCAACAACAATGGAAATAAACAATCAGTTACAACTAAAAATTGATGCTCCTACTTGTAATTGATTGTATTGTTATTTGCCTTCATTGTAGAATGCATATTCCCTCTATTCACGGATAATTTTGATATGACTAAAACAACAATCGGGTATTTGTTGACATATGAATGAGAAGTTTGATATCAGAATGTAAAAGGATCCACGCAAGTTATTGAATATGAACAAGTATGCATCAATATAGAAAAAAAAGTTCATAAGTTTCTGTAAAAGAGAAGTCCGTACCAAAGTATTCAAATTAAATTGGAATACTTCTCCATTTAAAACCATCTTCTTGGTTACAGGGTGCTTCTCTGTTGTGCCTCCAGAAATGACAATGGAGTTGTTTACAACCACCCAAGCAAATTCAATATGCGAGTTTGGTTTTGGCATTGATGGTAACGTTTTCCATTTCATCTCATCATCCAACATGTAAACATCACCATAGACTACCTGGCATGAAATGGCAATAAACAGTGAGTGGTAGAGAGTGCCAAGGTATTTAAAAGAACATAAATTTAAGAAATAAAAACCAGAATCGAAAATACATAAATTCAATATCTGCCTCATAGAAATATAGAATTCATGTCAAGGAGAACGATGTGTAGTGGTTATGACAATATTATCAGATCCACTAATAATAACAACTTTACCTCTAGCCTGCGTGAGCACTTAAAAATAGGTGACCCTGGTTTGGCCATAAAATCACCTTCTTGACCACCAATAACATAAAGCCGGTCATCAACCACAACACAAGACCTAAAAGAATATAAAAAACAATTAATAAACTGCACACAGTTGCATTCACACAAGAAAAATTCATATCTGTAAACCCTGATGTTATATGTGCATTGGATTCAAATGACATTCCCGTCATTTTTAACATCTAAAGTTTGCATGTTGGACAGTCCACAAACCTGTGAGGGCCTCCACGAGGAATGGGTATCTCACTTCTCCATTCTTTTTCTAACGGTTTTCCATCCTTCACAGCAAGACTCCAATGTTCTAATCCAGGTGTATGTCGATTTTCCTTACTGCCACCCATCACATGCAGTCTACCCCTCCAAAGTTGAGTTGCTGGCGCATATCTGTATATAATAATGTCAATGAACATGAGTACTCAATAACACTTACGACACTTTAAGATTCAGGGACTTAGCATTGGCATTTTCTTTCTCAATGGCAAACCTATAAAGTGCAAAATATAATGGCTCTACCTTTCTCAGAGGATGCATAAAGGACTACAGTATCAGAGAAATTATCTAGAATATTAAATTTTGCACAACAATTCGAAACATGCTAATTTCAAAGAAAGACTAGCAAGAAATGATAAAAGTGTAACAGTTCCACATGGTAGATACCTAGGGACAGGCAAGGGAGGCATATCCCTCCATTTCCTTGTTTTAGTGTCCAGCACAAATGTATGAGCCGTAGGACCTCTACACTGCGGTCCATACTGTCCAGTAACAATATATATGTATCTTCCATCCGTCACCATCCCCAAATGTGAGTGTGCCATTTCTTTTGGCATGGCAAAACTTTCTCCCCAAGTATTCGTGGTAAAATTATACACATCAACATGTGAATGTACCTGAAAAGTATGAACAATCAAAACATTTAGGCATACAAATCAGTAATGCCAACTATAGCCTGATCATAAAAATGCTAAAGCAACTTTGTGCATCAATGCTTGAACTTTGAATGATGTAATCAGGACCCTAAAAAAGCCTCCTTTTTCCCTATCTAATATGAAGCTCCATCCAACTAACTAACAAACTACAACAATTGCAAGTAACTAACTAAAGTGCCAGCTCATCAAATTCTGTTAAGTGAATCTAACTGTAAATACTACAACTGAAAAAGAAAGTAAGTAAACAAAGCAAGGCCACATTCGTTGAATTCAAGTAAAAAAAGAAAAGAATGTTTACAAGATCAATGGTGCCGTAGCCAGCGAAGACGAAGAGAAGATCGTTGATCTGAATAGCGGCGCCGTCGAGACGAGGAACAGGAGCGGAAGCCATCTTCTGCCACTTCAATTGAGGAGCTGGCAAATCGGCGTAAGCCGCGGCCAGCACTCTTCCTTCTCCTCCAAAAGAAGAAGCAGCATCATTCTTGTGATTTGCTATAGTAATGTTGGTGGTGGTGGGAACAATGAAATGGGAGGAGGAGGAAGAAGAAGAAGCAGAAGAAGAGAGCCAAAGGAAGTTGGCGACGAGGGCGAAACCTAAGAGGCCGACGCAGATAACAACGAGCTTGGCCGATCCAACCTTCACCGACGAAGCCCGAACCATAACTAACTAACTAACTAACTAACCATTCGCATCGAGATTTCAGATCTGTTATGATTGTTTTGGGGATTCAGACTGTGTTGCATAAACCATTTTACCAGCACGCGGTTTTCATCTCCAACATAGATTCCAATCTGTCAATCTTAGTGCTTTATTCATTCGACCGGCAGAAATAAATTTATGAAGATTTATATTTTGGACAAATTATTTTTTAAAAAAATAAAAAATATTAATAAAATTTTTTAAAATTATAGATATAAATATGATACATTATTTTTAAATTAGTCCCTATAATTAAAATTAAAAGTTTTGTAAATTTTTTATTATTTTACTCATATATTTAAATCTTTTTGTGCCAACATAAATGCATAGTTAAAACTTAAAAATAGATGAAAGTAAAATATTAAAAATAAAAGTATTATATCAAATATCTTTTATAGTTAATTTTTAGGACAAATGATCATAATAAATCAATTAAAAATAAAATTTACTGGATTATAATTTTTGGAAATTGTATACGCAAATACATCTTTTATATAATTATAAAAATTGCGACAAAAGTCTTACGGATTAGTTATGCACGTAAATCGCTACACTTTTCCAATGGTTTCTTTATTAGAGAGAAATAACGATTTACGTGCATGACTAATCTGCGGACCTTTATGGCGATTTTATAGTTATATAAAAGATACATTTACGTATGCAATCTCTTAAAGTTGTCATCTGATAAAATTGAATTCCAATTGATTTATTTTGATAACTTGTCATAAATTTTAGATGTTTAAATTTTAAATTTTTTCATAGTTTCTTCTGGAATTATATATTAAAAACTAAATAAAACCATTTAAATTTTGTATATTTAAATTTTACAGATTTTAATTTTTTTTATGATTTTAGATGTTTTATTTTGATAAATTTTAAATATTTTTTAATTATTTTTTTTGTTTTAATTTTTGTTATAAAATTGACTAATTTATTAAAATGTTGGCTAAAAAAGGCATTGGTTTCATAGACTTTTTCATTCGGCAACTCTAATCCACCACACACTGCAACAACTCAATGCATAAAGAAAAGATCTGAAACACTTGAAAGCTTGTATTATATTTAGCAAGTTAGCATAATCACAATATGCTCATACATACATGTAAGAAACTAAATTTTCACATGCATCATCAAACATAACCAAAGTTTACAACCCCTAGAAGAAAAAGCCTTAAAGCTATACAACAACTATAAAATGGAATCATAAAAGCACACAAATTTGTCATCTTAATCAATAATAATTCTATAAAAGAGTGTATATATATTTATCCCACCACCACTAATAATAGAGGGTAAAAGAATACTTTTCTTCTAAGAACACCAATTAGATGATTCTGCAGTAACTTCCTTCTCAATTCACAAACTGTTAAACTGGTATGACATCGGTTTTCGACGTGTCTTCACATCTTAGAACGATGCCCTCGAGGCTAGCCGGGAAGATGCACCTGGCCCATTGGCAACCGGTAGTTATCGGCTCCGGCGGAGGAACAATCATAAGCACATTCTCATTCCTCTGCACAACCCCCATCACGCTTACCGTGCTACCTTCTTTGATGTATCTGAATACAAATATTTGAGTTTAGATTCAATAGGTACAACCAACCATGTCTTAACACAAAAGAAAAGTTTTTTACCCTTCTTCCAGGCGCATGATCCGGTCATCGCTTGAAAGATTTCGCTCTCCCAACCAACGGAGGAACTCCGGAGACAGTTCTTCTTTGGTTGGATTTACATTGATGAGAACCGAGTCATCGACGTAAGGGGTCACCCTTGCTCCGTGCCCCGTCTTAACCAGTGCTCTTAAACCAGATTGGAAATCCGAGATGTAAAAGTCAACCACACGCCTCTATCACATGTCACATGACATACACAGATATTCCAGTCAAAAAGGTGAAAACAAAGTAATGTGTGACTCTTTTAGATTCAACACATGATATTAATGATACAAAAGTGGCTTGAATAACAATTCAAGAGAATCCAAATATTAAGTTAACCCTGTATTATAACATAAACTTCTCAATTAACAATGTCTTGGTTAGGCTTAAACCAAGTAAACATAGTCAAAACAGAATACTATAAACAGATCAGTAAATATGATCTTACCAATATCAGTTTCAACTTTCAAAGCAATTAGAATCACTCAATAAGGGAGAGAAAAATACCACAACTGAAAAACCAATGCCTTACTCATCCTGAAGCATGATAATCTCAATAATTTAAAAACAATAATTAAAAAATATATTTTATATCACAAGGAGAAGAGAAATATGGATTTGATGCCATGCCGATTAAGGCCTGAAAAGGACAAAAATTGTGTAAGCCAACAAAGTATTTAAATCCCATCATAACTAACCCAAATGATATTTTTTTAGTAACTCACTTCAAGCAATCTAAGGCCCCAGGTAAACCGGCGGTGTGTAGGATTGGCAGCTTTTGAGTCCCATCCTCGATACTCGTACAAACTTGTCGAGGTATATACACATCTAGGGACTTTCTGGAAGGATGACTCAAGAGGCACATTGCCGCAGGTAACAACCTTCATGTTTCATAGCCAAATGTATTTGATTACTATCACTTCAAGCATATTATAATAGAAAATATATGAACAAGATAAACTAATCAATGCACATTCACATAAATGGATGAAGTGAACAAGAAAAACATATACTACTTTGGGAAAAATGAGAAATGGGTGAAGTAGAATAGTTATGTTGTCATATTGACACAAGAAATTCATCAAAGCACCCTAACATGGAACATAAAACAAAATGCTCTCATCTAAATATCATCCAAAACTCGTTCAATGAAAAGAATTGGATTGTTTCGAACAGGTGAAAAGACTGAATGAAAGGCTTTCCATACATAATACATTCCTCTAGTTTTCACTATTAATATGCATATTTACCGACATCTTACAAGTTAGTAGATTACATAAGTTCAAGTAATGCTATTTCCTAGGAGTATAATGATAGCCACAGCCGTCATGCAATTTCTAATGACTGAGAAATTAATTGGGTTCACAACCAAATATCCTTGTTATTAAACATTCACAACTTTAAGAACCACTGTTTGACTAGGAGAAAAGCTAAAAATACTTGAAAATCAGGTTAAGCCTAATTTATTAAAAGCAATATCAGAAAGGAATATATACACATAACACAAGAAGACACAATTTCCAGGACTAGCTAGGGAAAGAAGCAAAGCATACCCCGGAAACTTTCACAAATTGTCCATTTTTAGCAGTTCTGAGCTCGGAGTCCGGATAGTGAGCGATGAAACCCATAATAGCTCTTCTTCCCCAAAAAGTATTCCAAGTGAAAGATGCAATAACTAAGCAAAAGAGAACCACAACCACAATAAGGAGGGTTGCATTGCTTACAGCTCCAAGAATAAAACCGCCAGCAATGAAACCCATCACAAAAAGCAGAATTAATAACCATAACATCGCCTTTGGAAAGTTCCTCCTGAAGGAATACTCATCACCTTGACTGAGAACCGTCACAGCTTGATTGTTAACTACAGCAGAACCTTGCATCTTCATGGAACCCGTCGCATCCAAAGGACCAGAGACTTTCCGAGGGGCCCCGGAAGAGTTTAGAGGGCCAGACGATATAGGCCCAGATGTAATAAGACCTGTCGTTGGAAGAACAGGAGTCAGAGGTCCAGAATTTTGACGCCCAATAGGTGTTACTCCACCTGACTGAGGACCTGAAGATTTTTTAACAGGTTCCCCATGCTTATTCAATGGTCCGGAATTAGATTTCTTTAGCGAAGTTGAACCAGGCATGCCCCCAGAAGTCATTGGACCTGAAGTATAGGCTGCCCGAGCAGCAGAATTGGGCTGGATTGGTCCAGAATGTGAACTGGCTCCTCCAAATGACCCCGTCCGAGTAGGAGCACCAGTTATTGGTCCAGATTTCCGAGATTTGGAGCCATCAACTGGGATGTCAAACATTTTTCCCAATTCTCCTGACTTTTTTATGTCTCCACCAGTATATGGCATAGCCGTTGAGGTCATAGTTGGAGTCCTTTCTTTAGGCTGCTCCGGCCGGCCTGATACATAGAGGCCATTGCTGAGCTGATGAGATGGAATTCTGGAGCCCATCTGGAAGACGGTCTCTCAAGAACTCACACACAACAGTGTTACTGGAAGTTGGTGCCGAACAAGACAAGTCAATATGTCAACGAAATCCTGAAAGTTCAACCAATAAAATAATGTTAATAGCAAGAAGGATTAAGTATAATTCAACCAAAACCATTAGCTTGCAACAAGTTTTAATGCTTCATAATGGAAAGGTTACGAAACACGGCAATGTAAACTGATAAAAAAAAAAGCCAACAGACAAATGAAGTTCATAAACATCATGATAGGAGCACAGCATAATGCACGAGGGATGATTACATCACTCAAGGGAATGCATAGCATTCTACGTGTCATAGGCAACAAAAAAACATGAATGAACAATTCTCTCACATAAAAGCAAGCAAATTAAACAAGTGCTTGCATCGGAGAAACAGCGTATAATTAAGTAAGAGCAACTAAAGTATATGATATTCAACTTCCTAGCACCTTCAAAACATGTACTCACATACCAAGCTCCCCCATGGCATTAGCATAAGATCAATGCATCAACAGAATGAATAAGAAGCACCCAAGAATATACATAATACATTTTCATTATGAGAATATACACAATGGATTCATAAATCAGTACACACCTACAAAATAGAGCACTTATGCACATCTATAAGCACACCACTCCATCAGTGTTTATTTATCAGAAGCCACCCCAAAACTTACATGCATCGTCAATCGAAAACTACACCACATTTAGATTATTTAAAAAAAATGAAGGTGGGAATACTAAAACAAGTTTTTTATATACAGACAAGATCCCACTAGTAGAACAATTTTTTGAGGCACCAACAAATAAATTAAAATAAGCACCAAGGAACCTAAAGTCCGGAGCTATGTCTACTATGACATTGTTGTGGTACATCTTTTTCCCACAAAATCCTACAATATGTGAAAAGACCAACATCACACAACATCAGCATCCAAGAGAGTTGAAATGTTGAATATGACAACCCTATGTAAAGACAAAAGTCAAGCTTCTATTTTTCCAAGCTTGTGCCAATCTGTAAACCCGGAAACAAGACACCATGGATCCATTTATTCCAAATTTATATGGAATAAGTAAACCCTTTAGCCCTAAAATATTTTTTAATTCTAACTTGGCATTTAATTTTGGTAGAATAATGGATACCCCCAGAATTGAAAAATAAAAAACAAATATATTATAAAGGGGAAAAATAGAGAAAAGAAGCTTCCACTGCCATTTTCGCCATGAATCAAGCAGAAAAATCAGCACATAATATTATAAAATTGAATAAAACGAAAATTTTGAAGAAAAAATTAACTACTAATAATAACTCATAAAGAGCACTGGAATCAAGCACATTGAACCCTATAAGACAAATTCGAAGCACACATCATTATTTTGAGCAAGAAGAAAGCAAAAGAAGACGATCTAGAAGAAGATTGAGTTAGTGATCCCAAAGGCTTGTATGAGTTCAGTATTACATAAGCAATGTGTCCATAAAAATTCAGACTTTAACAAGAGTTTTGCAGCTCTGAGGCACTTTCTCAACCCAAAAAACAAAATTTTCCAAGAAACAGAAAAAGGGCATGTTCCACATGTAGAAATATTGCAGTAAAGAAGGAAAAATCAAGGGTACCGAAAAGGGAAAAAAGGGGGAATGTGAAGGATCTAACTAAGTGTAAGGAAAATGGAAGAGAATGAGAAGGTTAAAAGAATTGATACCTGAAAGTGAAAGAGTAATTGGAGGTGAAATCTAGAGATTTGTTTGGAGTCAGAGGAGATTGTCCAACCAAATCAACAAGGATTCAAAAAGGGGAAGCAAAAAATCTGAGTGAGTGTGAGTGAGAGTGAGAGTGTGGTGAGTGAGAGAGAGAGAGAGAGAGAGAGAGAGAGTGATGTGTGTGCGTGGTGTTATATATATGTTGGTGAGTCAGAATCACTCAACTCACTCGGAAAATCTAAGGTTGAATATATTGTAGTTTGTAGTGTGTTGTGTTTTGTGTGTGTTTTCTACCAACGAGTCTGAGAGAGAGAGATTGAAGAGAGAGAGCCGCAACAAAATTGTGGCTTGTCTGGTTTCCCAAACTCAAGAAACAATCTTCATTGCAAATAAGAAACGTTTTTTTTGTTACAATATGGGAAATTTCTCGAGGGTAACTTTGTACTTTTACAAAAATAAAACTCAACCTTCTTTGTTTCTTGATCAAAGGAAGGAGTGAGTATAGCTTTTCAGGTTTTTTTTGAATAAATTATTATTTGTAAAGATACAAACGTTGACAAATGTATCCATATAAGAATAAAATGACAATTATACCTATAGAAGATAATTTCTGTGTGCCAAAAATACCTTAATGGACCAATTGTGTAACCAACGTTCGGGTATAATTGTTGTTTTAATCTTATATGAATACATTTGTCAACATCTATATTTTTTTATGGGTACAAATGGTAATTTATTCTTTTTTATAATTAAAGAATATTATGAATTTTAAACGGTTATATATAAAATAATATATTCAATATGTTTGTTATATAACGCGATGATAAATTGATAATATTAAAAAATTTATGATTATAAAATGTTATTTTATTAATCATATTAAATTTAAATATAAATTCGTGTATCGCACGAATTTAATACTAGTATATAAAAAAAGTGAGCAGTTTAAACTTTAAAAGAATAATACTTTAAATTAGTCTATAATAAAAATCTAACCTTTAAAATTATAAAATTTTTAAGAATTGATATTTTTTATTAAATAAACGATAAGAATTTATTTATCTGATTTTTTTTATCAAAATTTTGACGTAAAGATTAATATATTTAATCAAATAAAAAATTAAGAATTAATTTGATAATTAAAATTTACTAAAAACTACATTTTTTGAATAATTTTTTTAGGAACCGATTTGGTATGTTATTCTAAAATAGTGACATAGTTTTATTATATATTGGAGAAAATTTATTGAGATACTATACGTGAATATTTTGGTTATTATTCTTATAGTAGATTTACGGAAAATAATTATAGCTAAAAAGCTTTTATTAGAAAATAGTTATACTTAGATACAAATAAAAAAGTTGGATTTGGATACGTAACTTCAAATTGGAAACTCCCTCTTATCTTTTGCACCAACGTGCATGCCCATTATCATCATTATCATTATTATTGCGTTCTTTAAATTTATACAAGATAGTTAAATCATTAATTATTATTATTATTATTTTATATTTTAATATATTGAATACATCCAAAATTTAAAATCTCTTCCTATTGTTATGTTTTTAAAATATATTCTTAAAATGCAAGATAATTAAATTATTATTATTATTATTATTATTATTATTATTATTATTATTATTGCCTGCCTTTCTCTTTAGCATCCACCACATTTCAAAGAATCAAGACCAACTAAACGAACATACTCATATGGCTGCAATCATTGTCTATTTTATATTCTAGATTTTTAGTATTTCAAACTAAACATAAAAATACAAAAAAAAATTGAATAATGACAAAAAAAAAAGAAGGGAAACTTACTTTAGTAATTAATAAACTAATAATACTAATTTCTGTAATCTTCTATTCATGTTAATGAAGTTTATATATCATTGGGTAAAAAGAACAATGATACTGATTTATATGGCTCAATCATTCATTTGATCAACAAGAATTGAACACAGGAATTCAAGCCTTCAAGCTTCTATTTTGTTTAATTTCATTAATAAATAAATAAAGGCCATGCCTAATACAATTACAACATATCAATTCTAATAATACAAGAGCCTAAGCCTATAATATGAATCCAAGCTTCTTTTATACAACTTTTAACTCTTTTAGCCATTGAGTATGCAGAGGGCATGGATCTGGCTTGCTTTGTGCCTTGGCTTTCTCAGAAAGAGAGTAAAACCAACCATTTCTCCATTTGAACTGCAGCCATAGAAAACATTGTTGTGAGTTAGTTAGTAACCTTAGTGTGTAAATAATAGTTAGTGACACTCAAATGTGTTGTAATCATTTGAATAAAGCTTAGTTTTTGCTGAGTTTTTCACTTCATGACTGACTCAAAGGAAGGATAGTTGTGTTGTATATCACACATTCTAGCAAAGTGGTACTAGAGTTCTATATAGGGTGAATTGCAGTTTATCCGCCTAAACTTTACATACTCTGCATTTTAGCTCCTAAAAGTTAAAAATGTGCCTTCACCCAAATTACATGCAAGATAGCCCTTAAACTTAGTATTTGTGGAAATCAATGCCCTAAACTTTTCTAAGTATGCAACTTTGACACATTGAACTTTGTTTACGATGGATGGAGAAATTGTCAACAGGGTAAAGCTGTGCATGAAAAAATTCAAGGGATGATTTACATATTTTTTTAAGTTTTTTTTTTTTGTTTGATAAGTATGTTTTTAAAGTTTATGAGATAAAGGATACATGGCAGAAAGTTTAGGGAGGTGACAAGTGTATTACCCTTACATTATCCAAAAAACAAATGTAATACGCCTTTGGTACGAACTGAATATCAATTCAATTAGTTATATTATACCTCCTTAACTGCCGTGGGAAAGTGGGCAACAGCCCGAGAATATGCACATAAGCGGTCTTCCATGGCTTCTTCAAATGTTAATCCTTTTTCATTTGCTGCAGCTGATGCTAATTCTGCTACAAGGCTAGAAAACTGAAAGTGTAGATATCAAAGTCAGTGCTGATTGTATACTTTTTCAGTTCAATACATCATACATATTAGCTCAAAATATTCACTATTTTTTTTTACTACTCTTGTTTTATTTGTGTGGGAACGTGGCCTGCCTTTTATGCCACAATTTTTAGGTAAATCTAAAAACACAGTTCTTATGCATATTTATTTGTAGCTCTAGAATTTCATATGATGGTGCAAAGTAGCACGCTGTTCGGCATCAGCAAATCCATTATGGACACAAACTCTTAGACTCCACGACAAACCCAAAATCATAAATCTATTTCTCTTTCTTTCCTTTTTTACAAAATTTACACTGATTGCAATCACCAACTAGCTGATTTTGATGAACAACTACATAGTTTTATTCTACATGTGCTAAGACTCTCAAAATTCATAATCAACAGTTTTTAATGATTAAATTAATTAGAAAAAGTTTGAGAAAATATCAATTGCAAAACTTACTTCAGAGCCTAAGATCCTGTGTTCCATTCTCATCCCCTGCCCTTTATTATCTTTGGTTAAAACATATCATAAATAAATAAATAACTTACTTCAGAGCGGAATTCCTTCTCCACGACACCTACAGAAATGCCACCATGACGTGCTCCAACAAGCATGACCGAGCAAATCCATATTAGCTTCTCTAACATCTGTTTCTCAAATGCTTCCTTGCCAAGAACCTGGCTTTTGAGACAAAGATCAGCATCTGATATTTCATCACACTATCAAATGTGCAAATATTTCGTTTTAATTTCAATCTTTAAGAAAACGAACCAACCAACCAAAGTTAGCAGGAGAAAAAAAAGCTTAACCCAACCAAAATTATAATATAATACATGATAATTGAACAAGAGACGCCTCAAACTTAAACTCATGATGAATACCATGCAAGAGAGGCCTCCAGCATGTAACCTTTCAGCTACGGCAGAAGCCCACTTGCCATATGCAGCTGTCAATCCTTCGGGGTTGGTATCGGTCTTGCCATCAATCGGCGTCTCTCCAAGCTTTGAAATAGCAAAATATGCCAACACCTGGTTAGCATCACTCAACCCTTTGCTCTCAAGCCATGGCTCAATCATCCCATTCTGGAAAAACACCAAATCTGCTCCACCATCATCAACCCATCAATCCACATGATGAAAACCATCATCAAAGCACAAGCAAGCAAAAAAAAACCAACATTGCGAAAGAAAATAAAACAGGAAAAGTAACATCCTTAATACATAACAAAAAGTTAGACTTCAAGGGTGCGTTTAGTAGCTGGAACATAATACAAATAGTTGGTGTGCATCTACAAAAACAGGGACACAAAGCTTCTGCATTGCTACAATCATCAAACACTTGGTGTGCATATCAATGTCCAATTTCAATGTAACTCAAATAACCAAATGGTGAAGCGTGAAAGACTGAAAGGATAAAACTTTACCATTCCATCTAGAAGGGGGAGTGGATTGAAGAACAGCTTCAAGGTCATCGTTCCTAGTGCAGACCAAAATGGGTCCTTGGAAGTCGAAAGGAACAGATTCCCCTCTCCGTACGAGGATGTCTTGGCCGGTGCCCATGTCCAGCAAGGCCCTGCCGACCCTTCCTCCGCCCACTATGACGGCGGGAGCCACCTTTGTGATGGTGGTGGTGGCGGGAATCCGAGATGCCATGGTGGCGCAGATTCTGAATCTGAAGGGTGTTGATGGTTTTGAAGTGAAGGAAGAAAGTGGATGGGTGAGAGCGGAGAAAGAGCGTGAAGTGGCCATAGCTAAAAGCTAAAAGCTATTAACTACTTAACTCTGTAGTAAACAATTAAGATTCTTATGATTATATATATATATTTTTTTATTTGATTAATTATTATTATTATTCTTATTGTTGTGTGATTTATATAATCTAGTCATAGCAGAAAAGAGTAGTAGTCACTGTAAAAGTGTTTTGTTTTGTTTGGTTTTGAGAGGAATAGAGAGTTCCATTTGTCACTATTATGATTTAGGAGCCAGACACTTACAATATTTATATATATTACTTATTTTTTTTATTATATTAATATATATTTTATTTATTTAGTTGTTGAAACTATATTATTTCCTGAAAATAAAAAATAATAGTCTGTTATTTGTAAACGGATGAGAGAATAATTTTTTTTTATTTTTAGGAAATTTAGTAATTAATAAAAGGACTTAGTTAGTAATTAGTAAAAATTTGGATCTTCTAAATTTTAAATTTTTATTTTAGAATGTAAAGTGTGATCTTCTACCCTTGAATGGTTTCTCTCTTATATTTATTTTTAGTCTCACTTATGAAATAAATAATGAGAGATCACACTTTATTCTCAATTCAAAATTTTAAGGATCCGAATTTAATTAGTAAAGGTAAAAAAATTTTTAAGTATTGTTAAATGTATGTTATGCATTTATTAATATTTTATATTAGATATCAAAGACTACCAACTCAAGTTAGCATAGATATAAGAAAGTCCGTGTCTTTTAACTATTTTTCTCAAATTCAATGCTCAGTTGAAAAATGAAAATAGAATTCAAACTAAAAATATATTAAATATCAAAAAATAAACGAATGAATTGACTACTTAATTAATGCAATATTTCAATATTATATATAAAGAACATATTATTCTCAATCTTCCATCCCACTCTTCCAAAACTTATATAAGTTTTGCGATTTTTCATGGACTTTTTTGTTTTTAGAAATCTATAAGTATTACAAAATATTTTTATGGATATTTACTTGGTATTTTATTTTTCTCAAAGATCTATATTATATAAGTCTTTTACAAAATTTTTAAGAAACCTAATTATCTTATTATTACTATTAATAAAATGAATAAATTGTATATATAGCAGAGAGTTTCATAAAGAGTATGTCACATGACCAAATTTTGTAGCCAATATAAGAAAAAATAACATAAAATAGAATAATAGTTACTTGCATGTTTGCTTACAAAGTATTAGTCATCTAAGCTTTTTTCATAAAAATACATTGTACTAAAAAGAAATTAATATTTTTAAAAATTTTAATTTTGACAAATATCCTAAGAAGCTTACTTTTCAAATACCTACCCTTGTCAATTCTCATACACATATAATTAACACATATTTTATTATTACCACAAAATTATAATGTGGCCCAGATTTTAACATCCTAAATAATAACTCTTGATTAATAGTAAACACTATTCTTCAAATACTTACAAAGAATGAGTCTTTCACAGTAGTGGAGGTTCCATCATCCAGAAATCACTATGCTCCGATCCTTTACGGGGGAGGTTCCATCTTCACAAACCTTGGCCTTTTTTTATTTTGCACTATTATTGGTTGTCATTAATAGTGATAGTGATTCTCTATTTTTTTTTTTCATTTTCACTACTCATCAATCCAATGAAGCAGCTGGAACACACTAATAAGGAGCTAGTGAAGAAGTTTAGTCCACTACGTAATATATAAGGATGAAAAATTCGAATTTGCATGGTTATCACATATTGTACGGCACAAAAACTAACCCTATATATTTCTATCTAAGGATGAAATTATTGCCAATGCCTATCACATATTCTTTTTCTTACTCTTTCATTTGACAGTGATGATTTTCTTTTTAATAAAGGATCTCCTTAGGAAATAATAGACTATTTATACAATGTATATAATGGACTATTAAATTATAAAATAAATATCTCCATATTATCTAGAATAACCAGTACAGAGATAATAAACATCTTCTCAAAAGATTAAACTGATTTTGGGGTTCACCAATAATCAAACTCTTGACCTTTCGGATCTAACATTCTAATACCATATCATGATACCGCTCATCCCAAAAATTTCAACTGATGAAAAAAGGTAACACTAATTTATATCTCTAATACTTCATAAACCTCCATTGTACACATTGTACAAATATTCAATTGGCTTCTCATACTTTCCCTTTAATAAATCACTCAATTCAGTTTAAATATATGACTGCATTTGTTTACATGAGACATTGAGATAGAAATATAAAAATATAAAATAATATTTGACATGAGATATAAATAAAAATATTGTATATAGATATACTAAATTAGTGTATTTTATATTTATTATAACAAAAAAATATAAAAATATTAACAAAAGACATAATTTATTTTTTATTATTTTAATTATTTTTATTATTTTTTTATAATTATACTTTTAAATTTTTTTTTCAAAATTTTTTAACGAAAAAATAAAAATAAATTAAATTTTGATAATTTATTCGGCTAAAAAGGATTGATCTTATTATATATAATGTATCAATGTTATAAAAACTGAACCGATCATTATTGATAAAATTAAAAATTCAAAAGTTTAATTGAAGTTTAACTAAAATTAAATTAAATATAATAAAATAATATATTATAATATAAAATATATTTTTTTTGTATTATATTATTTAAACTGATTGATGGCTAAACAATTACACTAATTAATCAATATTTCTATTTTTTTTAATTAATTTGTTGTCAACTAAATTTTTTACCTAAACCGAATCAATTGATCAATTTGATGATCGATTTTCGATTAATCTAATTAACTAACCAATTCAATTCGATTTGCAAATTTATAATATGTATATATTATTGTTTATATATTTCTATATGTGAAAGAAGATATTATATATTAAATTATGTTATGTAAATTAATTAAAAAGTAACCATTAAATAATTAATTATTTATAAAAAATATATATTAAAATACGAAATATATATTAAAAAATTATAAAGTAACACATATATATAAGTATAAAAAGGTTGATTTTCGATATGTACGTATATTTTTGTTATATATTCATAGATTATTGAATAAAATATGGCAAAGTTCAATAATAAAAAATAAATTATATGAAAGTAAATAAGAAAAGAAGAAGCTAGAATTTGATTAAAAATATGTCAATGATAATAGTAGACAATTCGTCTCCATTCTCAAATTGCATTTGCATTGGATGCATGTTTCTTTTTCTATTGCCTCAATTTACAGACAAAATAAATGTATTTTATATTTAAACGACAAACTTGTTACCATCAAAGGGTTGTAAAATAACATTATATACCATGCATGTAAAGTCAATTTAAATCACAATCATCAAAATATATGAAGATTTAATTTTGATGGGTATGCTGTTTACATAAATATTTTACACATATATTTAAAAAAAATTAAAGTATTAAGAGACAACACTATTTAGCCAAATGATTGAATATTATATTAAAATATTATTTAAAACTAGAAACAACAAAAACATCTAAAACTCAAATAAAATTTATTAACTATGATGTACGGATACGGATACGGACACGGACACAGGACACGACACAATTCGACTCGAGACATGCCGACACGCGAATTTTAAAATCTTATAAGATATGGGGACACACATACATATAAAATATAAAGTATTTTTTTAGATAAATCGTTATGATATTTTGATATTTTATTGATATTAAAATATAAATTAATTTTTTTAATTATTTTTAATATCTTATTTTAATTATATCAAATATTTAAAATATATTTATTTTTAATAAATAATAATATATACTATATCTAAATTTATTTCAAGGATATATGTTAAGAATAAAACTGAATACGTTGACATATGATGGTATTTAGGTGTGTCAAAGACTCCAAGTGTGTCCAGAGATAAATTTTTTATTTTTTATTAAGACATGGTTAGATACAACAGACACGTGTGTCGGACGAGTATCGGTGAATGTCGTGTTCAAAATGTGTCCGACACGCAAACACGACAATTCAACGAGTGTCAGTGCTTCATATAATAAAAACAATATTTGAAATAAACAAAGTAAAATTAATTTCAAATATAAAATTTATAATTTAAAATTTAAAATTTAAAATTATTGACTGTCGATGGTAAGACAACATAAAATCCAAATAAATTAAATTCACTCAAGTAAAAAAAAGAACATTTGAGAATAAAATAAAATAAAACTAATTTATAATATAAAATTTAGAATTTAGAATTGTTCACTGGAATTAACAATGGGACAACAGAAAATCCAAACTAATTAAATTCATATAACATATTATATTTAAATTAATCTCTTTTTTACAATTAATAATGGTAATGATAATCTAAACAAAAACCAGTTTGCCTTTTTTTTTTTTACTCAAAGAAAAAAAATTTTAAAAATGGGTCAAAAATATGTGGTGGTGGTTTAATTCTAGTTTTGTTGGTGTGTTGTCAACATAATGGCAGCGAAGCAGCAAAGGCTATAAATATCATAAGCCACTCCTTTTTGGGAACCCATATCCTCCAGCCACTTTTATTTTATACTTTTATGCTCTACAAGAAAAAAAAAAGTGCTCTTTTTCTGTTTTTCACGTGTTTTAAATTTTTATTATTTAAATCATATTACATTACTAAATATTTTGAAATCAATAAACTATCATTTAAAGCAAGTTGAATTAGTCTAATAATTAATTCATTAATTTGTTTAAATAAATATTGATGGTTTAAATTTTGCCTTATATATACAATAACTTATTAATCAATAACAAACTCTTAAATAAAATTTTGATCCATAATAAATTATCATTGATTTATTAGATTAGAAATACCCTAATAAAAACAAAAAAAAAAACTGTCATTTACATCATATTATATTAAAGAAAAATATGAATTAAATTGACTTTATACTCTAAACTCAAATCATTAACTAGATTTTATTAATTTCATCAATAAACTAGTTGTTTCACTTATTTTTTGGTCAACTTCAACAAATAGTATAAAAATAAATTTGTATCAAAATTTCAAATATCAAAAAACAAATATGATTCGTTTGAAAAAGAATAAACTTAGCTCAGAAATTATTTAATTACAGTGTCAAAGTAATTTTATATCAGAATTATTAATGGTAGAATAATAAGAGAATAAATAATTAAATAAAGAAAACAATGAAAGGATAAAATATGGATTAAAGTAAAGTATTAAGAAAATATAAAAAAAAATAAATGACAATGAATCAAATAAGCAAAAGAAGACAAGTTAAAAATTGACTTCTAACACTCATATATATTTGTACTCTATGTTTTTTTGTTGTGTTACGGAGACTAAAAATTTTATGAATTTATGTGATGATCTAGTATTCTAATTGATTGAAGTCCTCAAATTCTTCCAAATTTTTTATTATTTATACGTCATAAAAATAGACTTGTCATAAAATATGTTGTCCACTATCTTATTTTCTCATTTTTTTCAATCTTAACCTTGCCTTAACAATAAAGAATCTTAACTCCAAATTTTAACACTTACGTCTTTTTTTTATCTTCAAATATCAAGTCTCTTCAATTTATTCCTCAAATTTCACACGCATATCCTCCACTCAACTTAAAAATTAAGTAACAAATCTTAATACTAAAAAAAAAGTAATAACTATATTTTGATTTCGATATTTTTTGTACCATCTTTCTCCGATTTTAACTCACCCATCTTTAATTCTTATAATGGAAATCATTAAGAGTCGAAACATCCTAATCAAAAAATCTAATTTTTTTGTACCAACACTAATTAATGATTTAAAAATCCTTCTAACTTTCTCTTTTTTATCTCAAGAACTCTTCACCACTATAACAACGATAACCACAATCATAATTATCAGAATTGATTTAGAAATCAACTTGATTATTAAGGTATCGGATTATTAAGTTGGGAGTTTAACTAGTAAATTACTCATCGAACTATTTAAATCAAAATTAATTAGTTTAAGACGATATTAAAAATCTAATTGAATTTCACTCATGTACAAAATGTATATCGAGGGACTAGACGGCATAATGATGTAGTGGCTCATCCTTAATAACATGTCATTTTTTAATGAGCGTTACACTTTCGTACTTTACTCAAAACATATTTTCGCCTATAATACAGTATATGAAAAAAAAAATGTACTAAAAATAATTGATTTTATAAAATATATTTGGCAATCAATATATAAGTGTCAAATTGTTAAAGTATCCTCCCTCAATAGTTAATAATCATGAAAAAAAAAAATTAACGTCAAAAATATCTTTAGACATTCTTTTAAAAATTATTGGCCTAATCTTTTAAATCAATTATTTTAAAAAAATGACCGTCAAAAATTCTTTTAAACCAATTTTTTATTTTTCAAATAAGTGACCTATTTTTTTCATCAATTACTCTTTTTTTATGTATTAGGCCAGAGTTTTTGAAAGTTATATTCTCTAGCTTCTTTGAATTCTCAAATTTAAGTAATGAACCCTTCTTTTTTTTATTTTTAAAGTAGTCTTTTAAATTCATAATTTTTATTATTTTAATTTTTTAAATATAAAATTTATTATATTAGTCTTTAAAATTTAGATTTAGATATTATATGATCTTTTTAAGCACTGGATCAGCAAACAAAATATTAAACTATAGTTCTTACTTATCATTTTAGATATAAGGCTAAACAGGGTTGTTTTATTTTGAAACTTAAATAAGACAAAATGAGAAAACAAAAAAGAGTTTATATGATGTACAAATTGATTTATTTTTTCTTATTCTCTAAAATAATATCAATTTTTGTCTTGTTTAAGCACCAAAACGAACAAACATTTGTTCGTTGATTCAAAACTAAAAAGAGTCCAAAAATAAATATAGTATCTAGAACTTTAAAAAAAATCTCAAATACCAATATAATAAATCTTAAATTCGAAGAACTAAAATAATAAAAATCGTAAATATGTAAAAGCCTACAAATAATTTTTTTTTTTTCATAGCATATCACCTCCCTTCCAACTCCCAACAACTAACTTCCCCTATGGTGAGTAGTTGGGGTAATAATGGTGTTTTTATATGATGGAAATTTGGATTATGTTCATTTTAATATCTTGTTTCTTTTTTCATAAGAATGACGGTGCCTCTCATATTTAATTTGTAACCCCACAAATAATATTCTGCATCAAAAAATGCCAACATGCCTTTTGGGCCGATCAAGATATATATAACTATATGCATGAAATTGAATGTATTAGATGACCTTTTTTTTTTGGGTATAGCTCCCATTCTTCTTCTTTTTTTTTGGTTAACATAAATCACATCATTTGTTAGGGGATAATGACCAGTTTATATTTTGAATAATAATAATAAAAAAATAAAATAAATACAAAAAAGCAGTAATAGAAAATGGAGAAAATAAACAAATTAAAAAAAAAATGTTAAAATTAGTCAAGCACTTACGTACCTTCTTGCATTGTTAGATCACAACAATTGTAAGAAATAATTTCCATATTTCACCAAATACAATCTGCAAACTCTCCTATTTGTCATATGTTTGTTTGGGAAAAAAAAAAAAGAAAAAAAAAGTAAAGTAATTCAATTTAAAGAATCTATGACGATCATATAATTAAACTGTTGATCTAGGCCCCTTAGCATCATCCTCTTTGCTTCGATGAACAAAGAATCATGCTAATTAAGTATTTTTTTTTTCTTTCAAATCAAGCATCAAGCTCATAATGAAAAAATGGTGCTGAAATTGAGCCCAATTCGCCAAATATAATGTCATCATTTTCATTGTAGATATTGGAATCATGGCTCTCAAAGAACGTTTGAATGTCTTCCGGAAATGTGCGCCGAGGAGTAGGGTTCGATTCCGAAGATGTTTGAGAGTGAAGATTATCTTCGTCGACGGAATTTCTTACTAACATTTCTTTTAATTTCGATGATTTTAAGAGAATCTCAAGTGCCGAAGTTGGCACGGTTTCACCACCAGTTTTAAACTGGGTCGAGTCTTCAGACCCAGTTTCGCTAGTGGTTAAGCCGGCCTGATCATAACCAAATACTAATTGATTATTATCGAGTTCGGAACCACTAGATGATTGTTCTTGATTATTATGGCTAGGGTTTTTCTGAATTTCTTGGAGTTTAGGACGTAGCCAATTGATGTAATGGCTAAGATCAAAGTTTGTAACAGCATTAAGTCCACGATATTCTATGGCAGCCATGTCATATGCCATAGCAGCTTCTTCTTGTGTAGCTGTTTCAAAACATAACATTTGGAAACACATTATTGCATTATAAAATATTGGTTAAATTATACGGTTAGTCTCTACACTTTCAGTGAAATTGCAAATCGATCCCTACACTTTAAAAATTTATAATTGAATCCCTAAAAACAATTAAAATTTACAATTTAGTTTCCATCATTTAAAAAGTGTTTGATTTAACAGAATATTTTTAGCATATTCTCTATTTTAACAGAATATTTTTAGTATATTCTGAGAATATTCTGTTAAATCAACACTTTTTGACCGATGGGACTAAATTACAAATTTTAATTCTCTTTAGGGACCTAATTATAAATTTTTAAAGTGTAAAAATCAATTTACAATTTCACTTAAAGTGTAGGAACCAACTGTGTAATTTAACCTAAAATATTTTAAATTATAAATTTGTAAAATTAAATTCATAAAATAGCATAAATGGTCAACCATATATTGTCAAGAAACTAGTTTATCTTTGTCATATATTACCTAATAATTATACCAAAGAATGACTTTAATTAGATAAAAATATCAATGTTTAAAGTAATGTTTAGTGTACTAAAATCAATCTCCAAACCACATATAACACTAAGAGAGAATGATGTCATCATGTATATAAAATTAAATGGCTTTACTAAGCAGTTGAAGTTTGGTGATCTACATCCCAACCAACAAGATTTGATGATTCATGTTTTTGAATTTTCTAATTGTACTATTATTTGCTTTGATATGTGGGACCCTCTATAGTTAAATGAAGTGAGTAGGTACTTTCAGGTAGGGATTGGAATTTTGAAGGAATAGTCAAATGGGTTTCCAAAATTTCAGGCACAGAGTACAAAGCCTATTAAGTGACCTAATTAGTATTAAATCTCTTAAGTAGTTTGTTCCATTTGTTTATCCTAATTAAAAACAAGTACTGTATATTTAATTGTTCATCCATCTTTTGTTTTTAGGGTGACATATACTTTTTGTTGCATGCTTTAATAGATATGGAAATATACTATTAAATATATCCCATAATTTTTGAGATAACTAGCAATTTGATATCTGAAAAATTTAATCTTTGACAAAAAAATTTAAAAGATATTATCAATAATTTTGTTTGAATGATTTAAAAATGTAATAAAATAACTAGTAAATATTATATTTTTATAAATAACAAAAGTACTTTTGCATTTATCAAACTACTTATCAAATTGATCAAAATTTTTTTGACAATATTCGAATAAATATTTAAAAGATATACAAAAAATTTGAAAAAAATTATTCTCTAAATTATTAATTATTTGTATTTTTTAAAATAATTTAGTCATTCACAATAAAAAATTTGTTTAGCATAAAATTATTAAATTTTACTAAATTTAAAAAAATGAAAAAATTTTAGTTTTCTAATAATACTTACAAAAAATTTATCAAAATCTAATCTTTAAAGTATTTTTCTAAAATATAGATTTAATATTTAGTTCTTTTTTTTTTGCATTTTTAAATCTTTTAAAGATTTATTTGTCATTAATAATTTTTAGGATTATTTTTTTCAACAGTGTAAATTTTTTAGTATTAATTTAATAATTTACTCCATAATTTTTTTACTAAAATAGAATAGCAAAATATTAGTAATATAAGTTATATTTTCAGCCTTTCTTTCATATAAGACCCAAATTTAATCAAAACACCAATCTCCAAAAGTACACCTGTTAGTTTTCTTTTCTAGTGAAGAAAATTAAAAATAAACCATAATTCATTCTATCCCAAAAAGAAAACCCATATTCATATTATCTACTCCATGTTATTGCCATTAATAATTTTGAATTTTGATATAGTCTACTAGTTTTAGTTTACAATATTAATTTGTCACTTTATATAGATTGTTTGGTTCTGCTTTTTTTCCCGGTTAGTTCAACTTATTTGTCTGTCATATTTCAATGAAAAAATTATTATTATGTTTTATAATAATAGAATATTTCAATAATGAAAAGAGAATAGCATTAATTTCCATGTGCATGCACCTTAAAATATAATTAGATCACATTAAATAATAAAATAAAATTACCATAAGTTCCAAGATATAGATATTTGTTGCCGAAGACCCTGCCAATTCTAGCTTCCCATCTTCCATTGTGGTGGTGTCTATAATCAAAATCCAAAGTATTTTACTTACCACCATTTTTATACATAATATTAATTTAATTTTCACAAAATATATACTCTATGTTTTGTATAAAGTGCTCCTATATATATAAAGTATAGCATATAAATAATTAATAATGTGATACTATTATAATTGGATCATGATGCAACTTCAATTATTGTCCTATTATGAATTAATATTGATTGTTAAATAACCGAATTTGTGGATATCAAGGGTTGAAAGAACCTATTCAGACAACACACATTGACAAAAGTTCTACCCTATGCATATTTCTTTGCTGAAAATTGAAACCCATAATAGTTTAACTTAGTGTGTGTCAATATCACATAAAAAAATAACAAAAAAAAAAAATTTAGCATTTGATGTGTTCCTATACATATGTGCCACTTTCCAAATTCAAACAAAGTCATGATTTAAATTATTTAATTGGTTATAAAAAGTTTCTGTCACTTTTTTAGTTCCATTTTGAAATAATTTATATTTTTCAGTTAGTAATAAAGTTTATTTTGAGCTATATTATTTTAAGATTATAGAAATTTGGTTAGAAAAAAAATATCTTGAAATAAGGCAAAAAGTCAAACAATTATTTGGTTGACAATAAAGTTATTATATTAATACTGAACGAATGGATCTTCTCAAATTTTTTTAATTGAGAGAATAAAATATAATATCTAATCTTTTAATATTTTTTTATCTTACTTAAAAAATTAATAATAAGAATCATATTTTACTTTCTTAAATAAAAAATTGAAAAAATCTACCTCCTGTATCTTTATCACTAATAGAGTCGTTAAGGTTAAAAAAAATGAACTTTATAGTTTACACAATATAAATATCTAACACTAAACTTATTTACAATTTTAAAATTCAACTGAAAAAAGCATATCAATTGCAGCTACATAACATTATGCCTTTGAATGTAATACCTAACTCTTTCCACTAAATACAAATTAAAGTATTTATCAATTTATAGTATTTTTGAAGAGTATCCCTTCAGTGTTGTTTGCTCCTTTCTCTTTATGGGCCGTAGGCCCACTCACATTTATAAATAAATTAATTAATTATCCCTTAACACAAAAAAATAATTATCCCTTAATTTTTTGGT
The DNA here is from genome assembly GCF_014773155.1 of Arachis stenosperma. Classification (NCBI taxonomy): domain Eukaryota; kingdom Viridiplantae; phylum Streptophyta; class Magnoliopsida; order Fabales; family Fabaceae; genus Arachis; species Arachis stenosperma. The sequence goes on from NC_080385.1 coordinate 380,672, forward strand.
GTCTTGAAAAAGTTAATTTTTGAATGAATCTATCATTAGTTATTCAATTATGTTATGGATACACTAAAATTAGCTATTAGTATAAATATATATTAAAAATAAGTTAAATAATATATATAGTAGTTGATTTTAATAGTTAATTTTAGTGTACAAATAACATTTTTTTTTTAATTATATTATTAATCAAAGATTAAAATCCCACTAAAACATGGAAGCAATTTTGCAACAAATAGAAAGAAGCAATGAATCTTGAGAAATACCTTGCTACCCCTCTGTATTTTGAGACTCCTCTTGAGAATCCACTGCTTTTTCTGCATATCACCAATGAAATTATCATAAGAAATGGCTTCAATAGTTTCAAAATAATAATAAATAAAAAAAGAGTAATTAATTAAACCTTCTTAAGGATCCAATGTATTCTTCTTTAGACTGTCCCTCCATGTCCTTGAGCTCCTCTTGATAATTTGATGCCTAAGATCAAATGAATTTCACATTAATCAAACAAACTTTTGAAATGACATTAGAATATATAATAAAAATAAAAAAGAGTAAGTAATTAGTAATTAGTAATTAGTAATTAATTACTGGGAAATTGAGTATGGTTTCTTGGCCCCAATACTTCAATGCTGCCAAGTCATAAGCACGTGCAGCCGCTTCTTCATCATCATATGCTCCTAACCAACCATAACAAACCCCTCAATAAAATCATCCACCACTTTATACCACTTTTCAACTTCCCACCCCAATTTAGATATAACCAAATTATATTAATTAACATTCACTATATTCTCCTATTAATAACTCTCACTTTGACCAAATTATTACATTCAAAAAATAATAATATATACTAAGTCTCAAAATCATACCTAGATATACTGCAATTCATCCAGTTGTGTATGTGTTTAGCATTGCCATCATCAACCAACCAACACATTCCAAAAAATAACATCATAATTAGTGAAAAAAATTAAAAAAAAATCATCCCAAATACATACATATACATACATACCTTGTCTTCCTTTCTTAGTCTGTGATTCATTCCAACAATTCTTGTCCCACAAATGAGCTTCGTAACGACCCGTCCATCGATGTCTATCATCATATACGCAGAGACAGAAACACAGAGACATATTATTTGATTGTTATTAAAATATATATAGAGAGAATTGAAAGTTTTCATTAAAAAAAACATAAATTATAAACATATATAAGATTAAGCATAAATTAGAAATAAAAAAAATATATATATATATATATATATACCTAGTGACACCACGGTAGACAGAGCTTCGTTGAGGAGGTGAATCTCTTGGAATGGTTTTGCGGGTTCTTTTTTTCACAACTTTCTTTGATGGTGTGGGAGCAGAAGAAGAAGAACTACTATTACTATCATTATTCTTGATGATGAGGGTTTTCTTCTTCGCCATCATCAATGAATGAATGATGAGAGAAGAGAGAGAGAGAGAGAGAGAGAGAATTAAGCACAGTAATGTGGCTCTGTTCCTACTTAATATGCACAAGCATATAGAATTGAGGAAGAGAGTTATTATATTTATATATGAATATATGACCAAGTCTCATCCAATAAGAATGGCATTAATTAGTAACAATATATATAGTGGTCGAGAGTGAAAAAAGTAGGTCTAATAAATCGTCCTACATATCTTCACTCTTATTACTATTTCCATTTCCATTAGGGTTACTCTACTTTTATAAAACGTGCAAAATGCTTTATCAATCTTGCTTTTTAATTATAATAATACTCTTTAATTAAATGAAGAACAAGATTAATATTTTTTTACAAATAATGGTTATTTAAGAGACTATCATTAACAAGTGATTAATCTTTTATAAACTTGATTTTAATGTATATTTTATTTTAATACTTGATTTTAGTAACTAAATTTAGTATATATATTAATTGACCTCTAATTATATGTTTAAAGAAATTCACTAACTTTTAATTGTATTATTATATTATGTGAAGAATAAGTTTTTAATTAGTTTAGTTTTTATACTGTGATGGCGGAATTACATAGACAGAAAAAAAGACAATGACCTCTCTAATTTTAACTTTTTATATATAAATTATATATAAATTTTAGTTTTATTCTTTTTAAATTTTATTTTAATATTATTTTATTATATAAATATTTTTAGTCATTCTCTAGTTCTGTCTCTGAATTTTAATATATATTATTACATACATAAAAGTACATTCTCAGAGATAGTACTAATGACGGTGGAAATAATTAAATCATTTTTATCTATTATATAATAGGATTTGAATATTTAAGTAAATAAATGATTAAATTCCCTTATGAAGTACATAGTGATGAGTAAATATTTCTACGTTGAAAGCAATGGTAAGAATTGTTTGATGGGTAGAAATTGATAAAAAAGTGTGAATTAATGAATAGTGGGACTTAAATAAGAAATTTGGATGAGCTGTTAATGCAGTTGGTAGTTGAGTGAATGAAAGGATTTGATAAGAAGGATGATGGGGGAAATGGTGGACGGTACTACCAAAATCCATTAAAATGGAAATGGACGGTACTACCAAAATGGTTATTTTCGCCATTTGGACGGCAACTATTTCTGCGTTTTTATTGTGGCCGTCTTTAAGCCCTCTCTCCATAACAATAATTCTTAGGGTTATATTATGTCTATATTAAAATTAATTGTTAAAGTCAATTATTAATATAAAATATATATTAAAATATAAATATATATTAAAATTAAATTAAATTATATATATATATATATTTATATCTAAATATATTAATAATTAATTTTAATATATAAATAATATTTTTATAATTTTTATTAATTGCCTTTCTTGTTTTTCTCTCTTTTTTATTAATTGACTAGTGTTTCCTCTTGACTTTGCTTATGTCATTTATTTTGTGTTAGTTTTATACCTTTACTCATTTGTTCTTTTCTTATTTGTATTAAATTTATTTGAATTATGGTATATTTTCATATTTCTAAAATTTGAATTTAATTTTAATATATTATTAATATAAAATAATTTTATATGTATATTTAATTATATCACATAATATTAATGAAAATAATTATTTTTTATATTGACTACTTAAATGATTATTTAAAAGAACAAAGGAGGATACTTTAATAAAAATGCGTAAAACATCTTTTTGTAAAGATATTTATTGGACGTATTAATGAACCAATTATTTTTAAATTTTTAACAAATTATAATAAAATCGATTTTTTTATAACAATAACAATAAATCTAATTGTTATCAGATCCGGTCAAATTGACCAATTTACATAACCCACTAGATCATGATTTTTTTTTAAAAACAAAATCAGGATATATTTGTCTTTTTATAAAAAACTTTAAACATGATTCGGTTTAGATTGTGTAAATCGATCAAATCAAATCGAATCTAACAATTATAATGCGGACAATTGGATTTATTATTGTTGCTATAATAAACCAATTTTATTATAATTTATTAAAAAATAAATTATTAATCAATTTAATAAAGATGTCCAATAATATCATGACACATGTAAACATCTTAAAAAAAAGACATTTTTAGTATCTTTATCGAAGTGGCTTCCAAGAATAAATACGATTGAATGATTACGTAAAATATTTTATATTTTTAGTGTATTAAAATCATGGTTTTGAGAAATCGAATTAGATCGACCAGTCAGATCGGTTTAATTTTGAACCGACAACATTAATAATCCGGTCACATATAAAACCGCTGATCAGAAAATCGATAAAAAACCATTAAACCGACACAGACCGGACGGTCGGAGCGAACCGAAACACGGCCGGTTTACACAAAAACGGAAGCTCCTACGTTTCTTTCTCCCTTCCTCCCTTTCTTTCGTTCGTTCAGAAAGAAATCACACAAACCCAGCCAAAAAACCCTAGCACTGTAAGCCTACACCACCGCCGCAAGGAGTGGCATACTACCGCCGTCCGTCGCACTCGAAGTTCGCCATCCGTCCGTCTATCTATCTTCCTTCTTGCTCTAAGTCTTCAATCCCTGTTCGCTGTCACCGATCGCGGCTGCTTCCTCGAGCTCCGCGTCCGTCGTCTTTGTCTTCTCAGCCGCGCTTCCGTCGCCGTTTGTTTGCCGTTCACGTTCGCTTCTTCGTTCAGCTGTCGTCTTTGTTCGCGTTCTTCGGCGTTCACCGTTCGCGTTCACTAGCCGTTCACCGTTCGAGTTCGCATTCGCGTAAGTCCGGAAGCCACGTTTCTCTGCTTCAAACTCTGCGACCAACCCGCACGCTCCACCTAGACGTCGGAACTGCTCTCTTTTGTCGCCGCCGTGAGTTCCCTAAACCCGCCACCAGACAATACACTCACACAGCACCAATACTCTGCTTCAAACTCTGCAACTTCTTATTTCTATTACAATAAGTAATTATTTGATTTGGTAGTGGTTTGGATTTTTTCATAGACTGAATTAAAGTTAAAATAGTTATGTTCTCTTCCCTATCACATTGATCTTAAGCTTTGAATTCTCTTATTTCGTTTTAATTTTACCGCACTCAACATGTTTGATGAAATGCTTTAACCATTTCTGGTTGGTTTTATAATTTCTAGCTTTTAGAAACTTAGTAAGTTGATTGCATGTGAAATTAGAATAATTGGATCTCAATAATGAGGAAATTGTAGCTGGACAAATAGCATCTTTGCAAAAAACATATTAGCATGATGATTCCACTTGCATTAGTGTTCTTCCGTTAAATTTTAACTGTTAGTGTGAACTTGTTAATTTGCTAATTGTTCTTGTGTTGTTGTTCCGTTGTTCTTCCGTTACTTTTAATTTTTTTTGTTTTTGCTGTGATTTTCTGTTCTTGAACTTGTTAAGTTGATAATTTGCTAAATTGTTGGGCTGCTGTTGTTTTAATTTGCTAAATTGTTAGGTTGCTGCCATTTAATTTGTTCGATTTCCTATTTAGGTCTTGTTCTTGTTTATTTGCTAAATTGTTGCTGTGGATTTATGGTTGTCTTTGAGATTATTGCCGGATATTGGTGATCATTGATTTATTATATGCTTCATGTTTTCATTGTTTTCTTCTTCTGAAGGAAAAAAAGTTCTGTTTTCATTGTTTTGTTGATTGTTTGTTTTGTTTCAGAAATCAATTTTTTGTGATCAATGTTCAAACTCTGAATGTTGTTCTGCTAATTTTGTTTTGTTTCAGAACTCTATTTTTTGTGATTAATGATCAAACTCTGAATGTTGTTCTGTTTTGTTTTAAGGCTGTGTTTGGAAGAGGTGATGATTTCTGAGTGTTGTTTTTGTTTTTGTTTTAAGGCTGTGTGTTGCACTGTTGTGTTCAATTTTCATTTTGTAGAAAATTCTGAGGTATATAAGAATTAAGAAGGAAGACTATTTCAACACTATTACTCTGTTGATTTTGGTCCGCCACAAGCTTGAACATAGAATTGAAGAGAGAAACCCTTTATTATTTCATCATTGGCCTATTTTTGGCACTACATATCATTGTAGTTTGTTTATTCATAGTACTAGTTTATGATCCCCTTTTGAAGTAAAAAATGCAGTAGAAGAGTGTTTAGAACCAGTTGCTCTATTCCTTGAATTTTCATAGAATCAGGTGTTTATTATTAAACGGTTTTTTGGTTAAATTACGATTGAGTCGGTTGAACCAATAAATCAATAAACCAATAATTAGAGCGATTTAATGACCGATCTGACTTTTAGAACCTTGATTATAATTTATAAAAATGTGAATACATTACATTTACTATCTTATTTTACATATGTTTTCTTTTTATTTACCCTAAAAGCTGGTAAGATAATTAAAATGATTAATCAGAAGAATAATTATTTTTCTGCATTGTTACAAACTATTTTTTCTTTTACTCTAATCTTATATTTAAACCTTATTGCTACCAAAAAAAATGTAGATCTAAGCTTTTGTGCCGCAAGAATAAGAGTCCATAGGCCAATGCGGGCATCTTTTGTTGGTTTTCCATATGATTTTTGGTATGTTATTAGCTTCTAAATAAAAGCTAATAATAATAATATATTCTTTACAAATCAAAGCAAAGTTATTTGGCATTGTTAAGCATGTTTAAGCGAGGCTATGAGTCTATGACAAAGGGTGAGGTTAGTGATATTCCTATTTATATATTCATATTCTCTTTTAATTTTATTAAGGTTCGATTTGGGTAAACAGCATAATTATGTTCTTTTTAAAAAAAGAACTTAAATAATAAATCTTTATATTAAAAGTAGTTTATAATTAAGTTATTTTGTGTTTGGTTTTTAGTTCTAAAGGTATTTATTTTAAAAGAAAAATAATAAAAAAAATTATTATAAGAGAAATGATTTTTTTTTAAACTTCTTCATAAACACTTAAATAACCTTTTGAAAAGTTATAATTTGATTTTAAAAGTTGTACCAAATATTAATGTCATAACTTTTCATAAATTAAAAAATAAAAAAAAATTACTTATGGATCTATCTAAACTTACCCTAAGCCTATCATCAAATAGATACCTTTCTATAATTCAAACTATATGTTAAGTTTGTTAAACAAACTTTGATATATAATATAGTTTTATTAATTGAAACTCCTCAAATAATTTGTCATGTCCCTACTTAAGATGATTAGTTGAACTAGGTTAAGTATATCTAGCTAGCTACCACATGCATGTAATTCTAGGTCAATAATCTATGAGCATACTCAATTGTTTTTGGCCGCACCTCATTGGTCATAATGTCAATTGCTTTTAGCTTCTCAAATTGGAGCACTTGTTTTTTGGTCAGGGACCGGGCCACCAACCTAGCCCAGACCCAAAACAGAAGCCCAATATCCAACCCAATCCGGATTTGAAACCTACTATGCCCAACCCGATCCATGGCTGTCTTCTCTGGCCGTCGCGATGATAGCTGAGATTTCCGTGCTTCGATTCCTGTACTGAGATTGAGGTCCATCTCGCTGCTGAACAGTTCGCAGGTTAGTCAAGAAGCTTGAAATGGGTAAGCCCAAACTGAAATGGACTCAAAGGCCCAAACCAGAAGTCCAAATTAGAGACCCAATCAATTAATTTAATTTGCGTAGAAAGTGGTTCAGAATTTTGAAAATTAAAAAGGGGGCGCGGCACTCAGAGAGTCAGATCTACCCATCAGTCATCAGCACCAAATAGCCGTTGTTCTTCTTTCGCTCTCCCAAGTAGGTTCTAACCGCCTATGGATCTATCTGAATTCGAATAGTAGATACTGTGTTTCCTATTGTGCTTCATTTTCATTCTCATTCTCATTCTCATTCTCATTCTTATTCATATTCATATCATCATATGTGTGGAGTTCTATTATCGTGTTTCGTTATTAGGTAATTATCATATGCACAATTCTTCAAAATCTTTCTACTGCAGTGGTGGTTGATGTTCTTGTTCTTGTTCTTGCTTTATACACATATCTTGTTCTTGTTCAAAACTATTTAATTTGAAATTGGAATTATTTTTTATGTGTGATGTTTGTGGTGTAGGAGAAGGGAATTGATTAATTGAGATTCTGAATGGACAAGTACGAGAAGTTGGAGAAGGTTGGGGAAGGAACATATGGCAAAGTCTACAAGGCGAAAGAGAAGGCCACTGGACAAATTGTTGCATTGAAGAAGACACGGTTGGAGATGGATGAGGAAGGTGTCCCTCCGACCGCCCTTAGGGAGGTCTCCCTCCTTCAAATGCTGTCTCAGTCTATCTACATTGTCCGCCTTTTATCCGTGGAGCATGTCGACAAGGTCCCTAAATCGGCCCCGGCCTCGGCCACCACCAAGCCCCTACTCTACCTTGTCTTTGAGTACCTTGACACTGACCTCAAGAAGTTTATTGATTCGCACCGCAAGGGCTCGAATCCAAGGCCACTCCCTGCTGCCCTAATCCAGAGTTTCCTTTTCCAGCTATGCAAGGGTGTTGCACATTGCCATAGTCATGGTGTCCTTCACCGTGACCTCAAGCCTCAGAACCTCCTCCTCGACCAGAAAAAAGGGATTCTCAAGATTGCTGATCTTGGACTTGGACGAGCCTTCACTGTCCCTCTCAAGAGTTACACTCATGAGATTGTTACCCTTTGGTATAGAGCTCCTGAGGTCTTGCTTGGAACCACCCATTACTCCACTGGGGTTGATATGTGGTCTGTTGGGTGCATCTTTGGTTAGTATATAGTTGTATAATGTACTTATTTTTTGCTTTTGCAATTGATTTTGAAACTCTCAAACATCATGTTTAATCTTGCAGTTATTATAAACTTATAATTGATAATTGATTTTTCATACTACTTGATTTGGCCCAACTGAATTTGGTTTTGCAGCTGAAATGGTGAGAAGGCAAGCACTGTTTCCAGGGGATTCTGAGTTTCAACAGCTTCTTAACATATTCAAGTATAACTATCACTTTGCAATAATCATTCTACTGACTCATAACTTTCATTCCTAGTAAAAGCATGTGGCCAATTTCATCCATATCTTGCTTGCTATGTGGAAAGAATGATAGCTTTTTGGAAAAAGGAAAATTTTTCTTCTGCCTTTTCACTCATACTAATTACTTTTTTTTGAATTTGTTCTTTCCAGGATTTTGGGAACTCCAACTGAGGAGCAATGGCCAGGAGTTACTTCGCTTCGTGATTGGCATACCTACCCAAAGTGGGAACCTCAGAACTTGGCGAGGACTGTGCCAACTTTGGGACCTGATGGGGTAGACCTTCTCACGGTTAGTGTTCCTCTATAAAAGCATTATTCTAATGAGTTCCTAAGAATAGGATCCTCTAAAGTGAGGACAGATAACTGTAAAGCAACAATGTTAGGGCCTAAACACAATGAAGTTATTGATGCAAGGGTGCAAGATGATTAGTTTCTCACTTTACATTCTAATAGTGGTAGAAACTCGCAGTTCTAATATTAGTTCAAAGGTTGAACTGGTCTGGACTGGACTTGAATAGCATTTGTTAAACAGTGCTCTGCATAGTAATATATCTAAAGTTTTTTAAGTTATCTGAAGTAGCTCACAAGGTGTTGCTTGGGAAGTATTATCTATTGTAGCATTTGAAATAACTAGAATTCATGTTACCTTCAATTTGGCTATAATAATACGTTTACTTATTTTCTGTACAAACTTAGGACTGACTATACTAGATATTTCGTCGTGCAGAAAATGCTCAAGTATAATCCCGCTGAGAGAATCTCTGCCAAGGCAGCACTTGATCATCCTTACTTTGACAGTCTTGACAAGTCTCAGTTTTAACAGCAGATACTGTCCAATGCTTTTGTGCAGATGTTGTATGTCAATGATAGTGATATATGGAAGTAAATGAAAGTTAACTCCTGGCATGGAATTTAAGCACGTGAGATTGATGTTGTTTGGTGTTAAGTAAAAGTTTGTCATCATCATCTTGGTGATATGACCAGCTAAGTAGAAACTCTACTGAACCTTTATCACTCTGTATTACTCATGTAGGCTGTGCATGATCACCATTGTCCTTGTGTACTTGAAAAAATGTTTTTATCATTGTTGAATTAAATGAAGTCTGTTATAAAAGCCATTCAAAATGTTAAGCATAAACTTTATGTTCTTGTGTAAGTTTCAGTGTACTTTTAGATGGGTTTATGGGACATTCTTCTAGAACGAGTTCTCACAACTCACAAGAAGCAATCTTAAATTGCTTGGCCCTGTTGCTACCATCACACATTTTGAATTGACAGAAAAAAAATCTTGAAATAGAGACATTTTGCCTTTACTTCTATATCTACAATCTACTTTATATATCTAAAATTCTCTTTAGTTATTATATTGGGACAATCTTATAACTCAACAAAAAATATGTAATGGCCAAACGATCCATACTTTAATTTGTCAAAGCCACTTAATAATACAGAACTTTGTTTTTTGTTTTTTGTTTTTTAGTGCTCCTTAATTAAGTCACTTGATTCCAGGAAGGTGCAGGCCTTGGCTTCTTATTATTAGCTCTTCTTATTATCTGCAATAACAATAAGGTTAAGAGAAACACTCAACACAAGGAACAATATTATGGGGAAAGAAAGGACAACACAATAAGCTACCACAATAAAATCTAAACAAAATAGGTAAAGGACAACAATAAGATAGGGCTGAATTGCAACGAAGTACCTTGCGTTTTCGATGAATGAACTAAATATTATTCAATATCTACTAGTATATAATTTTTACTATTACTCTAAAATTATCTTGAATATTCAAGACTACGAAATAATCAAGCTTTCATTGCTTTATTCCAAAACAATACATGACACAAAAGCAAAAATTAGAGATCAAAGCACGAATGAAAGGCACAAGATTTGCCAGCACAGTTCTCCTTTGAAGATCAATCATGATAATTTTAGTAAAATAATATTATTTATACTCATTTTGGTTTTTGTAAATTAACTTGACATATATTAATTCTTTCACATCTTTAAAATATCTGAAATATAATCCAATAATATCAAATTAATGCACGAAATAAAATTAACACACTTAATATTGTCACATCTTTTCCTTATAACATAAAATTAAGGTGGATACACAAGTGCATATAACTTTATGTGGAGTTGATAGCTAAAAATCGTTAAATAATTTGACATGTTTAACTAAATTATCATCTAACAACTGTCAGTTATCAACTTCAGATGAAGTTAACTGCACCTGAATTTTTACGAGTAAGTTAAGATACGAGGCCAGAGAAAGTGCATTCTTCTTTTGCAAAACCCACCCTAGATAGTTTGGAATCATATATGACCCTATTATTCCTCTGCTGAAGATTTCCAATTATGGGAACTTCATGTTCATAAGAAAGGCTTGCAAATGGGAGACAAACTTTTGATTTTGAAGCACCATCACCCTCATCAATCATGATCAATGTTCCAGATGGATCCACGTTAAGCTTAGCATGATTATCACCCTCAAAGTACATTTTTATGATAGGCACTTTCACTTGTTGAATCCCGGTTAGATCAAAACATGTGTCAAGGATTGCAACCCCAGGAACTTGAGGGTAACCTTGAAATTGTCTCAAGAATCCTCCCTTCAATGCGTTGTAAATTGATGGAGGCAACCTTGTAATCACTGTTCCTGAATCAATTATAACTTGGCGTCCATCAACAATGCGAAAACCTACTTCACCAACCTATATAAATATATATATTATATCATTGCACCAATGCAATAATATGGGTACAAGTATTAGATATGATCATATGCATATACAACCATTTTATAAAACTTAGATCAATTAAGGATATGCATTATTCTTATATTGATTCAATATATATTATAGATCTCCGAAGTTTTTTTTTTTTTTATAACTTTGATGCTTATATAGTAAATGATATTATAATTTATTAATAAAAGATAAATTTGAAGAAAATATTTGTAATAGAATCTAACCAAATATTAACTAATTAATATCAGCTAATTTTTTAAAAATTTTATTTTCAATTCATAATAACATTCAAATGAATATCTTAAATCACATATCAAAATAACATTTAAAATTAAAAAAATCAAAAATAAAATAGAATAATATCCAACTTCTGATAATTTTGTAAAAAAGTCATGAGAAATACTTAGAATATGCATATGATGAAATTAAAGTCAAATTTTAATAAGGGTAGATGAAACAAAAAAGTTATGAAAAAAAAGTTGGCTCTTTATATATATATTTATCGACGGTGTAACTAGATATCTTTTAAAAATTATTTTTTATTCAATTTTTAAAAAAGAGAAAAATAAAAAACGAATAATTTTTTAATTTTTTAAACAATTAGTACTTAAAAATGAATATTTAAATTAATTAAATAATAATAAATTCTTAAAAAGACTGATTAAAAACTGAAAGTTAAAGCACAACTAACATTTCTGATTTATTGAAGTATTGATGCATAAAAGAGGTACCAACTAACCTCCATGGAAATGAGATTGAGCATGTAATGATTTGGTAAGAGAGGGTTTTGAAGCATATTGGTGTAAGCAATGGGAGTGAGATTCTTGAAAGCTGAAGACTCATCACCAAAAACCAAAGATCCAGAAGTTTCTCCAGCCATTGGTGATGGCAAACAATAAGAGAATACTCCTCCAAAATTATCCCTACCTTGAGACACCAATGATAAAGCACCTCTTCCTAACCCTAAAACACCAGATGTATAACCAAACATGCCCTTATTTTCCCTACCACAACCAAACACAATATTGTTCAATGACATGTCTCCTAGGGTAAGGTTTTCACTACCTAGTTCACCAATGCTAATGGAACCATCACCATAGTTAACAACATAGTCACATGTTGTGGCACTTTTACACATTCTTTGGTTTGCAAATTGTAGAGATTGACATGGTTTTGAATTGCAAGGAACTGATTGGTATGAAGGAGAGGTAGATGGTTTGAACAAAGATTCCTTTTGATTGTAACATGATTTGCATGGTTCACATTGGACCCATGATAGGTCACTTCCGGTGTCAACTATCATTGTTCTTTTTTGGTTACCTAATTCTAAAGTCACTACATAGTTTAATATGTCAAAGTTTTGACCAAGATTCAATGGAATTTGGGATTTTATTGAAGCTTCTAATAACCAGTTTTGGTTACTACTAGACAATGACGCCATTCTTTCAAACATGTTTTGCATGGAACGAACACGAAGATCATCAAGCATCATCCTTTTTTTCCAATAATCAATTTTCATTTCTTCTGGTGGTGGACACTCTTTTTGCTCCTTCATTTCTAATATGATCGCCCCGTTTAGCCGTCCTGATCAGAAGAATTTAGATTAAAATTACTGCAGTTTCGTGATACAATTATGTTCGGTACATATTAAAATTAGGGAACCACTTCGATAAAGATATCTAAAACGTTATTTTTTAAAGATATTTTTTAATAATTAAAATTTAATACATATAATTAATTAAATCGTGTTATTTTTGTCAATATTAGGGCAGACAAATTAATTTGACCAAAAATGGTAAATCAAATTTTGAATCGATCTAAATTAATATTATTTTTTTATAAAAAATAATTACAATACCCCTATTATAAAAAATGACTAAAATACTTTTATCATATATATTAATTTTGAGAATCCTAAATTCTAGTCCTTTTCTTCTCTATAGTCGTAGGATTAGAATTTAGAATTTTTAAATATATATATATATATATATATATATATATATATATAGAGAGGATTATTTTAGTTATTTTTTATAATAAGAATATTGTAGTTATTTTTTATAAAAAAATATTAATTTATACCAGTTTAAAATTTAATTTATTATTTTTTTGGCTAAACTGATTTGTCCGGTCTAATTTTAATAAAAATAACACAGTTTAATTGATTATATATGTGTTAAATTTTAATTTTTAAAAAACATCTTAAAAAAAAGACGTTTCTAACATCTTTATTTAAGTGATTCCTTTAAAATTAACTATAAAAATAAAATACATATTAAAACATAAAATATATATTAAAAATAAATTAAACTATATATATTTATACACAAATATGTCATAACTATTTTTTTGTGTGTAAATAATATTTTTTATTATAATATTATACATGTTATCCTCTGCTTAAAAGAATTAAATGTAGAGCAATACTCACATACTCTCATAATATCTAAATTATTTGACATTTTTATATTTTACAGATCATAATATTATGCATCATTAAATTGTTTATTCCAAAACTTTAAAGAAATAAATAAAAATACTTAAATAGTTATATCTAATATGTTTTTTATATATAAAACTTTCTTTTATCTTGAAGCATAGATTTTATATTTTTTATGTATGGTCCTACTTAAAAAATAAAATTAAAACCCAAACATTCAATCATAAAAATTTTAATAGCGTAAAATTGTTTAATTTATTCTAAAAATTTAAACTCATCGATGAAATTACATAAATATTTATGGCTAAATGACATGAACCTTTTAGGAAATTTAATCAGTATACGCATAATAAATTGTGTTGAGTATGTGTAATATTAGATAATAATAATTAAGTTAAGGAACACACTACTATAGTTTACATACCCTCTAATCTTCTCAAAGGAAAAAAAGTGACATTTTAAGATTCTAAAAGCAAAATGGCATGCATGTAGGTTTGATTGAACATTGTTAGGAGACTCCAAGCTGAGATAATAATATGATTATATAAAAAAAAATTTAGAAAAATTTAAAGATGGATAATGCAATTTTTTTTTTAATTAGGGATCTATTTATCTTTTTCTCTTATATTAATGAACTCACTTGAGTCCGGGAGGATGCATCCCCGAATACTAGCCTGTTGCTGCGAGTGCGGCTGCCGCCGGAACCTTTGAACGTGGTGGAGCATCATCCTCTCTTCCAAGGAGTGAACTCCATTGTTATGAGAAACACACAACATAAGCAACAATAGTGGCAACATGGCCATGATTAATTAATTTTTTTAAGTAAGGAAATATTCAACTTGGAAATGGCTGGAGAGGCTGAAAGAGAAATCATTATATAGAGATTGAAGAAGGATTCTGAGTGGCTTTTGGCATCACCATAAGAACACAACAATTATTTTTTCGTCCCTAGGACTTGTGCATGAGCTAGGTCCAAATTACTTGGATTTTTCAATAAGTATTCATGATACGAGCTTAATTTTGATGTAATGATTTTATAATAAATTTTAAAAATATTATTTATATATTAAAATTAATTATTAATATAAAATATATATTAAAAATAAATGAAATAATACATGTGCTAATACATAAATAATATATCATAAATGATTTTAATATATAGTTAGTATAGCAAAAAATAAAGTTTTATATAATTATTTAACTAGATTTGTGCGATTATATAATTTTAAAATAGTAAATTTAAATTAAAAATTAATAAGGTAACAACATACATAAAGTAGAATCAAAGATTATTAGTAAGTAAATGTTGTATAATTGTTTAGATAGAAACATATATATAATTTAATGTTTTAGTGTTAATCTTTTTTATAAAATTTGCATGATTATTTGAGAGGGCATAAACTTATGTTAAAAAGCAAGGTGTAAATAATATGAATTGATAATCTTGTAGCCAACCTCTTACGTAGTCTAAGAGTTGCTTTTTATATATTAATATTTTGTGAGAAATAGTAAAATATATAAATAAATCTCTAGATGGCATATCTACGAACTTCAATTCCATATGAAGATTATATTATATAATATTTGGATATTCTTTCACGAAAGCTTAGTGACGGTTGTTAGATACCCTATAAAATTAGTAATTTACGTACCTCTAATTATTGTTAATAAATCTTTTGATTTACTTTAAAATTTTTAATTCTTAATCATAAAATCAGATAAAATCAAAATATATTTACTTTTATTATGTGATTAGAATTGGAAATCTAAATTTTATAAAATTTATTAACAGTTGTATTTTTTTATCAAATAATAAACTAACTGTCAATATTATTAATTAATAATTATAACACTACCTAAACTAATTTTTATATTAACAAATTGTACCACAATTAGAATAAAAATTTTAACATTCTTTCACTTAATCTAACATTTATTACGTATAGTCTGTAATTATATACTATATTTAAACAATTAAGACAAATTAAATTACACAAATCATAACAGTAGGTTCTCATTAATCGAGTATTATCTTCTATGTATTATAATGTAACATCTCCTAATTGAATAAACTCTTTATATGGTATTTATGTAGGAATAAGTCCAATGCTTAATTATTCTAGGTCTTTTACTGAATTTTATTTGTCATTCTCAATTATGTATGCACATATATACTAACTAAATGAGAAACAAACAATAATAAGAATTTCATATCCAAATATGTCATATAATATAACATAAGTCATATAAGTAACGTTACAGAACATAAACCCATACTAGTAACATGATCCTTAAACAATCCTGGTGGCATACTTTTTGTCTAAGGATCAGCTAGCATCTGTTTAGTACTAATATGCTCTATCTGTATCTCATTAGACCTAACTCGGTCTTTAATGGCTAACTACTTAATATCGATGTGCTTACTTCGACTACTACTTCTATTATTCTTAGCCATAAATACAGTAGATGAATTGTCAAAATATATTTTTAATAACTTAGAGATACAATCCATAATCTTAAACCCAGGGATAAAATTCTTGAACCAAACACCTTGTGGTGTAACCTCAAAACAAGCAATAAACTTGACTTCAATGGTAGAAGTAGCTCCAAGTGATTGTTTTGCACTCTTCCAAGATACTGCTTCATCAGAAAGCATAAAGATGTATCCTGACGTTGACTTCTTAGAATCAACACATCCCGCCAAATCTAAATCTGAGTATCCAACAATTTTTGAATTGTCGATTCGTCTATATATAAGCATGAAGTCCTTAATCCCTTGAAAGTACCTTAAGACCTTTTTTGTAGCTCTCCAACGGACAATTTCTAGATTACTTTGATATTTTCCTAACATGTTAACAGCGAAAGCAATGTCAGGTCTTATACAGACCTGAGCATACATTAGGCTTCTAACGGCTAAAGCATAAGGAATATTTTACATCTATTCCTTTTCAAGTTCATTTTTGGGACATTGATCTAAACAGAATTTGTCACCTTTCACAATAGATGCAATACTTGATGAACAATTTTGCATTTTAAACTTCTCAAGAACTTTATTAATATAGGTTTTTTGAGATAAACCTAAAATTCTTTTATGTTTATCTTTGAATCTTTATGCCAATGATATAAGATGTATCACCCATATCTTTCATATCAAAATGTCTAGAAAAAAATTGTTTCACTTCATGTAACAACCCTAAATCATTTATTGCAAACAAAATATCATCTACATATAAGATGAGAAATATGATCTTGCTCCCACTAACTTCGTGATATATATATTAATCAGAAATATTTTCAACGAATCCAAATGAAGAAATCACATTGTGAAACTTCAAATACCACTGTTGAGAAGTCTGCTTAAGACCATACATTGCTCTCTTACGCTTGCAAACTAACTCCTTACCAGCACTTAAGATAAACCTATCGAGTTGTCTCATATAGATCTCTTCTTCCAAATCTCTATTAAGGAAGGCCGTTTTCACATTCATTTGATGTAATTCCATGTTAAAATGTGCTACCAATACCATAATGATGTGAAAAGAGTATTTTTTTAAAACAGAAAAAAGGTTTTTCTGTAGTCAACTCCTTTCCTTTGAATAAATTCTTTGGCAACAAGTTGAGCCTTGTAGCACTCAATATTGCATGATAAATTCTTCTTGGTCTTAAAGACCCATTCATAGCCAATGGCTTTTTCCTCATCAGACAATTCTATAAGATCCCAAACTTGATTATCCGCCATAGAATTCATTTCATCCTTCATAGCATCTAGCCATAAATTGGAATTACAATTTTTCATTGCTTGTGAGAACGTCGTTGGGTCATTTTCATCACAAACATCATAGTCAGACTCAGCAAAATACACTACATAATCACTATAAATTACAGGCTTTTTTATTCTTGTTGATCTTCTTAATGTTGCATCATCAACCTCTTGTAAAGGTAATGACATAATAGGTTCTCCCTCTTCTTAAAGTTTCTCTTGAGCAATATGTTCTTGAACAACATTTTCATTATAAAGAGTTTGATCCTCCATCATATGATCTACTTGAATATTATCTTCATGATGTGGAACATCAATAATAGGTTGTTCTACATTGACCTTATATGATTGGACATTGTATTGAATAATCACTTTTATACATGGAGAGGTTTGACAAAAAATATCATTCTCAACAATTTTAAGAGGATGATTTCTCCCACTTTTCACATCATGTTCTAAAAAACTTGCATTTCTAGATTCAACTATTTTACTTGAATGGGAGGGACAATAAAATCTGTAACCCTTAGACTTTTTCTAGATAGTTGATCAAATAGGCACGTATCGTCCTTGGGTCAAACTTCCTTTCTTTTAGATTTTAAACCCGAACTTCAGCAGGATAACCCCAAATGCGTATATGATTCAAACTAGATTTCCAACCCTCCCGTAGCTCAAATGGCATTTTAGAAACTGCCTTTGTTGAAATTCTATTTAATATATACGCGGCTGTCTTAAGGCCTTCACTCCACAAGGATAAAGGAAGATTGGAGTTGCTAAGCATACTTCTCACCATATCCAGTAAAATTCTATTTCTGCTTTTGACTACACTATTTTGATCTAATGTGTTAGACATGGTGTATTGTGCCACAATACCATGCTCTTGAAGGTACTTTGCAAATAGACCAGGTGCTAGTCCACTTTTAGTATATCTCCCGTAGAATTTTCCACCTCTATCTGATCTCACGATCTTAATTTGCTTTCCACATTGTTTCTCTACTTTAGCTTTATAAATTTTAAAAGCGTCCAATGCTTCATATTTATTATGAAGCATATAGAGATACATATATCGTGAATAATTATCAATAAAGGAGATGAAGTATTTCTGACCATTTAAAGACATATCAAGACAACATATGTCAGTGTGAATTATTTCTAATATGTCAGAACTCCTCTTAGCATTTTTTGAGACTTTTTGGTTTGCTTCCCCCTAATACAATCTACACATGTATCAAAATTAGTAAAATCTAGAAATTCAAAAATCCTATCACTTACTAATTTTTTTATTCTCTCAATGGAGATGTGTCCCAACCTTCGGTGCCACAATATGGAGAATTTTTCATTCATATCATTATCATGCATAACCATAAAATCAGATGGAAAATTATTAGCTAAATAGACTTTAAATAAATCACCAATTAAAGTACCATGTCCAATAATATTAGAATTTTTAATAATATCAACAGAATCATCATAAAAATTTATACATAATCATTATTTTACAAATTTAGATAAAGAAATCAAATTTTTAGATAAATCTGGAATATAAAATTTTTTTCTGAATCTAAAATACAATCAGTACTTAATACAAGTCTAAATGTTCCAACAGTTTCCACACGTGAACGCATCCGATTGCCTATATAGATGCTTAGTTCACTTCTTATCAGTTTCCTTTTTCTTATGAAACCATGCATGATATTTGAAATATGAATTTCAGCACCAAAATCAATCCACCAACTGTCATGACATATTTCAACAAAATTATATTCAAAGTATATTGAAGGAATAATATCACAAAGGTTAGTACCTTTCTTTTCAAGCCAAACTTTAAATTTTGGGCACTCCTTCTTCATGTGTCCTTTCTTTTTACAAAAGAAATACCGTGTACCTTTTTTCTTCATAGGATGGGATGCAATACCCTTTCCTTTCTTCTTATGAGCTTACTTTTTACCATCCTCATTTGTCACTAATAGTGCACTTTTACCAAATTTCTGAATTAGCCTTCCTTCCTCTTGCACACACATCACCAGTAATTCATTAATGGACCATTTTTTCTTATGTGTGTTATAAGAAATCTTAAATGGTCTGTATTGGGCAAAAAAAGAATTCAGAATAAGATGCACCAGAAATGAGTCAGAGATCTCCACCTTTAAAGCTTTCAGTTGTGCTGCAATGTCTCTTAACCTCATGATGTGTTCACGCACACCTCTTGCGCCGATAAGCTTCATGGATGACAATTGTGCCATTAGGGTACTTGCAAGTGCCTTACTAGAAGACTCAAACTGTTCATCAATAGCCTTCATGTAATCCATGACATTTTCGTAATCAGGAATTGAACTTCGGATTCTAGCTGAGATACGAAACTTAATGAATATCATACTTAAACGGTTGGATTTCTTCCATCGTTCGTATAATGCTACCTTGGCTTGAGAACTAGCATCAATTGGTGCTGGAGGCTCTTCCTTACGAAGAGCACAGTCAAAGTCTGCACACCCTAAGTGAAAGAGAATCTTATCTTTCCATTTTTTATAGTTGTCACCACTTAACAAATGAACTTCAGATACAGTTTCAGATATCATTACCGCTGTAAATAATAAATCATGCTAACATTACTCAACTTTAAATAGGTACATCAAAATCCATAACATATAATAATACATACCAATGCAAATCATATCAAAATAAATATGAATCATAGTGTCATTAAAATCTACTTGTGGGCAAAGATTTTAACACACATAATATTCACTAAATTAACTAAAGTATTAAAACTAGAAAATAAAATACTACTTCTTAATATCTATAGGCTAATTAAGAAGTAAAAATATTTTCTATTTAAATCTAATTATATATAAATAACATAATAAATTTTTGTGGGTAAGTTCATTATATAATTCACAACAATTATATTAATATTTATGTGATTTCTTTAAATATGACTATTATCAAGGATGTTGTGATTACTCCTCAATAAATCATATATTAATCACAATATAATATGTAACGGAAGAATTTATATTTCATGCAAATATAATCATCAAATAAATAAATGCAGTGACATATATAATATTGAAAAAGAAGATGATCTAGTGAACAAATTTTTTGACAATATTTAGAAGATCCAAGTTCAAATTTCACTTCTACCAAAGTTTGAATTTTTTATAACAAATTTAAATTTTGAAGTCTAGCAACTTCAACTTGAAAGTACCAAACATTCAATATTATATAACAAACAAAATTCATCAATTAAAATAAGTCTTTTCGGTCTTCTCTCTTACAATGTCTTCCCTTTCTCTTTTTTTTTATCCTCTTTTTTATTCAAGAATAAGAAAACTTATGGGAATCACAGAAAATTATACTATTATGAAAAACAATTACGACACAAATTTAAAAAATTCTTTTTGGGAGTATTATTTATTATTCCCTCTTCTTACTTTAATTTCAATAGTTTTCTCTTACTTATTCCAAAATTTATACTATACATTTTTCTTTGAAAATAATTAATCAAAATAATACACAATAATTAAATTTTAAAATGGTAAAGTAGAGATAATTTTGTTCTGATACCACATATTAAATATTTTATAAAATTATTAATTTATGTACCTTCAGTCATTATCAAAAATTTTTTAATTTAATTTAAAACTTTTAATTCTTGAATCACAAAATCAGATAGAATCCAAATATATTTGTTTTTGTTGTGTGATTAAAATTAAAGACCCAAATTTTATAAAATTTATGAATAATCATGCTCTTTTCAAAAAAATAAACCAAATATTAATATAATTAATTAATAATTATAACACTATTTAAATTAATTTTTATATTAATAAATTAGAACACAATTAGAATAAAATTTCTATCAACGGTTGTATATGTCTAAGAATTTCTCATTTTAGTGGTAAATCGGTTGTTAACAACTGTACAACTTATTTTAAAAATGCAATTATCAATATATAGCTGTGTCCGGTGAGTTTGACACATTCCTTACAATTTTAACGGTGGAGATTTAATTGTATATCACTATATCAATTCATCCACATGCAATGCACTAGAATAATTTTTCAGTTTTGGTTGGGCTTTAAAAAATGTGCTTTAATATAATTTAAAGTTATATATAAAAAAAATTATTTACATGATCTTAGAAATATAGATACTCAAAATAATTTAGTTTTGAGATAATTAGTAGAAGTAAGTTTAGAAATATATATAGAGACACACACTATTATAATCTTTACCACATTGGGTTGTAATGTGAGGCATGAACCTTTACATATATGAAGATTAGACTTGTAAATCATTTCTTATTTCCCGTTATAGCTTACTAGGTAGCCCTCAACATTTGTTTGTTTTTTAATGTATGGTTTTTTTTTGTTTTTTTTTTTTTGTTTTTGTCCCTTTTGATTTGTATGAAGACTCACCATCTTTGGTGGTAATAGGCTAATACCATACCTCCTTAATATTTTGCGTTATATGCTATGCTTATATTTAAGAGTTGTCCAACAATGTTAATTGAGTATAATAAAAAATAAATAAAATTCACATATCTTACTTTTATATTATATATCTTTTTTTAATCGTAATTATACTTTTAGCACATTCAATTAGTTATTGAACTATTGTTGAATTGTGAAAATAGCATAATTCTTCCAATATTTTTGTCTCCTTATTCTATCAAAGAAAAATGTAGAGTGATAATAAAAATATTAAATAATGTGAATAATAAATATGTTGGATGTTTAATTTATAAAAGTTATTTTAATAAAGGCACTAAAAATGTCTTTTTTTAAAGACTTTTATACATGTCATGTTATTATTGGATATCTTTATTAAATCGGTTAATAATTTATTTTTTATTATAAACCAGAATAAAATTGATTTATTATAGTAACAATAATAAACTCAATTGTCTGCATTATAATTATTAGACCCGATTTGATCCGATCGAATTATACTATCTAAATCGAATATTTTTAAATTTTTTGATAAAAAGACAATTATATCTCTGACTTTTTATTTTTCGGACATTTAAATTCCTAAAAATTTAAAAATATAATTAAATCTCTAAAAAATTAGATTTATTGTTATTGTTATAAAAAAATCGATTTTATTCTAATTTGTTAAAAATTTTAAAAATAACCGGTTTATTAATATATCTGATAACAATGCAACACATATATTTGTTTACATAAAGATATTTTACGCATTTTTATGAAAACATTCCTCTTTATTTATTAGGTATGTGAATAATTATCTTAATATTAGAATTTAAAAAATAATTTAAAAGTAAAATATTTTTTATTTTATTAAATCATTTTTAAAATTTATTGTTCACACAATTCATTGACTACCTAATAAAATCGATCTCGCTGGTAATAATAATAGAATACCTAGACACTTGTGTTTTGTCGTTTTCCCCAAATTGTAGGATATTTGCCACTTGTTAATTATATGTATAGGATATCCTTATTATCTTTCTTGAATTAAGTTAAATATTGAAGGCATATCTTCACTTTGCTTAAAGGAAAAAAAAAATAAAAGAAAGAAAAAAATGCAGCTAGCTAGAAGACAATTAATTAGTTTGAATTGAAGTGAAGTTTGGAGTGAGAGTAGTAGCCTCTCATTTTCATCTCATCCCATCACTTTCGAGTTAAGTAAGGAAGTATTATTCTTCGGACATTCAAAACTTTTCTCATCTTCTTTTAATTTGTCTCATTGAACCGCATAGTTATACCACTATCCGTCCTTCTTTTTTCTTACAATAATAATAATAAATTATTATTATTATTATAATAGGTATGCTCGATAATTCTTTACAATATATTTTTGAGTGAATACTTTATTCGGTTTCGATAATTATTTTAAAAAGAATATAAGGTTTTGAAAAAAAATATTTAATTCGACTCTTAATTCTTTTAGGAATTAATTAGTTTTGTACAAAAAAAATAATACTAATTTTTTTTAACACATAATCTAATTAATTTCATAAAAATAAAATTTAGGAGTTGAATTAATTTTTTTTATTAAGAATTTCGTTATCTTTTGAGATAATTATCTTTAGAATTTTTTTATATTATTTTAAAGTTTTCTTGTTAGTCTCAAGAAGTGATAATTGTGAAAACAAAAACAAAAAACAAAAAGGAGTAATGCCGGCATAGGGGATAAATATAATATATATTAAATAATAATCCACCGTGCTAAAGTTTATAATATTAAAAATTAATTATTTATGTCTCGTATTTTATCAGTTTACATTTAAAAAAAAATTTATAATATGATATAAAAACTTCTATAATTACATGATTTAGAATTTAATTTTTATTAATTTATTTTAAAAATAAACTTATGTAAAACTTTATATAAACTTAAAAAAAAATTATAAAAACTAATTATTCATGTACTTTTTTCATAAATGTATAAATTTTTAAAAGTAATTTTATGATAATAAAAAATATATAAAAAGATTGTTCTAAAGTAATTATTTCACTTTGAACAATTATTGTTAGGAGATACTCTCATAAAGACGCGTAAAACAACTTTTTATAAAGACGTTTATGTGTTGTATTATTATTGAACGTATTAATGAACAGTTGAACGATTATTTTTTATAAAAATAACAATAAATCTATTTCTTTTTTTTTAAATTTAATTGTATTTTTTAATTTTTAGAGATTTAAATGTACGTAAAACAAAAAATTAGGGATATATTTGTCTTTTTATAAAAAAAATTTAATAATATTCGATTTAAATTGTATAATTCAATCGAATCAAATCGGGTCTAATAATTATAATACAGACAGTTGAATTTATTATTGTTACTATAATAAACCAATTTTATTCTGATTTATTAAAAATTAAATTATAACCGATTTAATAAAGAGTCCAATAATAACATAACAGATATAAACATTTAAAAAAAATATTTTTAATATTTTTATTAAAGTCATCTCCTTATTGTTATCGCATTATTTTAAGTTTTTCAAAGGGAAAATAATAGCGGCCAATAGTTGTTTGAAGCTACACACCCATCATTGTTCCAAAAGTATATATTATATTGTTCTCAAAATAAAGATTGATTGATTGATGTATGAATGTTATAAAACTCTTTTGGTTTGAATTAAATTGGAGCCACAAAATTAGATTGTATGTATGTCACTCTCTTAGCTTGGTACTTAATTATTATTATCATTACATACAGAATGAGAATACAAAGATAATTTTTTCAAATTGCACTAATTATTGACCATTAAGTAAAGATGGAAGAGTGGAGAAATTAATTTGATGAGTTTGTGTGATTCAAATTAGAAGCCCAAAATGTTATAAGTATATATATATATTCAATTATTTAAAGTTTTGTCTTATATATATTGTTGTGATTATTTAATTAACAACAATGTTAGAAACCAACTCTATATAAGCTAAGAATCAGCCAACTAGTAAACCAGAGGCACTGGTGACTTTAACCAGATGTTGCTACTGATAGACACACGAATATTTTTTTTTTTGTAAATTGGATGGTTTTGGATATGATTTCTATGTTTTATGTGTTACGCATTAATAAAACATAATTAATTATATGGAACCAACTAATGAATGATCAAAACATATGTTCCGTGATTCTTTTCTATCACTAGCATATCTTCCCTCATATTTTAAACGTGGTCAATAATAATTTAAAAAACAAATTAAATTATAAATTAATAAAACTAATTATAATTAATTATATTGTTTTATTTTTGGCTGATTATTAATTGCTTCATATACTTTTCCATTAATTAAATAATTAAGATTGTGACATTCATTTCCTCTTATGATCCACTAGATTGGTTGCAACTTCTGTTAACTTTTTTTAATTATTCAATTAATTAATTAATTACAACGCAGACCTAGCATCAAAGATAAGGATTTTAGAAGAAGAATCAATGGATAAGAATATTTAGTATACTGTCCGAATCATCATCATTATAATTATAATTTTCAAAGTATTGATATCTCTCCACCATGCATATATATGAAGCATATGCCTCATCAACCAGCTTGAGATTAAGTTTTATAATAAATTAAAGTTAATTAGCTGATCTTGATATTATCTCTTTAATTTGATTTTGCTTATATAGTGTAATAAAATCATCCTCAAAAATTTAAATTGACAAAAAAGAAGTAACATGAACAATAATAATACTTTTAATATATTTGTTTCAAACAAAAACCTTTTTTATATTTGTTTAATATTTTGTATGGCATTTTTTTCTCTTTTTAGAATTTATCAAAAATTAAATTCTACATTTTTAATATAAAATTTTAATATTATATTATAATATTATTTATTTAAAAAACTTAAGTCGATAGAAATGACAATATAAATAATTATATTTAATTCTAACAAATTTGATTTAGTTTATATGGTATCATAAAAATTACTTTTCTCAAAAATTTAAATTGATAAGAGTATATAATATAAATAATTATATCTTTAATATATTTTTTTTTCAAACAAAAATCTTTTTAGATTTATTTTTTTTCATACACCTTTTTTCTTTTTTTATTTATCTTATACTATTTTTTTCTCTTTAAAAATTCACTGAAGATCAAATCCTAACAATATTTTGCATAATTATTTAATAATAAAATTATTAAATTTATTTTTATATATAGTCATTTGTATAATGGCTTAACCTAATATATTATTAATTTAGTTTAGACTCACTTAAAGTCATACATGACACTATTATATTATTCATAGGTTTCTTTCTATCAATTTAAGATTTTTGAAAAATTAATTTTATAATATAAAAATTTCATGACAAAAGTTTTAAATTCGATTATTATTAATTAAAAAACAAAATTTAGTTTTAGACAAATAAAAAAAATACAAATTCCCACCGAACCAAAGTTTTACATGAGAAATGTTAATAATATAAATATATATATATATAATTTTTATTAATTTAAATTTAAAGAAACGAGAACCACAATATTTCATTGAATAGAAAAACCAAAAAACAAAAACAAAAGAAATTCTGAAAATTTAGTTAACCTGTTTGAAGAGTAATGCATATGTTCCATTTGGATTTAATTTGTTGACTTTACTTATTAGTGGCAGCAATAAATACTTCAATAAGTCCATTTTGATGCTCCAACAACTTTGACTTCTTTCTCATCTCTTTAACTCACTTTAGGACCCTCCATCTCTTATGCCTCCACCTTTACTTTCTGCTTTGTTTTTTTTTTATTAATTAATTAATTCTATTAATTATTCAACTTGGCCTTAATTTTAGATACTGTGTGCTTCAAGTTATAACAAGTTGTTGGCGTTGCTACAAAGTTATTCATTTATTATTATTAATTTATTATGCTTCTAATCTTGATAACAACATGCCAGCATTTTTAAAGATTCCACTCTTCATTCCCCATATCACCTTATTTTATTAATGCATATATAGAATTATAGATAACTCACCAACACTTTTGTTTTCGCAATTTTGTTTTTATACTTAATAATAGTTTAAAAAACAAAAACACAAAAAATATAGAAAAAAAAACTAATAGTGGTAAGAAATTATATGAATAAAGAGAAATATTTCTAAAGTTTAATTAATAATTAATATTATATTTATTATCGTTTTAAAACTTCCATCCTTATTAAGGGTAAAAAAAACTTTATATTATCTAAATATTCTAAATAAAACAAATATTTTTAACCCTTAAAATTTTGAAAGATCAATGGTTTTAAAAAACGTATATATATATAGATTAAGTTTCACTAAAGTAGACGAATTATTTTTTAGTTAAAATAATAACATTCACATATAATATAAATTATAAATTTAATAGTGATTATTCTTTTATTTTATTATTTTATTAATTTTTTGCTTTAAAAATTATAAATTTAATTTCTTTTATTAAAATTTGGCTAAAAAAATTTAATACGGACCTCAAAGTAGTAAAGTTCTACAAAATAACTTAATGAGGTGGTTTCTACAAATATGTGGTTGATTAAAATTTATAAGATTTAGATCCTCTAAAGTTTAAATTTTATTTTAGAAAATAAAGTGTTATTTTTTATTTTTAAATTTTTTATATTTATTTTTTGTTCTACTTATAAAATTAATAATAAAAAATTATACTTTATTCTTCAAAATAAAATTTAAATTTTAGAGGATCCAAATTCAAATTTCTAATAGCAGTTTTAGAGAAACATAAATTGACAATTGTTAATAACGGTTTTGTCGGGAAAAAACTTAAAATAGAATGATTTTAGAAGCATAAAATCACTTTCTCATTGGTTCAAAATTCTTAAAGAAAAACTTAAAATAACGTGATAATATTTCTGTAAATCATTATTATTAGTGGTTTTAAATGGAATATAATTGCAACTCGAAATTATTATTATAAACACAATTTAGAAGTATACACCATATTTTTTACAAATTATGGTCCAATTATATTTTAGTGTATATTATAAAATCTATATGAAAAATAATTAGTGCCAAATTTATGCAAACGTTTTAATTATTTTATTTTTTTATGTATGTGAAAAGCAGAAAGACAACTAGACATAGCATTGTCTTTGGAATTTGGAGGCTGAAGTTTATCCATTAGGATAAAGCAAACGCATAATAAAAATAAAAAATAAATAAATAAATAAAATGAACATGTTACATTATCCAAAAGATCCAAAATTGGTGGGACCCTTGCTAATAGATTTCACGAGCTTACGTGTTAAACAATCCCACCAGATGCTTACACGTGTCCATTCCACCCTGTTACGCAAACTACAAGACAACAACAAATACAAGAAGGTTCATGAACCGGGACCCATATTTTATCCATATCCTTGCACGTGATGCCACGTGCCTCTGAGCCCACACCACACGGCGGCAAACTACGCCGTTTCATTTTCGCCACCGCGTTTCCCAATTTACCCTCGCACTAACGGACAAAAGCTATTGCGGCCGTCCCTCTATAATCACGTTTAGCTTGTGTTTAAAGCTTTTTCTTATTCATGGAATTATGTGATTATTTACTTTATATATTTAGAGTATAGAATATAGACATAGATAGATAGATTAACTTAATGGTTGGAATTCTTGCGATTACCACCCTTTAGATTGTTAGTAACAACATTTAATACTAAAACAGAAACCCATAGCTTGAAGGGTGGTTTGGTCATTTTAAATACGTTGTGGTTGCGTCTGAGTCACGTGACTTCCGAAAACATTGAAGTCTTGAGGTTCAGCTACGCCCGCCATTTTCTTTAGTAGCCAAGAACCGAGTCTCCTTCTTCTCTTATCTTGAAATCACACGCAAAACGCCGTCGTATTACTCGTAACTTTGAAAGCAGTGATCATGGTTCAGCTAATGAGATCCGACCACCAGTGCCTGAAAAAGGTGAAGCTTGAATCCAATGAAGATCATGACCTTCCTTCTCTTCACAAGCGTCCCAAATTCGATTCTCCACCTAAGGTCAACTTCAATTTTTATTCCTATTATTATTATTATTATCATTATTGTTTGAATTTTTGAAAAAACTAATTCAAAAACTGTGTTTTTTTGGAACAGAGTGATGATTCAATTGCGGTTCCTACAGCAGGTTCTTACAATCCCTTGGATGAGCCAAGCCCCTTGGGTTTGCGTCTCAGGAAGAGTCCTTCCCTTTTGGATTTGATTCAGATGAAGCTCTCACAGCAACAAGATGATAACGCTTCCGCAATGGCACTTGCCAGTAAGAAAGATCATAAGGCTGGTGCCAAAGCTGCTGCTTCTTCTTCTGCCACTGATTCTAAGCTCAAGGCCTCTAATTTCCCTGGCACAGTATTGAAGATTGGGACTTGGGAGGTATCATATATATAATTTGCTATATGATCATGTGCATTTTTAATGTGTTTATTTGTTAGATTTGATTTCATTCGAATTTTGGTGATTTTGGTTAACTATTGCAGTATAAGTCTAGATATGAAGGGGATTTGGTGGCAAAATGTTACTTTGCTAAGCATAAGCTTGTTTGGGAAGTGCTTGATGGTTGTCTTAAGAACAAGATTGAAATCCCTTGGTCTGATATCATGGCTATCAAAGCAAACTATCCTGATGATTCCCCTGGAACACTTGAAGTAGTGGTAAGCATAAGCTACATCTTTGTTTAGTATCACCATTGTGTTGTTGCCATTGCTAAGTAGTTGGTGTTGGTTTTTGTTGTAGCTGGCTAGAAGACCCTTGTTCTTTAGGGAGATCAATCCACAACCAAGGAAGCATACCTTGTGGCAAGCAACATCAGATTTTACTGGTGGACAAGCGAGTTTGCACAGGTACCTACCTATAAGGGGTGAGTAAACTACCATTTTGAACCTCGGAAAATTAGTTTGTTGACAAAATGGTTCCTTAGTACCTGAAAGATTGATTCTACTTGACAAATTCACCCAAAGTGTGGACTGTTTTGTCAGTGAACTAATGATTTGGGGCCAAAATGGTGGTTCACTTGAAACTAAAATGAAGCATTATAATCTTTTGAATATCACAGGAAAATTATCAATCTATAAGGGGCTATATTGTTACCGAACTAAACAGATAAAGCGGGTGGTTTACTCTGATTTAATTTGCTTTTAATATGATATGAGGGTGAAGCAGAATTAACATTAGTATTTGATGCTGATGCAAAAGTTTTTTTTTTTTTACAATTTGTTTTAGGCGGCATTTTCTGCAGTGCCCTCAGGGGTTACTAGGGAAGCATTTTGAGAAGCTCATTCAGTGTGATCCCCGTCTCAACTATTTGAGCCAGCAGGGCGAGATTGTGTTGGACTGTCCATGTTTCGAAACCAGTAACGGAATTGAAGACCAAGTTGAACCTAGTTGTCTCGACAGAAAGAGCGACATGCAAGCCGGTTTTTTTGGGTTGCGGGATGTTGAATCAGGGTCTGCAGCGCAATCATCCTCCTCAAAAAGTGAACATAATCTTGGGAAAGCTTTTGAAAATGTTTCTCAAGAAATCACCTCACCTAGCTCAGGTAATTGCCGTGGATTATGTTTTTATATGCCGTATTATTATTATTATTATTTGAATCAAGTATGATGCTATTATGATTATAGGATTTCTCTTTAAAATTCCTAGGATATTGCTGATGGTAAAAGTAGTAGTTACCAGATATATTAATTTATACCTTCAAGTTTCACTTATAATAATTAATAAAGAATGTTGTTAAAGAGAAAATGCTTGATGGTTGTTGAAACTGCAATTAAATCTTATCCGATATTCTTATCCATTGTGTCAATATTTAAAGTGTCAAGTGATTATGTCAAAACATTTTACACGTTTATGTTACCCTACAATCCCGATCTTGGTGGATTGAGTTGTATTGTGGTCCCTCTCATTTGTCTATCAAAGAACACATGTAAAATTGTTACCACTAAACTACGGAGTAAATTCATGTAAGCAGTATTCATATAGTAGCTTATGGTGGTCCCAAAGATTTCATATAATAGTGTTATTTGTCATGTGCAGTAAACACCCATGCAGTCAGAGATTTAGGAAATAGAGGAGCTGAAACTCTGAAGATTCTTAGCAATTTGGATCAGATCAAACTCTCTGGTCTTCACCCTTCAATGTCGATGAATGATCTGGTTAACCACATTGAAACCTGCATCTCGGAACAGATGGCATCCGGGAACCCTAACTTCGCTGTTGGCGATGGCCAGCTCAGCAGATCAATCTTGGAGGAATTCACACAGTGCTTGTTCAACGATAACACTCAACTTGCAGCAGCAGTCCCAGATGAACATTATGTGATGTCAAGGGTGAACTCACTCTGCTGTCTCCTGCAGAAAGATAACATTAACAATAACCCTTCAACAGTAACAACAGGCACAATGAGGAGAAATGGTAATAATGGTGTTGATGCAGATGCAAATGGAAAAATTGGTGGTGGTGAGAGTAACAATAACAATAACACCAATCAATGCAAGAGTAAAGGGATTGATTTGGAACTTAATCAGCAAGATGGTGATGGTTCTGGCTGCAACAAGCAGCAAGGAAGTAGTGGCTTAGCAAGAAAGGAATCAGTTGGTGATTTGCTGCTTAATCTTCCAAGGATTGCATCTTTGCCACAGTTTCTGTTTCCCATGCCTGAGGATTCTGTGAATCAAGTTAGATAGCATAGTAACAACGATGTGTTATCAAAGTTTGCAATGCAAACATCATAGTTTCCAGCTTTCCATCATCATATGTAGTCTTCGGCAGTGTGAATATATTATATATGCAGTCAGTTTTTTGTTTCAACCCAACCCAACAGGGATTCAGAGATCCACATTGATGAAGAATCCTTTGCAGACACTATGGGATATACGTTGTTGTATTTTTCAGTGGAGAGAAAAATGATTAATTACCTTTCGAAACCCTTGTAGAGAGTATATTAATTTCTTGAGAAACCTGAAAACCTGATCCAAGGATGAAAATAATCTCGTGTTCTTTTCTTGACTTAGATTCATACATTCAAGTTCATCAAATTCATACTTGGTACAATATTTTTCCCGCTTGCAATAATCAAACATCCAATGAATCTACCTTAAAAAGATATATGCGAAGTCAAAGAAAAAGGTTATTACAACCAAAACATCATATAAATTAACTGCAAACCAACATCTATAGGATTTACATTATTTCTTTTAGAGACAAACGAATAAACATGTTCAATGCTCTTCTTTTCTTTTTTTCTTTTTTCTTCACATTTTCCCCTTATATATTACTATTATATATGCACTTATGAGCAGCAAAACCATATAAGCACTCCACTAACTTTAGTCACATAATCTACAAGCCTAAAACAAAAGAATTTAATAATAAAGACACAAACAAACTAATGAATATTTTGTTTATGGTTCCTCTCTGCCTTCATCCCCCATTTGTTCATCATTTCCCTCATCTCCCATTTGTTCTGCTTCTTGCAACATGTTCATGAGCATGTTAACTTGCTCTTGAAGCATTGTGTTTTCTCTTTCGACTCGAGCGCGCTTGCTCTTTTCTTCCAAAAGCTGGATTTGCAAGTGCTCCAAGACTCTTGAATCCTCCTCCAGTTGTTCATTTAGGCCATCTATTTCCCTGTCCTGCAACACAAACATCATAAAAAATGTCAGTGAAGTACCAAGTTTCAGAATGCTTCTGCAGGTTAACAAAATGACACTGATAATTTGTTATGTAACTTTTGAAATAGTTTCTGTAACATTTCATTTTAGTGCCTTTATGTTATAGTGTTGGTTGACTTGGCTCAAAGCTTTACTTCAAACTTGAATCTTATTATTCATATATAAAATTTTCATGTGTCAATCAACCACTGGTGATTCATCTACAGCTAAGTTTGAGAATTCAGTTATATAATGGAGCAATCGAATAAGAAGTGACAAATAACAATAATATCATCAATTCGTCCAATAAAAATGTGATCTATATAAAATTTAAGTACAAAATAGATCTTTAAGATTACTTTCTTTTCTTCTGGTGCGTGTTATAAATACATGGTAATCCTTCATAAACATGTACCTTTCGGTTCATTTCTTGGACAGCAATCCTTCTCATGCTTTCGACGACATCCACATTGACAAGCTTGCGCTTCTTTCCGATCAGCCATCCCTTGGGATAGTCTGCAGAATCAAAGTCAGGGGGTGGAAGCAAGGACTCATTGGAGGGTCGTAGCCGTCGGCCATTACTATTTGTTATAGGTTCTAATGGTTCAAACAAGGCCTTTCTACGCTCCGAAAGCTCAGAAGCTGGTGTCAAGTCCTGGTTCTCCTCACTAGCAACTGGTGGCGCCGGCGGAGGAGTAACCTTTTGGTTTGGCAATGTATCAGCCCCATTTTCTGATACCTCTGTTTTCCTCCAGCCAGCTGTGGGAACAAGTTACCATTCTTTTTGCCAGTTATTTAGCCACAGCAAAAAATTTGCACAACTATAACATATGCCATCTTTAAAGCTTACACAAATTATAGGAGAATTCAAGATTGAAAACATGTAAAAGTTGTTTATTAAGTCATTAAGAAAACATATTTTACTTATTTATGTCAAAAGTTCTGAATATAAATCAGTTGTGATCAGTGTAAAATGTTTTACATAATAATGTGTTAAAACTAGTCTAATAAAAACAGAATGGAAACCTTATTGCACTAACTGATTACCATAGTAGCTAAACTAAATCATATTGGGGACAAGTATCTAACATACATATCTGCATGTATAAGATTTTTTTCGGTTTTCATAGTCTTAAAACATATATGAATTCCAACTATGCTAAATGTGCACCAAAAATCAGGTACTAAATTAAATACACAGTGACTGATAGTAACTGATTTCTTGTGTATACATAGTATTTTTGTATAAATCAAGATACACTAAAGTATAAACATACTAGGAAAGTCAAAATGAGGGTTATTATGCACTCTAAGTCTAAACATTTTCATTATTACTTATCAAGCTCTTAAGTATTTCAAGGCAAAGCTTCAATTGGTACCTGGCTGGCTAGCTATAATAATGGGAGAAAATTGACATCACAAGATGAATGATCCAAAATGTACTATTATATTGTCCAAACTCCTTGTTTTTTTATTTCCCTTTAAAGTGAAGTTTCCTTGGGAGAAACCACAATAAATTTGTGTTTTGTGAAATGGACAAAGGAAAACAGTTTCCATGATATTAGGGTTCAAGGGCTCCACCTCCATTTTTTGTTGGTTGAACTTAACCACCTAATTTTACAAGCAAATTAAACTACTTTTTTTTTCAACTACTAACACAAACACTCTCGAGATGCATTGTCAGTGTAAAAGAGTTTTTGTTAACTATCTAACAATCGTTTGATTGAATATTTGTATTTGCATACAGTGCATAAAAATTAAATTCTTAAAAATGACGGATATACGAAGGTAAATATTAACATGTTTAGATGAACGATTCATAAGAAGGATGACATCAAAATTGAAGAGATCACTTTTTAGGTTGCCAAAATGGGAGGGATGGATGGAGGATGAGTTGTCCAATAAATTAAATAATGCAACCTCAAAGACATGATTTATAAACTTTCTCACCAGCCACATGCTTCATTTTCTTCATTCTCAATCACAAAAATAGTACAAAAAATCATCAATGTCTACACCAACCACAATTAAAAGTTTTTCTAAAAAGGTTCTTCAATTCAAATACTCATGTTGATTTGTTATAATTATGTAATTAAACAAAATAATATGGATAACTTATGATAAGCTACTAATCACCCAACAAATTAATTTCTTAATATTTCATTAAAAAGAAACTTGCATCATACTAAAACATTAACAAGCATTTATTTATTTATTTATTTTAAATCAAAAGACAATGGTTGGTAGGACAATATTATCAAACAAAGTAAAGTAACGTGACCTAAAAGTCATGATAATCTCAAGTCAATAAAAACTCAGGTGCAGTCGACTTCAGGTAGAGTTGATAGCTGAGAGTTATTAGATAAAAATTTAATCAAATCAGTCAAATCATCTAACGATTTTCAATTATCAACTTCACGTGAAATAGACTGCACCTGAGTTTCCACCGCTCAAGTCCCAACTCCCAACCGTTCTCTCTCTCTTGAAGACATGATGAACAATGAACTGAACAATCTTGAAGGATTTACAGAAATCAATCTCATCAACCAAAAACTAAAGTTTGCAAATTGTAATAATTTTCTTAAAATTATGTTAATATGCAAATTAAATTCCATGCAGCATAGCAGTGCAGTAATTATATTTATATATTTAACAAATTATTACTAGGAAAAACATACATATATTTATATATAAGAAAGCATAAACAAAAATTAAATTAAATTGAATTACCTGATCTCTTTCTAGATTTCCAGTAAATGGTAGGAGTGGAAACAGGAGAGAAGCCATTCAAAGCATCATCCATCACCATATCTTCTTATCTTAATTAATTAATTAAAAAAATAAATAAAGGGTGGTCAAAATTCAGAACTTAAGCAACAACACATGCATATATACCAAAGTTTCAAGTTTCAACACAAAGAATGAAGGATGAGAGAGAGAGAGAAAGAGAAAGAGGTTATTGTTTGGTGTGAAGAGGTGTTTTTTGGAAGTGTTGGGTTTGGAAATCTTCCAAGTTCCGACCAACTAAGAGTCTTAGCTTTGGATGTGTCTCAAACAAAACAACGAGTGTCAGATTCTCGTTATCATAATTGTCATGGGGACCATATCACCGTTAGATTAGATTTTTCAACGGCTTAGATTTCTTACTTTGGTGGAGATTTCTATGTCAAACGGAATTCTTTTATATATTCTATAAAATGCTAAATTTCTCCTTTTTTTTAATAAAGTAATCGGAATTTGATTCCCATTCATAAAAATTATTCTAGTTTTGATAAAAAAAAAAGAACAAGTTCATCTTACTTTATTTAAGAGTATATTTTGTAATATGTGTTGATAATGTAAAATAAGTTTTCTTTTATTATCAATTAAATAATTATATTATTAGAAAATGAATAACTACTTAAGTCAAATATTTTTAAAGAAAAAAAATACTATCAAAACATTCAAAGTAGATCTTACCAACTTATTAATCATTTTTTCTTCTATTCTATGGAAAAACAATTGAAACAAATTGTCATATAACTTTTTTTTCCTATTTTGGAAATAAAGTTACGATGAATTGATGATCTTAGGTTGCACATGGATCGGATAATATCCGTATATCTGTGATAATTATTCATATTCGATCTGAATTTTGTGGATATTATTCGATCTGCAGAGTCATCGGATTGGATTGGATCGGATCTAATCCGCACTATGGTAGGATCATATTGCGGATTTGGCAGTGATATCCGCGGATCCAATCCGTAAATCTGCATATCCGCACATCACATATAAATAGTATAGTTTAAAAAAATAAACCCTAATGTGATATGAATTTTAGTGTGTTGTTTTATGAATTTTATGATATCTTGTTTTATATTTTTTATGTTGTACTTCAACTTAGAATAATTAAATTTAAATCTTGTGTTATT
The DNA here is from genome assembly GCF_014773155.1 of Arachis stenosperma. Lineage (NCBI taxonomy): Eukaryota > Viridiplantae > Streptophyta > Magnoliopsida > Fabales > Fabaceae > Arachis > Arachis stenosperma. The sequence continues at coordinate 417,086 of NC_080385.1, forward strand.
ATTTTTTTTGATATTCAAGAGAACTTTTATTAATAATATTTTAGAATTAAATATGGTTAAATAGATGAAAAATGAATTTTTTTTTTTTTGTAAAAACAGTCAAATGAAATTTGAAAATTTTTTTTTTAATTATGCGGATATACCCGATATCCGATCCGATCCGATCCATATACTTGCGGATCAGATTCGACTTGAAAAATTGTGAATATTGTATTCGATCCGATTCGATAAATACAGTGCAAATCGAATCGAATTTTATACTATATCCGATCCGTGTGCGTAGATGATCTTATATGTTTAATTACATACTCAAATATATGGAAGTGACATTCTTTTTCGTTTCAGATCAATGGTTTTAATTTTTTTTAGTTAAAATTTGTCTAACTTTTTAAGGACAGATTATTAGCATTATCACACACTTATTTTCATAATAATTTTCTGTGAGGACCTTGGTTTCGGCCTTCTCATTTGTCTTTTATGAAAAATAAAATAAAATAAAATCTCATTTGATTACTTGGATAAGACCATTGGAGCAATGATACAATTGATTAAGACAAATATTTTATGATGAAGGTTATGGTTGAATTTTCTTTCAAATAAATAAATATATTATAAAATTGGGGTGAGAACAAATGATTCATTTCTTTTTTTTTTTCTTTCTCCACGTGTGTGGTGGCATATGCCATCGGAAGATCCCAAGTTACATGTGTGGAAAAAAATCGATTAATTATTTAATTGTATATTTTATTGATATTTGAAAAACCCACATTTTTTTTGTATTTTGTCGATAGAAAAAAAGGAAAAATCAAAAAAGAGAAACTACTGAGTAGGGACTCTTTGCACATGACGAGAGCAGAGCCTAAGCTTCACATTATCCTCGAGAAAACAAATTAAAGAAAATTGCTTTATATATATATCCATATATCTTTTATAAAAAAAATTCAACATATATGTGAATTTATTACTAAATATTTTGAATTTATTTTTACCAAATATATTCATCAATAAGAAATAAAAACCATCAATACGGTGGAGCAATTATGGATTAAATTATTCGTTTTCAAAGAGATATATAAATTTATAAAAAGGTAAAAATTCAGATATAATAAATTTAATATAAAATTAATAGTTAAAAATTATTAGATAATTATTTAATTAAATTTATTAAATTATTTAATAATTTTCAACTAATAATTAAAATTAATTACATATGAGTTTCTAACTTATAAAAATATTGTCTACTAAACATCAAGTCCGTTTTGTCGTTAGTAATTTTTATTAGTTTTTTTGGGCTTATATTTTTTCTTTACATTTTTATTTTGTACAGTGTTATGGACCTTTAGTGTTGGGCTTGATTATTACATAGGCCAATGCCCATTACATTAAAGGCCTCGTATATATCAGTACTTTATTGATATATGATATACTTGTTATAACAATTCCAAAAAAAGAAAAAAAATTGTATTTTTTTGGGATCATATATTTGGAAATTAGAGTTATGATAAAATAATATCAATGTCAAAACAAGTAAAATTACATATTTTATAATTTTTTATAGGATGTATCTGTTATCGATTTAAATATTAAATTACAATAACATATAATGAAATATATATATAAGAAACAATTTTGAATTGATATGGTATTTTATAGAGATGATTTCTAACATAAGTTTTTAAGCCATGTTAAAAAAAAAACTACAGAAACAAAAGTTTATTCAACAAAATAAAGTTAGCTTAAATTGACACTTGTGTTATTTGATCCTAATTCTAGAAACTATTGATGCATGGAATAATTGGAATCCAAAACAAATATTTAAATTAAATTTTCTAGGGACTGTAAAAAACACATATTATTATTATTATTATTATTATTATTATTATTATTATTATTATTATTATTATTATTATTATTATTATTATTATTATCATCATCATCATCGTTACAATGCTCCCGTCAGGGGCGGAGCTTAGTTAAAATAAGGAGGGCCATGGCCATCCCAAATTGTTGGTAAAAAAATTAGTAATATTTTTTAAAAAATAAAAAATTAGTTTAATTGGCTCAAATACTTTGCTATGACTTAAAATACCAAAGTTTAATCTTTATTTCTTGTTTTTATTACACAGTAATTTTTAGTTTTAAATATTCAAAACATGTTAGATTTGGACTGAACTGAGTGTATTCGCATTTCGCAGCTCTCTATTCAATAAGTAACACTACCTCTACCTTTGAGTTCAAATATAAAAAATTAGGTATTTTTTATTTATGTAATTTAATATTATTTTATATTTTACTGTTTATTTGATTTAATTTTTTATATGATAAAAAATATTAGAATATTCAATAAGTATTGATATTAATGTATTTGTATAAATTGATAAAAAAATCCAATAAATATTATAAATTTTAATATTTGTCATTTTAACTTTTTTTTTACGTATTTTACAAGATATATATTCAAATTTTCATATAAAATAATCATGAAAAATCAAAGAATTGATGCATTTTTTTAAGAGGAATGCTAATATTCAATAAGGAGAACATATAACTTTGACAATATCAACACCTGTAGATAGTTCTTCTACTTTAATGAATCATGAAAAAGTAAGATGCAACCTCCGAAAGTTCAAAGAGTTGCATCTGATGAGTTTGACCTTAATTCTTTGGAACGAGACATTGGAAAACGGCTTTAAATTTGACAATATCACCCAAATTAGAGAGATGAGGTTAGACGAGCTTATCTTAAATGGGATCTATATAAAAAACATCTTGACAATTATTTTCTATCTGGCCCCTCCAAAATTTTATTTCAAGCTCCGCCACTAGCTTCCGTTTTATGTGCTGACCAGTCAAAGTCATTTATAATTTATAACAAATAATATAAGCTAAGCTTCTTTGTTACTTCCTACCCAACTATAAAGTTATAAAGAAAGAATGTTAGGTTAATTGTCCCATTTTTAATAATATTCATCCTCCCATATAAGACATATTTACTGATTAGTATTCATGTTAGATAGCATATGCATGGTATTTTTTTAGCATCAATGATGTGTGAATCATGGACTATGGGATTAGAATACATAATTTAATTTGTTTTATTTGAAGTCAGATCGATCAAGTCATCAAACACATTTGCTTTAATTTATTATGACTTTACAATAAAAGCATATAGATTAAAATTATTATGTCTAGAAGTCTTTTTTTATTGTCATTTTAATTTGTTATTAAGAGTAATACATGTTTTGATGTTTAGCATCCTATGCTATATATCAATTTAAAACTAACTATTATTAAGTATTATTCCGACAAATTGGGATTAGGTGAAAATTCGGGTGAAGTCGACTTTATGTAAAGTTGATATCTGAGAGCTGTTAGATAAAAATTTAGTTAAATCAGTCAAATCATCTAACGATTCTTAAATATTAACTTCACGTGAAGTCGACTGCACCTGAGTTTCCACTTTTAGATTAACTTATAAAAATATGACAAGATCAAGTCTTATTCCTATTCAATAGGTGGTTAAAACATTTTCATAGATCAATCATGTACTACCTAACATATATTTTGAGCTATATATATTTTTTACTCTTAACAAAAAAATTATTAAAAGAATGAAAATAAGAATGCGCACTCAACACATCTCCACTACTATATGATTGGTTTAACATAACACATGCCATAGTAACTATATTTCTAGTAATAATTAAAATGTAATTATTGTGTCCATAATCCAAGAACAAGATAATATAATGTTATAAAATGTGTGAGTGGAGCAAGCATGAAAATAAAGCAAGTAGCAACTAAGCAAAATATGATTGATTGTTAAACGTGTATCATCACTTTGGCATTTTCTTTATTATTATTATACTTATTATTTTAATACATTTGCATGCATGTATCATCATTTAATTATTATGTTGTGAGCTTTATAAATAGCTAGCTTATACACCAAAATGATCAGTGTAGTGAGTGCCTAATTAATTAGTTCCGTAGAAATTAAACCACAAATAATATACATATCCAACATGAAAATCTGTTCTACCTTTCTTATTATTTCTCTCTGTGTTCTTCATACTACTCTTATAGCCACACAGGCAAGACCCTTGCCACTTATTTTCGGTAAGTATCTAATTATTTATGTTTTTTTTTTCCTATGTTAAAGTTTTTGAACAAATAATTTTATGATATAATATCATAATCTTTATTATTAAATAGTCTAAATTTTATTTTTTATTATTTAAAAAAAATAATTTAAGTTTTTTTTTACAAAAAACAAAAAGGTTTAAATTCGCAACCTCTTAAATAAGTATGAAAAAACTATGTCATCTAAAGCTTTGTGCTATAATTCATTGGCGGTTGATACTTCTTCTTTTGCTTATTTTATCTTGTAATTAATTATTTCCTATTTTATGGTTAATTAATACATAGCCAATAATAATTTAATTAATTACATGATATAGATTGTGGAAGCAAATGGATAATGAAAAATGATAATTATTATGTGAATCGTCCATCAAGAGGCACACCACCGCCACCAAAAGTAAATCCGCCACCAAAACCAGGAGTTGGAGGAGGAGTTTCATCACCACCACCACCCAACAACAACAATAATGATGTCATTGCCTACAAATTCTCCTCTTTGGATTTCATTCCAATCCATAACACTGCCTCAGCTTGATTTACAAATGTTTATAATATATAATTAATAATATAATAATACTTCTTTCTTGGATCTGGATGATTAATTACTAAATAGATATGTATTGGTATGTTTATTATTAGATGAAAACTCAGGTACAGTCGATTTCACGTGAAATTAATAGCTGAGAGCTGTTAGATGAAAATTTAGTCAAATCAGTCAAATCATGTATCAACTTCACGTAAAGTCGATTGCACCTCAGTTTCTACCTTATTATTGTGTTATATGTGACCTTTAATTTGATTAATAATATAGCAATTAGAAAATAATTATCTGCTTTTAGTGATTGTATTTGTAATTTTTAATTTCATTAGTGTGATGAGACATGAAAACTTTGTATACTATACATAAATAATTATCTGTTTTTAGGAGGTTGATTAGTTAAAAACATAAGGTATTTTGTATATTAAATTACTAAATAATTTTAGCAACGGATTTTGTCCTTCAAATTAAAATTACTCGTAAAATTTTAGAGTTTAGAATTTAGAATAAAATTAAATTTTATAATGACAAGACTTTGTTGAAGTTATTATAGAACGTGGCCATGCAATACTATATATTTGTAAATAATTATTTAAAAATTGGAAAGCATATATAGTATAATTATTTATAATTAGTACGTGCGTAACAACGACCAAATACAATATAACCAACCAACTAAGTACATTAATCTAATTTTAATCAAAATTAATTTTACAAAATTACATTCATACTAACATTTATTTATAAACGTTAATCTAAACACATTAAGTATCTGCATCTTAAAATCCTAGCTAGCTAAGCTAGAACTACATACTTAATTATAATTAAAAACAACTAATAAATTATCTTTTTTTATTATTACTGAACCCTTTGACTAGTTATAAAAGAAAAATAATACATAAGCACTTAATTATGAATATTCATGATAATATTGCTTAATAATTAATTAAGCTGAGGCAGTGTTATGAGATGATAATGAAACTGCTGCTGGTCCTTTTGGTGGGTTAGGATTTGGGGCAGGAGGTGAATGAGATGGTGATGGACGCAACAATTTTCCCACCACAGGCTCTATGTTTATTTCCATTATTAACCAATTGCTCCATTTCTCTGCATAAACATATGTACAACATGATACTTAGTTTTTAATAATACTTGTTTATTAGTTAATTAATATATGTTCCTTAGTAAAAAAAGTAAAGTATATTTTTTGTTTCTGAAATTTGATAAAAATATCAAAAATATTCTTAAGTTTTATTTCGTTTTAATTTTGTTCTAAAATTTTTTGATTTGCATTAAATATACTTTTGATGGCTAATTTTTTAAAAAATTTAAGAAGAATCTAATAATAATGTATAAAAAATTATGTTTGGTCTACATGTGTTGAGGGTTATTATTCTTATGAAATTATTGTTAAATTGATCTTAAATTTTTTTAAAAATTTGCTGTCAGGGATATATTTAATGCAAATCGAAAAATTTTAAAATAAAATTGAAATAAAATAAAATTTAGAGATATTTTTAAGACTTTTATCAAATTTTAAAGACAAAAAATATACTTTACCCATAAAAGAATTAATAATATTTAGACTATGTTATTTTTGTATCTCACAGTATTCTTCAACCCGACAGGTAAAGGATTAATCCGTCGTGATTCTAAGTTTTGTTTAAGGATTTGGTGTTGATCAATAAATTACTACGTACATAAGATGAAATTCGAATCCTTAACGTTTATTTAAATAGACAAATAAGTTGACTATTCGATCTAAGCTAGTTGATTATTTAAGCTATGTTTATGTTAGGATCGGAGAATATCACACCAAAATAGGAAACGGTATGTTTGATTAATTAGTAATAATATTATTACGTACCTAAGTTATTAAGTGGCAAGGGTCTTGCTTCTGAAACCATAAGAGTAGGAGAGAACAATATGTGGAAAGCACAGAGAGAAATTAGGAATACAGAAAGCACCTTCATTTTTTTTTAATTCTCTAATTAATAAGCTATTTGGCTCATAACATTTGAAAGTACTACATTATGTATGTGTATATATAATGGATTGTTCAAGCGCTATGGCTTACTTGTTTATTTAGATTATTAGAAATAGGACAAGAGGTGCAAAAGTTGACTTAGTCAACTCAACTCTCTAAGTCAATGATAGTAACATAACTTGTTTTTTATAATCAAATTTTGGTTGTCTATATATATAATCACATGTTATGACTTTTTATTTTTTTTTATAACTTAATATTATATTTGTCTATTTAAAAATTAGTTTAATCACAAATAACTGTTGATTTAAAAAAATTAGTGTATGTTTTTGTATTTTGTACGGAATAATACATAAAATTATATAATTTTTTTATTAAAATTTAAATGAAAAATATATATAGTAATTATTATTATAAATATTTTATAACTTAAAAATATTAAAAATAATTAATATTTATTTTAATCAATTTGAATTAATTGAATGGTTATCTCATTTGTCTGTTTAAATAAATATTTAGAGTTCGAATCTTATTTTATGTGTATAACAATTTATTAGTTAGCGACAGACCCGTCAATATAATTTTTTGTCTACTCACTATTTTTTTTTCTAAAATTAAAATATTTTGTTTGTCATTTCCTTAATTACATAATTATATTTTGAAATTATTTGTAATTAGAGATATGTTATAAATAACATGTAGTGTACTATTATAAATTCACATATAGAAGAAATAGTCAACCTAGGTATGAGGCATTCCTAGATAAGACAGAACTAAGGAAACTACCTCAATTAATTAACTACCACATATTATTTTTTTGTAAAGTCTTAATATATTTTTAGATAAGTATTCACACAGATACCTTAAAATACAAAACAAGTTGTGATGGAAAAGTTGAAAATAATATACAAAGCTAGCATGATTATTGTACTACACTACACCACAAATAGTAATAAAATAAAGGCAAAGTTCTCTTATTAACCTTCTCTAGTACTAAAACATATGGTTTAATTATAATTATATTTTCTCTTTTATGCATTATCATAAAGAGCGATAACTACAATAAATAAGTAAATCAAACGTTATTGGGTTGATCTAGTGATTAGCTCACTAGTTCGTTTAAGCAAGTGTTGGAAGTTCGAATTTCGTCTTATATATACAGCAATTCATTAGTCAGCAGCAAACTCTTAAATAAAGTTCAGTACCACAACGAATTAATCCTTAATTTGTCGGACTGTAGAATATCGTGAAAAACCAAAAATTTTCCTATACATAATACATTACAGGCATAAGGCAAGCACCGATTGTATTGAAATTTGAATTGAGGTGATAACCTTGAAAAAACGGTTTAGCTTCTAATTATTGTTCATCATATAATAAAACAATTTAGTGGTAATATTATTTATTATAAATTATGTTATATATACATAAAATATCAATTATTAATTAGTTATTTATATAAAATATATATGGAAATACGAAATATATGTTAAAACATGTACCATAATATATATAATATGACTAATTTAGCAGTTTAATTTTTTAGGTTCGTAAAATATTTTTTATATACTATTAATCCTAATGTCTTAGTTTGAACACATTTCATATATACGCATGGTTACTTTGAATTCAATTCAGCATGTGGGAACACTACTGAAATGGAACAAGCTAAGTCTTCCAATTTGTCTTGACTAGAAATAATTCAAATTATGTACCTACTCAACACTTGTTTGTCTTGAGCCTTGAAATAATCCAAGAGCTATGTGCAATTAGTTAACTATGATGTATGAATACTGACATATGATACCATACAAAATATGCAAATACATAAATTTTAAAATTTTATAAGATACAAGATACGACATATATAAAATATAAAATAGTGGTGGAGTTTGAAACAAAATTTTGGAAGCCAAAAATTTAATATAAAAATTTAATAATAATATTTATATTAAAATAAAATTTATAAACATAATTATTTTTTAAGTTTATAACATAAGAAACTGTTAAATCAGAAATTAGATTATATTGCTCACAAAATGATTTCACATTTTTATTTTATTTGATGTGTTGCGAAAGCCAACAAAAGCTCACTTAGTTCAGTCCAAATCCAACATGTTTTTAAATTGAACTTGAGTTTTTTAAGTCATAATAATATTTTTGAGTCAACTAAACTATTTTTTATTTTTTGAAGAAGTATTACTAAGATTTTTATAAAAATTTTGGGAGCCCATGGCCCATTGTCTTAACTAAACTCTGTCCCTAATATAAAGTATTTTAAATTACAATGAATTTTTTATATTTTATTGATAGTAACATAAAAAATAATTTTTTAAACTGTTTTTAAGGTTTTCTTTTAACTATATAAAAGTATTTAAAATTATTTTTTATTTTAATAAATAATAATATATATTATTTTTAAATTCATTTTAAAAATATATATGTCCAAAAAAAATTTATTAAGACACAGTTGTACATTCAACAACAAAATGTCTGTGTTTCATAATTAGTCAATAACAAAGCATGCGAAACCGTGTTTCTACCACCCAATTGGTAAAACCCACAAATGTCACAAGTGAGTTCATGATTTGCAAGGAACTGATCAATTTCACAAACATGTTCGCTATTATGAGATTATAGAATGAATTATCACTATATAGAACAACCATCTTTCATTCTTTTGAACATATTTTATTCCAAAGTAAGAATATGTAAAGTAAATATACTTTCTCTTTAATTCCAGCCTTCTCTCCATCATCAAAATTTTTAGTTATTCGTATAAAAAAATGAGCTACATAATTATTAGATCCTCATTTATAACTCTCCAGGAAAGCAAACCCATATGATATGTACTAGAATCAGTTTTAGAATCTATGGAAGTACAACATGAAGAATCACACAAGAAGCTACATTTTGGCACAAATATTATAACTTTATAAGAGTACAACACCATTAACACCAGTACATAAGCTTTCCTAGCAGAAGCAAATTGTGGGTGGATCAAAATCACTTAATTTCATGTAAATTGGAAGAAGAAGAAGAAAAATATCTACTTAAAAGAAAACCACATGTTGCCAAAACAAAATGCTAATCACTTGAGGAACCATCATCGTCACGATCTTCATGATCGACAACAACTTTCTCTATAAACTTTCTCCTAACTCCTTCAATGACAGCTTCTCTTGATTGCTCATTTCTATTTTGACCATCGTTTAGTACAGGATCCGATTGGCACAGAATCAATGCAACACCTGATATTTCATCATCAATGAATTCAATGCCATAAGTAAAATTATAATTTATATAGAAGAATTTATATGATTTTACCAGCAAGGTAGCATAGTCATGGTTCATATGGTTTTCCATTTATGCTAGGGATTTCACAAGGCATGAATGCTAATAGAATAAAGAAGAACAAAAACTTCCATGGATGGAGTACAATACTGTATTGGATATAGGAATGATATTGAAATGGTAGAAATTAAGAAAAATAACAGTATTAGTTAGTTGAAGGTAACATAATTTGTTAGTAGATTAAAGGATATTAATATATTGAGCATCAGCAGTGATCAAAAGTAAGATTAGAAAAATAATAAGAATAGCAATCTTGTAAATACCTTCAGGAGTGCATCTTCGTCCAAAACTACGCATGCCAACATAGTTTCCTTTGACTGCTCCATTGTTGTATACCAATACGGTGGGCAGATTTCGATCCGGATAGTTGGGAATGCAGTCAGTTGATATTATCTTGACAAATTTTGTTGCAGGATATCTTGTAGCCAATTCTTCAATGCATTGCATCAAAACCCCACATTCAGCAATGCTATCAAAAATAAAGTACAACAGACTTCAGTAATCAGCACAAGAAGCATAACAATAAAATTAAACAAATTTGGATCATCCAAGTAATTTATAGATACTATATGGGGACGTGTGGTGTGCACAAACTTTTCCTGTAATTCTGAACTTAGAAATGTCATGTAGCATACCCATCTTTGTAAAGGATGACAACCACCCAAACATCAGAGGGAGCTTGTGAAACTTCTCGAACGAAATCAGATCCTGAAATGGGAACCACAGATCCAAACCTCAAAACTTTAGCTGCTTCCTTCATCTCAGCCAATCTCTTCTTCCTATTAAAGCACAATGATTTATATCATAAGATATAGAATAAAAACAAGACCTAATCTACTTACACCTAATTCATCATTCATTCCCATGCCAAACTCCCAATCCAAATCTTAACAAACTAACCAGATATTAATATAAATAGCCTATTCCATATCTCCATCAAGGATATTGAACTCTTGAGTTTATGAAGTCCCTAAATTGAGTTTGCGAGTAATAATTCACAATTCAATTTTATCTAAGCTTCATGACTTCAAATGAACTCTAGAGTTTGATATCCTTGTTCGAGATTATTTGTTATGAACCTTAAATTCATCAAACTGAAGCAAAACAAACCATAATTACCGACCAAATTTCAATCAACAAAACACAATCTACCAACAACAACAACAAAACTACATTGATCAAATGACACCAACAGTACTATGTCATACATCATATCTACATTTATTCCATGTATAATTAAATCTATTTAAATAAATTCTTATAAGGATTATCCTTTATCTGACCCATTCTTCTAACTTAAACCTTTACAGGCCTCCTCCATACCTATACCAGCTAAGGCAAATGACTATATCATCTTTTTCAATAATGAACCTCTTTCTCTAATGAAATATAAATCAATATATATAAAAATAAATGCAATAATGCAAAACACCCAACCTGTACTCCTCAAGGAAGCGATCGTCATCGAGATCATCTTCAAGGTCTTCAAGTTCATCCTCATTTTTGGAATCAAGCCAAGCCTTGTCTTTGGGGAGGGAATCAGGATCAGGGGCGGCGGCGAAGGGCGGAGGCTTGAAAGCGGGCGGTTTCTCAGGGAGATTGCCAAGCTTCCTCTGAATGTCATCCCATTGGGTTGATGCTCCTTCCACATCTTTGTACACAAAGTGGTAATCCGTCATTGTTTTGTGACGTTGTTGTTATTATTATTATTATAATCTCCCTAGAAACCTCTATGACCTTGATGGTAGTTTGAATTACTACAAGTTTCTTATATGGCTGAGATTCTGATTCACTCCTATGACTCTGCATCCAAAGTAACCGAAGAAGCAAAACTAATTGGTTAATATCCAAAAACAAGTTTTGAATTCAACAAGTGTATAACAATACACCCGTAAGAACAACCACACATCAAAATCTAAGGATAAGAATACCAATTCAATGTCCTTGGTTTTGAAAGACAAGAAAAAGGAATCAAATGGAAAAAGAGATCATCAATTGTCAATTAAATAGCAACGAATAAACAATGTAAAGATGAAAATGAATCAAATCCCCAAAAAGTATGGATTTTGAAAACAAATTCAGAAACCTAACATTAAATTATCAATTAAATAGCAAAATTGAATCAGAAATCAAATAGAAATTTACCAAAACAGATCCTCGACGTTAGCGGCAGCAAAAGAAGAGACGGGAGCGGAAATGGAACAAGTCTGCGGTGGATCTGCGGCAGCTGAGAGAAAAAGTGGAATTGCAGAGAGAAAAAGTGAAAAACTTGATTATGTTGCAATGGGGGGTTAGGGGGTTTCAGCTTTCAATAGCTTTCAGCTTTTAATTTTTGGGTTCATTTTCTTCTTTAAAATAGATTGATGGCTAATATATTCTGAAAGTAAATAACATTTTTTATTTTATATTATTAAATTTATTCTATCTCAATAATATAAGTTAATTCAAAAATTATAAATATTTGCAAAAAAAGTGTTTAAAAGATACTGTTTTTTGACTAATTAATATCTCTAATATGTATGATCACATTTGTGAAATGAACAAAAATTAAACTTACTAAATTTTCTATGAATCTACAAACACAAATTTTAAGTTTAACGATTTTTTTGTTCTGCAAACCATAAATATTTTTCTAATTATAATATTTCTATTATCCTAATTTTTTAAAAAATTACATAAAAAATTTTTAATAATAAAATTTTGGTATCATAGTATTCTTAATCTGAACAAAAATTTATTCATTTAAAACATAACCCAACAACAATTAGTTTACCATAAAAAATAATCCAATAATTTTTTTTCGGTATTTTTTAAATAATTTTGATCTCACATTTAAATATACATTTAACACTTTTTCTACAGGTATATTAGTAAATTCAAAATTTATAATGATAGAATAAATAAAAGTATGATATAACATGATCTTTATTATTGTAAATATTGATTTGGTAAAAATTATTTTAAATTATAATTTATATTATAGAAAGTATTGAAATACATCAATTTATAGTTCGAGTGTTGCGTGTTTCTAAATTGCAACAAAAAATATAAAAATAAGTCATTAAAAAACTATAATGTCTACAATTACCTAAGCTTAATTGTCACTGCTCAACATTTTCTTAAATCCAAAGTTTATTGTTATTATCCAAGTTTATTGTTGTTTGCATTCAATTTTTTGTCATTTCCATTTTCAAGTAGATTTTGTATCACATAATTGTTAATTTTATATATCTCAAATTAATTTTTGATAATTAATAAAAATTATGATTTAATAAATTTATAAATTTTCATATAATATTTTTAAAATTTTTATAATAATTTTTTTAAATTATATAAACACACTATATTCGAGTCAAAGAAATCATATAGAAGAACTAATAAACTGCTACTCAAAAATATTTTAAGTGTTCATCATTTTAATTCTCATATTTCATTCTTTTATTTTGTAAAATCCCTTCTAATTTCATAAAAGAATTATTTAATTTTAATTTACATTTATACTTGTATATCTTATATCAAATTATCGAATACATGTCTAAAAAGTTGTTACATTTGATATATTTTAAACCTAAATCTCAAATTTTGGTACACTAAATGTTAGAATATATATATATATATATATATATATCATATTAATAATAAAAATATTTAAATTAATAAAAAATTGAGTATTAAAAAAAATTGTCAATAGGATAATAAAATCTAATAAATCAATAATGAACTAAATATTAATACTCACTTGATGATAGAGTAATTTAAACTTGTATTATAATTCAGAGACTTGAACCAAAGACTTGAACCAAAATACAAAGAATGACTTTTTAATACAAAGATTGCAATGAAAGCTTAAAAGTGTTTCGAGTATGAGAGGATGTGTGTAAAATTGCGGATGATCTACAACCCCCTCCCCCTCTTCTTTTATAGTGGGCTATGCCCTGTATTCTTTTACATTTTAACCCCTGGTTTTGCTAATCCGTTTGCTCTTTCTGTGGGCTGATTCAGAGACTCTATCTCCGAGTTAATGTCTTCTGTTCTAGTTTTTTAAAAATTGATAGATGGTTTTGTATTTTTTGCTGTGATTCTGTTAGAATTCTGCTGATGACTTTTGTTCTTTTCTGCATGCGATGTTTTTGTTGCTTTATGAGATTGTCTTGACACCTTCTCTCTTGACTTTGTACAAGTGTCTGTTTTTCTGATTTCAGGACTTTTTTTTTTTACTCTTCAAATGGATTTTGGGTATCTAATATGTACAGTCTTGGGATGGACTGGACTTCTTTATCTTCGTCTGTTGGTTCTGCTTTTATTACTTTTAGAGAATTATGGATCTCTTCTTCTGAGGTGACCGCTGCAAGGACCGCCATCATTTGTTTTTTATGGGCTAGAAAGCGAGTTTCTTTTTCGAATGATATTTTTTCGAACCCTGAACTATGGCTTAGGGGTTTTGCTCTTTTTTGGGTTATAGTCATCCAATTATCAATTGCTCTTTTACTAATTAGGTTCAGGTCAAATTTATTCCACCATTTCACTTTTATGTTTCTAATTAAATATTGTACGCTTGGAGTGCCTTTATATCCTGCGAAATCATATTCCCATGTCATTATCCAGCATATTCCCATAGTGAGAATGAAGGAAATCAGCTTATATCCATTCAAAAATGATGTTTTGTTTTTGAAATATTCATAAGCCATGCTGACTTCTTTTGGAAAAATTGCTTCTATTGGTCCAAGCTCTTGAAACCATATATAGAACCATTTGAAAAATTGTAGAAAAATTCTTTTTCGGAACCATATGAACCAAGAGTGGAGATTTGGAGAAAGATACAGGGCGTTCTATCATGCATCTATATAATCATAATAGAATAGTGTTGTGGTTCAAATTTTTTAGTAAAACTTTTGTACTAATTTATAAGCAGTTGCTGCCATAATCATACTACACATTAGATTTAAAATAACTTGTTCACTTAAACCATTTAAATTCCATTCTACTAATTCGGATCCGATTCCGGTAAAACTATTTTGTACTAGCTGTGTTCTTTCTTCAAGGCTTACGTCAACCGGGGTTGGTCTTGGATAATAATTTCTTAACTTTGGATAATACTGATTCTTATGTGTCATTTGGATAATGCTGATTCTTATAAACTTAAGTTTTTCTTTTAATACAATAGAAATTAACAAAATGATACATAAGAATCAATATTATCCAAAGCTAAGAAATTATTATCCAAGACCAATCCCAACTGACGTAAGCCTTGAAAAAAGAACACAACTAGTACAAAATAGTTTTATCGGATTCGAATTAGTAGAATAGAATTTAGATGGTTTAAGTGAACAAGTCATTTTAGATCTAATGTGTAGTATGACTATGGCAGCAACTACTTATAAGGCAAAATGAACTACTAATAGAGAAGCACCACTCATGATCACACAAGGGTTCACGGGGCAATTAAAAGGATGATGGGATAACTTTTTAACTATACCAAAAAGAGAATTAATCTTAAGTAATATAAAACCAGAAGACTAATCATAAGATGCCACAGCAACCTTAATTTTTACAATTATAAAAAACTTTCTAGGAGACCCAAATATTTTTAAAGATAGAATAGGAACCCAACTAATGAACTTACTATGCCCTACAATGTATAACTACCGATGGTATAAAGATGTTTTTATTTCTAAAGTTATGATGAGAGATGATGCAACAGCCCCTTTTTGAAAAGAAAGATTTATAGTTGTCCCACTAAAACTTATTTTAGAAAAAAATTTACAAAAACTACAATCTTTATTCGATACTCAAATACCATATAAAGGCCTAACTTTTGGCCAAATACATAATATAGTAGTATAAACCGGAGTAAAAATATATACTGACACTAGATTACAAGAGAAAATACGAAAAGAAAATATAAGCAATAAACGAGAATTACAAAGATTATTTTGCAATAAACTAATAGATAACTTGAAATGGAGATTTGGCAAAAAGATATATATTTGTTTTAAATTGGTAAAGCTGGTTTGGATTGATGACATTCATTATGTCGTTGAGTAAAGGCCTTATGTTGGTTGTATGTTGCTGATGGAAGACTATGTGATTTGAAAAAGAACTCTGGAATTTATTTTTTTCCAAAGAGATATTAGTGTTGCTAGTGTTGCCTTCTTTGTTTGTTTTAGTTTTGTTGTATGGTTTATTTGAATTCTTGGTGTTGTCTGTTATTTTTTTGGCGAAAAATTGATGGATATGGTTGTCCTGTAAAACCCTCTTTTTGAAAAGTCTTCAGTTTTAGCCAACACTGCAATGAAGATGAATTTCATGCATGAAAAAACAATAAACAAAAACAAGCATATAGAAGATGGAACCTCTAAAATGCATGGTCCCTTTGGTGAGTGAAGTTTGGTTATAACTTATAAGAAAAGACCTTTAAAAAAAAGTGCAAACATGTTCATTGCAGTTCAATGCAGGTATAACATGATTTGATGATGACATAGAAGCCATTTTGGAATCAATTGGGCTTGACATAGGTATTGTCTTCTCTAAACTTGGCAATTTGACATCTTATCATTTGCTCCACATGGGGTTGAACAACATGTGACTACTATCCAAAATATGTAACTATATTGCTAATTTCAGCAGAAAACAGAACAGAGGCATGAAAGAAAATCAATTTAAAGCCAATAACAAAAGCACAAAATCTCCAAAGGTTAAAGGTATATGTTCCTCAACAAAATGAAGCTTCTTTTCTCCTTTACCATAAACTTGCTCTGTTTAAACTTGCTCTGTTTTCAATCTAAGATATCTACACTTCTCTTTAGCAATAGAAAACAATAACAATAATAAAGCATTTTATCTAGCATGACATTCTCCATGGCTTGTAGAGAGCAAGAGGCAAAATCATAGTTCTAATCTCAAAATAAAATCCCAATTCATTGTATGTAGCAATGGAACAATTTGCATTAGCATGGGAAATTTTAGTACAAGTACAAAAAAAAAAACACAAAAATCAGATGGCAAAAACAAAGACTAACAGTAATTTCAAAATTATTTTATCTCTATAACATAAAAGGATATTTTACATCTCACAATATTATATTATTATTATTATTTTTCTTGTGCACAACATTTTCCCTTTCTAAAGCCACACAACCTATAATATTACTACTCAAATGAAACATAAATTGCATTTCTATTTGTCTTAATCAACTTCTTCAATCTTAGGACCAGCACCATTGTTGCCACCAGATGAAGCATTTCCATAAGATGCACCATCTGCACCACCTCCCATAGGCACATCACCAGCACCAGCACCACCTTGGTACATCTTGGAAATGATTGGATTACACAAACCTTCCAACTCCTTCAACTTATCTTCAAATTCATCCACCTCAGCCAACTGATTCCCTTCAACCCATTCAATAGCATCATTAACAGCCTTCTCAATCTTCTCCTTATCAGAAGAATCCAACTTACTAGCAAACTTCTCATCCTTTACAGTGTTCCTCATGTTATAAGCAAAATTCTCCAAATTGTTCTTAGCCTCCACTTTCTTCTTCACTTCCTCATCCTCTGCCTTATACTTCTCTGCCTCTTGAACCATCTTCTCAATCTCTTCCTTGCTCAACCTCCCTTTGTCATTAGTAATCGTGATCTTGTTCTTCACACCGGCCGTCTTATCCTCCGCCGACACGTTCAAGATTCCGTTCGCATCAATATCAAAGCAAACATTGATCTGAGGAACTCCTCTCGGCGCCGGTGGGATTCCGGTTAGCTCGAATTTCCCTAAAAGATTGTTATCTTTGGTTCTCGCCCTCTCCCCTTCATAGACTTGAATTAACACTCCTGGTTGATTATCAGAGTAAGTAGAAAAGATCTGTTCCTTTTTGGTAGGAATTGTTGTGTTTCTTGGAATCAAAACCGTCATGACGCCGCCGGCGGTTTCGAGTCCAAGGCTGAGAGGAGTGACGTCTAAGAGCAGCAGATCTTGAACCTTCTCGTTTCCTTCGCCGCTTAATATGGCGGCCTGAACCGCAGCGCCATAAGCTACAGCTTCGTCAGGGTTGATGCTCTTGCAGAGTTCCTTGCCGTTGAAGAAATCTTGTAACAGTTGCTGCACTTTTGGAATCCGTGTTGAGCCTCCAACAAGAACCACATCATGAACTTGGCTCTTATCGATCTTCGAGTCCCTTAAACACTTCTCCACTGGCTCCATGCATTTCCTGAACAAATCCATGTTCAATTCCTCGAACCTCGCTCTTGTGATGGTTGAATAAAAATCGATACCTGTCAATACAAATTTTAAGTACTCAATACATTCAAATAAAGCTGATAGTTAAGAGCCAATTTAAATAAAAATAACTGTATATGAATTTTTACAACATAAATATTCGACTTTACCTTCAAAGAGTGAATCGATTTCAATGGTGGTTTGAGCAGTAGAAGAAAGAGTCCTTTTGGCTCTCTCACAAGCAGTTCTCAACCTCCTAAGAGCTCTCGCATTCGTACTAATATCCTTCTTGTGCTTCCTCTTGAACTCCGCCGCAAAATGATTCACAAGCCTATTATCGAAGTCTTCACCGCCCAAATGGGTGTCTCCGGCGGTGGCCTTCACCTCAAAGATCCCTTCCTCGATGGTAAGAAGTGACACATCAAAGGTTCCACCACCGAGATCGAAGATCAGAACGTTCTTCTCGCCGGATCTCGAAGCCTTCTTGTCCAAACCGTAAGCAATGGCTGCAGCTGTAGGTTCATTGATGATCCTCAAAACATTGAGACCAGCAATGGCGCCGGCGTCTTTGGTGGCTTGTCTCTGAGAATCATTGAAGTAAGCAGGGACAGTGACGACAGCGTTCTTGATAGTGTGACCAAGAAAAGCTTCCGCAACTTCCTTCGTCTTCGTTAACACCATGGAAGAAATCTCTTCAGCTGCAAAGTGCTTCTCTTCGCCTTTGTAGTTGACGACGATCATAGGCTTGTCGGCGGGGCCAGGAACAACCTTAAAAGGCCAGTGCTTCATGTCGGCCTGAACGGAAGGATCGGAGAACTTGCGACCGATGAGACGCTTGGCGTCGAAGACGGTGTTGTGAGGGTTCATGGCGACTTGGTTCTTGGCTGCATCACCGATGAGACGTTCCGTGTCAGTGAAGGCAACGTAAGAAGGCGTTGTTCTGTTGCCTTGGTCGTTGGCAATGATCTCAACGCGGTCGTTTTGCCACACTCCGACGCAGCTGTAGGTGGTGCCGAGGTCGATGCCAATGGCTTTTCCTTCTGATGCTGCCTTTGAAGAAGCCATTGTTGTTGTAGTGATGAATATGAATGAGAAAGAAAAGAGAGAGCTATGCGTGTGTTCAATTAGCGATTGCGTTGTGTGAATGATGGATGCATGGGAAGGAAGGAGGAGGAGAGAATAAGAAGGGAAGAAGGGAAGAGTGAAGAAAATTCCAGAGAGTTTTTCTTTGGGACTAAACCAGAGAGTTCTCGACAACGCTAGACACACACAGAAACAACGTGTTAGGATCATTTCATTTTTTATTTTGAAAAATTACAAGTAACCAACAATTTTTTTGAATAATGCGTGAACAATATCAATTAATAGAGTTAAAAAAATAAATTTAATTAATAATATTAAATTAAAATATAATATATTTTTATTTGATTTGTGATTATTTATGTTGTTTAAAATAGTCATTATTTACCTAGTATTTTTCATTTATTTTTTGTTTATTTATTCATGTTTAGTAGAGTTTATATTAAAAATAAAATATTTAACATTTTTATGAATAATTTTGTAATTAACTTTTATTATTTTTGTGTGTATGTTTATATTTGAAATTTTATTATCATTATTAGCTTAATAAAAAGAAGTGGTATATTTATTTCCTTGATCAGAATTTAAAAAAAAAATAATTCAAACACCTTTAAAATTTATAGAAAGTAATTTTTTTAAGAAAGAATATAAGATGATTTTTTCCTTTCTAAATTAATAAGAGAAGGATATTTGGAAAAGTCATGTTTGTCCCCCAAATTAGTCTAGGCATTCTGTTTAATGTTTTCATTGGGCCTAGGCCCGTTAAATACCAAAATAAGAAATAATTTTTTATCACAAACTTATTGATTAACAACATAAAATACTAAGTAAGTAGTTGATGGGTTTTTTTTTTTTTTGTCTTGAGTGAGATTTATTTTCCCGTTTAGCTTAGTTTATTTTGGTCTTAAGGTCTTAGGGCTTTCCTTGTATTGTAAAAAAAAATGTTAATCGGCAATTTGAGTTAGATTGATGATTAATTTATTAGTTTAAGCATAGCATATAAGCAAGTGTCAAGTCTAAAAAAAAACATATATTAGTCAACAATAAATTTTAAATTCACAGTAAATTAATAAATATTTATTTAAGTCTAATTAATTACTAAAAAAATTTAAAACAGAATTATCAATTAAGAAAAAATTGCCGGTCTAAGATCAATTTATGGAATTCGACCAATAAATTAACACTAAAATAAATTGTTTACAAGTACTAAAATCAGTAGCATATGTATATATTTATTAGTATGAATCATTAGCATATCAATTAGCGTGTCTCTATATATATTATCACGATACTATTATAAATTATAGGATACTAATTATTTATTATTTTATTTGTTTATTACCTATAAAGATCTTGTAGATTGTATCATTTTTTACATAATTCAGATGTATCTTTTTTTTCCCCTTAATTCCCTGT
The DNA here is from genome assembly GCF_014773155.1 of Arachis stenosperma. Classification (NCBI taxonomy): domain Eukaryota; kingdom Viridiplantae; phylum Streptophyta; class Magnoliopsida; order Fabales; family Fabaceae; genus Arachis; species Arachis stenosperma. Next base: position 437,819 of record NC_080385.1, read on the forward strand.
TCTTGTTTCTAAAAAAATCACATCTACAAATATATATTTTTTTCTATTTAAATGAAAAAAAAGGGAGCAATACCAAAAGCATAGTGGAGAGAAGAAAGAGAGAGCAATAACTGTTTCTTCAATTTCTCATCTATCAAACTATAAAAGATATGAATGTCACGTTATTTCTTCCATTAGCAATATCAACATTCTTATTCATCATTATTTCAATCTCATCTGCTTCCACGGACACACCCCTAACCTATACCAATGGCCAACAAGCACAACAACTTGGTATACAAATTTCTTTAGCATCTTTATTATTATTATTATTATTATTATTATTATTATTATTATTATTATTATTATTATTATTATTATTATTAAATCTACTAAAATATCGTTCAAAATAAACTTGAAATAAATTGGCATGTTGATAATTTGATAATTTCATATACATTACTCATTGTAACTTGATAATTTGTTAGAATATAGTTACAAACTTGGTATACAAATTTCTTTAGCATTATTTTGAACATTGCAATTACAGAACACTTTCCAATAAATGGAAGCATAGATGATGATGGCAAAAGAAGTTTGAAGGAAAAAGTGACTGAGAAAAATGTGAGTAAGCTACATAGTGTTTCAAAGATAGGAGGGGGAGGAGGTGGGGGCGGAGGAGGACGGGCAGGAGGAGGCAGTGGCTGCGGAGGACGGGCAGGAGGAGGTGGGGGCGGCGGAGGACGAGCAGGAGGAGGTGGGGGCAGCGGAGGACGAGCAGGAGGAGGCAGCGGAGCACGGCCATGGATAATCGCAGGTTCCGGTGGAGATGATAGGAATTCATCTCCATCATCATTATTATTATCAGCTTCTAGATTTTGGATCTTACTACTAATTATATTTGTAAGCTTGGATATAATTAATTGTTCTTGTTAATCCTATAATTTTATTAATTTTTAATGATTACATTTTTAAAATTTTAAACATTTATAATTAAATTTTTATATAATTTATTATTTTTCAAAAAGTATACACACATTCATTTTATAATATTGGTGTTGATATTCATAATTCATCTAATATCAAATACTATACAAAAGTAAATATCTTTAAAATATTTTATATTTTTAACAAAAAAAAATTCAGAAGACCTAACATAACTTAAATGTTTATATATTATAAGAATAAAGAATTCGATTATAAATTATTTAATTAGAATAATAATTTAAATTAGTTTCTGAAATTTTTAGTATCAAACACTTTAATTTTTTAAATTTTAAAATATACAAAATTCATAAAACAGTCTCCTAAAAAAATTTAAAAAATTCTAAAAAATTCTAAAATAGTTATTTCGATTAAATGCATTAAATTGATGAAAATAATATTGTTTAACTGTGATAAACGTTAAAATTATTTTATGTATTTTAAAATTTAAAGTGTTCAATATTAAAAAATTTACTGATTTAAATAATTATTTTTTTAAATATAAAGATTTAATTAATTATTTGGAACAAAGATTAGGATTAATAGAATGTTAAGCCCGCTAATTAAATCTCAATCATCAAGTCTTCTATGAAAGAAAAATAAAGATATATTTGTTACAATAATTGTTTGTTGATTTTTACACCTAATTTAGGATACTATATTATTACTTCAATAGTTAGAATTTTGGTAATTTACTTGGAAAATGTAAAATGTTAAATTTTGGTCTAGACATAACTAGTGTTACTTCAATAGTTAGAATTCAGTGATTAGTTGGTTATACCTCAAACCCATAATGTATTATTTATATTTTGCCACTATTTAAAAATTTTAATTTAATGCCACGATAAAAAAAAATGAAGTTGAGTAAAGAGTAAAGATGATTTATTTTACAATAGAAATATATTAGAACAATAAAAGCATCATATATAATACACATTTTTTTTTCAAAATTTAATTGTAATCTTCACTATTTACCAAATTTTATTTTTCACTAAAATAATTCCTTTCAATATATATATATATATATATATATATATATATATATATATATATATATATATATATATATATATATATATATCCCTTAACTCTATTCTAATTATTACATTACAACTCTCACAACAAATGTAATACCTTTTTTATATACATAATTTGATATAAAGTTAACTTCTTTTTAAGAGTCAAGTGTAGAATATAAATCAATATTAAGAAGATTTTTTTTTTCACAATGAATAATATACGACAATTTTAATAGTCATTAAATAGTTCAATGTATATTAGTACAATGATAGACATAATTGATAGGTGATGAGTATTGTTTCTAGAATTTATGGAATTTGTATTATTTAGTATTTTAGGTTATAAATTCTTATGTTAAAATTTATCAGTCTTAATTAGATTTAGATTTGTGATATAAAAATAGACGAAGTAAAATTTTAAGAACTTGTTTAAAAATTATTTAACATAAAAAAAAATATTTTTTAAAAAAATATTATTATTTAAAACTCAATCTCATTATTTGGAATGATTATCATGTATTAATATAATAGAATTTAAGTTTAAAAAGTGTGAGAGTTAATTTTCACAAAAAAATAATTCCTTTCTTTAGTTTGGAATACAATAAAAATATAATTTTCAATTTTCAATAGAATTCTAATTCTCACATTAATGTTCTAAAGGATGTAGTATGTTTAGAAAATGTGGGTTAAATCTATATCTTTCTTTTATGTTGCTATAATAATCTTTTAAAGTAAATTTTTAATTCTGATTGTGTTTGAACTCAGCAGCAGAAAATTTATGAGATAATTTATTTTTGTCTCATGAATATCAAAAAATAAAACATATTAAAAAAGAAAAAAGCTAACACCAGCATGTATCTTAATTCGATAATAAGTATTTATTGTTTAAATTATTTTTTTAAAATTTAATTAAACTATTTATTCAAACAGAATCCTAGTCTAGGCCTTCTTTACAATTCACTAATATTAATTACTAAATAAGCAAAGTCAAATTTGTCTCCAAAATAATCTAGGCCTTCTATATAATATTATTATTGGGCCTAAGTCGGTTAAATACCAAAATAAAAAAGTTTTTTTTTTTTTATCTCCAACTTATTGATTAACAAGATAAAATATTAAGCAAGTAGCTAATGTTTATTTTTTGTCTTGAATGGGGTTTATTTTCGAGAATGAATCCTTTCTGATAAAAGAAAAACTGGATGGTATCAAATGTTTAATTTAATTATTTATTATTTTTTTTTATTTATTTTTAGTCTCACTTATATAATTAAAGATGAAAGATCACACTACATTCTGTCAAATGATAAAAAAATAGAAGAAGATTCATTTCCTTTATTTTCCCGTTTAGTTTAGTTTATTTTTGTCTTCCTTACTCCTCAGTCTTAGGGCTTTCCTTGTATTAAAAAAAAATGCCAATCGCAATTTGAGTTAGATTGATGATTAATTCATTAGTTTAAGCATATAAACAAGTGTTAGGTCATTTTATTTATTGGTCAACAATAAATCTTTAAATGAAGTTTAAATTCACAATAAATTAATAAATATTTATTTAAGTCTAATTAATTGCTAAAAAAACTTAAAACAAAATTATCAATTAAAAAAATTGCCGTTCTAAGATAAATTTATGGAATTCAACCAATAATATAATAAATTAATACTAAAATGAATTGTTTACAAGTACTAGAATCAGTAGCATATGTATATATTTATTATCACGATACTAATTATTTATTATTTTATTTGTTTATTACCTATAAAAATCTTGTAGATTGTATCATTTTTACATAATTCAGATGTATCTTTTATTTTTTCCCTTAATTCTCTGTTCTTGTTTCTAAAAAAATTACATCTACAAATATATATTTTTTTATTTAAATGAAAAAAAAAGAACAATACCAAAAGCATAGAGGAGAGGAGAAAGAGAGAGCAATAACTGTTCCTTCAATTTCTCATCTATCAAACTATAAAAGATATGAATGTCACGTTATTTCTTCCATTAGCAATATCAACATTCTTATTCATCATCATTTCAATCTCATCTGCTTCCAGGGACACATCCCTAACCTATACCAATGGGCAACAAGCACAACAACTTGGTATACAAATTTCTTTAGCTTTTTTGTTTTTTTTTTTAAATTATTATTATTATTGTTATTGTTATTATTATTTAAATCCACTAAAATATTGTTCAAAATAAACTTGAAGTTAGCATGTTGATAATTGATAATTTCATATACATTGCTCATTGTAACTTGATAATTTGTTAGAATATAAATACAAACATGTATTAGTTTATTTTGAACATTGCAATTACAGAACACTTTCCAATAATGAATAGTTAGTTATTACTTATGTTATTGATATGATATAATATAATAGGGAAACTAAATGGAAGCATAGATGATGAAGGCCAAAGAAGTTTGAATGAAAAAGTGAATGAGAAAAATGTGAGTAAGCTACATAATGTTTCAAAGATAGGAGGTGGAGGAAGAGGGGGTGGCGGAAGACGAGCAGGAGGAGGTAGGGGCAGCCGAGGACGAGCAGGAGGAGGTATGTGGGGCGGAGGACGGACATGGATAGTCGTAGATTCCGGTGGAAGAGATTGTAGAAATTCAGTTTCTATATTTTGGATCTTATTACTAATTATATTTGTAAGCTTTGGATATAACGACGTTGTTTTTTTTTATTAATTATTTTTGTTATTCTTATGATTTTATCAAATTTTTATAGAAAGTAATTTTTAAAAAATAATATAAGATTATTTTCTTTTCACTAAATTAAATTTAATATTAACCAATGAGTAATAGCTCAAATAGCATAGTCTCTCCATACTCAATTAAAAGGTTGTGGGTTCGAGTCTCTTATCTTTAGTAAAAAAAAAATAAATTTAATATTAATTTATTCTTTTAATCCTAGTAATGCATATTGTTCACACATTGTTCAAAAATATTGTTAGTTACCTATACTTTTCCTTATATAATACCATGACAAAAAAAATCATTAAATAATATCAATTAATTCACTTATAATTTTTTGACTGTTCATAGTATCTTATAGTATGATTAATTCGTCTCAGATTTAAATTTATATTTTAAAATTTTTGTAAGTCTCATTTTAATCTTAGCTAGAAATTTGTTTTTAGGAGTGTGGTTGAAGAACTCTAATTCTGTTTAACCTAAAAATGATCTTCTTAATTGTTAAAAAAATTGAAAAATTAAAATATGATTTTAAATTTTTTATTTTTTTTATATTTTTTTAGTCTCATTTTTAAAATTAATGATGAAAAATTATATTTTAATTCCTCAATTATTAAAAAAATTAAAAGAATTCATTATTTACGTATAACCTAGCTCAGACTTAGCTAGAATTTAAACTAGTGTAACTTGTTTAAAAGACAATCTTATATGCCACTTACTCTAGGCCTTCTCTGTAATTCACTAACATTAAATACCAAAAAGACAAAGTCATATTTGTCTTCAAAATAGTCTAGGTCTTCTATATAACATTTTTATTGGGCCTAAGCCGTTAAATACCAAAATATAAACGATTTTTTTATTATTAATTTATTGATTAATAACAAACTCTTAAATAAAATTCAGTATCACGATGGATTAGTTTTTGGTCTGCTAAATTAAAAAATACTATAAAAAAAAACATAAAATACTAAATAAATAGCTTATGATTTTTTTTGGTGGTCATATAAATACACTTAGGTACCCACTCATACATACACCCCTAGCCACCACTGCTAAGATTTGTATGTATTTAGTTTGAGGCAAATATTTTCGCCATTAATCACATGTCTCAGCCACAGGTTTTTTTTTTTTTTTTTTTGGGAGTCTCGAGTGGAGTTTACTTTTCCGTTTAGCTTAATTTATTTTTGTCTTCCTTAATTAGTCCTAGGGCTTTCCTTGTATTGAAAAAAAAAAATGCTAATCGCAATTTGAGTTAGATTGGTGATTAATTCATTAGTTTAAGGATATATGCAAATGTCAAGTCCATTTATTTTATGGTCAGCAATAAATTTTAAATAAAATTTAAATTCGTAACAAATTAATAAATATTTATTTAAGATTAATTAATTACTAAAAATACTTAAAACAAAATTATCAATTAAGGAAAAATTGCCAATCTAACATAAATTTATGGAATTCGACCAATAATATAATAAATTAACACTAAAATAAATTGTTTACAAATACTAGAATTAGTAACATATGTATATATTTATTAATATGAATGATTAGCATATTAATTAGCGTGTCTGAATATTTATTATCACGATACTATTATAAATTATAGGATACTAATTATTTATTATTTTATTTGTTTATTACCTATAAAAATCTTGTAGATTGTATCATTTTTACACAATTAAGATGTATCTTTTTTTCTCCTTAATTCTCTGTTCTTATTTCTAAAAAAATCACATCTACAAATATATATAATTTTTTCTATCCAAATGGGAAAAAAAAAAGAGCAATACCAAAAGCCTATCCAACTCCAAGGCTTTGCGAATTGCAAGGCTTTTGGAGTTTGGACATTATTGTCAAAGCAAATAATAGAAGAGAGGAGAAAGAGAGATCAATAACTTTTTCTTCAATTTCTCATCTATCAAACCATAAAAGATATGAATGTCACGTTATTTCTTCCATTAGCAATATCAACATTCTTATTCATCATTATTTCAATCTCATCTGCTTCTAGCGACACACCCCTAATCTATACCAATGGCCAACAAGCACAACAACTTGGTATACAAATTTCTTTAGCATTTTTTTTAAATTATTATTATTATTGTTATTGTTATTATTATTTAAATCCACTAAAATATTGTTCAAAATAAACTTAAAATAAATTGGCATGTTGATAATTTGATAATTTCATGTACATTGCTTATTGTAACTTGATAATTTGTTAGATTATAGATACAAACGTGTATAAGTTTATTTTGAACATTGCAATTACAGAACACTTTCCAATAATGAATAGTTATTACTTATGTTATTGATATGATACTATATGATATGATATGCTAGGAAAACTAAATGGAAGCATAGATGATGAAGGCAAAAGAAGTTTGAATGAAAAAGTAAATGAGAAAAATGTGAGTAAGTTACACATTGTTTTAAAGAAAGGAGGGAGAGGGAGAGGGAGAGGCGGCGACGGAGAACGAGGAGGAGGAGGAGGCAGCGGAGGGAGTACATGGATAATCGTAGTTTCCCATGAAAAAGATGATGAAAATTCAGCTCCATCATCATCATTATTATCACTTTCTAAATTTTGGATCTTACTACTAATTATATTTGTAAGCTTGGATATAACAACGTTGTTTCCCTTTTATTAATTATTCTTGTTAATTCTATAATTTTATTAATTTTTTAATTATTACCTTTTTAGAATTTTTAAAGTTTATAATTAAATTTTTATATAATTTATTATTTTTCAAAAAATTATAGACACATTAATTTTATAATGTTTGTTTTTATCTATAAAGTACTGATATTTTGTTGAGTTGTTATGTCCAACACGCGTGTGTCTGCTGTGTTCAACTGTGTCTTAATAAAAAAAATTCTTTTCAGGACACATTTGGACACACCTAAATATCATCACGTGTCAGCGTATCCAATCTTATTCTTAACATATATTCTTGAAATGAATTTAGATGTAGTATATATTATTATTTATTAAAATAAAAAATATTTTAAATACTTTATATAATTAGAATAAGACATTAAAAATAATTAAAAATTTTAATTTATATTTTAATATCAATAAAATATCAAAATATCATTACAATTTATCTAAAAAATGCTTTATATTTTATATGTGTATGTCCCCGTGTCTTATAAAATTTTAAAATTCGTGTATCGATATGTTCCGTGTAGTGTCCCATGTCCGAGCATGATAAGTGTTTATATTTATAATTCATCTAATATCAAATACAAAAATAAATATCTTTAAAATATTTTATATTTTTAACAAAAAAAAATTTCAAAAGACCTAAGGTAACTAAAATGTTTATCTATTATAAGAATTCAATTATAAATTTTTAAAGTAGACAAGTCTCTAAAATTTTAAATATTAAACATTTTAATTTTTAAAATTTTAAAAATATAAAACATAATTTGTAATGCTTATTTATGTTAGACAATATAATCTTATTTAATTTGATTAAAAAAATGAAGTATAAAAGAGTCTCTCCCAAAGAGTTTTAAAAAATTTTCAAGTAATTTTAAATTGAAAAATTTGTGCTTCTCTATGGTCTATAAATATTATATATTTTGATCATTCGGCCAATATATAAATGATTCTTATTTAAATTGTGATTTTTTAATTATTTGTTCTATTTCTATTATTTGTAATTTAAGTTGAAGATGAACAAAATTGCCTAATCAATATGTCCTGTAATACATTGTCAATTATTTTTATTGGAATTGAGGATGATCATTTTGTTTGTTTTTCATGTCCTTGACAAGATTTTTGTTATACAAAATCACAATTCTATTCTATAAGTGAGGGTGGTCTTATTATAATTTTACCACAATGGAAGCGCCACGTATACAACCCTAAACACGTTAACGAGAATGTCCGGTGAAGCAACGATGGCGATGAGTGGGGCTGGTGGTCGAAGGAGCGATGGTGACAAGGGCTCGGAGGGAACGATGGTGTCCGGGGAGGAAGAGATCGACGTCGATGAGGGAGGCTGGTGGGATAAAAACGGTGGTGGCGGTGACCGTGGTGGAAGAAAATTATTCATGAAGAACTTAAGGATTGTTTTAGACGCCGTAAAGTGCTTTTAAATTCGGAAAAGTGTAGGAGGTCGGCAATTTTATTGTATTTTGGCCAGCATGTAACCAGGAGAGAAAGGTGAGTCATTAGATGAAATCTCACACCAATCTCACACCATCAAATCATTATTGATTGTTAGTTAATGACTACCAATCACAAATGTTGCTGCCCCTAGCATTGCTCTTTAAATTCACTGCACGCTTTTTTTTTTGTGTGTTCTGTTTTATGCTTTTTGTTTTACTTTACATTACTTTTACTGCATGCTCTGCTGATAATGCAGTTGAAACCTTTAATGGCAGAGTATGGAAAAAAATAGATAATACCATGGATGTCAGGTCCTGTGGAATGACTACTAAACAGGTATCATCATCATTTATCCATATTTAGGTGTGTCATGACATTTTAATTTGTTTATTTTAGTTATGACATTGTTGTTGTGTGTGTGTGGATGCATTGTGGTTTTGCTTTGTGATTACTTTATCATAAGATTCTTAGATTGTGACTCATAATTATCTGTGATTGTTAAGTTCCTTGCATGAATAATCATAGCTGCTGCCTATCATAAATCATCCAAACTATTAATGATATTGTTTCTATTTTTTTTTATAATTGGCATAAAGTATTTTATAGTTTTGATTAAGTATTGTATTTAAATATTTTTTTCCTATATTTCATGTGGTTTATATTTTCTCATTGATTATTTACATTGGAGTTAATATAACATGCTAAGATTCTATTTTAATATATTTATCCAGAAAATTGGTACATCTCAGAAAATCAGTATATCTCAAAAAGCTGTTGCATTTGAGGCTTAAGTTGTGAATATTACATCATTATTTAGGCTCATATGTATATTTAATAAAATTATATTTATTACTATTGCTTGTTAATTTTTACACCTAATTTTGGATACTACATCATTACTTGGAAAATGTTAAATTGTGATCTAGAGATAATTAGTCTTACTTCAATAGTTTGAATTCTGTGACTAGTTGGTTATACTTATACATCAAACCCATAATGTATTATTTATATTTTGCCAATATTTAGAAATTTTAATTTATTGCTTTTGTTAATTGATAATTTCATATACATTGCTCATTTTAACTTCATAATAATATGTTAGAGTATAGATGCAAACATGACTAAGGTCATGTTTATTTTAAACATTGCAGTTATAGAACACTTTCTAATAATAAATAGTTATTGTTTATGTTGTTGATATGAGGGGGAGGAGGACACGGAGGGAGCGGCGGAGGACGGGCGGGAGGACTAAGACGGATCATCGGAGCTTATGGTGGTGGTACAAATGTTGGTAGAAAAGGTTCTAGAAATTCAGCTCCATCATCATCATCATTATTATTAGACCCTAGATTTTGGATCTTATTACTAATTATATATGTAATCTTAGATTTAGTAACGTTGTTTTTTTATACTAATTAGGTTTAATTATTCTGTAATCTTATAATTTTATCACATTTTTAATTATTAAGTTTCTAGAGTTTTAAATCTTTATATAATTTATTATTTTTCAGAAAAAACATACACACGATAATCTTTCAATATTTGTATTTATATTCATAATTCATCCTATATTAAACACAAAAATAAATACTTTAAAAGTATTTTACATTTTTAACAAAATGAAAATTAAGAGTATTTAACTAAATTTTTTATGGAAAAGTATATGGAACCAAGAAGTTATCAGTAAAAAACTAAACAAAACCATATTAATTTATATTAATAATTAATTAATTTTAAATTTTTTAAATTCAAAATTTAAAAAATTTAAAATTGGTAAATCTAATTAAAACCTATAAAAACCTTCTTTTTCTCTCTCACATTAACTTATTCACCTCCAACAATCACACACACAGAGATCCCTCTCTCTCACTGTCAGGCCCTCTCCGCCTCCCCATCGAATTCGCCACGAGTGGTGTCGTCTTTGAGCTCAGAACGCCAAGGATCTCCTTCCTAATCTTCCTCCGCAATCCTCTGCTTCAGTTCTTCATGATGGAAGGAGTTGCTCGTCGCTTTTCCTACCTAACGGCTTTTCTAATGCCTATGTTTCGTGCCACTCCTCTCTAGCCATTGCACCAATTTGTTCTCCATATTTTTTTATTTTTTTGGTCTCTACGCAATAACCTGATTATTATTTCCATTAGCTCAATGCGTCTTATACTCACCGCCACTCTTCAAAAACTCTCATCCTCAATTCTGAGTATTTTGAGTCGCAAATCATCAGGATGTTGCTCCTGCGTTTTGGGATATTGGGTGCCGTTTTGATGATTAAAGAGACTGCAAACAACACACTTGATCTTAGCCAAAAGGATTCCTTAAACAATTACAGAAATATAAAAAAAAATATTCATTTAATATGAAAAAAATATCCTAATACTTAACAAAAGAAATATCCAGTTATATTTTAGCAAAAATAATTAAATATCTATAAAATTTAAAAAAATTATGAAATTCTTAAAGAAATAGAGACATTCACATTTGTAATACAAAAAAAAATCGAAAAATACATAAAAGAACATCCATTTAGTATGAAAAAGAAACATTCTAATACTTAGCAGAAGAAACATCCATATATATTAATTCGTAGAGATTTTGGATTCACCTAGAAGTATTTGGCTGATTTTTGGCTAATACCCTTTTGGTTCCCTAGCATTGCTCAATTTTTATTTATTATAGGAATTCAATTATAAATTTTTAAATAAGAGTAATCATCCAAATTAGTTTTTGAGATTTTTAATAATAGACACTTTAGTTTTTTATATTTTAACACAATAATTTTTAATGTTTATTTTTATTAGACAATATAATCTTATTTAATTTAATTAGAAAAATAAAATATAAAACCATTCTCAAAGAGTTTAAAACAAATCTAAAAATAATTCTTAAAAATTTTAAGAATTCTAAACGAGTTATTTCGGTTACACATTCAAAATAGTGGAGAGTATATTGTTTAACGGAAATAAACGTTAAGAATTATTTTGTGTATTTTAAAGCTTAATATCTAAAGTGTCCAATATTAAAAATCTGAGAGACTGATTTGGATAATTACTCTTTAAACTATAAAGATTAATAGAATATTAAACCTACTAATTAAGTCTTAATTATCAAGTATTCTCTAGAGGAAAAATAAAAATATATTTATTACTATTGTTTATGTTACGGTGGGTAACCGGAGATAAATGCAATGGATGGTGTTGAATGGCCCAAGTGCGTGAAGGAGGAGAACTCCGGATGGATCGGCAACTCGGGAGGCTCCGTCCGACTTGCGCGCGTGAATGAATGGGGGGTGGTACCTGCAAAGACACTCCGATGCTTAAGTTAGCAAGAGTGTGAGCAGGTCTAGAGAGTATTGGGCTTAGAGATACCTGAGGGGTATCAGGGTATTTGTAGTGGTGAGCCAATAACCACCGTTGGAGTAGTGCCGTATCTTTAGGATATTAACCGTCCCATTATCTTAGGGAGGTTAAGATATGGCTTCATGAAGTGGTTAGAGAGATTTTAGGGGCGGTTACTCATTTGAATGAGTGTTTGCTTGCCAGCTAATCTCCTATCCGACTTCTTTATACTAAGTCGTGGTTGACACCGACTTCTTAGGTGGAGGTCGGTGTTTTGCTAGGCTTAATCTATTGGATCAGGCCTTTTGGTTGGACCTGGGCCCTTAGCATTGGGCCAGGGTATGAACAGTGCCCCTACTTGAGCCCAAGATCCTTTTAAGGCTTGGGTTCAAGTATTCAACTCGGGTTCGTAGCCGACTTTCACGGGTTTTGAAACCGACGTGATTTTCGCGACCTTTTGTTTCTGACAGTTACGTCAATTCAAGCGTCGTGTCCGTTGAGGAAGCGTTTAGGGATTGAGGGCTTTGGTAACGGTGCAATCTCATTAATGACTGCCTCATTTTTACCATTATGCCCCTTAGCCTATTTATAAATACTTTCCCTCTCTTTCGTTTTTCCGTTTCTGCAATCTTTCAAACTTCTTATTTTCTTGCTCGTGCTGTATTCTTGTGTTCGAAGATTTCCGTTCTCTCCAGCCTTCATTTCTTCGGATAAAGGTTAGTTTTGTTTCTTCCCTGTCATGCTTTATGTTTGCATGTTTTGTGTTGTGAGTGGATAGGTTAGCCTGTAGATTCTAGCTTCGTATCTCTCCTCTTTAGGGGCCGTGATTTTTCTTTTTCTTTTTCCTTTTGTAGGTTTCTGCCACTTTTCTTTATATAAAGAATGGCTTCCGTAGATGTTCTTTCTCTGTGGGTTGATGACACTGTCCTTGGGGAGGAACCACTGGTCGATGCTGAGTTTATCACTCATCTTCGTACTCATCACCGGCTCTGTACTTCGGAGGAGGACGAGCCAAAATATGAATTGATAATCCCGGGTCCTGAAGACCGGGTCTGTTTTGGGAGAGTTAATGAGGCGGCCCCTCATTTTTTCTTCATGTATGAATGTATGATCACCCGTTTGGGTGTTTTTCTTCCTTTCTCGGATTTCGAGATATCTGTTTTGCACCACTGTAGAGTTGCCCCTACTCAACTTCACCCCAATTCTTGGGGTTTTCTGAAGATTTACCAATTTATTAGCCACGCTCTAGACTTTCCGACCTCTTTGAGGATTTTCTTCTTTCTCTTTCATATGACTAAGCCCTTTAGTGGGCTGAACAACAAACAGCAATGGGTATCCTTCCGAGCTATACAAGGTCGGAGGATTTTCACCATTTTTGACGAATCCTTTCATGACTTCAAAAACTATTTTTTCAAAGTACAAGCTGTAGAGGGTCACCACCCCTTCTTCCTTGATGAGCACTCTTCCCCTCGCTTTCCCCTTTATTGGTTGGCGGCCTCCCCTTGTGAGAAGTATGGTCCAGATGACCTGGACGAGGTGGAGGCGGCCATTGTGGGGTTTTTCCGAGAAGCGTGGGGGAGGGCCCCATACTTGGATACCAGAAAAATCCTCCAGGGAACGCCGTCTTTTGTTCAATCTCAATTAGGTAGTGCATGCATTCCTGATTTCCGAGTTGTTTCTACCGACTTGAATGTTGCCGACTTATAACTGTTGGTTGTTTTTCTTGTAGATATGGCAAAGAAGAATGCTCAGGAGGCTTACCAACGGGTCCAGGAGGCTAAAGCGAAGTCCCGGGCTAGGTCCGGGGGTGCCAGGGCGATCACCTCTCCTCCTCCTCCTCCTCCTCCTCCTAAAAATACTGGCACTCCCTCTCAACCCATTGTCATTTCTTCCTCAAGTTTGTCTCGACCACCCCCTTCTGCCCAAATTCTCTCTGAGCCAGAGAAGAAAAAGCGTAAGACTTTAGAGTCTGGCTCTTCTTCTTTTGATGGTGGGGTTAAGGCGGATGCTCTGGCATTCGTCCGAAAGAACATCTATCCTTTTATAAGTATGGATGATGTTTCTGTTCGAAACCACCTCACTACCATGCCCGAGGAGAGTTTTAGGACAGCGGGTGTTTGTGGCAAACTTTTGGACATTTTCGAGAAGACTCCCCTCAGCTCTTTGGGGGCATCCTCGAGGGTTGAGGAGTTGGAGGGGAGACTTCTTATTTTTGAAAAACATGAGAAGGAGTTGAAGGAGGAGAGAGATAAATTGAGGAAGGAGAGGGATCACCTTAAGGAGGAGGAGGGTAAGCTGCGGGCTCAATGTACTTTGGAGGCGAATTTGAGGAAAACGGCACAAGACAGCTATCACAGTTTATTTCAGGATATTGTGGCCGTGAGGAAGGACTTGCTGAATTCTCGGAACGCATACGCCGAGTTGGAGGACTCTATTGCCGATGGTGCCGAGGAGTCTTGGAGGATTTTCTTGGAACAAGTCAGAGTTATCGCTCCCGACTTGGACCTTTCTCCTTTACATCCTGATAAGGTCGTCATCGATGGTGCTATCGTGGATCCTCCTGCCCCCGAGGTTGTTTCCGAGTCAGATTTGAAGACTCGGGGGCAGAGGATTATTGAGTCTCCTCATCATTCTAAAAATGCTCCGAGTTCTTCCTCCATTCCTCCGACCGGTCCTGGCGGCGCCCCTCCTGAGTCTGGCGGTGATGATTCCTCTACTCCTTTGAAAAGATAACTTTATTTTTTATGGCTATATGGGGGCTCGGCCTGTGAGTCCCCCCTTTTTTAAACTCGTTTATGTGTGGTTGTGTGAACAATTTTGCTTTGGCCTTTTAAGGCCGTAAACAAAAGTATTTCTGACGAATGCCCTTTTAAATAAGGGTATGAAAATAAATGCCCTTTTTTGGATAAGGGTTTTGAGTTACCTTGTGCGTGTATGCTTTTTGATATTTTGAAAATCCTTTTGATCTCTTTCTGAAAACCTTTTTGTTTGTTTGTCTTTTCAGACTTTCTCGTTTAAGGACTTTTTTGGGATGCCCTTTAAACTTCTTCTTAGGTTTTCATATCTCTTTTGTTATTCCTCATACTCGACTTTCGTTTTAGTGAGTTCTTATGACTTAGGTTATTTTTGCGATGCGTTTTTCTTCTACTCGGTTCTACGCTCCGATTTAAGGATCGGTGTATTTCCGAGCTCTTCCTACTCGGAATGTTGTACCGACTTATGAGTCAGACTTGTTTTCCGAGTTTTTACGATCGACTCATATAACCTCTTTACGCCGACTTGTACCTCGTCGTTTTATCCTGACGACCATCTAGGTCGGTTCATGGGATTTTCACGTTTTGTCGAGCTTAAGTCGGCGCGTTTCGTAGAAGGACTTAGAAAAATAAAGAAGGATATTTATAAGAGATATTATGAATGAAAAAGATCTTTATTAATTGGGGAGGTACCTTCTTTTGCTACTAAGGGTCTTGATAGCCTATTTTTCCCTTAGTCTCTACTATGATGCCTCGTTAAAAACCCTTCTCCAGAAAAAACCCTTTTTTGGGAAAAAAATCATGAAGTTGGGAAAAGAGTACATCAGGGAGTAGAGTTCGCTTTTAACTGTAGTACCTTTTCATATTACAAGCATGCCACGACCTTGGTAGCTCAGTGTCGTTCAGGTCGGTTACTTTATAATAACCTTTTCCTAAAACTTCTTTGATTTTGTATGGCCCCTTCCAATTTGCGGCGAGCTTTCCTTCTCCTGATTTGTTGACTCCAATGTCGTTTCTGATTAGGACCAAGTCGTCTAGGGCAAATGTTCTTCGAATGACTTTCTTGTTGTACCTGGTCGTCATCCTTTGTTTCAATGCCGCTTCTTTTATTTGGGCACTTTCTCGGACTTCGGGGAGCAAGTCGAGCTCCTCTTTGTGTCCCTGTATGTTTTCGACCTCGTCGTGGAGAATTACCCTTGGGCTTTGCTCATTGATTTCTATTGGAATCATGGCTTCTACGCCATAGACTAGTCGGAAGGGTGTTTCTCCCGTGGCGGATTGAGGAGTTGTCCTATAAGCCCATAACACTTGGGGGAGCTCTTCAGCCCAAGCTCCCTTTGCTTCCTGTAGCCTTTTCTTTAATCCTGCCAGTATGACCTTGTTAGCTGCCTCGGCTTGTCCATTGGCTTGTGGGTGTTCCACCGAGGTGAACTGGTGCTTGATTTTCAGACTGGCTACTAGATTTCTGAAGGTGGCATCGGTGAATTGGGTTCCATTGTCTGTAGTGATGGAATAAGGTATTCCATACCTTGTGATAATGTTTTTGTAGAGGAACCTGCGACTTCTTTGAGCGGTGATAGTGGCTAATGGTTCTGCTTCTATCCACTTTGTGAAGTAATCTATTCCCACGATCAAGTATTTGACTTGTCCTGGTGCTTGGGGAAAAGGACCTAACAAGTCCATTCCCCGTTTTGCAAAGGGCCAGGGAGAAGTGATACTGATGAGCTCTTCTGGTGGAGCTACGTGGAAATTTGCATGCATCTGACATGGTTGGCACTTTTTCACAAAGTCTGTGGCATCTTTTTGTAAGGTCGGCCAGTAGAATCCAGCTCGGATCACTTTTCTGGCTAGTGACCTTGCTCCGAGATGATTTCCGCAGATCCCACTGTGCACTTCCTCCAACACCTCGGTGGTTCTTGAGGTCGGTACGCACTTTAGTAATGGCGTTGATATCCCTCTTCTGTAAAGGACATTTCTTACCAAAGTATAATGCTGTGCTTCCCTTCGGATCTTTTTAGCTTCTTTTTCCTCTTTAGGGAGGATGTCGAATTTCAGGTATTCGACTAAGGGATTCATCCATCCGAGGTTTAAACCGACTACCTCAAGTACCTCCTGCTTATCTTCTGTTTTTGCAACTGAGGGCTCTTGGAGAGTTTCTTGAATCAGGCTTCTGTTGTTTCCTCCTGGTTTGGTACTTGCTAACTTGGAGAGGGCGTCCGCTCTACTATTTAGATCCCGAGTTATGTGTTTGACCTCGGTTTCCGCAAAGCGCCCAAGGTGTTCCAAGGTTTTTTCCAAGTACCTCTTCATATTGGGGTTCTTTGCCTGATACTCTCCGCTTATTTGGGAGGTCACCACCTGTGAGTCGCTGTATATCATCACCTTTGTGGCACCAACTTCTTCTGCTAATTTTAATCCGGCGATCAAGGCTTCATATTCTGCCTGATTGTTTGAAGCCGGAAATTCAAATTTTAAGGAGACCTCTATCTGGGTTCCTTTTTCATCTGCCAATATTATGCCTGCGCCGCTCCCTGTTTTGTTGGAGGATCCGTCTACATAGAGTTCTCATGTAGTCGGTTTTTCCTCTTGTTCTCCTACATATTCTGCAACGAAGTCGGCGAGGCATTGGGCTTTAATTGCCGTCCGAGTTTCATATCTCAAATCAAACTCGGAGAGCTCTATCGCCCACTGAACCATTCTCCCTGCAACATCCGTCTTTTGGAGGATTTGCTTCATGGGTTGGTTTGTGCGGACTCTTATTGTATGAGCCTGAAAGTAAGGTCGTAACCTCCGTGAGGCTATCACTAAGGAGTAGGCAAACTTTTCTAATTTGTGGTACCTTAGTTCAAGGCCTTGTAGGACCTTACTGATGAAGTAGACCGGGTGTTGTCCGACCTCGTCTTCTCTTATCAGGGCTGACGAGACAGCCCTGTTTGCTACGGATAGGTATAGGACGAGGTCTTTTCCCGGTATTGGTCGGGTCAAGATAGGAGGTTGGCTTAGGAACTTTTTGAACTCTTGGAACGCCTCCTCGCATTCCGGAGTCCATTCAAATTGGCATCCCTTCCTTAATAAGGAAAATAGTGGAAGGGATTTTAGTGCCGAGCCTGCCAAAAATCTGGAGAGGGCTGCAAGTCGGCCATTGAGCTGTTGAACCTCTCTCAAACAAGTTGGGCTTTTCATTTCTAGGACGGCTCTGCATTTATCGGGATTGGCCTCAATCCCTCTCTGTGTTAGCATGAACCCTAGAAATTTCCCTGCCTCGACCGCGAAAGCGCACTTTGCAGGATTTAGCCTCATCCCATGCGACCTTATAGTGTCGAAGACCCGTGAGAGGTCGGTTAAGAGGTCAACTTCTTTCTTGGTTTTTACTAGCATGTCGTCGACATATACTTCCATCAAGCTCCCTAGGTGGGGAGAAAACACTTTATTCATCAATCTTTGATACGTGGCTCCTGCATTCTTTAGTCCGAATGGCATGACCACGTAGCAATAATTAGCTCTCGGCGTGATGAAAGATGTTTTCTCCTGGTCGGGTTCATACATCGGGATTTGGTTATATCCCGAGTAGGCGTCCATGAATGATAAGTACTGGTACCCCGAGCTGGAATCCACCAGGGTATCAATACTTGGTAGGGGATAAGGGTCTTTAGGACATGCCTTATTCAAGTCGGTATAGTCGACGCACATTCTCCATTTACCATTCTGTTTTTTGACTAGCACTACATTGGCTAGCCATGTTGGGTACTTGACTTCTCTGATAAAGCCAGCTTCCAGGAGCGCCTGTACTTGCTCTTCTACTATTAGGGCTCGTTCCGGGCCGAGCTTGCGTCTTCTTTGTTGCACAGGTCGGGACCCTGGGTAAACCGAGAGTTTGTGGGACATGAGCTCGGGATCAATCCCGGGCATGTCGGAAGCCTTCCATGCGAAGAGGTCGGAATTAGCTCTCAGGAGTTCAGTCAACCTTTGTTTTAGGGTTTCCCCTAGGTTGGCTCCTATGTAAGTGTTTTTTCCTTCCTCTTTGCCGACTTGCACCTCCTCGGTTTTTCCTCCCGGTTGGGGTCGCAACTCTTCTCTGGCCCTTGTGCCGCCGAGCTCTATGGTGTGGACTTCTTTGCCCTTTCCTCTCAGATTTAGGCTTTCATTGTAGCATTTTCTTGCCAATTTTTGGTCTCCCCTAACCGTTGCTATTCCCGCTGGGGTCGGGAATTTCATGCAAAGGTGGGGAGTGGATACCACTGCCCCGAGGCGATTAAGGGTAGTTCTGCCGATTAAGGCATTATAGGCTGACCCTTCATCAATGACTATGAAGTCTATGCTCAGAGTCCTTGATTTTTCCCCTCTTCCAAAAGTGGTGTGAAGGGGTAAGAATCCTAGTGGCTTTATTGGCGTATCCCCTAACCCATATAAGGTGTCGGGGTAGGCTCTCAACTCTTTTTCATCTAACCCTAGCTTGTCGAAGGCGGGTTTGAAAAGGATGTCCGCCGAGCTTCCTTGGTCTACTAGGGTTCTGTGGAGATGGACATTGGCTAGGATCATAGTTATCACCACGGGATCGTCATGCCCGGGGATTATCCCTTGCCCATCTTCTTTTGTGAACGATATGGTGGGGAGGTCGGATGACTCCTCCCCGACTTGATAGACTCTTTTGAGATGTCTTTTGCGAGAGGATTTAGTGAGCCCTCCTCCCGCAAATCCTCCTGAGATCATATGAATATGTCTCTCTGGAGTCTGCGGTGGTGGATCTCTTCTATCCATATCATCTCGCTTTCTTTTTCCATGGGTGTCCGACCTTTCCATGAGATATCTATCAAGCCGACCTTCTCTAGCCAGCTTTTCTATCACATTTTTAAGGTCGTAACAGTCGTTGGTGGAGTGACCATATATTTTATGGTACTCGCAGTAATCGCTGCGGCTTCCCCCTTTTTTATTTTTAATAGGTCTAGGGGGTGGCAACCTTTTAGTGTGGTAAATCTCTATGTATACATCCACTATAGAAGTTTTTAGAGGAGTATAAGAGTGATATTTTCTTGGCCTCTCGAGACCGAGCTCTTCCTTTTTCTTGGCTTCCCTTTCCCTCTCTTTAGATGAGGGAGGGGGTCCAGGTCGCCAACTCAGGTCTCTTAACTTTGCATTCTCTTCCATATTGATGTACTTTTCCGCCCTTTCTTGTACATCACTTAGAGAAACGGGGTGTCTTTTAGATATGGACTGCGAGAAGGGACCTTCTCTAAGTCCATTGACTAACCCCATTATGACTGCCTCTGTGGGCAGGTCTTGGATCTCCAAACATGCCTTGTTGAACCTTTCCATATAGGCTCGCAAAGACTCTCCGACCTCCTGTTTTACTCCCAGGAGGCTTGGTGCGTGTTTCACCTTATCTTTCTGAATTGAGAACCTCATCAAAAACTTCCTTGAGAGGTCTTCAAAGCTAGTGATGGATCTCGGGGGGAGGCTATCGAACCACTTCATCGCTGCTTTCGATAAAGTGGTCGGGAAAGCTTTGCATCTCGTAGCGTCGGAGGCATCAGCTAGATACATCCGACTTTTGAAGTTGCTTAGATGATGCTTTGGGTCTGTGGTCCCATCATAGAGGTTCATATCAGGGCTTTTGAAGTTTCTTGGAACTTTTGCCCTCATTATGTCCTCGCTGAAAGGATCTTCTCCACCCGAGAGTTGGTCTTCTTGTTCGTCGCGGGAGTGGTGACCCTTGAGGGAGGATTCCAGCTGTAAGAGTTTTCTTTCTAACTCTTTTCGCCGCTCCATCTCCTCTTTGAGATACCTTTCAGTTTCCTTCTGCTTCTCCCGCTCTTGCTCCAATTGTTCCAGGCGGCTATGGAC
Organism: Arachis stenosperma; assembly: GCF_014773155.1. Taxonomy (NCBI): domain Eukaryota; kingdom Viridiplantae; phylum Streptophyta; class Magnoliopsida; order Fabales; family Fabaceae; genus Arachis; species Arachis stenosperma. The sequence continues at coordinate 458,543 of NC_080385.1, forward strand.
TAATCCTATTAATTCAGCTACGTGGGATGGTCCGCCTTTTTCTGATTCACGCCCATCTGAGGAATTTACCTTCGGATTCTTCACTCCGGAGGTACCCTCTCTGTGTTGATCATTAACTTCTTGGTGGAGGGTTAGATCCACATTGTCATTACCTGCGTTCAGATTCTCTTCTTCGGAATCCGTTTCCGCATGGACTTCCTCGTGGGATCTATCCGCCATCGATGGATGATCTCTCGGGTCCCCGGCAACGGCGCCAATGTTACGGTGGGTAACCGGAGATAAATGCAATGGATGGTGTTGAATGGCCCAAGTGCGTGAAGGAGGAGAACTCCGGATGGATCGGCAACTCGGGAGGCTCCGTCCGACTTGCGCGCGTGAATGAATGGGGGGTGGTACCTGCAAAGACACTCCGATGCTTAAGTTAGCAAGAGTGTGAGCAGGTCTAGAGAGTATTGGGCTTAGAGATACCTGAGGGGTGTCAGGGTATTTGTAGTGGTGAGCCAATAACCACCGTTGGAGTAGTGCCGTATCTTTAGGATATTAACCGTCCCATTATCTTAGGGAGGTTAAGATATGGCTTCATGAAGTGGTTAGAGAGATTTTAGGGGCGGTTACTCATTTGAATGAGTGTTTGTTTGCCAGCTAATCTCCTATCCGACTTCTTTATACTAAGTCGTGGTTGACACCGACTTCTTAGGTGGAGGTCGGTGTTTTGCTAGGCTTAATCTATTGGATCAGGCCTTTTGGTTGGACCTGGGCCCTTAGCATTGGGCCAGGGTATGAACAGTTTACTTTACCCCTAATTTTGCATATTATATTATTACTTGGAAAATGTTAAATTGTGATCATGAGATAATTAGGGTTACTTCAATAGTTAGAATCTAGTGACTAGTTGGTTATAAATCGAACCTATAATGTTTTACTTATATTTTGTCAATATTTAATGATTTTAATTTGGATAATACTACGGTAAAAAGTTAAGTTGGATGAAGAGTGAGAATTATTTGTTTCACAATAAAAAAATTATTAAAAAAAGAAAAAACATCATATACAATGCACATTCCTCTTAAAAATTTAATTGCAATCTTCACTATTTACCAAATTTCACTCTTCATCAAAAAAATTCCTTTATAGTTTATATATATATATATACACACACTTTTGTTTTCCCATTGACTCTATTTATTCTCTAATAATTACATTACAACTCTCAACAAGTGTGATCAGTAATGGAAAATTGAAAAGCATGCTTACACACAGTTACATTTTCTTTGTCAGTATTCCACATGGTTTGCATCACAATAATAAATCAAGCCAAGCATTTAAGATAGTTTGCTTTTTCTTTATTATAATTTAATTTGAGTAAAGAAAAAAACTAGTTCTGAAAGATTATGTCATCATAATCTAGTTCTATGTGCATCCTTTCTATTGGCTTTTGCAGCAGATATTAGCTTTTATGAAGTTGATCCTGTTTTAAGTTATGATCAGAATCTTGCTTCCTGAATCAAACCAGAAAAAAATTAGAGAAAGATAAAGCAAACTTAATCAACAAGCCTGAATATGAGCATGACTTTATTCTATATTCTTCCATCCACTAAGAGTATTTCTATCACTTTTATGCTGTCTTCCAATTGTTGTGAAAGAATAACAAACATGTCACATGTTAAGTACCTTCAAATTTGGAAATTGAAAAGGAGGCTTCCACCTAATAGAGCCTAAGGAGGGTAAATTTATTTAATTTGCTTCTACAATTCGAAAGGATTTTTCGTGTTTTCAATCGATTATGTTCAAGTCATAAGTAGTATCACTAGGTCTGGTCGACTATATGGCTCAAACGACACTATAACACTTTATTATGAACCGTATTTGTGATTGAAATAGTTACAACATAGCTTAAAGTGAGTGAAAAAAGCTAAATAGCTTGCAACTCCTGATTTTTTTAGCATATTTCATTGATTGGTTTGAGGAAAATTTCTAACTCAGAAAGCACCAAGTAAAATAAAATGCATTCTCATGTGTTTACCCCACCTTAGATTTATGTACAAGCAAGGTAGAACAAGAATCTGATGCAGACAGGGACAGGGTCAGAAGCTCCATGTTGCATTGATGCCTCATTCAGCTTCTCCTCCAAGCAAAATCCAAAATCTGCACTATCCTTTTTTTTTTTATAATGCTTATCATTCTTTTGTCCTCTGCTTTTTCATGAAACTAGAGCTTATATATTTTATGGCAATGAGGATTGAGCTTGATACTAATCACATTAGGACATTAGTTCTAAGCACTTATTTAGCCTAAGAAATAAGAATATGCTTTATGTTTGATAGACTCACTAGTGTTAAATTTACCTTCTTTTTTTCGTCAAAAGGAAAACAAAGAGTGTAGATCTTATATTATATAAACTCTCTACCCTCAAACACATTTCAAGTCTCTTAGCTCAAAGAATCTATAAACAATCACCCAAATCCACAATATTCCATACCATCCTCCATATATAGGAAGTTAGAAACGACTAAAAGTTCCAAATCTATACAAAGAACTTTTTTCCCTCTATAACCCCAAAGATGAGGATACAATTTCTTATTACATGGTTCCTTTTTGTCTCATACAGCCAAGCCATATCAAACTCAGGTTTGCATACAAGTTCTATTGCAGAAAAGAAAGGTCTAAACTCTTCAACCACCATAGTGCAAACACAGCAACCTTTTGGTAAGTTGTTCTGTTCTGTTCTGTTTTGAATATTATATCAAATAAGTGCATCATGAAAGTGAAGGATTCCTGAAATTGTGGATACCCCACATTTGTTTTTGTTAATTCTGAATTGATTATTCTGTTCAAAACTGCAGAAAACTATGGGAGCATAAAAGAGACAATGTTGTTTCACAGTAAAGATGAAGAAAAGCAAGAACTATCTCATGCCTCAGTAAAGAGAGCAGCACATAGTGGTAGAGGAGCTAATGGGGGTTCATCAGATGTTGATCGCCACCATCGCAGCTCTGCAAGCTCCACAGCATCATTGTTACCTTGGAGCTCTAGATTTTGTGTAAGCATGACCTTGATATTGATGTCCTTCTTCCATGTTAAGCTGCTCTGTGTGTAACTATTCAAAACTCCAGATTATGTTTAATGCTTTGGTTGTCTTATGAGGAGCACATTTTTGTACTTCAGTTATGATTCAAACTATGATGAACAAATTTAGTCACATGAGTTGAGTGATGTGAGTTGCATCAATGTGTTATATACTTCATTGTACTTACCAAACCTCATTTGTTTCACCTCTCTGAATTGGCCTCCCATGGATTATGGCACAGTATTAGCCAAATCGAGTGGGCATTAGTTTTTGCTGTCAATTATAAAACGAGTTTGTGCAAGAAACAAGATTGAACTAATAATTAATACACTTGTCTCTAAGAGTCCAATTTATGTTTACAGAGTATAAAACTTGAAAGGGCAATAATGAAGGTATATATAAGCCCCATAAGATTTTGCACACCTTTCATCAAATGTATCTAAGGAAAACCCAAAAAAGAAGAACTAAGAATGCAAAGCCATATTAGAAACATATGTGGCCATTCACATTCCTCAAATGTCATAGATCAATTCCTTGAACACCTTCATGTGATCAGGCTGAAGAGCAATTGCCACAGACAAGCTCCCACAATTCGTTGAACTCGGAATTATGAAAGACAATCCTTCATAGGCAATCCCTCCAGGCCCCATGAAAATAGGTCTCCCCCAACCAAAATCAGCATCATGGATTGGAAGCCTAACCCAGCTAGTGATGCCGAGATTCGGACACTTGAAAGTGTGAGCGCCGCGAACCAGCGCCTTGAGATCCGGCTGCAGCTCCAAGTAATCAAGAGCAGACCTCAAATACTCATTGTCCATCCTCAACAGAGCATTGTGGATTCTGCTTGCTGAGTACCAAATAGGCTTTGACATGAGATCTCCGGCCACAGCGATTGGTGTTGTTGTGAATATCACATTGCCAAAGTAGCCCGGAGGAAGCGGAGGCTGCAGCCTAGACCTTCCATCTGTCGCAATATACAACTTTGTTTCTTGATCCATTGGTAGTCCCCTTGCTTTGCACACACTCCTCCAAACATGACCAGCCAACATCTCATAAGAGCTATAACTCACAGTGTTGCCATCTTCCTTAGACTTTGCTTTCAACTTGTTCAGTTGATCACGTGTCAGCTTGAAAATAGAAACCTCTGCAGCATCTGATCCTGGTTTTTGCGGTTGTTGCTGTGATACTGATTGTGTTTTCATGGATGGTGGGGGCTTGTATTCAATGTGATCAAAGACTGGCCGAGGCGGATCTCTTGCTCGGAGCAGTGTCCGGTCGATGAACGGTGGGATCGACACCTCAAGGCCGCGAGCTACATCGGACCATGTGTTGATGAAGTGAAGACCAGAAGCTCCATCTGCTGCATGGTGCTGCATGCCAACTCCTAATGACACCCCTCCACATTTAAAATATGTTACCTGAAAATATTATATAACAGACTCCAAAGTTAGCAGCTTAATTTATACAATGATTTTGTTACTAATATAAACGTATACTTAATCGTAACATTAAGGTAATAGGAGAGGGCAAACTAGGAATATTCAACTAATAGTTTTTACATACTTTATGACGTCTCTAACCACAAAAGAATTAAGTTACAGAAACTCACTTATTGCATAAAGTTCAAATATTAAAATATGAAGATATATTAAATCAAAAGGTTTAGTTAAATATATTATTCTATTTAATCATATTTAGTTAATATCTTAATACAAAGATTGTACCGACACTAACATAACAATAACATAGGATAGTAGGTAACCATTAACCAATGACAGGTACTTGCTGTATTTCAAGTAAATAAACAATTACTTGTCCTTAAAGAAAAGAAAAATAAAAAAAGAGAGTCGCTTGGAGTAAACCGAAAAAGAGAAGAAACTACACGTCGTCATGGTGAAGTTCAGTTCACGTCACGATAGTGGTTGTATACATAGCACATAATATTAAATTGAGTCACACTATATTGACTCTATTTTATTTGTGACAGGGATTGGAATGCTTCACCCACCACAAGAAAACAAATAATATGATATTTAAATTTTGAGCATGTCAGAGTCAACTTAGTGGGCTATGTCATGCTTCAACACCATTATAGGTATGAGTTTTGGAAGGTGGCAGCGTCAAAAGTAGGTGAATGAATATGAAGTGTAACCCCTTTTGAATATTTAAAAGTTAAAACTCATACCAAAAGGAACTGCAAATCACTAAATTAATATTTTTCTCCTTCAAATATTGGATGAGATTATATTATAGAATACTTTTAGTGGCTACAAAAAACATTAGTGGAAAAGTATGAAATATTATTTCATATATTTGCCGGCATGATGAGCAATTAATTGCGTACAAGAAAACATACAGTTCATTTATTTAGCCCTTAAGATAGTAAGGTCATTTTTTTCAAACCCTTAAGCGATACTTTGTTTGGCATGTAAGAAATCCAGTACACCTGAGTCTATAATGCTAGCTTCAAAGTGGAGATATATCAAAACTTTCTAATATTAATCATTTGCATAATATTTTATTCGCAACACTTATCATCATAGCACTTGTTTGTACTGAACAAGTTATTATACACATGTCTGCATATAGTAGATTTCATTTTGTTTGGTAATCAATATTTGTTTATGTTTGGTGTTTGTTAGGTATACCCTAATAATATGAAGTTGTCATCATTCGAAAATTCCACAGAAGAATAACCCTTAAACATTCAAATCAAACCAAAATTTGGTGGGAGCATCATTTGCATTGTTCAACCGTTCTAGACCTAAAAAAACTACTCCTAGGAAAGGATAATTCTCGAAATCATACTATACGTGATTGTAGGAAACGTGTGGCACCAAAAAAGATACCTAAAATTTTAAATTACATAAAATACTAAATTTACTTTTCAAAATGACACTAAGATTAAAAAAGAATCTATTTTAACTTTACTAATTAAATTATCTGATTTTGATAAATATAAGGATAAAATAATAAAATTAACGTGTTGAAATTTCAAACAACAAATAATACAAATTAAACAACCAAATATAATTCTTGTTGAATAGACAGTAAAATTCAGATTCCACTGAAAAAATATCAAGAAATTTGATTTGACAAATTGCATATTTTCACCAAATGCACTCATTCATGATTTGTCTTCATATTGACCATATCAACGAAAAAGCTGATTAATCTAATTATTTAATCAAAGGTGCTATAATTTTTTTTCTATTTCTAATTAAAAAATCATCTACCTACTCAATCAATCAAAACTCAAAAGTGGATTATTCTTCCTAAATTTAATTTAAAGAATTAAATCATAGCTATATTTTACCAACAAAATATAAACAGAGAAACGCACCTGGAGTACCAAGAGTGGATAGGATTCAATCCCTTGTGAGTAATCAACGGCTGGGATTAATTGCCGAAGCTCAAGCGTTGGCGCGAAATCCCCAAAATCGTCGATGACGCCGCCGGTCTCCGCCTCCACGAACAGAACCCCTTGACCGTCGCAATCGATCTCCACGCGGCCGTCCTCGTCGCGTCGGAGCCTCCCAGCCATCGGATAAAACGGCACCAGAACCTTGCTCAGAGCTTCCTTCATGATCTTAGCGTCGAAGAAGTTTGACGCGCCGTTCGGACGGTAGAAGTACACGCTAGGCGTGTGGAAGTTCGGTACCACCAAATCGACGTTCGAATTCCACAGCGTCCTTCTCGGTCCTTCCTCCGCCGGACGCACCATTGTCGATTCTCTCACCTTTATGATCATGTTCAATTTTCCAAACCCTCACTCTGTCACACCACAACACAACGCAACGTTAATCACTATAATTAACAACAAATCAAGCGCATTACAATTAATAATTACTGGATAGTTACTACAATATCAATATTAATTAAATATTATTTTTGCATGGATGAGTTTTGCTCACAAAAATCTTATTATTACTTTTTTATTATATATATATATATATTTTTTCACATGCATGAGTGACTTTTGTAATAAACTCGCATGAAATTTCCAGAATTATTAATATTAATTGATAAATATGAAGAATAGATGAAAGAAGAGGAAGAAGCATTACCGGAGAAGAACGGAGTTGAGTGGTTGGGAGTTGGTGAATGAGTGTGTTTTGGTGGAAAAAACAAAAAAGTTGAATGAATTAGTGATGAGTGTGATAGAGTCTCTGACTCTGAGAAAATAGGGAGGATGATGGGGTGACTTATAAGGGAAAAACCTGCACTCACCAACCCCCGCCAACTACGTGGGTCCCACCACCCATTTCGCACCGCCACCTCATTCATCACTCAATTAGTCAATTCACCTCTCTCTATTTGCATCAACCTGTTACCCTGGAAACTCAGATGCAATCTATTTTATGTAGAGTTTGATAATTTAAAATTTTTAGACTGTGTTTATTTATTGATACAGAGATATAGAGAGATAAAATATAAAATCATACTTAGCAGAGGAGATATAAATAGAGACTATGTATATAGAGATATTGAATTAGTATATTTTGTATCTATCTTAATAGAAAAGATATAAATATATTAATAAAAGATATAATTTATTTTTTATTTTTTTATTATTTTTGTTAATTTTTTATAATTATATTTTTTTATTATTATATTTTTCATCTCAAATTTTTTTTAATGAAAAAAAAATGAGAATAAAATAAATTTTTATAATTTGTTTTAGTTTATCACCAAACAGAATACAAAAACAAAAAATTTTGTGTCTCTGTCTATCAGTGTCTTATCCTATCCTGTTCTCAGTGTCTTATTCTGTCCTGTTCTCGAAAACAAACGCAACCTTAGATAATTTGACTAATTTTACAAAATTTTTATCTAATAATTCTCAACTATCAACTTCACATGAAATCAACTGAAGTTAAATTTCCACCCCCTTATTACTTATTAGTTATTACTACTACCACCACTCTCTTATTTATTTTTTTATTAGTTACCTTTTTATCTGTAAAATTTCTAAATACAAAAAGAAGGTTATATTATTATTATAATTTATTATTTTTAAGAATTAATTAATTATTAATATTTAAAAATATAAGATAAAATATATTATTAAATTAACAAATTATAAAGTAAAATAAAAAATTAAATTAATAATTGAATAATGACAACAAATAATAAATTATGATGGTATTTTAATATTTTTATAAAATAGTAGCTTTTGTATTACAAATATTCAAGTGTTACTTTTATTTTTAGGATAAATTTTTTAATATTTTAAATTTTTATAAATATGTTTTTAACAGTTTAAACTTTTATAAATTTTAATACTAGTTTATACTTTCGATAAACACTCTTTATTTTTGTATTATTAAGATTTAGGATTTGAAATTTATGATGTAGAATTGAGTATAAAAATATTTGTGCCAGTTAAAAATACTATATTTTGTTAATCGTATATTGTTATTTTTATTTTTTCATAAATCAATTTATCAAAATTCTAATTTTTATGAATAAAATTGGCCATTTAAGTTTTTAGAAATTAAATGTATAATTATTAGTGAGGTTTAATAATAAATTATCCTGACTAAAAAAGATTTAAACATTAACAATTTTAATTATAAAAAATATAAACTAATTCAATATTGATCAAGGATTTTAATAAGATTATCTAAATATTCAACAAAACAACCCAATGAATTATTTATTTTGAATAGCTTTGTTGAACAAATTTAATTTTTTATGAGTATGAGTTAATTAATATCTTTCATTCTTAGAATTGTTAAAGTTAAACTATTTTATGATAAAAAAAATAGTTTATTCAACTTTTAATCGATAAAACAAGAAAATGATGAAATAATTTTAACATTTCTATTATAGGAGGTAGAGTTGAGTTTTTCACTTTTATATAAGTATAATATACTGTTTTAATTAACTCTTTGTCCTTCTTATTTTTTTTTGGAAAAGTCTATATTATTTTCCTTGATTGTTATTTGTATGTAACGTTGAAGCTTTCATCTAGTTTTTTTTTTTTTTTTTGGACTTGGCCACGGCCAGAAAAACTGACCCGGCTCACAACCCGCAACCCGAACTCGCCCAAGCCTGGAACCCTACCCCTAAACCCAAATTCACTCTTCTCTCCACCCTCTCTGCCCGATTGTATCATGTTGGGCATGTTTCTTCTTCGCGCCCCGCCGTCGACAACGGAACCTACTTGCATGGTGTTGATCCTGTAATGCTTCGTTGTTGTTGTTGTTGGAATCTTCCTTCAGATGGTGATCGTGTGTTCATGGTTCCTCCGCTGCCGCTCCTTTGCCGATCGTGGTTCTGCCCAGACAGAAATCTGGGTTCAATCCTACCATCGAGCTTCGCCGTTGTTCCGCTAGTATCCATGGTGGAGCCAGTCGTTGGCCTTAGCGAAGACGGAACTTGAGGCTGCCAATCCCCCTGTGCTCCATGCCTAACCCAGGTTTCGGATTCCACCCGCCCCTGAAATGGTTCATCATTTCGATCTTGTTGAAGGTTGGTTGAAGCTGAAATCTGGTTGTCATGATTTTGATTGTGATGTTTGTTGTGAATATTGGCGAAACCGGCTTCCTTTCTGATTATGTTCCTAACCTGTACAGGCGGAGATACTGCCCAACGCCTCTGAAGCTGATTTCCTGCTGCCATCGCTGCCAGTTGGTGAGCTAAGATGTTGCCTTCGCGTGGAGTCCAAGTAGCTCCTACATCCGGCGCTTCTTCCAGCATAAGCAGAATGTCCCTGATTATTGCATCTGCTTCAGCTAAGGGCGTTCTTGCCTTGATCGCTTGAACTAGGGGTAAGCAATCTGATTCGATTATACAGTTCCTTATCTGGAGATTTTTTGTGAGAATGATAGCTTCTCTATATGCTTGTGCTTCAGCTGCTAAAACCGATGTTGTTTTGAATTTTGATGTTATTCCTATAATGATTTTTCCTTGCCAGTCCCTGATTATAGCTGCTGATGCTGCGATTCCTCTTTCCCTGTGAAAGGCCGCGTCTATGTTGATCTTTACCTTGCTGCGAGGAGGAGGCCTCCAGGTGATTCTTCTCTTCTCTCCATTCCTTCTGTTTATCATTGTGTCTCTGTTTAGTTCCTTTGTTGCTATTATGTGTCTGCTGCAATCTGTTCTGATTGAATTATGTTTGTTGTGGATTGAGTTTTGTTTGCTGAAAAATGTGTTTGTTCCTGCCTTCCAAATGCACCAGCATATACATCCTAGATGCACAATACTTTGTCCTGTTCATTTCCTGCCTCAGTCTTGATTTTGTCCATTGTAGTCATTAACCATTGTTCAAATGATCTTACTAGAAGCTGTAGGCACGATTTGAAGATTAGAACCAAACCACACCGCTCTAGTCCACGGGCACAAAACAACATATGTTCTGTAGTCTCCTCTTGTTCTGGCATATGCTGCATATAGGTGTAGGTGTACTCCTGCGCTGATGTAAATTTGCGTTCACTGGTAAAATTCTATGCACCGCTTTCCAAAGAAACATTTGACCTTTTCCGGGACCGGTAATCTCCAATCCTCTTCCAAATCTCCTTCAAGTTATGGCTTGTTGAAGCTTTTCCTTGCCTTGTCTCCACCCTTGTGTCTTTCTCCTCCTTTGCTGCCTGGTATCCTGATCTGACTGAGTACTGTCCATCATTCCTATATGGCCAAATAAGATGGTCCTTCTTGTTGATCAAGCTGATGGGCGTTCTAGTTATCAGTTCAAGCTCTTCCCCATGAAAAATATCCCTAATTTTTTGTAAGTCCCAGCCCTCGCCTTCTCTTATTAGCTCGCTGACTTTCCTATGCTGAGTTTCTCCGATTCTCCTCAATTTTCCTATTCCAGTCACCCAATTATCTTCCCAAATATCTATTCCTGCTCCGCTTCCTACACTCCACCTACCCTTCCTTCTAAGAAAATCGCTGCCTTCCAAGATGCTCTTCCATATCCATGATGCGTTTCTTCCTCTCCCCGCTTCCCATAGGCTGCAATTAGGATAATAAATGGCCTTTAGAATCCGAGCCCATATTGCATCTTCCTCTTTTAGTAGCCTCCACGTTTGTTTAGCCAAGAGAGCTGTGTTTTGGCATTCAAAATCCTTAAAACCCAATCCTCCGTTCAGTTTGCTTCTAGTCATCTTTGTCCAGCTCTTCCAGTGAATACTTCTATCCTTGCCAGAGTTAGTCCACCAGAATTTCGCAATTGCTGATTCAATTTTTCTGTGAAAAGACTTGGGAAATTTGATAATGTTCATGGTATAGACTGGAATCGCTTGTATAACAGCTTTTATCAAAACCTCCTTCCCCGCTTGATTTAAAAGTCTCTCTTTCCATCCTTGCATTTTATCTAAAATCTTCTCTTGTATCCATTCTAGCGCCTTGTTCTTGGATCTGCCCCATGTAGCTGGTAATCCTAAGTATTTTCCTGGTTCTTCCCACGATGCCATTCCAGTGATCTCTTCAATATTAACTCTCCTCTGAATTGATACCTGTCTTCCGAAGATCAGACCTGATTTCTCAATGTTTATTCTCTGTCCTGATGCTTCTGTGTACTTGTTTAAGATTTGAATTACTTGGTAAATCTCCTCTTCTTGCGCTTCAGCAAAAATGATACAATCATCCGCGAATAATAGGTGAGTTAAGACCAGTGCGGTTGGGGCTAATTTAATTCCTGAAATGAGGTTATCAGTCAACGCCTTTTCCATCAGTACGGTAAAGCTTTCCGCTGCTAGGATAAATAGATAGGGCGATAAAGGATCTCCTTGTCTGAGTCCCCTTTGAGGGTGGATCTTGGCTGTAAATTTTCCATTGATTTTGAATCTATAAGTGGCACTCTTAACGCAACTCATCATCAGTCTCACCCATTCTCTGCTGAAGCCAAACTTTTCCAAAACCCTTTGCAAGAAATTCCATTCTAGTCTGTCATAAGCCTTGTTCATGTCTAATTTGATGGCTATGTCATTGCTTCCATTATTTCCTTTTCTGTTCAATTTGTGGAAAACTTCCTGCACAACTACTATATTATCTTGTATTAATCTGCCTTTTATAAATGCGCTCTGCACCGGAGATATGATGACATCAAGAATTCTCCTTAACCTTCCAACCAAAACCTTCGTTACAATCTTATATATGAAATTACAGCAGCTTATGGGTCTGAGATGGTTCAGGCTTTCCGGTTGCTTAACTTTGGGAACCAAAACCACAATTGTTTCTCCTATGTCTTCTGGTAACCTGCCTTCTTCAAAGATTTCCCTCACGACTCCACACACTTCCTTACCCAGAATGTCCCAATGTTTTTGGAAAAAAAGTCCGTTTAACCCGTCTGGTCCCGGGGCCTTTAATCTTCCCATGCTAAAAACTGCATTCTTGATCTCCTCATCTCCTATCTTTCCCATAAGTTCATCATTCATCTCTTTTGTGACCCTCGTAGGAATTTCTCTTATGCAATCTTCCATGTTCCTATCCCCTTCCGAAGTGAACAATTTGGTGAAATGTGTTTCTACTAGCCTCATTATGTCTCTTTCTCCCTGAATCCAATGTCCAGCCTCATTTTTTAATTTGTCTATTCTATTCCTCATTCTTCTTTGTATGGTTGTTGCATGAAAGAAGGCCGTGTTTTTGTCTCCCCATTTTAGCCATTTCAACCTTGATCTTTGCCCCCAATATTTCTCTTCTTGTTTCCAAAGCTCAGTTATCTGGTTCTTCAATTCCTTTTCTTTTATCTGATCTCTGTCTGTCATATTACCCTCCTGAAGTTGATGTAGCTCTTCTTTCTTTTTTTCTAATTCTTTATCTGCTCTTTTGAACTTTCTCCTGCTCCACTCTGTCAATTCCCTTATGCATTTGCTCCTGTTTCTGTTAAACTGACTCCAATTGTTTCTATTTTCTACTTGATGCTCCCAACTTCTTCTAACTACCTCTTCACACTCCTCATACTCAGCCCAAAAGGCCTCAAACTTGAATTCTTTTTTTATCCGATCTCTCGGTTGTGTTTCCAAAATAAGGGCGCAGTGGTCCAGCTTTCATCTAGTTATAGTTATGGCTTGTAAATTAGGTTTGCGGGCCAAGTAGATTTTAATGCTTATGAAAATCATGCCTTAAAATAGATAATACTATTACACTAATAAGCTTAGTGTTTGGCTATTTTTATGTAATACAGCCCAAACTAGTGTATGTTTCCGTATCTTGTACGGGATAATACATAAAATTATATTAAAAATTTTATTAAAAAATTAAATAATATATATAGTAATTATTATTATAAATATTTTATAAAGTTATAATTAAAATTAAACTCTTAAAATTTTTAATATTAAAATATTAAAAAAAATTAGTATTTATCTTAATCAATTTGAGTTTGTTAAGTGATCATCTCACTCGTCCGCTTAAATAACTATTAGGAGTTAGAATCTCGCCTTGTGTATATAGCAATCCATTGGCTAGCGATAAACCCTTAATAAAATGAGTATCAATACGTGGTTAGACTTGGCAGGAGTTTTCGAATACGTAGGTACCCGACCCGTCTATATCCGGATGAAAAGGGTAATAACTTGACCCGAGTCGGGACAGATTTTGCTCAAGATAGGTATCGTCGGGTTTAGGGTGTACCTGCCCCGAATATATACATATAAACACTTTTTAGGAATTAGGATTTGCCTCACATCACACATGATTCATAGCTTCAGTCTATACTCTATAGCCATGCAAGATAAACTCAATCATCCTCACCTAAAATCTTCTTCTTCTCGACTTCTTCACAAAAAAAAAAAAAAAAAAACCGCATAGCTCATGTCATGTTGTTGCTGAATCCATCGCCGCTTACCTATTCACAACTCCCATCTTCCTTCACAGCCAGAGACGAACCCATGTTTAATATAGAAAGGGCATTTGCCCCCACAAATTTTTTTAAAAAAATTAATACTTATATACATATATACCACTTATTATATTATATTTGTCTCAAAATAAAATATAAATAGTTCTTTTGTATTTTATGTTAAAAAATATTTTGTTAAACTTAACACATAATAATAATTATATTGTTAAATTTGATTTAGTATGAAAAATAAATAAATACACTAAAAAATTAGAGATAATTAATTATATTATATTAGTTAATTAATTAATAATTAAATTAAAACTTAGTTTCTAATTAAATACAACTTAAATTATTAGTGATTTTTTTAAAATTGTTTAAGATAAAAAAATATATTATCTATATATTAATATACTGTAATTATTTTGGTTAAAAACTTTATTTATACTATAAAAATTATAATAAATAGATTTGACAATTAAGTAAAATAATTGTTTAAAAATATATATAAAAAATAATATTTAATCATGTTAAAAATAAGAAAAGGTTCTTATAAATATTTTTTTGTTATTTTCAATATTATACTATGTGTATGAAATTATATTTTTATTATTTTAAATATTATAATAATGATTGTGTGTATATTTCTAGTTCTTATCAATATGTATTAGATAGTTCTACTTTTAAATTTTGAATATATCTAAACCAATTTAGATTCATCAAGTGATCAACTTAGTCGTCCGCTTAAATAAGTATTGAGGATTCGAATTCTGTCTCGTATGTATAGCAACTCGTTGCCGGCCAATTGTAGATTCTTAAATGGAATTCAAATTCATGACGGATTAGTCCTTAACTTGTTGAATATCGTGGGAAGCAAAAAAAAAATCTATACCTAAATTTTATTATATTTTTGTCCCCGTTACTAAATTTTTCTGGGTCCGTCACTGTTCACAGCTTATGTCATCATCGCTACTCATCCGTTACCGTCGTTGTTGAGCCCGTCGCCACCATTCTTATGCCGAGTTTCTTGTCTCTAAATAAATTTTTCCCTTTCTCTCTCATTGTGAGTCTGTTAAGTTCTTCTATTCAAACATTGATATTTAAATTATAAAAAAAAATTGATTTTCATATTTTATAAAATATCATACTGGCAGTAATTATAAATATGACGCTACTTAAAATTAAATAAAGTAACACAGATAAAATAAATAAAAATAAATAAAAAATAACTTAATCTTGTATAAAATTTACCTATAAAATTCTGTACCGAAAAATAAATTTAATTTTAGTATATTAATAATATAAAATATTTTATATAATCATTCAATTCAATTAGATTTATCTATTTAGGTCATTATTGAAAATAAATTTAAGATACCAACATACAATTACTTTAAATTAAGCAACAATTATCAATACTATATAAGGGACATACTATTCTACTAAAAATGATTGTCATAAGGAATAATTTTCCAATTTTCTATACTAATATTAGAAAGTTTATATAATACTATATAATAATATTATCATTATTAATACTATATGATATCAAAACAAAAAAAAATCACCGTGCTAATATAATATTATTAATATTATATAAATCATCTTTATATTTATTTTTTTATGCGTATATAATATTTAATTAACACATTAAGACATATATAATATTTTGTTAATATATATATAATATAAAATAATTTACAAATTATTATTAATTCGTATATAATGTATAATTAAATTTAATGAATTCAATTAGAATAAACAATAAATTATTTATTTTATTTCAAACTTTATAAATAAATAAATTAATTAACTAATATAACAAATTATAATTAATATAGTAAAATTAATTAAGTAATATATATTATAATAAATTATATTAATATTTAAATATCTAATTAAATCAATTAACTGATATAATAATTAAGTCATGGTAATAAATTGTATTGAATGAGTTAAAATAATTAAATCGAAAAATACTCTCCAGAGCATGCCACGTCAGCTCCATCATTAAATACAGACATTCGATTTTTATATAATAGAATAGATTTGTTTAAGTCAAACTTTGTTACTTTTCACTCTAAGCTGTGGAGGTTCATTTGGTAACGGTGTGTTTGGTTGGAAAACAAACTAATACAAGACAAATCACAAAAATACAAAAATGTAAAGAAATTTGATTTCGTAATTAATTTTGACGAGTGGCGGAGCTTGAATATAATTTTTAGAGGATAAAAATTTATATCAGATAAAGAATAATTATTTAAATAATTTTAGTGTAAACTTTATTTAAAATAAGCTCGTCTAACCTTAAAAAATATTACCAAAATTTAAAGTTATTTTTTAAAATTTTGTTACAAATAATTAAAATAAAATTTATTATTAAATTTGACTCTTTAAACTTTTAAATATTATATCCTTTTTTTTTATAAATTATTAAGAGTTATATAACTCTTAATTAGAGTTGACATTATTAAAGTCATATTTTCTCTTCTTAAAATATTAGCTTTCTTCTTAAAAAAATATTATTTTTTAATTTTTTATCATTATAGTTGTAAAAAATTTAAAATATATATAAACTATAAAATATTATAAAATTTGTGGTTAGAATGATATATAAACATTTATTACAATAATGGTTGAATGTAATCTCTTTGTTTAGTTAAAAAAATTTAACCAAAAACCGATCAAGAATAAAATAATACTAAGTTAAGTAGAGAAAACATTTACAAAATTAAGAATTTAAAAATTTTATACCATTTGGGAAGAGTTTTGCGATTTTGTGTTTATTTAATTGAATTTTTTAGTTAGTCAAAATTTAAAAAATTTAATTATCTAAGTTTATTTCATCTATTAATCCAATATATGTTGTATATTATTACAATTGAGCATGGATTTAAATCCAAATACTCTAAGAAAATTGATCAATAGAAAAACTAAAAATATCAACTAATTAAACAATCTACACTACGAATAATAAAATTATTAATTTTTTCGAAAAAAATTAGAACCATGGCTCCCATCTCCTAAATAAAAATTCGTCGATAATTTTGATATACTAACAATATAAAGTATCTTATAAAATATCTTATGTAATTATTTAATTATATTAATTTTTTTTGATAATTATTTATACTATTAATATAAAAATAATTATTTTTATTAATATAATATTATATAATTAATTATATATAAAACTAATTTATACTGACAATACATTAAAATTAAATTTTTAAGACTAATAGTGATGAAATTTTTGTAAGTTCCATAATTTTTAAGAACCAATAATGTTTTTCTTTTATTTAGAAATATAAAAAATGCTGGTTTATTCTTATTTAAAAAAATATAATTTGATCGACACTACTAATGGAAAGATTGGAAACGTAATCCATTGTTTTTGTTGAGGGATAGTCCACGTCATCGAGATTTAAGTTGGTAAGATGGTGACCTGCATTCTCAGGCTTTCATTTGTTAATATATTCATTGATTATGAAGCACATTCATCCATAACAGACCCCACATGAGGAATTGAAAAGGAATAATAAAAATAAGGAAAGTACAATTTAAGGGATTCTTTTCCACTTTTTTCCCCAATATAGTTCTTCTACTTATATGATAAAGTTATTCTAATAATTAGATTTAATTAAATTGATCTAGTAATATATTAAAATAATAAAAATTATTTAAAAAAAGAGTTAGAGTGTTCATGGATTGGATTCGATCTGTATATCTTCAGTGTTTGTCCGAATCCGATCCGAAAATTGTGGATACGGATCGGATCGGATCCATACATTAATCGGATCGGTATGTGGATTTTGTGTTGGTATCTGCATATCAGCGTATCCGCAAAAATAAATAAATAAATAAGTAAATATTCTTTTTATGTTTTATTTCAACTAATAATTATTATATATATTATATTATTTTAATTTATTATTTAAGAAAAGTATATTTAATATTATTTTAAGAGTAAACATATTTAAAAGAATAAAAAATGAATTTTATTAATATTTTTTAATAAAAATAAGTTTTTAAAAATATTTTTGTGTTTTGCGGATATATTCGATATCTGATTCGATCTGATCCACAAATGTACGGATCTGACCGAAATTTTGACCATATCCGATCCGATCCACGTACATCCCTAAAAAGAGTTGCATAAAAATACAGTTGAATTTAGTTATAAAAATAACTCATTTACAATTCATTTAACATTTTTTTATCTAGTTTAACCAACGTGTATCTTAAAAAAATTAAGGATGAATTCTTATTTTCTCACCATAATTATAATTTTTGAATAAATAACTAACAAGTACGCTCGTTAGATATTAAAGGAAAAAATAATGTTGCAAAATTAAAAGTATTAAGTTTTAAATATCTATTATATAAATCACATATAAAAAGTATTAACTTATTTTTATTACAAGTAACTTTATTGAACACTTACTCTGTTTAATAATTCAAACTAATTTAGTGCTATATAAATCTTTTCAGTTTTCAATTACATATTCACATGTTAAAAATTGAAAGGTGCCCAACAACTAACCAATGCAAAATAGTAAATGAGATATTTACAAGACAAGAAAAAACTATGACTACTTAAATCAGGTTGATATTATTAAATTATCATAAAAAATTAAGTAAAAAAAAATAAAAGAAAGTTTTGCCTTGTAAACATAATTTAGATGTACTTTTATGTTATTTTTTCTAATTATTTATCATGATAGCAGGGTGATAATGGCTCACCAACTCTTATCTTTTTTTTTTTGGTAATGATAAACTCTTATCCTTAGGAAGTGACCAAAACAATGGTGATTGTGAATGTGGTTAGGTGAGAGTTGAGAGTGAGAATGATAGGTGCATGTTAAGTGGGTATTATGGCCCATCCCTTCCTAATAAAATAGCAATATTCTACACATTTCTTATGGACAATTTTATTAAATAGAAATTCCAAAATAATAATATAATTATTTTTACTTTTAAATTTTGCATGTTTTAAAATATGTCACAAAATATTTGAATGAATTTATTTTTAATGTATTGATAATGTAAAAAAATTTATATGGTTATTCAATTGTATTCATGTATTTAGATAATTTTTAAATAGTAAACTTAAAATTAACTATTTTACTAATATATAATTAGTTGTTGCATACAAATATTTTGTACTAATAATATATAAAAATTAAATTCTATCTTACTTATACTTTTTTCAATTTATTAATAAAGAGAAAAAAGATATCTCTTTATATCTTTTTCGTTTATCTAAAAATTAGAAGTAATAAATAATTATTTAATACTTAATATAATATTAGTCATTATGATAACTACATGTGTACTTTAATTAAAAATGATTTAAAATTGAAGCCCAAAATACTAGTATATTATTCAGAGACTCTTATTTTCTTTATATGACTCCAATTGAGTTAAATACTTAAATCAAGTTAATTAAAAATGCAAAAAAATTATCTAGCATAACAAAAAATCTATTTCAATAGTGTTGGTTTCAACTTTCAACTTCCATGTGTCAATTACAAATTTTGACTCTTATTCACTAGCCATGTGTGTTTAATTCATGTACTTTAGCTACTATATGCTTTATATGCTTAATCCCATAATCAGTGTGTTTAATTCATGTACTTTAGCTACTATATGCTTTATATGCTTAATCCCATAATCAATGTATTATTAAAGTGCATGTTGTAAAGTAATGTAATTAGGGGTACTTGTTGATTTGATAGGTGAGCTTCAATAATATATATACACACACATATCAACCAAATCCATTCATTTAACTTGAGATAAACTTGTAGATTCAATATTCCAAAAATATTTTAGGCTTAATTAAATTTGTTACTTCTATAAAATACTTGTTTTTTTTTTTTGGTTTTGGTCTTTATAATTTTTTTCTTTTATTTTAGTCAAATAAAATTTATAATTTATCTATTTTAGTCCTTTCTTTTTTTCAGTTTGTTCTATTAAATACTTATTAGCATATTAAAGTAATATGGCATATTTCAACTTATCATATTAATATTTAACATGTTATGTTAGTACTTGATAGAATAAATTAATAATATAAATTAAAATACACGTCCTTTAAATTTTAAAAGATTAAACCAGTTTTTTTATGTGGTCTAAATAAAATAAAGATTTTTAGAAATTTAAACTTTATTTTTAAGTTAAATATTTTATATTATTTCTAACTCAAAAAAGCATGTTTTGTTTCTAATGTTAGATTAGGTTAATAAAACTGAGTTGGTATAGGTTTATCCATAATAATAGTAGGCACTTTTAAATAGAAATGTGATTTTGTTCTTAAAATTAATCATATTATATTTTTTTGTATATATATATTTTTTAAATTACTCTGTATCTTCAATATTTTATTTTCCATACATTTTTCATTAAAAATAATTTTTAAAAATTATATATAATTAAAAATATACGATATTATTAATTAAGAATCACTTGTTAGGAAATTATTTTAATTTTTTAATTTGATTTTGGGCAATACATATATTAATCATAATCACAAATTATGCTATTTCAAATTAAATGATTTATATAATGGTGATCTCATTTATTGATATAAATGTTAAATTGAATAAGTCATTATTATTTTTAATTTGGAATTAAATGAGAATAAAACCAGATATTATCTTTTGTTCTTTAGATAATTATCTTTTGAATTTTAGATATATTATCTTTTGGACTTTAGGGTTTAATGGGTGCTATGCTCAAATATAAATAGTGCATTCAGGATTTCGGTTCTCAATATACCAAAGCCGCTTTTGTCGCTCTTTCCCCATCAGACGAGTCACCATTTAGCCGCCTAAAAATACAGAAGATTTTGGTTGAGGAAGATCGAAAGAACCACAAAGACACAATCCTTCTGTCTAATTTTTAATTTCTATTAATAAAGATACCTTTCATTATAATATATTTTTGGTGATTCAATATAAATGATTTGAATTAATTTATTCTAATATCACTCTTCCCTAAATATTGTATTTATTTTTTATTAAATAAAATATCATTATTGTCTTAAAAAAAAATACTCTGCCCGAAACAATGAAGACATTTCAATTTCGTTGACTCAGATTTGAAGTTAAAGAAAACAAAAGTTGAGAACCGACAAATGGGTAAATGGGTAATTTCCCGAATCATTCAGTTGGAAGTTGCAACAAGCTAGTCTTAGCCACTACGACAGCATCTAGATGTATATGGTTTTTAGCCACCGATAAGTTAGTTTGAAAGTAAAGTAAAATAAACTCATTTTCAATTAATGGGCACAAATATGCTCAAAATTAACTGTATATTAGATTTGATTAAGTCAAACAAGGTGTTAGTTTCAACGCTAATCATAGCTTTAATAAATGTGGAATAGCCCTTTAACCCTTTTTTGCTGGCAATATAAATTGAATTGGATGGAACGATGAGCTCATTTCAACGCACAAAGTGATTTCAGTTGTGTATACTTTTCAAATATTATGATGCGTTTATATTTTTTCTTCAGATTTTGTATAAATTAAATATATTTATTTATTTTTTTGAAAATGATCAATAAAATAATTACATTAGAATTAATGTCTAACCTTTTCAATTATATAAAAAAATCAAGTTGTAAAATAAAAATTTTCTTAAGTGAAAAATCAGACTACCCTAATTTACTATTTGAAACTAATTTCACAAGGATTATTTTGTTTTTTTTTTTTTTTGTCAGAGTGAGAGATTAGAGATTTAGTAACATCATAGATTTGTTATTTTTGAATTAAAATGTCGCATGTATTTTTGGATTTATAAATTGTGAAGTTAGTTTTTTCCCTCTCTTTTGTAGGCCTGCCTTATTATTTTTATTTGGTAAACATAAGCCTGCCTTTGTTTTATTACAAAAATACCACAAAATTACAAAGAACAACGGAAGCATGGCCCAAGAAAAAAAATAGTAGAAGTGAACCATTCGGCTCTCCAAAGAGTCCAAAAGAAATTTGTCAATTACATATAGTTTTTATCATATAATTTTCTAAAAAATAAAATTACTTAACATATACTTTCATAAAAAAATAATAATAATTTACATTTTAGTGCATGGATAATGACGCTGACATGAGACACAATACGATACGAGACATGCCGACATGCGAATTTTAAAATCTTATAAGATATAGGACACGTATGCATATAAAATATAAAATATTTTTTAGATAAATCGTAATTATATTTTGATATTTTATTAATATGAAAATATAAATTAATTTTTTCAATGATTTTTAATATCTTATTTTAATTATATCAAGTATTTAAAATATTTTTTATTTTAATAAATAATAATATATATTATATCTAAATTTAATTCAAGAACATATGTAAAGAATAAGACTAGACACGCTGGCACGTGATGATATTTAGGTGTATCTAAACGTATTCGGCGAAAATTTTTTTATTTTTCATTAAGACACAACAGACACGCGTGTTGGACAAATGTCGATGAGTGTTGTATCCGAAATGTGTTCGACACGCAGACACGACAACTCAACAAAGTTTTCGTGTTTCATATATCACATTAGTCCTTCTGGCAACTCCACTATTGACAAGCAATGACACTGTAAAATTTGATGTTATGACATACAACGAGTTAAGTTTCAAAATAGTCTCTAAAGTTGCACTCCGGGACTCATAGTAGTCCTTGAGGCATTTTTCGTTCATCGGAACCTTGAAATGACGTTGTTTCGAAAAAAAAAGAAAAAAAAGATTAGAAAAACGTCGTCGTTTTATATTAAAAAAAATAACAATCCCCTTCTTTTTCAACTCTCTTCTTCTTCAACAAATCACAATAAAAACCAACAATACAAAATATCATAAAAAATCAGTATTAATTAGAAAATATCAATCAACTTAAATAACAAGTATCAATCAACCTAAACAGCAACAAGCACAAAAAATAGCAACAATAAAAAAATCCAGTAATAATTACAAAATGGAAAACGACTAAAATTAACTATTATTGTTATATTAAAACATGATCAACAGCAACAATCACCTAGAACATTAAAAAACAATGATTGAATAACTAAAAAAAATCATCATGGCTGAAAGAGAGAACTGTGCCAGAGGAAAGAAGAAGGTGGTAGAGGGAGACCGAGTGGAGATGGAGGCTGGCAAGCGGCGCAACGATGACGGAGAAGGTTGAGGCTTTTTGCCTCTACCTCTACTATGTTTAAATATGAGAGACTAGGTTAGAGTGGAGGATGAGCATCGCGGCGCGGCACTGAAACGGAAGCTGGCGAGAAGCGACGACAGCGAGAGTTGACGAGAGTTCTTGTGAGTGTGAAAGTATGATTGGGAAAAGGGAGGGTGTTAGAAGGAAAAAGAGACGGCTTGGGAACAAGAAAGAAGGAGACGGGTTGGAAATGGGGATGGGGAAGGAACGGGTTGAGAATTTTGGGGGGGGGGGGGGGGGATGTTTTTCTATGATTTTTTGACAATGAGTTACAAAATGCAACTTCGAGGATAAATTTGGGTAATTATTAATTTTTTTGAAGTTTTAGTATAATTTTAAAGACTACTTTAAGACTTAGTACTTGTTTGGGCGCCATTATTTGGATAAAAAAATATATTTTTTCAATGAAAAAAGACCTTTTTTAATTTTTTAACGTGTTTGAAAAATTTTTGATAGTAAAAGTAAAAGTACTAAAAAAATAAAAAAACATCTTTTTTGAGAAACTGTAATTTACATCTTTTTTTTAAAGATTTTTTCTTTAAAAAAAGATATTTTTCATGTAATAAATAAACAAAAAAGTACTTTTATATTGTTATATCCAAACATAATTAATAGATAAAAAGATCTTTTTATATGAAATATCCAAACATAAAATTATTTTTATTTTTTCATAAAATCTTTTTAAAAAAATAATTAAAAATTTTTTTTTTTTAAAAACTCACCCAAACAAATCCTTAACTCAATAATATAAATATAACCGTCTTAATTGATTGCTAATGCAATAAACTTATAAAATTAAATTATAAATAGTCTTTTTAAAAATAAATTTGACCATTTAATATTAAACATCCATTCTATAAAAGATCTTCGAATTTATCGTTTTCTTCAAAAACTTTTTTAATATTTTCCCCATAAATCTATAAACGTTTTTTTTTGGACCAAGACCTGGACCAACAAAAAGCCCAATTCCAAACATAATCCCAAACCTCCCACAACAATCCTCATTGTGCGAGAGGCGCTGCACTTTCCATAAATCTATAATTCACTAAAAGATTTTCTCGCAATCTTTTACTTAAATAAATTATATTTTTGTTTTCCTTAAGTTATAATCGCAAAATTTTTTATCAACTAATAACAAAAACGCTAAGCGTGGTCGCGTTGAGTCATTGGTCTTAACTCACGAGTTACACCAACACTGCAGTTAACGGAGCTGCGGCACTGAGAGTGGTGCGGGTTCAGCTCAAGATTTTTCAATTCTGCGTTTGGGATTCAAATTTCAATCTCAATTTCAATTCAGATCCGAAATCCAGACACAAGAAGAAGAAGACAACTATAAACAATGGAGGTGGAGCTGAAACAGTTGATGGCGGATCTTCAATCTCTCAACCAATCCCTTCCAGATCCATCTCTCCATGCTTCCCTCCTTAAAGTATTATATAATCCCCAATTTCTGCGGCATTTTTTCTTCTTTCAATTATTCAATATTATTTTTGCCTTGCATTCTAATTAGCTTGGTTTTCATGTTTGTTTTTTTCCGTTTTCGAAGATTCAATCGCGTGTTGAGCATCTTGCAAGCCTTGCCAAGTCTGAACCTGTTCGGCGCTCCAAAGTTAAGGTAGTTTCTCTGTGGTATCTCAGCACATATTGCTTAAATAAATTAAATTTATCATCTCATATAATTCAATTACTTAGTTAATTAGGATAATAGCATTTAAGAGTTTGTGTTGTTGGTTGCAGGATATGAGTGCTGAGGTTGTAGACAGCAATCCGTACAGTAGGCTTATGGCACTTCAGAGAATGGGTATTGTGGAGAACTATGAGAGGATACGGGAATTCTCCGTTGCCATTGTTGTCTGTATTAGTCTTCTCTTTCACTGTACTTTACTTGCACTTGTATACCCCCCTATTGAGCATGGTGTATCTAATATAGAATAGTCTAATATTTAGCATTATTAAAGTTGAAAATACATGATTTTTGAACATCAGCAGGAAGAAACATTACTTTCCCATGCTACACTTAAATTAGTAGGATAATTTGCAAAAAGAGTTTCTATGGACAATTATGCTTTGAAAGATAGGACCGAGATGTGAATCTGACTCTTCTGTAAAAGTACCCTATCTTATTCTTTGGGTGTGTTTTCCTACTACGTTTAGCTTATGAGTTCATGTTGTTTTTCGTTATTATACAATCACAGGGAATAGGTGGGGTAGGAAGTGTTGCTGCTGAGATGCTAACTAGATGCGGTATAGGTCGACTATTGCTGTATGATTATGACAAAGTAGAGCTTGCAAACATGAATAGGCTATTCTTTCGTCCAGATCAGGTGAGTATATAAGACCTCATTTTCTTGTGTTACAGAATTACGTGTTTGATCTGTGTTTTAATTTCTAGGAGCAAACCATAAATTTTGATGATTGCAATAACTGCCAGAGTGCCAGATATATGCACATGCAAAATTTATGTAGTTTACATACAAAGGCTTCTGGTAGTTTACATAACCCATACATTAACTAATCCGTTCTGGCTTTCCAGGTTGGTATGACAAAGACAGATGCAGCCGTACAAACTCTTTCAGATATTAACCCTGATGTTCTGCTTGAGGTAAGTATTTTGTACTGTTTATAGCCTTTCTTGGTTCACTCCATGTTTCAATGTTGCTAAGACAAGTTGCTTGCTGACAGTTTATTTTCCTTGTCATTTAGAGCTATACGTTGAATATCACAACAGTGGAGGGCTTTGAAACCTTCATGTCATCTTTAAAAAATAAGTCATTCTGCGCTTCCAAACAAGGCAGTGGTGTGGATCTTGTCTTAAGTTGTGTAGATAATTATGAAGCAAGAATGGCTGTTAACCAGGTATTGTAATCTAAGATGATTAAAATTGTCTTTATTTTTGGGTGGGCGAATTGTCATGTCTAACAGATTTCTACTTGAATTGCAGGCTTGTAATGAATTGAGCCAGACCTGGTTGGAGTCAGGTAAGCATTCATATCTTCAAGGTTCGCTTGTATAGGTGTATGATCATTACACTTTTCATGTGGAAACTCAATTGAAGTATAAAAATTGAACAGGTGTTTCTGAGGATGCTGTCTCTGGTCATATTCAGCTACTTATTCCTGGTGAAACTGCATGTTTTGCATGCGCACCTCCTTTGGTAT
Source organism: Arachis stenosperma (assembly GCF_014773155.1). Taxonomy (NCBI): domain Eukaryota; kingdom Viridiplantae; phylum Streptophyta; class Magnoliopsida; order Fabales; family Fabaceae; genus Arachis; species Arachis stenosperma. The sequence goes on from NC_080385.1 coordinate 484,777, forward strand.
GTCTATTCTTTATTTCACCTTGACAGGGTCAAGTTTAATTAACCTCATAAATCTTAATATGCAAAGTTCCAGGAGCTCAAACAATTTTGGTCTATTATACCACAATGTTTTCTTAAATTAGTGTGGACTATGCAACTAAATTGTTGTCATATACAAGTACACGTGGGTTACTTCAAATGTGAAACTTTTATGCAGTATGTACCAAAAATATGAAAGCATACAATTATGTTTTTCCTCTTAGGTTGTTGCATCTGGGGTAGATGAACGTACACTCAAGCGTGAAGGGGTTTGTGCTGCATCTTTACCAACAACTATGGTATAATATAATCCTCCAGCCCTCATGTTTGCTTTTGTTGTGTATAGTTAAACATCAACAAGTTTTTATGGAAATCCATCTTATTATAATTGAATCTGGTGCCTTTACAGTGCGCGAAAAGACTGGACTGTTCTAAGTAAACACTTATATGGCATTTTCTACTAACCTTAGAGTATTGTTTAAAACATGTTTTTCACTTTATTTGTTTGGCATTCTAAATTTTGTTTTCATTTTTCAGGGGGTTGTTGCCGGGCTTCTAGTGCAAAACACACTCAAATTCTTGTTAGGTTTTGGTCAAGTCTCTCCATATTTGGTAAGTATCACACCTACAACAATGTTCCCTCTATTCTCCTCCTCATTGAGTTGTCTTATAGAGCTGATTATTCCTTTTTTCTTCTTAACGTATAGAGGGGTAAAAAACTTTATAGTCTTCAAAAAGAAATTTGGTTATGTTGACATTCCCATTATTGTTTTCTTATATATAGGGATATAATTCTCTTAAGGACTTTTTCCCTACCATGCAAATGAAGCCGAATCCTCAATGTTCAAATTTTGCATGCTTAGAAAGACAGGTAAGATGTTTTCAGTCAGGGCATTGTTGCAAATATTTGGTTCTATATACAATTATAGTCGAATTATTGAACTATAAATGTTAATGCAGAAAGAGTACATTCTCGCAAAGCCTGCAAGAGATGCTGCAGTAAAAGCAAAGCTAGAAGCTGAAGCACCGTCAACCGAAGAGGGTCCGCTTCACATTGACAATGAATGGAATATTAGGTGTTTAATACTCTTTTTATGTTCCTCTTCTTCACATTATTATGTGTTAATCTGATTCCTTCTTGAAAAATGTTAGCGTTCTAATGTAGTGATCATATTCTTGTGGTTGAATTTTCAGTGTTGTTGATGATTGTGAACTAGATGTTTCTAGTGCCAAAAGTTCAGGTATTACTTGATACTTTTCTAAAGTTTATATTCATGTGCTGAATGAAGATTGAAGTAAAGATAAAACTGTGCAACAGTGTTTTTAGTTTGTGGTACTGGCTTTATAGATGTTGATGTTGGTTTCCTTATTAAATCAGCCACATGAGAAATCTTTTCAATCTCTTAGCTAGAGGAGTTTTACTTTCGTCTTATCATCTATATCCTTCATGAAAACGCTTTCACTATGTTTCGTCATACAAAAGTAAATTTTCAAGGTTATACACACCTTTTTAGTCCATGTGTCTCTCTATTCACCAAGGTTTCAACATTTGTTTTGTTTTAATTCCACTATTCAATTGATCAATTCCAATTATTATCAAATCTGGTAACAACTTCTTCTCAATATATGCTGTAGATATATTGCCTGAAGGTCTCACTCATGAACTTCCTGTCGCGGATGATTATCCGAACATAGCGACTTCTGAAGCTCCAACCACTGACAACGAGGACCTTGAGGAACTCCGAAGGCAGCTGGAAGCTATTAATTCTAAGTAGTCAGTGTTTTTCATAGGGACTTATTTTAAAGAAGGAAAGGATTTTGTTTATTTTTTCCTTACAAAAACAGAAAGCAAAAACCCCTTTGAGGGGTATAATTGTTCAGTCAAGCAGTTTCAACGTAAAATTTGGTGTTCATCCTTTTTGTTCTTTTTAAATTTATATGTTGGTATCATGTGGGAATGGGATGCTGTTTCAATAATAGGTCTTAATAGCTTTCCGGTGAGTGAGTGATAGTCGACATAAATCAAATATCATTGTAAAAAGGAGCATGATGATTTGTCTGGGGAGAATGACTTAGAAACACACCTAATTTCACTTTATTTAATTAAATAGTGAATTAGAAATCGGTTTCTTTGTAAACAAACAATGTCAAACATATACTATACAATATTAACGAATGTGGTGGACACCTAAAAACAAAATGAATGAATGTGGATACGACGAAATTATGTTTCACAATTAAAATTATTTTTCTAGTTTAAAAGATATAGGATCAAAGTTATAATTAATATAATCAAATTTCATTCACATTTTTAATTAAATTTTATAAATAATATAATTAAATTAGTTTTATATTTAATAACTATTTTGACATTTATCAACAATTAGCCCATGTCTTCTTTTTATATATATTTTGTTGATTATAAATAATATAAATGTATAATTAAATAATAATTATCATATTTTTATTCAAATATTACGAGTGATAGTATTTTTGAAATATCTGTATGTGTTTCTAAAACATCTTTCTTTTTTTTTGTGAAAAAAAATCAACATGCTAACACAAAATAAATTTTAGTTTAGTAAGCTCAACCGTCTAAATAGTAAAATACTTCTTTATCGTTATTTTTACGGGTGTACATGGTCTGATTCGGTCCCAAATATTTTAGGGGTTAATTTGGTGTAATTTTATCGAATTTATGGCTGGATAAGAGTCTCAAAAATAGACTTGTCATTATTTCAGGCCGGATCTGAGTCAAGGCGAATTCGGCTTCATCCGACCTATGTGCACTCTATTTTTTTTTTTTTTTGTGACTACCTATGTGCACTCTATGAGAACTAAAAAAAGTATACATATTTAAATTAGTTTTAAGATAATGTTATATTAATTATAAGCTTATTATTTTATTTTTAATCACACTTCTTGAATTCAAAAATAGATCAAAGAAGCATCAAATTAAAATTTATAGACAAATTTAAGTTTAAATATGAGTATCAACTTTTTCGTAACAATTTTTTTTTTATAAATAAGTACATTATAAATAAATTTTTTTATAAATTATTATTAAAGCTTTAAAAATCCAATTTTTACAAATTTAAATTTAAATATAAATATCAATTTGTGGTTTGGATTCGATATAATTATAGCTCGAAAATATTTAAGTTTTATTGGGTCTAAGAATGGATTAGAGTCTAAACCAGTATATATTTAGAATCGGATCTGAATCAAGATAAAATCGATTTCACCCGACTCACACATCCTAGTTATTTTTAAAACTAAAGATAAAAAAAATTAACCATTAACCTACTAGATACTTTCTCCAACGAGCAAAGCTACCCTTCAAATAAGCAATTCCAAACCACACTTCAGAAAAAAACCAAGTGTTCCAGCAAACCCTAATTCCTCACACAAAACACACTCAAATCCCTCTCTTCCTCGCTTCCTGGATCCTCTTTACGACTCAAGTGAGTGTTCCAACAAACCTTAATTCCTCACTTCTAATCGCAAATTCTTTTTGTTTAAAACCTTATTACTATTAATTGAGCTTTCGGTCCTTTTTTTTTTTAATAAAAAAAATTGTTTTTCCCTTTTTGTGTTCATCAAACAATTGCAGTTTTGGCTTCGAATTGAGCGCACGTTGAGATTTTACCATGGCGACGGAAACAAAGGCAGCCACTGAGGACGTCAAGATCGATCTCTTCGAAGACGATGACGAATTCGAAGAGTTTGAAATCAATGAAGGTTAGTGAAATCCATATTCCTCATTCTTTCGATCTGTTTGTTTCTCTTTTCAATTTTAGCCAATGATTGTGTTTTAGTGTTTCCTTTTTATCAAATTCGTTGAAGCATTATTTTGAATTTATGGTTGTGGCTTGAGGATTTTGTTATTATGATAATAATCCATAATTGTGGAGAGGCTTTCTTTAATCCAATAAGCTTTAAACCATGACAGTGGAATGATTCTTAGTATATTGCTGCAAATCCATGCGAGGTTTTGCCTAGTGTTTGAGAAACAGGGCACGAGTTAGAGTAATAGAGAGAGTTGAAGGTATGAAAAGAATTAAAATGAGATTTAGTGATATTGGTCCTTCTAAGAGAGGTGTAGGGTTAGTTATGAATAGCTTTGAGGTGTTGCTACCCCTCGACCCTCGTGTGAAGTGGAACTAATCATGCCTTTACGTCTATCGTGGGCTATTCGAAAGCAAGAAGACAGGATGCTTCCGACGAAATGTTCTTGATAAGTCTACTAATAAAAACAAAGGTTTATTCTAATAACTGAGGCTGGGCTGGGTTGTATCCTGGTGTCCAAGCATGCCAGGGCATGTTTGGAGATTTAAAGAGGTTTTTGATAATTTGGTCAAGATACTATTAGATGCAATGGTCTGTTAGTTGGTGTGTGTTCAATGAGGTTTTTTGCGTCTTGATCAAAACACTGCTGTACAGAAGATGGGCATGTGTTTCGGATGAATATTATTGAGGTTCGCCGTTAGCAATGTGCCTGTCATGTAGAAACGACAACTCAATGTAGTGTGTGCTTCTTAGATAATTCTGTGACTTTATGAATAATATAAAGTAATACAACCTTTTAGAATAATAAAATTCAAACAAAGCAGATTGGTAAAGGTGATTTGACACTTATTTTAAGGTTAGAGTGTTATGAATAAAAGAATCTAGGTTTGGGATAATGATACCCTCATAGTGCATTGACCTAGTTTGAACGAGATTATTTGATGTATAGAGTCTGTTTACTGTGGTCTAGACCAAAAATAAATGGAAGTAACTAAGTAATAACTAATCAGATGCCTTGGCAAACTAATCTAGCTAAATTCTACCAAGCTAACTGACCATGACTATATTCAAAGGTTAGTGTGCCTAGACTAGCCGTTTTGTAATAACTAACCAGCTACCTTGGGAAACTAATCTGGCTAAATTCTGCTAAACTAACCGACCTTGACTGTACTCAAAGGTTTGTGTGTATAAACTCACCATTTTGCTGTAATTACAATGCCAAATAGTTTGTTCCTCATTCATCGTCTTTCTCGTTATTCTTAAAAATATCAGTATTCATTTAATAACTTTGCTACTTCTCGTTCATCCGGTAATAATGATATTTCAAAGGTCTTTGGTAGTTACGTCTGCTTTTACTACTTATTGGTTTGGGGACTTGGAGCTTCAGCAATTCTGCTCCATATGCTCATATTCTAATGCTTATATTTCACTTTTGTCTTTTATACTACTTACAGAGTGGGATGCTATAGAGGAAGGCAAGGAAGTTACCCAACAGTGGGAGGATGATTGGGATGATGATGATGTCAGTGATGATTTCTCTCTTCAGCTGAGGAGAGAGCTGGAGAGCAATACCGAAAAGAATTAAACATTCTGCTTGCTACGATCGGTTGATAAAAGTGTCATGAGTTAGGTACTTGACTTTGTTGGTGTTTCCTTTTGTGGAAAAGAAATGAAAGCTATATGCCTTTTCATTTAGTAGATGTAAGACAGTAAGGCAGCACATAAGGACTTAAGTTGTTATTTCTGAAGAACATCTAGTTAGAAGTATTGCTTGTACTTTAATTGTATTTTATCTCATAAGTTTTAAACTTGGTCACAATCCCTTGGTGTGCTTTGCCATTCCATTAATAACTGGTGAAAGTGGAGTTGCATTTCACTTTCTTGTTATCACTGTTCAGTCTGCAGAAACTAGCTTGTGGGTATCTGAATTCAACAACCCTAGGAATTTGAATGCCAATGTCCCAAGTTAGTTTTACTAAGAAGTCAAAAAGTGACTACATACTCGTATGCTTTGGAAGAATTTTCTAGTTTCTACATCGGAATTTGGAAACACTTGAGTTAGAATTTGGATCTTCTAAGTTTTGAATTTTTACTTTAGAGGATAAAGTGTGATCTCTTACTATTTATTTTATAGCTGGGACAAAAAAAAAATGAGAGATCACATTTTACTCTTTAAAATAAAATTTAAAATTTAGAGGATCTAAATCCCTTGAGTTATGGTCTTGTGGACCATGATAGGTTTGAGTTCTTCACCGTCACCGTTAAAGCTAACGAGGAAAAAAACAAGAATAAGATAGAAGAATTCTTCTATATTATTATATTATTACTTTTTGAGAGTACATTTTATCATGTTGAAATTGGATCATGTAAGTAGAAACCTATGTTCTCAATGTAAAATCCGGTTGCTAGTTTTGATTTCGTTCAAGTTGATATGCCGGGGTGAGACACAATTCAAAATTGATGGAATACCAATGAAAGCGACAACTAATGAAAGGTAGAGCAACTAAGCCAAGATAGTTATTATCGTTCACTTGGGAGTGGACCAATTCTTATATTATCAACTTCCAATAATCACTAATCTAACATTTAAATATACTTAGCGATGAGATGTCTCCCATTTGATGATTTAGATCTGTCTGCTAAACAACATCAAACTCATAATAATTATGTAACCTTAACTTTAAAGAAAAACAAAAACCAAACGCGCCTTTGAAAGTTTCTTTTATTATAATAATAAACTCAGGTCCATTATTGATTCCAAGAACAACTTCACTCGGGATAAGGACCGAGGGAATCTAATCTAATAAGTAATAACAATAAAAATAAATAAATATGAATTATTTTCTAGTAAAATTTATATTATTGATTAATCATATACCAACACTAGAAGTAAATTGGTAATTTTATGGTTACAGTATAGTAAAATTCAGTTTATCCAATATTTTATTAATAGAGTAATTTTTCTTGAGAAACTAAATTATATGTTGGCTACAATTCTATGTAATTTTGAGTTTTTGACGGTGTGGCGAATAATTTTACCTATGTTCAATGATGAACCTATCATTTTTTATAGGCGTTGAAGATAACAATCATAACATCAATAATGATATTGAGATGAATAAAGTGTGCCTACTATTTGAATTATAGAAGAAAACAACAGTAAAGTTAACAACGAAGATGAAAATAATTTAAAATATAAATGTAATCTTAATTTTATTTCTCTATCATGCATTTCAATGTAGAATAGCCCCTATAAAAGACACCAAAATATTATTTTGTTCATACACTCGAAGATAGGGATAAATTTTTATTGAGATAAAAAAAAGAGAGGAGGTAATTAGTTTTTCATGGTATAATTCTAATAAATATTATAATATATGTGTTTATAGATTTGAAAAGATGTTTCAATAGGGCTGCACACGGATCGGATATAGCCTCAGTGCGAATCGGATCGGATACGATATCCGCATTCTTTTAGGATGGATCCGATCCGATCCACATACTTGCGGATCAGATGATATCGGATATATCCGCATAATTAAAAAAAATATTTTAAGATTCTGTTTGGCTATTTTTACAAAAAAATATCCAAAAAATTTATTTTTTATCTGTTTAAACTCATTTACTTCTAAAATATTATCAATAATAGTTCTCTTAAATAACAAAAACAAAATAATAACACAAAATTTAAGTTTAATTATTCTAAGTTGAAGTACAACAACATAAAAAATTAAAAATAAAATATCATAAAATTTATAAAATAACACACTAAAATTCATATCACATTAAGGTTTACTTTCTTAAACTATGCTATTTATATGTGATGTGATTTGCGAATCAGACCTGCGAATATCACTGAAAAATCCGCAATCCGATCCTACCATAATGCGGATCAGATAATATCCACAAAATTCGAATCGAATGCAAATAATTACCATAGATATACAGATATTATCGGATCCGTGCAGTCGTATGTTTCAATATAGATAGAATAAAGCTGTAATTATTTTTAATTTTTAATTTCAATCGGTCCATGCAAAAAAATTCCTCATGTTGATAATTTTATATTTTCAATCGAGGAAAAATGGGAGAATGAAAAGAAACACGTGGCAGCCGCTGGTTTAAGAAAACAAGCGTTTCAATTTTCTTCTGTTCTGCTATTTCTTCCTCTTCCATTCCTCACACACTTTCAAATCTCTCTCTCTCTCTAACGCAAGTGAGTGTTTCAACGAACCCTAACTCCTGAATTCCCTTCTATTTTTGTTTATTCTCCTATTCTGATTTCAATTCCCTCTCGTGCTTTTTAGATCCTCATTTTTTACACCACTCTAGCGTTTGGTTCCAACTTTGATTCATACCTTCCATGCTTCTTCATTCGTTCAAATTACTGCTCTTGTTACGCATTGGATTTTATATTTTCTAGGTTTTTTAGATTTTCTTTTACTGAATTACATTGCAAATTGCATTGGTTCTTCTCTGTTTGAATCACGTTTTAGAATATCGCCGTTGTCTGCGGAACCGCATCTTGTAAAAAGAGTATGGCTAGAACTAGATTTGACTTTTTTTTTCCCTGGAATGATGCGTATTCTTGTGATTTATTGTTTCTTATTTTTTATAACCACTAATTTAAAGAGAAAAATTGTCAAATTATAACATTTTTTTGGTTGTTGCAGTTTGTGATGGGGATATATCTGAGTACGCCGAAAACAGAGAAGGCATCTGAAGATGGTGAGAACGACAAGCTTCGGTATGGTCTGTCTTCCATGCAGGGCTGGCGTGCTTCCATGGAAGATGCTGTAACTAACTACTCTTTTCTCTTTCAGTCTCTTATTTTATTTTATTTTATTTTGTTAATTGATAATTTGTAAATACAATAATATAATATCGTAGAATCTCATTTCCATTTTTATTTTGAATATTTCATTTGGTGGAATTTCTCGCATCAATTAGGTAGTTGAAGTTAGTTAAAAGTTAGTTTTCAGTTGATAATTTGATTAGTGTATGTCTATGTATCAGCCTTGCACATTTAAGCCTCTTGACATCAGAGAATCACTGCGATTCAAAATATTGTACACAAAAGTAGGGTGGGTTTTCAGCCGTACTATCAGATAGTCAAGTGTAAAGGAAATCAAAATCATGCACTATGTCCAGTGTTTGGCATATTAGTGACTGATAAAATAGTGATATTAAGTTTCTGATACTGTGAGAACGTTGTGAAAGGATTAGTGTCTTCCGTTTTTTACAGATTACCTTATTTGATCATTGGTCTGCTATGATGAAGAGTGCAAAGGTATCACTTATTTGTAGTTCTTCTATAAAAGTTTTGTCAGTCAGCTATTGATGTGAATCAGATTTAAGTAACAAATAACCCGTATACTACCTAAAAATTCAGAGAGATAAAATTGCCCTCCTGTATACCTAGAAGACTCGTGAGAGTTTGCCCCTCTTTGGAAGTAATAGTTGCATATATGGTGTGGATGGTTTACCACTTTACTTTGGTTCTCTTTTACCTAAGTAGCGTAGTGTTAGTATTACAATCATTTTTAATGTGAAGAGTATAGAATTTAATTCTTATTATTACTTGCCAGCATGCAGCTTATCCAGATTTGGATGATTCTACATCTTTCTTTGGTGTCTATGATGGCCATGGAGGTGGGTATTCACTCTTGAGTTATTCAGTGACATATATCTTTTTAATGCCAACTTGGATCCATGCTCATTAATTAGAACACTGAGTGCACTGAAGGTCCTGAGACATTCAATATTATTGTAATATAGGTTCTCCATTTTGATGTCTCCATTGGAATCCACCTAAACATGGCTGGCCTTTTCATTTACACATGCTGTAGCTGTTGTCTTCTCTGTCATGTACCGATCAAGTTTCATTTACTTTTCATGACCTTATATGCTTCATGTTCCACCTTGTCCTAATATCACTTATTTATAGTTAACTTAAATTTAATATAGGAGAAATAAAAATATATTTCTGGTTTAGTTTTAGTAAGCAATTATTATAATGAGTAGTTATTATAAAGAGGCCAAGAGAAACCAAAAGTTGTTACGGTTCTCATTCTCCCCCAATCATCATATATATAGGTATTGATTACAATTACAATTTACAACACTTGTAAACTTCTCAGGGTATGTAAAACACTGCTGTAAGATTGATCTTCCTCTCGTTCTTTTTCTTGGTTCTTGTTCTTATTTTCTTTTAATAATTTCCTTGTTATATATGTGATTCATAATTCCATTTTCTACAAACAGAGATCCATGTAGGCTGTATACTTTACATTTTTGGTACATTCTTGTTAGATGCTTGTTAACCAGAGTTGTGTTTGAAAAAAAATGTTTTTCCAATCCACTTATGAACCTTAAGGGTGGGTCTGTTGGATGGGGTATTCTTAAATTTTCAGTTTATTTCAAATATAAGGGAATCTAAATGCCGTAATTAAATTCCCTTCAATTCTGGTCTTTTTTTTGGTTGAGGTAATTAGTTTTATCTTCATTAATAAAATATGCAGTTGATTTTATCATATATTATTTATAAGTGTTAATTAATGCATATGAATGCATTTTGAAGTGAGGGGGGAAATCGAAATTCCTTCTCTGTTGAGGAATTAAAATTCTTCCTTTTAATAGTTCAAATCCATCATTAAAATCCTTTGAATTTGCCATTAATAATTTTAAATACTTTCTAAAATTACTTTCCCTCCTTTAATTACCTCATTCAAGCACACTCTAATGTCTTTTTCATGCATTTCATTTATTTTCAACTTCAGGATTTTGTCTTGATATCCATGTTAAAAAAAGGCAACAAAAAAAGGAGGGAACATCATATCCATGTTTTTGGGTGTACTTTCTCAGTATTGACCCATTTCAGTTTAAATTAGTATTGATTATAAGGCTTTGTTGTTGTTGTTGTTGTTGTTGTTTGTTGTTGTTGTAAAGCTTCCTTAATAACTTGGAGATCTTTAGGTGTTCAAGATTTCAAAATTATTGTGATGGAACCAACATATATAGCATATTAATTGGCTCACTTCTCGTTCTAATATCTTTCTATATGGTTTTTCCTATTTGCAGGCAAAGCAGTTTCCAAATTCTGTGCCAAGTATCTACATCAACAAATGCTTAAGCATGAAGCTTACTTAGCTGGAGATATAGGCACATCCTTACAGAAAACTTTCCTTAGGTGCTTTTTTTATTCTTTATTTTGTTTGTTGTTTTGTTTATTTAGAATTTTCATTATACTTACTGCATGCGGATAAAAGCATGGCGATGAGATTGTCAGGTAGGAGTATAGATAACAAAATACTAAGTAGGATTATGCTCATGCTTGAAATACTTGATGTTCAACTGTTGCTCTAGATAATTTACTTTATCTAATTTACATGCCCCAGGGGAGGTTTGGCATCCCGGTCTCTTCAAGATACAAATATAGCTGGATCCCTAGAAGTTATGTGCAGTTACAAATAATTTTAAAAACACTTTTCTACTTCCCTCTGTTTTCTACTTCTCCTGTGAGTTATTGGAAGTTTCAAAACCCCTTTAATCTTCATTTATTTGTTTGGTATTTTTACTCGCGTACTTTATATCTTAAAAGTATTAACAAAACAAAGTGTTTTAAAGTGCAATGCATGTGAATGTTTGTGTAGACATTTATGCTTGTAAAATTATTGGAACCGTGACCACCTGAACCGCCAAACTTTTGGGAATGAGTGTTAAGTTCTTACGTATACTTTTCCTCTTCATGATCAAAATGATTTTCTTATCTAAGTTTTTATACATGTCATGGTTTTTCTGCCCAATAAACAAAAGTGGGATATGGAGTTGAGACAAATAGTTTTGTTAAAGTTGTGCCCTTTTTTTCTCCCTTCATATTGAGGCAGAATGGATGAGATGATGCGCGGACAAAGAGGGTGGAGAGAATTGGCAGTCTTGGGAGATAAAATAGAAAAGTTGTCTGGAATGCTAGAGGGGTTTATATGGTCTCCCAGGAGTGGTGAAACAAATGACCATTCTGATGATTGGGCTTTTGAGGAGGTAATGGATTAGAACCCATTTTGCTTTCTTGTTCCACCTCTGCTTGTTATTCTTACTTTGCTCTTTTCTTTATAAATAAAATAAAAGCTATGCTGCATGTATGTTGGAATCTTTTGATATGTGGAATATAAGCTTGTGAATTTAACCGAAGGTCCTTTCTCAATAAACGACTGCAAGTTACATACAAAAATCATTAGGTCTGATGTTGGGCATACAAACTTCGAATCCTTACTGTAAAAAAATGCGTTATTTTAAACTGAGGAAGTTATGCTGCAAATAGGGACCACATTCTGATTTCACTGGACCAAACTCTGGAAGTACAGCTTGTGTGGCTGTCATTCGAGGAAACAAACTTGTCGTCGCCAATGCTGGTGATTCTAGATGTGTATTATCAAGGAAGGGCCAGGTACTTCCACCTCATTTTGTGGTTTTTTAATTGTCTCGAATTTACTAGGCATGCAATATAGGGTATTGGAATATGGTTGATGAGAGTTCTGGTGGTAAAGATTGCTAATTCAGAGTACACATTTTGTATTCTGAGATAGATATTTCAATATGGATAAGCTTGCACATTTATAAGTAGCACATTTTATTTCCTTTTGCTTTGAAGGGTTCGTGATTGAGGTTGAGCCGGCATAGCTTGCTACTCAGCATGATCTATATTCTTGATTTTTTAATGAAGTTGTATTTCCAGGCACACAATTTGTCTAAGGATCACAAGCCCGAGCTTGAGGCTGAGAGAGACAGGATTTTAAATGCTGGTGGTTTCATCCAAGTTGGACGTGTCAATGGAAGTTTAAACTTGGCTAGAGCGATCGGTAATAGGAATTTGTTTTTATAAAGTTTGTAAGGGAAAATGTGAGAGTTCATTACTATCGTAAAATTTACTTGTTGCTTTCTACAAATGTTTTCCTTCCATTAGTCCCAAAAATTTGTAATAAAAAATTCCCTCAATTACAGGAGACATAGAATTCAAGCAGAACAAACGTTTGCCTGCTGAGAAACAGATTGTGAGTGCTGAGCCTGACATAACTTCCGTAAGTGCTCAGCACATTATATGTTAATATTTATGGCACGATTAGCACCTTTATTTGCATGTCTCTCTGGTTTCCTCGTGTTTGATGGGTGAAAGAAATATATTTATTTGAAAAAGGAATTCTATGACTTTTCTTTTTCGTCTGACATCCCCTCATTGTGTTATTTGCCATTTTGTTTGCTCTTTTGAATTTTCTTTTCCCTGTTCTTTGTAACAGATTGAGCTTTGTGACGATGATGAGTTCCTTGTAATAGCTTGTGATGGGATATGGTACACTACTTGGCTATTTAATTCTGTCTACGAACTCCATTGATATTACCAAGTTCCTAGAAAATTTTCCCTTTTTTTGTTTTAATTTTTATTGATCATCAACAAACTATTATATAACCTGTTATATGTGTAGGGATTGCATGTCAAGCCAACAACTTGTGGACTTCATACATGACAAGTTAAAGGAGGTAAGTTCTGTGGCTTTTACTTTTGTTTATGTTATGGAGAACATTAATTTGGCCACAGCATGCGGATTGTCATAATTGCAATCTGTTATGACACCGATATAAAATGATGAAATATGTAGGAGAATAAACTATCTGCGGTGTGCGAGATGGTTTTCGACAGGTGCTTAGCACCAACAGCCGGTGGCGAGGGATGTGATAACATGACCATGATCTTGATTCAGTTCAAAACTCCTTTGAATCCAAGTGCTTCTGATGCAGACCCGCCTCAGTCGTCTGCGGAACCATCCGAAGCTGATAAAAGTTCAGAGCAAACAGAACAAAAGTGAGGGAAGAGTTTCAGACCTGACTAGACAGCGATTGGCGCGAGCACAGAGACGATCATGGGTAATATTTTAATATCCATATTTGCAGGATGTTGATTCTCAATAGGGGATTGTAAATTTGTTGGGGGGAAAAAAAATTTGATGCTACTGCTGCTCATGGGGGCTATTGACTTTGTACATTAAATTCGGGTCTCTACATGTGAAAGGTAAAAAACAAATGGTTCAGCAAGCGCGGCAGACACCTAAATGGATGGCTAAAACCACCCCTCTGGCCATTTTCTTTTGTCAATTTTATTTCTTAGCAATACCAGTGATCGATGACTAGAACAATACGTGAAAGAACATCTCTAAAATTATGGAACCATGTTTGATGTTTCAATACCCATCATCTATACAAGCTTGTGCCTTTTAAGGATTCAGTGCGATGAAATGACCCCCGTAACCCCCTGATATATAGTATTGTTACTATTGTTAATTTTTCTTTCCGGGATAGATGATATTTCGTTTTGTTTCAATTGAGCCTCATCATTTATATACCCTAGCTACAATGTTATGAAACAAGTGTATTTCAGGTTCTGCTTGTATCTCTTCTACTAGACCATGTGGAGATTGCATAATGAAATATAAGAGATAGAAATAATGGTGAAAGATTATGGATGAAGCAAGGTATGAAATATCGAAGGATCTCCCCACGAGTAAATTTTAATCGTAACTTAATAATTGATGTATAGTGTTAATTTATAATCAAACGAATACCATTTTGTTACGTTACATTTTGTTTTGCAAATGGTTATATGTGAAGCATTTAGTACGCATTTAATAAATGAGAAATGCTTTCAGAGTCGATAGAATTACATTTAAAGAAATTGCAAATTAACTGATAAGCCTGTGCCGAATAAAACGGAAGAGATAAGCAGTGAAGGGAGATATATATAGATGCTATGATGGTTGCATGGTTGCCACGTGTCCAATCTGAAGGAACCCCTTATCCACTAGTGTTTCTGTTCTTATCGTATCGCATTGGATCTTCTTAGTTCTGAACGTGCATTAACTTACAACTGCTTCTCTCTCTATTGTCGCGTTAATATTCAACACGTGTAAAGTGCTACTGCCACCTCCCTCTTTTTGCAATCATCTCAATTCTGAAACCTTTCATTTCTCCCAAAATTTTTAGCTTGTAAACTGTTTTTGGCTTATTTTTTATTTATTTTCAACCTTTATCTAAGACGATGCCTTTTTATGTGTGCCTTTAGTGATGATGATGACGATAATAAAATAATAATAATGCCTTGTGATTTAATTTGAATATACAATGATATTGAAATGGCGATTTGATATGGACTTATAAGAAATATCTATTTAACGAAACATGAGAGTGGCTAGTCTTCACAAAATAGTTGCAATTTTCACTAAAATATTAAATATCGTTGACGTTATAAAATGTGTTTCACTCATTCGAAGTAGTCATGATCATAAAATAAAATGTTTATTTTATCTGAAAAAAAGATAATTTAAACCATCATATTTGTCTCATATATGGATGTGTGTGTGTGTATGTTTTTTTTTTCAGCTCCTTCATTTTTTTGGTTATTTTATTTTCATTGACGTTTAATTAGATTTCTCTTCAAGAATAATGGCATTTAGTTAGATATTTCGAAGAAATGGCATAGCCTAATATGACCAAATTGCCAACTACTATAACTTTGTTGCACCAAAAAGAGAAATTGAGAGAAATAAAAGGGATAATCAATAGTGAATTAATGGCAATAGAGGTGGAAGGGATATCCAATATTATATGCTTCATTCAGTGAATAATAAACAAATAATCCAAAACAACAGTCTACCAATTCAGACCAAGTAAATAACATCATATCCTTCAAAAAAATAGAGAGTAAAGATAAAAGATAATCCAAGAATCTCTCACCTTTTTCATCATCTTTTGTTCTTTTCTTTTTCCTTTTTCATGTGCTGTTTTTCTCTCTCTCCTATCCCATTTTTGTCGTTTCTAATTTTTTTACCTAGTCCTAATTCTAAAGTTTTTTCACCTTATAAATTATAAAAATTTAGTTAATCATATTTTTCCCGTTTTATAATAACTTAAAACCATAATTATTTTTAGGGGTCGAACCGGACCGAAATTTATCATAAAACCGAGCTAAAATTTACAACAACTGAATAGAAAATAAAAAAATCATTTTTTTTGAATTAAATCGATCGGTTCGGTTCGATTTTTAGTTGACTCGACAAAAATCAAACCGAAGAAGTAGCTTAGTAATGCATTGAAATAGAAATTTTAGACTTAATAAATGTGTTTGTTTTATGTTTAGTTGTTGAAATGAGTTAAAATTTTGTTGAATTTGAATATAATGTAATGTCATTTCAATTTATTGATTGTTTTAAAAATAAAAAAAATCGACCGAATCAAACCGTTTTTAGTTCGGTTGAATTATTGCACAAACAATAAACTAATTGGTTGATATTCTGTAAAAAATAAACAAATCTATTCAATTGATTTTTAGTCTAAAATTAAACCAAATTAAACCGATAACACCTACTAATTTCTATAGTAAATTTTGACAGTTAACCCTTTTCAGAAGAAAAAATAAAAATAAAATAGGCAGAGTCATAACACAAGAGATAAGTGCCTATAATTTCTGTCTTCTCCACAAAATACGAAGTTACACGTCACTCCACAATAAGACTCAATGGATAAGAACCGTGCTTGCATTCCCAATTCCACCTCAGATTCCTTTTCTTTCTTCATCATTATTTATTATTTATTTTATTTCACACTATACTATATAAACAAATCCATTCCCTTCCATTTTTCTATTCTTACTTAATAGTGTTTCAAACCATCCATTTGATCAATTCCACAATTATTGAGCCTTAAATAATTCAACAAGAGTGAAGCTACTATTTCAACTCTACTTGCCCTTTAATTTGCCCCTTTGATCAAAATATAAAATTAAAAAAAAAGGAACTTTAGACCAAAGTTGTGTTATTTATACCCAAAGTTTTTGTGGGTCGTCATAGTTTTCTGTTGGGGTGTTTCATATCTGTGGTTTGTGGACATCTGTTGAGGTTTCTTTTAAGAGTTTCAATGGCTGCTGCTTCAGTTGCTGGTGTTGTTGGTGGAAAAGGGTTATCATCTTCTTCATGGATGAAACAATTCAAAGGAAGCAAAGGTAAGAAGATGAACAAGTTTAGGATTTCATGTTCTTCTTCTTCTGTAGCAGATCCTTATAAGACCTTAAGGATTCAACCTGATGCATCTGAATCTGAAGTTAGAAAGGCTTTCAGACAACTTGCTTTGAAGGTTAGTTTGCTTCTCTTTCTTCCTTCCTTCAATTCTTATCTCTTGTTCTTTTCATTTTTCATCAATTTTTTAACTGTACGAGAGAAATATTTTGTGTATTTTTGTTGTTATGCAAATTAAGTCTTTACATGTCATATGATGATAATTTCTCATGTGATTATGTGATTAAGTTCAAGTGAGACATTTTTTCCCCTTTTTTTAATTTAAATTATTGATTAGTTGATAATCTGTTTTGTGTTTTTCTTGCAGTATCACCCAGATGTATGCAGAGGGAACAATTGTGGGGTGCAGTTTCATCAAATCAATGAGGCTTATGATGTATGTAACAATCATATGCAAACAAAATTTCCTCCTAAATTTTGATTACATTTGAATATTGAAAATTGAATTGTTATTAATTGAGGCATAAACAAATGCTGCTTGTGGTTTTGGGACAATCAATGGGTCATATTTGTTATTTCTATAAAGTGAGAAATATTTGGTGGACCAACAATAATGCAAGAGAATAAGAATGGGGTCTCTTTGATTTCATCATATCTCTCTTTTTACTTTAAAAAAAATTCAGATTCTTTATGCAAAAAAAGAGTCTGAAAATTACTTTGAAATGGTTCTGAGATTTTTGATAAAAAAAATATTCAATCTATCTTTGATTTTTTTTTGGAAAAAAATAGCATTAATTTGTTTTTGCACATAGCTAATTATTTGCATAAAAATAAAATTTTTTTGGCAAAAAAATTCGTCTTTTGAGATAATTGTTAGTTGCTGTTTAGGATTTTTTTTAAAGAAAAATCTTAATTAATTATTTTATATAAAAATTTTGGGGTGGTTTGTATAATACTTGCATAATTGACCTCATTTTAGTTTAATATTATAATTATGAAATAATGCAACTATAAAGAATTGTAAATGTTGGTGTGTATGTTAGCAAAGGGCAGTGGTTGCAATGATATGATCATCCCAACTACTAACACATATCCTTCAAAAAAATTTAAAAAATAAAATAAAACAACAAAAGCAACATTATGGGGTCCATAATTTGTTTTCTTAATTTGGATATCATTATTAATATTTGGGTGTTTTGAATGCAGATTGTGATGGCTAATTTGAGAGGAGAATCAAATGAGACAGAAGTGTACAATGTTTATTATGAAGATAAGGGCATTGATGAGCCTCTTAGGGGAATGAACGATCCAGATTGGGACATGTGGGAGGAATGGATGGGTTGGGAAGGTGCAGGAATCCGTGATTACTCTTCTCACATTAATCCTTATATTTAAAAATAATAATAATTTATGTAAATTATTATTAATTTTAATTCTAGTCTTTGAATTTATCATCAATTGCTATGTTAATGTTATGTAATTAATAAGTAATAGCTAAAGTGCGCCGTAGAGCCACTTCAACTTGTACCTACCAACAATTGTTGGTGTTCAATGTACATAGTCCAATTTCAATGTCTCTTCAAAATTAATTAAATTTGAGAGAGAATTATTGGTTTTTTTTTAATATATGAAGTATGTGATTAATCAATAGAGAAAATCTAAAGGCTGATATTATTCAAGACACGTGTCATATATTCAAATTCCAAATTTTGTCATGTTTTCTTCAAGCGATTTTACTTGGTCTCATTTGGCATCTATGAAATTGGAGCTTGGAATTGTAGACTTCTATCTCAGATTCAATTTTTAATGTTTATAGTAGTTTACTTTTTATATTGCATCTTTTGGATACATTTCACTAAACGCATAAATAAGCTCTTTAACCAATACAATGCAATCCATCCATCACAATAATATTGAACTATATTTCCTTCTTTGGTAAATTATTTGAATTAATACTAATCAATTTTGTATTTGACAACTTTTTGCTATTTAGTCTTTATCACATTTTATCAAGTCATAAGATCATTTCAATTTTGGTGTTCATAGATAGTCTAAATTGATCAAAGCCAAGGTTCAAAATGAACTGGTCATTATTATTGGATGAGATCTAATGAGTTCAGTCAAAAATTGGAGAAGAGTGTTTTAAAAGATACATGAGTTAATTTATTCGACCTACTCAGTAGAAATATGGGAATGAATCTTCTCAATTTTTTTATAATTGAAGAAGTAAAGTATGATTTTTTATAATTAATTTTATAAGTAAAACTAAAAATAAATATGAAAGAGAAAATAATAAAAGATTAGAGATTATACTTTACATTTATAATTTTTTTAACAATTAAAAACATCTATTCCCTAAAAATACTGTAGTCTGTGCCCCGAAATTCCACCCAACTTGGGAACAAGAAAAAGAGTTCATGTCCTACTACTTGGATTATTATTCTAAATGGATTAATTAGCTTAGTGTTTGTTTGGGCTTCAATAATTTTTTTTTTAATAGAAAAGATATTTTTTTAATGTGTTTAGTAAATTTTTAATAATAAAAATAAAAATATTAAAAATAAACATTTTTTTTTTAAAAAAAATTTTATATAGTAAATAAACAAAAAAAATTTATTTTATTTTATCTAAACATAATTGATAAATAAAAAAATCTTTTTATATACGATACCTAAATATAAAATTACTTTATCTTTTAAAAAATTATCAGTTAAAAAAAATCTTTTAAAAAATAGTGTCCAAACAAATTCTTAATGTGGACTAATTTTCCATGCAATAAAAAATAAAGTCACTCATTAACTTTAGAGATAAGAGCTCAGTAAGTGATGACTCTATTTATAAATACTTTCAACATTTTAAGTATTTTTCAATTTATTATATATTTAGGGTTGTTTGAAAAACGTTAGAAATAATTTTTTTAACTTTTGACTTATGAAAAGTAGTAGTATTAATATCTGGTGCAATTTTCAAAACTAAATTACAACTTTTTAAGAAGCTATAAGAAATTTTAGAGAAGTTAAAAAAATGACTTCTCTCGTAATACTTCTACTTTTTATCACATTTCTATAAAATAAGCATTTTTAGAGTTAAAAATTTAAATACAAAATAACTTATTTATAAATTATTTTTAATAGAATCATTTATTATTTAAGTTATTTTATCAAAAGGAACTTAATTAAGTTAGTTGCCTAAACTGGACCTTATCCTACTGAAAATTCTTGCTAATTTAGGTATTGAAATTTCTTGCAAGAATTTTCACCTGCTGTTTGGAAACTGATGTGAAGCTACCTTTAACGTTTTTACCACCATTTTCGTCCTCTTTACTCGGAACTCATCTACTCCTTAGAAAAAATCAATATGATTTTGTTTGTCATTTTCTCTTTCCATCCTCAATTATTATTTGTTCTCTTCTAAAATTGTTCATGTTCAGGTGGCTTAACTCCTGCCATTCACGGATTTTAGTTTCTTTTTCTTTTTTCTCTTCTCAATTTTTGTATCATTTCGAAAAGAAAGATGGAAAAGGTGGGTAAATGTAACAAAAAGCAACGAAGCTAATTAACTAACTAAAATAATGTATAAGTTTCACTTTTGCTTGAAAGCAAAGCAAAAAATAATGTATAGAATGTACTATCATATACTACAATTTATTTCATTTGATCTAATGTATTTGATGTGATAAATTTCTCAAGACAGTAAAGAATAAAATATATGATGTCTAAGAACACTTAATCACAAAGAAATATCTCTTGAGAGGTACGAAAAGGAATAAGCTAAATATTGAAATGGTGCATTTGGTGAAGGAATGAAGGGTTTAAAAGATACCATCACGAGTTAATATTGTATCAGTTTTGACATATATAATTTAGGAAAATGTTCAAGTGTATTGATATATCGTATTTTAGTGATTTTTAAGTGTTGATCTTAATTATAAAAAATATATATAATATATATAATTAAGATTAACGATTATAAATCACTGAAATATTGGTGTATTAGTATATTTAAAAACTCTTCTATAATTTAATAATTATGTTATGTATACATTAAAATCAACTACAAAAATACATATTGAAAATAAATTTAACCACACATATATTTATATATAAATACATTAGTGGCTAATTTTAATATACGAATAACATTTTTAATAATTTAAACTAGCAACATGGCATATTTATTTAAAAATTTTGATAATAGTAATTAAATTTTAATGCCAGTTTATAATTTTTTGAATGTAAAAATAATATATAGAATATATAATTAATTGACGAATATATATATATATATATATATATATATATATATATATATATATATATAATTAAAACGTGACACTAAATACTAATATAAAAAAAATTAAGACTGTTTCCAAAAAAAAACTTAATGAAAAATCAATGTAGTTTTAAAGAAAAACGAGAAATTGTGACAATTTTATCAAATCTAAAATGATATTACTATAATTTGCACCTTATGATTCTACCCAGAGAAATTTTTTTACATTATCAAGATTCAGTTTGAAATTCGGTCAATGTCTAAAGTATTTTGTTTGGTTCACATTCATCATTTTTATTCAGCGTTATTTTTTTATCGGATTTGAATAATAATTTAGTTCTAAGTCATATTATATAATTTATAATAAAAATTAATAATAAAATAATATGAATTTAAGAGGATCATTTTGTTATTTTAAAATTAAAGGTGATATAAATTTAAAATGGTATTTTTATTATTCTAATACTAAAAAGTAGAACAATAATCGTGTCATACTAAAAACCAGAAAAATTATATTATGCTAGTTTTGGAGATCAAATACAGAAAGAGTTTATCTTTAGTGCAATTATATCATTTTGAAAAGCAAAAAATATAAATTTTCTGATGTTAGTTAGAGTGCAAGTAATTATGAGAAGTTTTCTAAATCCAAATTATCTATAACCAAGTTGATTGAATTTAGTTCAAATTTAAGAATTGTATAAAGATTAGATTTCTTATCTTTTGTTTAAATTTCAAATAGGATAGTTTATATTTAAATTTGATTAAAATTTATCAAAAAACTTTATTTAATAATATCTTTAAAAATTTAAAATTTAAATAAAATCTAATCTAATTTATTAAGATAAAATCTAATTTAAATTAATTAAAAAATTACCAGAGTTTAATGTTTAAATGAGATATGTACACCAATTTTATAAGATGAAAACTCAGGTAAAGTTGACTTTACATGAAGTTGATATCTGAGAATCGTTAGATGAAAATTTAGTCAAATCAGTCAAATCATTTAACGGCTATTAAGTATCAACTTCACGTAAAGTCACTTGCAGTTTCTACCGGTATAAACCATATGAGGGCTACTTTTGTCGAGTAAATAGTCAAATTGGTCCCCGAAAGATAGCCCAATCTTCAAACGAGTCTCCCTAAGAAAAAGATAATAAAATTTGTCCCCGAAAAATTTAAAATTGGTAACGTTAGTCCTTCCGTTAGTTGGATGATGACGTGTCACGTTAAGTGCCACGTGGCATATGATGACGTGGAGGGCTAATGCCACGTGTCACAAGATGATTGGTTGACATGTCAGATCGGTGACACCTGGCATGCCACGTGTCAGGTCAGTGACACGTGGCATGCCACGTGGCACTTGACATGTAAAAAAGTTATTTATAATCAAAATAGTCCTTGAAAGTTCAGACGTAAGTCATTTTCATCCCTAAAATTTTAAAAATTAATCAAATTAGTCCTTATATAATTTTTTTATTTTTTCTTGATAATATTAAATTTAAAATATTTTTTGATACTACTAATTTTAATAGAAATGTAATTGACAATAAAAAAATTTGTAATTGTATCTTTTCTTCTTAAAAATTTGTTCAATAAAATTATATCTCTCCTTTAATTTTTGTCAAAATCTCTCTTATTCTTTTCTATTATAAAACATTTTTCTTACATTATTATATTTTGTTGGAATATATATATATATATATATATATATATATATATATATATATATATATATATATATATATATATATATATACTCAAAATTGAAATGTAGGTATTTGTTAACCTAAACAAAGTTATATGCTCAAAATCAAAATTTATGTATGTTAATCTAAATGAAAGTAATAACGTAATGAAAAAAAAGATGTATAAATTTTTATTAAATTTGTTTAGGTTAACATACATAAATTTTTATTTTGAGCATATAACTTTATTTAGGGTAACAAATACATACATTTCAATTTTGAGTATATATATATATATATATATATATATATATATATATATATATATTCCAGCAAAATGTAATAATGTAAGAAAAATGTTTTAGAATAGAAAAGAATAAGAGAGATTTTGACAAGAATTAGAGGAGAGAGATAATTTTATTGAACAAATTTTTAAGAAGAAAAGATACAATTACTAATTTTTTATTGTCAATTACATTTCTATTAAAATTAGTAGTATCAAAAAATATTTTAAATTTAATATTATCAAGAAAAAATAAAAAAATTATATAAGGACTAATTTGATTAATTTTTAAAATTTTAGGGATGAAAATGACTTACGTCTGAACTTTCAAGGACTATTTTGATTATAAATAACTTTTTTACATGTCAAGTGCCACGTGGCATGCCACGTGTCACTGACCTGACACGTGGCATGCCAGGTGTCACCGATCTGACATGTCAACCAATCATCTTGTGACACGTGGCATTAGCCCTCCACGTCATCATATGCCACGTGGCACTTAACGTGACACGTCATCATCCAACTAACGGAAGGACTAACGTTACCAATTTTAAATTTTTCGGGGACAAATTTTATTATCTTTTTCTTAGGGAGACTCGTTTGAAGATTGGGCTATCTTTCGGGGACCAATTTGACTATTTACTCTACTTTTGTCATTCCACCGAATCGAATCCAACGAACAACGTAGTTAGAAGTGACTATGTTATCATGTGTTAAATTAGGATTCTGTTACTGTTTTCCGATCTCTCTCTCTCTCTCTGGCATGAGATTCTGTATCGAGTTTCAGATTCAGGTTGAGTTCTTCACCCAGCGTCCTGTTCAGTTATAACTTATAACAGAGATTACAGGTTAGTTAGTTAGTTAATGGTTAGTTATGCCTATCAAAATTTTAACTTGTTCTTTTCCCACCACTTTTCTCACTTTTCAACCTTCAATTATGTCACCATAACCCCACTAGTTTCTTTTCGCGACATAAACCCCACTATAAATTATTCTTCAGGTGCATGTCTCTGTCTTTGTCTTTATTTATTTGCATATTTAATGAATTCACCATGCTCACCAATACATCATTAATTTTCTGCCAAAATTCTGGTTTTGGAAGCAAACATATCTATATTGAATTATTAATAATTAGGGTACATTAAACTGATTAGTCAAATTGAAACTGATTCTTTGAAAGTTCTTTTTTGTCTCATTGTTTGTGCCTTGATAATGTGATATTATGATCATTAGAAGGCTACTAAATTGGATTTAGTGATAAGTTGGTGATGATTCTATTAATTGATTCATGCATCAGTGTTGATAAAGAGGAATGTTCATTGTATCTTGATAATGTTACCAACATTGATTAAGTTGTCTGATGTTGTTACCTTTTCAGCAATTAGGAAACTTTGATAATGGCAGACCTGAAAGATCCACTTCTCCCTCCAAAACTGGCAACGACCATCAACGTAAGAGAGGCTGTGAATCGGCCTATGGGTGCCGGAAGGCAGCTGTATCAAGGAGTGGATGTTCTTGAGCTGAAGAAGAGAGGGCAGAGTCTTCGGTCGTGGATACGAGTTGACATGTCAGGAGACTCACAGATAATTGAGGTAGACAAGTTTACTATGATGAGGCGTTGTGATCTTCCAGCGCGCGATCTTCGCTTATTGGATCCACTTTTTGTCTATCCATCAACAATCCTTGGAAGGGAAAAAGCTATTGTTATCAACTTAGAACAGATAAGGTGTATTATTACGGCCGAGGAGGTTTTTCTCCTGCATTCCTTGGACAGTTATTCATGGAACTATGTGATGGAGCTACAACGACGATTAGCATCGACCAGTGTTGGCGAGCCAGGAGATGCGTGGCAGTCAGACAATTTTGATGTGAACCGGAGCAGAGGAAGTAGAAATTTTGATAATGACTTTAGGAATAACTCGTCCCCGGATTATTTGCCATTCGAGTTCAGGGCACTGGAAGTTGCATTAGAGTCAGCATGCACATTTCTTGACTCTCAGGTTTGTACATTGAAGAGATAAGTGAAATTGAAGTGAATTGAAATTCATGGTTGTGAATAATCAGAATAATTTACAGCTTGATTCTTAGGATGACTATGCATATGGCTTGAATTATTTTATCTGGTTCTGCACTTAGAAAATAGTTTGAAAGCATAAAAGATGTGTTAGTTTATCCCTAAGCAGGATCCTTAATCAAAACGGTTGCATATTGTATTTCCTTTCCTCAAATTCTTACTCATTTGATTTTGGAAGATTAGTTAGTAACACTCTCTAATTTGTTGTGGCCATTTCCAAAAGGTGTCTGAGTTAGAAATTGAGGCTTATCCGTTGTTAGATGAACTAACATCTAAAATCAGTACTCTGAATTTGGAGCGTGCTCGTCGGCTGAAAAGCAGACTCGTTGCCCTGACTCGTAGGGTTCAGAAGGTAGTATTCATGTATATATTTTTTTCTTCTTACCTGCAATTGATGAAGTTCATAGTTTTTCTCACTTTTTTTAACCTTTCCTTTTATTGAATGAGTATGAATTCAGGTTAGAGATGAAATAGAGCAGCTTATGGATGATGATGGTGATATGGCTGAGATGTATCTTACTGAGAAGAAAAGGCGAATGGAGTTGTCATTCTATGGAGATCAGTCTTTGTATAAAGCAATCGATGGCGTGTCCATATCTGCTCCGGTTTCTCCTGTTTCGTCGCCTCAGGATTATCGGAAACTTGAAAAGAGCATGAGCAGCGCTAGGAGCCGACATGAGAGCACAAGAAGTTCTGATAGTGCTACAGAAAGCATAGAAGAGCTTGAGATGTTACTAGAAGCATACTTTGTAGTAATTGATAGCACTCTAAACAAGTTGACATCGGTAAACACAGTCTTATCTTTGTAAAACTTCTCTCTGTCTGGCCACAGCAATTTATTGATCATTGTTTCTTGTTTCAGTTGAAAGAGTACATCGACGACACAGAAGATTTCATCAACATTCAACTGGTTTGTTTTCTGTCATTCCCTCTTCGTGTTTAGTCCGACGAAAAGTCCATGCTCATTATTGGATGCATCATAGCATTGTCCATGTTTTTATAGTCTTTACTCTTTTGTATTACTAATCATCTCACATGTTCTAGTTCTATATGTCAAAGAACAAAATGGTTGTGCACATTGGCCTCATTTGTCATTGATGATTATTTGGTTTCGCAAACTTTGTGAATTTCGAAACACTGACTGAAACCTTTTTTTTTTTTCCCTCCGGCAGGATAACGTTCGGAATCAGCTCATCCAATTCGAGCTGTTGCTCACAACGGCAACATTTGTAGTTGCCATCTTTAGTGTTGTAGCAGGAGTATTTGGGATGAATTTTGATATCTCATTATTTAGGGTTCCTAAAGCATTTCAGTGGGTTCTTATAATCACAGGAATTTGTGGAGTCCTCATATTTAGTGCATTTGTGTGCTTCTTCAAGTACAGAAGACTCATGCCCCTTTAGAATAGAGATATTTTAGCTTTAGTTATCACACCATCAAGATGGATAGGTAGTATTTTGGTACACACAATTGTGAATTTCAACTGAAAAGTTAGACAATGTTAAAAGCAATTCTTTCAATTCATTTATGCATCATCAATTGTAAGTGGTTCTTTTCTTTATTATTTATGATTTATACAAAATTGTATACTGAAACAAAGTAGTTAAATTTACATAGTGTTATTGGTTGCATCTATCCTTTAATCTTGTTTCTAATACACTCTAAAAGTATGCAAGTGTTTGTGTTCTTATTCAAGTTTAAGAGTTATACAATTCATTCACCATCATATAAGTTGCAAGACTCATTTCATCTAAATTTTACACCACATTCAATGATGAAAACAAGTATGTTAAACCACTATGACACGAAAATGAAGATAAACTTCTTTTCAACAATTATACGAAGCCAATAACCTTTCATATTCGAGGAACACTTTGATATGACAATGTTTTTGCCATCCTTATTTATAATAACTAGTAGTGGTTTTCTTGGTAACATCTCTAAAATAACAACCACCATCGAAAAAGAAAACAAACTTCTTGAGAGATGTGTTTTTTTTTTTGCATCAAAATATCAATCAGGCCGAAAACTAAATGACTAATCCCTCGAATACAGCAAAGACACAAAGTGGGCGACAAACAAGCTTGATTCCCATCCTCTAAGAAGAATCAAACCCAGGAAAGATGGTTAAGGAATAAAGACCCTCATCTATCTATGCCAACTTGCGTTGGTAGAGCTTTGTCTTTAATCACGTGTTAATTTCAAAAGAACTAAAAAATTAAGAAAGCCTTTTTAGTTCGTTTCAATTACATCTTTAAACGCTAAATGAGTATTCCCTCCTCTTAATCAATCATCAATCAAAATTAGGTTAGTGCTCACTAGTGCATTCTTTAATTGATCATTAGAGATTAACAAACGTTGCAACACAAATCTCTTAAACTCAATCGCCATGCTTCAAACAGCATAATCATATCTTACCAATGAAAATTTCCTACATCAAGTTATAGTACATCATTATTTTAATAACATGATAAATTTAAGTTCGGTACAATGGAAAGAGGACATGGGGGGAAAAATGGACCTCCATTGCACAGGAAAATCTAAAAGACACTAAAAGGGTAATCAACAAACATTTCTAACTCTTTTATAATTTTGGTGTAACTTGAAAGTTATTCTCTTGAACATAATGCTGTAAAACATCACTTGGTAGCAGCAGAACTAGCTGAGAGTCTTTGGCTCCTTGCTTTATCAGCTCTTTCCAAGTAATCTTGATGAGATTGATGTGTGGTTCCTACAGGGAAAGAGAAGCTCAAAGGATTAAGTAATTAAATCGCGGCCTACGTAAATATAATCCGTTTTCAAGGTCTAATCGTGATCAAAAGAAGCCGATCGAGTGATCGTATAATAATAAATCTAAATCAGATTCTAGATGTCAAAAAATAAATGCATTTTGGCTTCAACAATTTTTAAGTCATGCAATGGAATGAATATGAACAAACTATTTCTTATAAGTAGGAAATGGCATGTGTAAAAGTTTGCAACTAAAGTTTAACATAGGGATAGTTCCGATTTCCGAAATACTAGTACAACAAATATGTGAAATTCAAACAATTTTAACCCTATGAAAATTATAGCCTTCTACTTCCAATGCCATAGCTTAATTCAAAGTTAAGAGCTTAGATAAGGAAAATATCAAATGAAACTCCATTGACAGATAGATTTACTTCCCTTTTTGTTTAGGAATGAAAAATCATTCATAGACTTAGGCTCTCACCAGCAACCTCCAAAACCCATGATCCAAATGGGACAATTCCTATCTCTCACTATTTATTGCAAATAAACCCTAAAACAGGATTGTAACTCTCTAATTGATTTATCCTTCAGCTCAACAACAACTAACTAGGTCAAAATCACTACTCAGACAAATTTCATTACCCTAAAACTACTTCTAAGTTCTAACCTAATTTTAACAAAATTAAAAGTCACAAAGAATCAAATTTGCAAAAATAGAACCAAGCACACACTAAATAGCTCCTCAAATTATCTTTTCCCTAAATCACACAAACAAACGAATAATCAAATAAACACACTTATAAAAGATTCGAGCTTTACAACGCAACAATGGTTTGAAGGATCTGAATTATGTATAAAATAAGAATAAAGGGAAGTCACCTCTGTTTCTAAGGAACCAGGGAACGGAGAAGACGGCAGTGATGAGAACTATGCCAACGAAGACATGTTTTGGAGAACCGCTATATAGATAGTGATCCAATTTTGCCCTAAATCCACCACTTCCTACCTTCGCTTTTGTTTCGCTCTTCATTTTCTTATTCTTCTTCTCACTTCAGAGCCTTGAATAAAAGGAAGAGGCTGATTGTTCAATATTTCAGCTTAGAGTTGAATTTTCATTTTCATCAACACTTTGGTGAATTCATTTTCGTTTTAATGTGTTAATAAAAAATATTAAAAAACAAAAAAAGTATTATAAATTTTTTTGTTTAATTGCACAAAATGTTACTACTGCTTGAGTGAGTAAAATATTGACTAATTAGATTAGTGGTTAGGTTATTAGTTTTCGATTAGGGATTATTAGATTTTGTGATTTTTAGCTATTAATTAGTCATTATTTATATTTTTAATAGTGTAAGATTATATCTAATTGTGTGAAATTATTTAACTTTTTTTGTTAATTAAATGCTGATCAGATTTTAATAAAAGTGCTGGTCTTCTATATTTTTTCATTAGTTCCCTTAAGCAAGTATAGAGAATTTAAATTTTGCTTTGTGTATGTAGTAATTTATTGATCAATGATAAATTTTTAAATAAATTTTAATACTATAACAAATTAATTCTTAATCTATAAGAACAAAAAATACCATAAAAAACTAAAAAAATTAGCTCCCACCTTGAAGAATATCTTCAACAGATTTATATTAACAAGCTATGCTATTCTTAATTAGCTTTATTAATAATAAAAAGATAGTTATGATGACTCCCTTGCTAAAAAAGTTTTTATTTGGTAGACAATTTTGTGATATGCTAAAATAGGAGTTTTGGTCTTTTGGAGGTAACCTTTTAAAAAAATAATAATATAACTCCTATTTGATAAAAGCATTTTTATTTTTTAAAAATATGAGATTTGAAGAAATCACCAAAAAACGAATGCTAATTTGCTAAATGCACTTTTTCCTATAAATGTCGGATTTTGTCCAAATTTGGGCTTAATTAATTTTTGTTGAATTTGGGCCTCAATCTGATTTGGCACTTTTTGTGCTCTCATTGGACCACCCTTCATCCGGGCTCTCTCAAAAGATAGTGTAGACATCTAGTGATGACTTGAGATGCCTTGGGCCTCTTACTATTGGACCACAACAGAAAAAAAATTTACTATAACTGTTGATTCATTAAATAAAATGTTAATAAAAACAAAAATTGAATTGTCCAAACTCCAAAGTGAACAAATATGAAAACTTTTTATGACTAATGAACAAAAATACCTTTAAATGTTCATAACTTTATATAATTGATTGAAAAATTTAAGAATATTTTTATCCTGCATAATCATATTTCGTCTTGTATATACATCAATTCATTAATTAGTTATAAACTCTTAAATAAAGCTCAACTTTACAGCGAATCAGCTCTTAAACTTTTGAGCTAGAA
Organism: Arachis stenosperma; assembly: GCF_014773155.1. Classification (NCBI taxonomy): domain Eukaryota; kingdom Viridiplantae; phylum Streptophyta; class Magnoliopsida; order Fabales; family Fabaceae; genus Arachis; species Arachis stenosperma. The sequence continues at coordinate 515,058 of NC_080385.1, forward strand.
GATAATTGTTGGCAAAATAATTAATTTTAGAATAAATGCCCTTTCCAATCTCTAACCATTTGTTCGATAGACTTTCTACCCCATAAAAAATCTAAAAATTCAAATCGGTCCCTATATACTTTGAAATATGTACATTCTAGTCTCTATCAACTTTGAGTAAATGCCTTTTCGATCATTGGTAATATCTTTTCTGATCCCTAACCAGGGACTGGAACATACATATATCAAAGTAGATAGGAATCGATTTAGGTTTTTAAATTTTTCAAGGGGTGAAAAGTCCATCAGACAAATAATTAGGAATTGAAAAAGATATTTACTCTTAATTTTACTCCACAAAAACAAAGAATTAAGGGGAGAGGGAAAAAGTTATCTTTAAACTTAGAAGGTGGGTCAGTGTCAAGCACAATATGAATTATGATACAGCAAATGCACCACTGTCTACATAATAAGTGTCCAACTTTCTTGGACCCTACCACAATTATTACTCCATATTTCTATCTATCTAGTGACTATTCATCTTCAATCTTCTTCAACTCCTTCTTCTCTTCTTCCAGTGATGATGAAGATGAAGATGCCCCATTATTACTACTCATTGTGTGCAATGTTGCTTCTTGTGATTTCAGGCACCACTGTGGTCACAGCCACAGACCACATTGTTGGTGCAAACCGTGGCTGGAACCCTGGCATGAACTACACTCTTTGGGCCAATAACCACACTTTCTATGTTGGTGACCTCATTTGTTAGTATACTCATTTCTCTCCTTCTTCTTAATTACCCTTCTCTTTCCCATTTCTGAATTCTATCTTTCTTGTAAATGTGACTATTGTTATTCACATAGATCTATATATCATAGATCTAAAACATTCTATTTTGGTCTATAGTTTGTTTTGTTTTGTTCAAGTAAAGAAAATGATTAATTAAAATATACGTTAAAAATGAGTTAAATAATATATATTTATAAACAAATATATAGTAACTTTACACATGACATTTTTTATCTACATTACTACTAGTTTTAGTGTTTATGGCTTAATAGATAATTCTCAATCAAACTTTACATTCTTTTCTTATATTACTCTTATCAGAATAGTATTATCCACCACTAGTTTATTTTTGGTAGAAATTCATGTGCAGTCGACTTCACATGAAGTTGATAGGTGAGAATCGTTAGATAGTTTGACTGATTTGACTAAATTTTTGTTTTACGGCTCTCCGCTATCAACTTCACGTTAAGTCTGACTGCACCTGAGTTTTCACTTTTATTTTTTCATTTTTTTAATCCATTAGACTTTTGAGTTTCATAATTTACATTGTTTTGTTAACAGCATTTAGGTACCAGAAGACACAGTACAATGTGTTTGAAGTGAACCAAACTGGGTATGATAACTGCACTACAGATAGTGCTGTTGGGAATTGGAGCAGTGGCAAGGATTTCATACCCTTAAACAAGGCCAAGAGATACTACTTTATTTGTGGCAATGGCCAATGTTTCAATGGGATGAAGGTCTCTGTTCTTGTTCATCCTCTTCCGCCTCCTCCTTCGGCCGCCGTGGCGGCCGAACATTCAACAAAGTCAGCTTCTCCTCCTCCTGGGCTCTTGGATTGGGGACTCTACTCTTTAATGGTGTCTATTGTTTTACATTTTTATTTCGGTTTAGATCGGATTGGATTGGTTAGTTAATTAATTTGTCAAGCATAAACATTATTGTTAGTTCGGTTTGTCCTTAATTTCCTATCAAATCAGAACTTTATGATGTTGTGATTACAATGATATTCACTCAATGGATATCATGACTTTTGTTAGTATGAGAAATTATTTATTCTCCATTTATATGAAGTAAGAGTTGATTAGTTTTTAGGATTTTAAGACATTAATTATATATACTTTTTAACTTTATTTAATTTTTGTTTTTATGATGTCTTTTAATTTGGACTTAAGACTAATCTGTTGCAGATCTGAACTTTATTTAATCTTGTAATCGTAATACAATTTTTTTAAAAAACTTTTTTTGTTCTACTTAAACCTTTGATTGCAAGTGGTTACCTTTTTAACTTTTCCAATGATGTATAACTATTTGTCTTAGACTAATGACTATTGCTTAGTTATATAGGTCAATTCAATTCAATTGAACTAGTGTAGAAATTCAAAATATTTCTAATTTGGTGTAGAATAAATATTGTGATAAAAATGACTCATTTTATCAATATATATATTTGGTAAAAAAAAAATATATAGTTGACTCACTACATCAGAAGCCAAGCTAATTATTATTAGGGTCCGTTTGGAAATACTAAAAAGTTATTTTTTTCAACTTTTGACTTATAGAAAGTTACATTAATGTGTTTGGTACAATTTTTTAGATCAACTTTTAATTTTTTAAAAAGTTATTTAAGAGTTTTTAAAGAAATTAAAAAATGTGACTTCTCCTATTTTCAAAAGCTATTTTATCACTCTTATTTAATGCACAATTTTAAAACAAGAACTTCTATAATAATTATCCAAACTCAAAATAACTTATTTAAAAGTTATTATTAATAAAAGTCCTTATATTTTAAGCTCATTTTTCAAAAGAACTTATTTAAGAAATTTAGTCAAACTGGTAATTAATGTTTATATATGAAGAAATTGGAGATACACTCTTTACAAAATTTTTAATCACTTAATTATAATAAATTTTTATATTTATTTATCTTATAAAAAATATTTAATTAAAAATAAAATTTGATGAGTATTTATAAGACAATATCCAAATATTCGATATTTATTTAAACGAATAAATAAACTAATTACTCAATCAATTAAATTTGATTTTACATATCAATACAATGAATTAATATTTATTCGATTTTAGAATAACAACCATAAAATACTTATTTTTTATTTATATTCTATTGTTTCAAATTAAATACTATTATTTCAAAATTTGAAAACAAGTACATTATATACTATTATATATTTATAAAAATAAATTTCATTTAGTTTTAAAATTTAAGTGTTACAATTTTTAAAAATAATTTTAGAAAAACAAAAAGCAAAAATTTAAAAAATTTTAAAAAAGCAAAGGCAACACTAACCAGTAACCGCCATGGATCTTCAAAACTGAAGCAGAAGAAACCAGCCGGAGAGAAGCACAATTACGAAAGTGCCCTTAAACCCCTGAAAACACAAAATCCTACTTATAACTATTTCTCTCTTCAGCGTCACAGATTCGTCTTCAGCTTCTTCTTCTTCTTCTTCCCTCTCGCTAGGTATTATATTACTCTTCCAATCTCTCTCTTTTCCGAGATTCGTAGCTATATTTTTCGTTCTTTTTTACATTGAATTTATTTATGTTTTAATGTTTCTAATTTCTGCAGTTTTCGAATTCGTTCATGTAATTCTTTCTTTTTTACTTCATATTTTGGTGTTTAGATGTTGACGCAAGCTGAAAATAAAAAATTATTCGAAAAAGTTCATGACTTTTTAGTTTTTATTGATGCTGAATGCGGTGATGTTGTTGTTATTGCTATAAGATGAGTATTATTGTTGGCTGATGCGCAATTCCCTCGCTTCGCATTGTGGTGTTGCTTGCTTGCTCTGTAATTGTTACTTAATTTTATCTAATTTGTTGTTGCTGGTAATTTTTATTGATGATCGAATGTGCTGTTGTTGGTAAATCTTCTCCTAAATATACAGAAAAGTAGGTTTTCAACCAAATTCTTCCTGGTTAAGTGTCAGCATATCTTTGTTTGTCACCATATCTATTAGAAGCTCAAACTCTATTTTCTATTTCTGCCATTACTGAACAATAAAGTGACCTCAGTTACAGTTACAGTTACAGTTACTCTAACACTTCTGATTTTGTTAAGGTAATGGCGTTTTTGCAACGAATCCGAAACAACAAGCTCAAAACAGCTTTCACCCAATTAAAGAACCATAGATGTTACATGCGGCTTCCCCATTCTTCATCCATCAATTCCATTCCAAAACCAGGCACTCTTCGGATTCCGCAGCCCTATTGGGCATTCCATGACACACCTCTCGTTTCTAGTAGCGTAAGGTTTTTTGCTGCTCCCATTCAGGTAAATTTTCAAGCATTTGTCTATGCTCGAGGTTATTGTCGAAGCTGTTGTCTTGAATCTTAACTGTGATTGGAATTGGGTTGCTTTTATTAGTTTTGCTATCCATGGTGGGGCGTTTTTTAGGTTGATTATTGACTTGTTTCATGGCTGATCAATGTGGGGGATGTCATTTTTCTGCGTTGAACTTGTGGAGAGTTTTGAATTTTGGTAGCATAGGCCGGGTTATGTTGTGATGGAGTGGGCATTAATGGTTAAATGGTAGTGGTCTTGGATTTGATGATGTCAGTTGATACATTTTGGGATTTCAGTTTCAGAGTAAGTGGAAGAAGGAAGAAGAGGACTCCATTGAAGGGCGACGATTGAATGACCAAATCAAAGCTCAATATGTTAGGCTTGTATTTGACGATGGTACAAATTTCTCATGCTAATGAATGGGGATTTGGTTGTTTTATTTTGTTTTGTTATTATCATATTGGACAGCATTGCATATGTATGTTGAATTTCAAGTCTTACCATCATTCATCTTTTCTTATTCTTAATTGCTTAAATTGAGGAATGTTGATTTATTTTTCATAATGGTTATGCTGCACTAGCTCATTACTATGGGGCTTGCAGTTTAGCCATTTTGTTTTATCTTTTATGAATAGTAATATGTTTTGGAGTCATGCACTCATGCTTAGATGATAGATATCCATGGATCTGCTGTGGATGGAAACATACCAATTAGATATATGTCTGCTTGAAAGATCATCTTTATTTTCTATTTATGACAATATGAAATTCACAGGGAATCATTCAATAATATCAAGGTTTGAAGCACTTGATCGTGCCAGGAAGCTCAAACTTGATTTGGTTGAGGTGATTATTTTTAGTTTATTATTTTCTTCTAGAGTCTTTTCCATTTAACTGATATTTCGATATACTTGCATAATATAGGTGTTGAGTTGAAGTAGGTTACATAATTTGAATGAAAATGTTTACTGAAGGATTTATTGTTTTTCTGCTATCCTGGGGTCTTTCCAGTGATTATGTCATAATCTGGATTTTGGTAAAGAGTGTGATCATTTTCACCCCCCACCAACAGCATATCCTTGATATTTGGGGCATGTTGTGACCAGTAATAATTTATATACCCATGTGTCATATCTGTCAACTTTGACGCACTAACATTTTTATAGAAATATGAATTAAGAAAGTTACATGAATTACATGAGGTATGACATTTATTATATGAGTGCTTGGTCATGTATTACAGGTTCAGAGGAATGGTAATCCACCTGTTGTAAAAATAATGGACTACCACAAGGAAACATACAAGAAACAAGAAAAGGAAAAGGAGCGTGCTAAAAGCAAGGTGCATTATGCAATGGATTTATGTTTTCGATTTGCTTGTGTCGTTTCTGTAAATTGCTTTTGGTTGAAATTGGATATGAGATTTTTTATTTTCTTTTGGTCTTTGAATTTTCGGTCATACACTAAAACATATGAATCTTTAATTAGCAAATTACTGGTGCTTGAGCTACACTGTACCGTGAAAATGTCAGCAATATGCTCATTCTGCTTTTAAGGCGTGCTTAATGAGTTGCCAAAGACAAATCTTTAATGATATGCACTATTGTTAATCAGTTTTCTAACAAATGCAGTCTGAACTGACATTGCGAAAAGGAGAATGTAAGGAAGTGCGGTTTTCTGGAAAAACTGTAAGTGTTTTTTTTCTCCACTTCATCCTTCCTTTTATTTTTTATTTATCCTTTACATATTTAAGCAAGCTTATTTCTTTCAAATCAAAATTATTTGCTGTAGGTCAAATCTGTTAAACATGTATTTTGACTATGTTCCCATTTATAGGCTTGCTGCAATCGGCTTTAAGGCATGCAAATAATCTAGATGGATACATATAGTTTGTTTGTTTTTTTTTTTTTTTTTTTCGGGGGGTGGGGGGGGGGGGGGGGTTTCAATTATTGGGTTTAAGCTTTTTGTATTCTGACTCTATTCTTGTTGTATCCGGAAGTACAGAGCCTTGAAAAGGATTAAAGAAGTTTGATATTGAATTTTCTGTTGACATTTTCAGGAAATGAAAGACCTGAAGATGAAAGCAGATATGGTTAAAAAGTTGATGGAGAAGGGATATCGTGTGAAGGTACTCTCTTTTTTTCATATATGGAATATGCACTCTGGTTTTGGATGAGGTTACTGCTTAAGGTTTGTGTTTAGGTTCTAGGTTTGAGAAATAATAAAAGAACAAAAACGAGATAATCTAATAAGATCTTGCTCTTTATCACATCAAATATCACATTAGTCAGTTGCATTATGTATTGCTAGTTAACGATGATGTGACAGAATAAATTTATGATACCTTTGTATTTGTCCATTTAAAACAGTGCAGGGCAACAGGCAGTGATACGCAGGAAACAACAGGAGCGTTATCCCGTCTTCATGCTCTGGTATGATGGTGCAGGCTTTATTCTGGGACTTCCAATCTGAGTTATTTTTTTACAAGATACTATGTATATTTCTCTCCTATTTTTTTGTCCTTCCATTCTATATTCATAAATCATAACGATCTTTGCAGATAGAAGATGTCACTGTTGTGGAAAGTGGACCAAGTGTGGCAAAAAAAGATGTATTTATGATTGTTAGACATACCAAATATGGGCCTAAAAAAGGTGGTGGTGCTCCACGAAAATTTCAAGATGCTTTGGAGATGGCTCTTAAGGCTCAGGAAGATAATGCGGAATCATTAACAGCTAGTTCTAGTGATTCTATCGAACATGGGAAGCACAGTTCTACTAAATATGGGTTTGAAGCTGCAGAGGAGGTGGGAGGATCAGAGAAAAATAGCAGAGACTGGAATAATGCTTGTCCTTCTGATTACCAAAACATTACCACAAATGATTCGGTGTCTCCGCCTGAGCCAGAAAATAGGTATAAGAGAGCTGACCGTAACAAGGTTCAATCTCATGCACAAGCACCTCCTGCTGCTACTGAGAATAGATACCAAAGAGCCGAGCTAAGAAACCGATACCAACAAACATCGTCAAATAATACAGGTTTCAACAATAGAGGTCCTGGAACAAGGGATGCAGCAAGGCCAAACAATCAACATATTCCTCCTGCAGGATCAAGATACTCAAGGCCTCCTAACACCAATCAAAGACCCGGTTTTGGCTTTTCTAATGCTCAAAGAGGCCCTGGAGAACAAGGTGGACAAGCAGGGATGCGTAGAAACATAGAAGGGAACCCTCAGGATTCTACTCAGAATTCGTTCGGTCGTGACTCCTGGTAAGGTGTTGGCATCTCATCTTATGCATCAAACAGAGGAGTGTTGTATCAAAGTTATGGGCAAATGTGTTCCAAACCCAATGTCACTCACCTATTTAGAAACAAGAATGAAGCAATGGGTGTGCTTCCCCATACTCAGCTGAATTAAGCTGAGGCTTTTACAACATCTAGATTAGTAATTTTTGCTTGGAGGAGCACATTTTTTAATTTATGTTTAACTATAGAGATGGGGTGTTACTACTTACTACTACCCCAGTGGAAATTTTGATACATGTATCCTGTTTTTCACCCACTAAGAACAGGCTATTGTTTGATGTGGCTTTGTCTTTTTTCATTTCAGAGCCTACCAATAAGTTCAACTTTGAGATACTATATACTAATAATGTCATCTCAGTTCTTTTGTTTAATGGATGCTTTGATTGGGTTAATCTCTTAAAGAGTAACTCCTAAATTTATTACCTTTTGTATGAAGGATGAGGCAGAGTTTTGACTTTTGAGTGAGGGTAAGCAAAGCATTGAATTGGGTAGGAGAATTTATTATGGAGATAAAACTTAAAAAAGGATAATCCAGATTCCAGTGCATAAGCATTTTCTGTTAATGTAAGGTTTGGAGAAAGGTTGCTCCTAAAGTGTCTAATACAAGTAGCTTAAATTATAAAAGAATTCAAATCAAGAATAAGTGTACTAAATCATGCCTTCATTTAGATAGATAATATTTTACTAAATAAAAAATGTAGTTTCTTAACATAATTATAAAGTGAAAGAAAGAAGAAAATCCTCTTTTATTAATTACCATGACCTTTTTCTTTTTTTAATTATATACATTTTTAATTTGAATACAAATATTTTAACTATTATGATTCATGAGAAAAACACGTATCAACACAATCCATAAATAGGAGACTCGAACCCGTAACCTCTTAATTGAGTATGGAGAGACTATGTCGTTTGAGTTATAAGTCATTGGCATTTCACTTTTTATTCTTTTGGACCGAATTTAGTTATTCTCGTCACCAAGACCTTTTTGTTTTCAGCGGCCTTTTCCTTTTTTATTTACGTATATTTATTAATTTCAATTCAGATAATTTGACTACTATGGACAAAAGGCATATCAGAAGAATCTGTTTTACTTTTATTATTATGTTAACCACAAATTAGTTTTAATAAATAACATATATATTCAATGAATGTTGCATAAAAAGAGATCCTACCTATTAAATTTAATAATGTATATTAAAAGCAAACTAAATAATGGTTGGTTTTGAAATTCTGAATAGATTGCAAAGATTTACTTCCTAGTAAAATAATATTTCTACAATCATACTTAGATTAAGCCAACGGATAATTATCATTGATTGCTATAATATTAATTAGATTGAAGGAAAATTTTCAACCTTTTATGCTTCTCCTGATGTTAGTAAAACAATAATCTAAAATGATATTGTTTAATTTAATATTTATAATTTTATGTATATAATATATATAACAATTATACATTCTTTATATATAATATTAATTCAATTATTTTAACAATAGTTAAAAATATAAATTAAGATAAGCAATAATTAAAAAAATTTAACTTTAATATATTATTAATATAAAATAATTTTATATATACATCTAATTATGTAATGCTATATTAGTAAAAATAATTTTATTTTCATATTAGTCGCGTAAATAATTATAAAAAAATTAAATGTGATTTGAAGACTATATTAAATTTTACACTGTCTGCTTATTACAAAGTTTCCAAAAGTGCCAATACCTGTTACAATATCTAAATAATAATTTTAAAAAATATAGTTTAAATAGACATAGAATAAAAAAAATCAATAGAAGGAAACAAATTGTAATAATAACTATCAATAATCAATTCTGTTCCTCTCCTTCCTTCCCTTTTCCATGTTTGACTCATCCTTCCCTTTATATTAAATCATAAAATATTAATTTCTTGGTATTAATTATTAAGGTAATTTACATAGATAAATTAAATAAAAAAATTATACAAATATTCTAAATTGAATTTATCTACATGCATGTCTTGTTTAACCTTTTACATAAATCAAATTAAATAAATTTAATTTATATTTTTTTTAATGTAAATTGAATCAACATATATATTGTAAAATTAGTAAATCAAATCAAGTAATGTATATATTGTAAAAGTAGTAAACAACATATATTATTGTACAAACATACATAGTAAAACCCAATTTAACTAAACAACTTAAATAAATTTTTTGAAAAAAGAGTTTAAAATATAAGAATTTTTATTAATAATATATGTCTTATAAATAAGTTATTTTGTGTTTAAATTTTTAGTTATAAAAGTATTTATTTTAAAGTTGTAGTGTTTGAATAAATGACTCAAAAAATACAATTTTTTTTACACAAGAGAATGAATATTAAAATAACAATGATAATAAATACCTTTTAATATTGAATGTTAATTTTATATAACCTAATCACTAAGATTACAATCGATTATATAAATGGTTCTTTTATTACTCTTTTATTAGTTCTATTTTTCTAGCACTTTTAGCATTTTAATTTACAATAATCTTGATGGTAATGCCAAAAAAATTATTATGTATTTAGCGTTTGGTGTTTTATTGAGTAAAATATAGTAGGTAAAAATAGAAAATAAATGTAAAATATGTGTCATGTATATTTTGTAATAATTATAAAAAAATAACAAGCTATATAAAAATAAAACCATATGTAAAAAGAATAGAATATAAACTGAAATTTCATATTACACATAATGTTAAATATAAATTTAATAATAAAAATAGAGTGATAGAATAAGAAAAAAAAGCCCAAAAAGAACATATGCAATATATAGTTCAAATGAAACATTATGTGAAAATTATAATAGAAGATCAGGATTTCCAACAAATGATATAAAAGTTAAAATAATGAGTACTACCATTTTTATCTACGAAAATTAAAAACGCTGATCTACTTATAAAAAAGAAAATTATTATTTGTACCCATAAAACATGAGTTTCATATAACAAAATTATCTAGTCACAAAAAAAAATATAACAAAATTATTCAAATACTAAAAAATCACATAAAACCCCAAATTACCCTTATCATCATCCGCATCATACACCCCTCCTTCTCTCCTTCCCGTCCTCGCCTGAGCCAAACTTTGAGTTCAAAGGCATCACCAGCTCATTTCCTTTATCACTACCATCACCACCACCACCACTATGCCTCCATTATCATCTTCTTCACATAAAGCAACAACAACAACAACAACAACAATAGAAAAAGCAAATTGTCTCAGACCACCGCACCACCACCGGCGACCACCAAGCTGTCGTCCCCTCACTCGATTTCCTCTCTTCTTCCTCTCTCTCGCACCTTCTTACCCCTGTTCCCTTCTCTTCTCCTCTGCGTAACCACCGCCGTGGCACTCAACAGTCGCTGGCGCTATCAAGTCCCACCCAACCTCCACTCGCTGCCGCCGCGTCCTTTCCCCCTTTCTTTCCTCCTCCACCCTTTCCCTCTCTCTTTCTTCTTCTTCCCCTCGCCTCACCTCCGCGAGCCTAGGACCACTGTCGCCTTCTGTTTTCGCCGCCTTTTGCAACCCTAGAGCCGCTGCCGCTGTCCCAACCCGTTCCAGCTAGCTCTCCATCTCTCGCTGACACAGAGCTCTGATCTAGCTCCTGTCCAGTTCGCGGTTCCACCCGTTCTTCCTCAATCTGTAAACCTAGAGACCACTGAACCTACATCACGCAACCATTCGAAGAAGTAGAAGACAGAGAGAGAAGCAAAATATAGAAGAGAAGAGAGAGAGAGAGAATGTTTTTCAAAATCGCTAGAAGACAACCACTAGTTGACGGACTCTGGCGGCGACGATGAACTCAGAAAATAGAACGAAAGAGAGAGAATGGGGTTAGTGGTGGTGCTGGTGGTGGATGGAAAAAGATGATGCAGATGATGATAAGGATAATTTGGAGTTTTTATGTGATTTTTTAATGTTTGGATAATTTTGTTATATGAAACTCATATTTTATAGATATAAATAGTAATTTATTTTTTTTATGGGTAGATGTGCCAACGTTTTCAACGTTCGTGAGTACAAATAGTAATTTACTTTAAAATAATATGAAAGTTAAAATTTAGAGTTATTTAACTTATATAATACCTTAAAAAACTATATTTTATAATAATTTTATAAAAAACGTTATTTTAATTTTAACAACACTTTTTAAGACGGTAACATAATCGTAATAAAATGATTCATATATATATATATATATATATATATATATATATATATATATATATATATATATATATATATATATATATATATATATATATATATAATTGTTGAGTTTGAGATGATCCAAAGAATCCACATACTCCTTGTTTTCAGTGTTGCTCCATCAGACTCCATGGTTCTGCGTTCTTTGAGGAAACCCACTTTTGAATTTGAACAGGTAAAACATCCTTGTTATCTCTATGTAGAACACTATCACCAATATGTCTCAGATCACAACATCATCATCATCATCATCATCATCATTATCATTTTTGGTCAGCAACAACAACAACAACAACAATCATATTAATAAGAGTTGTTACACAACAACACTTGTTAGCAGCAGCAGCATCTCCCATTTATGCAACGATTTGCTCTCAGAGATCTTCACAAGGCTCCCTTTTCGATCAACAACGATATGCAAATGCGTCTCAAAGAGCTGGCTCGAATTGATTTCAACTGCTCAATTCATTGGCCAGTTCATGGCGACACAACAAAAGTTATATGGTGCTTGCTTGGTTTTTCTATCACCACATCAACTCATGCTAACTTTCCCTCCAGACCCTTATGATGATAGTGATAACGATGATGATTTAGAACATGATCATCAGAACAAAAGGATTGTAATTTCCCCTGAGGTTTTCATCAAAGGGACAGTGTGTGGTTGTTCCATGAATGTTTTCTTGTGTAGTGACAACAGGTACACAAGTGGCTATGGCTATTTCCTCCATGACCCCATTAACAAGGAATCCTTCAAGCTCCCTTCGCTCGAGGTGAAGCAAGAGTGTCTCCATGCTATTGGCTTTACATGTGATCCATATTATTGCAATGACCCTAAAGAGGATTCAAGGAGAAACTATCTTGATCCTAAGAAGTGTTTCAGGGTGGTAAGAATCAAGTCCTTCATTGCAATACACTATGAATTCGAGGTTGATGTTTGGTCCTCAGAGACAGGGAACTGGAGACAAAAGACTGTGATATTAGATGATGGTTTTGCTTTTGCTCCTCATTGGTCAATGAGTTTTGCATATGAAGGAGGATTGTATTTCATGGGTAGGACTAGTATATTTGTTTATGATCCTTATGGACTTAATGGTGACACACTTGATTACCCTATTGATTCTGATCCAATGAACATTATGAGCTTTGGTTTTCTTGGAATTTCTTGTGGAGACTTGAGGATTGCTGAAATTGGACACAATTATATTAAGGTTTGGGAGTTGGTGTCCATGGACTGGGAATTACTACACCATGTTGATTTCTCAGGACTTTTGCCAAATGAGTTTTGTGCTGATTACTATAAACGTGTGGGGGGTTTTCACCCATATGAAGGGGAGACTGTGTACTTGTATTCTTTTAATGAAGGGATTTATGTTGCAGATCTTCAGACAATAAAATTTACCTACATCCCTGGATATCAGAAATCTGATTTGAGTCCATTTCATTTGGAGTTGCCACTGTGGTCATCAGAGGAGTGATTCAGATTTCAGAACTTTTTCTTTTAGTCATAGTTTGTTACTTGGTAGATTTTATGTCTTCAATAATTTGATTGTACTTTACTGTAGATTTATGTGTATTATCATATGATACAATATAGTAAACAAATGATGAGAAAGGACCAAATCTTGTTGAGTTGTATTTCGCCTACTTTTTTTTTTTTCATGTAGAGAAGAGGACATTAAACATAAGATTAGGTGACTACTTAATTAAGATTTATTGAGGGACAAATGATAAATAATTATTAGATATTTTCATTTTATATTAAGTGTCTCGTTTTAATTTTACACAAGTATCAAGACAATCATTGTATTTAATTGAAAATATAAACAATCAAAAGATATAGACAAAATTATCCCAAATTCTATCTTCTAAATTTTCCTTCCTATCTAATATTAGAAGATATAATATATAAAAAATAATTGATGACTTCTTGAAGTTTGAAAATGATACTTTATTTGTAACAAAACTAAAAATGAAAAGAAATTAAAAGGAATAGATCACAACTGATTTTTTTTAATAAGTGCTTTTGGAATCATACATTAAAAAGAAAACTTGATTCTGTCATCGATATTTATTTCAAAGATAACAAGATGAGGTCTCTTAAATGTGGTCTTCTAGAAACCAAAATACCAAACAGAAGGTAGTCCAGAACCCTAGTCCAAGTGAAGAGAGAAGCAAGTCACTAACGATTGGGGAATGATTCCGAGGCTCTAATGTTTTTGTGCCCATATGTCACCTTTTTTCCTAAGAGTGATCTTAGAGGAAAACCCGAACCTGTTGTGTAGTACTTAGGATCGAGGGTTGTTCAATTCATCTAACAAAAAAAGATATGTGTAGTACTTAGGATCAAGGCTTGTTCAATCCATCTAACAAAAAAAAAAGTTTGCAATTGCTATGTTTCATGGTAATTTCACTTCCAGGTTTTGGCCCATGCCCAAGGTCCCATGTGCTCTGTTTCATCCAATTTGTTATTCCAGATTTACCTTAAACTATCATGTTTCCACAAAGGGGTAAACATGGGATAGACAGCAGAAAACACTAGAGACAAAAATTGAGTTATTCTTATTTTAAAATGCATAGTATACCAAAGACACTTGAAAGCTTAAACTATGACCCTATGACTATGAGGCATAAATGCTTCACCCCTTCATTTCCTTGACTTTCATCACCTTGTAACTTTATGCGAGTGATATCGGGGAATACTGCGGCATGAGATTAGTACTAGCAGAAAGATAAAGGCTAAAAACTACTAGATACAAATGAAGACAGATTTAAGATATTTTTGTCATTGGCACTTTAGAAAAATATCTTCACACGTCACCACGAGTGACAAGCAGCATATGAATGGCATTCAAGAACCATCTAAAATTATACAATAGAGAGGTTGGTAATTGTTGAGAGATGGTTATGAAACTAGACAATTTTGTTCTCAAGTTTCCTTAATTCGTGCCTTCTTGAAACTTCATGCAAGTGATCCCCACATTCGAGTTCACACCGTCTTGAGACTTCATGCCGGCAATCCCGGAAGGAATTCCGTAACCCGTAACATAAGATTAATGCTTCAACAAATTTAAACCTGCAAGCTAGCTAGTATTCATTCGCCAACAGATTTTGGCCAAAATTATCACACACACTCGTATGGTTTAATTTTGATGCACTATCAAAAATAAAAAGTTTGAACAGGTGTTCAAGTTTGTCTTGCCAAATCATTTGAAGTGTTTTGAGTGAATCACCCAATACCTTGAAAATCTTACCAAAAGAAATATGTGGTTGAATGGCAATGTAAGACTCGTACACTGAACTCATCAAAATTAAGTTCAAAATGAAAAGAAAAATTACATATTCAATTCTGAAATTACTTTATGTTCTGTCTTTAGAATAGAGCCTCTAAATGCTTGAGGTATTTTTACATGCCACCACAAGTAAGAAGGAGATATCCTAATAACACTCTAAAGCTTAACTAAGAATGCACATCAATCAATGATCCGAGAGATGTTTGTAACTTAAATATTCAGCCACCATGTTTCCTTAATTCTTGCAGTCTTGTGAGTTCATGGGGATGATTTCAGAGGAAATTCCAAGTTGCTTTAAAAAAGATATATATCTAAGCTCATTTGTTAGATGAAACAGGCAGACGACACATCTAATGGGAATGTTCATTAACATTACATAGATAGACACACCATGAGATAATGTGAATTATTACAACTATAGGTGCATCAACATAACTAAATATATAGTTAATATTATTCGCAAAAGTGTTTTATCTTGGTGTCAAAATTGTGCACCAACAATGGAACTGTATAATTAACAAGCCACAATAAGATCATGACTATATCAAGAATAGGTAAAGTACCATTAAAATTTATAGGCATAAAACTCCAGGTATACTAATTTATATTATATATTATAAACAGATTTCTTCCCCAGTCCCAAAATCTATTCAAGATTAATGAATGAGTATATTATATATTTCTTTAATTTGTAATTTCAATGTAAGATTCCAAACAAGGAAGACAAAGGAAAGATAACATTTCCCATTAAAAAAGTGAAAAAAGCTCTTATAAATGCTAAGAAATCTCCTCTAACACTCTTCCATTCATTTCGATATACCATATACTTTTGTTAACAAATTTATTTGACCCTATATATCATTGAGGAAAACAAAACAAAGAAGAGATTATCATCACAGCAATATGAACCTGATTCTGGAGTAGCGCCATATAGGGGAGCTAATCGTAGTTATCATCATCAGAACCCTTCTTCTTAGGCTTGCGATATGTTTCCTCAACTTGCTTTGCCTTGTGCAAGGTAGTGTCAATTAGCTTGGTAATGTTAGGAACTTGATAATTTTGAGCCACATAAATGCCACAGACTGTCCCTGCTATGAATGAGAAGCAACTCCTGATTATACCCATCAGTACCGGCTCGAGCAATTTCCTGCTGTTTAAATCCCCAATATCTGCAAGAATCACTGCCAGAAATCGAGAAATCGCCATATCAGATACAATGTCCAAAACACTCATTTTTGTTTCTCCAAAGTACATTTACACTAATAAAGCATACAATTTAATTCAGAAAAGAATCCCAACATTTTAAAAAAAAAAGCAAGGTTTGAAAAAACGGACCGATCATCAAACCGCTCTAGCTACTAGTTCACTGGTCCAACCGGTCTAACCGGTGGTTCAACCGAAAAAATCGTTTTAAAATAAAATAATAAATAAATTATAAATAAACATCCTAAAATATAATTATAGTATAGGAAAAACTACCATTTGTACTCATGAATTTTGCAAACGCTGACAAAAGTACCCATCAAACAAAAAAACTAACGTTGTATCCATAAAAGATGGGTTCCGTGTGACAATAGTACCCAAACCGTAATTTTTTGTTGACTTTTTAATAAAATTCCCGAATTACTCCTTTTATCTTCTTTCCCAAATTTCAAACATTCACCACCCTCACCCTTCGTCTTCCTCTGCCAGCCACCAAAAAATTAAAAAGATTAAAAACTGAATTATTAATTATCTGAGGTTATTGTTTAAATATTATGGATTTGTAGATCTGATGCAGAAAAAGAAAAAGAAGTTTGAAATTAACAAAAAAACATACATTTTGGTTTCTTGGCGTCACTGTGGGAACAAGAGGCGCAGAACCAAGAGCCTTTGGGAATGGAAGGAAGGATAGGTCAGAGTAGAAGATGTGATAGCCTTGATCGCATTTGTTGCAGAGGAGAAGTTTCGCTGAGAACTCACCAGAGGAGCAGCACTTGCTGATGATATCGTCGTCAAAGGTGGGCTTGGGATCGGAGTGTGGGTCCTTCTTCACCCTGCATCCCCCTGGCCATGTCTTCGATCATACTCGGCATGTTCAGAAGCTCATCCTCATCAATGTATCCCGCCACCATCATTCCTCCTTGTTCTCCAGTATTCAAAGTGAAACAAGATCTTTCAACAATAACGTTACTAACACCACAACCTTCTAGAGGGTTCTGCAGTGGCCTCAGAAACCTAGCCTGAGCAGCAACGGCGGCTGCAATGCGAATATCAGTCCACCAAATGGCATGAAGATACTCTAACAGCAGCTCCTTTTTCTACAGATCGACGGCTGAGCAGTGTTTGGAGTCACCGTTGGAAAGGGACCGTCCATGGCCACTGGCCTCTTGTTGGTTCTGGTTGCTGAATTCTGCTATTTATAGCTTTGGAATAAAAAGAACAACAATATTCAGGTTGAAGAGGATGAAGAGTTTGAAAAGGGTGTGCTTTCTTAGTATTGTTGTTGCATCCGAAGAAGAAAGAAACATCAAGAATATGATGTTAAAGTTGATTTGGATTTAGATTTGGAGAACAAATTAGGATTGGAATAAAGAGAGATGGAGGTTGAGGATAAAGGTTGGAGGAAGACATCAGGTGCTTAGTCTTGAGGGAATGGTGACTGCCGATGGCAAAGGGAGACAAAGGATGAGGGTTGTGAAATTTGGAATTTGGGGAAGAAGATAAAAGGGGTAATTTGGGAATTTTATTAAAAAGTCAACGAAAAATCACGGTTTGGGTACTATTGTCACACGGAACCCATCTTTCATGGATACAACGTTAGTTTTCTTGTTTGATGGGTACTTTTGTCAGTGTTCACAAAATTTATGGGTACAAATGGTAGTTTTTCCTTATAGTATAATATAAATATTAAAATAGTTTTCAAATCTAAAAAACTACATTAAATGTCATCAATCAAATTCATATAAATTTATAAATATACAAACTCAAGTGAAATAGTATAAAGAAATATCATATTAAATGTCATAAAGATTTATCAATCATCAAAATCTCAAGATGTTTTTGTGAGTTTCTTTTTTTTTTTGGGGATAATTATTTAAACATATTATGTAATTATGATTGTGATTTCAACTATTGTGCTAAGGAAACCTTCAAGTAACAAGGATATGTTCTCCTCATCCAGCCCCACCAATTTCTTCAGCTAAAGCCATAACAAAAGGAATGGTACCAGAAAATGAGGTAGTTAATGGATCATCAAATGAGAAGCTTTTTGTTATTGCAAGTGAAGATGAACAAGCCAATGCACAAGTTTGAATGTAGCAACTTAACAGAGCCAGAAAGAAAAAAGAAGCAGCAACAAAAGTTAAATACCAGCAACAAATAATCACTCTAAACCCTGAAAATCAATAACTATTTCAACAAAAATTCAGAAACATCATACTTAAAAATTAAAAAATGGCAACAGCAGCATAACAAATCCATGATTTAATTAATTTCAGATTCAGAAATCACAAATCAGAGTATCAGACATTCAAAACACTAAACCTTCACCCAGCAATTACAAACAAAGCCAGCAAAACCAGCACAACCAGCAACTACAAATCAAAGCAAAACCAGCAACTACAGATCAAAGCCATTAGCAAATTTAAACAAAGAAATTAGGAGCCATCAGCAAAACCAGCAACTAGAAAACAAAGCCAGCAATTACAAAACACTAAACCTTCACCCAGCACTTACAAGCAAAGCCAGCAAAAGCAGCACAACTAGCAACTACAAATCAAAGCAAATTTCCAAAAGCAGCATATACACAATAAATACTCTCACACACAACCTCAAATTTCCAATTTCAATCTGATTTCACCTCACTAAAAATTTGACACATAAATAAATAAACGTAGAAACATGTCAAGCTCAATAATGATGAATTCACCACCAATTCTCAAAATAAAAAAATCAGCATCGCAAGATCACGAACTGCAAAATGCTAAATCTTTTTCCCTATACGACAGAACGTATCAGCTAAATTAAAGTATCCAATTAAGCGATAACAGAGAAAAAATAATAAAATACATATATCAAAACATCAAAAAAAAAGGAAAAAGAAAAAGGAATAATCCAAACGAAGGAGAATCAGAATCGGAATCAGAAGCGGGAACTCACCTAAAGCAAGGATAAGTATAATTGGACCTCGGAAAATGAGATTCTGATGAAAGGATGCCAAAAATGCAATATTGCTGCCACATACAGAGAGAGAGAGAGAGAGAGAGAGAGAGAGAGAGAGAGAGAGAGAGAGAGAGAGAGAGAGAGAGAGAGAGAGAGAGAGAGATGAAGAGAGAAAAAGGGAGATTTTGTGTTGTGTTGTGTTATGACACAGCTTGAAGAGGAGAGTGATGGAGGCTAGGGTTTGAGCAGACGAAGGCCAGCGAGGCTGCGAATGACGGCGAGCTCGAGGAAGATGCACCGATTTCCGAATGAAGGAGAAGCACCGACGGTCGGACGAAAACACGGTGGTGCTTGAGAGCAACGAACGGCGGCGCTGAGCCCTGTGGCATTGGGGGACTCGTAATCTAGGGTTGTGTTTTGGGGAGAAAGATTGAAGAATGGCTCGAGGGGTTGTGCCTGGCCATTTCATTGATGCTAACAGAACGGAAAACGACGCCGTTTTTCAAAACCGGCCGGGTCCCAGTTCGGTCCGACCGACCGGTTCTCGGCCGGTTCAGCGGTTTGAGAACGGTTTTGTTTCTGGCGGTTTTCAGAAAGCCGTTGATTGCAACTCATGACACTGACACCATCTGAATTTTACCTACACGCTTCAATATTAGAGGTTCAAATCCTGAAGTTGCTTGGTGAGATTTTCACCTTATAATCACCTATTACCCCAAAATTTCATGATCATCTTTTCAAACCAAGGTAATAATATTTATTTTTTTTTTTAAAATAAAGTGCATTTAGACAATGTCTATACTATATACACCAAATCACAAATATAATGTCCAGAATGTTAGCCCTGTGTAAAACAGAATAAAGAAGAGATGCTCTTTGAATCCCTATCTTCCCAAATAACCCTTCCATTTGCATAAATTGAAATGATTTATCAAGCATGAAAAGTATGAAATTCGACTGTACCAGAACATCTTTTTCTTTTCAACTTTCACTCAATCCCAAAAATAAGAAAAATTATACTGTACAATGACTGAAAAAACAAAACAAGGAGCAAAGAAAAAACCGTACCGTAGCTGAGGATATTGAGTTGAATTTGAAAACTTGGGCGAAATTCCGAAACCCTAAACGCGATGAAGGGAAGAGAGATAGTGACGAAAAACTTATGCACCGCTCTGTGAATATGAATCTCTGATAGTCTGATTTGATTTTCAACTTGTTTCCAAACGCACCGTTTTAATCGTGTAACGGTCAAAGGTCAAAACTATTTTTGCTTACGGCCCACGTTACTACTATACACGTGGCCAAGTTTGGTTCATGGTGTGCCAACTTATCGGGGGTGCACTATAATACCTTCTCTCTGCTTGGCCACCCATGTTCCATCAGCGTCAAGATCACTTTTTCTTTTATTTATTTATTTTTTTATGAATTATATCTTTAATTATGGAAATACAATATATTTTATGATTAGTGGTTTATATTGCAGACTTAAAATTTAAATACAGTCAACTTTTTAATAGTTAAAAGTAATTAAATAATTGTGAGTTACTTTGATAAAAACGTCTAAAATATCTTTTTTTAAAGATGTTTTTTAATAATTAAAATTTAACATATATAATCGATTAAAATGTATTATTTTTGTCAAAATTAGGCCAAACAAATTAATTTAACCGAAAAATAATGAATCAAATATTGAACTGGTCTAAATTAATATTATTTTTGTTATAAAAAATAACTAAAATACTCTTATTATATATATAAAGAGTATTTTAGTCATTTTCTATAATAAGATTATTGTAGTTATTTTCTATAAAAAAAAATAATATTAATTTAGAGCAGTTCAATATTTGATTCATTATTTTTTTTGTCAAATTAATTTGTCTGGCCTAATTTTAACAAAAATAACACGTTTTAATCGATTATATGTATTAAATTTTAATTATTAATAAACATCTTAAAAAAAAGACGTTTTAAACGTCTTTATCTGAATGCCTCCTTAAACAATTTGACTAATTTAACTAAATTTTCAAACCGTCAATTATCAACTTTATGTAAAATTTACTACATATAAATTTTCACCTTTAATTATTCTATCAATGAATACTTCAGTTTTTAGAAAATTTCTAATTGTCAACCGATTAAATAATAATCACAAAATTAACTAGACATCATAGCTTAACTTTAACCTTAAGAGACATTATTGGTTTATAATTCTTAAACCAAACTTAAAAATTAAAATATATAAAATGTACAATTCTCAATTGAAATACCAACAAAAGAAAAAAGGTAAATGAATATACACCTACAATACTACAAAAGAAGAAAAGAAAATGAAACTACAACCTAGATAAGAAATTATAAGAATTAATGAACTACACCATCACCCAGCTTCACTCCACGGTAATAATCCTTACATTCAAACATATGTGGGAAAGAAGTAGCAAAATGTTCTTTGGGGTTCCCATTACACTGATGCTGAGGTGGAAAATGGTAACAAGGCTCAGGTGACAAGTCCCTAAGACAAGGTGGAAAATGTGTTTCATTACTTATCAGCCCATAAAGTAACCAAGGCTTCAAACCCCCAAAACCTTGAGCCACATACCCAAAAGTAGACAATGAAGAAGTCACCAACACATCACATAAACTTAGTAGATACATATCCACCAATGCCTTTATGTTATGCACATTATCATTAAACTTTTGCTTTTCTTCATGACTTGGTTGATAAACTCTTATTACTTCTCCGGTAATAGTTGGTCCTTTAAGGTACATACTTCTCAAATTTTCACCATATTCTGGATACAAAGATGCCACAAGCACAGCCTTTAGAGTATGGTTGTTTCTCCCCACCTTTGAAGCCGTCGTGCCGGCCGGATTTCGCGTATCGACTTCCGGAAGTATCTTGTTACTTGTAGCACAGCTTAAAAGCAAGTCCATAATTGCTTGTTGTGGAGTGAAAGTGGGTCTAAACACTCTTATCTACAAATATTTTATCAGCAATATGTAAATATTTTTATAGTCTTAACTAATCTCGTATTTGTTACTATTATAAATAATCGTGGAAATTCAGGTGCAGTCGACTTTACGTGAAGTTGATAACTAAGAGCTGTTAGATAATTTGACTGAATTGACTAAATTTTCATCTAACGGCTCTCAACTATCAATTTCACGTGAAATTGACTGCACTTGAGTTTTCGCCATAAATAATACATTGAATAGTAAAAAAAATGTATTTTATTCTTTTTTCTTTATGCTTTTAGTAACAAAATTTTTTGAATCCGTCACTACTTACTTGTAGTCCAATCCTCTCGTCTGCTTTCGCCAAGTATGCATCATAGAATTTACTAATTTGTCCCCACGCCTCGTTCGAAGGGTGGAAAAGGTACCGGCCGACGTGGTGGAAAACGGCATCCTTTTCCGGGAACATCTTGTTCATATCATGACTAAAAGATGGAGTCATGAACAGAGAAGGCACAAAGTACTGATCTGATTGAACAATCAAGACAGTAACTTTCTTGAGAGCTTCTTGATTATGATCACAATGAAAAAAGATTTCAGGATCTTCTTTTGTATGTTGTAGATTAATAAACAGAACAGAAGGCAATAACAATTGATCCAATGTCAAGTTTCTAGCTTTGTCCACCTTAGCTAACACTACACTTTGATATGTCTCAACATTCTCATGGTTCCAAAAGGGTGAGTTCTTAGGCAAAATCCAAGTTGACCCATGAAATGGTTCACAGAATAGGCCATTCATATCTGCTTCAAATCTTACTAACAGAACTCTGTCTGTGAGGACGGCGAAGAGGAAGGCGGCGGCGATGCTAATCATTCGATTTCCCAGTCCATTTGCAGGTGTCCATACAAGATATTTGCACTTTGCAGCATCAACATTATCATTGTGATGATGATGATGATGATGTGTTTTAGAACTTGGGGTTGTTATTTTTTGCATGGATATTTTGTAAGCTCTAGAGTTTGGTCCACATCTTTTGTGAAATTTTTCATAGTTTCTGAGTTTAGATATCAAATATGGAGATGGCTTGTGATTAGAAGGTTTGCGGTATAAATGGGATTGATACCTGCTTAGGCATGTTGATTCATCAAATCCAGAAGCTAAAAGTCCATCAAGAAATTTGTCATGTGTGGTTGAATTTTTTGAATCATTTGTTGAAAGTTTCGGTGTGTTATGTTTTGGCCCTGAAAAATTAGAGAACAATAATATCATCAATTCCGCTACGTTACCAATAATATTTCTGTCAACTTCTGCCAACTCTTGTTTATGACTGCGTTTAATTGTGAATGTGTCTAATAAAAATGTTTTTTTTATGGCTGTGTCTAATGAAAGTGTCTTTATATATGTATTTCCTAAATGTGTCTCTTTATACATGTGTTTAAAATATAATAATTAATTATTGTTGGTAATAAGTTGGCAGATAATATATTGATACCGTATACTTTTTCAAATATCATATATAAGTATAAGAAGGATTTAGACATTATTTGTAACACTTCTTAAAAATGATTTGTTATTAGAAGTAATAAATAAAATAATAAATTATGCGTTTTAATTTAAAATAAAGAATTGAAATTTGTTTAATTAATAACGAGTGTAATATTTTTTATTTAATAAAAAAAATTAAGAATGAGTCTTAATTTTTGAGACAAAATTATAAATATAGCAAAATAAAAATTATTTAATTGTAAAAATATAAATAGAATTTGAAAATTTTAATATTTTTGTCTTTTTCTTTATCTATTTGTTTTGTCTTGGAGATAAAAGGCCATTACAACTCTATAAATTAGAGTTTTTTTTTAAAAAAAGAGTTTATTCTAAAATTCATGTACAATTTAGTTTGGTACTTTAATTTTTATAATTAAGTTACTACTATTCCATTTATTTACTGTGAATATCAAATAAGAGCACTTATTATAAATCTTAAATCTTAAATCATAAATTATTTCTCGATTTTTAAATTTGTGCCTTATCTAATCTGTACTATAGTTTTAACAAAATGTTATGTACTTCATAATCATACCTCATAAGAACACAATATATAATAATGAACGAAAACTTAAGGTTAATAAAAACGAAAAAACTTAAGTTGAAAAAAATAGGGAAAAAAAAAAAACAAAAAGAAGCATATAACTAACCTCCACCTGTTACTGTTCCTTGTGAAGCAGTGCAATTATTCTGAACTTTCCCTTGAAATACCTTAATTTAGCCATTAATTAAGTTTAGATTAGACTTTAGAATGAATTACAAGTTAAAAATAAAAAAAAAGTATCATCAAAATTCCTAATTTAGTAATTTTAGAGAGTTTGATTTTGATTCACACACAACTTATTCAACCAATTTCATTTTTTAGATGATTATTTTTGCCACCAGTAGTTATTTTTTTTTAGGCCAATCCTCAAATATCTAAAATTTCATCCAAAAATAAAAATGATATCAGAAATATAGGTTGAAATTAAGTTTTTTATTAGTTAAAACTCTTTTTTTGTTTAATTTATTGTCTAATTTATTTTAGACCTACTATTAACTTGTTCTAGCAAATATTAACCCATAAAACGAAATACATAAATATTTAGGAAATAAATAATAGAGACCAAAATAAAATATCTTAAATTTTAAAATAATTTGACAAAAATTACAAAGAATTAAACAAAAAAAAATATAAATTTGCTAGAAATTTAAAACTTATTTAAACTAAAATCATATATAAAAAATAACAAGAAGGACATGACAACTTTACAATAATGTTGCTTACCTCAATAGTATTATTCTTTTCTTCTCCTCTTTCTCCTAAGTTCTCATGTGTCATATTTTGGACTATTCCTCTTCCTTCCAATTCCATGCTATGATTATTATGATTATTATTATCATTCTGATATTTTCCTCCCAATAATACTTTTTGAAACCCCTCAAAAGGAAGAAAATTGTTTGAGATTTTGCACATTGAGGTAATTGTGATGAAAACCAAAGGGATAGCTATGAAAAGCACAAGTAGAAACTTTGAAGCTTTTTTGTTACTCAACCCCATGTTGTCAACTGCATCATCAAGTATTTCCATGGCTCTAAAATTAGATATTTACTGCCAAAAATAATAATCAATCAAGATGCGAGAACAATAAGAATATATATTATATTTGAAAAATGCTATTTGTACACCAAAATCAGCTAGCCACTAAAATCTACTACTAGTGTATTTGTGTATAAATACATGTGTAATTTAATTTATTTTCATAGTGTATTTATATTTTCAACATGTATTTTATATTAGTGGCTGACTTTGATGGCTGATTTTGGTGTATACGTAACATAACTCATTTTATTTAGTATTATTATTCTATTTGTAATTAAAAAAATCATATAAAATCACTACATTTAGCATGGTTTATTTGTTAGATATATGATCATGATTATGTCATTATTCATTAATAAATAAAATAATCTTACCATTATTATTATTATTATCATAATCTTCATCATCCAATAAACAGAACATCATAGAATTAATCTAGACTCTTGAAGCTTTAATCTGAGTATATCATTTCAATTCTGAATTATGTAAGGAATTTATTCAAAAAATAAACAAAGGGTACATCATGAATTATGCTATATCAACATGATTATGATTATTCAAAACTTAGGAATTTATCTACAGGATATTTATAAAGCTAAGTGAAACACATATGTTATATGATTCTAGCTCATAAGTGTGCTTCTCAATAAGAGGATCCATCAAAAAAACATTTACAGAACAGAAGAATAAACAATAAAGAGATGGGAAAAAAGTCAACTCCTCAAACCAGATTAGTCCTAGTGATCATAATTAAAAAAAAAAAGAAAAAAGAAAAATACCTTGTGGGAGAAAATATTCAGGGGTTCTGTACAGAGGCACCACAAAGACAGTATTTTTTTTGGGGGGTATAATAAGAGACAACCTTGTTAAAATACATAAGTTTCTAGACTCAACTTTTTCTCTTTGTTTTTTCCCCCTTTGAATAGGCTTAGCATAATTTGAGGCTAAGCAATTCAAATTGTGTGTTTTAAGAAGGAATCAATTAGTTTCTTGAAATGTTCATTGAGAATCATATCCTCACTAAAAAAGCCAAGACTATTAAGTATATCATATTATCAATACAAATAATCTAATTGATATTTATTTTATAATAAACAGAGGACTAATAATGTCTTAAAAAAAAGTGACATCTATTTATGAAAAATCGTCACAAAGATAATCAACTATTTTTGGAGTGAAACTTTACGTGTTTTGATAGGATTTATGATAAATAAAGAGTCGTTGATAAAAGTTATATGAAAACTCAAAAAATAACGAAGGTTTCATTCATCATTATTCAAAACTACATCATTTCTATATGAAATACATATCACTGTAAATAACGAAATGTATAGACAATCTTATTTCGTTTTGCATCATTTATTGACAAAAAGGCATACATGTCCATAATTTATTATCAGGGAGAACTTAATTAATATTTAAAAAAACTAATTATTTAATTAGTCCAAAGTTAAAATTGTGAGAATATAATTGTTATTTTACTCGAAGAAAAATATAATAGGGTTATGTGAGAATGAATACAAAAGATCCGACCATCAATCAACACAATAAAAAAAAAAAGGAGATTTATAATGATAAGAAAATAACAAAAATATTACATTCAGAAAGGATAAGGTTCTAGTGGCTATAAATTTTTCAACGTGTTTTTTGGCCTCATCGAAAATTTTTGGTGGTGATAGGATCTTTCCTAATTTGCGAGATCCTTGATAGTTATACATTCTTTTTAATTTCATAATATAATTTTAATTTCAACATGAATATATGTGATACATTGATAACAAACAAATAATAGTAACTGATTTATGAAAAATATACCTTTTTCATATAAAATTATGAGCAATATACTATACATTTTGAAGTCTCTACATCTAAGGAGATCTTTTCTACTAGTAAGTTATTATATAAAAATCAGGATCGGATATGGTTTTAATTTCTGTATGATTATATACATATTTTCTTTAAATAATAATATGTGTAGATTTTTACAATTCCGAATAAAGTTGCACAAACAGGTTTACACACATAGATTAATTGAGGAGATAATATTCAATTTAATCCATCAACTTGTATGCAAGTCTTAATTTAGTCTCTGAAGTTTCAATTGACTTTATTTAGTCCTTAAATTTTGCGAATGTGACTCACATTAATTTATAAGCTAATTTTCGATACAAAAACGTTAACGTAACACTGATGTGAACAACCAAATATCACGTTTATTCTGTAAAACGACGTCATTTTTGTTTTGACACTTTAATAGTCTAAAAAAATATTATAAGTAGTATTTATTGAAACTTTTTTTCTTAAAATAAATATCCTGACGCCATTTTTGGACTATTTAAGCGCCAAAACTAAATTTGATTGTCCATATCAGGGTTTTATTAACGTTTTTGTGCCGAAAATTGTCCCGAGGACTAACGTGAATTACGTTTATAAAGTTTGCGAACTAAAAAAAGACAATTGTGATATCATGAGTAAAATAGCAAGAAGACTTGAGTGATATCTGAAAAATAAATAAATAGTATAGCACGTGTGAAGGTTGTGATGGCATGCATGCATGGCGGGGACAATAATCCTAACTACCATAACGGTCTAAACTACCTAAATCAACTCCAAAAGCCAAACCAGACCACCTTAATTCCAATTCCTTTATCATCACAAACAAAAACATTCTTTTCTTTATTCATCAATCTGCATCTTATGTCATTGCTCTCTTGATTCTTCAAATCAAAGCCTTAAAAATCCTCATCAGTAAGTCTTCCTCTATTTTTTTAACCTTCCTAATTTAATGTTGCTTCAATTGTGCATTTCAACATTGTATTTACATGATTATGTATACCTCTCCTTTAATATGAAAATGGAAATTAGGCATCTTTGAAGGGGAAAAATAAAATAAAATTAAACCATCATTCTTAGAAATTAGCATTATGATTATCAAATCAATAAGAACACAAACCAATGAACATTAGATAGGTTTCAAGCCTTGGATGAATAAGCAATTACATTGTTTCCTAAGGATCATTTGTCACCCTTTTTTTTCATAATTAATTTTTCTTTGAATTAAATAAAAAAGTTTTTCCAACATGTTTGGCTTCTTTTTTTTTTTTTTCTCTTTCTCTCTGCATTGCAGGAAATGGGATACTAAACTTCCTGGTATAATAACAAGACAAGAAACTGCTAGGAAGATCACCAATTCCTGGCGGGGTATCTATGTAATTTCCTCAAAATGTTTGACACTGGTTACAAGTCACAGTATATTGGAGGCCAGAGGGAGAAGTTTGTAAGGTACACAAATTCTTATACAAAATAAAGATACAATTGCTTCAAATGTTCACAAGTGGTACTTACATAAAAGTTTCATGATTATCATGGTTATGAAATAAGGTAAATATTGAGAGTAGATTACTATTATGGTCCTGAAAAAAGTGATACAAAATAGTCTCATAGACTACGTTTAATTCTGAGAACAGGACATTAAGAACAAGACACAAAAGACGAAGACACAAAAATTAGTGTTCTTATATTTTGTTTGGTGATAAACTAGAATAAATTGTGAAAGCCTAATTTACTTTATTTTTTCCGTACAAAAAATCTTGGAAGAAAAATATAATTATGAAAATTTGATAGAAATAATGAAAGAAAAAATAAAAATAAGTTGTATTTCTTGTTAGTGTCTATGTGTCCTATCACAAAGTACATTAATTCAGTATCTCTGAATACAAGGTCTCTGACCATAAAATCGGTTATGTGATGAATTTGCTCAAAGGCCAATAATGAAGCTAACATAGAGTGTATAATGCAGGTTGGATGATCTTGATTCTAACATGTCATTCTCAGGCAGACCGAGTTTGATGGATAGGCTAAGATCAATCTTCCATGTTGGCGGCCGCGCAAGGAAGAATCCGTCACAATCCTTTAGGCTAGGAGTGAAGAAAGGATCAGCGGGACTCAGAACATTTGGAAGGTCACTGAAAACTGGTGTAACTACTTGGGCAGTGTTCCCTGAAGATCTCAAAGTTTCAGAGAAGAAAGTGTTTGATCCTCAAGACAAGCACCTTCTCCATTGGAACAAGTTCTTTGAGATCCTCTGCATTTTTTCAGTAGCTGTTGACCCTTTCTTCTTCTATCTCCCTTACTTCAACGTCAAGTCATTCTGCCTCGCCATAGATAGCACGCTGGCGAATTTTACAGCAGCACTGAGGACTGTATTGGATTTTATCTATCTCCTGCGCATAAGCTTTCAGTTCCGAACTGCTTATATCGCGCCTTCATCTCGTGTGTTTGGAAGAGGTGAACTTGTCATAGATCCTGCAAAGATTGCTAGTAGATATTTACAGCGATATTTCATTATCGACTTCTTGTCTGTGTTTCCTATGCCACAGGTTTGAAAACCATGCCTTTTGAATTGTCAAGGGCTACTGAACAAAACTTCTAACTTCAATACAAGTTGATGATGATTTTAGTTATATTTGAAAATTGCCTTGCCAATATGGTTCATTTTCTACATGTTCCTAATGCAGATTATAGTGTGGAAATATCTATACAAAACAAGACATTCAGAGGTATTGAGTACGAAAACGGCACTGTTGAGAACTGTGATCCTGCAATATTTTCCAAGATTTCTAAGGTTTCTTCCATTAGCATCGGAAGTTAAAAAGACAGCTGGTGTTTTTGCAGAAAATGCACTGCTTGGAGCCATTTACTATTTGATTTGGTTTATGCTAGCTAGTCATGTAAGTGCATGTTGCATGATTGAACCTTCTTATTATTCTTTAGGGTCCTCATTTGATCATCATATGTACTTTTAATTAATTCGAGATGTCTTGTTTATAGCAAGAATCACCAAAAGTATCACCACTAATCTCTACTAGCCTACCAAATCAAGAATTTTTCACCATATAGAGGATAAAGTCGTCCACCAAGATTTGAAAATGATGAATTCATCTCTCACCATTCAAAAAATGGTGACAAATTAGTCCTTTCATACTAATTCCATCCATAAATCCAAGGATTCAACTCAAAAGTGCAACATTTCAACTGTTTATGAGAAAAAAAAGGTTTAGGATTTTATAAACTAAAAACATAGGCATAATGATTGATACATCGTAAACTGACTGTAAAAAGTTTTACTAAGAACATTCTTCTACTTTGTTCCAGATAACTGGCTCCGTTTGGTACTTACTTGCCATAGAACGCAATGACACATGTTGGAACAATGTTTGTCTTGAAGATAATAGATGTAACAGTCATTTCTTGTACTGTGGAAGTACCAATAAGCACATCCCAGGGTTTGATGCTTGGAAAAATGTCAGTGAGGATGTTCTTGTAAAGAAGTGCTTTGTTGATGGTGAGTTCAATTATGGAATCTTTGCTCAAGCAATCAAGAGTGGTATTGTTGCTTCTGTTGAAGTCTTTCCTAAGTTCTGTTACTGTTTATGGTGGGGCCTTCAAAATCTGAGGTAAATTGTTGCACTGCCTACACTATATAACTAGCAAAAGCAGTAGGCAATGACGAATTCAGAAAATTTAGATAGTATATATATGCGCCATCTTGGCACAAATTGTCCTGCATTAGTGGCTAACTCCGTGGTTTGAACCTATGATCTTGTTATCTTAGTGTAAGGTCAAAATGTAATAAATAATGGTGGATAAATATGCACTAACAATTGTATTATCTTAAAGATTTTCCAAATCTCAGTAGGGACTCCCCTGTAAAGTTAAAACAAGTAACCTACGGGATATCCATATAGGCATAACAAATCAAGGGAATGTCATATGTAATATAATTTAACATAGGAGAAAATCATTGCAATTTAAATATGCATTGGCAAATTTTGAACAAGCTTGAGCTTTCTTCTGTTTTGTGTTTGACAGTACCATTGGCCAAGGGCTTTCAACCAGCACCTACAGTAAAGAGGTGTGGTTTTCCATAGCAATAGCTGTTATGGGGCTCATCCTTTTCGCACTTCTGATTGGAAACATGCAGGTGAACAAACAGCAAGCACTACTGATATTCAATTTATTGAGGATGCTTATTGATATGCAAATTTGTGAGACATAAAACTAGTTTTCCTTGGAAAAGATACATGGCTTAAGTTTGATCTACTCCTGTTTTTACTCCTTTGTTTGACTTGATATGTTAAGACATTTGTATTATGTCATGAAAATTCGACAAAGTTTTATGTTAGCTGTCAAAGGCCTAGCACAACCCTCCTCTTTTATCCAGGCTTGGGATTGGGACCGGCTATGTAACATAGGCAGAGTTGGGTTTAGTAACTATTAGATGGCCTCTACAAACTTCGGTATTAGTTTCAAGTTTTTTATATGATTTAAGATTCTATATATACTTGGTGTCTAATTCAAATTGGAGGAGTTTCAATTCCATGCACTTTCTTTGTTCCCTAGAAAATAGTTCACTATGGTTTTCATCATAGCCACCCTTGGACTCAGGTACTTCATCTTAGTTCATTCATATCACTCACAATAACCACAAACCTCATTCTATCATTCTATGTTTCTCTTCCATGTGAAATGACTGGAGCTGCAGTTTGTGTTTATTTGCTTAACTTAAACTGTTAGCAGATGATCTTTTGAAATGTTCAATAGATGAATCAAAACATCTTTATGCTTTAGGACACAAACATTTCATGTTCATGTCATAAAATCAAACGTACTTAAAAAAATTTGCATGGCAAGTTCTAATCTTTGTGTCATCATGGAAATGAACAGACATACCTTGACTCAATGTCGGTTCATCTTGACGAAATGAGGATCCAAAGACGTGATTCCGAGCTATGGATGCATCATCGCTCGCTTCCTCCAGAACTAAGGGAAAGAGTCAGACGCTACGATCAATACAAGTGGCTGAATACCCGAGGCGTGGACGAAGAGAGCTTGATGAAGAGCCTTCCAAAAGATTTAAGGAGAGACATCAAACGGCATCTTTGTTTGAATCTGGTTAAAAGGGTGAGTCTTAAGAATACTAACTTGTGCTTTCTGAGATATGTTATGTTATAAATAATTCAGAATCTAAGAATTTATCTTCATTTTCTCATTGGTCTTCCTATGCATGGGAAATATGTATATTCAGGTTCCTCTCTTTGCTAACATGGAGGAACGCCTGCTCGATGCTATATGCGAGCGACTGAAACCTACTCTGTACACAGAGGGCACTGACATAGTTAGGGAAGGAGACCCTGTCAACGAGATGCTCTTCATCATCCGTGGACGCTTAGAGAGTGTCACCACAGATGGTGGAAGGAGTGGATTCTTTAACAGAGGGCTTCTCAAAGAAGGAGACTTCTGTGGTGAGGAGCTACTAACATGGGCACTAGATCCAAAAGCTGCAGCAAACTTGCCATCATCTACTAGGACAGTGAAGGCCATAAATGAGGTCGAGGCATTCGCATTGGAAGCCGAGGAGCTTAAGTTTGTCGCTTCGCAGTTTAGATACATTCATAGTAGGCAGGTTCAGCATACCTTCAGATTCTACTCACAGCAATGGAGGACATGGGCCGCAATCTACATTCAAGCCGCGTGGAGGAGGTATATGAGGAGGAAATACACCATGCAAAGAAGGCAGGAGGAAGAGTATTATTATGATTCTGATGACAGTGGTGGTGATTCTGCAAAGGCCTTGGTTAAACGTTCCTCAAGTTCATCTAGCTTTGCCACAACCATGTATGCTTCACGCTTTGCCGGGAATGTACTTCACGGTCATAGGCTTCGTGAAGCAGGTAGTTCCACTAGTCTAGGAAGAATTCAAAAACCATCTGAACCTGACTTCAGTCATTATGGTCCAAAGTGACCTCTATCTTTTTCTTTTCTGTTTGTAGAAAATGGGGACCAATTGCAGTCTCTCAGTGCAAGACTTCTTGCATTTGTAAAGTGCTGTAAACATGTTAGTTTAACAAAGTCTGGCATGTGAAATTTTGGCAAAAAATCTGCACCAATATATGATTAGGCTTCCTAGTATATCAGAGGAGAAACTTTACAACCAATATGGCAATATCAAGCTCTTGTCATAATTATAAACAAAAGATAAAAAGTTTAAATGGTAATAGTCACAAGAAATGAAGACTATAGTATTGCTTGTGCATATTGAATAAATACAAGTACATTTCAAACCATCATCTATTTGTTATGCATGTTAGCAAATCAAACTATGGGATTACATAGACAATAAATGCAACATGATTCCATGAAGTTAAATCCTCTCATGTTCGAAGCAAACATGATCTGGTTAGAGAAAACTTTTTTATTCTAAGTATGAGAGGATCCAAATCAATTCCGCAAGATAGAGAGATTAATGGTCTTTTCAGGGATATGATGGGTTTCTTTAACCTTTTATCAAACTAATTGCTGGTATACTTTGGTGGATTCCCACAATTTGATTTGTTACAATTGGGTTTGGAAATTCCATCTGATATTTGTTTGCAACAATTCAACTATAAATGCCACAAATGGGTCACATTGGTTTCAAACTGAACAGAAAATTGGGAATATTACATAGAACTTACATTTAAATTTAAAAAAAAAAAACAGAGAGAATCTCTTATAGTAGTTTTACAGTGTAGTGATCAGCTCCTCCATGCAGAAGATGCTTCCAAATCAAAATCTTCTTCCCACCATGTGCTTGCCTGCAATATCAAATGAGGCAGGTAAAAGATTTCAGGCATGTTCAAAAGTTTCTTTATAATTGAAAAAACTAAAAGTTGATTTTTCTTATAAGCTACTATCTTCAGCTCCAACAAAATAAAAAAAGCTTAAAACTCGCAAAATCCTGATTATTTCTAAATTTTATCCAAATATGTGAAACCTGGCTTTCTTATACAGTATTTTGGCAAAATAAGCTGAGAAAAAGCACCCTTATATGTGAATAAGAGACGCGCCAACAAACAAGCAACAAGCATAAAGAAAAACATAGACTGATAAACTAACAAAATAGAACACCTTGTAGCCTCTTCGAAGAAATTCTAGAGAGCTTCCCTCCTCTTCTTGAAGTCCCAAGACTCTCAACAACTCTTCTTTGGCCTACATCAGTTTAAAAGTTAATACCAAAGTGTTTACAGTTTAAAAAGTGAAAAGAGTTAAAGATGGTGTATTTACTTCACCAAGGGTGAAGCGGGTTGCGCTTTCTGCTATGCAAGCGTAAGAACCATCTGCTTGCTTAAGCATCACCTGCCAAGGACCTGAACAACAAACCATGAAGTAACAATTTAGTGCACTGGTTATATACTAAGATCAAAATACCATATAGCCATACCTGGATACTGGCGGAACACTGCTCCACTGTAATTGACAATATAAGGTGCTATTGCAACTGTCTTAAAAACATAAAAAGAAAACAATCAATACCAATTATTTGAGAAAATGATCAGGTAAAAACAATTCAATAAAGAAGAGGCACCTTTGAATACTCTCTGATTCTAATGTAGAATACCGGAGTAAATTGTGAAAGGAAGCGGTAATGCAAATCTTTGGGAGGGAAGCCCAAAAGGCCTAAATCGGCACTGTAAATTCAATACTAACTCTGTCAAAAATAATTATATTAAAACTAAGGTTATAGGCACAGCAACTGAGCAACATGCATGTATATATAAAGAGAATATACCGTAGTGTGTCTAGTTCAAGATTAAATAGAAGTGTTGGTGTAGACACGGCAAATTTTTCCTGCAAAATTCAAGAGGTAACAATATATAAAATACATTAAAGTAACTACCACCAACATGAAACGAGTCAGAAATATAACCTGTTCAATAGCTAATAATTAAGAATTTAAGAATTGCTTATACAGCCAACAAAGGCCATCAAAATCTAGATTTGGAAGAAAATAGTATACAAAAAAGAGTGTTACATGCTGTCCCAAAATCAAACGAAAGGATTCAAGCTTTATATTCCATTGCATATTATCACCAAAGAAAAAACTAAATATTTTCTGAATGAATAAGCCAACAACAACCCAATGCAAATAAAGAATAGCGAAATTTCATAAGCACATCAAATATTAAAGTGAAAAGAGGTTCAAGAAACATTCCAAATGGCAGAGACACCATACCACATACTTCTCAATATTTGCTAGTTCACGCGTACTGCAGTTAAGGAATATGTAGAGTGATGGAGGCTCATTAGACTTCCATCGATCTGCAGTTCAAGTATCAAGTCATCGTGCATTATTATTAATTTTGAATTTTTGATATATTCTCATCCCTAAGTTTCGAACATGATAATTTGGAAAAAGTTATTGACTTAGTACAATATCCTAGTGCAATTTTCCCCAAAGAACAAACCTTCATTTTCATCTTCAAAATCAAAATCAAGGGTGTTCCTAACAGACCGGAAAAATGAAGTCATAGGTCCAGCAGGGACATCATCTAAGGAACCAATGGTAATGCCATCAATCTGAATTCATAACAAAAATGACACTTCAAAATAAGAAAGATGCAGGAAAATAAGATAAATCCATTAGAAAGATGGGGAAAAAACCATAATAAGTGTATTTTCATTACCGAATCCAAAGCTGATTTGAACAACTCGGAGGCTCTGCGCTTTTCTGGCTTATCAGGGAAGACCTACAATCGGGAACATATATCATAAGATCTTCTCCAGAAAAACAGAAGGTAAAAATTTATTCACGAGAATAAATATTTCTTCTAAGTAAGGATGGGACGAAAATAATGCGTCTTCTTACTAAGCAAGCTCGGGTCTCCTGTTTCTCCTGGAGCTTTTTCACAACAGCCAATGCGAGTTGAATGTTGGCATCAATGAACTCATCTGAAGATCCCTTGAAATATTTAGGAATTTGAGACAATTATGTGCAATGTTTTGAGACGCATGCCTCACAAAGGTCAAGTAACCGTGAATTAGAACAATGTCTCTCGAAGCATGAAATTGATGTTAGCCTAACATAAAGCATAGACATGAAAATCAACTAAACGGACTTATATGTCGACACACATGAACTGTGTTCACAACCAATAATAAGTAAATGTCATTTTGGATCAGAATTCAAGTTAGCCGTGCGCCATATCTTAAAATGTTATGTTACTGACTGTGACAATATCCGCAAGTGCATCTAAGAATCTGAAGCTAAGTACTAATGAAGACGAAGTAAAAGTTGACAAGTTAAGGCACTCTCAACTATCACTAATAGCACTACAATGGAAAAGTTGCAGCCACATATAATGAAGGGCCAAAACTGACAAACATTAGTCACTTGATAACATTTGTTTCATGATAGCAAAGAATAGTACCTTATAAGAACTTATGTTGCTGGGCAAGGGCCTGCATACACACAACCCAAGAGAACAAAAGTCAGGAAGAGAATTACAGCAATAAAAGCCACACCTAAAAGCTCAATTGTTAATTGGAATCCTGAAGAGTTATAGGTTAACAACATAGGAAAAGAAGATAATAATAGTATCTAGTGTCCTAACAAGAAACTAAACCATTTCCAAAATAGCAATATGATGCTAACTGTCACACAGGAACATAGAAACCATGCAATGCATTGCATACACAATTGAAAAATCAATAATAAGCTTTACTTGAACAATAAATAAAAACGACTATCTTAAAGACAAAGTATCACTATGCATGGACTAAGACTATTATAAGTTACAAATTACAACAAAGTTTCTAGCTTTTATTCAAAGTTAAAGGCTTTTAGAAATTGTGAAAAAGGAAATGCAAAAAGAGATGTACGGGAAATCGATCTCGAGGCGAATTTTGGCGTCTTGGAGAGCAAAAGCGAGGGAATTGGCTGCATCAGTGACGAGAACTTCGTATGATTTGGGCTTGTAAACGGAAACACCTGCCTTTGGATCATAACCTAATTCTGATGAAGCTGAAGATGAAGATGAAGCTTCTTCTTTAGCAAGGCTTTGGATTCTGGTGGTGGTGGAAGTAGTGAGCTTGAATGGGAGTAAGGGGTTTCTGAGAGAATGTGAGGTTGAAGAAGAAGAAGAAGCAGGAGAAGAAGAGAAGAGAGGAGTGAAGAGTTTGTGAGGTGGAGAAGAGATGGAAGAAGCGCAGAGAAGAAGCATGGTCACACAACACCCCAATTACGTATGGATTATTATGGAGACCAATATTAAATATTAAATATTCAAAAATACAACCCAAAAAAAATATCCATTATGCTAAATAGGGTTTTTTTTTCTTTCTTTTTTCTACTATTTTTTCAATTTGGTCAAACAAAGATTAATTTGTCAGCTCTATTGAAGAATTTATTATTGGTTAATAAATTATTACATACAACAAAATAAAGTCTTGTTTTATTAAGTGGGGTCGACTACATGAATCAAACGATGCTATTGTGCTCTGTCATGTATCATGTCTACAGAGAGACTGTTTACATGTAGATCTCGTTTGACCACCTCATAGACGGTCTTCTTAAGTCTTCCTCTACCTTTCGCCACTTGTCCATCTTCCATCTCATCCACTCTTCTGACTGGATGTTCTATCGGTCTTCTTCTCACATGTTCAAACCACCTGAGACGCGATTCAACCATCTTTTCCATAATGGGTGCTACTCCAACTCTTTTCCTTATATCTTCGTTCCTTATTTTATCCAATCGCGTATGACCACTTATCCATCTCAACATTTTCATCTTTGCCACACTCAACTTATGTTCGTGCTCTCCTTTAGCCGCCTAACACTCCGTACCGTAAAGTATAGTCGGTCTTATACCGGTGCGACCTTTAAGTTTTAAAGGCACTTTTTGTCGCATATAAAACCAGATATACTCCGCCATTTTGACCAACCTACTTGGATCCTATCATTTACATCCTGTATGATGCACCCAAGACACTTAAAATTTTTAATTTTTCGTAGGAAGTTTTCTCCAATCTTCACCTCTATATTAGGGTTTTCCCTTCTCAAATTGAACTTACATTCCATATATTCCATCTTACTACGGCTTATGCGCAGACCATACACTTCTAAAGCTTCTCTCTATAACTCCAACTTTTTATTTAGGTCATCCTTTGACTCTTCCATAAGGACGATATCATCGACAAAAAACAGGCACCATGGCACAGGCTCTTGGATGTACTCTGTGAGTATTTCTAAGACTAATGTGAAAAAGATATGGACTTAAAGATGATTCCTGGTGCAATCTTATACCAATGAAAAATTTTTCTGTCACACCACTTTGAGTCTTCACACTAGTTGTGACTCCATCATAGATGTCTTTAATTGCACGAATATATGCAATCTTTACTTATAAATTATTATATACGATTTAAAATTTTAATATTTATTTAAATAAATTAATTATTCTATTAATTCAAATTGATTTCTAATGCTAAATAGTTATCCATTATAATAATTGTTTATTTTGTTTATTTATTCATATTTTATATTTCTTATTGATTAATAGTATATAATTACTTTATATTATACATAATTATAGATGTTGTAAGAATATGCAATTATAAGTATACTTATAGGTATAAATTATTAGGTTAAAAAATAATTGCTATAAGACTTTTTTTTGGTATAAAAA
Source organism: Arachis stenosperma (assembly GCF_014773155.1). NCBI lineage: Eukaryota > Viridiplantae > Streptophyta > Magnoliopsida > Fabales > Fabaceae > Arachis > Arachis stenosperma. Next base: position 553,706 of record NC_080385.1, read on the forward strand.
CGGGGTCGAGCCCAAAATCTGCTTTTAAAATTGTTGGGCCATATATGTTGCCCCATTTTTATTTTTGGACTGGTAAGTCGCATTTTTTGGGGGTGTAAAAAAGGAGCCTGAGCCCAAAATCTGTTGAGTGGGAGAAGCTACTCTTTTATATCAGAGCCTGGTTTCGATCCAGGGACCTGTGGGTTATGGGCCCACCACGCTTCCGCTGCGCCACTCTGATTGTTGGTAAGTTGCTTATTTTAAAATTTTTATGATCTTTAGTGTCTTAATCCTCTTCCAGCCTTTATTAGTCTTGTTTCTATTTTTGTTGGGCCTTGTGCCCTCACATAATAATAAAAAAAAGCGTTAATATCAATGTTGGGAATAATTTATTACGTATGTCCAAAAAGATAAAAAGAATAATTTATTAGGGGAATCAAGTTGAACTATTGAGGTGCCTTGAGTCCTTGACTTGGCAAACATGCAAAGGGTTAAGGGTCCCAAACATGAATCAATTTTTCCCCACCATTTATTAGCAGGAAAATTTGGTTTAGAAATTTATATAAAACATGAGCCAAATGTGATTGTAAATTAAAAACTCTCTCTTGCCCCTTCTTCTCATATAAGATATTGGCTTATTGATTGAGTATTTATTACTAGGTTAAATTATAAAGTTGGTTCCTACATTTTCAGTAAAATTGTAAATTGTTTCATATACTTTAAATATTTGTAATTAAATCTCTAAAGATAATTAAAATTTGCAATTTAGTCTCCGTCGTTCAAAAAGTATTTGATTTAACAGAATATTTTCAGTATATTCTCTATTTTAATAGAATATTTTCAGCATATTCTGAGAATATTCTGTTAAATCAACACTTTTTGACCGGCGAGGACTAAATTGCAAATTTTAATTCTTTTTAGGGATCCAATTATAAACTTTTAAAGTGTAAAGACCAATTTGCAATTACACTAAAAATGTAGGAACTAACTGTGTAATTTAACCTTATTACTAAAAGAAGAATTTGATTTTTACATATTGAGGTTGTGTTTAGATAAAAGTATTTTAAAATTTTATAGAATTTTAAACACATAGACATTTATGTTTTAATTGAATTTTAATCAATTGCAACTTTTTTTTATTTGGATGAAATAAATATATTACTTGCATTTATAAAATTTTTTGTATGGGCAATGTAATTGAATTACATCTATTGGTTTATTTTTCTCTCATATGACTTCTTTTTTTATTAATTTTAATTAAGATAAAAGAATGAGAAATTAAAATCCATTTATTATAAGTGAAAATTGAAATCCTTTATTCTGGCTAATTAAAATTATTCATTAAAATTTCTTAAATGTTATAAATTCTTTCTATTGAATGCCCAAACACAATTTTGTTATAAATTATTTTAAATATTTTCCAACATTATTTTCTTTTCTTTAATAATTTAATTACCCCATCCAAATACACTTTGAAAGTATATTTGATTAGAAGATAAGATTTATATATGTTACACTAGCTTTTATTTTCATCTTTTAAGTTAATAATATATTAATATAGTTAATTTTCACCCATATATATTATTTGATTATTTTAATAACTATGCAAGAAAAAATACTACAATTAGTTAATGAAAATAAATCTTTTTAAATTTGATAAAGCATCAAAGTCATACTCTAAAATAATTGATTAAATAAAAAGTATAGTTAGTAATATTCATAAAACATTAAACTATTTTTTGCAAAGCAGGTAGCCAGATATGCAACTACATTAGTTAGTACTTTAAATTAAACACATCATTGTTGCTTGGAAAAATAATGATGGTATTGGTGGGTAGTGGGTTACAACAATTGAACAAGCCACAAAAGCAGTTGGATCATGAACACAAGAAAATAAAATGATGGTGATATTACATTGCACACTTAAGGGAAATAATATTTCAGATGTATATTAAAAGTGAGCTATCAATCAATTATTTATATAGATTATATATTAGAATATAAACATATAATCATTGTTCTTTTATATAATAGTTTTATATATTTTCTTTCTTTTTAAAAAATTATATAAGAATAAGATATTAGATAAAAAGTAAAAGTAAAACTAAAAACAAAATATTATGTCTTTTTTTTTTTTAAAACATCTTGTATATTTTATATCTAATTATCTATATTATTATTATCAAATAATAAAACCTACTAAATGAAAAATGTGTGTTAATTCTTCTATATTAAACAAAATAAGTTAATTTGAAAAGTTTAATTTTAACTTAATAATAATATAAAAAAATTTACATAGTCATTTGACTACAATTCCAATTTTTTAAATGATTATTAACATTTTAAATGACAAAATAATTATCTGACTAATCTTTTAATATATAATTAGACACATGTGTATAATTATTTAGGTGAGTGTTATGGTATCTAAGACATAGTGTTTAACTTATTAAAAAAGACAAAAAAAATATTTAATAAATTTTAAATATTTTATTTTTATTTTTTATTTATAAAAATAAATTAGACAATTTAAACACAACAATAAAAAATACCATAAAATTTACCATTTATTAATACCGAATTAAATGAATTTAAAATTCAACTTATTAAAAAAAATAAGTTAGTTGAAATAATAATTAATTTAAATTAATCAAATAGTTAATTTATTTATTCACTTAAATAAATATTCAAATTTTATCTTATATATATAATAATTCATTAATTAACAAAATTCTTAAATAAAATTTTAATTCCTGACATAGCCTCTGTCCTTTTTTTTGGTTAATGGAAAAGAATTAAACACTTTTTTTTGTTTGAGTTAATATCCAAAATCGTCCCTAAAAGATACATCGATCTCCATTTTGGTCCTCGAAAGATAAAGTTAATCGAAATCGTCCCCGAAAGATACACGACTTGGTCACGTTAGTCCTTCCGTCAGTTTGTTGATGACGTGTCAGTTAAGTGCCATGTGGCATATGATGACGTGGTGGGTTAATGCCACGTGTCACGACACGATTGGTTGACGTGTCACTGCGTGTCAGATCAGTGACACGTGGCATGCCACGTGTCACTTGACATGTAAAAAAGTTATTTATAATCAAAATAGTCCTTGAAAGTTTAGACGTAAGTCATTTTCATCCCTAAAATTTTAAAAATTAATCAAATTAGTCCTTATATAATTTTTTTTATTTTTTGATAATATTAAATTTGAAATATTTTTTGATACTACTAATTTTAATAGAAATGTAATTGACAAACAAAAAATTAATAATTATATATTTTATTCTTAAAAAATTTTTCAATAAAATTATCTCTCTCCTTTAATTCTTCTCAAAATCTCTCTTATTCTTTTCTATTCTAAAAACTTTTTCTTACATTATTATATTTTGCTGGAATATATATATATATATACTTAAAATTGAAATGTATGTATTTGTTAACCTAAACAAAGTTATATGCTCAAAATCAAAATTTATGTATGTTAACCTAAACAAAGTTATACCACTATTTTTTGTCTACTACATCTCTTTTTTTCCATTATGGTATTATTTACATATAGGATGTAATGGTAGTGATATTAAAAGAAAAATTATATCATCTATCTCAACATATGAAGCACACAAAAATTTATTATGATCTTTGTATGTAGTACGCTTAAGAAGCAATTCGTTTAACATAAATTTTGATTAACTTTGTTTAGGTTAACATACATAAATTTTGATTTTGAGCATATAACTTTGTTTAGGTTAACAAATACATACATTTCAATTTTAAGTATATATATATATATATATATATATATATATATATGTATATTCCAGCAAAATATAATAATGTAAGAAAAAAGTTTTAGAATAGAAAAGAATAAGAGAGATTTTGAGAAGAATTAAAGGAGAGAGATAATTTTATTGAAAAATTTTTTAAGAATAAAATATATAATTACTAATTTTTTGTTTGTCGATTACATTTCTATTAAAATTAGTAGTATCAAAAAATATTTCAAATTTAATATTATCAAAAAAATAAAAAAAATTATATAAGGACTAATTTGATTAATTTTTAAAACTTTAGGGATAAAAATGACTTACGTCTAAACTTTCAAGGACTATTTTAATTATAAATAACTTTTTTACATGTCAAGTGACACGCCACGTGTCACTGATCTGACACGTGGCATGCCACGTGCCACTGATCTGACACGCAAGGACACGTCAACCAATCATGTCGTGACACGTGGCATTAACCCACCACGTCATCATATGCCACGTGGCACTTAACTGACACGTCATCAACAAACTGACGGAAGGACTAACGTGACCAAGTCGTGTATCTTTCGGGGACGATTTCGATTAACTTTATCTTTCGAGGACCAAAATGGAGATCGGGGTATCTTTCAGGGACGATTTTGGATATTAACTCTTTTTGTTTTGTAATCTCCGCCGCAAAACGGCGACACATTAGGCACCGCTTTTGTTTGGTTCAATTCGTGTGCGTGTTAGTTTCAATTCCCAACGACTCTGAAAACACATTAACATAACAAACAACATAACATCTCTCTCACAAAATCTTACTTGGATTTTGACGATCTCACTCTTTTCTTCTATTTTTTCAGTTCGTTTTTTTCTTTCTTTCTTTCTCATATGACATAATTCACACACAAATACATACATCAATCTCTTTTGCTTTTATAGTTTTCTGGTGCAAAAATGCCAAATGTATCTTCCACCTTCTTCCTTGCCCCTTATTCTTCACTTGGGTATCCCAAAGTTGTTTGCTTTAGTGCACTCCAAGGCAAAGCTTCTTCCATTGATTCTTCTCCTTCCCAATCTCCCATACCCAGGTCTCTTTCTCTTTCCAAGCTCCATTTTTTAGTCCTTTTTTGTGCTTAACTTAATTCTGCACATGCCGTGTTTGTTAATTTGCTCCACTGAACACTAGCTTTGACTTTCATACTCATTTTTTGGAATTTGATGGATTTTGGGATATAATAATTTCTTTTTGTTTTCAAAACTTATCTGATGCTTGTAATTATTTCCGCTCATTCTCAAAAGGTTACAATTTCTTGCATCATGGTTGAATTTGGATTTTCCAAGACATATGTAATTTCCTTGTTTTGGGGGGTCTTTTGTTTTCTCTTTCTTATTTATACAAGTAAACTCTTTGTTTGCAGGCTTTTTAGCAGGGGATGCAAGTTAGTTGGATGTGGTTCAGCTGTTCCTTCTCTTCAGATTTCCAATGATGACCTCGCAAAAATAGTTGATACTAATGATGAGTGGATATCAGTTCGTACTGGGATTCGTAACCGCCGAGTTCTTTCAGGTTAGTGAATTGCTATTTGCTACTGCTAGAGCTAACTATGGTTAGGTTACATAGCATGTTCTTAGGGTGGCTCTAGAATTTAGTTGATGTAGAAGTCAATGGAGCATCGATAACTTATAAAGCAGGCCATTGTTTCCGTGGATTCATCACATAAATATATTGATAACAACTTGTTCAAAATCTCATTCGAAGTCGTATTGTGTGGTGATGGACCTGGCTTGATGTTGTGCTTGCAGGCAGGGATAGCTTGACAACTTTAGCAGTAGACGCGGCACAGAAAGCTCTTGACATGGCAAAGGTTGATCCGGATGATGTTGATCTAATATTGTTGTGCTCGTCTACTCCAGAGGATCTTTTCGGCTCTGCCCCTCAGGTGTGGGTTAAGGCTGTACTATAAGAGAAGCTGCACAACTGTATCAAATGATTGAATCACTTTCATGATCTCTTATATTGTCCTTTATGAATTTCAGATTCAAAAGCACCTTGGCTGCAAAAGAAATCCATTGTCTTATGACATTACAGCTGCTTGTAGTGGATTTGTGTTGGGTTTAATCTCAGCAGCTTGTCACATTAGGGGTATGGATTCATTATTTTGTTGAAATGAGGTTGTAATATCTCCTTAATCTGGTGAAAAACATCTCTATTTATCAATATGAATGTAGGTGGTGGGTTTCAAAATGTCCTGGTGGTTGGTGCTGATGGTCTTTCAAGATTTGTCGACTGGACTGACAGGGGGTCCTGTATCCTTTTTGGAGATGCAGCCGCTGCTGTACTAGTACAGGTAAATGTAAACCTTACTAATGGTGTCTGTCATTTATAGCAGTATTCAATATTTCCATTTAATAAGTTGAACAGTCGAATTCATTTGTGACTGGGCAAAGTATTTGATGGAGCTCTTATAGAAAGTTCCATCAAATGGAGTTGACTAGAATATTTATAAATTGGGAACAAAACTCTTAAAAAATTTATTAACGACCCCTTCTTCTTCATGGTTGCAATCCTCACCAGTTCACCATACTCTATTTTATCCACACTCTGCACAGTTTAAAAATTTGACTCAGGTTTACTCATCTATGAATATTAATTTAGTATTTACAAAGTAATATTTTGTATTTAGTTGTATCGATCAGATCCACAATAATTATGTCACATTAGTAGTAACTTTGAACCAAAAAGCAACCTTTTTTATAGCAACCTTTGTTGATCTTGTTTTATAACGATGACCAAAATCATCTTCGAACCTTGAATCTGTCCCGGAGACCTATTATGGTTGCCACAGTGTTCCCACTGACAAGAAAATCTTCCAACTGAAATAGAAGACCACCAATGGTGCCACAGTGTTCCCACTGGCAAGAAAATCTTCCAACTGAAATAGACGACCACCAATGGAGTTCTCAGGAAGAAGTTTCAACTGAGTTGCAACCGAATGACCCGTAACAATTTCTCGTTATCTTTCTCTTTATATTTCCATTATTGAATAATGAGAACACACTAATCTTAGTGGCTTAGTGACAGTGCAAAGGGTAGTATTCTTTTGAGTTAAAAGATTTTTTTCTTTTTTCCGTTTAACCTCAACCATAGAAAAGAGACTGATAAGAAATTGTTAATTATTTTGATCCCAATTTATAAATATAGAAAAGTGAGATAGGACGAATTTTAAATATTTTAGACAACTCCATTTGATGGAATTTTTTGTGAGAGCTCCATGAAATACTTTGTCTTCGTACTGTTAATTTTAGCTTATTATAATGTTTGCATTGTTATCTTCTCAGTTTGAGTCGAAAGGAAACAAAAATTGATGACATTGCTCCCGTTTTACGATTATGCTGCAGGCCTGTAGTGGTGATGAAGATGGTTTATTTGGTTTTGATTTGCATAGTGATGGTGATGGTCAAAGGTATGTGCTCCTTGCTCCTCAATTTTTGATGCCATTCTCTTATGTTTTGTGACTAAGCATCTTATTTCACTTCCTGTAGGCATTTGAATGCTACAATTAAAGAAGATGAGACCAATGATGCAGCAGAATCAAATGGTTCGGTGTTCAACTTTCCTCCCAGGCGACATTCATATTCATGCATTCACATGAATGGCAAAGAAGTCTTTCGCTTTGCAGTGCGAACTGTTCCACAGTCAATTGAAGCTGCCCTACAAAAGGCTGGTCTACCTGCATCGAGCATCGATTGGTTACTTCTTCATCAGGTATCGGGAACATATCATCTGATATCTAAGAAAGTGGTACCACTGTTGAATGTTAATATAATCTTTATATGAATGTTGTCCAAACTCCATAATTCTTCTTCTGTGCCATCATATATGAAGTTCCATATAGCTATTAATTTCTTATTTATCTACTTTCTTGCTAAACAAGTAGGTATCGAGTTCATTCATTCTTTTGGTTTTTGTTAAATGCTATTATTATTGTTGAAAATGAATTTAAAGGAGAAAAAACCGTAGCTTGATAGAATTTTTGCAACCACCAAATCACTAACTCCACAACACTGCTTTTTATAATATCATTTTGCTGAAAGAGAAGCAATAAGTACAAAAAAAGGATGAGCATTCTCAACAAGTAGTCAAAATGACAAAGTTAAATCTTAAGATAAACCATTGAAGGTTAAATATCAATGCCTTTGCATGACAAAGCTGAGTGGTAAAATTTAACTCACGATTAGTAGAGTATAAATTGGGTAACTTACTCCTTATTTCTGAACAAGTGTAGGCAAACCAGAGGATCATTGATGCAGTCGCTGATCGGTTAGAAATCCCCGTGGAACGTGTAATATCAAATTTGGCTAATTATGGTAACACAAGTGCGGCTTCTATTCCGTTGGCTTTAGATGAAGCAGTTCGGAGTGGGAAGATCAAGGCAGGCCATACTGTTGCGACTGCCGGCTTTGGTGCTGGTCTTACTTGGGGATCAGCAATATTGAGATGGGGCTGAGCGAAAATTGAACCTGTCCAAACACTGTTACACACTTGTAGAAATGAGCGAGAGTTTTGCTGTTGGATAAAAGGATCATGCAGCATTCTCAATTCAATTAGTTCTTCATTTTTGTCTTCAATTTAGTCTCATTTTTTTCCCTTTCTCTGAGTTATGTATCTATGATTCAGATTGATCTTATAATGGCATTTTAGCCAAGAAGCTCTCTTGTTGCAAAATGAATTCAGACTTCAAAAATAAGAATTTGAATGTTAAATAGTTTTTCCAAATGAAGTTTCAAGAAGTGGGCCTTTTATTTGTGTGCATTGCTTGCTACATACTCAACATTCTTCAGATAATGAGTTCAAATAAAAGACAGATTTGGCAGAAATTCATTACAGCATCCTAGCTTTTTACACCTGATATCAACCTTCCCAGACCCTCTTTTAGAGTGGGTGAAAGTGCAGGACAATAAGTCAAAACATCATATGACTGAATCACACCCTTCTTGGCAAGTAACTGAAGAGCTGATGATACACCCTTAGCAATGAGAACCTTAATCTCCACCCGAACATCATAGTTGTCCACAAGATATAACAAGAACTCAAGAAGATTGTGTGTGATGTCAATGTACTTCTGAATAGAATGCACCATCAACAAAATTGCAGGCTCTATGTTCATCACACTGTCAATACTTTCATCAAAAAAGAGCCAATCATAAAACAGAGCAAATTTAACACTTCTCTCAACATAACTGCTCCTACATGACTTCAATAGCCAGCCTATAACAGCCCATCGAGGAACAATGTCTGATTGAATGATCTCATTAGGTGGATGGTGTGCACAACATATGAATCTAACTATATCAACTATGATAGTTTCTCTATCTGGTTCATGAAGAAACTTCTGAAAAAACCATATTTGGTGCCTCTTTTGATGTCCCAATTTAACATATGTCATCAAAAACCGCAATCTGGTCTCCATCTCAGGATTGATTCTAAGCAAAACATACTTGCTACAAGTTCTTGTGCGGTATAGCTGCGAAACATTTACAAATCTTGAAGTATTGAACTTTGATGGACAGAGCATCAAATCCTTCCAAATATCTCTAAACTCAAGAACATGAATCAAATCCTGCAACAACCGAATGAAATCCCTGCCGATTCTTAAACACAAGTGAAACTCTTCCCTCACAATCTTCACACACAAATAAACCTCCAACCTCCTCAAAGTCTCAAAATTTTGATCACTCGGCCTGTTGGTTCTACAATGATCAGCCAAAACTCTAAGAAACACATATAAAGCACATGACAAAACATTGGGTTCTTCTTCCAACAAGCACTGCCACTTGTTCAAGAAAAGTGTGGCCATCTTCAAACACAACCACAAATTCCCATCACTGAAATCACCTCCATTGATTTGCCTCAAAAGGGACACCAAAAGCGCATCGAAACCAATCCCCAACACATAAATCATTTCCTCAGCAACCCAAAGTAGCTGGCTTTTCACAGAACCAAGGAGCTTTGGGTACAACTGGTGAACTACTTTGATGAGCAAATTGATAAACATTGCATACCCATCTGTTATTATGCCATGTAAGTGCTTGATGTGGGTTTTTGCAAAGTGTGGTTCGGTTAGGATGCCATGGAGGATTGCACGGTTAAGTTGGGAGTATTGGTCAGGGTTTGGAATGGATATAGAGAAGGAAAAAGGGGGTCTTAGATTTGGTTGAAGGGACTCAAAAGCTTGTCTCAGAGATAATTCAAGTTGGTTTTCAGCTTCAAAAGGAGCCTCCACAATGAGCTTCGATGCCATGGAATAGAAGAAGCTTACTTTGATTCTGAAAAACAGTTAGGAGTTAGAACTGTGATCAGAACAGTAATTGATAGGGTTTTTTTTTAATTACTGTTTGGTTCATTCAAAGGGAAGAACACCATCAACTACTACAACAGCAATCAATCATATTTCAACAAAAATCAAATTTTGAAGTGAAATTTCAGTGTACAAATCCTTTGTGGTGAAGATTATAAATTTATAATGCATAATTATAAATAAATGAAATTAATCAAATGAATTCATCAAATTACTTACCAATTCTCTCTGTTGATTGCTTCATGGAAAGAAATTGAAGGAAGATTGCTTCTGGACCTCCACAAGAGAGAGCAGGGAGACGCGACGGCGCTAAGCTGAAGATATCACTTTTGCGGCGGCGCTGATGATTTGGGCCTTTCCGGCCCAATGGGCTCAAGTTGAAAAAGATACAAAAAAAAGGTGGCCTTTACATAGCATGTAGCATTAGTGAGTAGTTGGTGAGTATAATTTCTATTTGGGAGCGACTAAAGTAAAGAGGCTTAAAATGTCTTTTTTTTATAAGATGTTTTTTAATAATTAAAAGTTTAATACATATAATCGATTAAATTATTTTATTTTTGTCAAAATTAGATTAGACAAATTAATTTGAGCGAAAAAATGATGAATCAAATTTTGAATTGGTCTAAATTAATATTATTTTTTATCAAAAATGACTATAATACCCTTATTATAGAAAATAATTAAAATATTTATATTATATATATATATATATATATATATATATATATATTAATCCTGAAAATTCTAAATCTAAATTCTATGACAGAAAAATAAAAGATTAGAATTATAGAAGCATTTTAGTCATTTTTTATAATAAGATATTATAATCATTTTTTATAAAATATAATATTAATTTAGACTAGTTTAATATTTGATTTACTATTTTTTTGATCAAATCAATTTGTCTAATCTAATTTTAATAAAAATAACAAAATTTAATCGATTATATATATTAAATTTTAATTACTAAAAAGCATCTTTAAAAAAATATTTTAAACATTTTTATCTGACCCTTTCTATTTACCTGAATCTATTATTTATACAATGTTATAGCATCTAAAAAAAATTAACAAAAAATTAAAAAAAATAATCTTTATTGAAATGTATAATATCCACCAAACGTGTCGCTTTTCAATGTTGCTTGTCCAAACAAAATCTCATCAAATCGAAGACACACTCTCCCAACAAGATCATGAATGGACGGCTCAGATTGTTCCTTCTCACTTTCTCTCTCATCATCTTCTCTAGAGAGAGAAACAAATATGAATGAAGGAAATGAATGAATGAATGAAACAATGCACAGCACATTGTTTTCTCTTTCTTCTTTCTCTATCCGAAAAAGAGGATGATTCACCCATTCTCTGCAACTTCCCTCACCCACATTCATATTCCATGCAATTTCACCTCTTTTCTCTAACCCCATCTTCAAAAATCTAATCTTTTTCTCTTCCATTGCTTATTTTCTCTGCTAAAGTCAAAAGTTTTCACCTTAGCTTGAACTTGAAGAGATTTTATTATTACTATAATAATTACATTAAAATGGCTATGGCTATGGCTGCTTGGAGTCTTGGACCTCAATTCAGTGCTGTTGATAGCACCAACAGCTTTAGACCTTTGGAGAGGACAATTTGTATTGCTCCTTCATTGAAGACTTCTTCTGGGTTTGTTGCAACTACTGCTACTAAGCTATCATGCATTATTCACAGTAGAAGGTAAACTGAGCTATTGATTACTTTTTATTTGTTGTTTTTTCAAATCTCTTTGACCATACTTGTTGATAGATAATCATTTCATAACAATTCTATTTTCTGTTGATGGTTAGTTGATTTGAATGTTCTTGGTAGTAGTTATTGTTGTTGTTGTTTTTGCTGCTGTTTTTGTAATGCATGGAATTGTAATTTTACTTAATTCAATTAGTACTTGTAAGAACTTTTTGTTGATAGTGATCCTGTGGTACTGATGTTTGGATCCTCTGCTCACTGCTTATGGTAATATTAAATGATTTGTTCTATTTCTTCATCCCCAATGTTTCTAGCTTGAATGATATCTGGTTGTATCATATGTAGAGTTGAAAACTTATGGACTTATATGTAGTCAGATTCTGATTAAGGAGAAAAAAAAATTGCAGTTATTTCTTTTGAATTTTAGCTCATGTGCACTTTACACCACTTAAATTTCAAAATGTGATTTTCGACACCCTGAGGTTGTCAAATAGTGCATAAAAAGCCTTTTTTATGAATAAACTTCCAAGGTTGTAAACTTCACAAGCCAAAGTTCAAAGGGGTTAATTGTATATTTTAGTCTGATTAATTAAACTAGGAAGTAAAGTGCTGAAAGTGAACCATGAACTATTGAACTTCTATATTATTGCCAAATGTTGGGTTTTTTTTTTTGAAGGCTATTGAACATGTAAAATTTGCAAAGTGAGTGTGGTAAGATGTAACCTTCAGCTAGGACTGCATCTAAAAGATGTGTCCATTTGTTTTATGTTAATTGTATGTACCCTTTTGTCAGATTGTCATCTTCCGGAACTACAATTATACCTCGAGCAGCACCTGTTACTGATGTGGAGGTATTGCTATTTAATGTAATATCAGCATATATGAATGTTGCTTGTTGCATGTGAATGATCATTGCTTCATTTTTTCTAGTCTTCTTGACTGCCATTGGTAAAAGATTTGTTATTTTTATTTTGTTTCTGTGGAGAACAGGATGGAAACCAAGGCATCACTGATACCGTTCCAACTCCAATAGTTATAATTGATCAAGACTCTGATCCAGATTCAACCGTGGTCGAGATAACTTTCGGTGATCGGCTTGGGGCTCTTCTTGATACGGTTGGTTAGCCATGCTTTGACTTAAATTAAGCTCTTATTTGATAATGTGCATCATTAAAATCTACTCTCTGTATGGTTGCAGATGAATGCACTAAAAAACTTGGGTCTCAATGTTGTTAAGGCAAATGTTTTTCTTGATTCCTCCGGCAAGCACAACAAATTTTCGATCACAAAAGCGTAAGCGTGACATCATTACACATTATTTATGTGATGTTAATAATGCATGTTACTATTCAACCATTGTATGTCTCATTAGGACTAATATCTTCGATCAGGTTTTTCAATTAGCTTTTGTATTAATTCATTGGATATGTATGTTACTGGAAATTTGTTTACAGTGATACTGGCAGAAAAGTGGAAGATCCGGAGTTGTTAGAGCAAATTCGTTTGACAATTATAAATAATCTAATTCAATATCACCCGGTATGCTTCCCTGACTATTCTCCTTATCATTGAAGCATGGTTTTGTTAGATGCCGATAGCGATTCCTCTGCTGATTAGAGTTACATGTTTCATACTGGTTTAGGAATCAAGTTCCCAATTGGCAATGGGAGCAGCTTTTGGACTTTTACCTCCTAAAGAGCAGGTGATTAATGTCTACATTTTATTGTCACTATGTATTAAATTTTCACTCATTATGGTAATAGTTGGTCGTTGTAGAAATAATGCTAAATTAGAATGTTGGATCTGGTGTTCATTAGACCTTTAATTTCAATCTCTTTAATCTGTATTTCTTGATCTTAAACTGCAGCATAAAAGCTTGAGGAAGCGAAGACGGTAGAGTAAATGTTTAGGGCCACTTCTTGAATCTTAATAGAACTTACAACTATTCATCAACAATGTAGTTGACTATTCGTCTCTGGACTCTGATGACTAATCTTCTCTGAACTTAATGATCATCTTTCATCTCTTTCAGGTTGATGTGGACATAGCAACCCACATAAATGTTTCGGACGATGGTCCAAATCGAAGGTAAAGCATACATTTGCTTGCTTCTTCCTTACATAACTGAAATTCTGATCCAAATAGCCTCACATAGTTTTTGAGGTCTTAAAAAAAGTGCTCATTCCGCATTTGAATTATTATGTGTTACTTCTTCTGACCAATACATATATGCAATTGCTTAATGCTTTTTTTTTATATGTTTTTCCTTTTTGCAGTTTGTTATATGTTGAGACAGCTGATCGACCGGGATTACTGGTTGATCTTGTAAAGATTATTACTGACATAAACATTGATGTTGAATCTGGAGAATTTGATACTGAGGTATGTATATCATGTTACATTATTATGGCCTCCTAGTAATTCAAAACTATTTTTATCAATTAAATAACTCATTAAAAAAACGGTGAAATGTGCGAATCTTATCGAAAATCTTCTTTGCCGAATCTAGGGTCTCTTGGCTAAGGCAAAGTTTCATGTTAGCTACCAAGGCAAAGCAATTATCAGGCCTCTCCAGCTGGTAACATTATTTCTCTCTTGATTCATAAGAAATCAAGATTTCTTTACATGCAAGTAACTCAATGTGTGTTTATTGAGAAAGTTATAGGATTTGAATTATCTCTAATTTCTATTATATGAGAATGAATTGTATGAGAGAAGTTGGTTTTACATGGTAAAATTACTAAAAGAAAAGTATGGAATGGTTATTTATATTATTAAGTAATTAATATTTAGAGTCAATTTGATAAAATCATAGTAGTTGTGAAATAATCAACTTTTACTTATAATCATAAGCTTCAAAAAGTTAATTAACTTTTTCTACTAATTGGCAGGTTCTTGCTAACAGCTTGAGATATTTCTTAAGGCGTCCATCAACTGAGGAATCCAGTTTTTAATGGTATCTCTTGGTACAAAAATACAGAACAATGTATTTTCCCTTTGGAATACATGGCCACCATGGAATTATATAATGCTTTGCATTCTTTTACTTTGGTCATTTAATGGAGAATGTAGTTAAAAAAAAAAGCCTTAAAACATAAAATTGTTTCACATGGATAGGATTGTAAATTACTACTGCCTATTTTATTATTATTATTATTATTATACAACTAAAAATTGTATGAAAATCTAAAATGCTAGAATTATGTGTAAAATGGTATGAGTTGATACCATGCCACCTAACTCTCACATAACAATTTTGCCACACCTAGCATCCATCTTTATTAAGTCCCTCTCAACTTACACATGAATCTCCAAACATATTCACCTACCTATTTTCCAATCTTCACATGAATATTTATTTACACTTATATATAAGACACACAATAATAGGGGTGTAAGTTACCGAGCCGAATCGAAATTTACCGCAAAATTGAATTGAAATTTACCACAAAATTGAGCTGAAATTTACAACAACTGAATAAAAAATCGAAGAAGTGGTTTAGTAATGCATTGAAATGAAAATTTTAAACTTAACAAATGTGTTTGTTTTATGTTTAGTTGTTAGAATGAGTTGAAATTGTGTTAAATTTGAATGTAATGTAATGTTATTTCAGCTTATTGATTGGTTTGAATATCATTTTACTAAGATTAATTTTTTATTAGTTAGGATTTAAAAACCGAAAAAAAACGACCGAATCAAATCGTTTTTAGTTTGATTCGGTTCGATTCAGTTGCTACACAGACAATAAACCAATTAATTGATATCCTGTGAAAACCGAACATATTGATTCGGTTGGTTTTTAGTCCAAAATCAAAACCAATAACACCCCTGCACAACAACATGAGATGACTAGAATCATCAACAATTACTCTATCTAAAATTGTTAGTATTTGGATTGTTTAGTAGTAATTAAAATGTTCAATTTTGGATCAAATTATGGCTTGGTGTGTGATGATTAGGGATAGAGCTTAATTAATCATTGCAATTTCATTAGTTACTTTACATCTTACATTGACATGAAAAAAAAAAAAAGACTTTACCAAGATCTCCACCTCATTCACAAGATATCCTTATATATCAAGTCCATTTCAACTATCTATAAGACTAATTCTCAAACTCAAAACACTTCATTCAATTAGTAACTCTTCCTCTCTTTCTTTGTTTATTAGAATTTAGGGTTTAGGGTTTAGAGTCAAAAATCTCGGGGATCAACAAAAATAACTGGAGAAGAGGATTTAGAAGTCAACCAATCGGACGGCTCACATTTCTTGTCAAGATTCTTGATGCACCACATGTCCTCAGCCCATGAGAACTTGGTCCAATGTGGGACAGCCTCTCTAACTGGGTCCCTTAGGCCCAACTCAGCCACAATGGCCCCACATCCACCATCATCTCTAGCCATATTGTGCACAAGTCCACATAGACCCTTCATGAGTTGTTTACCATATTTTCCCTCCATGTGTAGACCAAAAAGACAATAAACCCCAAATGGCCTAAAAACATCAGGGAATGAAGGTAACCTTAGCCATGGCATCCATTCATCTAACAACCTTGTACCTACACAACAAGCATGTGCTAATGGTGACACACCCTTCAATTGCAATTTGAACACTTCTTTGGTGTTCCAAACACTTAGTATAGCATAGCTTGGAGGGAGAATACCCAATTTAAGATCAAATTTCGTGATGTTCTTCTTTGGTATTGCTATAAAAGTCCCCAGATTGAGTTTGTTTGACAAAATTATGTCTATATCCTTAGGATAAAATTCCGAATTCGCGAAGATATAGTTGTACATCGACTCGGCTAGGCGCGGTGGAAGCCGAAGCATGGCGATTTTGGAGCTTATTGGCTTGTAGTGAGCATGAACAGGTTGCACTAACATAGTTAGAGTCCTAAATTTTGAGTATCCACATTTTTTTGTGAACAAATTGAGTGAAGGCTCATTTGTGCAATCAGTTGCCATATATGCAAAGTTAGCACCCTTTTGCTTGCACCATTCTTCTAAATGTTCAACCAACTTTGTTCCAATGCCATATCTCCTGCATGTGCAAATAGAACCTTTAAACTTGTTATTTAATTTCCTTCTCAACTTTCACACCATTTTTGTTTTATCTTTTCCTTTTGTCCTTTAGCTTTTTACTTCATTTCTTTATTCTTCTGAAAACAACCTAAACGGCTCCTGACAAATATCTCGAAAGTCAACAAGATCCTTAATAAAAAAAATTCAACCCGGCCCAGATATTTATTTTTATGGGACTGATTAGCCTTTTTGTAAAAAAAACCAATATTATTTTTTTTGACACAGAAAAATCAGGAACCAGAATGGATATTTTTTTTTAGGAATCTCGTAGTCCTTTCGAGATAATTGTCAGGTCAGATGGGGTATTCACTATTTTTCTTCAAGTAGAGATCTATATTAAAAAGTATCAAACATGAATTATAACCAATCAAGATTATGAAACTTTCTATTTATTTCATAAAATTTTGTGAGATTATATATCTATTATGGTTTGAGTATTTACATATAACTTATATTATTATATAATAAATTATGAAATAAAAAAATATATATATACTAAAAATAATGAAACAAGAATTAATTAAAATGAAGAGGGAGATGATGTGGATGATTTGAAGTGGGCAGAAAAAGTGGACTTTTGTGGAGCTTATTATTTGTATAGATGATGAAGAACTTAAGGACCAATATTTAGTGATATAGTTGAAATTAAGAATAAGACATGCTATCCTATCCAATTGTTAGTTTGTTGCTAAAGTAGCCTTATATTAGTGGATACATGTGTCAATGACAGCCTAGCTTACCTCTCCTTTATTCACACTTTCCATGATACGAGGATCAATAACCTCTTTTTTTCAGAATCTAATCTCCCCACCACTTCTTTTTCACTCCATTTTCTTTTTTTTTTAATTATTTTATAAATAACAATATTCACACTAGGCAATGGCAAACAGAACAGAAGCAAAACACACCTTCTGAACTGACTTTTGTGGAGAATACAACAGACTAAAAATGCTACTAACTTTTACTAATGTTTTATATATTTATTGTGTATGTCTTGTAAACTAAATTAATAAATAAATAAATAATATAATAGGAAACAGAGAATTTAGAGAGTGTAACTAACCTGTGTAGAGGAGAGACTCTGAGTCCTAAGATGTAAGCAAGCTTTATATGAAGTGATGAATTCCCCTTTGTAACTGTTTTCACACACCCTCTAATCACTCCAACTACTTCTCCTTCTCCATATTCTGCAACCTGTTTAAACCCCAATCATATAAAACTTTCAAACTTAAAACATAAATTATATAATATGCAATCTAACCTATATACTCTACTTCAATTTGAACATCATCTATGGGTTCACATATACTACTTTTTCCTTTTTCAAAAAAAAAAAAATAAATTTATATTATATTTGATAGAAATATAACCATTAATGTCACATTCTCCTATCAATTTAAGCTTTTGGAATAAGTAGTTTTTTTTTGTGACTTAAAAGAAAATAAACAACAACAAGAAAGAAAAAATAAATAAAAAACTGCTTAAAAAAGACAGTCTCATTGAATACTATTTTCAAACTCCTTCTAAGGTAACGGAAGTTCCACTTAGGGAAAAAGGATCCTCATTGAAGTCTATATGATGTCTGCTACTGTATTTGCATTTTTCAAGATCAACCGAAGATCAACCTAATAAATAGTTTCGTAACATAATATCAAAACTTTTAAAATGAGTAATTTTATGACAATATCAAATAAATAGTAAAAACAAGTTAAAAACTATTGTCGGTTAAAAATCGTTAAATTATAATTTACTAACAATAATAAAATATTATCCCACTAAATAGAATTTACTATACAGATCAAACGATATTATTGAGTTCGAGACGGTTTACTTCTGCCTGACTAAAATATGTAAATTAAGGAAAGAATTACAAGAGAAAGAAGCTACTCCATTGACATTTGATGACATTGGATTGATATATTATAAAAAAGAATTACCAGCATGAGATGTAAGTGAAAGTGACGGATACGGCAAATGGGGTCTCCCATGAGGTCAGTGAGAAGAGAAGGCTTCCCTCTCTGCCCAACTTCACAAAGCTTCTCAAGTTTCTCAACTTCCATTTTGTGTCTCTCTTCATCATACTCTCTCACCTTCACTTCCATCTTTGATGATGATGATCTTTCTCTTTCATCAGCTGCTATCTTCATAGACATGACGATTGATCAATGATGTCTAGTTAATTATTTGCAAAGAAAGAAAGAAGATTAGATACTTGATAGATATATAGTGTATGTGTATGTGTATGTGTATGTATGTTCCTTCTTGCGTGTTTGATGTGCTATAACTAACTCTATCTATATATACTCATCATATATTCATATAGTAAGTAGTTCATAGAACCACAAAGAATATATGTTGCCTTCAAGTGGTTAGAGGGAGTCCAATTATCATATTAATTTAAATCCAACCTACTATATTATAAATAAAATTTATTATTTTTTACTAATATGATACGTGTTTCAAATGTTCGTGATATGAAGAGTTCAAGTATTATTTAAAAGATATTAGTTTATATTTTTAGAATATTTTCATTTAATGTATTTTGATTTTGTTTATTTAATTACTAGATTGGACCTTATGTTTATGGACTTTAAGATTTTTCTTTGTTTTAACTTAATAAGAGGTTATAAATACCTCCTTAGTTATTGTAGTCCTAGTATAGAATAATTTAGAAGTTTAAAAACTCTTTTTTTGGTTTCGTGATGAAACCATGGTGTGGACAATATAGAGGTTGAGGAGTCCCTCTCTTGTTGCATCGGAAAATTGAGTAGAAGATTGAGGAGTCCCTTCGATTCAATTTCCAAATTATGGCGTTAACAAATTAGGTTGAGGAGTCCCTTTCTTGTTGCATTAAGAAATTAGGTAGAAAGTAGAGTGATTCTCTTTGTATTCAATTTTAATTTATCATTTTTATTTTTATTTTAATTTCAATGTATCTTTTTTATTCAGTTTGAATCATTATCTTCTTATTTATCTTTTATTTCGTTATCATAATATTTCGCCAATTTTAAATTCTACATGCTAACTTTTACGAATAATAATATATAATGAGAAAATATTATCATTTTTCGTTAGCATTTTATCGATAATAATTTACATTTATATTTTCAGATGGTTTATACACATAAAATATATCATTTATATTTATTTTGTTAGAATTTTATACACATTAATTAATCATATTTTTTAAAATTTATACATATAAATTAATAATTTTTTTATTAAAAAAATTAATATTTGTGCTAATTAAATAATAATAAAAGAAACTAAAAAATTATTGATTTCCACAAATTTCTCAAACTCTGTATCACAATTTTTAAATCTCTAAATCATAATATATGATTATACTCGTGAACCAAATGATTACACGTATTTAAAACTTTATTAAACTAATTATTAACTATTATATATATGTATGTGTGTGTGTTTTTTTATTATTTTTTAATCAAATGTAATTGATATATATGAAATTAAATTATATATTTAAGCTACAAATTCTAATGGAATATGCAGAAGTGGCGTCTCCCCCACAAAGTCTAGTGGAGTTTTATTATTTATTTACTTATTATTGGAAAAGAAACTATAAAGAAAATCTAGATTTGCATTGTGTTGTTTCTAGTTCCATATATGGTATTACATCATGCTAACATCTTCTTTTGTTTGTAGTGCGTGATCCAATACACCATTTCCATATTCAAATTAAATATCCACAATATATAGTGCCCTAGTTTTTATATATATTGTTTTTGGGTATATATAGATAGAGATAATTAATTAATAAACCACAAATTATTTCCAATTATTTCAAGTTAAGAGGTACACTACATATATATTTAATTTCATAATGTGCAAAATACGGCTAATTTTTTTGGATATTACAATCAGAAGAGTGTAATACATTAATATTACACTAATTTGATATAATGCACTGATATGAAAATTTTTAATATTATAAGAAATCATGACTTACGATTTTAGAAAAAGATAAAAAAAATTGTTATTCTTATTTTCTAAGTTGATTCTAGCAATTGATTGTTGATCCAAAACTTTTTAATTATTGTTCTTCTTCATTCAAATCGTTGGTAACAAATCAACACTAACGATTTTTTTAAACTTAATTATGAGTCCCATAATTAAGCATTACACACCTAAAACTTTATTTATACGTATTACACAACTATAATGAACATATCAAAAATAATTAGCGGCAAAATACTTGTGGAGATAATGATTTCTTGTAGTTTGTATAGTGATGTTTAAATGATTATTGATAACAACTATGACAACAAGGTAGCATGCTTAATTAAGGTAAGGTTTATCTAAGGTCAAAGTCATGATGACCTAGCTATGCACAATAATTGTCCTTTCCTTTTTAAATTTCAAGGGTATATATCATCTCTATCAAAATTTCAAGACTTCAAATTTCTAGAGTTTATTTGAACTTTGAAATTTGTAATAAGATAAGCCTTAGCTAGCTCTATAACTATGTCACAAGTTGAAAATACCAAAACAAACCAATTTTTGTTGTAAGATAGTTTTTCTTCATTCTTGGAAAGTGAAACCTTATAAGTTGGTATTATATTACATGTACACTAAAATTAATTATTAAAAAGAATTATTAATATAAAATATATGTTATAATATAATTAAATATATATTAAAAATAAATTAAACTACATATATATTTATATATAAATATATTAATAAAATAATAACTAATTTTAATATATAAATAATATTTTTTTATAAACTAAGGGTAACTTAATTAGTGTGGACTAGTAGATGGTTAAAATGTTTGAATACATGGCTTAGCCCACACATGAAGATTATTTATATGATGAGTTAAGATGAATACTAGTATGTTTTGGAAAAAAAAAAAAGGACTACAAGATTTTTTAAAAATTAAGATGTGAGAAATAAAAAGTAGAACATTCTAAACTAAAAATTTTAAATTTTAAATCTTTAAGTCTAAACAATTGATGATATAAAATCTAATAAATAAAAAATTAAAATTTATTTCATTAATAAATAATACAATACTCCTTAATAATAAAAATATTTATTAAGAATGAGCTGTTAAAATCTAAAATTAACCCATTTATTTGTTTTCCCCAACACTCATGAAGCAAATTTGATTAGTGCATATTATATGATTGACAAATGTTAGGATGAGTCTTAATATATGATTAGTTAGAGAGTAAATTATTATTTTTAATAATAAAAAATTAAATATTAATAATTCTAATCATGAAAAAAATAAATTAACTTAATATTATTGTCGAACTAATATAATTATTAAAGAGTACTAAATTAATTTATAATTTTTCATAGTTAAAATTTTGAGCCATCAAATCTTATATGAGTAAAAAATATATCAAATTGTATGTCTTTTTAACCATTTAACTTCATCTTGTATCTTTGGTAAAATCTAAAGATGACAAGTGTTGGGTCACTTTATATTCTTGGAATCATGATGCCAAATGCATATTTTGAGATGCACCAAGTGTTTGGAAAGCCATGACCCTAAACCTTAAGAAAACAAAATCTTTTCCTTTCACCAATTATTGAGGGAGGTGGCATATATATATATATATATATATATATATATATATATACCACCCATCATCATATGCACATATTAAGGCCCTTTTTTCAAATGTTATAGTACCACCCTTTTGTTTGTTTATCTTTTTGGAAGAGTTTTAAATTTATTGGGAATAACGATGTTTTAATTGTTTTAACTGTTGATCTAAATTATAAAAAATATATATAATATATATTAATTAAAATTAACGGTTAAAATAATTAGAACATCAGTATTTTTGATACACTTAAAATTTTTTTATTTTTTAAATAAAAATGGTTTTGGCAAGTGTTATAGATATATTTAAAATAATAACTTAAAAAAATAAATAAAGGGCCTTCAATGGCTACACATGTCCCTAGAAGCTTCCCTCTACCCTATAATATATTTTTTAATATAAGATGACGTGTAATGTTTCTAAATAAGGGTAGCTTTTCATTTTTGTATATAGGACATTGTGGTCCAAATGTACTAGAAATTACCACTTTGGGAATATAAAAATTTATTATAGAATATTTAGAACAATATGAGTCCTAATCAATGCAACTACTTGCTCCAAATGATACCTACAAATGGTACAAAAACAAAAAGAACACTTTTTTGGAGATGATGAACAATAATAAGAGAAGTCTAGATGCATGCATAAGAAAATTAAAATATGCATATACCAAAGTTTTTGAAATTATTATTAGGCCTCCATGCATGATGGTGTGAAATATCACTAAAATGTGGTGACGATCATGTTGGAATTGCAAAATGTGATTTTCCATATTAATAATATTTACAAATTAAAGTCTATGAAGGTGTGATTAGGCTTTATAATAATTTGACATGAACAAGTTGTTGTGTTAATTTTTGGGTGTTGTCCTTTTACCATGACAAATTCCATCAAAGTTTTTAATTTTGGTAAATTAAAATCGTGTAGTTAATTGCCTCTTTCTTTATTTCTTTGTCCAACTTCTCAAGTATATTGTATAATCATACCAACGTGTTTAATGTTTTAGATCAAGATTTTGGTAATAGGCCAAATCTAATATTCATTTTTTTCCTACTACATATATAACTGGTTTAATTATTTTATTAATTTCTATAATTTTATTAAATTTTTAATTAGATTTTTGTATTTTTATTTTCAATTAAATTCTTACACTACTTTTAATTTTATAATTAGGTAATTTTTATGTTAAAAATATAAAATTAACAGAATATTTCTTCTAAAATACATGTGATGAAAGATATAATTAAAACTTAATTAATTATGAATACTTTAATTTAAAAAAATATTTAGTTAACTCTAACATTTTTTATATTAAGAATTATCTATTTATAAAATAAAAAATAATATAAAAATCCAATTAAAAAAAAGCATAGAGATTTAATTATAAATTTAGTAATACTATAGAGACCAATAAAATAACTAAACCTATATAATTCACTTTTGAGTTTTGGTATGGAATAAATTATTAGCTTTATATTTTCTTAAAATAAAAAAATTACAGGATATATTAAGTCTATTTATACTCAATGATTAAGGGCAAATAAAAAAAAAGATGTGAAACATTCTCAACTACATTGTTAAACAAAATTTTGAATAAAAAATATAGTAGTTACTTTTATTTATATTATTGAACAAAGACAATAACCCTTAATAAAAGCATACTTTTGTATTTTTTTTTTTACAATTTTTCAAAACTATATTTAGTATAAAATTTTTTACCCAATATAAGTATCATAAATCAAGCTGTCAATTTAAGTTTGGTTGAAAGATTTTAATATTGAAGAATTATGGGTATATATATATATATATATATATATATATATATATATATATATATATATATATATATATATATATATATATATAAAATGGTTTTAATTACATTGTGTAATTAACACATATATGGAAGTAAGCAGCGCAATTTGTTAGTGACTTAGTGGTAAAAAAATTAATGAAGGCAAAAAACTCTTTTCAGAGGAAGCTCAAGTAAATAATAAATTAATAATAGAGTTAACGAGTTTTTTTCACTTATAGATTAATTTTTGATGTCCATATCTCTGTATTATATTATTTTAACCCATCTTTTTGCAAAATACCATTTTTATTTCCATTTAAAAAATAAAAAATAATGGTTAAGTTTATATCAAATTTTGTGAGTAAAATTGATCAATCAAAGTGATTGGTATGATACTTAAAAATATTTGTCTAATTTATTAAAAATTTTTAAATTAATATTTAATTTTAAAATATAAAAATAAATAATTATTAAAATTTTTAAAAATTTATCATAAAAAATAAAATAAATAAAAATTAAATACCAAATTATAATCACCATAAAATTCACTTCATCAACAATATAAAATGGACAGCTTCACTATTGCTTTTGAGAGTAGACTTTTGTGACAGATTGGTTTATTTAGATGGAAACTTTTTTTCTATTAAAAAGAATAAAGTCAAAATAGTGAAGATGAAAGCCGTAATCTAAAAAACACATAAATATATCAAAACAATACTTATCCTGAAGATTTTTAATGCCAAATCTTTTGTAGAAATTTGATGCCTAGAAAACAGAGGAAAAATGATGTGACTGCTTTGGTGAGGTTTAAATGTTGCATATGCACTTGCCTACCAATTAAGCTTAGCTTGTGGAACTAACTTAAATTTAAATCACAAGTGAAAAGTAAACATAGATTCTTTGTACCCAAAAAGGGAAAAATGGAAAAGATGTTAAATGATACTTACTAACATGCTTATATGTAGACACATGTAAATTTACATCACTCAGATTCACTAATATCTTCCTATATAACATTAAAGTTTAGAAAAAATTTTAAATGTATCAAAAATACCAGTATTTTAGTTATTTTAACAGTTAATTTTAATTAATTAATATATATATATATATTTTATAATTTAAATCAACAATTAAAATAACTGAAATATCAATATTTTCGATACACTTAAAACTCTTCATAAAGTTAATATTAGAGGGTACGTACCAAGTGGGAGAAATATAAGCCATTCATAAAATTTTATTTTTTTATTTTTAAATTAATGGCTACAACAAATGGTGAATCTATGCTCTATGTTCTCACTCTTTTTATGATCAATATTTTCCATACTCCTAACTATGGTACATTTAAGAAAAACAAGTAAAATGTCCTAATTAAGTGTTAGATAAAGAAAAATCAAAGGTATAATTAATATATATGTCCCTCCTTTATATTTATATTTATCGGGAGTCAACTTTTTTATTCAATGTCAATTAATTTTTTTGAAATTATTTTTTAAATTTAAATTAATTTAAATTTTAAATTTTAAATTTTAAAACTTAAATTAAAAAAAATAATTTTACAATATATAAAAAATTGACTAATATTAACTAGTTAAAAATTAATTTCTTGTATTTACTCTATTTATTTATTTTGATGTTAAAATATGACGTTTTAAAATATATTAAAAGTTAACTAAAAGTATATATATATATATATATATATATATATATATATATATATATATATATATATATATATATGTTGCTAAATTTCCACAAGTTCAATAAATAATTTTCATTCACTACTACAGGCAATAATTGACTACAATAGCAAATAGATATTCGATTCCAAATTTACATAAGATCAATGGCTTAGGTATATTGAATTAAGAAAAGTATAGGTAGATAATGAGAATACTAAATAATATGACTAATAAATATATTGAATATTTAATTTAATAGGTAAACAGGTGGTTATGTTTATTATTTTTAATTAGATGTTTTTTTTTAATTTGATTTATTCATGCATAGTTAATAATAGTTGGATATTTAATTTACTAGGTGTGTAAATAGTTATCCTAATATTAAAATTTATGGGATAATTAATTTGGAGTAGAATATTTTTTTCACTTTATTAAGTCAATTTTAGAATTTATTATTTATATTGTTTACAAAAATTATTATTTATTTAGCAAAACTTAATTAATTATTGACTATATTCTTGCGTTCTCATTATTAGAGTAAACTAATAATAGAAACAAAGACTAACAATGCAACCATTCATGCCTTATATATTAGTTTTTGATGAATATAAGAATGTAGAAATATTAATATGGTCGGTAACGCGTAATTAGGGGGGAATGAATAGGAATTTATGCAAATTCCCTTGAAATAACTAACTTTGCATTATAAAATTCCATTATTTATATACGTTTTTTTTTTTTAGTTTCTTAAAGATTAGGGACTGACCTTAATTAGAAACTTATATAGGGTGTTACCAAAGTAAAAATGAAATACCAAATATTCTTATCATACAAATATTCTATCTTTTGTTATTTCCTTTGCGTTTTCCTATTATTTTTTCAACCCTATGAAGACAGAAAATTAGAATTATGTAATAAGCTTTGAAAACTACTAATACATTTAAAATTAAACTTATTAAATTATATCATTATATATATAATTATTTTATGTATTTTTATTTACTAACTTAATTTAAACTTTTGGAATAGCTAATTATATATGTATAATATATATGGATTTTGTACAATTTTTAGAGTACACTTAAAATCATCCAAAAAATCATATGTTTATTCCACAATTTTTTTTTCAAAAAAGAAGAAGATTAATCCAAATCTATGGATTGGGGAGATTCTTGTTATTAGTAAGGTATATGATCTTTGATATTAATTAATAAATTAAAACAAAGGACTTTAATTTGATTGCAAGAGGGATGCATGTTCAAAGAATGTGCCATTTACACTCAAAAGCAACATTCCAAATTAGAGATAGCTATGCATCTAAAATTTCCTTGTCATCACATTAGTGTAACACATTAATTTTTTATTTATATTTTTTATTTTATTTTATTTTTTTTGGTGATAACATCTATCACATGAAATTGTTTATACCATTTATATAGCTTTCCTTTATTTTTGGGCTTTGGCATCACATGAACAAGGTGGTCCAACACCCAAAAAGATATCACAAGACATAAATAATACTACTTATCCCTAATCATTATACTAACCATAGATATATAAAATAAAGTATTATTCTATTCCCCACAACAATAAGTCTAATTAAATCCATGTTTAATTTAATAATAAAAAGTCTTAACAAATTTTATGTGGGCATGCATAGAGCATAGCAACAACAAATAAAAAATGCTAGTAAAGCAAACACATCTCAAGGTATTATGAAAGAGTATAGTCTCTATTATTGGTTCCATTGTATGTACAAAATAACAAAAAGCATTGGCTTTCTGCTCCGAAAATACTAAATACTTTTTATAACAATTAATAAGCGACCATCAAAAATATAGTTGGACAATATTTTTTGGCACTATTATTGATTATAAAAGTCTAGACGGATCCAAAAAATTTAATATATAGAGATTGAATTTCAAACAAATTTTTTTAATTTTTTTTGTTACATAAAAATAATTCAGACATAATAGGTATCTTTCACAAAAGAAAAAACATCTAAAATATGCAATTTAATTATTAATATATAATAATATAAGGCAAATTTTTTAAAAAATTGAAAATATTATTGGTATTTTAGTTAAAAATGGGTGTAGTTAGTGTATTTATAAATTGGTGAACGTGTCATAGAGAAGCTTTAACAGACAGGAGAATGTTGCCAACACGTGGGGGGTGTGTTGCCGCAGCACATGGGAGACGTGTTGTCACGTATCTCAGTTTACTTGCTTGGTGATGCAACACGTGGGGAGCATGTTGAGTCAGCACGTGGGGGCGTATTGTCACGTGTCTCAGTCTGGTTGGTTGGTGAAGCAATACGTGGAGGGCGTGTTGAGTCAGCACGCGGGGGCGTGTTGCCACGTCTCTCCGTCTGGTTGGTTAGTGAAGAAACACATGGAGAGCGTGTTGAGTGCTTCTCCTATATAAGACAAAGTTCGGTACCATTTCATTGTGAAGAAGAGAGTTGTTTGAGTGTGTTGCTAGTGTAATGGAGGATACCGCTAATTTGGAGGTGTATCACAACAGTAAGATTATATTGAATACTCATGAGGGAGTGAGTTTTGTTTGTGAGAATCCATTTTCGTTTGCGGTTCCATTTACCATGACATTCATTGAGCTTCAAAATGGTTTCTATCAAAGCATGGAGCACGACATATTCAGGAGAGTGAGCAATATTTTGTATCGGAATCTCATTATAGTTTTTGGTGGCCTAATACAGTTTGATATTATGCCGATCATTGATGAAGCAAGTATGCAGAATATGTTCCATATTCACTAGCAAACTCAAGTGCGACAGCCAAAGATTGAGCTTTATGTTGAGTTCAAAAATGTAGAAGAAGATGGGATTCAACATGATTCAAATATAGAGGATGATAGAGTTGAAGTGTATGAAGGAATGAACAGTGATAGCGAAGAGATCTTTGAAGCTACTTATGAAGCCGACGACGAAGATGAGAATGGTGCTGTGGGAGGTGAGACAGCAACGGAGAATATAGTGGTTCCTCCAGCAGTAAATCAACCGATGACATATTCCACCTTTTATGCGTATCTTGGATCTTGACGCCATGTATGCACTGAAATTTCCTGAATATGCAAATATAGGTACGTGTTAAGTGAAAAATATGTTTGTCTTCATTTATATTTTGGATGGATCAATCAGTAACGATTTCTGTTTTGTGTAGGTGTTGCTGATCCTGAGGACGGGAAGTTTAGGATCAAAATAGAATATAGTTCTAGAAGGTCTATCGTCGCAGCAATCAGAAGTTACACTATCTCTAGAGGAGTCGACTACAATATTTATGAGTTTGAGTCACAGACGTTCTATGCAAAATGCAAGACGTATGGGTGTGGGTGCGACTGGCTTATCCGAGCTAGCTTGATATAGAAAAAAGGTTGTTGGAAGATACGAAGATATAACAGTAGGCACACATGCACCATTGGAATGATTTCACAGGATCATTCCAAGTTGGACTCGGACACAGTTGTTGAAGTTATAAGGCCATTGGTTGAGACCGGCCTGTCCATCAAGGTCAAATTTATAATTGCGAAAGTCCAGTCAAGATTCATCTATACCATCAATTACTGAAAGGCTTAGTTGACAAAGTAGAAGTCCATAACCAAAGTTTTCGGTGGTTGGGAGGATTTTTACCAAGCTTTGCCATGGTGGCTCTTGGTCATGGTTTAGAAGATGTCGGACTCAATTGTCCAAATAGAAATACGACCTCTGTACAACGAGAGTGAGGAGGCGGACGGTGTCAGAATACTTCATCGCATATTTTAAAGTTTCACTCCATGCATTCGGACGTCCAAGCATTGCAAGTCTCTAATTCAAGTTGACATCACACACCTTTATAAAAAAATATATAGATACACTACTGATTGCAATATTTATTTATTATAATATTTATTTATTAATATTTAAATTATTTATTAAATGTACATAAAACTAATTTCATTATAACAAAAAAAGTTTAAAAAAATTACATATTCACATTTATATAAAATAAAATATTAATAAAATACAAAAAATAATAATAATACTAAAATAACAATGCTATATTTTCATATGATACTTAACAAAAATTTAAAAAATTTAAATACATAAAAAAATAAAATTTAGAGTAAAGTATACTTGTTGTTCCTGAAATTTGACAAAGTTTTAAAAATATCCCTCAGTTTTATTTTGTTTCAATTTTGTCCCATAAGTTTTTAATTTGCATCAAATATACCCCTGTCGGTTATTTTTTAAAAAATTTAAGACCGATTCAACAACAATTTCATAAGAACAACCCTTAACACAAGCAAATCAAGCATAATTTTCATGCATTATCGTTAGATTGGTCTTAAATTTTTTGAAAATTTAGTCGTCGAGGGTATATTTGATGCAAATAAAAAATTTTTATGACAAAATTGAAACAAAATAAAATTTAGGGGTATTTTTGAAAATTTTGCCAAACTTCAGGCACAAAAAGTATACTTTACCCTAAAATTTATCAACTTACATAAAGTGGATGATCCAAATAAATGAATAATTGATAATATATTTTTCGAATGCAGTATAATTACGTACCATTTTTTACTAATAGAAACTAACATTTTTTTCTGTATAATCATTTTTTTTAAATAGGCTACACTAACACTACTAAGCTAACTCTCTTTTTCTTCTTCTCCACTTCACCTTATCTCTCAAACTCACTTGATCGTATATCATTTTGGAGGAGGAATATCTTTATTTAAAGAGCTTGGGTTTGCGTCGCTGATTTTCGGAGGAAGGAGCTGTTCCCTGTATGTAGACCGTCTTCAACACACCTACTCCTTGTAGACCCAACATCTATTGCTCTTCGAAAACGTGCGCCAATTTCTGCAAAAGCTGGTGGGATTCCTGAAGTATCACGCCCCTTGCGTGTTGGCAGGGCGCTGCCACGTCGCTACATTCTTGCTGTATCATGTCTCCCGCGTGTTGGTTGGGATCTGCTGCGTCACTGACGACCCTGTTTCATTACGCTCTCTGTGCATTGAAAGACTGCTCCACAAACCAGTAAAACACTCCCAATATCAATATTTAACAAAAATACAACTCTGTTTTTCATATTAAAAATAAATTATGATAATATAATGTTAAATATATTAATATCTTAATATTATTTAAAAAACAAACAAATTTTGTAAAAATAAATATAAAGATAAATATGTAAAAACTAATTTAAAATATATAAAAGATTTTAAGTGTATGATATTAAATTGATTAAGTAAAAAATATTAATGAGCGAAAAAATCAAAACATAAATATTAAAGTCACAATAAATCATGTAATATTTTTTATTTTTGTAAACACATATATTATATATAGATATAATTGTTTAAATTTTAGAGACAAAAGAAAAAGTTGAGACAACTACTCGCCACCCTTTATATTTGTCTTTATATTTGTCTTGGTGCATGCTATCAAAATAAAGTATATATATATATATTGTTATGACTCGATCACATTTATATTTTTTATTTATTTAAATGAAAAAAATGTATATATATGAGATTATCTGTATGATTAACTCATAAGCATGCTTAAAGAGAATAAACAGAAAGAGGGTATTAGGGTAGCTATTAGCTTAAGATAGACTAATGATAATTATTAATAATTAATGATGAACTGATGTCAGCTTCAGGAAGCTTCAGCAACAATAATTATCCATATGGGAACCCTAATACATATAATTAACCACCATATCATTTATGTATTCATTCAAGAACTTTGGATTCTATCAATTTTATATTATCATCGCTCGCCATCTTTGAATGTTCTCGTGTAGTGCTCAAGTATATGGAGATTATAAACGAATAATTTAATTTTCTTGTAGATCATATCATGGTTTTGAACGTTAAATATATAACTATAACATTTTTTTTTGAAATAAATATTATCACACTTAATTTTGAAAGGAGACCACTTTATTAAAAACACTAAAAATATCCTTTTTAAAGATATTTATATATGTCATGTTATTATTGGATATTTTTATTAAATCGGTTAATAATTTATTTTTTAATAAACCAGAACAAAATCAATTTATTATAGCAACAATAATAAATTCAATTGTCTACATTATAATTATTTGATCCAATTTGATTCGATCGAATCAAATAATCTAAATCGAATATATTTAAATTTTTTGATAAAAAGACAAATATATCTCTGACTACTTTTTATTTTACAGACATTTAAATTCCTAAAAATTTAAAAATATAATTAGAACTCTAAAAAAATTGGAGTTATTGATATTGTTATAAAAAAATTCGATTTTATTCTAATTTGTTAAAAAATAAAAAAATAACCGATTTATTAATACATCCAATAATAATACGGCATGTAAATATTTTTACAAAAAGACGTTTTACGCATTTTTATGGAAGCCGCAATTCCCATTTTAAAAATTCACATCTCTAATTGAAAAAAAAAGGTTCTTTGTTTAAATGATCATTTTCATTAATATATAGAGCTGTATATGTTTTCTTTAGTCTTACTTCAATAATTAAATTAAATTAAAGTGAGTTATCTTTATCGTCTTCGATTCGATTCTTTGTTAACCTAATTATTTTATGCGATCTCCCAATGCAAAATCATATTAATAAACATTAACATAGTTCTGGAAAAAGCGTGTGGCTGGTGCCTACTGCCTCTCAGCAATTTCAATTTAATTTAGGGTTAGGCATAGTATAGGCATGCATCTATGAAATAATGAGCATCAATTTCAATTTCATTCGCATGGTCACACTCACATATACATATGTAAAACGCATGAAATTAAATTGCTTTTTCAAGGCTTTTTAGGTTTCCTTTTTCGTGTAAGGCATGAGAAAGTTTATGGCCATAGAAAGCTGGTCCATGTAGCATGATTTATGAATTACCAACATTTCGTTGAATTGTTGTATTTATATATTGATTATTGATATTTATTTATTTAATATGTATTTTTTGTGTTTAATCGTGTTTTGATAAAAAATAAAAATATTTTTTTGAATATGTTTAGACACATTTAAATACTATTATATATCGATATGTATAAGAGTTATTCTTAGTCATTTTCGAGTAACGTAAATTACAACAGTGAATGATGTTCTAGACAAGATTTAGAGGAGACTGGCCAACTAAAAAAAGAAGATTGCTTAACAAGGCAGAAAGATTATGTTTGATCAATTTAGTAATATATAGTTGCGATTCCTTTTTATCGTATGCAAGTATCTTTATTCGCTAAAGGGAGGATATCCAATAAGATAGAATCTATAATGTGGAGCTTTCTCTAGAAAGGTCAAGTTGATGGTAGAGGCATGAATCTCCTTAGTTGGATGGTGTTAGTCACTCCTAAGAAGTTTGGTGGTTTGGGAATTTGAGATCCGTTTTGTGCTAATGTTATTCTTTTTGAAAAGTTAGATTGGCAATTTTTTCATCATCCAAATAAGTTATGGATTCAATTGTTGGCGTAAAAATACCATTCCTCTCCCGGAGGCTATTTCAGTTGGTCTCGAAACACGGACTCTTATGTTTAGAAGAGTATATGTAAAACTTAGGATCTCTTGAAGGATGAATTTGTTTGATGCATTGGAGATCTAAACCAGAACTTTTGATTTTCTAATTGGAGAAAAGATGGGCAACTTTGTCATAAGATGGATTGTGTTCACATTTCTGATTTGGATCTCTAAATCTTGGATCTTTGGCCATTTGGACAGGCACCTTCAAAATATCTATTCTCCTCTAAACCAGTTTTTGCAAGCCAACATTCTTTCCTATAATCCGGGTGTGCAAGCAGGTTCAGTAATATGATGGTTTTTGTCTGATGTGATGTCAAAAGTTTATGAAGCTCGTAATGGTTACTTGTGATTCAGTAAGAAGAAATTTAGTTGGGAGGACCAGGAAAATTGGTTTTGACTTTGGTGTCAGTTTATTTCGAAAAAACATAAATTCTTGGCTTGACTTTGTTTTAGGAGGCTCTATCCACTGCTACTTTTCGTTTCAGGAGGGACATCTCACCGACGAACAGCTGTCCACGATGTTTTTCTGGTCAGGAATTGATTGTTCATTGTATTTAGAATTGTCCGAAAGCTCAACTAGTTTGGCGGACTTTGGAGATTTTCGATCAACCTCTGGATTTGATGAAATGGTTCTTGTTTCATATCAAATAGTGCCCTTTTAGATTCTTTTCTGGTTTTATGGTGGATTTGACGTTCTAGGAATAATGAGATCTTTTATCTATACGAGTCTTGGCCCCTAAATAAGGTGACTGATGTGGTTTTATCCTTGAAAAATGAGCTTCAGAATATTTTTGAGTTGCAACGAATTTCTATGCCTCTACCATTAGTGGCTCATGAAATCCCCTTCGATGGATATTTTTAAGGTTAATTGTGATACAAGTTATTTTGATATTGGTGATCGTGTTGGTTATGCCTGTGTTAGCAGAGATTGGAATAGAAGTTAGCAACAAGACTGTTTGGAAATGATTGAGAGTCATAATATTCTACAAGGAGAGTTGTTTGTTATTTGGAGAGGATATCTTCTAGCCTGTGACTTAGGACAAAAAGATGTTATTTGTGAAACATATTATTTAGATGCTTTTACTCTAGTCAATAATTTTTAAGATAACTCTGATTTTGTTGATCTATTAGTGCTGAAAATCGAGGACATCGTGTCTTGGAAATAACGTGTTGACTTTCGATTGATCTTGAGAAATACAAACAAAGTGGCAAACATCATGATAAAGACGGTGATGAAGACTCATACTCACCAAGTATAGTGGAGTCCATGTTGCCTTGAAAGAAATTTGAGAATAGCATTTAGCCGGACTACGTGCCTTGCTTCTTAAGCAATTCTTTATTCTTTGTTTTCTGTTTCTTGTTTATTCTATTGTTATTTTCCAGTCATAAAAAATTATATCGATATGTCTAATTTTATTCTTGTTTTTATTTTTAAAATTAATTTAAAAATAATATATATAATTATAATTTATTTAAAAAATATTTTATATTTTGTATGTCATATTTGTGTGTATATACTAAAAATTAAAATTAGTATATATGTATGCTCTGTATTATATCGGATCTTGCATTAGTATCTGTATAATCTATAATTAATAGAGGGTTAACGATAATTTAAAATTTAAGTATGAGAATTATGATAATTGAATATTTAAATTGATATGATCACTTACGGAGAAGATAACGAGATCTGAGAACTACATTTAAATTAATTATTATATTTCTATATATGTTGATTTTTAAAAATATAATTGATTATATAGAAATTAGTTTATGTTTAAATAGTTTTGTAAAAAGTAAATTTAAAATAATATGTTTTGTTTGGATTATTGTAAGAAAATAAAAAAGGTGCCTTTAATTATATGATAAAGCAAGCTATTACTAATAAATCAATACTCTAATTACTCTTTATCCCACAAACTTGAAATGACACATTAAAAGAAAAGTTGATTCGAGTAAATTTAAATGTATTGGATGCTAGCTAACTTAAGTTTTCCATTTTAGCAATAAGTTTAAGAGTTTTAACTGAAATGCATAATTAATGTAACAACATTTTAATTTGTTGTTCTATTATCACATCAATTAGTAGATTTGATGATAAATTATACTAACATAAATATCTAGACCATTCTATGAGACTACAGCATTTTTTTTTTCACGATATCTTTTAATTTAATAGATAAATAACTAATTTATTGCAAATTTGAATTTTGATCTATTTAAAAATTTGTCACTAATTAATAAATTACTGTATTCATAAAATAAGATTCAAACCCGAACATTTATTTAAACAAACTATTGAAAAGACACGCATTGTATTTCTGAAAAAAGTTAGTACCAAATTTGGTACAATTTTATTGCAAAAACTTGATAACCATAATAAAATATAGTTATAGAAGTTGATATATGCAAATTAGGTCACTAATATTGTCCATTATGGCTCATGTGGAGCCATGCATGTGTTATCAAATAAAATAAAATAAAAACAAACCCAACAAACACCACCTGAGAATTTAAAACCTAAAAAAGCTTATGTGTTGTTAGGTTTGAATTTCATTACTTAATATTTGATTTCACTGTTTAGAATTGATTAAAGAAAAGGTAAAAATTGAGTACTTTCTATGAAAATTTCTTTATTAAGAACTACTAAACATATCTTACCTTTGGGAATTCAATGAAGAAAAAATTGGAAGCCGTGGTCCGTGAAAATGAGGAAAGATAGTTAATGGATTGTATTTAGAAAAGGTTTAATTACTCCGTTAGTCTCTGTAATTTCGTAAAATTTTTAATTTGGTTCTTATATTTTTTTTTTTAAATTAAGTCCTTGCATCAATTTTTTTTTTAATTGAGTCTTTACATTTTTTTTCTTTTATTTAAGTTCCTGCACCAATTTTTTTTAGTTGAGTCTGTATATAATTAAGCCAATTACTATCAAGAGGGATCTAATTGAAAAAAATTTTGGTGCAGGAATCAATTAAAAGAAAAAAAAATATAGAGACCTAATTAAAAATTTCACAAAACTATAAGGATTAACAGAATAATTAAATCTTTAGAAAATGCATATTGTTTGTATTTAGAAACAAGTTAATAGTATAAAGTAATAATCGAAATTAAATCAATTTTAAGAGGGTAGAATTGATTTTGTAATTATCTTTAAATTTTATCATCTGCACGTGAGTCTTAATTTAGTTCTGAAGTTTTAATTATCTCTATTTAGTCTTTAAACTTTGCGAATGTGACTCATGTTAGTCTCCGGAATAATTTTTGACGCACAAACATTAACAGAAAGTCGACATAGACAGCCAGATGCCATATTGGACTATGTAAAACGATGTCGTTTTTGTTTTGTCACTCAAATAGCTCTAAAAAACTATCGTAAGTGATATTTATTAAATTTTTTCTTTCCATAACTAAAACGACATCGTTTTACAAGTTTTAGTGTGGCATTTTATTGTTTATGTTAGCATTTCATTAATGTTTTTGTGCTGAAAATTGTCTAAAGACTAATGTAAATCACATTTGTAAAGTCTGAAGAGTAAAAAAAATAATTAAAACTTTAAAAACTAAATTGATATTAATATACAAATTCAAAAATAAAATTGAATATTAACTCATCTAACATTGATTGCAATTTTTAAAATTTTGATTCAGGAAAAAAAAGGTAAAAACCGATGATTTTTTTTATCAAATCACTTTTATAAAAAACTACTAAACAAATTCTTTTGTACATATATAACTTGTAACGAATATAGACATCACATCTTGTACTCTAGATCTTATAAAATGTATGATATATACAAAATGAATGACAATATTTTATTAAATTTCAATGTAAAAACAATTTGTTCACATTAAATTCTGAACTAAAGATAATAATTTTAATACATTATTAAGGAAAAGGAGCATCTATCCCCCAAATTCGACAGCCCAAGAATTAATACGTCGCGGATCTGAACTCTATTTAAGGGTTTATTGTGGAATTCAAACCTCCGACACTTGCTTAAGCGGATAAGTGAGCTGACCACTCGACCAATTTATGGTTAAGTGAAAAATAATATGATGACTTTGAAATAAATTTTGTAAAAAAGCCTTCTTCCCCTTTTTATTTTGGTCTGAGGTAAATAATAATAGAAAAAAATAAGAAGAAAAAAAAAGGGTCTCAAAATGGAATCCAACAAATCTGGACTTAGGATCGGGCCAGATAGCAAAATGCACAATCCAATAACAAAAGATACATACATTATCACCTTCCCTTTTAGTTTCATAATTCCAACTTTTAAGGATCAGTACCCTTTTTTTGTTCATGTCCATTCCCTTTTTTTAGTTATTTTTTCTTTATTTTCAGATGAAAAAAGGAAGAAGATCTGAGTGATAGATTTTGCAGGAAAAGCAGAGAGAAGGTAAAGGTAAAAACAATAGAAAAACAAAAACAAAAAAAAAGAAGAAGAAAAGGAATCTCCTTTAGATCCCCAAAGAAAGACGCACACTAAGTGTTTGTGAAATTGTGTGAGTGAGAGTGATGGGGATTTTTGCGGCTGTTGGAGTGTTGTCACCATTCCCATTCTACTGGTGGCTATGGAACTGGCCCCAGTCATGGGTTGACCTCTGTGGCAAAGACCGTGACCCTTCTAAGGTCATGGCTCTCGTTGCTCACTTCTTGAAGCTCATTCAATTCATCTCTCTCTTCTCCGTTTCCACTCTCCATTGGCCTCCTCCTTTCTACTTTTGGCCCCTCTTTGCCTTTGGCCAATTCCTCAACTTCAGGTATTCTTCTCTCTATATCCATATATTTGTATACGTATGCATATGTGAACTGTTTTTCATTGATTCTTTTCTGGGTTTGCTTGATCTAGTAATGGGGTTTTGTAAATTTGACTCCTTTTTTTACTTTGGTATGCTATGGATTTTTTAGAAATGGAAGTAACTTTTACTATATAAAAAGAAAGTGCTATGTGGATCTTATAGTTATACTTTAATCAGTTAAGATCATGATTTAATGTCAAAGGTTTAGCATTGCTGATTTACGTAAAGGAGAGTAATGATATTGTTAAACTAGAGGTGGTGGATATTATAGAAAGAGAGAGACTTAGAGAAATGGTATTGCTGATTTTTTGCTTGAGGAATAATTAGCATTACTACTTGTATAAGTGTGTTGTTAATGATTGAGGCCTATTGATTATTTGGAGATTGAGGTATGAGGTTCTGGTTTGGAAATGGCTGTTAAGTGTATTGTTTAGGAGATAAGAAAAGTACTTGATGATGGGTTGATTGATGATACTTTTTGAGATTTTGGTAATCTCTCCCACGTTGCTACGGTTGGTTTGTCTTTCTTTTACTGTTTTTGGTGGAATGAGATAAAGATGTGAGCTTACTGATTATGACATGGAAGGGAATCATTTGGAAATGGTCCAACAGATAACAAATGATTGGCTAGTGAAAAATGC
This sequence comes from Arachis stenosperma, assembly GCF_014773155.1. NCBI lineage: Eukaryota > Viridiplantae > Streptophyta > Magnoliopsida > Fabales > Fabaceae > Arachis > Arachis stenosperma. The sequence goes on from NC_080385.1 coordinate 592,628, forward strand.
TGCACACCTTGAATGGATATTCAGTTTTTTTTTTTTTTTATTTTGTTTTTTTTGTAAAATTTTTTTTTTGGGGTAACTCGGTATATTTTTATTATGAGAAATGGTTTATGTACTCATTTTTTTTGTACAAATAACACAACTCACACCGTAGCACTGCCTGATGGGGGAAGGGTCGAAGGGAGATATGATAGGAGATATCATTTAAACTGCTATTAGTGCACATGTCTACAAAACTGAAATAGGCAGAGTATAAAGACACTAAGCATTATGATTGTTTGTGATTATGGAATAGATGTTCAAGTTTGATACAATACAACGATTTGTCTACTTTTTTTAATTTTCTTTAAACTTTGTTGATGCATAATAGTAAATTAAGACTGATGAAATGTGAAATGGACAGGGTTTATCAGTTACTTGGTGAGGCTGGCACGTACTATGGCGTACGATTTGGAAAAAGCATTCCATGGGTAACGGAATTTCCATTTGGGGTCATCAAGGATCCTCAATATGTTGGCAGCATTATGAGTCTTGTTGCATGTCTCTCTTGGGTTCCTTTACAATACATTCTCCTGTGGGTTTTAGGATATTTGTTTATAATTATTGTGGAATCAAAAGAAGACCCGTCTACTCGTGCCAAGCCAATTCATTAATGTAGCTTAACAATGTGGGAATAAGACTGCGTAGATCTACCTTCCCTAGCCATATCAAGTGGGAGCCTTGTGTGCTAAGCCGCATTTTGTTCGGATTAGAAAGAATTGGAGGAACTCGCAGCATCCAATGTGCCAATTTCTTTGCATCTTGCTGTTTCATTCCTCTTCTCTAGAATAACATTACTATTTTGGTAGTTTATAATTCTTCATTGAGGATTAAGGGTTCTGTTTCTGATTCCTTCAAACTATTTCTAATGAAATGCAAACAATCCTTTCATTCGTTGGTGACTTTGACATTGTTTCCACTTTCCATAACATGATTCAGCATTCATTATAGATAATTCAGGATTTATTCTGGTGCTTTTGGAAGTTTTTTCTATCCTATGGTCTTTGTATTCCTGCTTTACCATACAGAACACCAAGTGAACCATGAATTTCTAGAGAGAAATATGTCTTTCCTATTAATTTCAAAGTTAAACGACAACATTTGATACAATCACTTAACAGGAAGTGCAGAATCCTTCCATCTTTTCCCTCATCCACTACACTAAGGCTAGAGAGACATTGAAAGTTTGCATTGCATTTGATACAGCCTCAACATCAATATCAATCAACTTCCCTGTCTTTGATGATATTATAGTACATTTCTTCTCTTCTGCATCTGGCACAAACTTTTTTCCCTTCTCTTCAGAACAAAACAATGCAATACTGCATGATAAGAGGAACAATTTCAACTTAGGAATTGGAATGCATGTGTTGTTTGATGGGAATACATCCTGTCATGTGAATCACTTAATCTTTATATATTTATTGTCATTTATTTGGATCTCACCTCTTTAATTATGGTAGATCTCATGTTAAAAACTCATATTAGAGAATCTACACCTTTTGATTGGTTTTTGAAAGAAGCATTTTATGGTCATCAAATTCTAAATAAATGGCCCCTTAAGGAGTTAAGGGACACCAATCATTATTATAAATTACCTTGGTTTGTCTCTTGCATTTGCAAGTTGAATGGCTGCTGTATTTGTAGCTATCACTCCAGCTGAGTCATTGATAAGAGCAGCCAACTGATGCATACATATAAAAGAATGAAATGCTATCACTGTTGTATAATGAAAAGGTGTTAAAACAATTTCTATTAATTAATTTATTCATTATTTTATTTTCTATCTAAAACTATAGTAAATGCCTTAATGTGTGTTCAAAAGCCTATTGCTCTCTATCAAAGGTCTTATTTATTTAATAATTTATTCATTCATCTAATTTACAATTTTTAGAAACTATATAATTTTGCTTCTTAGTTCTTACAAAAGAAGAGTATAGTTGAGTACCTGTCCAGGGGTGGTGATGAAGACTATGGAAGCATCTTCTCCAACAACTTCCTCCACATTTTCCCTTTCTTTCTCATGTGGAATCACAAAAACTGGAGTGAATTCCCTGTTCCTCAAACATTAAAAACATGTCGGTAACATTCATAATGCTAGTAATAATCCTGAGGGGATGTTTCAACAGTACATGTTTTTTAGTAAATATAATTACCAAAGTTAAGCATGATGCCTTTTTTACTTGTTTAGTAAAATGAAAGGCCGAAAGCTTAAAATTATTGAACAAGACAAACTCTTACATAACATTAAAAATGCTTTTGAGTCGACATCTTTAACTTGCTGTCACAAGTCTCCTATGCTTGAAGCAATGATTAACAATTAGTGTATTTTGGTAATAAGTTTTTTTTTTTTTTTTTTTCAAAAAGAAAAATGTAAACAATATTGACTCAAGAAACTCTTGATCATATGTTGAACTTGAAACACACCCTTAGATAATTACTATATACTTTTCATAATTGATTAATAAAAATGGACAGAGGTTTAGGTAAAGAAAATCGAGATTTTACGACAAATTAAACACGTAAAACATAAAATTATAACAACGTTGTTGATAGCTGAAAGTCATTAGATGACAATTTAGTCAAACTTGTCAAATCATTTAACGACTCTTCGTTATCAACTTCACATGAAGTTCACTGCAACCGAGTTTTCACTTTTCACCAATGCAAAATTGTCCGGTCTAATAAAGAAATTTTAAAATTAGTTAACTCATTTAAAATCATAATATCAACCGATTTTAAGAGTTAAATTAAAATCCTTGCTACTATGAAAAGTTTGTACCTTATCTCATATGCAATATCAGCCCAAACTTCAATGGGAAGCAAGCTATCATGATCACCCCTAGATTGCATGTTGGCCTTAGAATCTGATTGAATGCCATGAATGACAATATATTTCCCTTTTTGAGCACCTGCATTTGTGTATTTAGTCTCCACAGCCTCCTTCACCTTCTTTGAGAGTGATACCCTTAGAGGTGGCACTGGGGTCCTTGGAACACTTCTGAATGGCCTTCCCAACCAATCATTCATTTGTTCATACCTACTCAATCAAACTCATAGCAACAAAAAAAATCTCAGTTAGTATGTGTTTTGATTCACTTATCTTAAGGTTTAGTTACCTTAAAAATTAAAGCTTTTATGATTTAAAAACTTATTACTAAAAGGTTATATTATACAAATATTTTTAATCAAATTTGTTTAAAAATAAATTTATATCAGGAATTTGATTGAAAAAACTTATATAATAAAATACTTTGTTAAAAATGTTTAATGAACACAGACCAGATTACAAATTTGTAACCTAATATAGATAATTAATTGCAAATTTTTAAGCCTAATTGAAAATTGAATAAAATATAGGACCTCCATAGTAATTTAACATTTGAACCTATAATGTGTAGCTAAACATGCTCCTAACTAATGGCATGAAAAACCTACCTGATATGATTTAGTAAATCATCCTGTTATGAAGCTATAAAACTCACATATAATATCCTCCATCTGAGAGATTCAAAGTTTCTGGAGTGAATGTTTCAGTTAAAAGCAATCCAGCCCCAGCAGCATTCACATTTGGGTACACATAGCTTAATTTATCTCTTGCTGTTGTCATAAACAAGAATGCTGCATGCCCAAGCCCTGCTAATTTTGTGCTCAAAACCATGTCATAGAATCTATTCTGCAATCACAATATATATATAATGCAAACAATTCATCACAAGTTAACACAAAATAAAATTATTTAGAAGTAAAAATGAAAAAAATGTACCCTAAGAACTCCAAGCATATCAGTATACTCTGCAGGCTCAGGCCATTCATCATCAGGATCATAAGCATTTGCCCACCTCACATTCTTATTCATTTCATATGTTTGCTTCCCCCTCTCTGATGCCAACACATCAATCTGAACTCCGGGGTATCTGTACAGTGATCGATCTAGAAAATTTTAAAACAAAATTTCGTACAATTTTTGTGTTAAACTTAGCCTAGGTCTACTTACTATTTTTTCAATGTCACTATCTATTTTATCTTAAAACACTTATAAAAAACTACCTATTATCTTAAAACTACTATCTCATAATCAAAAACAAAATAAAAAGTCTAAAATAATAGAGAAAGAAATGAAAAATTGGGCAAGTTTGCATTCTCTATTCTAAAAGACATATCAAACACAATTTTAGATTCATGATGATGAAGTGTACCTATCCTTGAGCAACTGAATAGTTGGGAAAAACAAGAGGTTCTCATAAACACCACCAGAGATAACACAGCAGCACCTCCTAACATCACCTCTGACTTTGAGACCCAAAGAAGCAATCTCAACAGCATAACCAGCTGGGAACTTCAAGAATCCATAAGGGTTGTCAGGGTCATCTGGGGGCCTTGGATCCTCCTCTTGCTTCCCATCAGCAAACAATGATCCATACTCCATGTCAGGATCCTCACCATCATCAAAAGGGTCTAACCATGGATTCTTCTTCTTCTTGGCATTGCTTTGAAACAATGATGATGATGATCTTGTTGGCCTTGTTCTAGTGATGGATGAGTATGAAGAACAATATTGGGATTGGTCAAATGAGACATGAGTGAGGTTAGTGCATGGAATGGAAGGTGGGTTTGTGAGGAATGATGATAAGGATTTTGGATTTGACACTAAATTATACATTGCAGCCATTGAAATTTGTTACAAAGTTGCTTCCTTTCTTTTTGTTTAGTAGTAGTAGCAAAGGGAGGGTGATGAAATGTTTGAATGTGTGGAAAAGCGTTGGATAAGTGGGTCCCATTTTTTCTACATTCTAGTTGAGGTTTATTAGTAGGGGTGTTATCGGTTCGGTTTGGTTCGGTTTTGGATCAAAAACCAATCGAACCGATATGTTTGGTTCTTATAGACACATAATAACCGAATCGAACTAACAGTAGTTTGGTTCGGTCGGTTTTTTTTATTTTTAATTTCTAATGAGTAAAATATGAATCACAATAATTAGAGGTTCAAAATAGTTAATAAACTAAAATAATAAGAGTAAAACATTGAAATTGTTAAGAGTTGGAGATTTTTATTGTTAAGTTAAAGATTAAAATGGTTAAAACATTAAAATAGACATATGTTCGATTCGGTTTGGTTTCTATCGAACCAACTAAAAACCGAATCAAATTGATCGGTTTTGTCAAATAAAAAAAAAACAATTTTTTGATTTTCAAATTAGTTGTTGTAATTTTGGATTCGGTTTGCGATAATTTTCGGTCCAATTCAATAACATCCACCCCTATTTATTAGTATGAGTTATCAGTTTTTTTTTTTCCTGGCAATATCTTTCAATTAGATATGTTAATACTAACTCCCTTATGTTGGTCGAATAATTAATTTACTATGAGGATACAGAAAAAAATAATATACAGAAAAAATGCGTCCTATTGTCCAAACTTTCTCTCTCATACGTTTCACTTCATGATTGGTCAAGCTATAACCTTTTCCTTTCTCTCTCATATGCTCTTCCTTGATTCGTTGCTTTCTTCACCAAACTTACCTTACCACCCCATTTTTTTTAGACTTTCCCTTTTCCAACTCTTCTTCTTCACTTTCACTCACATTGTGTGTTTTTTTTTTTTTAAATTTCCCTTTCACTTTCTCACCCTTTCTCATAAACTTTCTCACCACTCTAAACACACTCTCCACCATTTTCCGCCACTCTCACTCAAGCACCCACACCATAAACAGAACAATCCAAAGCTTCAACCTTTTTCACTCACACAACAAAAAGAAAATCACAAACCCCAAAAAAAGAAGCTCAGTTTTCAGCAATGCAGCTAAAAAGAAAAAGACACACTAGGGTTTTGCATTGAATTGAAATCTTATCACTCAATTAGGAATTCAAATTTTCAAACCCAACAAAATCTCTTTTTTTTTTTCCGATTGTGTGAGTGAAAGCCTTAAATTTTGAATTTTTATTCCTGTGGTGTTTCGTTATTCAGCATTGTTGACCTTCCGAGAGAGTTTTCAGAAGAAGGTTCTAGAAGAGCTGTAATGTCGGGTCCACCGAGAGTCCGATCCATGAATGTGGCTGCCGCCGGCGACTCTGAGCTCCGGCAAGTGCTCGTCCCCGCCTGCAACAAGGCTCGTGCCGCCAGCGACGGGAGGAAACCTGTGAAAAAGCCTTCGCCAGAGACTGTGTCAAAGGAGAAGAAGCCTTCGCCGGCGGCGGCACCGGCAATTCTGAAGCGGCAGGAGCGCCACCATCAGGCTCTGCTGAAGAACCTGTCGATGAATGCCTCTTGCTCATCCGATGCCTCGTCGACGGATTCCTCCACTCACAGCGGGGCTTCATCGAGCGGAAAGGCCGCGGCCGTGGCGGCGCGTCGGGTCAGTGTGGTGGCTAGGAAGAAGCAGGGTAGTGTCAAGGCTGAGAAGGTTGAGAAGGTCAACAATTGCAGTGTGGCTGCTGCTTCTGATAATGGTGCTGAGGTGGATTCATGTGATAGCTTGGAGGGCAAGAAAAGATGTGCTTGGGTAACACCAAATACAGGTATCTTTTGACTTTTATTGCTGCTTCATGTTCATGAATCATGATTTTATTTTAATGTAGTTAGTTTGCAAGTTGTGACATTGATGTTGTTGGTTATAGCTATAAAGATGAGATAGATAGGTATTAGTAGTATGTTATCTAATGTGGTTAATAATGGTAGGACATTATGGTGTTATCAAATTTATGTTGCTGACCCCACCTAGGTTGTGTCTGGATTAGTTATTAGATTAAAATTACTTCAATAATTGATAGTTGATTATAATAGATATGATTGATTTTGGAAACACTTAAGATGGATAGGTTTTAATATGTTATGGTATTGTTTGAATAATGTAGCTGACTCCATCTAGTTTTACAGCTTGGATTGTTATTTAAGAGTTATTATGTATATAATGGCATGGTTTCACTGGTAGGGTCTAGAGAGTGAGATAATGGAACAAAAGTAAGAAAATAGCTGAACATGCTTCTAAAGTTGATGGAATGTGAGAAATATGTGGTTTTAGGAAAAGCAAGTGCAATGGTTATTAGAAATTTCCCGGTGTTTAAGTTTAGTGAACCAACTAGTTATTTAGCAGCTTTGTAAGTTAACTACTCAATTAGGATGTGAATATTGTGGGGATTTGTCCATAGAATAGCCATAATTGGACAGAAATTTGTGCTTGAATCCAGTATGGTAGTTGACACTTGACACTGTTTCTATTGAGATATGTTCTTAATTTTGATAGTTTCCATCTTTTTGTAAAGTCTAATTAACATCTGGTTTTTGAATATTACTAAATGCTAATACGTTTTCTCTTGTTCATCCCAATTTAAAATTATGAACTATTGGTCAAAAAGCACCTTCAGCTTTGTATGTCATGTTTTTTTTACATAGAGCAAATGACAATGATAACATTAATGCCCAAAAAGGGAGAACAATAATTTTTTTTTGGGGGATGGGGGGTTTTAACTCACCATATCAAGCTCTGTTTTCCACAGATATGCCACATTCACATCTTTGATAGGCATAAGCATAAGTCATATGTATTGATTGCAAAGGAAACTAGTGGTTGCTAGTGTAGTTAAAATTGGATCATAAGCTAAAAAAAATTATTCCTCCCCCCTCCCCAAGCCCCCCCAAAAAAATTATTGATGATTAATTGCTCTAAACATGTGTTCAAAACAGTTTATTTTGTTTCACCGAGATGGTAATTGCTATTGCCACTGTGAATTTGATGCAATGATGTCTGGCAAAGCAGGGTGCTATAGCAGCGAGTTAGCATCACTAATTTTCTTTCATTCTACCTCATACTGGGCATCTAAGGTGTTTTATGTCAAACAATAATTCTAAGATTCATAATTTCGCATTGGTCATATGCCTTGTTCTTTAGTCAAAATTTCTGTACCTTCAAACCTAGGGGAGGATAAATAAAATGTTATAAGTTATCTATTGCATTAACATTGTAACTATCATTTCTTGTTCTTCTTTAATTTCTGATATATTCTCATTTGTGCCAGAACCAAGTTATGTGGCTTTTCATGACGAAGAGTGGGGAGTTCCTGTTCATGATGACAAGTATGCCAGTTTGTTTTGGTGTTTGCAGAGTCTTTTCTTTTATTTTCAGCTTCCGTGTTGAATCTCTATGAATGCTGGAATTCGGTTTTTTGTGTAGGAAATTGTTTGAGTTGCTCAGCTTCTCTGGAGCCTTGGCTGAACTTACATGGCCTGCCATTCTTAGCAAAAGGCAGTTATTTTGGTACTGACATAATTTTCTTCGGATTTTATGTGTTCTGGATTCAATCATATTTGTATACGAGCTCCACTTTATAGTAAAAAACAATTTGGTACAATGTTCAGAAACCCGACATGGTGGTAGACTGCACCATGACAAAAATCAATGTGAAATGACAGTACAGACTTGTTTTCGTATTAAATATCGCTTCCCTATTAATCTTACTTGTATCGGAAGAGAATGGTCATTAAATAATTAGCATGTTAATATATATTTCCAGTACTATTTGGTTTTTCATTGATTCTGAAGATTCTCATATGTAGCAACTGCTCAAAAAATTCTATTAATTGTTCTCATGTATTCCTGAGCACAGTGAAGTCTTTTTGGATTTTGATCCAAGTTCTGTCTCAAAACTGAATGAGAAAAAGATAGTTGCACCAGGAAGCACTGCCAGCTCATTGCTGTCCGAGCTCAGGTTGCGATCGATAATTGAAAATGCACGCCAGATTAGTAAGGTACATACTCTAATACGGTACATCGTTATTTTCTTATCTTATACACAGAATGTATAAAAGTAGCAAAATTTTGTTCCTTAGTCATTGTCAAAAGGATCTTGCTTCAGGGAATCAACCTTTAACACTTAACTTTCAAACTTTTCTGCTACCTGCCATAGAAAACATTTAGAAAATGAAAGAAACCTACTTCCTGAGACCCTGACCCACATATGAATTGATTAAGAAGACTTGGTTGAGAAAGAAAAATGTTCTTGGTCCATAACTACATACCTTGAGGCTTTCTACACTGTAATTAACATTTTTTTGTCTTCTTCAATTGCAATGCAGATAATAGAAGAGTTTGGTTCCTTTGACACATTTATTTGGAACTTTGTGAACCACAAGCCAATAGTCAGCCAGTTCAGGTATCCGCGCCAAGTACCAGTCAAATCTCCAAAAGCCGAAGCCATAAGTAAAGAACTTGTAAGGAGAGGGTTCCGGAGTGTGGGTCCGACGGTCATTTATACATTCATGCAAGTAGCTGGACTAACAAATGACCACCTAATCAGTTGCTTCAGATTCAAGGAGTGTGCCTTAAACTCGGAACCAGTCTGCAAAGAAAGCTCCTTCAACTCCAAGGTCAAGGAAAAAGCAAACGATGAATCGACAGAGACAGGTCTATTGCTAGCCGTGAACAAGTTGAGCTTCACCTGAAATTAGAGTTCTAGAACTTTGATCAATGATCATATTGTCAAATGAGGTAGTTGTCAGGGAACAGGGTAGGTTGTGGAGTGTACAAAATCCATAGAGATATGAAGTTAGCCGAAATGCAGATGTATTTGAAAAATGCAAAATGACCTTTGGCAATTTCTTCAAGTTCTCTTGTATTAAAGATTCTTGAAATAGTCATATTTTGCTCTTAGCCTACCCTTTTATTTTTATATGCTGACTAATGTGAGATTGATCAAAGTAATGGTTGATTTGGTTATTTAATCAAATGGAAAAGATTGGTAATGAGACTTTAATCAAGTCAAGTCGAATTTCTCATAAGAACAACTTGGAAATTGATGGTTTAATTGGTGGATTAATCAGGATCAAAATAATCTTATTTTACATGCTCATGATTCATGAAAACTATTCACTTTACCCTATGATGGGGACAAGACAAGGGTACACCTTGTGATATCTTATTCCCATAGGTACTCTTTCTTTCAACAATGTCCAGCATTACCTACCTGGTCATTGGTCATCATGGTAAAACAATGGACTAAGTTGAAAGTTTTGATTGAGCACCTCAACAATGTGGGCCCCTATTAGTATATCACTTTCTAACTTCTACCTAATTTCATGTAATCACTGTTAGAATATTGATTAGAGATCCCAGGAATCTTGACCAAATTTGGTGGTTTGATAAAAAATGAAATTGTCTCGGCAAACAAAATACAATGAATGTTTCAAAAGTAATTAGGTTTGAGGCAAGATACTTAACAGCTAAATCAACCTTTTCTTCCAAATGTGACAATGTTTATAGGAGCAATTGAAACAAGTATAAAACTAGATCAATTTTGTAACTTAAAAATTGCATAAATGTACAGTTCTTGATTGATGTATAAGATAAATTCCAAAATGCAAAATCTCAAACAAGGAGCCTGAATCTTTGTATTGAACAGCTTGGAAAATGTCCTAGCTTTACATCACTCCTATTAAATCATCTATATATAATTGAAAGGAGAAATTATAAAGCCATCAGAACTACACTGTATGAAAGGAAATTCTTTGGAAATAACTCAATTTGGAAAATCAAATTTGAAGTAACCTAGATATTTTCCATGTTGCAGAATCCATCCTCAGTGGATCTTAATTTCCACTTATAGGATCAAACTGAGAAATATGTCTCAATTTTTCTAATGTTTGTATTTACATATATAATAAGATCCTATGTTCTAAAAATGAACCATTTATGGAAAATGCCTAAATTGTTGGCACTATGCTAAATAGCTACACTTTCACCAAATTCTCAATTCAATTATTGTGCATCAATCTTCCTGAAAGGGCAGCAACAAGTGCTGCTCTGAAATTTGGATCTTTGGTCAATGAACTAGCCATCTGTTCCACCAAAACATTAGGTACTTGTTCAGGTGAATCAACCTTTGGTTTTGTTGTAATCTTGGAATCATTGTTGTTGTTGGGCTTGGATTTTGTCAAGTCAAGAGTAACTGTTGGTGCAGAAGAGCTAATTGATGCCGAACAAGGTACCGAACCTATGGTCATACAACGGTTCGAGCCGGATGTTGCCTCCATCTGAGAAGGGAGGGGGTGGTTGTGCTCACCCTCGTAAGTCGCAACCAGCACAGATTGATCTTCAACACTTCTTTGCACCTGAATTAAACCAAGCAACAGCAAAACTGACTTAGCTTGTGATGAAATTTTACATCAGGATAGTAGCCACTAACTTCAAGGAACCGAGGCTGGGACAGATATCTATCCTGTACTTGTCCCGGACTCGGTTTCTATATGAAGGTCCTATAATGACAGATATTTAAAGACAATTTTTTTTCTTTCGTTCATCGGATTTACCTTCTTCTTTACAGGACAGCTTGGAGCAAAAGAGCACTTGAAATATGCTCTTGGAGAAGGGTTATCTCTTGTTACTTTTTGTCCATATTTCCTCCATTGGTATCCATCTTTCACAATCTGAAAAATACATAAAAAGAACAAAGCCTATCAACAATTGCACAAAATCATTCATAATACTACTATTAAACAAGGTCGGCTACACAGATCAAACAACGCTGTAAGGGTAAAGAATCTTACAAGGCTTGTATCGGATGCTTCCGTCCTAACATAAACTCTTGAGGTCTTAGCCTTGATGGTTTCTTCCCTCGGCTTCTTGCACGATTCTTCGTCAGTCGAGCTGCTCTCGGAGTTCCCATTGTTCGACGCCAATGCCATCGGATCACAATTGTTGTTGCTGCTCTCAGATTTCCTCTTCTTTGATGAAGGGCTAAGCTCCTTCTCAGGATTTTTCTTCATGTATTCCATCAAGTGGTTCCTCAAAGTGTTGTAATTCTCACAAACCACAGAGAGCATTTCAGCCAATTTCTTGTTTTCGGCAGTCACACGCTTCAGTTCCTCTTCTAAGTAATCAGTATTGGACTGAAAATAGCAACACAAATTGGATCATTCACAGAGTTCTAAACAATGATGCATGAATAATTGAATACCAAAAGTTTGTCAAATTCTACAGTTTCCATGTTTACTTTCCTTAAATCTGAGTTTATGAGTTGAGTTTTACTATTTAAGTTTACCTAAGTTCTACAAATTTATGCAAACTCTTAAGAGATTGATAACCTTATCTTGTATTAAACTACAAACACAAGCAATCATTTCAATTAGAAACCACAAAGAAAGATCTATTTTGCATATTCTAATCATTGAAAATCAATCAATTCTTCTAGATTGTTGCTAACAGATGAAATTACTAAACTAACCTCTTCTTTCAAAGGAACCATGGACAACCCCAATGAGAAAACATTGCTTTCAACCTGTTTCTTCTGAAATCAACAAACACATCAAAACACAAAGAATTAATCTCCATCTCAAGACATTGTTCTTACCAAAGCACTTCACATATAACAATACTTACAGGAACTTCCTCATGATGAACTCTATGATGATGAGGATTAATGTTGAGATCCAAGGAAGTGTTAATCCAAGAAGAACAATCCATAGTTGTCAAATCTATCAAATTCAAACAAAGTAGAGGAACTTTCCCAAACAATAAGCACTTAATAACCAAGATGAAGAAAAAAATCTTAGAGAAATTAAAGAGTGAACCAATTGAGACTAACACAAAGCATGTGTATATATATAGATAGAGAAAGAAAGAAAGAGGAATAAAAGCCAATAAGGTATCACTTTTTTCAATGAATGAATCCAAGTTGAAGAAGGAAACTGAGTGGAAAGACCACACATGGGGAAATATATCCAACCACTTGCTTATAATTAATTAAATAGCTGGCATTTGCAATGTACACAGAAACTGGTCCACTTCCTTTACTTATTTAATTTATTTAAATCAATCTGAAAAATTTTGAACTCGACATTTTGGTCTCTAAGATAGCGTTTCATAGAGAGACAGAAAGAAACGGAAAGACTGAGATTGAGTGGTAAAAATTTATTGAAATAGAGACAAAAATTTTAGTACTAATTTCTGAACTAACAAATATAATACTGAAAAACAAACGCTACCTAAAAAAGTTTTATTACATCAAAGTTTTAAAATTTATAAAAATAAAATATATTAATTTTTATCTTAGTTAGATTTATTATTGTATTTAGACAAATAAATCTTTATAAATGTAATGAAAAAATTTATATTTTATTTTTAAAAATTTTAATATAATAAAATATTTTTAGAAATAAAAATGTCAGATACAAAATGTATGTGAAACCTATTTAAATATATATATTTTTTATTATTCAATTCAAATTGTTTTTCTTTCTATTTTAATACATAGCCAGTAAAACTAGATAAGGAGACGTACGTGGCAATCCATCTATTATTTTATACAAAATAACGTTCAAGCATAGGATATAGTTATAGTTGTTACATATAACATACAAATTTATTTTTAATATATTAATAATATTAAATATTTTTTAATGAATAACTATGTGTATAGTTAATATAAAATTAGTTATTTTACTAGGTATTACTTAATTAACTATATATATTAAGTATTTTATATATACAAGAGAATTATTGTATAGTGAATTGAGTTATCGAAAAAAAGAGCATATATTATCCGAAAATGACGAGACAGAATTATATTCTTGGTAGAATAAAAACAATGGAAATGAATTTTTCAAGTCAAATACACACACCTCTCTGCTCTCTCTATCAATAATAATAATTCGAGAATTCAAAACTACCACTAGTATGGCATTTACAATGAATACATACACTTTTGAAGGTTTTCTATATACCTATTAGGACTCTAATTTTATTTTGGATTTAGCTGTTATATACTGATTTTTTTCCAAAAAAAAAAAGAAAATTGAATTATTATCATGTGTTACCTAGATTTTTTTTATCAATAATAGACTTATCATTGTAATTATTTTTTAGTGAAAATACATAAAGAGTACATAGTATTTAAGGCGTAATAATTCAACAAATATTTTCTAAGAAAATTTTTTAATTCTTTTTAACAATGAGAAAAACTTATTTTTCTCCCTCTCTTAATTCTTTCTGATTTATCAAACCATCAACATCACAATTTGAAGAATTTAGGGTATGAGATTTTTTTCATCGTGTAACAAAAAAGATCTATGTATTTGTATGTCTTTTGAGATAGTAAATTAAATAAAAATCAATTACTTTTAGATGTGGCAAATTTAAAAATAAATAAAATTGAATATTTATATAAATTTTTTATATTAAAAGAATATATGAATTAATTTTGTTATGTTAATTAGTGTAAGAATTTTCACTTATTTGATAAGAATATTTATTGAAAATAATAGTAACAAATTAATAAGATGATGCTAGTTGGAGAGTTAGAGTGACTAGAAAACCTAGAAGCTCTTTATTGACCAAGCGATTTGTCGTCTTTATTAGTATTAGTATATTCTTTAAAATTTTAAGTCTTTATTAATAATAATAATAATATATTAGTGGGTGTTTCTATTGTGTTTGTGGTCCCTTGATTCTTTGTTTACACGTTTACTATTTCAAACATTTTCCACGTTGCATGAATTATAATATATATAATTATTAGAGACTATAGAGAATAGAGATATATACCTTTAATTTTCTTTTCTTTTTTTTTTTCTCTCTTACAGAATTATTGACTTCTCTGTACTTTACTTTTTACCTTATACGCGTCATATACATACTTTTGACAATCTTTGTCGACACCCAATTTTTTTTGTTTTTAAATTAAAAAAAAAATCCGAATTTATTTATATTTTAAATATACCCACATGTTTATTCATTCTTTTTCTTAATAATGTGATAAAAGTTACATGTACACCACATCTTTTTATATATATATATATATATATATATATATATATATATATATATATATATATATATATATATATATATATATATATATCCCATAGAAAGCTATGAGGTAAAATATTTCAATAATTTTAGCTGTTAAGTTTAATTATTAATTTTAATTATAGTATATATATAATTTATATTAATGGTTAAAAATATTAGAATATTCGACATTATAGTATACTTGAAATATTTTCTATTCTATATATATTTTGTTCTTATATTAATTAAAAAAATTATTATTTCAAGTACCTACGAAGAGAGGATGGATAAAAGCAAGTAAAATTAGCATTGTTATTATTTTTTTTTCAAAAAAGGAGGACGTTAAGAATATATAATAATTAAAAATATTATATATATATAAAATTTATTTTTAATATATATTTTATAATAATAATACTTAATATTTATGACAAATTTTAGTGTATATTTAACGTAGTTATTTTTTTAATAATACAACACTACGTATTTAATTAAGTGATGGTATAACCTATGATGTACGAATACTGACACGGACATGGGACACGACACGACACGGGATACGCCGACACGCGAATTTTAAAATCTTACACTACACAGGAACACACATATATATAAAATATAAAATATTTTTTAAATAAGTCGTAATGATATTTTAATATTTTATTGATATTAAAATATAAATTAATTTTTTAAATTATTTTTAATGTCTTATTTTAATTATATCAAGTATTTAAAATATTTTTTATTTTAATAAATAATAATATATACTATCTCTAAATTTATTTTAAGAATATATATTAAGAATAAGACCGGACACGCTGACACGTAATGGTATATTAGGTGTGTTCAAGTGTGTCCGAAGAAGAATTTTTTATTTTTTAGTGAGACACAGTTTAAACGCAGCAGATACGCGTATCGGACGAATATCGATAAATGTCATATTCAAAATGTGTCCAGCAATTCAGCAAAATATCCGTACTTCATAGGACATGGCAATTTTTCATGTATATATGAGTTTTATTTTATTTAAAATATTGAAAAATATAGTAGGTGACGTGGAGCTCAAAGAAACCAAAAAATGAGAAAATTATTTTAGGTGACTGAGATAAGCCTCTGTTGAATTTGACTTCCAAACACGACTTCCACGCGAAAATTCAAGTAAAACTATTTTTTCCCCTCTTCTCTAGGCTTTACTTTATTCAGTCTATGGCTCTATGTATATGTTTCTTCCTTCATTCGTTTTTTTCTTGTGGGCACATTTAAAGCAAATAATAATGGAAAAGGAAAATAAATATGTTATATTTTATTACTAATTAATTGACATTCATGACTTATACGTACACTATTATTAATTGTAAATGCATTATTGTGGCAATAATATTCCACATTGTGCATGGATTTAAAAGATTACAATATATATGTTGCCTTTGGAAAATTATAAAAAAAAAAGGATTAGAATATGTTTGTTGATATAGTGCATCAATAAATATAAAATTTAAATATATATTTTAGTTATGTTTAAAAATTTTTGTATGCACGATTCTTTTTATGTTAAATTCCTTTTTTGTTATATAATATGCAATATATTATACAGTTTATTTAATGGATTCATTAAAAATGAAGATGACCAAATTAAAGTACATGTTAAATAATATAAAATAAAAATAAGGGATTTTTATAAATAAATAAATTAAATATTTTATTTATCAATATTTTAAAAAATATTTTCAATTTTAAATTATATTATATATTTTGTTTACTATGTAAACAAAATAAACATAAACGTATATTATCTATACTGTAAATAAAATAAGTAAAATTTTAGTTAAAATTAATTAAATTTTGTATGTAAACGAAATATATATATATATATATATATATATATTTGTAAATGAGATATGTGTACAATAATAATAAAAAATATTTATAGAATAATTTGGATCGATTGAAAAAATAAAATTGATATAATTATGTTTTAAATTTGAACGTGTAAAAATTGTAATTTAGTCGATAAGAATGGGAAGGGAAGGTTGCTACGGCTATTTTTTTTTATATAGGGAAAAAATTGGCATGTAATACATAGTTATTGGAAAAAGGTTAGTTGGTATTTTTTTTTAATATGAAATTAACTTTTTTGTTTAATTATTATTGAACAAATCAGACGTGGAATTTGTTAAGAAAAGAGACAGAAAATAAATTTTGAACGTCTAATTTGAGTGAGATACATAAAATTGAGAGGTAGATTTGTATGTTAAAAATTTTTAAAAACTAAAATCTACAAAGCTGGGAATTAAATTTAATATACATTATAAATATTTTAAAAATTTAGGTACATAAATTTAAAGATTAAATTTGTATTTTAAATAATAAATTTATGGATAAAATATATTTTTGTCTTTAAAATTTAATAAAAGATTTAAAAATATGTTTAAGTTTATTTTGTTTCAATTTTGTTCTAAAATTTTTTAATTTATATTAAATATATCTTTGACAACTAAATTTTCAAAAAATTTAAGACTAATCCAATAATAAAAAATGAAAATTATGTTTGATTTACTTATTTTAAAATTTATTCTTATAAAATTTTTGTCGAATTGATCCTAATTTTTTGAAAACTTAGCCTTTAAGAATATATTTAATGCAAATAAAAAACTTTTGGGACAAAAATAAAATTTAGAGATATTTTTAAAACTTTTACCAAATTTTAAAAACAAAAAATATATTTTACCCTAAATGTATTAATCTAATTTATATTCTATACATTATACTTAAACATATATCATCCTCCAATAAGATATAAAACATCTTTATCTCTCTAATATTTATCGATAATACTAGAAAGACCAAAAAATAACAAAAACGTATTTTATTTAATATTTATAAATACTAAAATAAATTTTTATTATTTTTAACTAATACTTTTTCTTCCAAAAGATTTTTAAATATTTATTAATTAGTGGAATTTTTTTTGGGTGACTTATTAAGAAGTGGATTGCTGCAACTTGGGCCATTTTTAACAACTAGTATTTTATTTCTTAGTATTTATTTTGCGAGGAAAAAGAAAAGAGAATGAATCTTACATAAAAGTCAAACACCGACACCGTGACTTATCTCCAGGAGTTGTTAACCATACACTCAGACTCAGTCCTGCTCAGAGATTGTCTTCATACCATTTCTCACATTTCTTTTTTTTTTGTATATATTTTTAATGATAAGTGAAAATGTCTGTGTTTTTGAGACCTGAAGTGTTAAATTGTTGTAAGTTTTAAGAGATTAATCCTTAAATTTAATATCTAAAAAAGATTCGTATAAGATTTTAAATTTGCCTACTATACTAGTAGTTAATTTTAAAAGAATAATACTTAGGTTATTATTATTAACCCTTTATTTTTCTAAATGAACAAAATTTTGAACAATTTACTATAATAAATAATGTAGCTTCTAATATTATCAGAATGTATAAAATGAAAAATAGATACTAAAATGTATTTTTTTATAATCTATGGAAACCGTGACAGGAGTATCGCAGTTTATAAATATACGTAATCTGCTATAAGGGTGTCGCAGATTACGTTACGTTGGAAAAAAAAACATCACATAATCCGCGGTAGGGGTGTCGCGGTTTATGTGTGTTTTGGGTTTCGTGCATAAACTGTTACAGAGGTGTCGCGGTTTATGCTTTGTCAACTTTGCCTATAAATACCAAGTAAGATAGAGAGTGGGTCATTTGAGGAGATTCATTTTCATTCTTTCACAAATGGATAGTGAGGAGAGCTTGTTGGTTCTAGTCTACTGCTATGGTAAAATTAAAAAAAGTAATAGGCATGGTGTTAAGTTCACGGATAAAGAACCGTTGAGCATTTTTATTCGTTCGACGGATACTTTGTCGGATCTGAAGAGGAACATATTGCAGAAGGCAGGGTTGTGTGGGGCCAAGTTGGTGAAGAAGCTACTCTACAAGATTCTGATGACGGTTCTGTCAAGTGGTGTGCAGTATGAAACATTTGTCATAGGGTCGGATGAAGACATTGGGGTCTTGTTTCATTGTCAGCAGAGTTTTTCGGAGGTGAGAATACACGAGTTGTATGCCAAGTTAGAAGACCGAGTGGACAGTTCCGGGGCTTCAGCGCCAAATCCCCAGTCGATGATGGTGGGGGTGCTTCCACCTCGATGCCTGTCGTTGCACCTGGTTGTCTCCTAGCTGCACCTTCACTTGCTTTAGCACCAGCATCTAGGTCATCTGGTTTGATTACTGGTCTTGTTGGTGGTGGTGAACCGGATCACGTTGAGGACGCGATGTGGGACGATGATCCGGATCACATATCTGGGGATAGTGAGGAGGACACTCCTGTGTCCCCACCTGCACCTCAGGTGCCGTCCAGTTCTGGGTCCCGCCAACAACCGCCGCATTTCTCAACGCTTAACCTGGAAGCAGTGAGTCAACAACCGAATGATGCACACACCTTCGGATACCAAGGATTACACAACGGCAATGCTTCTGATGAATTTCAGATTGGCCAATCTTTTCAGACTAAGGATGAAGCTGTGATGAGTGTTAACGATTATAGCATTCGTCCTGGAGTTCAGTATCGGGTTATGAAATCTGATCATCTGAAGTATATTGGGAGATGCAAGAAGTTCGGAAACGGCTGCACCTGGATGATCCGTGTGGCACTTCGGCAGCGCAAGAGTACCTGGGAGGTTAGAAGGTACAACGGAGCCCACACTTGCCTGGCCACATCGATTTCGAGCGACCACCGACAGCTCGATTACCACGTAATTTGTGCGAGGATCTATCCGTTGGTTAGGGCGGATGCAGCGGTTACCATAAAGGTGTTGTAAGAAGCTACTGAGTCAACCTACAGATTCAGGCCTAATTACAGGAAAGTGTGGAAGGTAAAGCATAAGGCAGTCGCCCAGATTTACGGGGATTGGGAAGAGTCGTATGGGGAGTTGTCCCGGTGGATCCTTGGGATGCAAGCAACGATGGACAGAACCGTAGCTTTGTTGAAGACTTCTCTAGTGCGTATAGGTGGTGAGGTTGATGAGTCTACAGAGCACTTTCACTGACTTTTTTTGACATTCCCTCCATGCGTTGAGGCTTTCAAACATTGCAAGCCACTAATCAGCATTGACGAAATGCATCTGTAAGGGAAGTATGGTGGGACTTTGCTTCTGTCTATTGCGCAAGATGGTAACTCGAACATATTGCCAGTTGCGTTTACACTTGTTGAGAGGGAGAATGTTGAGTCGTGGGTATTTTTCTTGTCCCACTTGCGTCAACATGTGATCCCACAGGAAGGGATTCTGGTAATCTCTAACAGACACAACGATATTAAGGCTGCACTGGAAGCACCAGACAGTGGTTGGAAACCGCCTCATGCATACCAAGCATATTGCATTCGACACATTGCAGCTAATTTTGCTCTCAGTTTCAAGGGTCAGGATGCAAGGCAGATGCTCGTGAATGCGGTGTATGCCAAGACTGAGGTCGAGTTTGACTACTGGTTTGACATTATGAGGATTGAGAATCCGGCCATGTGTGACTGGGCCAACCGACTGGAGTACGATAAGTGGACCCAACACCAGGATGGAGATTGGAGGCAGACGGTTCGGCCACATGACGACGAACATATCTGAGTGTGTTAATTCTGTACTGAAGGGGACACGGAACTGCACTTTTCAAATCCACATATGGGAGGCTAGTAGAGCTTTTTGTCATCCGAGGGCAGACAGCAGAGGTGCAGTTAGGATCAGGCTAATGGTTTTACGAGGCGCTGGTGAAGGCGATAGAGCACAACCTGAAAGATGCGAGATGCTTCACGGTTACTCTGTTCGACAAACATCAGTCTGAGTATACCGTGGCTGAGACGACTCCTACCGGTAACTTCTCGCTTGGGACGTATCGGGTTTCCCTCAGAGATCGCACTTGTGACTGCGGGTACTTTCAAGCTCTCCATTACTCGTGCTGCCATACGATTGCATGCTGTGCTCAGTCCCGATTAGACTGGGCTACGTACGTCCATGAGGTTTATACCATGAGTAAGGTGTTCAGCGTATACCGGATGGGATTTTTGCCCCCTATTCTAGAGGGTCTGTGGCCACTGTACGCCGGTCCTACTATCGTCCCTGATCCTTACATGAGACGTGCCAGAGAAGGGCGACTGAGGTTAACAAGAATCCGTAACACCATGGATGAGGCCGATACTAGTCGGCCGAAGCAATGTGGGCTATGCAGACAGACAGGACACACTCGCAGGACTTGCCCTCAGCAAGGATCCGCCCCCAGTACCGAGGCATAGGTGTCATTAGGTCGTTATGATTAGCTTATATTATTCTTTCTCTATTTGTGTTCTTATTTTGTTTTAGTTGTACTTACTGTTAAGTAAAATTGTACTTGTTGTGTAGTTGTCATTCTCTCGAGTTAACGTCTTCTAATTTTGTTGGTAATTCTATGAGTATAACAGACTAATGTCAATTAAATCCAAGCAGGAACCTATGTTGCGACATACATTTAATTGCAAGCCAAACTTTCAACCAGAATCTCATCCTCCATGAAAAATGAACTAAGTCCACACTAAAGCATAAACCGCGAGACTCCTGTAGCAGTTTATGTACGAAACCCAAAACACACATAAACCGCGACACCCCTACCACAGATTATGTGATTTTTTTTAACGTAATTCGCGATACCTCTGTAGCAGATTACGTGCATTTATAAACGTGATATCCCTATCGCAGTTTACATAAATTATAAAAAAAAAACGCATTTGGATATCTGTTTTCCATTTTATACATTCCAATAACATTGGAAGCTACATTATTTATTATAGTAAATTGCCCCAAAATTTTACTATTTGTTATGAAAACTTAATTAAAGTTCATTTGTAAAGCTTTCCGAGATGTATTTTCATTCTATTTGTTTATTTAAAACAATTTAAATTCCACAGTTTACCTTTCGTAATTTACAATTTAAATTATTTATCTTTAAAATAGTGTAAAGTTTATAATCCCTAATATTTTAATATATTAAAATTATAGTTGACAAATAATAAAGGTTACATATAGAAAAAAAATGAGAACGACAGGTTAAAAAAAAAGGGGGCATTATAACTCAGATTCAAAAGTTACGTCATTAAATAGTGTTGGCATCCTACCTTTAATTAAACAGTCTATTATAATTAAATTTTTAATTAATAAACTTGTTTATTAAACTAACCTCTTATCGTCACGTTCCTCCTTTAATATTGGTATATTATAGAAATTTAAGTTATAATAATGTAGCACATGCTTATTGTTGCAAAACTTTTTAAGTCTTTTATATTTCCGCATTTAATATAATTAATCTAAAATATGGAAATGAACCTATAAAAACAACTCAATTATTTATTCTGTAGTCGTTGTTTTCACATTTCAATAATAAAATATGAAAATTGGATTAAGAAACTGTGGGAAACATGGGTATTATTTCATATATAATCTCTTTATAAAAGTAAAAATATAAATTAACGAGAATATTAGTAGTTGGCAAATTATATTGTTTATTTTTTTATTTTAAATCATCATCATCAAAACATAAAATATAAATATTACAGTATCTTTAAAAAAAACTCAAAGCATGTAATAAAATAAACTCTATTAAAAATATAATTATTCATACATTTTTTTATTAACTTAAATTAAAAAAAAAAACAATATCATAAAATAATATCAAAATTTTTATGAGTTAAAAATTTAGAGTTCGATCCTTATCGATGTAAAATAAAATTTCCTTTAAAACCAAATAAAAATAAACAAAACCTATAAAAAAAAGGTTATGTTAAGTAACCAATAACTTTCTTTAACAACATGAACAATTACCAATCAAATCAAAACATAATATACTTTTAAATTATCCATCTAAATCTTAATATTAGAATAACCATCCGTACACCTAGTGAAATGAATATCCGATATATTCATTATTCACATTATTTAGTATTTATTTTTATTGTCTACCTATACTTTTTCTAAAGAAATTACGTAAATCCAAAAGAGACAAAATATTGAGTTGACCATGTTTGACCTAACCATGTTATGAATAAAAAATATCTCTCAAAACAATAAGCCAAGCTTGAGTATCTCCGTTTAAGCCATGTATTATTTGCACCATATAATTTGATTTTGACATACATAACATAATGCAAGAAAATCATTAATCTTAGTATAGATAGAATAAATTGTGAATGGTGAAAAGTGGGAAACATAATGGAAAAAAGTGAGTCCCACAATTGAATAATGAGCATGACCAAAAAAAGTGAGTGAAGCACACCCTGGCGAGGCTAGATAGGTAGGCAATATATTTTTGGTCAATTCATTGAATTGAAGGCAGAAAAACAAAAGAAGCCGCTATTAGGATCCATAATTTTCTTAAGGTGTGTTGTGACTTTTTGTGTTCACATTGACGAAATGGTATAAATATATGTCGACGTCCCAATTAATTACAGCACCCTATTATGGACAAGTAATCCCTCCAATGGAATTCAAATAATAATGTTTAGATGGTCTTAGTTCGCAACACATGCACGAGAAAATTATTAGAAGTTGAACCACAAGTTGCATTGTTTGGTTTGTTTAAATGTTTGTAATAAAGTTGTTGTCGTTATTTGAGAACGAAGGACCATCAACTTACACACACTACTTGACTAGCTAACGCCGGTGCATGTCTTTGACTCTTTTGCTTTTTGCCCGAGGGTTTTCGACGAAAGAAATCAAGTGAGAGAATATAAGATAAAAATATACTATATTTAACTCAAATTCTTAGGTAGTATTTGGTGGAGAGACAGAGACTAAGAGATAGAGATTGAAATAAATCTTAGTATTCTGTTTGGTGTAAAATGGGAGACAGAAATTGAAACAAGAATGAAATTCTAATTTAATTTGTACAAAAGGTAAAATTGGAATTAATTAATTGAAATGAGGGTATTTTAGGTATAAAATGTTATTAAAGTTTCAGTCTCCATCTCTAAAAATTTTAGTCCCATGTGTCCCTACTTTTTGGAAGTATTGAAATACTGAAATTTTAGAGACAGAAACAGAAATTAAATTTTAGTACCAGACTCTGAACCAAAAAACATAATACTGAGTGTCAGTCTCTTAGTCTCTGTCTCAATACCTCAAAACAAACGCTACCTTAAAGTGTCAAGTTAATGGGTCTCTCACTCATCTTATAAACTCTTCACTTTTTCTTACTTTCTTTAATATGGGACTAATTTTATAAACTCCTTTCACTTACAACATTAACACCAATTACTCCCTCTATACATTTTTATCATATTATTTTCCTTTTTTATTTTTACTTAAAAAATATTTTTTTTATGTGAGTCTAATTACAATAAGAAGTCAAAAATTAAAGTCTAATTTTTACACGACTTACTATAGAGTATGTTTTTGCTTAACTGTCATCAGACTGTATTACCCTTTTTTTGCGTATAAATATCACCTCAAATAATATTTCTAACCAAAGAATCACTAACATATTCATATACATGCTGACTTTATCATTAGAATTCTGAAGAAACTATCAATAAATGTGAAAGGTGCCAGAAGCTCTTAAGATAGTAATGGATGTTTCCATTATGAATATGAGAAAATAAGAAAATGAGCTTTTCTTACACTTATTACACTGTAGCTCAATATTTATATTCGCTTAAAGTTCTAATCATAACAGTCGTATAACATCCTATTACACAGAACCTTATGTTTAGGTTGCAAAATAAAGATGATAAAATATTACGATTTAAAAAAAAAAGATTTGTATAAATATAATTAAAAAAAATTATATATAGGAGTCTTAAAGAATAAGCTAGACAAAGCAAAAACAAAAAATCGTTTCACATTCATGTGGATAATCATAAAACGAATAAGTAAGCTCAAAAGAAGGCTAAAAATATAATATACAGACCAGAGTTCCAAAATACAGATTTTAAATTCCAAACTCGACTTGCGAAACTAAGACCGGCTAGAGTATATAATTATATATATTTATACAACCCAAAATATAACTCAAACTACAGAATAAACACATGTTTCTCCAAAATCAACCTCTAAGAGGGACAAACATAAAATATATATACAAAGAAGAATCTATATACATATATACATATCATAAATACAAAATACAACATCTCAAAATAATCACACTACTTCGCTTGCACAAGAAACTCCAGACGCTCAGTAAAGTGCCTCTCGACCTGCATCTGAAAAATAACAGAATATATATGGAATGAGAACTGGAGGTTCTCAACATGGTAAAGATATCTGCATAGTTAATATAAAATGTCACGGGAAAGCCAGAGGCATTCCTAAAACTTCAACACTCATATTTAAACTTAAAGATCCAACTAAACCATAAATTAAGTAGGTTATCTAAGGTATTCAAGTTCTAAATCTAACTTTAACTTAACACTTCACTTTCTGTCTCCTCCAATCCTCCAAATCACCGGTGGTATACCCCCCTCACACCTCCTCAAAGAGGGGTCTCTCAGAAAGCATACACATACAATTCAAGCAAGGAAAACACAGACAGAGGTGCAATTACAACAAATAGTACAAGTAGCAGATAAGCAGAGTTAAGCAATTAAGCAAACAAAAACAATGCACACCCAAACAAAACATACAAATGCACATGATATATGCTTGTCCTATGGCTGATGAGTCTTATCTGTTGGTTATATAGCCAGTTTGACATGTCTTGGTAGTTAACCATTGGACAGTCTCTCTGTGCGCGCATCTCCAAACTCAAAAATAATATCCATGGAGTCAAACTCCAAGCTCAATAATATTCCATAGAGTCAACCTCCAAACTCAATAATATAATATTCAAAATCCATATATATGCATGCCCATGGGGGAACCAGAGAGTTAAAGTGTCCGGTCACATATTGCGACAGAGGGTCAACAAATAGTCTTAAATACACAAGCCACATAATAATCTTTTTCTTTTTAAAATAACACTTCAAATAAAAACTCCAATTCTTATAGAAATTTCAGTAGTATCTCCTCTAAAACTTAAACTTTTGCCACTCTTCAAGGGTTCCAACCACCAAACCAAATACCTCTCAGTCATTCAAATAATTTCTTGTATCAAATTATTTCAAAATAAAATCAATCACAATATTAAATCTTTTTTCAAAACCAACCAACTCCAATAGCAAATTATTTACAAAAGCTGAACCCCACATCTGATGCCATATACACAACCCATCAATAATTCATTCAGTTTATTCTTATCTTAAGGTCTTTTTGCCTAAGTTTTCACGTGATATTAAATATTAAGTACGAGAAACCAAAACCATACCTTGGTCGATTCCTCCATAAGTTTAGAACACCTTAAAAACCTCTCATTTCACAAGCTCCAAGCCTCCAAACGTCAATTTCTCAAACCTAATTACCCGGATTTCATTCCAAACCACCCAGTTGAACTCCAAATCAACCAGAACACAATCTATTTCACACAATATCACTATAATCATCATTGAGTTCACTAATTCAATAATTCACAAGGATTTAACAGTTTTTTACCTTACCTACGGATCTATTAGATAAAATCCAGTGATTATCCGCTGTTAGAATTCACCTAAATCATCAAAAAAATCATTCAATTCCTCAATACCCAAACCCTAAAATCACAAAATTGACGGGAGAGAGAACTGGAAGAGAAATGCTAATTTCTTACCACTTTGTTCAAATAGAATTGAAGAGAATTTTGAGACAAACATATGGCCGCTGACAACTCGTTAATCGGAGCTCCGGATTGAAAGTTATAGACGATTGAATTTCTTGGAGACGTTAGGATTTGTAAACACGATTCTCCCACTTCTTCAGCACTCTCATGTGTAAAATGAAGGAGAAAGCTTCGTATGAGTGCTATATAGGTTGGGCCTTGGGCCAGTTTGAGTTCGGTCTGATTGGTTCGGTCTGTTGATCTGTTTTTAAATTAAAATCTTTAAAATTAATGTAAAAATTTGTATTTTTAATATTTCTACTCCTCTAAATTATGAAAATTTAATTTTCTAATTTCTTTGAATAATAATTAATTTATTGACTAATTATTTATTAATTTTTGGGGTTTATATCCTACCCACCTAATTAAGAATTTATCCCCAAAATTCATATTCAGTTACTTGAAAATAGGTGCGGGTAGTCCTTTCTCATTTTTGACTCAAGTTCCAAAGTGTGCTCCTCAATTTCATCTCGACTCCAAGCAACTTTTACTAATGAGACTTTCTTTCCGCGTAATCGCTTAATACTAGTATTGTCAATTCGAATCAGAAATACTTGAAGCGTCAGATCCTCTTTTAATTGAACTGATTCAGGTTCTAAAATGTGGTTAGCATCAAAGGTGTATTTCTGAAGTTGCAACACGTGAAACACGTCGTGCAGGTTCGAAAGATGCGGTGGTGGAGCTATCCGATACGCCACCGACCCGATTCTCTTCAGGATCTGAAATGGACCGATATAACGAGGATTCAATTTCTTTGTCTTGATCGCTCTACCCACTCCTGTTGTTGAAGTAACTCCTAGGAATACATGATCTCCTTCATCAAATTCTAACGGTTTCCATCTCTGATCGGCGTAGCTTTTCTGACGACTCTGAGCGGTAAGCATTCGGCTTCGAATTTTTTTAATCTGTTCGGCAGTTTCAACTACTAATTCAGGCTCTAACAAACTTATTTTCCCAGCTTCATATCAACATAGTGGAGATTGACACTTTTTCCTATATAGAGTCTCATACGGAGCCATTCCAATACTTACATAGTAACTGTTATTATATACAAACTCTATTAGCAGCATATATCCATCCCAACTTACTGGTTGGTTTAAAATATAATCCCTGAATATGTCCTCTAAGATTTATGATTCTTACTATTATAATAGCGATAATAACTAAAAAATTTTAATAATATTTATAAAATATTATTAAAATTAAAAATATATTTTTTATAATACTTTTTATTTTTAAATTAAAAAATATTATTTGAATTTTAACATTTTTTAGTAGGAGAACGAAGGAAGAGGCGACTTTTTCTTTATGTTTTCCTTTTAACGTACACATAATGTAGCTTTTTGAATTTCTAACAAAGGGAATAAGAACCAAAAAGCACCGAAAAAAAAATAGTCACGTAGCAGATTGGAAGGATTACACATTATTTGACTTGAGAAGGACTTTGAAGATACACCTTTTTGACTTTGTCAACTTATTTAATTTGTGTTACCACTTATTATCTTTCGGCTTCATTGTGTATATTATTTGCAGATCAACATTTTTTAAAATGAAAGAATGGATAAAATAATAAAATAAAAAATTAATTTTTTTAAATTAAAATAATAAAATATATATTTTATAAAATTATAAAATTAATAATAATTAATTTTTTATTTTATTTTTTTATCTTTTTAAAATATCTAAATTCATTATTTGCAATTTATAAACTATATCCCTTATGACAATTTTATTTAATATAGAAAAGAATATTATTCCAATAATAACATCAATTCATAAGTGCTTTAGGTAATATAAAATATAAGTTAGTTGAATTTTATCTGAAAAGGGAGTGTTACCCGAAACTTATTAATTACTATTTTCGTTATTTTTATCATATCTTTAGGCAAAGACTATAAAATACTTCCCTCATTGAGAACTAGATAAAGAGTAGCAAGGAGCATGAACTTTAATTAGTCACTAGACATATTGGTGAGGTGGTTCAATAACAATTAGTACATATTAATATAGGATATGTTTTGTCATTTTATTAAAATTACGGAGAATTTACATAAATAAAATGAATAAAAATAAATATTATGCAAATGTCTTAACTACAAATTGATTACGGTTTTTTCTTAAAAATATAACCTATTTACAATTAGGATATTTGTGTAATATTTGCAATTAGGCAATTAGTACATATTGATAATATAAGGACATATTTTAACATTTTTATTAAAATTGAGTAGATTTAATTTTTAGGGTAAAGTACTAAATTGGTCCCCTATGTTTAGACGTAATTATATTTTGGTCCTTAAAGTTTAAAGTGTTCTATTTTAATCTAAAAAAGTTTCATTTAGCATCAATTTAGTTCCACAATGGGGTTAAAGTTAAATAATTAACGGAATGTGCTGCATAACAACCGTAGAAGACGAAATCGATAATCTAGAGAACAAGTACCAGCTCCAGAGGTACAAAATCAACCGTTGATGCATCAATACATTTATTTATCATTCTCTTTAGTTTTATAAAAAATATTTTATTTATATTATAAGAAAAATAATAAATAAATGTATTGATACATCAATTGATTTTATGTCTCTGGAACTTGTACTTGTTTTTCAGATTATCGATTTTATTCTTGTACTGTTGTTATGTATGATATTCTCTTAATTATTTAACTTTGATCTTACTGTGGAACTAAATTTATGCTAAATGAAACTTTTTTAGATTCAAATAGGACACTTTAAACTTTAAAAACTAAAACAGAATTACGCCCAAACATAAGGGACCAATTTAGTAAAGGCGATTCTTGTGTGAATAAATATGTTAAATATATATAACTATTTAAATTTTTAAGATATAAGCCTTGGTTTTATTAAGATTGTAGTAATAATACAAGACTTTGATTTTTGGTATCTTCTAGTTATGAAAACTGTTATCATAAAATTAATTTTTTTAAAATTTAAATTAATAGAAAAAAATGACATAAATAATTATATTTTTAATACATTCTTTCAAGTAAGAATCTTTTTTTTAGATTTGTTTAATTTTTTATATAAATATTTATTTATTTTAGTTCAATAGAAATCGAACTATTTTAGACTTTTTGGACATAGAATTCTAATACTATGTTAAGAAATATTTTATTCTAAAATCTTAAATTAATAGAAAGAGATAATGTATATGAATAGTTATTTTTTATTGTTGTCATGAATTAAGGTGGAAGAGTAATTTAATAGACTTTACTACGGGTCGAAGTATTCTATATTTTTCGAACATAAAATTCTAATACTATGTTATGAAATAATTTATCCTAAAATTTTAAATTAATAGAAAGAGATAATATATATGAATAGTTATATTTATAACAGAAAGTAATATTTAGATTATCTTATTAAATGATATTTTGAGAATAACTTTAATTTTAGTATTATTAAATAATGTTTTAAGAATAACTTTTATAAAAGTGAGAGAAATAATTAAACTTTACCAACTTATTATGCCAATATTTTCATTTTTATCCCATTCTTTTTACATGTCTTTTAGGTCTCCTTTCATTGGGTTGTTGTAATTCAATATTCTATATATAATATTTAATAAAGCAAATTAAAAAGCTATAAACCCTGCTTGCAATCTAATCCAATTTGTGATTCTTGCATGTATGGCATGTCTATATATCTATAATTAAGTTTTTAATATGAAAAATATATTTTTTAATATGTTATTTTATAATTAAGTTTCACTAATTTTTTAATATTTTTTCTCATTTTCTTTCGACTTCTTCAATTAAAATTTTTAGTTATCAATCCGTATTAAGATTAACTTAAACTTAATTATCAAAATATATTACTATTATTATTATTATTATTATTATTATTATCATTGAACACATGCATAAGCTACTTAATAATTAATTCAACTAACACAAACACATTGATTGCATACTTGACCGAATCAACACATACACACTAATTATTAATTCACTAATTTATTTGATAACTGTCTTTTGTTATATACAAAAATTTGATCCAAAAAGTTAAAGCTAAGAGAGAGGCTGCAAATGAGATATGCATGTGACTAATTTTTTTTGGGTGTCTTTGCATGTGACTAAATATTAGTAAAACTTATTATGCTTATTATAATGATTTATATTGAATAAGGACATCTACAATATTTTTTAAAAAAAATGCTAAATTCATCACCACCATGCATCATGTTATATACTTATATGTCATTCGCCTAATTTGATGTGTCAAGTCAAAAAGCATTTCTTGTTGGGTGTTAATTAATCACTAAACAAATGTCAAAAACAAAAAAGGTTTAGGAAGAAAAAATTAAACGGTCACTGCAAAGTGATGGCATGGATGAGGTCAGCAACGTCAACGCCCCCTTCAATTCGGTTATATTAAATTATTAATAATTATTTCTCTATATATATAAATTATCTAAGATATTATATATGTAATTAAAAAAATACATAGAAAATATCAACAATTATTTATTATAATTTAATATCAACAAAATATCTTTTATATATATAAGCGCCCTAGCTACATATTATTATTATTATTATTATTATTATGTGTCGGCTGTGATCAATTCTTTTTTTTTATATGGTAGTACTTTAATTTCTGTTATTAACCCTCTTTTTAGCCAAGATTATTGGGTTAAACACTTTAACCTGTCTCTTGCATATCACTATTTTTATCTTGAGTAGTGTTATCTAATTAAAATTCTATAGTTAGTGTTATTATTATAGTTTGTATGAAAGTGCTAATAATATGTATAGAGTTTTGAATGTTACTTGTTAAGATGGTTTGTAATAAAAGAAGTTATAAATTAATTTTTTAATAATACATTGTAACTGAGTAGTATATTTGCTAATACTTTTAAATAATACGCTAAATTGGTTTTAACTATTTTTGTTTTGGATAAGTTAGTCTCTATCACAAACAAAATTGGCAAATTAATTGCTAACTTTTTAAAACATTACACAAATTATTAGTTCCTAACACAATAAAATATAAATTTAATTATATATAGTGTCTAATAATAATATTTTTTAAAAAGTGACAAATTTTCCTAAAAAAAATTGAATAATAATATAATTTGAGGCTGATTTTTTTGGTTATGGAAGAGGTGAAAGTATTGTGCCAGGTTATGAATAAGGGAGGTGCTACACCAATTTGTGAGACAGCTTTTTATTCAGATTTGGTGTTAAGAAATCGGACCCTTCGAGTTCTTTGGTTTTAAGTTTTTGAAAGCAAATCGTTGGTTCGTTTTGCATGGAGGGAGGATCTGAAATTCACATAAAGTAAATTGGACCCTGCGACTTTTTCATGATCAAAAATTTTTTTTACGATTTACATGAAATCGGATGGTCCGTTTTCTCTGTTACTTTGCTTTTTGAATTAAGTTTAAGAAGTCGCTGGGTCCGAGTTGTGCCTGACACCACACCAATGTTAAGCATCACTCCTCCTCATATCCAAGTCTAGCACCAACTTTACCTCCATAATCAAATTAAAAAGCGACAATTTGATTGAATGACTAATTAAATTATCTTACATTTTTAAAAAACCGGATTCATTTATTCTTTTATTTTATTATAGATTAATTTATTTAATATTTTAAAATATTTGGAACTAAATTATCGTTTTCTTTACTAGAGTTTAATTTTTGAATAGTCATAGGTCATGATTAATTAAAATCAGCAGCCGAATAAGGAATAGTGACAGTTTCATAAACCGTAACAAATACAAAAACTGTAGAAAATAGAATAGAAATTGACCTAAGTATGCGCACGTTTGGTATATTCAGCAAAAAACGTCACACATTACGTTTTATTCTCGCTATATATTCACGTGCGGTCTACAATATCATTCAATCTTATCCACTTTCAATAATTAATTATTATAAGGAAGAAATGAAGAAAGGAGTTTGGGCTTGACTTGACTTATTATTATATTGGTTGGTTCCTTGTGCATCTTGTGCAAACCATAATGAAAGAGTTAGAGGAGTTGTTATTATTTGTAAGAGACTAAGACTAAGACTAAGAGTGTGATTTGTAAATTTGAATTCTTAGAAATTTATATTCATAACTAACATTAAAATATCAACTCATATTATATGTGATTATTATGAGTGGTTATATTATTTAAATAAATGATAAATATATCTCTAACTTTTTATCTTAAAAATAAATAATTTATCGACTAATTAAAAAATAAAAATACAAAAATATTTATCATTTTTAAAATATAAGACATTTAAGTTTCTTTTAGCGATCGATTTGTCCTTATATATTTTAGACAAAAAATTTAAATATTTTATATTTTCAATTACTCTAAAATTCATGTGTCTTCGAACTAATAAGAGAAGTAAATTATTTTTAAAAAAATTTATAATAGATTTATAGGTCATTAAAAAAATATATTAAATAAGTCTTTTATAAAAATTGTGATGAACTTATTATAATAGAAAAACAAATATTTTAAATTAATCTCTAAAATTTTAAAATTTATAAATCTCTAAACATTATAAAAATATATACCACTCATTTTTCTGTTAGAGATTTATAGGCTTATGTTTCAATTCTTCAAAAAATTAATACTTTTTTTCTTCAAAAACTTATAAATCTATTACAAAAGCTTTTTAAAGATTTACTTGATATTTTTTTTTCTTAAAAACTTATAAATTCATCACAAAAAATATTAAAAAATTTTATTTGTCTTATTACTTTTTTTATTGTTTTCCTTAGACGTTTTTTTTAATTAATTTTTTATCTTAATAATTGATATATAATTATCAGTCTCAGTTATATACTTTGCTCCCTTTTTTTCTCTAAAGAAAAAGTCGTGTTATTTAATTTCAATATTTGTCTAAAAATAACATTTGTAATTAATAAAGTAGCGCAAATATACATGAGTGTGTGTGTGTGAATTTTTATTGTATCAAAACTCCAAAAGAGGAGTGTTTTATCCAATTAAACTACTATTCATGACGTTGAATTAAAATCAAACCATATTAATGAAATCAATTTGAGTAGTCAGTGATTCAAATTAAACCAAACCAAACCAACAATTAAAGGTAATTTGATTCTCAAATTCACGACTTCTTTTTTTTTTTTTCAACTTAAAATATATACATCCAAATGATCCAATATTATTAATCCTGTCATGTATGGGTTCAACCTCTTTTTTTTCTTTTTGTTTAAAGGGAAAAAATTGTATATCTGGATATTTTTACAATTAAAATTTTAGTAATTAAATCATTCTAAATTTATTTTCTTTTTCTGCAAATTTTAAAGTATTTATGATCTCGATCATGGTATTATTAAGTAATACAATCTCATAAGTAAATATTATATATTTATATATACTATTGCAAGATTAAAATATGCCATTTAACTTTAAACTACGACCCACACCAAACTAACCTAATTTTGATAAACTTGGTTTTCTTTAAATTTGTTTAGAAAATTTCTAACCAAACCAACCTAATTATTTAGTTTTGATAAATTCAAATTTATTTATTTTATTTTTGCCAAAATCTTCTATTTATATTATGACTCTAAATTTCTCAATTTAATAATTTAAATTTCATACATTATTGTTATAAAACTTTTAAATAGCCATTTAATTATAAATTGATACAACCGTTGAAGTATTTGACTAAACTATCTATTAGTTTGAAAATTCTATAAATTAAATAGAACCATGCCATGCATATGAGAATAATATAAAATTAAATTTTTTTATTGTCAATACATCAAGTTACATATGTATTATAAAGTGGTAATCGGTAAGAGTAACATCTTTATATATACATGTTTAGAAAATGTATTATATGATAAGTACTCAATGATATATATTTACATGTATACTAAAATTAGCCACTAGTATAAAATATATATTAAAAATAAATTAAATTATAATAGATATTTATATATAAATATATTGGTAGTTAATTTTGATATATGAATAACATTTTTGATATATATAATTTAATTTTAATACACTGTCAATGTAAAATAATTTTACACGTACATTTAATTACGTAACATCACATCAGTAAAAATAACAACTTTTTATATTAATTACGTAAATAATCATTTAAAATTATATAAAATATAATTACATAATTATATAAAACGCTTTATACTCTTAGTATATATATATATATATATATATATATATATATATATATATATATATATATAATAACAACAACATGAAGGGCAAACAAGTAGTTCTTAAGAAAATGACAAAGAAAAAATGGTTTATAATAAATAATACTCCCCAACTCCCACTACATTAGTGTGATTGAATCAAAAACTTCAAACCGACCACTGTAAACCAATGAATTAATCTATCTTCTTTAAAAGAAAAATATAGAAGATTCAGAGAACTTAACCAAATCCTACAAGAAAAAAAGGTTTTGCATTGAATAAATTTGTGTTAGGAAGTGAAAATAAAAATGTGTTTGTAATTTATATAGTCAACGAATGCAGAGTATTAAACTCGTTCCAGCCATTATAAAAATTGGTCTATGCATGATATCTACATTCAATTAACCTAGCTACTAAATGTCAGGCTAGGTTGACGAATGTGCTATTCATGCAAGAAAGAAAATAATTGGAATTCAAATTCCATAGGTCTTAGTCTTAATTACTATTATTATTATTATATTTATTCTTAGCACATGTTTTTGGCTATACAAGTAGCATATAGGCGAAGTTAAAACATTGTGGGTCCTTATTAGTTGACACAACCTTCAATTTAAAAATCTGAAAATGTTTTTCTTATATTAGAATGGGCATAGAGTGTGCATTAATTAATAATTGTCTAGCTAGCTATGATGCATGAATACTGATACGAATACGAGATACAATACGATATAAGATATACTAATACGTAAGTTTTAAAATTTTATAAAATACGAAAATACGCCTATATATAAAATATAAAGTATTTTTTAGATAAATTATAATAATATTTTAATATTTTATTGATATTAAATTATAAATTAATTTTTTTAATTATTTTAATGTCTTATTTTAATTATATCAAGTATTTAAAATATTTTTTATTTTAATAAATAATAATATATACTATATCTAAATTTATTTTAAGAATAAGACTGGATACGCTGACACATGATGGTATTTAGGTGTGTTAAAACGTGTCTGGAAAAACTTTTTTTTACTTTTTATTAAGATACGGTTGGACACAGTAAACACACGTGTCCGACGAGTGTCAGTGAATGTCGTATCTAAAATATATCCGATACGCAAACACGACAATTTAACGAAGTGTCCGTGCTTTATAGTTGTCTAGACTTTTATCTTCATAATTTTCTTCTCCTCTTTATAGAAATAAAAACCGGGTAATTAATTAGATAGCGTTTGCTATTTTTTTTTTGTTTAATTAAAGGAACAGACTAGATTTTTACTTTATTTTTGGATAAATTATACTTAGCTTACCTAAAATTTATCAAAACTATACATATATATTATTTCTTTATTTAACTAGCTAATACAATTAGATGTTTATATCTACTTGTTATCCGTATTATTAATATTTTCTATCTTATTTTACTTTTTTAATTGAAATAATAAACAAATAACTTCTACAACAACTTTTAAAAAAAACTACGAGTTTTTATAATTTTACACATTCTCTATACATAAACAATTATAAGAATTATAAAAAATACAATTACTTATATATTTCTATCCATCATTTTAAACTTTGAGATAAATAATTTTGTGGTATATATATATAAAATTTTTCATAACAAAAGTTATTGTATGTAATCACAAAAGAAAAGAATTCTAGTATAAGATAAAATAAAAAAATGTAAAATAATTCACACTTTAAACTCAAAAAGAGGCCAACTATACCCAATGACTTTAAGTTTTTTTTTTTAAAAAAACCTTTTAACAGGTTTAAAAATTACTTTGTGTTGTAAAATAACTCAATAAATATATAAAAAAGAGGTAACAAATTTAAAATATGAAATATAATTAGATAACTCTAGTAGTAATATTTACCACAATTACTATCTTAATATAAAAGAGATGATTCATATATATATTAAATATATATTACTAATATATGTAGTAACGTATGAAAGAAATAGGAAAAGTTTTATATATATGGACAATATAAATAGATAGAGAGAATTGTTATTGATGTTATTGTTTGAGGCTTAAGCCTCTATTTATACATGAGTGAAGTTTTGAATTTTTAAACTTCATTAATTCTCAATTTAACTTGGGAGCTTCACTCTTTTATAGGAAAAATTAGCCGCCATGTATTGAATGGTCATTCATATCATCATGTTTATCACAACACTCCTAAAGAGGGTGATTATAAATGTGTAATTTTTAAAAAAAATAAATATATTTTTTGTGCCTAACATTTTTTAAATTCTTTAAAATAATAATTAATTTGATTCTATTTTTACTCTAATATTTAAAATATATTTTAATTTTGTTTTTATCGTTATTCTTTTTAACAAAAAATATATTTTCCTATTT
Source organism: Arachis stenosperma (assembly GCF_014773155.1). NCBI lineage: Eukaryota > Viridiplantae > Streptophyta > Magnoliopsida > Fabales > Fabaceae > Arachis > Arachis stenosperma. The sequence continues at coordinate 629,732 of NC_080385.1, forward strand.
TACTTTTACAAATTAATCATTATCATCTTTTTCTATTTTAACCATAGAAAAAATATTGAATTAATTTTTTTTGAATCATTTGAATTATTAGGACCATAATATATTAATTTCACTTCACAAAACAACATAAAATAAAATAAAAATTATTTAAATTTAAAATATTATTTATCTATTTTAAATAATATATATGTACTCAATATGAAATACTCCATCTTTACATCATGCAAATATTAAAAATTTAGTATTATGTTAAATATTCACAAATCAATTTTATATATATCTCAGTAAATTATCATTGTAACACCCTCACTATCAGAAGTCACGCTTCCGGCTGCGCCACTCTGATAGCAAGAAGTATTACGACTACTTTACATACTAAATATTAAAATAGGAGCCTGTGACTCGACACTATATCGCTGATCTTTTCAAAAACCGGAAATAAATACTTTAATCTTAAGAAAGATACAAGCAGGCATAGATTCATATACAAAACTCCTTACATAATAATTCATAATATAATATACATATAAAACATACAACTCCTATCCCTCTTACAAATTTGTAATAACAAAGACGAGGGAATAAAATAATCTAATTAATACAACAATACATAAACCAAACGCAGTATAACACTCCTTAATGCCTCTTCATTTGGTTCCTGAAAAGGTAAAGCTGTAGGGGGGTGAGAACCTAACCACACGGTTTCACCACGGAGTTTCAAAGTTGTCATAAGAAGATATCTTATAAGAAAACTGTTTTCAAGCTCAGTGATTATCATTGCCTTATGAATCTTTTTAAAAACCAATAGGTAATTATTCAAAACCTTTTCAAAGAAACAATGTTTAATCTTTCAGAAATCCGAAACCTTTCCTTTCTTATAAGAAACTCTCAATCAGAAACCAACCACGCAATCAAACAACATAATCATTAATATAGCACCAAAGTTCAATCTCAAATGTAGCACACCAGGACAATCACAGGCAAGGCAGACAAGGAAAGCACAAGTAGGCAGCAGTTACAGCAAATAGTCCAAGTAGCAGTTACGAACAGTTTAGCAATTAGGCAAACCAAAACAAGTTCAAACTCAAGCAAAGCATACAAATGCATATGATGCATGCCTGTCCTATGGCTGATGAGGCTCATCTGTCGGTTATCCAGCCAACCCGACAAGTCTGAATTGTACTTAGACAGTCCCCCGACGTGCATCCCCAAGAGTCTATGCATAGCTTTTTCTCAAATAATCAATATTACTCAATGGGGGTAACATTCCCGGAAATTTATATAGTGCCCGGTCACACACTTACATCGTAGGGTCAACAGAGTATCGAGTTTTCAACCTGGTATACGTGGTGGCAAGCCACGGCACTTAATCCAGGGAACCTCGTATCTCAGATATTTCAAATTCATAAGCCACATAAATAATTCATTCAGCATTCATCAATATCTAAGCCATTCTCAATATCATCATCATTCGTCAATCCATATCCCATTTCCAAATTCATTCAAAAATCATATTTCAAATCAATTCTCATCATCCTTCTTTCCGTTAATCAACAATCTCAATTCAAAACATAACTCTTTCTTTTTTAAATAAATCAATCCGAAACAAATAACATTTAAGAACTAAATCTTTTTAAACAATTACTTCAAACAAAACTTCCAGTTTTATAAAATTTCGGCAGCATCTCCTCTAAAACTCGGATTCTGCCACCCTGATTGGGTCCCATCCAAACATTTCTCAAACCTTTCCAAAACCTCAATCATTTTCTAAGATTCGGCTAGTTCCAATATCAAATAATTTTCAAAGCGAATCAGTGCCCATAATAAACCTCTTTTTAAAATCACACCAGCTCAAATACTAAATCATTTATAAAGTCACTAACTCAAAATTAAACCATTTCCAAAGCCAATTCCTTTACATCATCAAAAATAGCTTCAAAACCAAGAAAAGCCATTTTTCATAATAATCAACTAAATAACCTTCCAAACTTATTTCTTTTCAGCAATCACAAACTACTCAAGCAGTCAAGCAATCAGTCATTCAGTCCAGCAAAAAATCACATTTAGAAGGCAATTATAATCACAGGCATATATTCTCTCACATTAATATCTATTTATCACAACTCTGTAATATGAATTAGATTTTAAGAAAAACCCCTACCTTGATTAGCCAAGATCGTGTAATTTAAACGCGACAATCCCCTTTCCTTCCTAATTTGCAGCAGCGTTAATTTTCCTACGGTAATGACAATGGTTGCAGCAGGATTCGAATTTGATGAAATCAAATGCAGGAACAACACTGAAAGTTCAAGGCAACACCGAAATTAAAATGGAATTAAAACCAGAACAAACAATAAATGAAACCAAGGCAGGTTAGCGTGTAAAAGTGAAATAGAACCAGGGAAAAAGGTTAAACCAGGGTAGTGACACTGGACTTGAATTAGGGCAAGACAATAGAAATTCCAGGGCATTCAGGCGGTGACTGTGGCGGCAGCTATAATCACCACGGCATAGCCACACAAGCAACAGTGGTGACTGTATAACCTGATGCAAACAACCTCAGTAAACAACTCACTGTAGAACCAACTTAACAGAAAAGAAGATCTGAGGCAAGATTAGAGCTTACCAAACAGACTTAGGCCTCAGTGGCGGTTTCCGGAGGCAACGTGGCGTGGTGCGGCGCGGTGGACGGTGGCGGATCTGCAACGGTGAAAGGCGGTGGAGGCACGGCCGCTCGAACAAAAACCTCCTCCGCCGATCTTTCTCTCTCCTCGAGCTTCTCTCCCTTTGAATCTTGCCGGCGGCAACCATGGGAGCTCGGCGACGGCAACAACACACGGCGGCGCAGCGTCGTGTAGCGGGTCGCGCTCCTCCTCGCGGCACTGGCCCGCGTCTTCTCCTTCCCCTGTTCGTGATTCCAACGGCGGCGGCAAGAACGGGTTCGGCGGTAAGGATCCGACGAAGCTGGCGGTGATGACGCGAGCAGCAGGACGCCAAGGCGGCAGCAAGCTACTTCCTCCCCGACGCTCTCCCTCATCGGTGCTCTCTTCCTCTCTCTCGGATCTCCCTCCCGACGGCACAGCGACGGCGATGGTGGCAGTGAGGCCCACCGGCGTCGTCTCCCTCTCTTCTCCCTTCTCCCTTTCTTTCTTCTCTTCCTTCAGTCCCCCATCTCTCCTTCCCTCTTTCTCTTTTTTCTTTCTTCCATGAGTTTGCTGTTTTGCTGCGTGGGTTTGGGAAGGTTTGGGAAAAAGGGAATCTTGGTGGCTGAAGGAAGTAAGGCGGCAGCTGGGTTTCATCTGGGTAAAGGAAAAATGGTTTATTTAGGATTAGGATTTGCTTATGAAATTGGGAATTTTGGATTTAATATGAGTAAAATAATTTTAATAAAATTAGAGTATGAAGGATTAATATTTGAAAAATTAATTAAATTTCTAAAATTACTTTAAAATAGTATTTATAGTATAAAAATACTAATTGATTCTCAATAAATTACTCTAATTGAAAATATATAGTAATATAATTAATTTTCTTTAACTTAAAGTACTAAATGATATAAATATAAAGCATCTAAAATTGAATCATATAAAATTTTTATTATCTCATAACTACCAACTTTATAATTTAAATGATACAAAATAATTTATAATAAAATTTATTTGAAAATTCTGGGTCTTACAATCATACCATAAAATGATAAGTCAAAAGTTATATATCATAACAATTATATAATTTTTTAAATTTTTTAATTTTTTCTGTGTATTCTTTATACTCTTTATATACTCTTTATTTATTATTTTTTTTTCTTATACTTAATGTATGCTCATACTTTCGTATTGAACTCTAGAATCGATTTTTATATAATTATTTTTTATTTTGATTTATTTTTTAAATCGGCAATAACTCTCATCAAACTAATGTAAATATTTCAAACACAATTTAGATTCATAATTCACTTTCAGATCAAGAATCAATAATTACATTACTTAAATGAGTTATATTACTAATTAATAAAGTATCTATGACGTCGGAAGAGATTTCTCTGATACAAGCTTTATCATTCTTAATTCTTGCAATTTTTCACCATTGCTTTACTTCCCAAGTCAAGTCAAGTCAAGTTCTTTTAACTTGCAACAACTCTTTGAAATAATAAAGTTTTTTATTACTAATGATCAACTGTGACAAATTCAACACAAACACACAATTGAAATAGCTCTACAAAACTTCAACAGCACCTTTAAAAACCCCAGCAGTTGCTAAAATCTATCATCTCCAAGTTGGGGCAAATCGAAGTAAGTTTAGTGACACTATTGAATCAACCACTTTTAAAGCACAGAAGAAGTTTAAAATTCACAACTCCATTAGTTTGTTAGCGTAGTTTAAAATTTAAAATTCTATTAGTTTGTTTTGCATTTGTGTATATATATAATATATTATAGTTATCAGAATCGAACTGGTAATCAACTCGGTTATATGACCGGATCACCAGATTACTGATTCAACCGGTGGGTTACTAATTCACTCGGTTAACCCGGTCATAACTAAAAAAATATAAAATTATATTAATAAAATTGAAATAATGTCTTAAAACTTAAAATACTAGTCTTACAAACATTAATAATCAAATATCAGGTTTTAAACATAACTAATAATCTAAAAAAGAGTTAATAAACTAATTTCTAGTATAAAATATGTTCTCAATTTAAATCAATAAGAGCAAGTTAAAGATAACATAATCATTAAATCAAGTCCAAGGGGTGAACTCAAAGTCGGCATCAACATATTAGGAGCTTGATCACATTTTTCTCATTTTGATTTGTATCCATATCTTCCATAGCATTGTTACTTGGTCCATCATTATCTTGGTCATCTTCCAAATTTAATTGATCTACATTTGTGTATTTTTGACAAATCAATATCAAGAATAATTCGTAATAACAACTGACAATTAAAATATTCAAACAATTGAAGAATTTACCAAGATCATGCAAAGTTGGTTGAATTGACATATTTGCCAAATTATTTCGTAGAGCATCAACCTCTTCAGGGGTTAAAAACGGCGGTCAATTCACCAAAGTTCACTGATTCAAGTCATTCAACTAACAGCAACTCTAAAGTCTAAACAAACCAGCAATAAACAACAACAGTTCTAAAAACTCACAGTAAATACAATAGTCAGCAACAACAACTAAAAAATTAAATACCAACACAGCAACCAGCAACAGCTGCAACCAGCAACAAATAGGAAAAATACCAACAATACCAAATACCAACACAACAACCAGCAACAAACAACTCTAAAAAACTAAATATAACAGCAATAACTACCAAATGATCAAGAATAATTTTAACTAAAATCGCCCAGCTTCAATAACTATTTTAAAAAATCAAATTTATCCACCAGATTCCATAACAATAGATCAATAGCAACTAAAATATGCTCAAGTTCAACAACTCTAAAGCCTAAAAATCAAATACAACATAATAAAATCGCGATCTGGATCTGATTTTATTGAAAAAAGTAAAATTGAAGTGGAAGAAAAAAAAGACTCAAAGAAAGTGAATTTATCATAGGAACAAATACAAAACTTAAAGTTGAAAGAAAAACCAAAGAGTATACAGGAGTATATATTGTTATCCACTGTTTATAGCTATTACTATTGCTAGCTTTAACCTCTAACCAAAATAAACTTTTCTATCATTCTAACTAAAGTTACAAAAACAAATATTATCAACAAATTGTTTAAGCATAATCAGTTACAGCTTACTTTTGTGAGCCATTAGATAACAGCTTAATATCATCTTCAACACAACAGCAATTGACAGAGACACTAAAGGAGAAGATGAATGTTTTCTGAGCTTTCTGACGACCACCACTTCCACCCAAACGACCCAAGGGAGCAGAGAGTGACGGAGAGGTGATACCACAGAAGATGAATGCTTTTTGAGCTTTCTGAGCTTTACTTTTTGATGAACACTTTCTGTCGCTGACGAGGTGAAGCCGAGACTGAGAGTGACGACGAGGTGAGGCCGAGATTGCGTGACGTCGAGATTTTTGTCTGTGTATTCTCTGTACTCTCTATGTACTCTTTATTTGTTATCTTTTTTTCTTCTTTTTATATTTGATGTATGTTCGTAGAACCTTAGAACCGGTTTTTATTGTACATAATTATTTTTCATTTTGATTTATTTCCTAAATTCGCAATAACTCCTATTAAAATAATGTAATATTCCAAACACAATTCAGATTCATAATTCTTTTATAGATTAAGAATCAATTACAGTTGAGTTAGATCACTAGTCAATAAAACATCCATGGCGTCGGCTGTATTATCCTTAAAGATGGCCTTCTTTCTGCCATCTAAATGACAATATCGGGAGATACTTCGTAACAATCAATCAACTTTATCCTTCAAGGTTTCTGACGGATGAAAATGTGATCGAGTTGTTCTCAATGCTTTCTCATTTGAACTCTGTGGATCTTAGTTGGGATGATAAGCTTAGTGAATTGAGTTTCGTAGCTATTATGCAAAACTGTCAAAGGATACCCGAAATCAAGATGCAGGTTACGAGTATTAGGAAATTGAGTGAAGATGATGAAAAGGAGAAGGAATTGCAGAAGCAGTTTGATGATTTGAAGAAGGATCTTGAGGTTGTGAAATCTCAAGTAAAGTTTATCGATTTATTTTTCAACAAGTGTTTGAATGATGAATTCTCAGTAGATTGCTTCGTTTTACCTGAGTTAGAGATGATGAATTTGAGAATGTCCTACAGAATTATAAACGGTATCATTGAAGTTATGCGAAAATGTAAGAAGATTTGGGACATTAACTTAGGTTCGTTAGAGTGTGATCTGACTCAGGTTTCCTTTTGGTTTAACTTCCATGTATCAATATTATTTGTTTTGGATTTGTTGGATACTAAAATTAAAAACGACGATCTCTATCATATCTATTTATATTATTTATTTTAATTTTTTTAATTATAAAATACATAAAAAGTACCAAGAGTACATAAAAGAATTTAAAAAATCTAAAAAATTATATAATTATTATGATATATAATTTTTTATTTATTATTTTATGCTATGATAATTTACAAATATATATATATATATATATATATATATATATATATACGCGCTCAATATGACGTACTCCATCTTTTTTTCATGTAAATATTAAAAATTTAGTATTATGTTAAATATTCACACAACAATTATATATATTAGTAAATTCTCATAGCATAAAATAATAAATTAAAAGTTATATATCATAATAATTATATAATTTTTTAGATTTTTTAATTTTTTTATGTACTCTTTGTACTCTATATGTATTTTATAATTAAAAAAATTAAAACAAATAATATAAATAGATAGATAAAAAATAAGCATTAACATGAGCAATAATACATTAAAAAATTTTAGCAATATATTTTTAGACTATTAATATAATTAGACATTTTGGTTTCATTATTAGTTTATATACATGTTACCGCTAATTAATTTAAAGTTTTCAAATAATGACAAATTAAACTTTATTGTAGACAAAAACTTCGTATGGATAGTATTTTTTTAAAAACTTTAGTTTAATTAATCTCTAGTTGGTTGTAATTAGGTTAATTGTATCTTAATTTTGCGTATACAAACTAATCTAATGTAATTAGATTAGAATAATTAACCACGGAAGTCTAAATCAGGTATGTTTTCTCTCTTTTCACATTTTTTCATTTTTTTTTTAACGTTTTCACCAAACTTTGCCTTTAAGATTAGAGTTTGCATATAGGTTAAACAATTGTGATTCACATTATAACATATAATTTCTGGTGATTATTTATTTAATATCTTGTTCTATATATTATTTTAGTCCTATTTAAGAAATGTATGGTGTGAAATCACCCTTTACAATAACAATTAAAAGAAAAAAATTTGTGAAAATCAACCAATATTATTAGGATATATGGATATGATGATTGTTTGAAAACTCTTTTTCTATTTAACTGTCTTAAGAATAATGTTTCTGTAGATTAAAAAACACATTAAAGTAATTATTATTATATTATCTCAATGAACTTACATATTTGTCCTTATAGTAAACTTTTCAAAATTTACAATCACAAGATATTTAATAAATCATGGTTAATAAAATTAGACAATTTCAAATAATTACTAAATAACCACCGTAAAAAATTAAAATATAACACCCTAATATTTTTAAATTAGATTTAAGTCTTATTTAAATTATATTGGTAATTGATATTCAAATTTTATAAAAAAAATTTAAAAATTAGTCTTTATATAAAATAATTTTTATATATAAAAAATAGTGGATAACTAGTTTTCACTAGAATGATTACAAGTTGAAAAATATAAGTGGATCTAGAGATATTAACATAAAAAATATACATGTTAAACTATAATTACAAAAACAATGACAAATTTTACTCATATCAAATAATTATTAAAAAAATATCATATCCATAATTGTAGTCACTCAATAAAAATAAAACAAGACACATAAAAAATTATAATTCTCTCAATTTACATAACTATGACTAAAACAATCGACTACTCTCCCTTCTTAATATGAATTTGGGTAAGTGCTTAATATTCTGTGTATCTATACCCTTGATATCTCGCTCCTAATTGTGCACTGATCTTTTCAGCTCAATTGAGCAGTGTATTGTTTTGTGCCGCGTCGTTCCTGAAGATGGTACGGAGAGGGGTAAGAAACGAAAGTTTCTCTATAGTTTATCCATATGGTGTTATTATATCTATTCCCGACCACTTCGAGTTTTAAAATAAAAACAATAATGATGCAATGTTGTTCAATTATTATTTTCAAAAGTCTTTGTTATTCGGAGTGGTATAATTTTTAGATGCTTCTTATTTATTTATGTTATGACACGTGTGATTTATGACTGAATGTCTATAATATTAAATCATACACAATGCAAACTCATGGATCTTGATTTGATTTCTCTTGACATTCTCCTTACTTTTCTTCACATGAAAAAAAAAAATTTCTTGTTGACCAAAAAAATTCTTATGCAATGCATGAAATAGACTTTAATTTTTCTTAAGTATTCTTTTAACATTACTTTGACTTTGAAATGTATTAAGCTTAAACCGGTATAAAAAAGTGGAAGTTTTCTTCCTTTATTAAAGGTTTTTATCCCAAAAATTTTGGTGATTACCTTCTCTTACCGAAAGATCATCCCGATCGATCACTTTTCCTTATCGAAAGATCATGTCGATATCTTGTCTTTGGAGTAACCTTCCCTTATTGAAGGATTATTCCCTCAATTCTTTAATACACATAAGATGTTTATTATAATGCATAATGCGTGTGAAATAAAGAGATATTATATCATGACATGCAATGCTAACATCTATATTAAAAAACATTTAAGATATAACATATAAAAAGATAGTATAATACCCTTGCCTCATGAAGTTTGTAGAAATCTTATATATATTCTAACGCAAATAGATATGATTTGTTAGCAAAGAGAAACGTGTTTTATGGTTAGACTTTGCGTATGTTCTGATGTAGGTATGAATCTTTGACTGAATAGAAAGGAAATCTTTATATTCCGTAATTTGCATAGTTTAGAGAGGAGTTTGGCGAAGGGTTTAGAATGAGAGTAAAAAAGTGAGAAGAAATAATGATTTTTCTTATAATAAAATTGAGAAAGTATATGAACGACAACTTATAGACATAATAGAAGATAGAGAAGATAGGTTACTTAGAACGTTTTGTATAAAAAAAAGAATATTATGAGAAAGAAAGGACTCGAATAGTTCTTAGGTATGTACGGATTGTGTTAGGAGAGTCTAACTCGCGTTTAGGTGAAATCTCCAATCTGAATCGTCGCTTGCAAGTCCTATAAAGTTTATATGTTTGGAATTTGGAAACAGCTATTAGGCGCAAATTTATAGATAATTTAGTTAACTTTAAAACAAACTTTAAATGAAGTCAATCGCATAACCACAACTTGAGATATTCACGAAATACTATTAGTATATCAGGCTGATTGGTTAGAGTGCGATTTTCTATTATGAACTTATAACAGATTTATCTACCTAATTTAATTTATATTTAAATTTGATTTTACACTAAACTTAAAGAATAAAAATTAGTTTTCTTATCTTTTCTTTTAATTAAAGATCATTCAATCCAATAAATATAGAATTAATTATGACTATATCTTAAAATATTATTTATTGTCAGTTAGAAAAAAATTTTTAAAATTAGTATTTTCATATTTTTAAATTTTAAATTAAATATATTAGTTTTTTAAATGTATTATTTTTTAATATTTTATTATGAAGTTAAAATTTAAATTATTATAAACTTAAATTAATTAAATAATAAACATAATTAAAAAAACTTAGATGTTCAAAAAAAAAAAACCCAGCAATATGCTACGAACTTATACATCCCAAAATATTAGATTCAAGCTCAAACCTGGGTTTGGAATAGCTATGATAATAGACATCCTTTTACTTTAAAAAGTGTTCAAGCTAGAATGCATAGCCAAAATCACCCTTTGGAAATGGTTGAGATACCATAATACAATTATTCCTTGCAAGAAAAATCATATTTGACGAAATATATTCAAATTCCTTTATAAGAAAATGTTTAACATACATTTAAACAATGAGTATGTGTTTCGAATTATGCATTGACTTAATGCTAATGTCAATGCAACGTTCTAATTAATGTTTTAAATTTGGTACTTATCATGGCTTTAGAGATGCTAATAGATCAGAAACTTTTAAGAAGCTTAACCATGTTAACATTAAATATTACAGAGCAACATATTCACAAGCTGGTTTATGAAATTTTGAAAAATAATACTCATGGGTTGTCATTCTACTTATTTATCACTCTGTCTGTCATGGTAGAAATCATCTATATTTGTGGTAGAAGCTCATCACCATTCTAATATGCATTGTCCTATTTTAATTAAAGACGCAATTATGTAGTTGCAAGTGAAGAGACTAGGAAATTTTGGAAAGAGGTCTTGTGTGAACAACTTAGACGTAACCTCAGTTATAGAAGTTGACGTCGAGTTTTAGTCTTTAATGCCGAACTTTGATCTTCAGTGCCGAGTTATAAGCCGGGATGGTCCGAGCTTCTCGTCCAAAGAGATGTCACATTACAGAGAGTACGAGTAAAGGGAGAGTGTACTTGCAAAAGGCACTCTAATGCTTAAATTAGTACTCAAAATTTAGTGTGTTCCTATTGAGAATAAAACATCATACCTTTATAGATGAATTAAGATAGGTCAGTTACGTATAAACAATTAAACATACTAGAATTGGTAGATTTTTTTTTTATTTCTCATATACTTACCAATTTTTCTTCTCGGTTGCAGCTGGTAGGACTCAAACTCGAGACCTTTGAGATGAGAAAGGGGCGGAATGCCGTGTGAGCTACGGCTCAGTGGCGAATTGGTGGATTAAGTAACTCAAAAGTCTCGATTAAAAAAACAAGTCCAAATTTAAAAACTCACTCATGCAAGTGTCATATATAATGAAAAAGAAAAACTTGTCCTTCTTTTTTGGACTCGAGCACGATATTTGTCTAAATGGGAGTTTATTAGGCCTTTTTGAGAAGCCCATTTATAGAAAAATAAAGCCCACTAATAAAAATAAAAATAAAAAAGCACAGAAACATGTCCACGAAAACAAAATATGAAAACCTCACATATCCATCACCGAAAAAAAAAAATCATATTCTAATTAAGCAAGCCTCTTCTCTCTCTCTCTTGCTTCATTCTCTCTCTCTCTCTCTGCTCTTGATCGATCTTCGAGCGCCAACTGCTCTTTGCAGGTGAATCTCCAGTTCTTCTATGATCCTCTCTCTTTCTACTACCCTCAATTCAGAGTTGCTTTCAAATTTTAATTTCACCATTCTGAATCTGATCTTTTTTTTTTTATTGAAATTAATTTCTATTGTACTGCATCATCATCCACTCACATCTAACTATTTGATTGGAAAAAAAAAAAATTCCCAGCACTTTCACTCTTCTTGATTTTGTTGTTTTTCTGTTGTGTTGGTTCATAGGTCTCTCTGGTTAGCTTAATTTTACTTGCGAATTTCTACTCTCTCTTTTTAAAAATAATTTAGGGTCTGAAACTGAGTTTTTTTCTTTTACATAAAATAAAATTTGTAAATTTGTTCAAAGTCATTAGCTTAAGTTGAAACAGGAGAATCAAAGGGATATCTTGATATGCATTTGGATGGGTGTGTGTAAGAATGATCTAATTCATAGTAATAGTAACAGTATCATGAGTACTTGAAAATTTTGATGTCGCATTTTTATTTCATTTTTTGCTGAATCATAGTCCACACATTATTGGGTTTGATTTCAAAGTTTTTTGAATGGTAATGAGGCAAGCACCTTTATGAGTTTAAATATCTTCATGATTTGACACTGGAAATGAAAATATAATTGTCTAATCTTTCTATGATAGATGTAGCATATTGAACTTAGTGAGAATAGATTTACATTTACTGATGATCGGTCAAAGGGAACTGAAATCCTTGTTTATTTGTGTGGTTTGTGTTTGGGATCAGATATTGTTAGGGTTGAAAGAAAGAAAGAAAGATGTCGGGGCAAACACAGCGTTTGAATGTTGTCCCCACGGTGACGATGCTGGGAGTGGTGAAGGCTCGTTTGGTTGGAGCCACGCGTGGTCACGCTCTCCTAAAGAAGAAGAGTGATGCACTTACTGTGCAGTTTAGGCAGATCTTGAAGAAGATTGTGTCTACCAAGGAGTCAATGGGGGACATCATGAAGACCTCTTCTTTTGCACTGACCGAGGCAAAGTATGTTGCTGGTGACAACATTAAGCATGTTGTGCTTGAGAATGTTCGTGAGGCCTCCCTCAAGGTCCGGTCCCGGCAGGAGAATGTTGCTGGTGTTAAGCTTCCCAAGTTCGAGTATACCAATGATGGCGAGGTTAACAAGAATGACCTCACTGGATTGGCCCGGGGTGGCCAGCAGGTGCAGCAGTGCCGAGTTGCTTACATCAAGGCAATTGAGGTCCTTGTGGAGCTTGCCTCTCTTCAGACATCCTTCCTCACACTCGATGAGGCAATCAAGACTACAAACCGGAGGGTTAATGCCCTTGAGAATGTGGTGAAGCCTAGGTTGGAGAATACCATTAGTTACATTAAGGGAGAGTTGGATGAGCTAGAAAGAGAGGATTTCTTTAGGTTGAAGAAGATCCAAGGATATAAAAAGAGGGAAATCGAGAAACAGATGCAATCTGCCAAGTTGTTTGCTGAGGAACAGGTTGCTGAGAAGCTTGCGTTGCAAAGAGGTATTTCGCTGAATAATGCTCAAAACATTTTGTCTGCAACGGCCCAGAAAGACGAGGATATCATTTTCTGAATGTAGAGCATTGGTTTTGTTTGGTTTTCATTGTTCTGAGTATAAACTTGGCTCTGTTCTCCTGTGCTGCCGCTGCATCCTCTGGGTGAGAAACTTACTTACAATTGTTTAGACGATAGTGTTCTGTACCATGAATAAAGGAGCTTGGTATAAGTTCAATTATTTGTTTGTTATTTATGAACATCATTTATATCATATTCAGAGGTATCGAGACAATCAGCACTTCAAAGTATGGTTCTTCTAGTATCTTATGAATGTTAGGTATGTCGTGATTAGCTTTGATTTCCCATTCGAAAGTATGTTACATGCTATAATGGAATCTATTTGTTGTAGCTGAATCATGATTTATGGAACATGTGGAAGAGCAAATTTATATTTATTAGGACTTATATCTTTTGTGATGCTGATTGCATTAATTTAGTCTTCCAATTACACTTTCCTTGTATCTAAATTGTATTTGGAGATTATTAGCTGTATTTCACATTATTGTCTAATCCATGTAGTCCATTCCACCTTGGAGGATAGGCTCTGCTGTTAACTTTTGTATCATACGTATTTTACTTGTGTCAAGACCTCATTGGCAAAATAGTTTTGTCTATTTTGAGATGGTAAAAAAGGGCTGAGAGTAATGCACATCAGGACAAGAAAGCAAAAAGTTGTTTCAAAGGATCTTGATTGTTATTAAGTTTTTATTTGCTCATTTAATGATAATCCTCCACTAGATGCTCCTTTTTTCAGTGTGTGTTGGTTAGTGGTTAAGAGTTACTGCATAAACTTAAGCTGTAATGCAGAGAACTTACATGTGCATCATAAAATTGAAGGAAGAAACTGAATGATAATGTTAGTTGAAGACTAAATCTCTATTACAGGACAGGAGTCCACAATAACTAAGCATTTTGAAAGAAAGTGCAGTTATCTGGCTGAAACTTGACATTGAATATTGCATATCAATTATATAGTGTGTGCCATTGTGCCAAGGGAAAAAAAAAAGTGTATTATCTATTCTGCATTTCTGCTTTTGTTTTTGTGTACATATGTCCTTTAATTAGCACCTAAATTCAAACATTTTTGTGCTTCCTGTTTCAGCAATGTACAAATTTTGTTACATTTTGACTATTCTTTTATACTTAAATTGAATTTCTTTTAGACGGTAGCAATCAAATACATATGCTGTGTGAAATTCTGAGAGCTGCTCGGTCCATTACTTCACATTTTAATTTTATTATTTTGTAAATTTTGCTTAATCGGTTTAGTTCAACCGAAATTTGATTGTCCATTAAGTTATGGAAAATTCTCTGGTATGGATTGGGAAAACATCCATACATATGGATGCTGAAGTGTGTACTAAGCATCAACACGTAGCTTCTTTTTTCTGTTACATGGGAAACTGCAAACCTAAAAGCCTGGGACCGCAGGTTGACATAGATGGGTTGTCATAACTGGTTGCACGTTTAATTTAGGAAAACAATTGTATTAATGTGAGTGACTATAGTTTTCGGAATTGGGCTAAATTTTTTCGGACTTGCTTTGGGTAAATGGGCTGAACTTCCAAAATTTAGAAAAACATATACATTATTATAATATATTTTATTTATTACGTTAATCATGAAATATATTAAATTTTTGGGTAAATGTTCTTTAAAAAAGTAAAATATTTTATACTATGTAACAATAATAATAAAAACATATTTATTGTTAAAGTAGTAAGTTTTATGTAATAATAAATTGAGAATAATAATAATATTCATATATTTTATATTATTATTACTAATGTACATAATGATAACAATAATGAGTGAAAAACATTAATTTTGATTTTGTGAGAGAGACGTCATTCATCCTCTTTTTTAGATAAAATTTTACTTTTTTCTCTTAAGAGATGCTAAAATAACATTATCCTCCCTTCTATTTGTAAAATGTATATTCTCCTCTTCTATAACTTTTTAATTATTAAATTGTGATTTTACCAAAATTTTTATTAATAATTATTTTTATATTTTATTATTAATTTTTTGATATTAATATATATTATTTTAACATTAAATAAAAAAATCTTAGTAAAATTATTTTCTGATATCAATATATATTAATTGTTATACATATTAACAATGGTATGAGTTTTTTATTTAATGTTAAAATAATATATATTTATATCAAAAATTAATAGTAAAATATAAAAATAATTGTCAACGAAAATTTTGATAAAATCACAATTTAATAATTAAAAAGTTATAAAGGAGAATAATGTACATTTTAGAAATAGAAGGAAGGATAATATTATTTTAGCATCTCCTAAGAGAAAAAAGTAAATTTTTTTTTTTGAAAAAAAAGGGTGAATGACGTCTCTCTCACAAAACCAAAATTAATATTTTTCACTCATCATTATTATCATTATGTACGTTAGTAATAATAATATAAAATATATAAATATTATTATTATTCTCAATTTATTATTACATAAAACTTACTACTTTAAAAATAAATATGTTTTTATTATTATTGTTACATAGTATAAAATATTTTACTATTTTTTAAAATATTTATCCTAAAAATTTAATATATTTCATGATTAATGTAATAAATAAAATATATTATAATAATGCATATGTTTCATATATTTAACATTAATCATAATACATATATTTAATATTAAAAATAACATAAACTATATTTCTATTAATGTAATAAATTTTGAAGTTAAATATTTCTGTAACACGTTAAAATCTTAAAAAATATCAAAATCTCAATAGATACATATATTTTATATTATTTTCTTTTTTTGAAAATAACAGAATAATTATTCCTAATTTATACATAAAAAGAATTATTAAAATATCACTTAATCAAACGGATTAAATAGTGGAGTGTGTAACTCCTCCTGAGAGCATCATCTCCTTTTTCTTCTTTTATTTTTTTCCTTCATGCATCATCTCTTTTTTTTTTTCTTGGTCAAAGTTAAAAAAAATGTCCCGCATGATATTCAGATATTGCTTTCATAATTCATTTAAGAATGCAAAATCTAAATAATTTTTCATATTATCAGAACATGACCATAAAAAAAGTTGAGCAAACTGCATAATTTTATATTATACAAAACAAAAAGCACATTCACTCACATTAATACAATTGTTTTCCTAAATTAAACGTGCAACCAATTATGACAACCCATCTACATCAATCTGTAGTCACAGGTTTTTAGGTTTGCAATTTCTCATATGACTCAGAAAAAAAAAGTTATATATTAATGTCTCGTACACACACCTCAGCATCCATATATATGGATGTTTTTTCAATCCATACTAGAGAATTTTTCTTAAGTTATATGATTTGTTTCTGGACGTTCATTTATATTAGTTAATTTCTAACAACTAAAAAAAGTTAATCCATTGAATTTTCTAAACAAAACAATTAGCTATATTCTCAATTAAGTTTTCTTTTAACCGGAAAAACTAGTTTTATTAACAACTAAACCAAAGTATTCTTTAGTGAAAAAAAAAAACCAAAGTATTCTTTTATAAATAAATTAAGAGAGAATTTTAGAACGGTAATATTAATTCCAATGTAAATAATCAATGCAAAAAAAATAGACTAATAGCACCAAAACAGGAGGAAATGCTTAAATACAATACTTAATAAAAAAATATGAAATACTTGAAATTAGGACATTTTTTTTATTTTTTATTTGTCAACAACTATCAATATATATAAAGACCACGCTAAAATTAAATAAGATATCTTGATAAAGAAAATAAAAAAATATCCCTAACAATTTTAATGATTTATGATAGACAGGAGCGATGATTACTCATGCAAACAACTTAATTACAAATAATTATAAGTCACGATATTTTGTTGATAATTAAATCAACTTGCAAAATTTTTTACTGTCGTTATATACAAAAGTTTAGTCAAAACTTGATCAAAAATTGAAGAAAGTAAAATTTGCAATGACTATGAAAAATAATTAGAAAAGTTATAAAGGATCATGATCAAATGTTCAAAGATTTACAGCTAGATAATATTAGACATCAACATGTGTAATACTTGTGATAAATTGACTTTTTTCTATAATTTTCAATAAGTTACCGCCTTATATCCAAACTTAACCATTAAACTTAGTTACAAGTTGTTTTATTTAAATCGCTAAATATAACTATAAATAGGTGGTGCATCTCTTGTATTTTATCTCTCCATATATGAACAAAAATGTTTAGTATTTATTTTTGTAAAATTTTCTCCTTATTAATACGAGTGTTAGTGAGTTTGAGAGATGAAAAATATGATAGCATCATTTATATGAGTGAGTAATTCTAAAGCTAAATTAAGTGTGAGTATTATACTTACATATTTGTAAACTTTATGATATATATATTGTCAAAGTAAAAATGCATCCACGCACAAACATTTTATATATACATTTTAAATTATTATCTCCCTAGTAAAATCTTTATTTCTCATATATACACTTTTTTTTTTGAGAAATTCATATATACTTCTTTGACATAAATGAAATTAAGGTATGAATTATCTCGATGTTATTGGCTAACTCAATTTTAGTCTCATGTATTAAATGAATGAAAAATTAAACCAATTAATATGTATTGAATAATAAAAGCATCATTTTAGTCAAGATTCTTATGTTTGTTGTCTAAAAAATGTGCTACAATTTACAAAATGAATGAATAGATATAAAAATTACGAAAACCAAAAAAAGTCTAAACAAATTTAACTTCATTATTGAATTTGCATTAATTGATTTCTTAGTTAAATTTAACATTACAGCAGATAAACTAACGTTATTTTAGGATAAGTAAACAAAAAAATGTTATCATAGAAAATAAAAAGATAACCACAAAAAGGACACAAAGAAAATTATTTTTTAGATGTATCGTTTTAAATTCTAAATGAGCATTTTATTCGTACACTAAAAAAGTATAATTTTCTATTATCTTTTAGCAGTGTAAATATGGTAATGTAAGTTTATAGGTAGGTTCATTTTAGTATTATTTTTTACTATTCCTCCACACTACATCTATTAACCTCCTTTTTACTCTATCACTATTCTTGTTCTGTTCTTGATTTTATAACTCCTTCTTCCCGCTCCTTCTTCCCTTACCCATTTGACCTTCCTTGTCCTAAGGTTCGTTATTCAACTCATTTTCTTTTTCTGTCTCATTTTCAGTTCCTGTTATGTATATGCAGCGTATCATTGTTTCTTCTTCTTTATCATTTTAACTTTCTTTTATATTATTTACTCTAACCTACTTTTTTTTAGCATCTTTTTCCTGTTCTTCGGAGACTCGGCCATACTGTAAGTTTTGTCCTCCTTGTAGTCTATTTTTATTGTTCTACTGCATTTCTCTCTTGAGAACTCTCCATGGTGACTCAAAATTGGTATCAGAGCCGATGGTTAATTGGTTTGGTGTTTTAACGAGCTAGAAAGATGGGGTCTGGTGGTTTAAAGAATTAGAAATAGAAAAATTGATAGCTCACACTTGAGAGGTCATTAACTCAAAGCAAAACACTACATCGAAGATCTTTTATTTTATCTTTTACTTTCATGAAAGCAAACCTAGTATAGGTATCAGAACCTAACAAGTGGTATCAGAGCCGATGGTTAATTGGTCTGGTGTTTTAATGAGCTAGAAAGAGGAGGTCTGGTGGTTTAAAGAACTAGAAAGAGAAAAATCGATAGCTCACACTTGAGAGGTCATTAACTCAAAGCAAAACACTACATCGAAGATCTTTTATTTTATCTTTTACTTTCATGAAAGCAAACCTAGTATAGGTATCAGAACCTAACAAGTGGTATCAGAGCCGATGGTTAATTGGTTTGGTGTTTTAATGAGCTAGACAGAGGAGGTCTGGTGGTTTAAAGAACTAGAAAGAGAAAAATCGATAGCTCACACTTGAGAGGTCATTAACTCAAAGCAAAACACTACATCGAAGATCTTTTATTTTATCTTTTACTTTCATGAAAACAAACCTAGTATAGAAAATGTGAACTCAGTCTATTGTGGACTCAATCTATTTAATACACTTTTATAAAAATATGGACTCAATCTACTTAATATGCTTCTATAAAAATATAGACTAAGTCTATGTCTTGACTCGATCTATTACTACACAGTTTCAGCACTTTTACGCTTCCGAAATTTGCTATATATATCCTCATATGTTAGATTTTCAATGCAAACTAAAATTTCTCAAATCTATCTGAAAGTTTGTTTTGGATTGAAAACTTTAAAACTAAATAACGAACTTTCAATACCATGTTCAAATTCTTTTGTTTTGTTTATTATTACTATGTAGAGCCTTGTGCAATTTCAAAGTCGTTCCTTGTGATGAGAAGGACAATAACTCATTACTCAAGCTCAAACATGGAGTCACTGATCCCTCTGGAGTACTTTCTTCATGGTCCATTAGAAAAAAATTGTTGCCAATGGAGAGGAGTTCATTGCGACAATACTACTGGCAAAGTCACGGAACTCGGTCTTACTTGTCCTCAAATTTATCCTGTTTATGGTAATGATGTTAACAAATCACATTGCCCAACAGGTGAGCTCAACATCTCTTCTTTGTTTGAGCTTCAATTTCTAAGTTCTTTGGAGTTGGGCAACAATGACTTCACCATCATTCATTATCATGGTCAGGGTGAAAATTCTTCCAACAACCTCTACCACTTTGATTTGTCAGATAATGACAATCTTAAAGCTGATCATATGCTTCATTGGATTTCTAATCTTTCTTCTCTGTAGTATCTGGACCTCACTAGCATTAATCTTCAAAAGAAAACTAATTGGCTTCAGTACGTGACATTGCTTCATTCTTTTTCAGATTTATATTTGGAGTATTACGGACTTCGGGTCATCTATCCATCCTTGTAATACGCCAATTTTACTGCACTTGACTTCTTTGATCTTTCCAATAATGACTTTGTGCCAGCTAAGTTATCAAAATGGATTTTCAATCTTAGTTTTGGTATTTCAGCTATTTTTCTCAAATATTTTCACACTTTCAAAGCCTTTATTCCTTATTTTTGGATGACAATGATCTCAATGGATCCATTCTAAATTGGGTGGGTCAACTTGAGAAACTAAAAAACTTGTATCTTTATAGAAATTCATTTTCATGTCCTTTTCTACAGGTTTAAAAAATTTGTCATCTTTGACTTTTTTATCACTTGAATCAAATTCTTTTACTGAAAATATTTCTAAAAATTTTTTTCACTCCTTTTCAAACCTAGAATATTTAGGTTTAGGCTCACAACCATTGTTGTTCGACTTTGATCCTCAATGGATTCCTCCTTTTCAACTCTAAACTTTGATATTGGATGTTGTGAACCCCAAACTTCCTTCATGGATATATACACAGGATTCGCTGCAACTTTTAAACAATTTAAACTCAAGAATCCCATTAGAACCAAGTGAAAAGTTCTAAAAATTTATTTCTTATCAAATTGAGTATTTTATTTTCTGCTATCTTTCACCAGAGCAAACCTAATAGTGTAGGTTTATAGGTAGGTCCATTTTAGAATTCCTTTTTACTATCCCTCCACACCTACATCCATTAATCTCCTTTTCACTTTATCACTATTTTTGTTCTGTCCTTGGTTTCACAGCTCCTTCTTCTCTCACCCATTTGACCCTCTTTATTCTAAGGTTCGTTATTCAGCTCCTTTCTTTCTCCTTTGTAAGCTTTTTTCTTCTGGTTCATTTTCAGTTCCTGTTATATATATGTAGTGTAGTATTGTTTTTTCTTCTTTATCATTTTAACTTTCTTTTTTATTATTTTTTCTAACCTTCTTTTTTTAGCACATTTTTTTCTATTCTTTGGAGATTCGGCCATCCTGTAAGTTTTTTCCTTCTTGTAGTAGTATTTGTTGGTTCTGCTGCATTCCTCTCTCGAAAACTCTCTATGGTGACCCAAAAATTGGTATCAGAACCTAACAAGTGGTATCAGAATCGATGGTTAATTGGTCTGGTGTTTTAATGAGCTAGAAAGAGAGGGTCTGGTGGTTTAAAGAACTAGAAAGAGAAAAATTGATAGCTCACACTTGAGAGGTCATTAACTCAAAGCAAAACACTACATCAAAGATCTCTCATTTTATCTTTTATTTTCATGAAAGAAAACCTAGTATAGGTATCAGAGCCGATGGTTAATTGGTCTAGTGTTTTAACGAGCTAGAAAGTGGAGGTCTGGTGGTTTAAAAAACTAGAAAGAGAAAAATCAATAGCTCACACTTGAGAGGTCATTAACTCAAAGCAAAACACTACCTCGAAGATCTTTTATTTTATCTTTTACTTTCATGAAAGCAAACCTAGTATAGAAAATGTGAACTCAGTCTATTATAGACTCAGCCTATTTAATATATGCTTCTATAAAAATGTGGACTCAGTCTATGTCTTGACTCTCGATCTATTACTATGCAGTTTTAGCACTTTTACGCTTCCAAAATTTGCTATATATATCCCGATATGTCAGATTTTCAATGCAAACTAAAATTTCTCAAATCTATTTAAAAGTTTGTTTTGGATTGAAAACTCTAAAACTAAATAATTAACTTTCAA
Organism: Arachis stenosperma; assembly: GCF_014773155.1. Lineage (NCBI taxonomy): Eukaryota > Viridiplantae > Streptophyta > Magnoliopsida > Fabales > Fabaceae > Arachis > Arachis stenosperma. The sequence goes on from NC_080385.1 coordinate 651,712, forward strand.
TACCATATTCAAATCCTTTTGTTTTGTTTATTATTATTATGTAGAGCCTTGTGTAATTCCAAAGTCGTTCCTTGTGATGAGAAGGACAAGAACTCATTACTCAAGCTCAAACATGGAGTCACTGATCACTCTGGAGTACTTTTTTCATGGTCCATTGGAAAAAAAAAATATTGTTGCCAATGGAGAGGAGTTCATTGCGACAACACTACTGGAAAAGTCACGGAGCTCGGTCTTACTTGTTCTCAAATTTATCCTGTTTATGCTAATGATGTTAACAAATCGCATTGCCTAACAGGTGAGCTTAACATCTCTTCTTTGTTTGAGTTTCAATTTCTAAGTCCCTTGGAGTTGGACAACAATGACTTTAGCATCATTCGTTATCATGGTCATGGTAAAAACTCTTCCAACAACCTCCACCACCTTGATTTGTCAGATAATGGCACTCTTAAAGCTGATCATATGCTCCATTAGATTTCTAACATTTCCTTTCTGCAGTATCTGGACTACACTAGCATTAATATTCAAGATGAAACTAATTAGCTTCAGTCAGTTACATTGCTTCCTTCTCTTTCAGAGTTATATTTGGAGTATTGCAGACTTCGGGGCATATTTCCATCCCTCCAATACGCACTTGACTTCCTTGATCTTTTCAACAATGACTTTGTGCCAGCTAAGTTACCAAAATGGATTTTCAATCTTAGTTCTGGTATTTCAGCTATTTTCTTCAAACATTTCCACACTTTTAAAGCCTTGATACCTTGTTTTTGAATGACAATGATCTCAATGGGTCCATTCTAAATTGGGTAGGTCAATTTGAAAAACTAAAAAACCTGTATCTTTTTAGAAATACATTTTCAGGTTCTTTGCCTACGGGTCTAAAAAATTTGTCATCTTTGACTTGTTTATCACTTGAATCAAATTCTTTTATTGGAAATATTTCTGAAAATTTTTGTCATTCCTTTTCAAACTTAAAATATTTAGGTTTAGGCTCTCAATCATTGTCGTTTGACTTTGATCCTCAATGGATTCCTCCTTTTCAACTCTAAATTTTGATATTAGATGCTGTGAGCCCCAAACTTTCTTCGTGGATATATACATAGGACTTGCTGCCACTTTTGAACATTTTGAACTCAAGAATACCATTAGATTCAAGTGAAAAATTCTGAAAATTTATTTCTGATCAAGTTGAGTATCTTATTTTCTATTATCTTTCACCCGAGCAAACCTGGTAGTGTAGGTTTATAGGTAGGTCCATTTTAGAGTTCCTTTTTTACTATCCCTTCACACATGCATCCATTAACCTCCTTTTCACTTTATCAGTATTCTTGCTCTGTCCTTGGTTTCATAGCTCCTTCTCCCCTCACCCATTTAACTTTCCTTATCCTAAGGTTCGTTATTCAGCTCCTTTCTTTTTTCTTTGTAATCTTTTTTCTTCTGGCTCATTTTCAGTTTCTGTTATGTATACGCAGTGTAGCATTGTTTTTTCTTCTTTATCATTTATCTTTCTTTTTGATTGTTTGCCTTAACCTTCTTTTTTTAGCACATTTTTCCTGTTCTTTGGAGATTCGGCCATCCTGTAAGTTTTTTCCTCCTTGTAGTCTATGTTTGTTGGTTCTGTTGCATTCCTCTCCTGAGGCTCTCTGGTAATCGAGAACTCTTCATGGTGGTCCAACAATTGGTATCAGAACCTAATAAGTGGTATCAGAGCTAATGGTTAATTAGTCTGGTGTTTTAACGTACTAGAAAGAGGGAGTCTGGTGGTTTAGAGAACTAGAAAGAGAAAAATCGATAGCTCACACTTGAGAGGTTATTAACTCAAAGTAAAATACTACATCGAAGATATTTTATTTTATCTTTTACTTTCATGAAAGTAAACCTAGTTTGTGTGTGTATGTGTGTTAAAAATTTAGTGGATCATAGAAAAATCTTTTTAGTAAAATCTTTTAAACTAACAATAGCAATTATGGCTCAATTTGTCATTTTAATCAGCGTAAAGATTTGATAGTGTATTAGTATTTTTATTCAAGATAACCATAATTTCATATGACTAACATCTTGGACTATTAATCAGGATTCGATTATTATATTATTTTTGTTCAATTTAATGTCACTAACACTTTTATACTACCAATTATATGGCCTGTTTTAAAAGTTATGAAAATAAAAGGTAACAATAAAAACTAATGGTAGAAAGAAAAATTACCTTTTGCATGAATTTTTTGAATTAAAAAATATACTTTTTATTACTCTACGATAGTATAAGCTTCTTCTAACTTTCATTAAAGCAAATCAGGGTGTAGGCTTATAGCTAAATTCTATTTGAGTATTTTTCTCTATTACTCTTTGTTTTATATTATTCTTTTAACATCGGTGAGAGACCTACTGCACTCTTTTGAACCACACAATTTCGGTGGTTGAATGTGTTACTAAAATGATAATCGAATTGGGTAGACGGTGACTCTGGTAACGTAAGTCGCAAACCGTATACAATCAAGGAAGAAAGAGTCTATTTGTAAGTTAGCTATGAGAAAGATATGAAAATTGGGATATATTACCATTACTTTTCAAAAGGCTATGACTATCACTTAAGTAGGATTATATTTTATTTTAACTATGTGATTTTTGAATGTTACCATATGCTTTTTAAGAGCAAATTCACCACTGATAGTTCATTAGTTCTATTTTTTAAACCATGTTTGTAATTAATAACTTCAACATACTAATTTTTTTCAAGAAATGGACTTTTGAACAAATTTAGGCTCATTTATTTTGTTTAAATATTACAAAAAGCTGTAGCATTTGTAAATATATGTTTTGCGAAAGTAAAGAACAAAAAAAATTCAAAACATTTCACAAAATGAGCATAAGAAAGTATAAGAGGACATCACTCATATTAAACAACTTAAACAACAGGTTAAAAAAGAGAATTTAAATTAATTTTAAAAACAACTCGGTTAGGTAAACAACAGAAATAGTGAACATGAACAATAAGTTACACTCTCCGCCCACAGAAGATGAAAAAAAAGTTCACCCCAAAATCCTATTTTCATTTTTTACACTTTAATCATCCACTTTTTAATTTTTTTACCTCTACACTCCAACTCCCCAAGGGTTTGCGCCATTGTTCCTTCTCTCATCAGCCAGCTTCAGCACTGTCGTTCCCTCCCTCACCTGCCAACCTCACTGCCGTCGTTGCTATGCTAACTATCCTAGCAGAAGATAGTTGACGCACCCCTGCTCGAAGTTGCACCGTCGCCTTCCACCGGTGCCATAGACCGAGCAACAGCATCAGCAGCACCAAGAAGACATTGGTCATGAAAAATAAACATTCATAAATTAAACATTCCATTTGCATCAAAAATAAATATTTGCAAAGGTATAAAATTTCCACTGCATACCTTGTTAAGAAGTTGACCCTTATCAATGCTCAAATTCTCACAGTTGCCCTCTAATTGAGTAAAATGGTAAGTAATGTCAGAGATCAGGGCATTTGAACCATCTTCACTAATTGATGAATCCATTTTCGGTCCTATTCAATCACATTCAACAACGTTAATTTTATTGTTATAGCATTGTTATAGCAGCTGTGGCAACGCGCTTTTTGATCATGAGCCAACAACAGCGATGGCAGCCTTGGTGATGTGAACAACAGCGATGTCGGTGGTCCTGGGATTGTGAACGACAGTGAAAGCGGGAGAACGGGATTGTGAATCAACTGTGGTTGAGTGGGTTCTGTGGGACAGTGACAGCTCTCAGAAAGACAAGCATCACTGGTGATGGCTGCCTCTGGCGACGACTGTGAGATATGGAAGTTGACCTGCAGGGAGTTGTGTAGGCTACGTGGCAAAGATGGGAGGAACCGAATGTAGTGTGAATATGTTAAGGGATGTTAATCCTAAGTTTTCAAATTTGAAAACCTGATAATAATTAATTAAGATTCTAAATTTAAAATTAATTTAGCCTTCTTTTTTAATCTATTGTTTGCGTTGTTTACTAGCAATTCTGCTAGGTAGACAAAGTGAGATGCAATCAACGTGAACAATGGCCTTCTTTGCTCTAGGCCAACTAAACATAAAAAACATCTCAACCTAATTACTCATTTTTATTTGCAATTACACCTTTCACTTTCACTTTTTCCATTACTCTACTTTCACCACGCGACTCCCCTTCTCCTCCCGTGTCACGTCATCAATATGTGACTGACGATTGGACGCACACCTTGCATCACTCGACAGTGAACAAAATTGCTCCTCGCATAAGAGCTCCCTTCAGTGGCGACGACGCACTGTGGAGGCAGGGCAGCGGTGGTCGGCGAAAGGGACTGGGACGTTGTGTCACGGTGCGATGAGAAAGCGTGGGACATGGTGTGAGGCTGTGTTTAGTGGAGATTACGTTACCTAATCCTAATTGTTCAAATTAAAAAATATGATTATTCCTAATTAAGTAAAAATTTGATTTTTAAAATTAATTTAAATTTCTTTTTAAACCTATTATTTAGGTTGTTTAGTACGAGTGATGTTCTCTTATATTTTCTCATACAATAAGTATGGAAGAATAATATAGTTATATACAACTTTTTGCAAAATTAATAATAGCGTAAAGTATATTTTTTTTTCTGAAATTTTGCAGAAGTTTTAAAATATCTCTAAGTTATATTTTGTTTTAATTTTGTCTCAAAATTTTTTTATTTGCATCAAATATACTTTCGACGGTTAAATTTTTAAAAAATTTAAGTCCAAACTAACAATAATGCATGAAAATTATGCTTGATTTGCTTGTGTTGAGGTTTGTTCTTATGAAATTATTGTTGAATTTGTCTTAAATTTTTTGAAAAGTTAGCCATCAAGGGTATATTTGATACAAATCGAAAATTTTTGAGACAAAATTAAAACAAAATAAAATTTAGGGAGTATTTTTGAAATTTTTGTCAAACTTGAAGAACAAAAAGTATATTTACTCTTAAAAATAATACAAATTGTGATACATTTACTACCTTTCATTTTCTCACACTAGTTACTCAAAGAAAATGAAAATTCTTCCCACATTTCATATTCATACCAAGAATTAGTTACATTACTTAAATCTACCGTCAACAAAGCATCCATGTTGCAAGAAGAGATCCCTCTGGCTATGGGTAGGGCAAAATCCAGGTGGAGGTCTTATTTTCCTCAATGATGGCCTTTGCGGATACCATCCAAGCAATGACATCGAGAGATACTTTTTTCAATATTTTGCCACGAAATGTCACTGCACCACAGAGACGAATGTGTGCAATAAAAGTAATGTAATACATTAGGCCAGCAACATGGGGAGCACCGGCAACACATTGGACATTAACCTTGACAATCTTACGAGGCTCACTATGCACCTTCTAGATAGTAATAACAACAATAAAAATAATCATTAGTGAATGAGATTATAGACATAAATAAAACACAATAAAGCAAAAATAATCATAGACACAACTTTTTGGTCATTGTAGAATTGCAAGCATGGCTGAATCATATCCTTCACAAGTTTCTGACGATGCTTATTAAACAGCGCATAGGGTCCAATTCCTTCAGGCATTCTACCTCCATAGTCAGGAACAATTAGATTATATTTAAAAAACCCTAATGAGTTAAATTATGAGATTATATTTAAAAAAAAAAGCGTGTGGTGAATTGAAAAGAACCTGACTGCTGAATGACTGTCTATAATACTCATTAACTTGTTCATCAGTGAGTCTCGGACGGTGTACAGTAGAAGTTGCTTTCACCGTTTTCTTCGGTTTACCATCCACATCATCCGTACCTCTTTTAGTCTTTTAGCTCCGACAGAAGCCTTACTAGTCGGACGGTGTACAGTAGAAGTTCCTTTCACCGTTTTCTTCGGATTAAGATCCACATCATCCCTACCTCTTTTAGCTCCAACAGAAGCCATATCTCTCTCTAGCTGTCAATTTCAGAATCAATCAATCAATAACAACGAAACAAGATAGAAGCACACGGAGTTTCAATTCAATGATGCACAAAATCAATCGTGTGAATCGGAGAAGAGAAGGCGGAGTACTTACGACAATCACCGGAACGTATGTCATGAACAAAGAGGTCGACGATTCTGATTCTATTGAATTGGGGTTAGGGTTTTTATTATTTACTGGTGCCTTCAATATTGGGCTTATATGTTGGGCTTTTTATTGGGCTTCTTGTTGGGTTTATTTTCATGATTTTTACTACTTGGTAGGTTTATAATTGGCTCTCTTCCTTAATCAATGTTTATTCCGTTTCATTTCCGTTATTTAATACTTATAGCATCAACAAAAATTTGGTATATTCTTATATTAATGTATCCTTGATATATATATATATAGTATTTAATTTTCCCTGAGATAGTTAAAAGAAAAATAGTAATATACATATAAATTTAGTTAACATGTGTTCAGATTAGGTACTAAACAAATTTGTATAAAAAAAATAAAAATATCAGTTTTTAAAAAATGACTAAAAGATGTTGAGCCTTCTCAATAACGTGAAAAAATTATATATAAGTATATATTATATAACAAATCATTACTACTTTTGTGCCTGCTCTTAAACTAATTGCATATACACAATATAAATAATAATTGTGAATGTTAGTTCATCACTTAATTTGCTCTTAATATTTAAAAGAATACAAATTTAAATACATATGTTATTTTTTTTTAATATAAAATACACTGGTCTAACGAAAAATAAAACGATGTAAAAATATGAAAAGAAAAAAAAAAGAGACGAATTATCATATACGTTAATGATTGTTCTTTAATAATTATTTTCTCATATATACTTCTTTTAAAGATAAATTTAAATACATATGTTAAAGAAAGGTAGCGATTATATATTTAAAAGAACAGACAATAAAAAAAATAAATTTATAGATTATTATATAGACTTGTTTATTTTATAATAAGTGCCAAGTCTTGCATTGCCTTTCCCTCAAGTTATCCCCAGCTTCCTATATAAATAAATTAAGAGAAAATCTTAGTATGTTAATATTAACTACAATGCAAATAATCAATGCAAAAAAATAAATTAACCACAATCCACATGAAAAGTAGACAAAAAATTAAATACAATATTTAATTAAAATTATGCTATAACAATTTTTATTTGTCAACAATCATCAGTATATATAAAAAAACATCACCTTAAAATCAAATAAGATATCTTGATTAAAAAAATAAAAACAATATTAATTATGTTTTGATGATTTTATGATAGGCAGTAATTATGATTAGTTGATTACTCATGTAAAGGAACTTAACAATCACAAAGAAAAACAATATTATAAAACTATAAATGCATCCACACTCAAACAATAAAATCATAACTAAAACAAACAATATGCCAATATACACCATAAAGATTACATAAATCATAATGGTACCTGCTTAATCAGTTGCCATCTCACAAAACGTGACTTCTGTTCCAAAATTCATTATTTTTAACCATACTCTGGCGTCAAAGGTTTGAGGTGCATTATCCCCAGAGTGTGCAGTAAAAGTAATGTAATACATCATGCCAGCAACACCATGGCTACTAGCCTTGACGACAACGACGACGACGACAACAACAACAACAACAACAACAACAACAACAACAACAATAATAACAATAATAATTAGTGAATGAGATTATAAACATAAATTAAAATCAATAAAGCAAAAACCATCATCATAGACAATACTTTTTGGTCATTGTATACTTGCAAGGCTTGTTTAGCATAATTGCTCAAAAGTTTCTCATATCTTTCATCTATGTTAATGTGAGCATTTTCGCCAATCGGATGATCTAAACCTGAATCTGAATCTTCATCAGAAGAAGTTACTACTTTCACCGTGTTATTCAGTTCATCATCAATCTCGTAATCTGAATCTAAATCTGAACCTGAACCTGAATCTGGATCTTCATCGGAAGAAGTTACTACTTCCACCGTGTTATTCAGTTTATCATCAATCTCGTCCCTACCACTTTTATCTCCAACAGTAGCCATATCTCTCTTTAACTGTCAATCTGATTTAAAAAATGCAGAGGAGAAGCATGCCAAGGTTTAGTCAATGATGCACAGCAAATCACAAATTAGGGTTCTTAATTTCTTATTTATTATTTTTTGCCGTACCTTTTTTTTTTTTTGGCACCTTCGATTGACGGAGGTAAGTTTGGGCTTATAGGTTGGGCCTTTTATTGGGTTCCTTTAGCATTCTGGTTCTGTTTATTGGGCTTATACCTTTTGTTTTTTGGGATGAAGCTAATTTTTCGTAACTATACTCAATAATAATAAAAATAATCAGATTCATAAGAAGTTTTTAATAGGATTGTGACAATACCACTATCATGAGAGGCGGTTTCGTCCGTGGAGCACACTCCCGGTCGCATGCACCGAGAGAACCAAGACAACCACCAGGAAGAGATGTGCACCAACGACAGCTTAAGAAGGTAAGAAAAGAGGGAGAAGGTCAGGTTTTTATGGGGGAGACATCACTAATTCCCAGAGAAGAAGAATGGATGGTAGGAGAAGGTGAACGACAAAGTGAAGAAGCTCCTAGGCGCAGATCTTTCAGCGATGCAGTAAAGGGAGGGATAAGACCAGTGGCTGAGATGGAGGAAGACGATTCCTTCTCTTCTTCGGATGGTGAGGCTTCTGAAGACAAAAGCTATAATGGAGAGGAGCAGAACACAGGAGGAAAATACTCTACGGAGAAGGAAAGCCAGAGGCCAGAAATCAAGATAGAAAAGGTAAACGGTATTTTTAACATTGTTATAAATGAAGCTGGATTGAAAAACCTAAGACACCCATGGTGGGATACTTTAATAGTTAAGCTGCTAGGTAGGAAAATATCACTACCAGTGTTGAGTAGGAGATTGGAAGTAATGTGGGGAAAACAGGGTAGTATTGAAGTCATTGATATAGGTAATGACTATTTCATAGTGAAGTTCTATTCCCAGGAAGACTTAGATTTCGCTCTGACGGGAGGATCTTGGAGGATTTTTGATCATTACCTTGCTATCTCTTTTTGGAAGCCAAACTTCAATCCTATAGAGGCTACCATAGATCATATTGCTGCGTGGGTTAGACTTCCTGGACTAGCCATTGAATATTATGAAGAAGAGATGTTGAATAAAATTGGTAATATTCTGGGAAGAACTTTAAAAGTGGACTCAAACACAGCAGACAAATGCAGAGGCAAGTTTGCTAGATTATGTGTGGAGCTGGATTTAACAGAGCCTTTAGTGTCCCAATACTTCATTAATGGAGCGAGATACACAGTAGAGTATGAAGGGCTTTATAACATCTGTTTTTCGTGTGGAATGGTTGGGCATGAGAAACCAAATTGTCCGAAAATAATAGCACAAAGTAAAGTGCAACAAGGTGAAGACATGGGGGATAATGGTGGTGATGGAAACGGAAGGGCTCAGCAGAAGACGAAGGGGCAACAAGAAAAGGATAGTAATGGAATTTTTATAAAAGACAAGGGCAAGAAAGTAATAGAAGAGGAAGAAAATGGATACGGACCATGGATGATTGTGCAAAGGACAATACGAGGAAAAAAGACTGGAAAATCCAATACGGGAGAAGGTAGTGGGAAGAATAGAGACGCTGGAGACGTTGGCAAAAAGATTACCACTACAGAAGGGGGTACGAGGTATGCGGCGCTGAGTCAAGTTGATGAAGATACAAATGTTGATGAAGAGAAGGAAAATGATCAAGAGAATCTGATTGTGAATAAAAATGACCCACCAAGGACTCATAAGGCCTTTTCAAGCAATCAAAGTTTAACCCCCGGAAAAGACCAAACTGGACCTAAACATATGCAAGTCCAAAACCAGACCTCTAACCTGATTATCATCTCAGCTTCCCTAACTGACACCAAAAACGCCCAAACCATGCCCCAAAATGATAAAAGCACTTCTCTAAGTCAAAAAACACAAAGAACACCGCCAGCCAACATCCCTGAGCTTCAAATAAAGACCTTCCCCTTGAAACAAAAAGGAAACCTAGATAACCCCCTTGACCAGAACAAGAACTCCATACTAAACCTTCCTCATACCCAAACCATGAATAACATCAACCATCCTTTGTCCCAAACCCCCAGTTCTCTGGAAGAATTTGTTCCAGAAACTGTTCAAAGAGATGAAGAGATGACTGATCAACTTGACCCTGAACCCAAACCACCAGATATGAACTCAGTTGACAATGAGATAATGATGGAGGCTTTGGAACAGTTTGAGGAGCAGCAGGGAGCTGCATACAACCACCAGAAGAGTTACATTAACCTCGAGGAGGGAGATTGTATAGAAGAAAACACAATGGAAGAGTATCGAGAGGGAGGAGAAGTGATGGCGACGGCCATCTGATCTTCTGCGTTCTGATATGACCAGGTTTTTATTTCTTCTGTTTATCTTAGATATGATCATCATGTCCTGGAATTGTAGAGGGGCGGCTAGTGGGAGTTTTAGGCGCACCCTTTTAGAATTTGAGAGATTACATAGACCAGATGTGGTTATATTGCTCGAAACAAGATGCAGTGGGATTAAAGCCAGGAATGTCATTAGCAGTTTTGGTTTCTCCTTTAGCCATATTGAAGAGGCCGTTGGATTTAGTGGGGGTATATGGATTATGTGGAAAGACCCTGATCTAGCTATTGATGTGATATTGACAAAAAATCAGTTTGTACATATGAAGGTGAAGAGAGGAAATGAGGAAGAGTGGTTTCTTACTGCCGTATATGCTAATCCTCGGGAGGATAGAAGACGAGAGTTGTGGACTGATATGCATCATATTAAACAGAATATTAAGGGAGGTTGGTTGGTAGTGGGAGATTTCAATGATATATCTGATCCAGCGAAGAAGAAAGGAGGGGGTAGAGTAGATTCTGGAGCCTGCAGGAGATTTAAAAGGTGGATTGATAGTTGTGCTTTAATAGATTTAGGGTCGGTGGGGCAAAGGTTCACCTGGAGAGGCCCGCAATGGGAGAACCTAGATAGAGTTTTCAAACGTCTTGATAGAGCTCTGTGCAATTCAGATTGGAGATTAAGATACCAAGAAGCAATAGTTGATGTTCTTGCTCGTGTCAATTCGGATCATCACCCAATTCTGGTTCACATGAATCCTAAAGGTATGGTGATCAAAGACAAGCCGTTCCAATATGAAGCAATGTGGGAATTACATCCAAACTTCAAGGGGTTCGTGGAAGAGAAATGGAAGGGGCAGACTCATCTCAATGGTGCGCTGAATCAGCTTATGAAAGATTTGGCAATATGGAACAAGGAGGTGTTCGGACACATCGGAAAACAGAAAAGGAAGATTTTAAGTAGACTTGGTGGAATTCAAAGGGCTCCCTCTTATGGTAAGAATCCGTTCTTAGATGATTTGGAAAGAGAGCTAAGGAAGGAGCTGGAAGATATCCTGGATAAGGAAGAAACTATGTGGATGCAAAAATCAAGAGACCAATGGCTAATAGATGGTGATCGTAATACCAAGTACTTCCATACCAGGACAGTCATCAGAAGGAGAAAAAATAAAATTTTAAAGCTAAAGAATCAAGAAGGTGATTGGATAGAGAATTATGAGATGCTTGGCAAGCATGTAGTTGATTTTTTTCGGGCCTTGTACTCTGAAGAAAATTATAGCTCTGCTAGCTTTCATTGTAGTTTTGATTACCCCATATTAGAAGATGAGATAGGGAAGAGCTTGTATAAAATTCCCTCAGATAGGGAGATTAAAGATGCAATATTTAACATTGGGTCTCTTAAAGCACCGGGACCAGATGGATTTCCATCTCTTTTCTACAAAGAGCACTGGAAAATCATCAAAGACAGTGTTTTGCAGCTGGTCAGAGATTGTTGGGTAGACCCGAAATTAATAAAAGGAATTAACTCTACTTTTATAACACTTATACCAAAAGTGAAAGTCCCGGAGTATATCACACAATTCAGGCCAATTGCTCTATGCAATGTGAGCTACAAATGTATCTCTAAGATCATAGTTGAGAGATTAAAACCAGCTCTAACAAACAGAATTGCCCCTTTTCAATCAAGTTTCGTTCCCGGGAGAAAGATCCACGATAATATATTGATTGCGAAGGAGCTTATACATGTGATGAGGAAGACAAAAGGTAAACACGACTTTATGGCTATTAAATATGACTTTGAAAAGGCGTATGATAGGATTAGATGGAGATTTCTTAGACAGTGTTTGATTGACTTTGGACTGGGAGAATCCTTTACCAGCCTAATCATGGGATGTGTACAATCGGTCTCGTATAATGTGCTTTGGAATGGAGGAAAAACGGAAGAATTTCACCCAACCAGAGGCTTAAGACAGGGAGATCCCATATCTCCTTACCTTTTCGTTATTTTTATGGACCGTCTTTCTCAAATGATAGAAGAGAAGGTAGAGATGGAACAATGGAGACCGATGAGAATAAGCAGAGAAGGGCCACATATCTCACACCTCCTATTTGCTGACGATCTTTTGGTTTTTGGGGAAGCTAGCAAGGAACAGGGGAAAACCATCTTGGAATGTATGGGAGAGTTTTGTCGAATGTCTGGTATGAAAATCAGTGTCTCAAAAACAAATATCTTATTCTCTAACAATGTAGGAAGAGCAAATCGGAAGGCCATCATTGATTTGTGCCATTATCAAGAACAACAAAGCCTAGGAAGGTACTTGGGTGCTATGCTAACAAACCATAGGAAAGGCAAAGAAAAGTTCAAGAATGTGATTGATAGAATGCAAAGTAAAGTAAAAGGGTGAAAAGTTCAATGTTTATCCTTAGCGGGAAGAATTAATATTGCAAAGACTGTCCTATGTCCACTTCAAAACTTTGACATGCAGCATTCAAGAATACCTAAAGGGGTCTGTCAACAATTAGAAAGGATGCAAAGAAGCTTTATTTGGGGAGAAGTACAAGGACAGAAAAAAATGCACCATGTGAGCTGGAATACTTTGTGTCTGCCAAAACAGATGGGGGGTATTGGAATGAGAAAATTAGACATTGTTAATGATACTTTCATTATGAAGATGATTTAGAATTTATGGACTGAACCAGACTCTCTCTGGGCACAGGTAATGTATAATAAATATATCAAAGGAAGGGAAGATGAGGTTGAAAGATCCTACAGAACAAATGACTCTCCTCTTTGGAAAGAGATGACAAAATTATGGGGTAAATTACAAGACAGTTGCCACAAGATTATTGGAGACGGCAAAAGCACCTTGTTCTGGTATGACAAGTGGGTAAAGGAAGAAAATTCCTTAATCAGAGCTGCCATTAATCCAATCCCAAGGGAAAAAGAGAATGAAACAGTTTCAAAATATGTAAATCAGAATGGTAACTGGAATTTCGGGGAACTTAATCATTTGCTCCCATCATCAATTATTGATAAAATTAAATCCATCCCTCCTCCCACTGAAGGTAACACGGATTCGATAAGCTGGAATCATACACCTAATGGTATATTTTCAATTGCCTCAGCCTATAAGAACTTGTCCCCAGTCAATAACACTCATAATGACATAAGATGGAGCAGCATATGGAAGTGGAAGGGACAAGAACGAGTGAAGATTTTCATATGGCAGCTTGTTCATGGTCGATTACTTACAGCAAGTAGAAAAGCAAAATTCATGGGAACAAACCCCAACTGTCATCACTGCAGGAACCAGCAAGAAACTATTATTCATGTAATGAGAGACTGTCCTAAAGCAGCAATCATATGGAAACAGATTATCAACCCGGCAGTGACAGCCACTTTCTATGGCACGGATCTCCATAACTGGATAGTGCTAAACCTGGAGAATAATATCGGTAAATCTTCCTTTTTTTCTTGGAAAGATGAATTCTTTATTACTTGTTGGTTTTTGTGGAAATGGAGAAACCAAGAGGTTCACGTCCCACCTTTTGATAGGCCTCAAAATGCTGTGTTGATAATCAGAAATGCCATAAACCAGTCAAAGGAAGCTTTCAAGAAATTAAACATGAAAAAAGGAGGACAAGTGATAGCAGAGACAAGAATTGAATGGAAACCTCCCCCTATTGGATGGGTGAAACTGAATACAGATGGATCAGTAATAGAAAGTGTGAGGACGGCGGGTTGTGGTGGATTGATCCGGACTCATGAAGGTGATTGGGTAGGAGGATTCATGGCAAATTTGGGAAATTGTCACGCCTTTCAGGCAGAATTATGGGGTGTCTTTCATGGCCTCAACATGGCATGGGACTTGGGGATGAGGAGAATTATTATTGAGACTGATTCGTTGGAAGTTTACAAAGAAATTAGTAAAGGAAGAAAAAGTCAAAATTACAACTCCTTAGTTAGAGAAATTCAGAAACTAAAGGATAAGCCTTGGGAGATCAAAGTCATGCACACACATAGAAGTGGCAATGCCTCTGCTGACCACTTGGCCAAATTTAGTATAAGAAAACAATTTGAATTTTACTTCCTTGATAGTCCACCTGAAGAGATGAAAGATCTCCTTTTAAATGATGTAAACAGGGGTACTAACCCCTCTAACTAGTTTTTTTATTTTCTTTTCTTGGGCTTAGGCCCCGCTGGTTTACCAAAAAAAATAAAAATAAAAATAATCACAAATCAATTAAATTATATATAGAGTGGTGGTTTGGACATAATTAAATTAATTAAATTACATTTTTAATTTTTTAGTGTATTTAATAAATTTTGAATAATAAAAATAAAGGTATAAAAAAAATTTTTTTAAAAATTATAATTTATATTTTTTTAATTTTTTTAGAAAGATAGTTTTTATATAATAAATAAATAAAATTATATAAAATATTTAAATATAAAATTATTTTTATTTTTATAAAAAATTTTTTAAAAAAATTTCAAAAATAACGTCCAAACAAGTTTAGAGTATCTATAAAAATAAAGAAACTGTGTGTAAAAGGCAATGAAATGAATATTAAAAGAACAAAGAGAAAAAATATTAAAAAATATTGAGCTATAGTTTGGCCGTCTTAGGCCGCCTCAATAATTTGAAGAAAATATCTGCCCAAAAAAAAAATCTGAAGAAAATATAAATTATTATTACTTTGTTCCGCCTCTTAAACTAATGCATGTATATAATGTGTATGAGTAATGAGTTTGGAGGATAATTTTTTTTAATAGTTAAAACTTGAAAGAGTAAAACGTTAAATGTGCATGTTATTTTTAAAAAATATCAAAAAAATGAAAATTTTCAAAAAATTTGTAGATTTTCAAATATTTTTTAATATAATATACATTGGTCTGACAAAAAATTACCCATGTAAATATAGAAAAAAAAAAACATAGATTATGAAGAAGAATATATAATATTTATATGCGACTGTAATTAGCATGTAAGTTCATGATTGTTCTTTAATTATTTCCTCATATATTTTCCTTTGAAATAGATGAAATTGATATCTATAGATTATCTTGGGATTATTGGCTAACACAATTAGTTAAGCTGAAATTTTAAAAATTTGAATGAAGAAATAATAGTATTCTTCCTATATAAAATAATAAGATTTCATGTTCCTCTAGCTTGATATATATTATATCATCATCGAGGGATATGTGAATGAAATGTTTTACAAATTTTAAATTATAAATATATTTCTTTTCCATCCAACAAAAGAGAGGAGAAGAGAAAGAAAGAGAGAAGGGAAAAATTAGTTGAATATGAATTAAAAAAAAGGTTTGATTTTTAATTTTATTTTGTTGAAAATTCTAAGATTCTTTAATTTTAAGATTTATTCATCTTAAATTATTAAGAGAGCTAAGAGTGTGAAAGTGTATCTAAATTCGTGAGTATAATCGAAAGAGTTTGATTATTTAATTTTTCTAACCAAAATTTTATGAATTTTTAATAGGACTGAATCATAACTCTGATGAAAAAAGAATGTAGAGATGGCTTTAATGTGTTGAAAATTAAAATTCTAACGTTATTATTTATATTTGAGTATGACACTCATTAAATTTTAAAATCTAAATAAAATAATATTTCTATTTTTAATCTTAATTAATTTTAAATAAATAATAATAATAACATATTTAATTCAGTATATATTATAATAAATAAAATCATTATTATATAAATAATTTATGTAAAATAGTTTAATTTTATAATTATACATTGATATATGTATTGTTTATAAATAGATCATATTCTAAATATCTAATATTTTATAAGTTAATAATATAAGAGTTTAATTTCTTTTGGATGAAATTGATAACTTGGATGCAGTGGATGAATCGGATATTAGCTTACTAATATGCTAAATCAAATTATCAATAATTGTTTATACAGATTAATTTATTCAGTTATCATATTAACTTATTGCTATGTTGCTCAACTCTAATATAGAGATAGAGATAAAGATAGGGAGAGGTATATATAAAGAAACATGTAATCATGACAATCATATATTATTTACAAAAATAATAATTAAAGACGTGGGACAAATCATATATAGTTGCTTCGCCTGGATATATTGGAATTCAGAAACTATTAATTATATATAATGAGTGTGTATTCATCACACTTTGAAAGATACTATTTTATCTACAAAAATGCCACTATTTTATTTTATTTTTGTGGTCCAACTCTTATGCAATTTATGCTTTTCTACCGAACTTATTTTATTCATAAATTGATTTCAAGCTAATTTAGATTAAATTTAAGTGAATCAAATTTGTCAAAAATCAGGTGCTCGTTGTTTCTATATTTTTCTTCCCCGCTTCTTGTCTCAGTTATTATTTGTTAATTCATGAAAGTGAAATTTAGTTTTCATTGTGAAAGATGTGATCACTAACCTTTTTTATTTCTATTGGTTACGGTGTGATGTGTGTGAGGCACGCTTGTGATTTTTATTATGAAAGTATATTATATGCAAACTTATTCAATTTTTCGAATAAGGTTTTATATTTATAGACGGAGAGATCAACCTCTATAAAAATGTTGGTATTTGATTTTATAATTAACTAAGTTTGATTGTTTAAGATATATGACTTGTTTGAGCGTTATTAAATCGATAAAAATTAATTTATTTTAATAAATTTTTTATTTTTTAATATATTTAATAAATTTTAATAATAAAAATAAAATTATTAAAAAAATATTTTTTTAAAAAGTTATAATTTATATATTTTTTTTAAATTTTAAAAATATTTTTTATATAATAAATAAACAAAAAATACTTTTATCTTATCTAAACATAGTTGATAAATAAAAAAATAATTTTATATGAGATATTTAAATAAAATTATTTTTATTTTTGTAAATAGTTTTTTTTTTTTTTAAAAAGTATTATTACAGTTTTTTTTTTCAAAAGTAGGACCCAAACAAATACATAAAAATGTGATCGATGACTACTATAAATAATACTTCAAGTAATTATTGTAGAACCTTATTCAATTTATACCAATAACTATATATTTTACGTATTTAAGTGTATGTAATAGATTAAATTATCTTAGGGAGACTTTTAAATTTTCATTTCTTTTATAGGATTTGCATCCATCAAACTGAATCAAGTTAAGATGAAGTCCTAATAAGAGAATTTGGATGCTGATAATAATCATATCTATATTAAAAAAAAAAGAGAGGAAAAAAATATAGATATGTAGTATTATAGTTATGTAGTTAAGTAATTTTCTCATATATTATATATCTTTTACCTTTAAAATGTTTAATAAATGAAAAAGTCTAGGGAGCCAATAGTCTAAGCGTACAATGTGTACAATGGAGGTTTAGGAAGTATTAGAGATATGACCATTAGTGTTACATTGTTCTGTCAGGTTATGCTTTTGGGATGAGTGGTTTCAGATACGGTATTAGTGTTCTGGATCCGAAAGGTCAAGAGTTCGATTTTTGGTGAACTCCAAAAATAGTTTAATTTTTTATTGAGATGTTTATTATCCTTAGCATCCAGATGGTTATCCTTGGTATATGGTTATTCTAGATAGTATGGTGATGTTCATAAAGCTATTTGAAATAAGGTGATATGAGATATTTTCTCCGCGTTATTTTATGGTTGTGACGCTTTGCAAACCATCAATTTGCAATTCTATATATATATTTAATAATTTATCTACAAAACCATGATCAAATAATGCACGTCGATTTGGAAAAAGTTGGCTGTTGCAATATCATTAAACTATGTATCGACTTTGTTCTAAGTCACATTATTGTTGGAATTAAAAGCCCACCTTTTTTGTTGAATATATAATATTTTTTGTTAAATATATGTAAAAATATAAAATAAAATAAAAATATTATTAATATATTAAAAATAATTATAAAATTAATTATTTTATATTTATATATAATTTAATTTATTTTTAATATATATATACATGTTCTGTATTGATAATTAATTTGAATAATTAATTTTAATGGACATCTAATATAATTAAATCTAATATAATTATTAAATATAAGATAATTATTGTTCGCAGCCATAGGTTGCTGTAGGGTTCTTATATTTAAAAAATGAATTCGGAGTTTATCGTCAGCAATTGTTCATAAGTAGGAGCTGCTACAAAGGTTGAAAAAGTTATTCAATATCCAATTTTCTTTTATTTCAATCATTTTAATAAGTGTGATCACATTCTCATATATGCAACATATATATATATATTTGGTGTGAATTACATTTTATAAGACCAACTGCGATTAAATATATATATATATATATATATATATATATATATATATATATATATTTCCAACAAATATCGATTAAGTTGTCTATAAAAAATTTTTTTTAGTTGTAATTTGTTTTGTTTTTAGCGATAGTATATAGAAATAGCTACTAACAATAGGCTAAAATTTTTATATATGAAATAATTTTAATATGAAATATAAAAATATTTGATCATTTTAGTATTTTACAAAAAATGTGGTAGAAGTATAAAACATCATTCGCGTTTTGTAATAAAAAATAAATTTTAATTATGAAAGAACAAAAAGTTATTGACATTTTGTAATAAAAAATATTATTTTAATTATGAAAACATAAAACGTTATTAATATTTTGTTAAAAAAATATTATTTTAATTGAAGAAACACAAAACTTTATTGACATTTTGTATATAATCATAGTAGTGTTTATTACACAGTTTAATTCATTATAAAGGATTTCACCTCTAATAATATAATGTTAAAAAAAAAGTTCCCTAACAATATATATATTTACGGTAATTAAACATATTAATCATCTTTTATTTTATTATTATAAAAAAATTAGTGACAATTATAAAAAATACAAATAAAAAGCTTCTCAACGATGATAAATCTTGTAACTTATAATAATAATAATAATAATAATAATAATAATAATAATAATAGTAATAATAATAATAATTGAAAAAATTAAATTAAACTAAAATAAATAGTGTTGTTATTACCACTTAATAATTTGATAAAAAAATAGTTTTTGTTGTAGCGATAGAATAAAAATATGTATTAGAATTGTACTAAATGCGATAATATGATATTTTGTAACAGTTGGTTACTGTAATTATTAAATGGAAGTTCCCATCAGAAATACAAGCCTCAAGCTCTCAACCCTCAACGACATGCATGCGTTTGATTGAGACAAACCGGATATATGCTTACACATTATTGAGATAAATTCAATAAATGACACTTAAAGCATAATTTTTTTTATGTTTTCTAATATTCTAATTCTCTTTTCTTATTGTTTGTTATTGACTATGTTTTTTAGTAAGACTCTTTAATTTTATTCTTTAATTTCTTTTGATTTAATTAAAATTTTATTTTTATTTTTTTATTTTTTTTATATTTTTAATTCATTCAATTATTTTACATTTTATTTTGTAATTATATTATTATATATTTTTTTATTACATGACTAAATATTATTGAATAATAAGATTCATTAGTAATTTAAATTTTGAAATATAGTATATTAACTAAGAAAAAAAACAGTTCAAATAAAAGATAAGATTCAAATATACAGATATTTATTAGTATTTTTTCTTTTGAAGTTAGTTCTAGTTTTGTTAGTAATAATGAAATTAATTAAAAAAAATAATTATAAATATTATAAAGAATCAATTTCGTAATCTTATAAGACGTGAATTTTAAATAATTATTTAGTAATATATATATAATAAAATATTTAATTATATTAATAATGAAAGAATTATTCAATTTTTTTAAAATATATATCAAATTTTAAAAAATAAAATTCTAAACTATATATTATTATTTAAATTACTATATAAGTATTTTAATTTATTAGTTAAATAACTAAAAAATTAATTATATTTTATAATAATAAAATATAATTATAAAATTATGAAAATTATCATATTTTTTGAATCTGTCTATATAATAGCTATTCAATTTCGGGAAGTTAAGATTTAAAAGCATGAAAACATGGAGCCATAATAAGTGAGAGGCTGAAACAGAGCATAAGTGATAGATTGATTCCAATTTCCAATCCTCAACACCCATTCAAACCAGACCTATATCTAGGATTTGTATCTTCTAAAGTTTGAATTTTATTTTAAAGAGTAAAATGTGATCTTTTACTATTAATTTTATAGGTGGGACTAATAATAAATATGAAATAGAAATTATTCAATAATAAAAGATCACATTTTACTATCTAAAGTAAAATTCAAACTATAGAAGATCCGATGCAAATTTCTATCTCTATTATCTACCACTCATACATATATTATATACTAAAAATTGAATTAATTAATATATTAAAGGGAAATCTAAACTAGCGGTCACTATATGCAATTATGCACCAATGTTAATGTGGGCATTGTCAATGGAATTGAGACATCAAGTAGGCTAATAAGATTCTCTTCCAAAACTGAGCCACAACCATGAATGGATTCTTTTTTATTGTTTTTATTATTAATTTTGGAGGTTTCATAAGTCTTATTAGCTGTAATCGACTCAAGAGCACGTCAGCACCAGTCCCACTTCCCCTTACTTTTATTCATTTTGGATAGCATGGGACATTGTTCAGAGCCCCTACCTCCTCTAATCCTTTTTTTTTTTTTTTCTCCGAAGATAAAGAGATTCGAATTTACGATTTTTTAGTTGAGTATAGAAAAATTATGCTATTTAAACAATAACTCATTGGTTACTAATTATTATTGTGAAGTGAACTATTTTAATTTTTAATCATTTATTTGTTACTTTTGAGAATTAGTTAATCATGTATATATGTCTTGTTACTTATGTGGCCACATTTTAATAAAGTTTTATTAACCTATGTTATTTTTGTAAGAACCAAATCCACAATAGACCAAAAAACTAAAAAATTAGTCAAATTTATTTAATTTTTTAATAATTAATTAATTTAAAATAGTTTTTTTTAAATAATTATATAGTTTATATATAAATATATTATTTTATTATTACATACAATTTAATTTTAGTTAAATCTCAATTAATTTTGTAAATATTTAAATTTTTAGTTTTGCTATTTTAATTACCGATTTAGCTTTTAGAACTTTAACTTGTGCCTAAAAATCAAAGAATACAAAGAGTATTTGCTCATAATACACATTTTGAATATTACCCATAGTCATACTTTAGTTAAATCAACTTTTTATCTACAAGATCTTCAGTTATAATTAATGTATGTATTAATTCAATAAAAGTTTGTGTACTAAATCACCACTACTTCCAGTTTCTATATATGATAGAGATAACAGAATATATTTTCTTAAAAATTATCCATGATGAAAGATATGTTAAAAAATAATTTATTATTTTCTTAAATATTAATAATAGGTTGATAGTATGAATTTTCTAACATAATCAATGTATAAAAATAATATCTACTTCAAAATATTTAGTTGAACTTTTATTTTGAGTCAATCGAATTCAATAAAAAATAAGAATTAAATTTTGATGTATTAATTATATACAAATGATTTAGTATTAAACTACTCATCCACTTTAGTCCATGACAACAATAAATCTGTAACCCATAAATTCAACCCAACATAATACATAAATTAAATTATAATTTTAGTTTTTATTATTTTTTTTTATCTTATCTTTATTTATTTTTATCTTTTATAGGACAATACTCTATATATATATTTTTTTTGTTGACTTACTCTATATATATTTAGTTTTACCCTCATAATTTACAACATTCTTTAATTCAATTCAATCAATCAACAATCAATAAAAATTTGCATTCTTTTTTTTATTCTTTCACAATTTTATCAGTTACTTTTTAAATTTAAATAATAAATTCTAAAATTATTTTTAACATGAAAATGTATATAATGTACAATTAAATATGGCAATATATATAAATTGAATCCAAATAACAAATCTCAAGTTAAATAAATTCTTTACACAAATAAAAATAATAAGAAGAAGTTGGAAAATACTAATAATTCAAGCTTATATAATAATAAATAAATAAATAAAATTTTTAAAATTACTAATTTTTGGTATTTTTGTTATTATTATTTGACTAGTATAAACACTAAATTATTTTAAAAAAATAAATTTTATTAATTTATATATATAATTTTGAAAAATATAAATATAAATTTTAATGATTTATCTGTATAAATTTTAATAAAAATTAATACAAATTATATATTTTTGTGTGAAAATTTTTGTAAATATAAATATAAATAATTATTAGTTAAATATTAATAAAAATAATAATATTTATTTACTATATAATATTAATATAATAATAAGCATAATGACTAGGTGTGAAAGAAAAAAAATAGGAATGCAATTGCAAAAGGTATACCATAACCTAGACGGCAAGAACAATGGTAGTACAAATAAGATAGCCGCACTCCAAAACCAAACAAACAATGATGATAAGTGGCTTTTGTTCCACGTCATCTCCACCTGTTTCAAATCTTGTTCAACTATATTTTCTCATTTTTTGGCTTTTCTAGATATTTCTGATTTTTCTCCCACCTACTTTTGTTTTCATAATAATTGGTCCACCTCTTAATAGTTTCCCTTTTGTCAAGAAACATCACTAATATATTAACAATATACTTAATTACATATATATTTCATAAACAAAAACTTAAATGATTAAAACCTTTTAAACAGCATACAATTAATTAAATATATAATACTAGAGACTCAATAAATATGATGTATTTTTGTAATTTAAATATTAGCACTTTTTTTCTCAACAAATATCTTTTAAGATTATTATAATTATAATTAAGAAAACAATAAAACAAATTTGCAATAAGAAAATAAATTTTAAACATTCTTAATATTGAATAGATCCAAATTTTAAATTTTAATGACAAATCAAATATATCAAAAAAATAAATTTTAACTAATATTATTTTAAAAGATACTATAAATATATAAAAAATTAATTACTAAATTAATCATTATATATTTATATATATGTGTATTTAATTTTTATTTTTTATTTTAAAATTTGAGTTTAATTTGATAAATTTGTGTAATCACAATTATTTTTTTAGATAAATATTTATGTAATTAGTATAAAAAATAATTATTTTTATTAATATAAAATTATATAATTAAATA
The DNA here is from genome assembly GCF_014773155.1 of Arachis stenosperma. Lineage (NCBI taxonomy): Eukaryota > Viridiplantae > Streptophyta > Magnoliopsida > Fabales > Fabaceae > Arachis > Arachis stenosperma. The sequence goes on from NC_080385.1 coordinate 675,274, forward strand.
TACGTATAAATTAGTTTTAATCTGGTTGTGCATTAAAATTAAATTATTTAAAATATATTCAAAACATTAATTAGGTTGAATAGCTGGTGTTTTCCAATTTTTTCAGAAGCACATTTTAAATAAAAAGCCTACGAATCATACTAGTAAAATAATAAATTAATAATACTTTTTAAATTTTTTATAGAATATCCTGGGTAGAGTCTAGTCAGCGTTTATCAGCAACCACAGGTCCTTACCTTTTTCTTCCAAATTCCAAATCCACTCTGAAATCAAAACCGCGTCCTCCAAACCGTTCTAGATTTTACACACACAAAGCCCAATCCCAATCCCAATCCCAATCCCAATCCCAATCTCAATATATTCCCCCTCACTCCATTAATAAATTCCATCACAACACAAACTTCTTCAACTTTCACTCCACCTAACCCAAAAACGGAAAAACCACACCCTTATTTTTTCTCTTCTTTTCTTCTTCCTCTCTTGCACATACATACACACCGGAGTTCCAATCTGGTGTATCACCTATGCACCATGAAGATCTTCAACCCTTCTGAATCGTTTCTCCGAAACGTTGTGTGTCCCTCGGACACTATATTCCTCAAAGGAATGATCCTCTCCAATCTTCACCACTCCACATTCTCCCTCCTCTCTTGGCCATACAATTAGCCTTCACAACCACTAATCTTAACTAACTTTCTTTCTTTTCCTTTTCTCTCTCTGGAATCTTCCTCCCATGGATCTGAAAAACGAGATGGAGATCAAGTTGTCGAACAGCGCTAGGACGGTGATATTCAACAAGTACGAGATGGGACGCGTGTTAGGTCAGGGGAATTTTGCCAAGGTATACTACGGGAGGAACCTAGCGACGAACGAAAGTGTGGCGATTAAGGTGATAAAGAAGGATAAGCTGAAGAAGGAGAGGCTGATAGAGCAGATTAAGAGAGAGGTTTCGGTTATGAGGCTGGTGAGGCATCCGAACATAGTGGAGCTGAAGGAAGTCATGGCCACGAAGGGGAAGATATTCTTGGTTATGGAGTATGTTAAGGGAGGGGAATTGTTCAAGAAAGTGGAGAAAGGGAAGCTCAAGGAAGATGTAGCTAGAAAGTATTTTCAGCAGTTGATCTCGGCCGTTGATTTCTGCCATAGCCGCGGCGTCACTCACAGAGATCTCAAGCCGGAGAATCTGCTTCTTGATGAGAATGAAGAGCTTAAGGTCTCCGATTTTGGCCTCTCTGCTTTGCCGGAACAACGCCGTGCAGGTTCGTCACACTTTTTTAATTATTTTTTTTTCAATTATTGAGAGTCTTAATTTGTTGCTACTGGTTTGGCTATATTAGGCTATGATTGAATCACAAAATTGACTATAATTAGGGCATGATTTCTCTTATTGATTATAAAATTAGGTCATAGTTTTAGTATGGTTTTGTAGTATACCATATTTGTTGGATGAGTCTTCCAATTTTGGTTTCCACGCGAAAAATCAACATAACAAAATGCATGAACTCAACTGTTTAGAATTTGTTAGTGGAATTACTTGATGCTAATTGTTGTGCAAAACATGGTGCAGATGGTATGCTGATAACACCGTGTGGAACACCTGCATATGTGGCACCAGAAGTGTTGAAGAAGAAAGGGTATGATGGATCCAAAGCAGATATATGGTCTTGTGGAGTGATTCTTTATGCTCTGGTTTGTGGCTATCTACCCTTCCAAGGCGAAAACGTGATGAGAATCTACAGAAAAGCCTTCAAGGCTCAGTATGAATTCCCTGATTGGGTTCCGGAAGGAGCAAAGAACTTGATCTCAAACCTCCTTGTAGCTGATCCTGAAAAGAGGTTCTCAATTGCAGATATCATGAAGGATCCTTGGTTCCAAGTCGGCTTCATGCGTCCGATTGCATTCTCCTTTAAGGAGTCTGCCATTGGGGACAATGTGGATGACTTCGATGAGGATGATAGTGATAGTAATAACAATCAAGAGTTTAACAAGGATGATTTGAAGCAGAGTAGTTCTGCTAAGCCTGCGCGGCCGTTTTACAATGCTTTCGAGATAATTTCCTCGCTGTCGCATGGTTTTGATCTGAGGAGTTTGTTTGAGACAAGGAAGAGGTCACCTTCAGTGTTTATATCGAAGCTTTCGGCTCAAGCAGTGGTGGGGAAGCTAGAGGCTATGGCGAAGAAATTGAATTTCAGAGTGGCAGGGAAGAAGAAGAAGGAGTTTGTTGTGAGGATGGAAGGGGAGAGGGAAGGGAGGAAAGGGAGGCTGGCCATGACGGTGGAAGTGTTCGAGGTGGCGCCGGAGGTGGCGGTGGTGGAGTTCTCGAAGTCTTCTGGGGATACCTTGGAGTATATCAAATTCTGTGAGGAAGAAGTTAGGCCTTCATTGAATGACATTGTTTGGAGTTGGCAGGGAGATGGTAACAACTAATAATACTAGTCATGCCATTGGGATTATTTTGCCTATGTTGTTCTTCCTTTTACTGTTTGATGCAGCTATATAATAATATAGTTTGATTTGCATAATAAGTAAAAGAAAAGGAAGATACTAGGAAAAAAATAATGCTGTATTTTGATTTAAGTTACAGGATTTCATTTCATTTGTGTAAAAAATTTGAGTTTAGTTTCTGATGATGTTTGAAGTTAATACTGAAAAGTCATCTCCAACATATAGTTTTGTTCTTCATTTAGTGTTATATTGTTCCGAAATTTCAAATTTCTAATTTAATTTGATGTAGAAAATGGATTCCATGATCTACAATATCTATATAATAAGGTTTAATAGCTAATAATAGTTGAAGATGATGCAAAGAATATATAACATTCTAATTTGTAAATTGTGGGAGTTATTATTGGGTATGAAGTAAAAATCTGTTCAAATGCAATTCGATGTTATTTCCTTAAACATCTAAAAAATCTAATAGAAGGTAAAAGGTAATTTTATAAGCAAAAGACTACATGTGACAAGATAGTTTAAACATATAGATAAATATTTACAGCTCATCAAAATTGAATTTCAAGAAATATTTGAATCTGCTTGTTATCCTCTACAACAATATGGATATAGATGATTCGTACACAATGGGCAAATAAGGGTTTTTGCATTTTGATTATTATTACTTTATTCTTCAGGTTGGGACACATGAAGCAAGTAGAAGTGATCATTTGGAGGGTAGTGAAAGGCAAATTGTCAAATAGATCAGTTGACTCTATATGTAATTGGAAGGCTAGGATTAAATTTCATAAATTTGGTTATTCAATTAGATTATTTTATGTGGTGGTGTGTCACCATATGGATATTATTTTAATTGATAATTTTTTTCATAATTGTCTTTTTGTCAACAAATGGAAGAAGTGAATTAAGACTTTGGGTCCATAAATTAATTTATATATTTGAATGGAGGATATGAACATGAGTGCATCAATAAAGCATAATAATTCATACTAATATATATTTTAACTTTTTCCTTTAGGATTTGGTACTTTTATATTTTGTAACATATCATATATATTTATAGGTATGGTATCCATGTCCTCTATAGGGAAAAAAAATAGCAAGTAGGAAAAAGATGAAAACCTTCAATGTCATGAATGATATGATATGACTTTGTATATTTATCTTGAATAAGGCCAATGCACTTTTTTATCTTAAAATAACTACTAATTCTAATAAAATAAATAACTGAGGCCCGGATAGTGGACCAAAATATCAAGTAGAGAGTAAATTGCAAGACAGCCAAGACATTGATTTTCTCTAACATCATCATTGGTTTCTTTTATTATTTTTTAGTACCAATTTCTGTTGTGTTCTTCTTACAATTCTGTACCCCAGGTGTGCAATTTAATTCTAAGGCAAAACAAACGGCAATTTTTTTTTCCCCAACATAGATTAACTGTATTTTTACTTTTTAGCTTTAATTTAATTTTCCCCCTCTATTATTATTCCACCATGTTTTTTAATACATATTTAGCAGATAAAATCAAAAGTGCAAAGTCGGCATTGGTGTGTGTAGTGAGTGGAGGAAACATTATTAAATGTCAATTTTATCCATAAATAAGGACTAAAGAGGGGGGTTGCATCAATGGCCAATGGGGCCTTATTGAATTTCAAAGGTTCCATCAGCTGACTAGGATCATACTCACCTTTGTCACATGAGGCTCTAAAAAAATCCCTATAATTCAGGAAATTGAGTATATATAACAACAAAATAGGGAAAAATAAAATTAAAGGAATTCGATTGCTGGCTATAAAAAATTTAATAGTGCCAAAATTGGATCAATATATAATATAAGGAGGATGCCCATAAAGACGCGTAAAATGTATTTTTATAAGGACACTTATGTGTCGTATTATTGTTTGACGTATTAATGAATTAGTTATTTTTAAATTTTTTAACAAACTAAAATAAAATTGATTTTTTTATAACAATAACAATAAATTCAATTGTTATCAGATTCGATCGAATCGGCTAATTTATATAACCCATTGGATCATTTAAAAAAAAATCAGGGATATATTTGTCTTTTTATAAAAAAATTTAAACATAATTCGGTTTAGATTGTATAAATTGATCGGATCAAATTGGGTATAATAATTATAATGCGGACAATTGGGTTTATTATTGTTGCTATAATAAACCGATTTTGTTCTAATTTATTAAAAAATAAATTATTATTAAACGTCTTTAAAAAGAAAAATACATTTTTAGTATCTTTATCGAAGTGGTCTCCAATAATAATACGACATATAAGTGTCTTTATAAAAAGATGTTTCACGCGTTTTTATAAGAGCATTCTCCTAATATAATAATTCAGAATGTATATTAATAGTTAATTTAAAATAAAATTAATTTTTTTTAAGCATGCACAATATATATTTAGAGTTTTAGGAATTAATACCTCTTTTTTTCATAATTTAGATTTATAATAAAAAGAAGTTCCATGGAATTGAACAACTAACTGACGTGGAAAATAAGCTTTCTTAATAAATGTATTTAAAGTTTTATTTCTTTATTTCTAAAAAATAAAATAAAATAAAATAAAATCTATGGTGCTTATTAAAAAAATGTGCATTATTAATAAACAATTTTTTCTGTTTTCAAACCCACCTTGCCATGCAACTTGCATAAGTATATGTGAATTTAATTTATCACATCTTTTTCACAGCCCCACCTATATATACCTACATACCTAACTCATCTATCACTATGCATGTGACAATCAATATATGAAAACTAATTGCAATTATTGCAGCAGTAATTTCCAACTAATATGAATATTAAACACTAATAATTATGGTCTTTCTTTGTTTAATTGAAAAACTGAACATAAATGGAAAACTTACTTAGCCTGTTAGGTTTCTGTCAAAAACAAAGCATATAAGGGTATTATCCTTGTGAAAGGCATGAATATATGCTAATGATTTTTTTTTTTTTGAAAAGTTGAAAATAAAAAAAGGGAAAAAGAAAAGAAAAGGACAAAATTCTAGCTATGGCAATCCCTCACGCCAATAAGATACATTGATGGTTAATTGCTGCCTCATCAAACTGATATAATTGTTGTGATTATTATTGTTTCTAAAGTTGAACCACTACCTCAATTCGTCATGTAAATCAATCAATTAATATACCATAATATTTTAATATTACTATTTTAAAGTGTACTTGAAATGAATAGTAAAGTAATTAGACGATAGTTATCAGAATTAAATTGGTAATTGAATCAGTCAAATTATTAGTTTATTAATTTATTAGTTTAACTGATAAATTATTAGTTGAACCAATAAAATTGGTTTCTCGTAAATATAAAATATAAAATAATAAAAAATTTAAAATTAAATTTAAAATACATATCTTCAATAACATTTTATGAAGAATTAAATCTCAATTTTTGAACATAATTAATATAAAAAAATCATAAAATTTATCAGTAATATTATAATAGTATCTTTATTTAACACAATAAAAAAATTTAATTCACAAAATTTATCATCTAACTATAATATTAATAGATTTTAACACTAATATCAAAATAAATAACATTAACCACAATACTAGCATTGAAATATCTAGATGACTTTATGTTAATTCTGAAAATGACAAAGTACTTACAAAAAATTTTGATATTTAAATTAACAAAAATTTAAATAGGTTTATAAAAATTAAAATTAAAAAATATTTGAATTTAATAGAATATTTACAAAACATGGTGATTATCTGATAATCACTTACTAAATCTTTTTTCTATACATAATGAGTAATTTTTTTTATTGTATAAGAAGTTAACTCATGTTGGATAGACATCTATCTTGGTGTGAATGATAATAAAAATACCGAAAAAAATAGAAATTTATTTCTTGAGTCAATTTAAAAAACGATAGTTAAAAATATTTACAAGAAATTTTAATGTCTAAATCAACAAATTAAAGATTTAAGTAGGTTTATAAAAAATGAAATTAAAAAATACTCGATTTAATGGAATATTTATAAAAAGTGATTATTTGATCATCATTTACTGAGTTTTCATGACCAAAACAAATCCTGTTGGATCTAGTTGGGTTAAGTTAATTACTCTATTTAGAGCCATTGCTTTAAATATTTTTTGGCCATAACATGAACAATTATATGATAAAATAAATATGAAGGAATTTTATCCCACTAAGTCTTTGAAATGACTATGTTAAGAAATCGGGTAATTATGTGGGACAAATAATTAGGTGGGAAATTAAATCAGATTAGAGTGATAATAAAATCTAAAGGCAAAAGAAGTAGCCACTTGGATCTTCAATGTGTCCATAGAACTCATAAAGAGATTTTGCTTAATTGATGATTAAGAAAATAAAGCATATCAGAGTAATAATCCAATGATGTTGGCTTGTGTGTTCTCCTCTCTTATTGGAAACTACTAGACTTTTTGCAATGAGAAAGTCAAAATAATGATAAAAAAAAAAACAATGATAATGAGTATTTTTTTTTTTAATTGAGGGTAAATTTGGACTTAAGTAAACATTTAAAAAAATTAATTTAGTATTATATTTAAATCACAAAGTTAATTAGAATTGAAAGTTTCATACAATAGTTATTTATAGATAATAATATTTTAATATTTCACTAACTATATTTCAATAAATAATATAGTATTTTAAGATGAACCAATTATTCAACTAACAAAAATTGGTTACACTTGTTAAAATTATTCAAGATAAAAACTGATTTATTATTCATGATGAGTTATAAATCATCACCTTAATTGTGTATTTATCTCTAATTCAATCTATATATAACTTAATTAGCACTTGCAACCAACTTTAATGACATAAAAGGTTTCAATCATTAAAAGGTAATAACAACAATTGATGTGATATAACTTGACTACTAAATGTTTATACAAGTAATTAATTTGAGTTAGTAAAGTAGTTAATTTATCTTCACTTAAATAATTATTGAAAATTTAAATTTTACTTTTTATATGTAACAATTTATTAATTAATTATAACGAATTATTATTGATTTGTCGAATTAAAAAATACAGTAGATATACAACAAAAATAAATGTCTATATAAGTCTCTTTTTATGGGTTGAGAAAGAACTTTTTAACCAAATTATTAGGGGTGTTTATGAATCGGATCATATCCGCAGATTCACGATAAATATCCGCATTCGATCCAAAAATTACGAATACGATCCGATCCGTACATTGATCGGATCGGATCGCGGATATCTGCTCTACATTCGCATATCCAATCCGCAGATCCACAGATCCGCACAATAATAATTAAAAAATATATATATATATATTTGGTATTATATTTAATTATTTATTTGTTTATATATTTTAATTAGTAATTATTATTAATATATTGTATTATTTTGTTTTTGTTATTTAAGAAAAATAATTAAAAATATTTTAGGAATAAATAAATTTAAAAACGTGAAAGAAATATTTTTATTAAATTTTTTTACATAAAAATATTATTAAAAAAAATATTCAATCATGCGGATATATCCGATCCAACACTAAAAACTGCAGATATCATATCCGATCCGATCCAATGAAAATTGTAGGATCAAATTTTTTGCCATATCCAATCCAATCCACGTACACCCCTACAAATTATAACTCTAAAATTCGAAAATACTACTTTCATTTCAATTATAAATTTTACATAGGAAAAAAATTTCGAAAAGGAACCTTATCCGATTCTAACAAAGTATATCCTAAAAAAAAATCTGAACATTTTAAGTTTTTTTTATATAATAAATATATTGAAAATGCATTAAAATTATTTTAAACTCTCTTTTCAATATGAATTTTCTAAATTCCTAATAATCTCACTTCTTAAGAAAACTTTAATATATAATAAGAAGTAAGCTAATAAAAACTTAAGTTGAAACCACAGCTAGGATTGCGGCATGTGTGGGAAGCAACATTAATAATGTCCGTCTCATTGTTTTTCTTCAATCCAAATCCAACTCTTATGTTACGTCACTATAACTAATTAAGACTAGTAGTAAAATGATATAATATAATGTCCCCTTTTGCTACGATTCTAGTGGTAATTAACTTGATAATCTATTAATCTTATACACTCTTAGCTTCTCATCATTTCTTTATTGAATATATAATAATCAAAGTTGTATTTGAAATTCAGACGTATCACATGTTAGAGATAAGTGCATATGTTAAATAAATTATTATTATTATTATTATTATTATTATTATTATTATTATTATTATTATTATTATAGTATCTTTAATTAAAATTAAAAATAAATAATTATAATATGAATCATAATAAGAGTAAAATAACAGTATTAAGCCATCTTATATCAGAATTTACGTGATTAAGTCAAACGAAAAATGAGATATGAATCACCTAAAAGCATGTCTCTATATAATTTGAATCAAACCTATTCGAACTAAAAAGCTTAGTAATTCGAATCAACTCTATTCGAATTAGTGAAGGAGTTTGCAGTGTGAATAATTCGAATCACACTTATTTGAATTATTGATGGAGAATTCAAATTATCTGATTCGAATTATTGATGGAAAGTTCGAATCTATCTGATTTGAATAATAATAATAATAATAATAATAATAATAATAATAATAATAATAATAATAATAATAATAAGGTTTAAACATACTTTATTATATTAGGTTAGATAAAAATTAAACTATTTAAATAAATAATTCGGTGTTTAGAAGTTAAGTATTAGAATAATTATTTGAAAAATATTTATCATATTATAAATTTATAATTATGTAAGTATGTGAAAGATTTATTTTTTAAATTACGTTTTTAAATTAAATGACTTTCAATATTATTAGATTGTCTTATTTTTAAATCGGTCAATTCATTTTATATTTATATATTGTAATTATTTATTTTGTAACGAATATGACTAAAATTTTAATAACAATTATTAAATTAAAATTTTTTACAATGAATACTATAAAATTTATAATATACTCATTACTAACCTATCACATAATTTCTCACTTATACTAGAATTAATAATAAATTAGATCTAGAACATACATGTATTTTTAACACCAGAAACTTTTGTTTATTTGTTCACGCTAAAGGTACACTTTTACTAGAAAAACAATTATTGTTGCATCATCACACACAAAAATTAAAATAAAATTAAGTAAATAATTGATAGATGATATTTTCAAACATTATTGAAGCTGATTTTTCTTCTCTTCTACTGGCATATATGCATTATTATCCAGTCTAAGATGTTGACATGATTGTTGAAATTAAAGAGGATTTTTTTTTTTATCCTCTTATTTGTAGTGATAAATGATAATGATAGGGTGCAAGGTGTCCATTTTTTAATAACAAGAAATTGCCACATATAGCCATAATAATAAAATAGCATGCTTCTGGGATATTCATGTACGTGTTATATATTAGTGTTATGATATCATCGTCACATTATTGTAATTTTAAGCTAAGGTGTCCCTCCACATAATCGCTATATAAATCATATCTTAATGTCTTTCCCCAACGTTATTTGTCAGTTATTTATTTGCATGCCATTATCAAATATAAATTATAACGACAAAAGTAGTTGTCAATAATAGCACATGTGTTAGTCAGAATTTGCGATCAAAATCAAGAGTTAACCCTTTTTTCTTTAAAAAGTGTAACATCTTTTTAAGTTGGACAAGTCATTTTTATTCCGCCCAATTTTGTTTGAATATCGAGATGATTCATGTTCTTTCATGACATATATTATTATACCACGACATTAGTATATATAGTTTGAAAAGAAAATGAAAAAAAAAAGAAAAGAAAACCGGAGTTCTCCATATAATTTACGGCTGATTTCATGAAAAAGTGGTGAATATATATTAACAAAATAAAATTGTTGTTAAATAAAAAATAAACAAATTAAAATAGTAAGTTCTGATGAACTATCAAATATCTATATTATTTTAAAAATAAAAGATATTAAATTTACACGAGATAATAATGAGGTTGGAAGGATGAGTTTTTATTTTTTAGCGAGTCTTTAAACTCATTTAAGTTATATATCTTTGGTAGTTGACATATGATATATATAAATAGAAAAACAGAAAAATAAAATAAAATAAAACAAAACTCAAAGATAGTTTATTCTAAGGTATAAATTATTTGTATTTTTAGAGTGAACATCAAATTTAGTCTTTATCTATTTTTACAAAAAATAAGGTGTTTTTTGTCCAAAAAAAGAGACATTTCGGTGTTCAATCTTTTTATTTTAAGACAAATATGATTTTTTTGTTTAAAAATTTGTTAAATAATAACAAAAAATAGTTTTATGAGAGTTTTATTTGTAATAAAATTTCCACAAAATTTTTTTCAACAATATAACTAACTATAGCAAGTACTACCACCACCTTCATTCTCGTCGTTACCATCACATTTATCTCTATTATTTTTATTGTGTAACAATATTTTATCACTACCGTTATCTCCTCTGGTATCATCATCACCAATACAAATATCATCGACATTAATGTTATCTTATTTTATTTCTTATTCGATGCTATTTTTCTCTTTAAAAGGTTAATTGCAATTACTTTTTTTTGGCAACATCATTTTTAGCAATAGACTTTCTCTACTTAACCACCATCCGGTGAAGGAATTTTTCAAAAATAAATAGTTTGTGAGAATTTAAAAATCCCATAAATTACAAGTAAATTCCCCACAAACTAATTTTTATTACTATTTAACGAACTTTTTAATAGAAGGATCTGTATTATTAATATAAAAAAGTGGAGGGACAAAGTGTCCCTTTTTTTTTGGATAATGGCCGGATTAGTTTTTTTAATCCAGATATGAATAGTGGAGATAGAAGAGAATTCAAATTTTTTCCTTTTTTGGTCTTCTGGGCCGAAGCCCAATACTCACACTCAGCAATCAGCAGATAGGCCCGTAGATCCTCTTCTTCAGCCACCAGGGTTTAGGGGTTTTTCTGGGCCACCCTTTAACTCATGGGCTATTCTCTAACACTATTATATATTTATATACAGATCATGTTTTTTTTTCTGTCTGTATATGGATAAAAAAAAATAATCCGAGTTCACTCTTAGTACAGAAACGGATAAAAAAAAAAAAAAAGTAAAATTGGGTAACAACGTTACTTATGTTAGTAAAATGGATAAAAAATAATTAAAGTAAGAAAAGATCATTTCAAGAAAAGTAATTAAATTTTAATAAAAAATAAACTAAAATACATTAACTTATATGTATATTAAAAATTACAAATTTGATCATGATTAATGTTATATTTTATGATAATGTGTTTTTTATTTTAGAATATTTAAATTCCTTGTAGTCGTACCTTAACCATATATGAACTAACAAAATAGAAAGAAGCTCTTCGGATTGAGTTCAAATTTGAAGTGATAAGTCCGAATTAAAATCTAATTCAAGAGTAAGATTATGGCTATTTTTTTTTTTGTTATGGAAGTAGAAGTGGTGATATATTTTAACATTGTAATTTTTAGTATTTTTAAAAACGGTGAAAAATATACAAATTAGAGGGTCTGATTTCTGTACTTCAAATTTTTTAATTTTTTTTACACAAATCGGATGGTCCGATTTGTGTACTTCTCACAAATCGGACGATCTGATTTTTGTACCTCTAATAAATCGGACTATTCGATTTCTGCTTCTTTAGTTAAACGATTTCACATTTGAGTATAACATCTCAGCATTTTAAAAAAATACCACTACCACTCCAATATTAAAAATAAAAAGTTCTAAGATTATGGCTAATTTTTTTTACAAATAAAAAAAAATGGTATGTAATCTAAGCATCATAGTTAATTGTTGTGGTTTTTTTTATATAAATTTTAATTTTTTATTTTAAATAACAAATTAGACTCTTAGATTTTATATTGCATAAATGGAAAAGATTCAATTTATGGTGAAATAAATTTTTTTTATTGCAAAGCAAATTGAGGGATCTGAGTAACATGTTTCAAAAAAATTTTAACACTCAAATACAAATTTAAAGGTCAATTTTGTATATTTAAAAAATTTTAAAATAAAAAAATTTAACCTCTTACATTTGCATATTTACAAAAAAAAAAATTGACCATCAAATTTGTGGTATCTGCAGAAATAAATACACCAAATTTTCATATTATTAAAAAATATTATTAAAACCACAACACTTAAAATAAAAAGCTTAAGATTATTTGTCTTTCTTGCCATGATTTTAAATCAATCGAATTTTTCGGTAATATGCTCTGAATAATCATCAAAGACCACCATATATAATATATATATTTTATTTATTTATTTATTTATTGCGGTGAGTTAAAATTCACCACATCCCCATCAAGAGATTCTGGAATAAAGTTAGGCATCTTTGGAGGACTATCGATATTGCTAATGCTTTAATTATCATCTTAGCATTTTTCTTTTTGCATGATATATAGGTCTATGGCTATTTTTGGTATTAGAAATATTTGTGTAATTTATTTTGGTTTTGCGTTCATCATCAACTCAAGAGTAAAGTAAACAATGGTAGGTGGAGATGGGAACATAAGATTACTTTTAATTTAATTTTATTCTCAACCTTAGGACATTCATCCAACCTAGCTTCGAATTATGCACACAATTTGCATATTGCAATGCAATAAATTTACCGTATAGCGACCGTCATAAAAAAAAATAATTGTTTAATTTTCGATCATTAAATAATTTAATCGTACGTTCTTGTGTTAATAAACTTTTCTATACGTAGCTTGTTTTAAATGAAGTCAAACTATCTTTTTCTTTAACAAAATCAAATAATAGAAAAATTTTTAAGTGTATCATCATATTAGTGTTTTACTAATTTTTAATTATTGATTTTAATTATAAAATATATATATATATATATATATATATTGTTGGGAAAAACTCAACACAGGTTTAAATCAAGAACCTGTCTAACAGCGGAAGCACAAAAAATAATTTTTCCCACAATCTGTGCAATTAAATAGGCAACACCAAAGATACTCCAAGCAGCAAATATAATGGCAGAAATTAAATAATCAGACACCAAAATTTTAACGTGGGAAAACCCCCAAAAGAGGTACAAAAAACCCACGGGACCTAGTCCAGAAAAATCTTCCACTATCAGAATAATGGGTACACAAACAGTCTTCCTAGTGACACTAGGGCATCTCAACAATCAACAAAATACATCACCAAAACTGGTGGAATCAACATAAACCCTCCACAAAAGTGGGTATCTCAAATCAGGCAGAAGAGAAGGCAATACAACGAATAAGTTATATCCTAATGTTCATCTCTACACCAGGAATAACATACTAAAATTTCATAAGAAATGGAACAAGTTTACCAAGTCAATGTGATCAAGATTAGCTTGCCCTTTTCCCCCAATTTCTCTTCTCTTCGACGCCGAATTTCCTTTCATTCAAAACTGAATGAAAACTCTTCTCTCTCACCGTGGCTTAAAGCCTTTCTTTCTTTATTTATTTGTTTTTTTTTAATGAGATGTGGGCCCCACTTAGTTGGGGACCCACCAACAAATCTCCCCCTCACCAACTCAAGTGGGGATAGGCTGCTCCACCAAGCCCGCCTTCTCTTTGCAGGAATCAAACTTCACTGCAGGTAAACTCTTAGTCATCATATCTGAACCATTATCATCAGTATGGATCTTCTCAAGTGCATATGACTTCATCTCAAGCGCTTGACGTATCCAATGATACCTCACCTCTATGTGCTTCGATCTGGAATGAAACGTCGGATTCTTGCTGAGATGGATAGCACTCTGACTGTCACAAAATAACACAAACTTCTCTTGATTGATGCCTAACTCTTGTAGAAATTTCTTCATCCACAAGAGTTCCTTAGAAGCTTCAACAACAGCAATGTATTCTGCCTCTGTAGTAGACAAAGCAACACATTTCTGAAGTCGAGATTGCCACGACACAGCTCCCCCTGCATAAGTCATCATATAACCAGAAGTAGACTTCCTTGAATCAAGATCCCCAGCCATATCTGCATCTGTGTAACCATCCAACACAGGTTGGCCACTTCCAAAGCATAAACAAACTCTGGAAGTACCATTAAGGTATCTGAGAATCCACTTCACTGCTTGCCAGTGTTCCTTGCCAGGATTAGAGAGAAACCGACTAACAACTCCAACTGCATGAGCAATATCCGGCCTGGTGCAAACCATAGCATACATCAAACTGCCAACTGCAGATGCATATGGAATCTTCTTCATTTCCGCTTTCTCTTTCTCACTTGTAGGACATTGCTGCGAACTCAGCTTGAAATGACTAGCAAGTGGAGTACTAACAGGTTTGGAATTACTCATGCTAAACCTCTCTAAAACCTTCTCAATGTACTTCTGCTGTGACAACCACAGTTTCCCATTCTTCCTGTCACGAGTGATACTCATGCCAAGGATTTTCTTTGCAGGACCCAAATCCTTCATAGCAAAGGATCTATTCAAGTCTTTCTTAAGACTTTCAATCTTCTTAGTGTCATGACCAACAATCAACATGTCATCAACATAAAGCAAGAGAATTATAAAATCACCATCAGAGAATTTCTTAACATATACACAATGATCAGAAGAAGTCTTACTGTACCCATGACCTTCCATGAAGGAATCAAACTTTGTGTACCACTGCCTTGGTGCTTGCTTTAACCCATATAAGCTCTTCTTCAACTTGCATACAAGGTGCTCCTTTCCTTTAACCTCGAAACCCTCTGGTTGCTCCATGTAGATTTCTTTATCTATGTCACCGTGAAGGAATGCAGTCTTCACATCAAGCTGCTCAATCTCTAAATTCAAGCTAGCCGCCAATCCAAGCACAACTCGAATAGAGGACATCTTCACAACTGGAGAGAAAATCTCCTCAAAATCAATACCTTTCTTTTGCTCAAAGCCTTTCACAACCAATCGAGCTTTGTACCTTGGCCGTGAGACACTTTCATCCGCTTTCAATTTGAACACCCATTTATTCTTGAATGCTCTCTTACCCTTCGGCAACTTCACCAATTCAAAAGTATGATTCTCATGCAAGGATTTCATTTCTTCTTGCATGGCCTTCAACCAATCTTCCTTATGCTCATCAGACATAGCTTCCTGGTAGCTCTCTGGCTCCCCAGTCTCAGTGTTCATCACATACTCATGAGGAGAGTATTTTTGAGAAGAATGACGCTCTCTAGTAGATCTTCTCAATTCAGGCTCAACTGGTGGTTCAGATGGAACTTCAACATCTGGCACCTCAGGTTGAGGTGCAGGTTCATCATGCAAATCATCACCATCATTATCAACTTGTACATCTCCCCCATCAACAGGAGGTCTAGTGGAAGGACCAGGTTCATCATCAACATAACGTCTAACAGTTACTGTTGGCTTATCTGTCTTCTCAAGATCTTCAATAGTTTGGTCTTCAAGAAAAATCACATCTCGGCTTCTAATTATCTTCTTGCTCACCGGATCCCATAATCTGTAACCAAAGTCTTCGTGACCATAACCCATGAAGATACACTGCTTTGACTTCCCATCAAGTTTAGACCTTTCATCTCTTGGAATGTGAACAAAAGCTCTGCAGCCAAACACTCTCAAGTGACTATAGGAGACATCTTTCTCCTTCTGTTAAGGTTTTGAGTTGGATGTGGTGTCTTCTCATCTTATGTTCTCTCACTTGATTCCTCCCCGAAATCTCCCCAGTTGTCGAGAGCTCTCCACGGTCGGCCCAACAAGTGGTATCAGAGCCAATGGTTTAATCGGTCTGGTTTAAGGAGTATTCAAGGTGAAGCATCGAAAGTCTTCCCGACAAAGGTGGTCCGGACGGCGTGTCCCGCGGTGTTTTGCGGCGGTGTGATGGACGAATACTCGTGGTGGTGGAGGAGCTGATGTGGAGAGTCACACTTGAGGAGGAGATTGTTAGTGTTGCAAGTGTGAGGAGTGTTGAAGTTAGTCCCATATCAAAGAAAGTAAGAAAGAGTGAAGAGTTTATAAGATGAGAGACCCATTAACTTGACACCTTAAGGTTTTGAGTTGGATGTGGTGTCTTCTCATCTTATGTTATCTCACTTGATTCCTCCCCAACGTCTCCCCAGTGGTCGAGAGCTCCCCACGGTTAGCCCAACATATATAATATATAATTAAGATTAACGATTAAAAATTACTAAAATACCGATACGACGATATATTTAAAAACATGAGTGTGAATACTTGCCAAAAGTATTTTGACACTTCTCATTGTAAAAATTTAATTATTACCTTTTAAGAGTATTCACTACAAGAAATTATTAAAACAGCAATCAATTTTAGTGACTAAAAAAATTAGTCATTAATAACAATTAATTTGGCAATTGATATAGATTTTTTAAGATAAAAAAAAGTTAATCATTAATAACTATTGATTTAGTAACCAATAATTTTTTTCTAGATCTAGAATAACGTTGATAATTAAATTTAATTGTTATCTTTTAATTTAACGGCTAAAGTTTTAGCAACAATTAAAATTGGTCTCTAAAAATAACTAATTTTAATTTCAAAAGACAATTAGTTACTAAATCGATCGTTATTCCAATAATTTTTGTATTAATTTTTATATATTTTAATCTCAATTTATATTTCTAAAATTTACCTTCTATAATTTGTCTCGTGAATAATAGGACTATTTTCCTCAAATTAAACCTTTGTATCAAAATTCATTACCATTAGCTATCATAAATGATATGTATATGATAGTTGCAATGAATTTTGATATATAGTTTCTGAAAAATATTAGAAAATTAATATTTTAGATTAACATCTTATTGTTTATTATTAAAATTTAAAATTTAATATTTAAAATAAGTCAAATATATATTAATTAAAATGATAGAAGAGTTTATTAATCATGTAACGTCGTTCAAAATCTATTAGTCATTGTGTAGTAATTAGGAGATGTCATCAATTAAAATAATAATTAGGCATGTAATTATAGCATCCGATAACCACTAATAACAAATACTCTTAAATTTTTTTCCCGACTATTCTCTTTCAATTTCGTGGTTGTTCACCAAATCCAAAACTAGCATGGACTAAAGATGCTTTATGCACTTTGTCTTCAAAGAATTAACTTTTTTTTTTAATAGAAAGAAAATAAACAACAATTAAAAGAGAAAAAAGATAGTTTTGTAGAATATTATTTTTAAACTCTTCTAAGGCAACGAAAATTCTATTTGAAGAGAAAAGGTTTTCATTAAGATTAATCGGAGATCAGCACATTATTTTTAAAATATGATATATCTTGAATTTTTAACACTAAAAAATAAATAAAATCAGAATAATTTTATAAAATATTGACAATAATAAAAACTTTTACACGGTCTGTGTCATATATAACAACTTGTTGTCCCAAATTTTAAACTAATTTTTTTTAAATAACAAATAACCTTTCTTGCAAAATAATAAAAAAACTAACTCTTTAATTTGTCTTGAAAATAAACAATATTTAATTAACCAAAAAAATGATTGTGCTTACAATTGTTTCCTAATATTAAAAAAATAAAAAAATTAAAATTTATTTTATTTAATATTTATTAATAGTTGAGACATTTATTTTTTTTCTCTTTACAAATAGAAAGAAAACAACAATTTAGCTAATATTGAGTGAAAAGGATGGAGAAATTCAATGAATGATATTGAACAAACCATTATAAATAATATAAAATAGGATAAATCTTTATGATATTTTCCTGAAATTAATTTGATAAATTTTCTGAAAAATAGTTGTACTAAGTTCAGAGTATTACTAGTCATTAAATAATTAACATAATAAACACTATATAGTAAACGCAAAATTCCATATGTTAATGATGAGAGGGCTTTATTTAGTACATTAATTTTGTTGCATTAGAATAATTCTTTTTAGATTTAATTACTTTCTTAATCTTATTATAATTTTAAATTTGTAATTAAGTTTCTATATTTTTTTAATTAAAACTCTACACTACTTATAATTTTATAATTAAATTTTTTTTATATAAAAGAATTAAAATTAATAAAATATTTTTTTTTGAAAAATATATAATAAAAAATTTAATTAAATTTTTAATTATAAGCATCTTTAATTTATAAAAAAATATTTTATTAATTTTAATATTTTTATATTAACAAAAATTTAATTATAAAACTAAAAATAATATAAAAATTCAAATAAAAAAATTATAAAAATTTAATTAAAAATTTATAAAAATTTAATTATAAATTTAATAAAATTACAGAAATGATGAGAATAATTAAAACATCTGTTTACACGTTATATATGGTCACCAATAGATAGTACTATAGTACTATCATGTCAGCATTTTTTTATGACTCTCACTCTTACAATTCCATGAAAATTAATATTATTTGTACTATTCCTATATTCTTTTTTGGTGACATACTATTCCTATATTCTAGCATACTGATATATATGAGATACACCAATATAAAACAAAATAAAGCACTATGAGATAGACTTTAATAGTTTAATATACTAATTATGTAAAACAATGACATCTTCACTATATGTTATATATTGTGGTATGATATTGCCTATGTATACATGAGGTAATTGGAACTTCTTAGAGGTACACATACAAATGGATTATCTCTAGTGGGTGGGAAGATAGAAATATAATAATGGAAGGTTATCAGGTGTACCAGGAACACCGGTATTTCAGTTGTTTTAATCGTTGATCTGAATTATAAAAATTATATATATATAGGAAAGTTATCAGGTGTACTTAGGAACACCGGTATTCCAGTTGTTTTAACCGTTGATTTTAATTAATATATATTATATATATTTTTTATAATTCAGATCAACGGTTAAAACAACTGGAACACCGGTGTTCCCGGTACACCTGATAACCTTCCTATAATATATATTAATTAAAATCAACGGTTAAAACAACTGGAACACCAATGTTTTCGGGAACACCTGATAATTTTTCTATAATAATATAGGAACATGATAATGCTAATTAAGTAAAAGTCAACAACTTGGGTTGGGACAGCCTGCATTAGTATATTATTTGAAGTAAACTATCAAGTAACGACACTTCTTTTATTTGTCCTGCGTGTGAGATATATTTTGGATACGATATTTATTTAACACGTATATTTTTTATATTTAATTATATTTTAATAAAAAATGATATATTTAAATATATTTAAATATTATTACGTATCAATATATCTATTATCATTTTTAACATATATTCTTAAAATGAATTTATAAATAATATATTATTAATTATTAAAACAAAAAATATTTTAAATATTTTATATAATTTAAAAAATAAAAAAATTAATTTAAATTTTAATATTAATAAAATATTAAAATATCTTATAATTTATCTAAAAAATACTTTATATATATCTTATAAAAATTTTTAATTTATATATCCGTGTATTTTATATTATATTATGCTTGTATTATTATTATGTCATGTATCTATGTCAATGTTCATATATCATAGAAAGCAAATAATTATATGACTCGAGTAAGAAAATGGACGCCCATGAAATGTAGAACTAGAATACAAATTTGATTAAACATCCCCTCCCCAAAAATATAGATTGTCAACTATTAATGAATAATTTAAATATATAAAAATATTATTTTCTACATCAACATTTAAAAAAAAATTCCAACTCTAATTCTTTAATTTGTTTTTAAACAACCAAATTGCAAGATAATTTATGATACAATAGGTATGGTTCATTTTTTTTGTTATGAAAATTACGTTTGTGTTGTATTTGGTTATAGGTTCTTTGGGTGCTAGATCAATATGTGGGACAGCTTTTGTTGAGTTGCAATGTGAAAAATTCGGACCATGCGAGTTCTTTATATAAAAAAGTTGATGATCAAATCGGAGGGTCCGATTTGGAAGCAGAGAAAATTTGAATCTTCGACAAAGTAAATCGGATCGTCCGTGTTGTGTATATATTTAATTTTTTTAGAAATTCGTATATCAAATCGCATGGTCCGACTTGATTATTATAATTTATTTTTGAATGAGCTGAAAGTAATCCCTGGATCTGATTTATGTGTACATATATATATATATATATAAGTGTGTAACTCGTAAATAAGATTTCAAATTCCGTGTTCTTCTTCTTCTCCTTTCTTCTATCCGTATTCTCTCTTCTCTGATATGAAGTAAAAAAATTTGGTTGTGAAGTTTCTGCTTTTATTTAGGTGAGTGAGAAAAATAGATGATAGAGTTCTTTTAAAAGTATATTACTTTGGTCAGATTTTATTACAAACATCTGAAGGAGTGAAATTTATTTGTAAAAATTCGTTAGATGTTGTTATTCCCTTCACAATCTCATTTGAAGAGTTCAAAGGTGTGATCTGTGAGAAGATAGATTCTGAGATGTCAAGAAAAATATCATGTATTTTATACAGATATCCCATACCAGTGTTTGGTGGATTCATCCAATTTGAAACCAAATATGTAACGGACGAAGCGAGTATGCAAAAGATGTTTTCAATGTATATTGAAAGTCGTGCTCGAATTTCATTCATCGAGTTGTACATTGAATTCGAACAATCTGAAGCTGACCGGAATATTGTACGAGAAGATTACAATAGTGACAGTGCAGAAGAGTTCGAAAGCAATTACGAAGTTGTTGGTCCAAACGGAGATGAAGATCAAGGTGACGGCACTGTGGCTCCAAATGTGACAGACGTGGCAAATGTACTCGCAAACGAAGTGCCGTTTGAGGAGCCATCTTTCATGCGAGTGTTGAATTTGGAAGCCATGCACGTTCCGAAGTTTCTGGAATATATGAGTGCAGGTACGTAATTGCCTATATTTATAAAAAAGATTAGAATTTTGTAATAATTTATGTTGATGGATGGACGTAATAGTTAGGTGACATGTGAAAATATACTCAATGAGCATTTGTTTATTGTGTTTATTTAGGTAAGTTTAAGATAATAGTTTTTTTAGTTAGTTATTGGTTTAGTTAAATATAAATTAGTATTTAGTTAAATATTTAGGTAATTATGTGTTTATTTTTTTTATTTTGTTTAGACTAAGATAAAACCTGATGTAAAGTTTATTTATATCATAATTGATGCAGTGAGTATTGATTTATCTTTAATTTCGGTTATTAAATATTCGTGTATTAAGTTTTTCTGGTATAGTTGCCGTCGCGGCAGAAATTCCTATTGTCGCAGATGGTGAATTTGCTGTTGGGATAGAATTCAATTCCAAAGAAGCTGTTATTAAGGCGATGAAAGAGTATACCATCCAAAAAAGTGTAGATTACCAAGTGTATGATTCAGAGCTGTTGACATTTTATGTAAAGTGTAAACAATATGGGTCAGGGTGTGATTGGCTTATCAGGGTTAGCATGATCAGCAGTAAGTATTGTTGGGTTATAAGGAGGTATAATGGTAGTCACACCTGTACCAGAGCCACCATTTCTCAGGATCATTCGAAGTTAGATTCGAACACAATTGCAGAAGTAATAAAGCCGTTGGTTGAGGCTGATCCCTTGTTAAAGGTAACATCAGTTATTGCAGAAGTGCAATCGAAGTTCAACTACACCGTCAGTTATTGGAAAGCATGGTTGGCTAAGCAAAAGGCAGTAGAAAAAAATATTTTGAGGTTGGAAAGCATCGTACGAAGAAATTTAAGCCAGTTGTGCAGGTGGATGGGACTTACTTGTACGGAAAGTATAAGAGTTGTCTGTTAGTGGCAGTTTCACAAGATGACAACAACAATATCGTCTCAATTGCATTTGCTATTGTGGAGGGAGAGACTTCTGATGTGTGGCACTTTTTTCTTAGTAACCTGCGACAACATGTTGTGACTCGGGATGGTGTGGGATTGATATCCGACCGATACGAATCCATCAATGCAGCTGTGGCTCGCAGTAACGGAGCTTGGTCACCTCCTAGAGCTTTTCACATATTTTGTATCAGGCATATTGAGTCAAACTTCCTAAGAAAATTCAAGGCACCGTACTTACAAAAACTTGTCGTCAATATAGGTAACAATGAGTAATTTGAAGTTTGTTATTAACAGAGTTTCCTTCATTAAGTGTTTGTCATCCATTTTTTGTTTGCTTTTTGTTATTGTGTAAGATATTCAAGGACGGTATGCGAGTACGAAGTGCGTTACCAGCGTTTACGAGAATAGGGCGAGGCTTACACTAATTGGTTAAACCGAATCCCTCGCGAACAGTATGCATTGACATTTGATGGTGGTTACCGATGGGGGTCACATGATGATGAACTTAGTCGAATGCATTAACTTTGTGCTGAAGGGTGCACGCAACCTCCTAATCACTGCACTTGTCAAAGCAACATTCTACAGGCTTAACGAGCTGTTCACCTGAAAAAGTGCCGAGGTGGAGGCTCGAATTAATGCTGGCCATGTATTTTCGGAGCTTGTGACTTCAAAATTGCATGCAAACCAACTTGCATCAGAAAATATCCAGGTTAATTGCTTTGATAGGCAGAATGAGGTATTTGAAGTGCGTGAAATGCCAAGTGGACTGGAGTATGCCATCGACCTCCGTCGGCATCGATGTGACTGTGGCGAGTTTTAAGTGGACCGGATTTCATGTCGACATGTGTTTGCGTGTTGTGCAAATCAACGACTGGACTGGCAAGTGTATGTGCATGATGTGTATAAGATGGACCAAGTTCGACGGGTTTACCGAGCTAGGTTTAGGCCACTGGAAATCCTACTACATGGCCTGCTTACAATGGGCCGCGATTCGTACCGAATCCGTACCTAAGACGCGTGACCAAAGGTCGCCCCAAGATGACGCGCTTCTTGAACGAGATGGACACGCAAATGTTGTGTCCTCCACGGCGATGTAGGCAATGTGGGGCTGAGGGACACAGCCGTAGTAGATGCCGTCGGTCAGCTGGTGCACCTGCCGAAAATAATGCTCAGTAGAATTATATATTATTATGCTATTTGAAACATTGTAACTTATATCAATCTACTCTATGACATATGCAACTTTAGATTATGTCCAATAAATTAACCACATTTGAAACATTATAACTTCTCCAAGTACTCCATGTCATACATAGTAAGTTTACATAGAACAGTTAATTGATACATAGAAAAGTTAATTGATTAATAGAAAATGTTAACAACACAACATCTACTTTCTGATTGACCACTTTACATCTTTGACAAAATTCTTGTATTTCTTGGCGGCCTTTTTGAACACAGACAGAGTGAATCGATTAACGCTACGACGGGGCGGATTAACCCTGAAATTATAGCCTTTGCCTGTTTCATTTGGAGTACGTGCCTTACCTGTATACAATTTAATTAGACAGATCATCCTAACATGAATATAATTACATCAACTGAGCAAACAAGATTATAATACCATCAAACCAACAGAGATACTACATATGAATATAATAACATTAATTTCCCAAAAAGTATATATGAGACTCCACATATGAATATAATATAATCAATTCACCAAACAAGTAAAGCAATAATAGGACCTGTGTCATCACCATCATTAGATGCATCATTCCGGGATTCTTCATCCTCGTCCATGTCCTCATCTTCCTCCTTCTTGTCGTCCTCGTCATCTGTTTCATCTACTAGATACTCATTAGTCTCTTGCTCAAATGTCTTAGCATTTTCTTCAATTAGACTCATTGAAATACGGTGAGGATTTTGACTATTAAGAACTCCTCGACTACCGTCACTCCTACTAGAGTCACCAGAAACCAACCCTCCCGAAGCACCCGAGGAAGTGCGGCACGGGTGCCTTGCGTCCAAGGAATACCTACCCGCCATGATATCAGGCTGATGGCCATATTGTGATTGGCCTGCATCTGTAGCCATGAACCTAAGCAATTGACTAAAAGAACCTCCATCTCCTGAGTCATACTCCAATACTGCTGATGTATTGGGTATGATGAGGTAAACTGTGTTTGAGGTACATATTGGCTTGAGGACTGAGGTTGTTCTTGTGGAGGTGGAGGTGGCGGTGAATGTGGATCCTGTTCTTCATTCTCTTCATTCTCTTGAACCACATCATCCATAACCTGATCATCCTCATCATTTTCTTGATTCACAAGATTCGACAAGTTCAAGTGGTTGCCATATTTGTATGGTACCAGTGCATGTAAATATCTAAAGGATGCTGTGGAAGCATGGGAAACTCAGTAAGGACGTGATTATACCTATTTGTCTATTGCATCACCCAAAATAAATGACTCGTAGCTGTGGCCCAGTTAAGATTCTTAGGACCAG
Source organism: Arachis stenosperma (assembly GCF_014773155.1). Taxonomy (NCBI): domain Eukaryota; kingdom Viridiplantae; phylum Streptophyta; class Magnoliopsida; order Fabales; family Fabaceae; genus Arachis; species Arachis stenosperma. The sequence continues at coordinate 700,046 of NC_080385.1, forward strand.
TCAGGACTTCACCGTGTGCCTTGTCAAGATTCCGTTCCTGATGAGGAACTCTCTGAACAAAACCGAACTGTCGCCTATATCGATCGGTTGCATGCCACTCAATGCATTCAAAAGGCACCAATGGCACCGTAGCACTCTACACAACCGAATGCATGTAGATGTCTACAGGAATTATGTCCAGATCTACACAATCCACGGCATAAGCAACCCACACAAACTGGTAAAAATTAACGAGACTGATGATTACAATCCAAATAACAATAACATTAAACCCGAACCAAATACTTCTGTAATGAAAATATACCTGGCCTTCTTGAAGATCATCGAATGCCTTCCTAAAGTGAGCAAGTGTAAGATACCTAAAGCGTCGGTCTCCATGCTCCCAGTTACGCCACCTAATATGACTTATTTCATTAATACAATTGGATTCTAAATATGAAGATACGGAGTCAATGTAAGATAATGTTACCTGTTTGCGAGCGAAAAATTGCGGGGTTCTCTCGTAACTGGCGCTAGATATGGCAGGCGGATCCAAGCCCAAACGAGCAGGAGTGTTAGTGGACCATCGATCTTCTCACAGTCAAAACGAGATGCCCTGCATAATGCCCTATACAGGTGCGCTAGGCATGCCGATCCCCAACTGTACTGTCCAATACTGCCAAAATCACGAAGCAATGGCAGAAACTTTTAGTGCACAGATGCCTCAGACTTGTCTCCAAACAAGATAGTACTGATCAACAACATAACGTGGCACTTCACGTACCTCTGTATACTGTTTTCATCAATCAACTGTAAACGTTCTTTCAGATCACGAAGCCACGTTAGTTTTATGTAGCTTCTTCTACAATCTGACTTTCTCGGTGCAACCCAAATTGGTGCAGACACTCAGCCTCTAAAATTTCAAAACTACTCATGGTCATCCTTGTGACCGGAAGACCGTCCGTCGGAAGATCAAGAATTAAGGCCACATCTTCCAGCGTTACAGCACATTCACCATCTGAAAGGTGAAAGTATGTGTGTCTGGATGCCACCTTTCGACTAAAGCATTTACTAGTGCTTTCTAACATTGGACTATTCCAATTTGGGACGCATGATAAAAACCAGTAAATCGTAAATGCTCATCCACCCTATCATCATACCGATCTGGGGGGATAGGATGATCACACATTAATATCCGTAAACTCTACAAAAACATAAAATACTAGTTAAATTATTAACAATTACTAATTTACTACTAAAACATCATAATGTTCTAACTAGAGCAATTATTAAAATCATACTAAATCTTTTGTTAATTACCAAATTTAGTCATTACCATCTTAACCTACTAATTAATTAACTATCATTATTAATCATTTTTCACCATTAACTCAAAAACAAATATTAATCAAATCACACAACTATCATACATAATTTTACTAAATCTAATTAAAACAAAAAATTTTACTAAATTCAATTTACTAAGTAATAATATTTTAACTTCTAAATTTAATTGATTATCTAAAAGCTAACTATGAATAATGAACAAACACATTGTATTATATTTTACAAAACCTAATTATTAATTAAAATCATCAACATTATTTCAGAAAATTTGGCACCCATTTACTTTATTTACTGTTATGAAAAATTACTATAATTTATAAAGTTATAATTTCTAAAGATAATTATAAAAGTTAAATAATTAATTATAATTTCTAAAATTATTACAAAAAATTCTAAACATATATTTTTATTAATCTATCATATTACTCTAACTTAAATATTATCATTCATTAAAATATTCTCTAACCATATTTACATATATATTTCTAATTATTATTTAAACATATATATTCTTAAATTTCTATCAATAATAATAATATCACTGGTATATGCTCTTAATTTAAACTACTAACAACAACAATTATAATTAAATTTCTAGTAATAATATTTATATTTATGAAATAATAATAATAATAATAATAATAATAATAATAATAATAATAATAATAATAATAATGTCACTGGTATATGCTCTTAATTTGAACTACTAACAACAACAATTATAATTAAATTTCTAGTAATAATATTTATATTTTTGAAATATATAATAATAATAATAATAATAATAATAATAATGTATATTCCTAAGTTAAAACTACTGGCAATAATTATAATTAAATTTTTAATAATAATTATTATAATTTTAAAATATAATTAATAATAATAATAATAATAATAATAATAATAATAATAATAATAATAATAATAATACTGTAGCTGATATATATGTTCTTAATTTGAACTAACTATCTCTAACAATAATTATAATTAAATTTCTAACAACAATAATAATGATTCTGAAATATTAAAAAAATTAATAAATACACTTACATAATCATCATAGCCGAGATAATTTATAATATGAAATTCAGGACGATTAATATTTTTATATATTTTTTTAATATTTTAATTTGTTTTGAATGAAGTAGAGATAGCAGAACTTGTTGAAAGATGAAGAAGATGGGAGAATGACTGGTGGGTGGGGATGAAAATAAAGCTTTGAAAGGGACTCGAAAGTAGGTATGGACGAAGTAAAGGGGATATGTTAGTTAAGAGGGCACCGTCCTCGGGAGCAAGGAGCCTGCGACACGTGGTTGCATTAAACAACTCGGATGGCCCGTGTTGTAGGCAGTAAATCGGATCCTCCGATAAGGCCCCTCCTACTCGCACCGTATGATTTTTCTTCTGTTGATACCACATGCAGGTAAAGCACACCTGATCTCCATAACAATGTTCTACCCCATTCTAACTTACATAATAAAATTAAAAAGTGCAATAGATACATCTAAAATTTGATTGATACAGATTGTTTTTTATGTGATTTTAGAACATAATATAATAGAATATTTATTTTTTTATCAAAGATAAAAAGACTGAAATTCGCGATCTTTTAAATAAATATGAGAATACTATATCATTTAAGTTATAATTCATTAACCAATATAATTAAATAGTTGTTTGATATAAAAATTGTTCATATATATGTACTTATTACTCAATAGAATAAAACTCACGCTTTTTCTAGAGAAAAGTAAAATAAAAATAAATAAAAATCTGAAAATCTGAATAGGTCCCATAGCCACGTGTGCCTTTGATTTCAAGAAAAAAAAATTGTAGCTGCATCATTCTGCAGTAAAATATCCAATCAGAACTAAACACGTCATCTTATTGATTCTCCAAGGGGTGCAACATAGCAAGAAAACGAGTAAATATGTGAATATGTCAACCTTGGAAATTGTAATTGCCTAATTGGGGTGATTTTGTTATTAAATCTAGATATCATTGAATTTGTATACAGATTTGCAACATATTGCAAGAATTTTAATCAATAATTCAATCGACTTGTTTTATATGGATTGAATAAATAAGTTCTAACTTCGGATTCATTTCTATAGTAATTAGTAATTACATAGGTTTTTATCCAAAATTAATTAAAGAAGTCACTAAGCTACCACAAAAAAAATGTAGTTGTCAAATTTTTTTAATATGGAAGAAGATTTAAAATTTTAAATAACGTCTTGTTTATTTAAAGAAAATTAATTTAAGGAAAATTAATTTTAGACCATTTTTTACCTGTAAGTTTATGGACCTAGGGCTTTAAATACCGAAAAATTCTTTAAGAATGAGATCCGACTCCATTTAAAAAATAAAATAAAAAATTTATAGGTTAAAACATAATTTTTTGTTCTTAAAATTTGTCAAAAATTTAAAAAATAATTTTAATTTTTTTGTAGTTTTGTCTCTAAAATTTTTTATTTGTATTAAATATTTCACTGATAATTAAATTTTTTAAAAATTTAGAACCAATTCAATAATAATCCATGATAACTATATATGATTTGTTTGTATTAAAAGCTGTTCTTGTGAAATTATTGCTAAATTGATCTTAATTTTTTAAAACATCAACTATCAAAGATATATTTGATACAAATAAAAAATTTTCAGAACAAAATTGAAATAAAATAAAATTCTAGAGTATTTTTAAAACTTTTAACAAATTTCAAGAATAAAAAAATATACTTTAGCTAAATTTGTATATCAAATATTATAATTGTTAAACTTAGATTAGTCGAGTCACTTCACTCATCCACTTAAATAAGTGTCGAAAGTTTGAATCCGGCCTTAAATCGAGGGATAAAATATTATAGTGGTTAAAAAAAAATTTATTACTAAAATATCTTATCTCTTAAAAAAATAATTATGTTATGTATGCATAAAAAATAACTATTAAATTAATTATCATATGAGATATATACTTAAAAAAATACTAAAGGATTATAAGACTAAATAGTAATAAAAAATAATAAATTAGGATAATCTCCTAATATTTTTATATTTAAATATAAAAAATATATAAAAAAGAATATAAAAAAAAAGTTTTGTTTTGTTCAAGTTTCACATCAAGTCAAAGCTTATATAATATATAATAAGAGAGAGTCAGAGCAAGCTAAGTTCCTTCACCTCTTCTAAGTTCTAAGCATCTCTTCTCATTGGTACATATCTGCAACTTCACTTCACACTCTTCCTTCTGTATGTCCCTCTCAATCTTCTTTTTGTTCTTCTCATTTCAGGGAATATATAGATTCTTAGAAAGAGAAGGACATGGCTCCAGAGCATCCACAGTTTATGTCAAGCACTGGTAACCACAGCTTCACAAATGCACCCTTAATAGACTCCATTGATGTTCACCAAATTGAAGTTCCTGATGTGAGTTTCCCTTAGCTTCTTCTTCTTCTTCTTCATATTATTATTGTTGTTATCATTAATAATATTATTAATTATTATTGTTGTTGTTGTTGTTTTGCAGAGGAGGAGTTGGAAGAATTTATTTGCATATATGGGGCCTGGATTTCTTGTTTCTATTGCATACATAGACCCAGGAAACTGTAAGATCAGTTATTGAAATAAAAAATAAAGGAGCTATGTGCAAAGTTATTTATATGCTTATGATTTATATAATGATTTTTCTTTCAATGTTCACAATAACTTGCAGTTGAGACGGATCTTCAATCTGGAGCACAATATAAATATGAGGTATGCATTTATGTATTTAAATGCAGTACTTTAGTTAGGGAAAAAATAATATGTTAGTGTAGACATATGTTAGTACTTTAGAACAAAATTTAAGATAATTTATGAATTTCTAGTGTAGACATATGTTAGTGATGATTTTTTGGTCAATTTTTTGTACCTTTAGAAAGACAAAAACCAAGCAATATCTTAAGGATTTTTCATATTAAACCATGTTTTAGCATATACTTATGGTCATATTATATATTACAATTCTTTTTGGTAACATCTTTTGTTTATAGTTACTTTGGATTGTATTGTTGGCATCATGTGCTGCTCTTGTGATTCAATCAATGGCAGCAAATCTTGGAGTTGTAACTGGTACTCAATTTGATTAACAATTTTCCTTTTTCTTAACTGAATAATTTTGATCAACAGATACATGGATGCTGAATTTCATTTCTGTTTTCTTTGGTTCTTCTAGGAAAGCACTTAGCAGAGCATTGTAGAACTGAATATCCGCGAGTACCCAACACGATCCTTTGGATCATTGCCGAAATTTCTGTTGTGGCCTGTGATATTCCAGAAGGTGAAAATTGCCATGATGAAAAACTAATCAACCTTGTTAAACAAAAACATAAAAAGTTTTTTGTATGATTTTCTATGCAGTAATTGGGACAGCTTTTGCATTGAACATGCTCTTCAGCATACCTGTTTGGATTGGTGTTCTTCTTACAGGGCTAAGTACATTGATTCTCTTAGCATTACAACAATATGGGGTAGTTTTTGTTATGCACTACACATTTTCTTTTGTTTCATATGGTTACTATTTATATATAAACAAATTGATTGATTTTTCTATGTTATGTTGTTTTAACAGATTAGAAAACTCGAATTCTTAATTGCTTTTCTGGTATTTACCATCTGTGCTTGCTTTATGGCTGAGCTTGGATATGCAAAGCCTGATGCAAAAGAAGTTGTGAAGGGTATGTTTGTTCCACAGCTTAAAGGAAATGGTGCTACTGGTCTTGCAATTTCGCTCCTCGGCGCCTTGGTTATGCCGTGAGTTCTTTTCTTGTGTCTTCTAGAAGCTTCTGTTAATGATATGTTCCCTTATGCATTTCCTTCTTCAGACACAATCTCTTCCTCCACTCTGCATTAGTACTTTCGAGGAAAATACCTCGATCCGTTCGTGGAATCAAGGTAAGCATTTAGCATTCTAGAATGGATTCTGCTTTTGTCACAAGAAATCTTCATGGTTATGATTTTTCCATTTCATTGTTTGATAGGAAGCTTGCAGATTTTACATGATAGAAAGTGGATTTGCTCTTATGGTGGCCTTCCTCATAAATATCTCTGTTATTTCTGTAAGTGGTGCAGTTTGCAATTCTTCAAATTTGAGTGCAGATGATCAGAAGAGCTGTGAGGATTTGGATTTGAACAAAGCCTCATTTCTACTTAGAGTATGTAACACCATAACACTTTCCCTTTATAAGAACTCTTATTTTCGGAAACTATTGAAGTTTGAGGATGATTTATATATCTTCAGAATGTGTTGGGGAAATGGAGTTCAAAACTCTTTGCAATCGCTTTGCTAGCATCTGGTCAAAGTTCTACCATTACAGGAACATATGCAGGGCAATATGTCATGCAGGTATATATACATATAATCGAGAGCTGTTAGATGATAATTTAGTCAAACTGGTCAAATTATTTAACTACTCTCAGCTATTAACTTCACGTGAAATTAACTGCAGCTGAGTTTTCACCATGACATATATAATATCAGATTCTATATATTATTTCAGGGTTTTCTAGATTTGAGACTGAAGCCATGGATTAGGAACATGTTACTTTCATGTGAAGTTAATAGCTGAAAGCTGTTAGATGATAATTTAGTCAAATATGTCAAATTATTTAATGACTCTCAGCTATTAACTTCACGTGAAGCTAACTGCACCTGAGTTTTCACCATGACATATATAATATCAGATTCTTATTTCAGGGTTTTCTAGATTTGAGACTGAAGCCATGGATTAGGAACATGTTAACTCGTTGCTTAGCCATTACTCCAAGTTTGGTTGTAGCACTGATTGGTGGCTCTTCCGGTGCCGGAGAGCTCATAATTATTGCATCTGTAAGGCCATCTTAATGCTTTTGCTTAGAAAAATTATGATAATTGAACAAAATGTGTTCTTGATTCTCTGCTATTCAGATGATATTATCATTTGCGCTTCCATTCGCTTTGATTCCACTTCTCAAGTTCACTAGCAGCAAAACCAAGATGGGAGAACATGTTAACTCTTTGATGGTAAATTCTTTGAACTATAACATGTTTAAAAGCTCAGAGATCAAATTGAATATTTACTTTTTAAGAGCCGTTAGATGATTTGACTGATTTGACTAAATTTTCATCTAACGGCTCTCAGATATCAATTTCACGTGAAGTCGACTTCACCTGACTTTTTACCTTTTTTGATGATAGATCGCGTCTGTTACTTGGATGATCGGGTCATTGATCATGACCATAAACATATACTACTTAATATCTAGCTTCATCAAGCTGCTTCTTCATGCAAAGATGAAAATGGTTGGAAAAGTGTTTGTGGGAATACTAGGATTCTCCGGCGTGGCGGTGTACTTAGCCGGAATTGCATATCTGGTGGTGCGGAAGAACAGAAAGGCCACACCATTTTTGGCACTAACATCAGCAGCAGTAGCAGAGGATTGCAATGAGTCACTTTCTCATCTTCCAAGAGAAGACATCGTAAGCATGCAATTGCCTGAGAGAATTGCTAGTCCAGCAGATATTTGAATTTGTCTACAAGGGTAAAGATCTATTTTAATAAAGATTTTACAGATATTATGCTTCTTTGCAATTAGATGAACCGAGTTGAATATGAAGAATGCAATTAAGGAGAAAACACCATGAAATATTGAAATATGAATTCACATTGACGCCTGTTATGAGTAACTCATGTTACAACCCTCAATCCTAAGTATCACTACACACCCACCCACACAATACTAAAGGGTTCCTTTTCAACCAAGGTTCGAACTCGAATGCAGCGTATTAAGAAGCACATGATTTACCATCTGAGCTAAACTTCAGCTGCATGAGTAGCTGATGTTGTAACATGCATGCGAACATTGGGTGGTTGGACACTTGGACGAATCTAAAAAAAAAAAAATTTAAGAAAATCTTTATTTTTCTAAAAAATAAAGCCAACATTATTAGGAACCTAGGTCTAGATATACTTGTTGCAAAACATACATTACATGGGAGTGGATCCTCTCCAGTGAAAAAAAAATTGAATAGTGTCAATTGTGATCTCTCATCTTTCAATGCTTTCTCTTTCATATTTAATTTTGACCTCACTTATAAAGTTAACGGTAGAAGATCACACTACATTTAAAAAAATTGGAGAGGATCCATTTTCCCATTGAATTAAGACTTTTTATGCATATAGATGCACATATACACGTATGTTTTTCTTGGAGAAGGTACACTGGGCCTGAACAAAATCACGGCCACCTGACAATTTTAGAAAAATGTTATTTGTATTCTAAAATCAGCTACTCAAATCAGGCACTAATGTATTTATATAAATACATGTATGGTTTATTTTATTTTCAATATGTATTTATATTCTCGTATGTATTTTATACTAATGACTGATTTTGGTGTACATGTAGCATAACCCATACTTTTAATATCTCAAATGGCATAATTTTTCTTTTTCCACTTAAAGGTCTCAGATTTGAGTTCTAAGGATTACAACCGATCAAAAAAATCTCTTAATTATTGCTGCAACATGTGTGATAATCCATCTAAAAAAAAGAAAAAAGAAAAAACATTTCATTTTTTTAATCAATTTAGATTGATTTAATAATTAGCTTATTAGTACGTGCGATAAATTTTTAAATGGAGTTTAAATCCACAATAAATTAATTATTAATCTATCGAATTAAAAGATAGCATAAAAAAACACATTTTACTCTTTTTTTTCACTTCCTCCATTCTCCATCCATTTCAAATAACTTTCTTTTCCTTCCTCTTTTAATTAGTTTATGTTAATATATGTTAGGTTCGTATAATAATTAAAGTAGGTTAGTGTAGCTAGTGTTTAATATAGTGATTAACATAGAATGGAAAAAGATTATATGAGTAACAATATTAAGTGCATATAAAAAAAATTAGCTATAAAATTAATGATTATATATTTGTATATAATTTAATTTATTTTGCATTTGAATATATATCATATACTAATAACTAATTTTAATAATTAATTTTAGTATATATTTAATATAATTATTCTATAAAAAAATAAAAACAGATTAAGTCAGACCAAATTTTATCTGATTTTTAATAAGTCAAGTCTATAATAATGTAGTTAGTTGGCTGACTTTAAATCTACTATAAATTCGTTTTTTCAAATATCAAACTTGATTTGTTATTGAATTTGATTTGAATTAAAATCTGTTAAAAAGTTTGATATATTTAAAAAAAAAATAAAAATTTTAATTTTCAATTAATAAAACGAGCGAGGAGGTTAATGCATGTCCTCTTCTTAATTACACGACACTTCTTAATTTGTCCCATGTGCCGTACCAGCCAGTAGTAGTGTATTAAATCATAATTTTGATTAAATAAAAAGGTGTATAGCATGTGGAGATGTATATGTAGGCTAATTTTTTTTATATGTAAAAAATATTGGTGTTTTTGTTGAAAATGAGAGTATTTGGTATAATTACAAATGGGTAGATTTTTTAGGTGGGAAGTCAACACGTGGGGGCCGTGTTACAACACGTGGGAGGCGTGTTAGACACGTGGCAGCATTCTGGCCAACACATGGGGCGTGTTGGATACGTAGCAGCATCTTAGCCAACACGTGGGGGCGTGTTGCACCACGTGGGAGCGTGTTGGACAATATCCACAATACTGTAAAACACTTCAAATATCAATATTCAACTAAAACACCATCTCTCTTTCCATATTAAAAATAATTTCTGGTATATGTATGTATCCAATTTTACTATTAAAAAGTTTTAAAGCTTCAAGTTATGTAATGTGAAAACAAAAGATTCAAGGAGTATGAATGTTAAATCTTTGTTTCAAAAAAATAGTTTTCTTTTTTATTTAATTTATTATTTTAATTTTATTAAAGGGGGAATGTTGGATTGACCTGAGAGCACTTTATACTTTATACACGTTCAAGGAAATCAGAAAGTACTTGGCCTCTTGTTATATAAATACTACTAAAATAAATTTTATTTTTCCCATATTATTCCTGTCATTTTCAGTTCTACCAACTAAAATCCATTAATATTATTATAGTCTTTTAGACAAGGCAACAATAATTATTATGAAGTAGCGTCTCTTACAATTCTGAATTTATGCTTCATTTTTTATAAGCATTTTTTGTAACACCCTAACTACCAAAGCTCACGCTTCCGGCTGCGCGACTCTGATAGCTCGGACATTACGGCGACTCTTATACTATTTATTATTAAAATATGAGTCTGTTTAAATCTTTTTACCACAAATACCGTTCCCAAAAATACTTTCGTTCGATAACGTGTATCCAAAGAAACCATACAACTTACAAAAACTCATAAAGAGTACATCCATATATATACATACATATACAAATAATATTACAGACATTAACCAGTACAATTCCTATCCCTCTTACAGAATATATCAAGATAAAGGCGAGGGTACAATAATAATATTCTAAAGCAATACAGAGCATCTCAATAACAATTAATTAAACTCTTCATAACTTCTGCGCCCAATCCTGAAAGGGGAAAAATGTAGGGGGTGAGAACATCATCCTCGAAAGGGTTCTCAGTAGAGGGTTTTTGAGAATTACTGTAATAGGATACATGAAGATAAACCGTACCAGTGATTAATAACCATCTTATGCCTCTTTTCAAAAACAACAGTTTACAAATAAAGTAAAGTCAGAAATCTTTTCTGAAAGAGGAACCGTTCAATTTTCAAAACATCAAAAGCCTTTCAAAAAGGTTTATCTATACTGAACCAAAATAACCTTTCATATCTTATTCCAAACCAGAACCACAAAACCGAAATCAACCATCGGTCCATCTCATTCAACCACGGCCCTAGGCCCAAACAATCCAACCACAACCAATCCACCACAATCCAACAGAGTTCCAGATGCAAACACAAGTAGGAAGATGCAAACACAAACAAACAGTTATTGCAAGTAGAACAATTAGCAGTTAATCACATAGGCAAACCAAGTACAATATGCATACCCAAACAATGTCACATAGATGCATATGATGCATGCCTGTCCCTAGTGGCTGATGATATCATCTGTCGGTTACCAAGCCAACCCGACGTGTCCGGTAGCTAACCCGGACACAGTCTCTCTGTTGCGCATTATTATCATTAGAGGATATCTGCGCCCTGTCGCCATTAGAGGGTATATGCGCCCTGTCGCCGTTAGAGGGTATCGGTGCCCTGTCACCCTTACAACCAGAGAGAAAACACAAGCATACTCGCTTACAACTTTCATCTCAGCCATTCGGCTTAAATTCACAAATCATTCAATTGCATACATGCACATATATTCAACCATGGATCACCATCCATCTCAGCCATCCGGCTCACGATTCAATCCAGAACCAATCAACTTATCAATAAATACAGCCCTTCGGCTTAAATTCATAATTCATAATCGGCCTTACGGCTTATAGCTCATTCGATAATCAGCCATAAATCAATATCACACACAGCCATTCCGGCTCACGGTTCAATCCAGAACCAGCCAATATTTATAATCATACATAGCCATTCTGGCCCAAAACAAAAACAGTACTTCCATCATTCAATATCATCAAATTCATAAAACCGACATTTAAGCCATAACTCACTTTTCTCAAGCCATTTCACTTTGAAATCAACTTTTTAACTCTTTTCAGCCTTGGCTTTAAAGATCTCATTTCTCAAATCATCTCAGGCTCATAAGCCAAATTTACTCAAAGTGAGTTCTCTTTTTAGAATAAAGCCACTCTCGGCATCCTCTTTCTAAAACTTCCAAAACTATGGGAAGTTAAGGATTTATTTCAAAGTATTCAAAATCACCCATCCAACAATGGGAGTTTATAACAAAAGTTTTTCGGCAGAGTCCCAAGTCTTTAGGGAAGGTCAACTTATATAAATTCCTTAAAATTCATTGAAACTCTTAAAATCATAAATCCTCGGTTCAAGTAAATAAAACTGAATTTATTATAAAACCGATCATACAAAATCACAAGTTCCAACCCGGTCCAAAAATCAACTCATTTGAAACGGAACCGGTTCATTTGAATCAAATCACTTTCAGGTTTCTTTTTGGAACCCATTTTTCCAACTCTTCCAAAATGCCTCAAACTTGATTACTCAATCAAAAGTCTAGGTTCCTTTAAAAATCACCAAAAACTCCTTTTTATATTGAAATCAATATTAAAGCATCATTCTTTCCTTCAGTGATTCAAACGGTAAAAATAGTTCAGTTCTAAATAAGCCGAACTCAACGTATAAGGTTCGTCAAATAAATCAAACTTGAAAACATAAATATCCTTTTAATAAATCAAATAATACAATTTCTCAAATCCAACCCTTTTTAAATAACCTTACAAACAATTGTAGGATTTTGTAGAAATTTCGGCAGCACCTCCCCTAAAACTTGGACTTTTGCCACCCGGTTCGGGTCCCAACTAAACCATTTCTCAGTCCTTTTCAACAGCTCAAAACCAGAAATCAATTCAAAGCAAGCTAATTCCAACAACTGCCTCAGTGGCGTATCTCAAGGATACCATTTCAAAATCAACTCAATATCAATCGATATAACACATTTCCAAAGCTTTAAAGAAACGGTTCAATAACAAATCATTTGTCCAAAACCAAATCAATTAAGATAAACCAGGCTGAATTCAAAAGTGCATTCGACTTTTCAAATTATCGAAATAATTAACTCAAATCAAATCAATCCTCCACGGATTAAACTCAGATTCAAATCTTTAAAGAATCAACTTCAAACATTACATTTCACAAGCCGCACAACAATTCAGCCAAACCAACATCCATAATCATTCGAGTCAATCAAATAATACATAAGACAGATACAATCACCAAATACATACTATCTCACATCAGTATCCATATGTAATAATTCCAATACATAAGACATAGTTTTTGGAAAGCGCCCCTACCTCAAAACGCAATTCCATAACCCAAACACGTCACAGAGTCCTTTTCGCCTCAACCCGAAATCATCAACAACCGCAATCTCAACTTCAAGTCACATCCACAATAACCATAGCGACACTAATCGCAACATACAATAATCAGGACTCGACCCCACGTTATCAAAACTCATATTCATTAACCGAACACAACAGAATAATAACGCGAGGCTTTCCGAAACATAAATACTTACTGAACTAGCGAAACGAAGCAGTTGCGATTTCGAACCGGCGACAGCAACAGCTCCGGCGGCGGCCAGAAACTCCGGTGGATTAACTAGAAAAACCGCACAGCATCAAAACCATCTCGAAAACCCAAAAAGGCAGAAACCTCAAATGAAACCCTTACCGGCAAACATTTCCGGCGACGGCAGCAAGGTCTCAAGTGGCCGAAACTCTGCCTGGAGCTTCAGCGGTGATCCCGGAAGTCATAGAACCATCTCCGGCGGTCAGAAACACAGAAGCACAGCGTCCCCCTTTGACAGTGACTCCTGCGGCGGCCAGAACCTTTTTCCGGCGGCGGTGAGACCCCAACAGCAGCTGGGCGCAGTGGCTGGGACACCTCTGTAACGGTTCTCCTCCGGCGGGGCTCTCTCTCTTTTCCTCGCGGCAACACCGGCGACGCTGGCGGCGAGCAGGTCAGCGACTGGGTGGCGTGACTCTTTCCTCCCATCGCGGTCATCCCCTTCGCCTCAGATCTGCTCTGCGACGGTGCAGGGAAGGTGGCGCGGCTGGGCTGGGTGCAACTTCTGCGGTGATGGCGAGGCAAAATGGTGACCCAGGCTTCGCAGACAGCGGCTGAAGGGCGCGATTTCCATCCTCCATCGCGACCTTCTCTCTCGCCTGGGTTCTGACCCGCGACGGCGGCAGCTTCACGGGTGGCAGTGGCAGTAAAAAGGGGGCTTCCTTCATGCCCGCGAGGATGACGGCGGCAGGACGGACGGCGAGGCTGATCGCGGGAGGCGCGACGGCGACTGCGACGGCAGTGAGCTCCGGGCTGTGGCGCAGTCCCTGCCTCTCTGACTCCCTTTCTGCCTCAGTTTCTTTCTTTCATGGAACTGGGAAGCCTTGTGCGTTGCGTTCTGTTGGGGAGAGGGGGAAAGATTTGCTGCTATAGCTGAGTGTATTGGTTTGAGGAAGGAGAAGTGTTGCTGCTGCTGTTAGAAGAGAGGGGCAGCAGTAGTTGGGGGAAACCGGGTCGGGTTAGGGTTTCCAAGGTTAGGGTTTCATTTTTGAAAATTAGGGTTAGGGACATTTTAGTAATTTCACTTAAAAATAGGTATAATGTAGTAATTAGAAATAAATTCTAATTCAACAATAATAGTGTATAAAAATACTATTTGTTCATCACTTTCACAAATTATTTTCAATAAAATGTCCCAACCAAATAATTAGAAATAATATACTCAATTTCTTCCTTTTTCCAAAATAGCAGTAATAATATTTAAAAATATTATTTATCTAATCATATAAAAATCCTTATTATTTCATAACCATCAACTTTATACTTCAAATATAGAAAATAATCCAATAATTATAAAATTGGATAATAATTACAACTTATCTCAAATCCAATAAATCAAAACTTGCCTTAATTATCTTTAATAAAATAATCTCTGAAATTAAGGCTATAAATAACTGTAGGATTTGAGACTTGATCATAATAAGACTTTTCAAATATTCTGGGTCTTACATTTTTAATTTTAATTTTTCTTAGTTTTATGAAACTTTAATTCTTATAATAGTTTACTAGTTTATATTTTGATGCCTCATCAAGAGGAGTAGCTAATTAATAACTACTAAATTAAAATTATAAAAACGAATATTTATCAACAATATTATAATAATATAGGGATTATATTAATCAATAATACTTTTACTTTGCAAGAAATTAAAATAATAAAAATGAGAAATAATGACATACATATCTTAATGGTAAAGAATAACAATAGAAAAAAAAATACATGGGTCTATATATATATAGACTCAAATTAAGTAACATTATGAACTATTATTTAGCTTAGCTTAATTATATAATCTTACATGAAATTAGATATAATTATAGCTTAAAGCTATATAATATACTTGATTATATTTGACATGGATCATATATATATATAGACCTTAATTAAAAGTGATTTGGAGGAAGAGGAAGGTGGCCATTGTCCTGAAGATTCTTGACAGTTTCATAGAGACACAAGTTCACTGGGGTGAATTTCATTCCCAAATCTTTGAGCCTTTGATTTGAAAATATGTAGGGTTTTACTCTTGGGTTCTTCTCATCTGAACATCTGCAAATATACATAAAACTATTTTCTTAATTTTTTTATTCCACCAAATTACACTATCAACTATATAAAATTTATTTTATTAATTATTTTTAAAGTAGGATAAGCATGTAACTACACAATACTTTATTATAAATATTAATTAAGTCCCGTGGTTGCTTTTGTAATTTTAAAATTGTCTTTGAGATTGAAATTATCTCCCATTTTATCCCAATATTCTATGATTTTTTTTAAATAAAAATCTTTTAGAACAAGCAAGAATGAGAGATGCAATAATTGAGAAAAAAAACAATATAAAAAAATTCAGAAGATTTGTATCCTTATCTATCAATACATGATAATAAATAAATAAATAATCATTAATAAGAAATTCAATGCAAGTAACTTAAAACCATGTTTTACTCAAGGAATGATAAATATAAAAAAAATTAAATTATACAGTTAGTCCATACACTTTCAGCGAAATTATAAATTAGTCCTTACACTTTAAAAGTTTGTAATTAAGTTCTTAAAGATAATTAAAATTTGTAATTTAGTCTCCGTCGTTCAAAAAGTGTTTGATTTAACATAATATTCTCAGTATATTTTCTATTTTAACAGAATATTTTTAATATATTTTGAGAATATTCTATTAAATCAACACTTTTTTACTAGCGGAGATTAAATTATAAATTTTAATTCTCTTTAGAGACTTAATTATAAATTTTTAAAGTATAAAGACCAATTTGCAATTTTACTAAAAATACAGAGACTAACTATATAATTTATCTATAAAAAAAACTATTATAGATGATTAGGTATATATAGGCTTATTTATTAATGAAAAAAGGTAGGTTAACTTCTTTTTTTTCTTTTCTCTTTTTTTTTTTAAATAATAAAATAAAATAAAATAAAAATGGTAGGTCAATGGCATCAATGTCAAAATGTAACAAGCAAGTGACAAGGACATTAGATTTGGTAAAGACAAGTAAGCTCCATGTATGGTTCATATATCTTTGGATTTCAATTTGACTTGACTCTTCACAATGTAAAGTCAAAGTTGTTACACCTACAACTTGAGAAAGCCATTTCTATATTTACAGTGTGTGAATTAAATCCTCAAAATCCTTAACCACCAAATTACCTCTAATTAGGAAACATTCAAACAAAACTGCGCTCTAATATTATTTCTACAACTAATTCAGCTTTAACATTTACAAAGCACTCTCTCTTCCATTTTAAAAATAATATAAATATTAAGAGAGGTAATAATAAATTAAATTAAATCGTACTAATTATTTAAAAAAATATTTTTTAAAATAAAAAGATTTTACATTCAAAATATTAGTAGTAACTAGTAATGACTTTAATAATAAAGCCGATGAATAATGACATAGATTCCTTGTTAATAGTTGTACTTTAATTTACATATAACTAAAAAATGGATGAATACAGATAGATTTAGTCTTTATTACAGATGAATTTTTTGTTACCGACGAATTTTGTCCTTCTATAAAAGTCTCGTCGAAAATTATTTACTGACGATTTTTTTTTCCTTCGAAAAATTATCGACAAATTTTTACTAGTTACCGACGGATTTTCCCTCGATAAATTCTCCATCTATTTTCTTGAAATGTACATTACTAGAAATTTTTTAATTTTAGAGAAACAAAAGTCTAAATTTATTTTATTTAATATTTATTAATTTTAATAATAATAAATAAATATTAAATAAGATAAATTTTAATTATTTTTTATTTCTTTTGTTATCAAATATTTCTATAATTAAAAGTAGGAAGAAACTCACACCTAATTTGGTCATGATGTCCCTTAAAAATGGGAAACAAAGTGCATATGTCAAACAAAATCTCAAACAATATTTATTTTCAGGGAAAATTAAATTATCAACTACTACTACCTAATTAGGATTTGTGCATAATTAATCATAATAAAAAACAAAAAAAATTATGATGATGAGGATTAGACTTACTTGGTAGGAATAGGGTACTCAGGAAAATACTTGGCTAAAATTGCAACAACTTCTCCACGGTGTAAGGAACTCTCAGCACAAATATATCTACCATTGGCAGAAGGTGTCTCATAAACAAGAAGGTGTGCCATTGCAACATCCTTAACATGGACATAAGCTTGAGCAGCATTGACAAATGTTTTTGCTGATCCTGTTAGGTATTTTAGGATGTGAATTGTGCTTGCATTTATGGTTGATTGTAGCAATGGACCTAGCACCAAAACTGGGTTCACCACAATTAGGTCAACTCCTTTCTCTTTTGATATTTCCCATGCTGTTTGTTCAGCCACTGTCTTCCCATAGCAATACCAGTTCTACAATAATTATTATTAATTATTTCATTAGTTATTAAGAATCATTGATAATAAAAAGTATGTGTCAATTACTCAATTGTCTTTTTGAATGTGCAATTTCATTTATTAATTACATTCTCATCAATAATTGTTATTAATAATAATTTCATTATTTCAATCACACTGTATGCTTGTTTGGTCGTCATTATCTTGATAAAAAAATAAAGATCTTTTTTATTTTTTAGTGTGTTTGGTAAATTTCTAGTAGTAAAAGTAAAAGCACTAAAAAAATAAAAAAAAAACATTTTTTTGATAAGCTGTGATTTACATTTTTTTTAAAAGATATTTTTTCTTTAAAAAAATATTTTTCATGTAATAAATAAATAAAAAAATACTTTTATATTGTTATAACCAAACATAATTGATAGATAAAAAGATCTTTTTACATGAGATATCCAAACATAAAATCACTTTTACTTTTATATAAGATCTTTTAAAAAAAGATAACTCGAAAAAAGACCTTTTTTTAAAAACTCATCCAAACAAGCCCTATGTGATGTCAATCTGTCGAGTATCGGAGTTTCATTTAAGATGGAATTCAAATTCTTAATACTTATTTAATTAAATAGACTAGTGAGCTAACCACTATACCATTGATTATTTTATCGAGAATTAGAGAATAAAAAAATGTTTAAAAAATAATAATAAAAAATTAGTTTAAAATTATATTATTTCATATTCTTAATTATTGTTTATTTTATTTTGAATGTTTTAATTATTAATAAAACAATCGAATAATATTAGATAATAGAGGTAGTGATAAGTAGTATATATATAGTAATTACTAATTAGTAATTAAAATAAAATAATAAAAGAAAATGAATTAAACCTTAGTGTTCTTGCAATACTCCAAATCACTCCAAGATGATTCATCAACAATTTGATCCCTGCTGGTTTTGGGGTCCATATAGACTGTTCCAATGGAGGAAGTGAAAATCACGCGCCTCACTTTTGCTTCTGCAGCTGCCATTATCACATTCCTTGTTCCATTCACTGCTGGTTCCACCATCTCTTCCTGTATTATTTATATATTGTGGAATATAATTATTATTCCTTTCATATATCTTCTTATTCACATATAATTACCTCAAATATATATATATGAGATGATTTTTTTTTTAAGAATAAATTATACTTTTTTACTTAAAGTATGATGATTCGGGTCAAGTTCAATTTTATAATAATGAAAGGATAAGTTTCAGATAAGCACATACATATAAAATAATGGACCATAGGTATAAACATTGTTATAATTAAAGTAATGGTGTTAATAATTTATGAAAATGTGGTTTATTAAATATAAGAAAGAACGTGGGACGTGGCAATTGCATGATAAAAGAGAAGAAGAAAACAAAGGGAATTGTGTTAAGTAGCATCCAAATTATTCATCATGCATGCACTTTTCCCACCAATTAATTAATTGTATTTTTTTAATTAAAAAATATTCTTTTCAAATCTAGAAACTCAGGAGTATAGTTAATGTCATGCGAATTTGATAATTAAAAATTATTAAATAATTTAATATATTTATTTAAATTATTATTTAATAATTTTTAATTATTAACTTTACATAAAATTAATTGTAACTGCGTATATTTGAGTTTTCACCTAAAAATAAATATTATTATTTAATTGTTATTTTAATTTTTAATTATGTTTATATAAATTTTAAACTTTAAACTCGATAGTTAGCTATATCTTTCGGTTTAAATTTTTAAATAATTAAAAAATAAAAAATTTATGAATAATTATATATTTAATAAAAAAATATTAAGAATTATAAGAATTTATTATTTTTTAATTATTAATTTAATTTTTTTAATCTAAAAATTTAACAATATATTTTATTTCATATTTTTAAATATCATGATAAATTCTAATGGGTTCTAACAAAGACATTCCTTTAACAAAAAAATATTAACAAGAGATTAGGCCAGGATAATTAGGTTAATAATGCTAACAAAATAATTGGTGATGAAAGTGAGATTGATTTTGGAAATTTTAGTTGAAGGTTGTAAGAAATTAAAGAAAGCTTACAGGGTTGTCAGTGACTGGAGAAGCTGTGTGGAAGATTCCATGGCAGCCATGAAAAACAGACTTAACAGATTCAAAATCAAGCAGATCAACTTTGTGCAGAGTTAACCTTTCCTTTGCTCCTTCCAACTCTCTCAGATGCTCATTCTTTGGATCATCTAAACAAATCATATATTATTACTACTTAATTAAGTTTTCATTCATATGCAATAACATGTTATTATTATTGAATAACAATATAGTAATAATAATGTAGCACTCCTTTTATAAATACATTAATTTTATCAAAAGTTAATAAATCTTCTATAAGTAATGAAAATATGAAAACTCTAGACCATACACATATATAATGATTATTAATTAATTATAAGGTGAAAACTCAGGTGGAGTGGACTTCACGTGAAGTTGATATCTGAGAGCCATTAGATGATTTGACTGATTTGACTAAATTTTCATCTAACATCTCTGAGGTATCAACTTTACGATGAAGTCGATTGCACCTGAGTTTCCACCTAATTATAACGAATGAAGATTATTGTTATGCATGCATGCCTGGGTTCCTGAGTGTTCCTTTGACAGTGTAGCCTTTCTCCAAGAGAAGCTTAACAAGCCAAGAGGCTATGAACCCGCCGGCTCCGGTGACACACACCGTTTGGCCGGAAACCGGTGAGGCGGCGTCGACAGCGGCAATGGCAATGGCAGGCATCTTCTAATAATAATAATATTAATATGAAGATGAGATTTGAATGTATAGCTTATTAAGAAAGAAGAAGAAGAAGAAGAAGTAAAATGTTTGGTTGAGAGTAGAGAGTGTTATGCAAGGGATATGATATGGTAACCAATCCATGCCTTTTTATAATTACAAGGAACATGCTTGATGCTCCCTTATTCACTTACCTACTAATACGTCTTTCAATACATATATATTATATTATCAATAGTATCAATACCTATATATATTTTATATTTGAGAAAAGGATAAATCGATCCTGACTTTTCGGTTCTTGGATATTTAAGTTTTTAAAAATTTAAAAATATATTTAAGTTTATAATCTCTTTAAAATTTGGACATGTTAATTTTTAAGTTTAATTTGTCAAATTTTAAAAATTCTCACGTGTGCATCTGAATCAACTAAGTTAGTACAACGAAAGTCATGTTTAATTTTTTTATTGAGTCTAAGAGATTCAAGTGAATATAAAAAATCAATATATCTAAATTTTAAAAAGATTAAGAACTTAAATGTATTTTTAAATTCTAAAAAAGTTAAATATCTGCAATTAAAAAACCAAAAACCTATTTATCATTTTTTTAATTTATATTTTAGACTAAATACTCAAAATACTTATCTATCCAACAAATTTTAGCTCAAATGTTTTCTTCTTTAATATATTTTTTTCTTCTTCCAATTCTTCTATGTCTACATATTTTGTAGTAAATACTGTTTTTTGATATCAATATTTTTTTATAATTAATCATAGGTTTTCTTTGTTTTATTAATTAAAAGTTAATTTAATTACACAATTAATTAGTAATAATTATTTTTTTATACAAGTACCAAAAGTGTTTAATATATGAATAGTATTTTTTTATTTTTATTATTCTAAAAATTCTGAGAATTATTATTCTTTTCAAATAAATTGCTTTATTTGTAGTTTTCACTAAAATTTTTAATATACAATATTGAAAAAATAAATCTTTAGATGAATTTATTATAACAAAGTAAGTATAAAAAACATTATTATAATACAAATTAATAGAAATTCATCTCAAAGACTTTTAAATCATAAAAATCTATTAAAAATAAAAAAAATGTTTTATATTTTATTTTTGTTGCTGTTTATTCAAGGAAAAAAGACTTATTGACAACGCAGAGTGGCGGCTAAACTCTAAATGATCAGATTAAGTTTAATTACTGTTAAATAAATAATTTTTTGTTTTAATAATTAACAATAATTGATTAATTATTCAATATGGCGGGGGCCGCCCTACCGTGTTTGTAGAGAGAAGAATATATGAATCTCGTGATTTAAAATTAAAGTATTTGTATTTCAAATTCAGAGTCTTATGAATCCACTTTTGTGATATGAGTCAACCTACGCGTTGTGATAAATAGTAAGATCAAAAATAAAATAAAAATATTAAATTGATTCAACTAGTAAGATTGTTTCCAAAAATAGTAATGATTATTAATTACTACGGATTATTTCCATAGACCACAGAAGAATCTACGGTAAGTCATGATTATTTCTATAATAAAAAAGGGTTTGACTATAAGACATAGTTAAGGTTACATACTTACATCTAAAAAAATGGTGAAAGGTAAAAAAATTTAGATAAATTCTAATGTATCCTTTATCAACTAGCTAGAGATCATGTTACTCATTTTTATTTTTTTTAGTAAAATATCGTTTTTGTCCCCAATGTTTGAAGTAAGTTTTAAAGTTGTTCCTAACGTTTCAATCGTCCTATTTAAATCCCTAACGTTTCAAAATTAACTCAATGTTGTCCTGCCATTAAGAATCTGTTAACAGAATTGACGGCGGGACAAAATTGACACAATTTTAAAACGTTAGAGACTTAAATAGGACAAAAACGATACATAGAAATAAATTTTAATTTTATCTCTCGATAATATCAATTTTTTACTATACATAGTATTCAATTATTTTTTAATCATAACTAAGTAAATTACACTTAATTATATCACTTTCATTCTAAATAAATTAACTTTTTTTTATAATTTTACTCTTAAAGATTTTTAGTCATCATGAAATGTTTGTAGAATGACTAGTATATAAATTTACGAAAAATAAAAAAATAATATATATACAATAAAATATAAATTATGCCTTTTGTCTCTAATGTATTAAAATTCTTTAAAATTATAAAAAATAAATGTATTTAAAATGAAAGTAATGTAATTAAGTACACTTTACTTAGATATAATTAAAAAATAACTGAATACTATGTACATTAAAAAATTGATATTATTAAAAGATAAAATTAAATTAAAATTTATTTTTATATATCATTTTTTTCTCCAACGTTTTCATCCTATTTAAGTTCCTAATGTTTCAAAATCGTCTCAATTTTGTCCCGCCGTCAATTCTGTTAACGGATTCCTGGACAACATTATTTGAGTCAATTTTGAAACGTTAGAGACTTAAATAGGACGATTGAAGCGTTAAGGATAACTTTAAAACTTACCCCAAACGTTGAAACACAAAAACGATACTTTACTTTTTTTAATGCTATTTGTACATTAAAATTAGTCACTAAAATCAGTTACTAATGTATTTATATATAAATACATACATACACAATTTAATTTATTTTTAATATATATTTATATTTTAGTATATATTTTATACAAATAACTGACTTTTAATAACTGATTTTAGTATATACGTAGCATCACTCTTTGTTTTTAGCAACTCTCAATTTGATAAATTAAAAAATATACAATTCCCTTTGTTTTTTTCTTCTCTTTTATCATGCAATTGCCACGTCCCACGTTCTTTCTTATATTTAAAAATATACATTTATTATCATAAGACGAACATTAATGTCTCTTAGACACAACACATGCATGATGAATCCAAAAAAATCTAAGTACATTGATTTTAACATGAACTATATATTTAATTTGCTATTATTATCACTTGAAAGTTGTTACAGAATATTGTCATCATCCTGGCTGCTAATTAAATATATAGTTAATTGGATTTAAAAGGAAAGCAGCCTTAACGGCTTAATTAATTAATCAATCAATTATTATTATTTATCATTCTATAATAAATTAAAATTATCATTTTTGGCGGCCTTATATAAATGATAATATTTAAGAGCAAAATTAACATATATATGTACTTTAAAAACTAAATCTTAGTTGGAGACTACACCCAACAACTAAACATTTTTCTTCATTTTGAAGACATATAGTCAACAAATTTTCTGCACTTAATTACTTGATGAAGAGCTTGGATTATTAAACAAATTAAATTTTTCTTCTTTTTGAAGACTTTGTCAACAAATTTTCTCCTACTACTTCTGTTGATGTTAGGAAACCATTCAGTAATAGCAATGGAAATTAGAAGACAAAGTATTTAAGACTTTTTATAATAGTTGAAAGATATTATATTAGAATAATGTTGAAGTAGTTGTTTTTATTAAAGAAAAACAATAATAAATATGTAGAATAATATAATATTAAATGTAGTTATTGTTTGAACTATTGATGTTGAGAATTTTTTTTTATATATCCAATTATATTGAGAAATTATTGTGCTACACAAAAGTTTATTTTTAAATTTTAATATTAAAAAAAATCATATTTGAGTAGAGGATGAATGAGATAGATGGGTTAATGGATGTTTAGAAATTACAAATAAATTTAAAATCACAAGTCTTGAAGGTATGAAATTTTCATAAAATAGTTAATTTTTGTTAAACTGAAAATTCAGTTTGTGGAAATTTTAAATTATCATAAAAATATGTAAAATTGCCACAAAAGCCAAAAAAAAAAATTTATAAAAGAGCTCATATTTTTCTACTTAATTAATAACCGAAAGAATTGATTATAAAGGTCACTACAACAAAAACGCCATTTAGCGGCGGTTCCTAGAGCCGTTTAGCGGCGGTTTTGAACCGCCGCGAAACATTTCGCGGCGGTTTTATGAAACGCCGGAAGATAGGGCGCGGCAAAACGGATAGCGGCGGTTTTAGTCAACCGCTGGAATAACCGCCGCTAAACATCTATCAATTTTGCGGCGGTTTGCAACCACCGCTAAATAACAAATAAACGAAAACAACATTTGTTTTGCGGCGGTTCTAAACCGCCGCCAAATTTTAGTATTTCCGTTTATAGTTATTAGAATCGGACCGGACCGTCCGGTGGTCCAACTGACTCAATCGTTAAACCCGCGCTTCCACCATTAGACCCACAACGTGTGGATCACTGTAGAATATCAACTTTGTAAAGCCTTCCACAAACGAAGAAGGTATGGCTCGAACTTGGAACTTGGAGGAAAGAAAAGCTTTAACAATGTCATGTTACCACCAAGCCAAATGTCTCTTCGATGTATATAGCGCTAATAATTATATATATCATATGAACACATTTAATTGCCACACAGATTTTTTGTATACTTTATATATCTGATCATTGTTATTATAGGCACCTTATATATTGGGTAAAATTCACAATTAAATCAAATGGAGGACTAAATTACACAATTCTACCAAATTGAAAAACATTACCAGGATCTCCCAAAAGCATATTCTTATGTAATTCGAATCAGTCTCATTTGAATTAGACAAACAAACACTACTTTGAATTAGTCCTATTCGAATTAGTAGTAATGCTTGTAATTGGAATTTGTCCAATTTGAATTATGCTTGCATGTAGTTTTATGGTAGTTCGAACCAGGGTGATTCGAATTATGCACGCTAGGTCGTCCCTAGTAATTCGAATGAGTCTGCTTCGAATTAATTTTGGACCATAGTAGATCGAATTAATTTACGTCTATTTATATATGATCCAAGCATATATAAAGAGTACAATAAAGAGTACATCTAATAATATCCATAATAAATTCAATAAAGAGTATATTCAATCATAAATAAAAAAAACAATAATTATAAATATTTTTTATAAATTATTAAAATAAATATTTTCTAAAAATATTTATTAAGATTTAGAATTTAGTCTTTAATATTTAAAATTAGTAAAATATTTGTCAAAAATATTATATTTTGTTGGTCAGTTAGCATTATTGAATCTATTAACCATAATAATATGTAGATAATTGATTGGTTTTCATATAAAAATATTTTTATTCTATTTAGTATTTGATTTTGATAAAACATTTTTTTTAAATTTAAATTTAGTTATTATGAATTCTTATATCTAAGAATACAAGCTAAGATTGTTATTTAAAAAAAATTTAAATTTTTTATTTTAATAAATGCCCAACAAATCATTAAAATAAAAAAATGATAATTTAAAATTATAATTTTTGTAAAATTATAACGTTTTGAATTTTTAATGACTTGTAGAAAATATTTTTAATTATTATTTTTAATATTTTATAGAAGATATATATAATTATTATTTTTAAAAAATGTTTGATTTTTAATTAGTCTAGAATATAATTTTATTTTCTTCTTTTATATCCATATTTGAATGCAAATTTAAATGCCAATAAAGTAAACAAAAAAATCTTATTGGTAAATTTGTTAACATGAGTTAACATATATAGCTTATTTAACTTGTGAAATTTTTATTTATGTAAAACGAATGTAGAAAAAGTGTTACAAGTTTAAGTAACAATGATTTAAACATATATAGTTTAAGATAGTAGTATTTACTTAACTAGATTATACCCAAATGATTATTACTAAAGAAAACATTGCAATATGTGGTAATACGCATTTTGCGGCGGTTTAAAAGTAACCGCCGCAAAATGCCTAACAAGAGAAGTCACCGGCGGACATATCGCGGCGGTTTTCGAAAAGAAGCCACGAAATACAAACCTGACCGGCAATATAGCGGCGGTTTGAAGAAAACCGCCGCGAAATGTTAACCTTACAGCAATATAGCGGCGGTTTTAGCAAAACCGCCGCTAAATGTCGTTCTGATTGTAGCCCCAACCTTTAACCGCCGCTATATGTGCCGCAATTTGTCTTTTCGCGGCACATTTACAAAACCGCCGCAAAATAACCGTCGCTATCTTAAGGATTTGTTGTAGTGGGTTAATTTGATAGTATATGTAAATTGTTGGAATAGATACCTACAAATATGAAAATTGATTATTATAAAAATATTATGTGTATATTAAAATTAGTCACACTAAAAACAATTAATTAATAAATATATATATTATTTAATTCATTTTTAATATATATTTTATATTTATAACTGATTTTAATAATTAATTTTAATATACACCTAGAATAATTAGTTGATTATAAAGGGGGGATCAATGTAGTATTAGATTTTTTTTGGTCAAATGTAATAATATAAAGATTAGTATAATATAAGCTGAAATAAATGAATGTAATATTAAAATAAAATATTAAATGAAATTAATGCAATTTACATATATATATTTTTAGTATATCTTACATCATATGATTAACAAAAATGAACGTATATAATCTATGAAGTATGGACATTTTGTTGAGTTGTTGTGTTGTCAGACACATTTCGGATACGATATTTATCGATACTATTCTCGTTCGATACGCACGTCTGCTCTAAACCGTGTCTCAATAAAAAATAAAAAATTCTTTTTCGGACACACTTGGATACACCTAAATACCATCACGTGTCAGCGTATCCACTCTTATTCTTAATATATATTTTTAAAATAAATTTAGATATGGTATATATTATTATTTATTAAAATAAAAAATATTTTAAATACTTAATAAATAAGATATTAAAAATAATTAAAAAATTAATTTATATTTTAATATTAATAAAATATTAAAATATCATTATAATTTATCTAAAAAATACTTTATATTTTATATGTATACATGTTTCCTATCATATAAAATTTTGAAATTCGCGTATCGACGTGTCCCGTATCATGTTGTGTCCTGTATCCATGCATCATAATATATAATGAATTGAAAAGGAGAGAAGCCTTGATGACATAATTACTATTGAGCACCTAATTAATTATTTAAAACATTATTATGACTAGGTAATTTTCTTAAAATAAATATAGGTTAATTATTTGTTGAACAAATCACATGAATCTTTCTATATCATATATTTAACATTATTCTTTCACGCGGGATAATTAAAATTCTAAAGTACTCAAAAAAAGAAAAAACTCTAATATCAAGTCAACCCTCTTAAAAAGTTTAAATCTTTTTCGTTGAAAGTTATCCACTCAAACAAGTTAAAAACTCATACACGCTGCATGCTTAATAGTTAATACATCGAAATCTTTTTATTGTTTTTAACAACGTGAAAAGCATCTTTTTATTTTAGGATAATAGGATGTTAATTGTTGAACATGCAAATATATACACTGAACAATTTTGTGCCACAAAACTTTTCACACTCGTTTTCAAACAATAACTAATTAATTAGCATGTATATAATTTCAATTTGTCCCTTTTCAACTATACTTTAATTAATAAACTTCAAAGGGGTGAATTTTTAATCATTTTTAAACGAAAATGGTTATAAAAATTCAATTTTTTTATATATAATTAAAAAGTACTAAAACCGTGCTTTAAAAAAAAAAACTTTAGATAATAGAAAATGAACATTTTCACATTTTTATATCATAGCATTTTCTCAAAATAAAAGTAAAAAAAATAGCTTTTCCACCCCACCACCAAACCTATTTCTTTATTGTTATTTATTTATTGTTATTAGGGCTGGCAATCTATATCATACCTGCGAATATTCAATATGGACTAACCCGTTCAGATAGGGTTGTCTACACCCTACCTGCTACGGATAGGATAGAGTGCGATGTGAATTCGCTTGTGGGTGGGGTAAGGTACGGGTTTAAGGTATACCCTAACCTACCCTATCCGCACCCCTAATTATATTATATAATATATATGTAAAAGTTATGTATATAGTGAAGAAAGTGATCGTTGAACTTACGGTCTTTCTCTTATAAAAATTTGAAATAACTACTAAATTAGTTGATGAGTATATTATTTGTAATTTTATGTTAGATTTTTTTAAAATTTTATATTTTTAATTTTAATTTAAACTTAGTTTTTTATTTTCTATTTTATTAATAGGTATAAAATTTGGAATGGTTAAATTTTATATTTGTTTAAAATTTTTTTATTTTTCTGCGGGTAGGATCGGATAGGGTAGGGTTTAAAACTTTAAGGTACAGATAGGATTAGAATTGAAAAATTCTCAACCCGTAGATAGAGTATGGTAGAATTTTAAAAAAGTTTTCATCCTACAAATAGAATTAGAATAGAGTCCAAACTCTACCCTACGCTACTCATTACCAGCCCTAATTGTTACACTATAAACCACACACAATTTGTCATAGGAAGAAAGAAACAAAAAACACAACTACTTGTCATTTGACTCATTTGTGTGTCTATAACAACCTCATATTCAATGAAGGGCTTAGATTTACCAAAAATAATGTCCATTGATCTAAATGTTTGTGATGGTGTACATGGGAAAGGAATCATGAGTTCTTGATTATTCTCTTTCACTCAAGTGGGAAACTACAAATATGCTTGGGTTTGGTGTATGGTGCATTAAAATTGAAGTTGAAATTCAACACAAAAAAGTACAAGTGTACAACCATATAGATTCAAGTATTCAACCACCACAAACCATTCATTAGGAAGCTTCTTTCCTTCTTTCAATTAAAGTCCACATCAACATTATATTATTTACATGAGTGTGTAAAAAGGAAAAAAAAATGTAAAAAGAAAGAAAGAATTAAAGAAGAACATCTAGAATATCCATATATCTATCACACCACTACAAGATGGAAAAACCACTATCGTTAATTGCTTTCGGAAAGTTAGTGAAAGGCACTTTAATTTGAGAAATCTCTTTATGATTGTTTATTTCATCTGTGTTTATTTAATAGCACTTGAAATAATGCTATATATTTAAGATTTTTTTTAAACCAAGTTCAATTAAATTTAATATCAACAAAAATCAGGTAGGATAGCATTATTTTAAATTTTACTATATAATTTGGTTAAACTTGATGGTGAAAACTCAGTTACAGTCGATTTCAGTCGAATTAGTCAATCAGTCAAATTATTTAACGTGAAATTGATAGCTGAAAGTCATTAGATAAAAATTTAGTCAATCAGTCAAATTATTTAACGGTTCTCAAATATCAACTTTACGTAATGATGTCGACTGCACCTGAGTTTCCACCAAACTTGACTCATAGAAAAACTCAAATGTAATTTATATTTTATATATACTAAGGTGATGTTACTATTAGTCTTAGTCTTATATGACACCATTATATCCCCCCACCCCAACAAAAGAAACATATATTATATATGACTTAATCATATATTATAGATGACTTAATTTTTTGTGTGTTTGGTCACAACGAACACACTTTAATTGAAAGACATATTTCAATTTACTCTCTTTTGTCTAAAATAGTTAACTATCAGTTTTCAAAATTCAATTTGGTATAAAATATAAAAAATGTTTAATAATAAAAATTATTAACTAAAATTTATTATTTTCGGCTTTATTTAATATACCATGTAATAAATAAATACTAAATAAAATAAATGTATTTTTTTTCTAACAGTATTGATTTAAAAACACGAGGCAATAATAATGTTAATTAATTTCCCCTCCACTAATAATCTTATTTAATGAAAAAGAACGTGAGTGAGTGAGAAGAGAAATAATTAAAATAATATATAATAAGAACTTAACACTAATTAATAACAATAATAACATAAATGTCAATAAATTATAATTTAAATGATATAATTTTTTAATATTTATTTAGAAGTTGCGAGTTTTTTTGAAAGAAAAAAAAAATAGTAACATGAGTATGATGGGAAAGTAACAAGTCAACCAATAAAAGAGAGACAACAACGACCGCCGTACAAAAATAGTGTTGCCTTAAATTCAAAGATTTCATTAGTGTTCAAAATTCAACCTTCTTAAACATGATGATATATGGTACAATATATACATGGCGAGACATCATTTGTAGCACATAACATTATTGTCAAAGTGTTGGTAAAGTTTAGTTTTATACAAATATGTATCACGAGATTATTTCAAAAAATCTAAGACTTCAATTCTTCTCTTGGCACAATCATTATCCTTATTAGAAACTAATGGTATGATGGGTTGAATTATATTTCACCTAACACCGACACAATTGGAATTTCCTTGCATTGCATTGAAACTTTCATTAGCATGAACGTACTCTATGTTTTCAAAGAATTTCTTTTCTATTTTTAAACAATGTGTATAGACGCTAAAATAGATATAGTAATATCAATTTAAACAAAATTACGTGTGTTTTCAATTTATACTTATTTAATTATATAATATTAACTAGGAAGGAATTTACTCTATCAGTAAGTAAAGCTAATATGTTAATAAAAAATGTTATTTGTATCCTAAAATCAGTCATTAAAATTAGTCACTAATATATTTGTATATAAATATATATAGTTTAATTTATTTTTAATGTGTATTTATATTCTAATATGTATTTTATATTAGTAGTTGACTTTAGTGACTGATTTTGATGTATACATAGTATAATGTATGTTAATTCATCATCAACACACTTATTTAAACTGTAATAATCATTAAGTGTCTCAATCTAAGCATATTAAAAAATATATATAATTTAATTTTAATACAGTATTAGTGTAATATAATTTTATCCATATATTCAATTATATAACACCATATTTATAAAAATAATTATTTTTTGTATTGATCATATTGATGGTCAGCTAAAAAAATAAATATGAATATATGATTGTGTAAAATATTTTACACGATGAATATATCAAAATTAATATATATATATATATATATATATATATATATATATATATAATTTTTCAAAGTTGGTTGGATAGTGGTTTGTTGTCATATGGGACCATTATGTTTGCCTTTGTAACTATATATACCTTCCAAATTTTCAGTTTCTAATCTTCTATAGTAGGGGTTGACTAAGGTCAAATTCCCATTTTATTTTATTTATTTATTTTAAAAGAAGATGACAATTTTGCAAATGACAACCCTTACTCAAGAAAGTAATTTCATCCACTATTTAAGAAACGTTTAATAATGATTATGCAAAAGATTTAATTATTCTACAAATCTCTATATTTTGAGTCATTAAACTCCTATAATATTTTTAATTTTTAATTATAACCTATATCAACTTTTAATTCATTAAACTTTCACATCAACCAATACCTACATAATACTACAATGTCAAACACAACAATTTATTCAATTCAATTAAAAAAAGACACTCTACTATACAGATTGAAGTAGTATAGAAAGAGAAAATAAATTCTTTTTATAATTATTTTTTATTATTTTATTGCTATTTAAAGTGTGAGTCCTACCTTTTTCAATTTCTCTTTCATTTCATAAGAAAAAAGATCTGTAAACTTACTTCTTTACCATATAATTCACCTTAAAAAAAACTTCATTATTATTTGTCCTAGTAAGACTAGGATTAAAAAATTTTAAATAAAAAAAATCTAGCTGAAAAATTAGATCAAAATATAAATATTTCCAAACTAATTAACCTAATTAACCTTTAAGAAATAAGCCTATACTTCCTTCCAAAACAAACCCTTGAAGCATAAATAGTAGACATCATCATACTATACACATAAAAACATTTTACATAAACCTCCCTTAAAATATGCTTAAACTATCTAGTTAGCAAGGTTAGTTCTTGAGATTGAATAAGAAGCAAAAAGAGACTTAACTTACAAATTTTACATAAACACTACATTATATCACATTAAGGCTTGTAACATTTTCTTGGCACATTTCCTACTTCAAAATTCAAGCATCTTGCGCTTCTTCCTGAGCTCGGAACCCATCTTTGATCGCTTGGCTTTTGTGTTCCCGGCAAGCGGATGGTCCGGGGCATCATCAGCCGAACTCGCTTTGTCGAGTGCAGACAGAATCACAGATTTTACAGATTTCGATTTCGAGGTGCCGGCACAAGGTCTTCCCCTATTTGATCCATTAGAGTATTTCAGTAAGGATACAGATGAAGGAATGCTCCTTTTGTTAATTCCAAGTTGACTAACCTGGATTTTTTAGAGTCGACTTTTACACCCTTTGCCAACTCCAACTTTGATATTTCATTGTTGTTCATTTGTGTTCTGCACATTACAATAACTTCAACAGAATAAGCTTAAGATATCAAGATTCAAATAACATAATGAAGAGATGGTAAATCAACAATAATCACAAAGCATCTAAGTTCACAAAGTCGTAGGCGCGAGAGCACAACCGCATTATGCTAGCTTCCCTTCAGGAAACAAGTATACCAGATATGATGCACGGATATTGACACGGGACACTGACACGAGATACATAGACGATACCAAGACACAACAACATTAAGAACATACCATATATCTATACAAATTTGCTAAAATAATTAACATAAAACACAACTTATAACTAAAAGAGAAATGTAATCATGTGATACTCTAAATAAGTTTAAAAACAAGTATGAAAAATAATAAAGTATAGCTTGAAATATGTAAAAGTATCTATGAAGTATCTAACACGACGAGTCTCTACTACAGATTCAACAGACCGGATTATACTTACGTATCCGATGCCTCGGCGAGTCTCTGAAGAGCAAGTCCTTGTACCTGGTAGCATAATGTAACTATGCATGTATTAAATTGATGAAATCAAACACGTCGAAAAATAACTGAAAAAGGCACTGAAGCTTTATACACACCTCTGCAGAAGCAGCCATCCATTTCTCCTTTTTAAGGTTTAATCTTTCGGTTTCTCCATCGGTATACAAAACCTATTGAAAAGTCATAGCAAAGATATAATCATGTCATCGAGCGTTAATCGCATACAAAATCTATCAATTTCAGTGAACATTCATTGAGGTTAACAAGCATAGTGGATTCCAAACAAGCACATGGAAAATTGACAATGTATAAAGCTCACATCTGCAAAGAAGATGCATCAACAAAGAAAATAAGACCAATCGCAACCATCTCACCGTGTGCCTTTTTTTGACAGGATCATAGGATTCAACAACCCCCTCATAAAACCTGAAGAAAAGAATTTTATAAGAGCATCAATTATATGTATGGAAAATAAGAGAGCTTAGTGAAGAAGCTAAGACCTAGTAAGAAAAGGAATGAGATTGCACACAACAATTACACCCTCCTTTTGTAGTGTCTTCTTTTTCCATCAACAATAAACTGTATTTTTTCACTATCCATAGGAACCCCATGCCGAAGCCTTCGACAATTAATAGCATTTTTTGCTCTAAATATTAGCATTATCCTAAATTGATAGTTCACAAGCATGGACATACTACAGCATCATAACTGCTGAGATGAAAGAGAGGATAGAGATTGCATGAATTTCATGTTTTCCCAAATTCTAACTCAAATTAACATAATTACATAGTATCTATTCAGATTCTAAAAAAACAGAAATAAAGGCCACAGTTGGTAAGAAGACTGAAATACGTACGTTTTGTCCGCTGGCCACCAGACCATGATCTTACTACCAGGCAATGGTTCGACAAGGTCAACTGTTTTCGATTCCTAAAGTAAAAAAGAATATAACAGCAATTGAAAGGAGATGAATAAGGAAACTTTGTTTTTTGTTAACACTGAAATAAGTTTATGATTCAAACTATGATGACTAATATCATTAACTAATGGTATGGAGCCAGGAAGAAATTTTTGTTGCTGGTATTCAGCAATGTTAGTAATATAAAGGCAGTTTATATTTATTGTTGGAACTGGCACATATCCTTAACGAGTGTCGCTTTTTAAGGATCTTCCAGGACCAGGTTATGGCAAAAAAGAATATCAGGGTATAAAAGTTGAAGGAAATGGGACACCTCAAGACTTTTTAATGGAAAAAAAAAAAAGAAACTGAAATTTCGATTACTCCACTAGATTTCAATTACATGCATTTACCTTTCCTTTGGCATGCCTTCTTGTCAGCCTTGTTTGAGGGGATTTTTCAACTCCATTTAATGTTTTACTTGCAAATCCTGTAATTAGCTCCTATAAAGTGGAGACAAGATGATCACCCGAAAAGACAAAATATCTTAGGTTGGATATTATACTAGAATATTGTATTTTGTTATACAAGAATGTAAAAAAAGGCTAAGGCTATATTAGTGAAAGTCTTTATAGCCTCACTGTCACTCATTTTTTAATTAGGTCTTTATAGTTAAAACTCGAAATCAGATTAGTATATTTTATACGTGTTACATATATCTAATCAAGTGCCTATATCATAGAAGCATATCTTAACAAGATCCTTGAGTTTAAAATTTTGTAATCAAGCTCATGTAATGGTCATGGATGATAAATTACCATTTTCCTGAAAATTTTTGTACAGCATAAGATCTTGATTACGAAATTTTTACACGAGAAGGATTTGGTTGAAAAATATTAGCATAGTATAAAGACTTTAGTCCAATATAAGATCTTACTTAAAAATGTTTAAACTGTAAGCATCACATTGAAAAAATGTTTAAAAATACTAGCAATACCTCATCAGCAGACGATTTGTCGAGATCCTTATTAGCAGTAGATTTAAGCTTCTTCCTTTTCTTAGCTTCTTTTTGGGATGGGGGTTTGTCCTCTTCTCTATTTTCCACCTCAACATTTACAGCAGACTTTTGTTTCTGATCATCTTCACAAGGAACCTTAGGTTCCATCCCAACAACTACTGATTTGGGAGCCACAGCATTTTTCTTATCACTCTTCATAGTGAATTTGATTTTCCTAATTGAAGTATGAGGTTTTACTTCAGAATCTTTCCTTACTTCAGATTCCTTTTTCAACTTATCATTAGGAGATTCTGAAGAATTTCCCTCGGGCTGAGGACTTGAATTGTCTTTCATTGACTTTGACAAACAATTTGGATCAACATCTTGATTCCCTGTGCTAACTTTTTTCCTTGGTCGGCCCCTTTTCCGGCGGCTTGCATCAGGAAAGTTAGGATTCGGTGAAGGAGCACTAACATCAGTATTATTATCAGTTTTTGTTTCGGAAGCTAAAACTTTATGTTCTTCACAGGTATCTTTGTGCTTCGATGGCACATTTTCCTTGCCGGAGGCAGGGTTCTCATTCGGTGAAGAATCTCGGCTAACATTGCGAGTCTTTTTGGATTGAACAGGTTGTGGAGTGTTCTCTTTTTCCAGCTGAGAAGCTTGAGCTTCGCTTGCAGTTTCAGGCTTCGACTGCATTTCATCATTTTGGGATGTAGGACCCTCAGGAAGCAGAGAAACAGAGCTGCTATTACCATTCTTTTTAGATGAAGTCAGTTTTCGAGTTTTCTTTCCCGAACGAATCCAGGAATGGTCATAGCCTTCCTCAGCATTCATTAAAGAATTAGGCTTACGACCCCTCTTAATCGACCTGGTATTTGGATGAGTTTCTGATCTTGATTCCTTAACAGCATCTAAATTTCCTGCTTCTGAATTGGCTTGTGTGTCACTACTTTTGGAGTTTTTAGTATGATCAGGATGCGGTTTCCTTTTTGAATCAGACTCTTTGATAATTTGATCATCCATGGTAGAACCATGGGCACTTATTATATTTAAATTTGTTTCTTCTATAATCTCGGCACCTCTCTCACAAGTAATGTCTGGTTTGAGCCCCTTGTTGACCTGATTAAGAATAAGGTTTCATGCTTTCATTATTTAGTATTGAATTAATGTTGATTGATTAATGAATCAAGTGCTGATAGCAAACAAAAATTCAAGAATTGAATAATTTATTGAAAAGGGAAAGGATAATTACGTCGGAGAGCTGTTCGACCGCATCTTTGGCTGCATCAATCTTAGTTGTTGTGATTGCTGGTTGTTCTTCTGCATCAATCTGAGCTGTTACAGTTGTTGGCTGTTCTTCTGCATCAATCTGACTTGTTACCGTTGTTGGTTGTTCTTCTGCATCAATCTGACTTGTCACTGTTGTTGGTTGTTCCTCTGCATCAATCTGAGTTGTTGCCGTTGTTGCTTGTTCGTCTGCATCTTTGGGTACATCAGGCTCATTCTCGACAGCTTGAACCTGAAGCATGCAACAAAACCAATTCCAACTTCAATTTACCTCAACTTGTTGCACCAAGAGGACAAATATGAACAGTGCCAATGAGTTTCAAGCATATGCTTTTTGAGAAAGAAAATGACTCTTCTTATGTTTCCAATACATTGCATCACAAACACAGTTCATATTGTAAATTTTAGTTTATTGGGGAGTATTGCATGGAACAAGAAAGACACACCACTTCCTTATTGTATTCGTTTGAGTGATCGTGTTGGGAGGATTCAGATTCATTCTGGCAAATAGAAGTTACAATTTGCGCATACTCATTGAGAGCTCTGCCTGAGGACTCCACTGCTCTCAAAAGATAAGGCTTAAGCTTAACCGAACTGTTGGTAACTACTTTCTCTGCCAGTGTCCAAGAAGTAGGAGAAATTGTCTGGGAAAAATAAAATAAATCTCATTTGTCAAGTTAAATAAAAGAGTGAAAATAAAAAAATTATACGAGATGAAATTGACAGATTGCACTAATATTACCTGATTTTCCTTTCTTAAACTATCTAATAGAGGTCTAAGAAGGTCTGCCGAAACTTCATCACTTTCATCCAATACCAGAGTCATTATTAATTCCATGGAATCAATTACATCTTGCAGATGGTTCGACCTTTAAATTAAGCAAACAATATCTTGAGTTAGTAATAATCCAATTGCAAAGGAACCCTTAAAGGTGTGACAGGAATAGGTTGTGAAGGTTCTAACATCTAACCTTACAATTCTCAAGAAATGTTGAAACATCTCAATAATCAAGTTATCACACTCAAGGTCCAGCATGACCAAGCATAGTCTGATCTTTGCGACATTATCGAGTATCGAGAGCACCTTATCATAATAATGGCCAGATATATCAGATAATTTATCGAAAGCTGCCACCATTAAGTTGAATATTTCCTGCTCACACGAAAAGGAAAGATTTCGTGTGGTTACAAAAAAAAGTCTTGATATAGTTTATAGTATTCAGCATGCCTGAGTTGTTTGAATGAAAAATGACAATTGCATCAGACTAAAATCAATCAGTACCTTCATCTGTTCATCGTCGTAAGGGCTATCCGGGGCTGTAATTCTTGTAATCTCAGCAATGCAAGATGTAACCGAAATCTTAACATCCTCATCTGTGTGCCTTAGAAGTTCATCAGAAATCAATGCTTTCATGGAAGGTACAAGTGCTTCCTGCATTGGCTCACTTGGTAATTGATTGACTGTTGATAGTATCAGGTCCAGATTCTGAATGTTACAAAGCCAAAAACCAATAATGAAATCAGTTTACATGGCAATGGAACACTTTTTGTGATAGTGTTGTCTAAATTTGTTCTGAACTTGGGAAAAAAATCATTGTGATCAATGACTATATTCCGAATTCGCATCATTACTCAAATCCACTTGGTTTTTCCAACTAGCATAAATTTCACCTTTGTTATTAAGCATCCACATTTTGGTGCATAGTGAGTCATTTGAAATCTCAAAGGTCAAAAATTGAACCTCCAAAGGAGTTTTCCAAGATGGAAGTTTCCCTCTATTCATAATGAGATCAAAATGCAAAAAAGAATTTTGGAAGAAGAAAACACCCACTTTGGGTTAACCCATTACAGATTAACCCCATCAAATCCTAAGGGCAAATGCTAGTTAAATAAAAACCAATCATACTAATGATGATTTTCAATTTCTTCTGTAAACTATCAAGAATTTGCATGTTCTAATCCTTTTGATGTTAGAACTCCCACACACACACACACACACACACACACAAAATGTTCAAATTGTGAGCAAGACAGAGAGAATTACAACAAAAACAAGAACTCACACTAGAAACTAAAATTCCAATCAACAAGCAATCATTCAGCTTAACAAGGAATCCATGATCAATTAAGAAAACAAAATAAAACTCATGACACAAAAACCAACCAGAAACAGAAACATATATAGATATTTCAGGAAAAGGGAAGAGAAGACATTACATCAAGCAGTTCAAGAAGCTCATCAACAGGAACATTGCATCTGAGAAGCTTCCTCCCAACATGTTTAAGCTTCATCAGAGTATCACTCTCACCCAGATTTTCAGTCTCATTAGTGGATGCCATTCTCTTTGTGATCACAAAACACAAAGTCACTGAAAAACAGTAACTGGGGTGGTCAAAATTTATAGCCCTAAGCTATCAAATCAAATTAACACAGCTCAGGGGTTTGTAGCAAAGTGTTTGACATGCAATCGAAAAGAAAAAACACAAACACAAACACGTAAACATAACAAGCAAAAAAGAAACAGTTTTTGATTCCGCCCATGTCTTTATATGTGTTTAGAGTTTCTGGGTTTGAAATCCCATAAACTACAGTTTACAAGGATTTGAAAAAAAAAAAAAACTTTTTATTGTGGTTAGTGGTTACTTCAAAAAAAAATCAATAAAAGGGTCATTTTCTTTTCGTATATAAATCTATAATTGCAACCTTTTAATGCTTTTATTGAATCTCTTTTTGGGGGGTAATTGACTATTGAGGCTAGTGATGACTGGTGAGTTGATGAACCATGAAAGTCTTGAACTTGAACCATGGTTTGGTCATTATCATGGAATTACAACTTTGCCCTTATTGTTAGTTTCAACACCTGTTGAGCATAACAGTTGCTTTTGGTTGATGCAATCTGTTGTGCTGACACAACTACAATTTTGGAACTAATGTGTGCAACATGGATTGGTTTTGTCTTTTGGGCAATGATTCAAACTCAAAATATGAAGAAATTGTTACATTTTAGCTTCAGAAAACACTTCTGAGGATATGATGCAACTATGTATGCAAATGCAGAAGGGTAAATATGTCAATGAACATAAGCTTTTGCTAGTGAAAAATCACAAGTATTCTTTTATCCAAAGTAATTTTGTTCGAGTTAGATAGGATCAATCGTACTTCAAAGTTCTAGATTCTAAATGTTAACATAGGACTTTAACCTGAAACTTTTAGTTAAACTAGCACAATCGTTGATTAACTGAACTGTGCTTGCAAGTAGCGATGGCAGCGGGGTAGGGTGGGGGTGGAGACGGGTATGTCTTCCTGCTCCCTGTTTTTGTCTCTAAATTTGTTTTTCATTCTCGCTTTCATATTCGCCTAAAAAATTAGGGGTGTACGCGGTTCGGATCGGATACTGATTGAAAATTTAATTCGATCGGTATAATTTCTATCAGATCGGATTAAATATAATATTCGCATTTTTTAGTCTCGGATCGGATATCAAATATATCCGTATAATTGAATCATCTCTTTTTAATCATATTTTTATGTAAAAAATTCAATAAAAATATTTCTCTCACATTTTTAAATTTATTTATTCCTAAAATATTTTTAATCAAACTTTTTTAAATAACAAAAATAAAATAATACAATATATGAATAATAATTACTAACTAAAATATACAAACGAGTAAATATAGTACCAAACATATATATATATATATATATATATTTATTTTTAATTATTATTGTGCGGATTTGCGGATATAGAGCAGATATCCGCGATCCAATCCGTAAAGGGTGCGGATCAGATAATCCGATCCGATCAATGTGCGGATCAGATCGCATCCGCAATTTTCGGATCAGATGCGAATATTTATCGCGGATCTGCATATACGATCCGATCTATGAACACCCCTAAAAAAATGTTGTTTCCTATCTTTATGTTCGTAGGACCCCTTTTTTTCGGAATTTCATTTTCTATCTCTTTATATTAATAATTTATATTAAAATTCTAATAAAAAATTTAAAAAATCATAATATTATTATAACATATAAATAGAGTATTATCCAAGATTAAAGATAAAAAAATATAAAATAATACATTATACTCATGAAGAAAAAAGACTGGAAATATAACACAGTAAAATATTAGTGTTATAGAAAGAAAAAAAAAAGACATTTTTTAAATTAGAATTAGATTTTTCAATATATATTATATAAAATGACTAAAAAATCTACATTAAAAATAAATTATTAAAAATATTTAAATAAATTTAATAATTCGATATTAGTGGGGATGGAGCGGAAATCCCCACTTGAATCCCTGCGTATATTTTGGGAGAATTTTATCCCATTTCTATTCTCGTAAAAAAAATTTTTCGTCTTTGTGTCTCCATTTGGAGCAACTCTCATAGGGATTCCAAGTTTCAAAAAATTTTGCCATCCCTACTTGCAAGTGTCAATAAAGGATGATAAAAACTACCAAATTTTCTGAATTAACATTGTGATGAAATAACATTGTACAAATCAAAAAGAGAAATATTTTATAGAAAAGAAAAATTACGAGCATTTTATAGACAATATTTAGATTTGATAACAAGTTGTTAGTCAACTTATTAGTTATAATAATAAATAACTAATAATTTGTGTATGAAACTTAATACTTGTTTCAATTTTTTAAGTTGTAATTCAATTCTTAAGACTTCCAATATAAATTTTATTTTATGTTATCAGTTAATACTTATATTGTTATTATAATTTAACACTTTAATAGTTTAATTCTACCCATACAAGTAGTAAGAACAACATACAAAACAATTTTAATTGCAATGTCAAGATTAATCTCAGCCTAAATTTGTCTTCACCAAAAGAAAAATAATACAACATATGTTACAATGTTACATTACATTATATGTATTGTTTGGGCTATCGATCGTCTATATAAGCTTTTTTACATTATGTGTATATAATATTTTTTGTAGATAATAATTATTAATCATAAAGGTTAAAACAGATACAACCATAACTTCATATGAATACATATTTTCAATTGAAAATAAAAATGACAATGAGAATTTAGTACCACACGAAACCAACTAGATTCATGGGCGTCCAATGAACACTATCATTCAGATACATGAAGGGATTAAACAAAAAGAATTAAGAACATTCATATAAAAGAAATTTATCAGGACTAGCAGGTGATTCGGAATCAATAAAGAATTAAATACCGATTTAGTGATTTACTT
Organism: Arachis stenosperma; assembly: GCF_014773155.1. NCBI lineage: Eukaryota > Viridiplantae > Streptophyta > Magnoliopsida > Fabales > Fabaceae > Arachis > Arachis stenosperma. The sequence continues at coordinate 741,835 of NC_080385.1, forward strand.
TTGTTTTTTGCATTATATACCATACAATTTCGAAACATTGACAATTCATTACGTACTTGTTAGGAGAAAACAATATTGGAAACTTAAGACTCTATCTTAAGCTCTGTGCAAAAAAGGGCACAAAAGAGTGAGTGACAGAAAATAGCTTTAGACTACAAAAATATCGTTCAATCTAAGTGTTAAAAATTAGTCTATCCAAAACTTAGTACCGTAGGCAAAAAAACAGGACATTATAAAATTATATTTTTAAAGGATTACCCTCTAATATTAATTTCCCTTGATCGATTCATTAACTGCAAGTGCAAGAGAAGTATGTAAATAAATTAAAAGTAAAAGCAATGGGTAATGCAACATAGTCAAACTTAAATAATCAAAATCCCTAAAATAGATCCTCCAGCTACATTGCAAAATTCATTATCATGAAACAAGTCCCAAATGAAGCCAAACACAAAACTATGTATCATGTGCAACTCATTGAGCTTTCACATGCTGAAGGACAACGTTATAAGCTTCATGTTCCTCGCCAAAGTCCTGCGGAGATTATAGACAAACAATTATTAAATCAAAGCAAGAAGCCACAGAAAATCTTTTACTTTCATGAAAGCAAACCCAAACATGATAGCAAACATTGAAATTTCTATGATGTTCATACCTTCACAACAACACAAGAGCAGCCAGTCACCTTCCTGGCTTTTCCTTCTGAATCAATCTTGCACAACTGCACGGAGGACCAACAGAATTAATAAAGAGAAGACTTGAAAAGAGTGTAGAAAAATAAAAAAACACTGACAGAATTTAGTGTTGTACAAAATAATGAAAGTAAAACAATTTTGCATCGGTGACACTTACACCAGCCCACTCTCCAAGGGTCTTTGCACTTGGAACTGTCAGCAGGCTAACATTGTGCTCAGCACAAAGGGCCTTGACAAGTTTGACATAGTCGGGTTGGTCGCAGTCCTCTGCGAGAACAACAAGCTGTGCGGTGCGCTTCTCAATAACCTTGGCACCCTCATGAAGGCCACGTGCAAGACCACCATAAGCAAGTGACTTCCTGAGCACAAGCTGTAAGGCAGTCATAATATCCATTGGCTCACCAATGGCGGGAGCTGCTGGCTCGGCTGCCACAACTGGGGCTTCTTCACTGCAAATAAAAAATAACATAAGAATGCGTATAAGCAGTATAATTACTATGTTGCTCAAGAAATACAAAATGTACAACCTACAACTATCATCAATAAACATCAAACTACACAAGACTAGCATAATAATGTGGAGATTTCAAGACAATTCTCTATAAGGGATCTAGCTAAATTGATAGAACTACGGAATCATGAAACTTAATGATAAAAAAACCCATAACTACGTAAATTCTTAATTTGAACCAAATAACTATGCTTCCTTGTTAATGTAATCATTATAATGTAATGCATATAATCGTCAAAATATCCGGAGATCTTTCAAGCCAATTCACTAAGTTGGATTGACAGAAATACAGTGATAATAACATAATGAATAACTAGTTCATCCTATATTCAATAGTGACAATGTAATTCGTAAACGAAACAAAATCATTATAGCTATTTTCCTAAACGAATCTCTAGTCCTATAAAATCATGTCAAAACGAATAATCATAATTTTTATTTTAAAAAAATGAAAGTAAAAAGTAGAACATACCCTGACATCTTTGATGATAGCTAAAAAGATCAAGCTCTCCTTCACTGCACAGAAGGAAAAAAAAGACAAACACAATATACAGGAAATCAGATCTCGTGCTATGAAACAACATTCAGAAACTCAAAATAGAAAATAACAAATATATTTTGGTAATTTCGGTATTAACATTGAAACTAGAAGCAAGTGAATCGAACCCTAGCAAAAAGCTCATACCAAAAAAACGAAACTACAGAACAGAATGCGAATGAGAGAGAGAGAGAGAGAGAGAGAGAGAGAGAGAGAGAGGGGGAGGGAGAGAGAAGAGGAATACATAGAAGACGATGAAGCCGCCGAAAAGGGTCGCAGAGAGTGTGAGATAACTTAACGAGGCATAGAGCAGAGAGAAGAAGGGTTCTTATATTCCAAAAACCCTAATCACTCACTACTCTTATTTTATTTTTAACTACTGGGCTGTGTTGGGCCTGTTATTGGGCTTTTACTTTCTATAATTTGGACTTTAATATGCATCGGCCCAACAAAAACTTGTCACGTGTTTTTTCCAAATTCATTCATTAACAAGGCCCAAAAATAAATATTTGGTGATCTGAACGGTGAGATGTAAAGCCACGAAGGTCCAATACATATATGGTCCACCCAAAAATAATATTTGCATATACTAATTTCGAAAACATAGGTCATGCATAGGATTTGGTAAGTAATTTTCAAATTCGAGCTTGAATAATGAATAATTAAAGACTGTGGTATAAAAATGAAATAGGATATTGTTGTTGTTTGTACTTATGCCTTTAATCGATGAAATTCAACTTTTTGTACTAAAAAACAAAGTGACAAAAAACATATAAGTGAAAAATTAATCAATGGATGGTCAATAGTATTCCAATTCTTAAATGGAATATTTGATGTCGTTGTAAGCCTTAGGTCAAAATTTTTCATAATAGCTTATTACTTTATTATTGCAAAGATAAATGCATGAGGCGGATGTTCTAAAATTCCTCTTTGTATGGAATGTCGACGCCAATGAGAAAAAGGGGGAGGAGAGAGTTGTTGTTATGAGATGTGAATAAAAGCTTAAAATAGGATGTCTATAGATCGGATTATATTGGATTTGGTTTAACTCATACTCGATCTAAAATATAGATTTGGCCTAATTTTTAGACCATAACCCGATTTTAGATCAGGTCTTTAGTATGTAAAAATCACCTAATCTCCAACCATTATTTTATAATTCACGTAGTAAAATTCACTTAAAAAAATATAACAATAACCAACTCTTCTCTAAATTTAAAACATAACCATAATCAATACTAATATTATTTAATAACACCAAATATTTAAATTAATACAAATAACACAATATTATGCATTAGTTTAAAATCTTATACATTTTAAACATAAAATATTAACTTATAATTTTATAATGACTAATAACACAAAATATTAAAATTTACAATATTTAAATTCCATATAAAAATAGTCATCGTCCATTACTAATAACACAAAATATTAATTGTGTATGATGATCGGGGCACCGGGTCGTTTTCGGATGACCCGAGTTATGACCCGGACCAATCCAAAATAATGATCAAATCTATTTTTGAGATCTTTATCTGACCCTAAACTCAATAAAATCACACTAAATTAATCCTTAAAGTATTCAGAATCAGACCGAATTTTCAGACTGGGCCGGATCATGTACACCCTTAGCTTAAAAGAACAAACGAATGAAATAAAACGATGGAAAAAGAGTAAAATTTAATCCTAAGTTTTGTTCACAAGGTCATAAAAGGAACTTTGCTATGCAAATATCTTTTCTCCAACTTGCCTGTAACAACCAAAGAACATATAAATATCTCTATTTTCTTAAAATAAAATGCACAAAACCAATCTTTTTGCACATAAAATAACATTCATAATTGTCAAAACTAATAAATTTATTATTAGTTAAAAATATATTATTAAATTATTAAACTAAAAATAATTGTCAAAACTAATAAATTTTAATTACTTTCTAATATTTTTTTATATTATTTTATTTGTTGTAGCTTTCTAGTTTCTAGTGGTAAAGAAGAAACACGAGAAGAGAAGGAGAGCAAAACAGCGTGTTCAACTTGAAAACCTCATACCACAACTAGTGATTACTGAACGAGCAAGGCCCCATTTTCTCTCCTAACTTTCTTTTCCTTCTGTCCACATTTTCGTTTTCTCAGGAAACAAACAAAACAGATTCTTCCCCCATTATAATACTTCCACCAAAATAATAAATAAAAATTAACAAAATTAACTAAACTACTGAAAAGCCAAAAACAATTTTTATTTAAAAAAAAAAAGCGATCCCACCACTAAAATTGATCAAAGTATCCTTCCCCTACCCTTATCTCTTCTCATAAATTCAAACCTAAGCAATCAAAAATCCAAAAAAGAAAAAAAGAAACCCTAGAACGGGGAGAGATTTCACCATCCAACAAATCTCTTCCTTCTTAATCTTCCCTCCTTCCCCGAATTCCTTCCACCCATTATTCTCACACACACAAATTCCCAATTTCCCCTCTTTCAATTTTCCCTAAAAATCCCCCAGTTTTTCAATCATTTCTCCCAAATTTTCCCCCAATTCCGAAACCACAATCCAGAGAAAACAAAAGATTGAAAATTGAAAACCTATTCGCAAATCGGAAGAAGAAAAATCCCATTCAAGCTAACCTTGCCGCCCCTGCCGTCAAATATCCCAAATCTTTGTTTCATGCCCAATTCCTCCGCCGCAGCCGCCACCATCCGATGCCGCTTCTTCCGAAGAGCGAGACAATCCAGATCCGGGAGGTTTGGGACTCTAATCTTGAAGAAGAATTCGCCCTAATCCGCGACATCGTCGATGACTACCCTTACGTGGCAATGGACACAGAGTTCCCCGGAATCGTTCTCCGCCCCGTCGGAAACTTCAAGAACAGCCACGACTACCATTACCAAACCCTAAAGGACAACGTGGACATGCTCAAACTCATCCAATTAGGTCTCACCTTCTCCGATGAATTCGGCAACCTTCCTGCCACCGATGCCTCCGGCGAAGACCAGCGCAGCTGCATATGGCAGTTCAACTTCCGGGAATTCAACGTCAACGAGGACGTTTTCGCGAACGACTCAATCGAGCTTCTTCGCCAGAGCGGAATCGATTTCAGCAAGAACAACCGAGACGGCATTGACGCTCGTCGTTTCGGTGAGCTTCTAATGTCTTCTGGAATAGTCCTAAACGACGCCATTCACTGGGTTACGTTCCACAGCGGTTACGATTTCGGTTACCTGTTGAAGCTTCTCACGTGCCAGAACCTTCCAGAAACACAAGCTGGTTTCTTTAATTTGATCAACATGTATTTCCCTAGGGTTTATGATATTAAGCATTTGATGAAGTTTTGCAATTCATTGCACGGTGGTTTGAATAAGCTTGCGGAGTTGTTGGAGGTTGAGAGGGTTGGGATTTGCCACCAGGCCGGTTCCGATAGCTTGCTTACGTCAAGCACTTTTCTGAAGCTGAAGGAGAATTTCTTCAGTGGGTCGCTGGAGAAGTATGCTGGTGTTTTGTTTGGGTTGGGCAACGACGGCGGCAGTGGCGGTTATAGCTCTAATTCTTATGTTCATTGAGAGGGATTAGGAAGAAAAAAAATTGAAAAATTTAAGAAAAGAAGGAAATGGAAGAGTGAGAGATTAAGGTTAGAGTGAGGTAAAGAAGAAAAGAGGGAATGTGAAAGGAAAAGTGTTAAGAATTAAGGTTAAGGTTTAGAGAAGATGTTAATTTTTGTTTGTGATTGAGGATATGTGTGTATATGTTACTACTTCCAACAACTTAACATCTTGTGTTGTAGAAAAACTTTTGCAATTAATAAGTGGTGTTGTTATGGATATATATACCTTTGGTTTTTTAACTTGTTATTTCTCTACCTTTTGATTAGTTTGATTCATCTTTCATGTTTACTAGCTGAGATCTATAATTAAGTTTTTTACCCAAGCTCCATAAGAATAGGTGAGCTCAAGTTTGATTACCTTACCTTGATTAAATGGATACTTAGAACTCTTTTCTGTTAGTTGCTCTGCTGGTGTATTACTGAAAACCAACTTGATCTTTTCCTTTTAGTTTTTTTCTGTTTTCAAGGTGTAAGAAATTATGCTACATTTGGTATGATGATTTATAGTTAATTGACTTCAATTGGATAATGGTTATTGGTGTATATCTTAGTCATAAGGATAATTGGTGGATATTTGTTGAAGAGTTTGCATTTGACAAGAACCGCAGGTAAGCCAATGTTTGATGGTTGGAGTCCCTCCTTTCTGGGTCGATTGCTTGAAATTTCAAACCTCGGAAAGGTTCATACTTCATAGTAACACAAGTTTGTTATGGATGCCTTATATTAATATTCTCTCTTCCTTTTTTTGCTGAGAATTATTCTCTTTTCTGCTCATTATAAAGTATAAACTATATGTTTGATAAAGGAGAAGTCAGTGCATTGGTTTGCACTATTATCTTATGTTTTATGGTTCAAGTCAGCAAGGATTTCAATTACATAGCGTTTTGCTGGATTGGTCTTTATACATTATTAACTGGGTTGGTACAGTAGAAGTGTAGAACTGGTGTGATCCCTCTTGGGTGATCATCTTGCTGTCAAGTCAACTTTTTCTGATGACGACTGTTTTCAATATTAAGTTTTTAAGATTCATCTGCAGAATAGAAAAAGGATGGAAATAATGGGACAGTAGAGATGAACCTTTGGCATTGGTTTTTAGAAAACTAAAAAACTCGTCGCCATAAATAATCTGCCTTTTTAATTTTTAGCAATACAGAAATTAGTTTAGAAAATTTCCAAGAAATGGACAATTTTGCGTCCTCGATATCTGTATCTTTTTTTTCTGGCGACAATTACCGATTTCTACCCAAGAGACAGAGTGTCTCGCCAATTTTAGAAGAAAATCACAACTTGATGCTCTGTTGATGTTGGTTTCAATACAGTCCCAGCTATCTCTGCTAAAACAAGGCGATGGACTTCTGATTTTTCGCATCATTTTGGAATTCTATTTGTCTACACTTTCATAAAATAAGACCGATAAGAAAAGAAAAGAATACAGTGCCTCCAGGATAGTACCGAGTGAAGTCTATAAATAAAGTTTATCAGATACAAATGTAAAATTCATCGTTGGTAACACTTGTATCAACTTATACGTCCAGTTCTTTTTTCCTTGTTGCAAGCACAAAGGCATAAATTCACAAGCTCTTGATATATCATTGATTTCTCAGCTGCCTTACCCTGAAATTTCAAGATTATACATTTGTTCAGAACTGAAATATATTAATGGCAGTGACAAATTTCAAATGCAATGGCCAATAATCATTTTGTTTTACTTCAGAATTTTTTTGTTTGAAATAAACCAAAGGCATATTGATGCAGAGATTGAATATATGACACTAACATTCAACATATGGAACAATGCTTAGGGAATAGGGTTTGTTTCTGTATATAACTCTATCAGGGTCACCAACTCAACCAAGTTACAGGCTTGGTCACCTCAAATAAAAACTTTCGGATAGAAAGATCCTTCAAATTTAGTAATGCTTCATGTTATTGAATCAGAAAAAAGCTCATTATAGTATAGCTTAAAAAACGTTCAAAATAGACCAAATTAAAACATAATTCCATCAAAAAAATCACTTTCAAGATTCAACACACCGACACTGGTAAGAGTCTAAAAATTGGTATATGCACATATAGATGACACCACTTCTTATCCATCCATTCTCTTTCTAAATTCCATAACATGGGAAATCATGAATTGCATTTAAAAACTTAAAAACATAAATCAACCATGCAAACGCAGCTAGAAGTCCGGAAGACTAACCTTTGGTTTATGTTCTCTTGCGCTTAAGATGCTTGATATGATTAACTACAATGTAGCTGATCACCTCCTTTAAGGTAGCCTTCCTTTTTTCCTTGAAGTTCCATAGCTCCTTAACAATATATCTACCGCTTGGATTGTACTCATTGAGTTCTTTGAAGGAAGTAATAACAGCTGCATATACCTCATCTCCCCATTCCTGCTTGAGACTTTTTAACTTCTCATCATCCTCATTCAGAATTTCCTGTATCAATACAACATCATTTGGTATGTACATGGGCTAGAAAGATGCTGACACTACAATACAGGACATTTACAAATGGCATGCCATGTCCATAACTTAGTGAATATGACACTGACAAGAAAGCAACATATAGAAATAACCCTCTCAATTGGCCCATCCAATTGAATTTCATGAATATGATATGAACACACAAAGCATGTCTTGATAGTATATTTTGAGGACTTGAGGACATGCCTGTGGATTATCATCAACCGTGACCACTTTGAATGGATGCCAGTTCGAATCTTTCAAGTTCTCCTGCCACAAAGAGCAAAGCTCCAAACCCTTTGTCTGAGCTTCTTCTTCACGAAGACCTTTTTGTTTCATGAAGACATTGAGAAAAGGCTTCTCATCAAGTTCTCCCATTTTCTTGATCCCAATATTAGTTCGTGAAGAAGAATTCAGAATATCTTCTAACCCCTAAAATAAAAGACAGAAAAAACCTTAGTCTCCACAATCTACCCAGGTCACATTAACAGAATATCTAAAGAGATTTCAAACAGAAAGGGGAAGAAAAACTTCTTGCAAATAGCTTATCATGACTAGATGCAAGCATAGTAGTAGATACTTGGTTAGCTTCAAGAATCCCTGAAGAGTTAGTCAGCTTTAAGAAAAAGCACTAAATGTATAAATCATGTTGCAAGTAAATTTCTAGATGGGCAAAATATTGCTAGAGGGTAAGTAGATAAGATCATACATTTATCAATGCTTTACGAGCTTGTTGCAGCTCATCATTGCTCTGGCGCTCCTTGATAATGAGTGTTTGGTTCATGGACTCCATACTGTCCAAATTTTCTACTTTCTCTTGCAATTCATCACTCATTTCCTTCATCTTTTTCTGAATTGCTGCATCATCTGCATCTCCAAGATGCCTCATGACCTGCAACTTCCCTTTTAACTCTTCAATATCCATTTCCAACTTCTGTTTGGCATCTAGTTGTTTTTTCAACAGAAGTATCTTATTCAATGCCTCCTCTTTCTCTCTCTGGAAAATTTGAGAACCGCATCAGCAAAAGGGCATTCACAATTTAGGGTCTGTTTGGGAAGCTTCAAAAGTAACTTTTTTTAGTTTTTGACTTATAAAAAGTAGTAATATTAATGTCTGGTGCAATTTTCAAAACTAAATTGCTATTTTCTAAGAAGCTATTTAGAAGCTTATAGAAAAGTTAAAAAAAATTACTTCTCTCATAATTATATTACTTTTTATCACATTTCTATAAAATAAGCACTTTTAGAGTTAAAAACCCAAACACAAAATAACTTATTTATAAGCTACTTTTAATATAACCATTTGTTGTTTAAACTATTTTGTCAAAAGGAGCTTTAATTAAGTTGTTTGCCCAAACTGGGCCTTAATAGAATAAAATACTCGGCAATTAACAAAATATGCAACAATGTCTTTCATCTTTTCATAACCAAGGCACAATAAAGAAGGAAACCTTTTGCTCCTCAACAAGTGTGTAAACTTTCTCATCAGCTATCTTCTGCTCCTTTGATGCCATCATAAGTGATTCATTCCTCAAATCTTTCTAGAAGGACAAAGAGATTACATTAGAATCCTGCAACAGACATTATAAATGCTGGTGCTTTGGAGTAAAATGGCACAAAGATGAAAACAACAGAAATTGAGACATCAGATCATGCATCTTATGGGAATTGTTTACAGAAGGAGAACAATCCTGTTTGAAAAGATTAATATTTGGCTGTACTCTCATCAATGTTTAATACTTCACGTAACAAATGAATATGAATATACCAATGCTTTTTACTAAACTCGAACTAAGCAAATGGTGCCAGCTCACTGGACCAGCTGATCCTTAGACTGATATTACTGGATCAGCATCTAGCCCAAGATGATCAGACCTACCTAAAGGTCAAAGTAGGACAGACTAAAAACATATTTTTAAAGAAATACTGGAGCTTGATAGTTGTGTTACAATTACTCAATTAGTATCTTCACTATGGATCGATCCAACTATTTTTATTCCTAACTAGAATCCAAGGAAATTCTAGTTTTATGAACTTGGTCACTGGGGTGCCTCCTCAACTCAACTCAAATACTAAAGGAAATAAAAAACAAAGACTCTCTCTTTTCATATAGTCAGCCAAAACAGAGATATTACAGATTCTGAACAAAAGCTGCAATTTGGCAATCTCTGCTTAAGGTCCAATCACAAATGGTGGAGGACCACAATCACATGAATAAGGTTCATTACCAAATAAAATACTCAACCCAAATCAATAGAAACCAATAATATTAGTAAGAGATCAAAGAAAAAAACAAACAATGAACTTTTGCAAGGATAATTATCGATAATTGAGGAAGACCCAACCAACAAGAACAAGCTTTGCCCCAAACAACTAATAGCCTAAAAAAGTCATATATAGTACCTTCTTCTTTTCCTCTTCGAGTTTCTGCCTCTCTTGATCAGTCAGTACCTCACGTTTGTTTAGATCTCTGCTCCAGGAATCTAGCTTTCGTTTTTTTGCCTCCAACTCACTGCTCAACTTTTCTTGTTCTTCCAATATCCTCCTTACCTCAATACGGGCAAGACGTTGCATTTTCCTTGATTCTATCAAAGAAATGGGACAATTTTGTAATATTAACCTTCAATGCAGTTTTGTTTTTGTGTTCATTAACATACACCGATGTATTCCGCATAATAATAATAATAATAATAATAATAATAATAATAATAATAATAATGAGACAACGTGCCAAACACATTAATTAACGTGCAAACAGGAAAGAATTAATTAGATGCTACAGATAGAATGTAGTAACACCTTCAACAAAAGCATTGTGAAGTTGGTCTTTCTCCACAAGCATCCTGCTCAAGGACAAATTCTTCTCATTGAATTTGTATACCATTTTGTTGATGTTTTCATTTGTAATATCAAGCTCATTGGCCAGGTTTGCCACAATACTATTTCTGCTTTCAGATGCTTCTTGAACAATATCTGAAACTGTCCTCAACCTTCCTTTATTGCGTAGGTAATCCCCTATCAGTCCTTCACAACCATAATCATCTTCCCGTGCTACCCATCCATAAATATTTGTGTCTGCTTGCAACTTGTTTGAACTCCAATCCTTTTTACCACGACGTGCAGTTTCAAATGATTTCTCAAATGCACTTGCATTCATGAAACCGTTCCAGTCATTATTGAAGTCCACTACAGCTTGAGAAACCGTATCACCTTCATTCAAGAATATTTGAACATTTAATGGTCTGTATTTTGCAAATTCCTTCAACCAATATCCAGAATCCTGTGCTTTACTCTTTATGTTAACAAGAATACCCGTCCAGGGCCAAACATACAACTCATCTTGCTGCGGAGGTTGATTGACAGCTTGAGGTGCAGGCGGACGCTGGACTTCGTCTGCCTCGCTGGCTAGCTCATTGTCCATGTACTTCCACAGAGCAAGGTGGTTCGCCTTCTGTTTCGCACTTCTGTTAGCAGAACCCTTAGCCACGCCTGATGCGTGTTGGTACAATTCCTTGTATTTATACTCTTGTTTCTTCTTCCCAGCACAGAAAGGACATCTAAGAGTCCCATTTAAGGCTTTAACCTTGTACTTTCCACTCCTTATCTGTTCATATGGTTTCTCTGAATAGTCGTCAATCTCAGACTCACTAATATCCGATTCATCCTCAGAGCTGTAGTCCATTGGAGCTGTGCATAATTTTACACAACATTTAGTTCAGGACATAAACTTCAAGTAAAATTTCCTCCAGAAATCATCAAAATAAGGAAGGAAAAAAATTTGTATAAACTAACATAAGAATAATTTCTCATGCAAAATGTTGCTAACAGGAATAACTGTACAACAATGTAAACATAAAAACATAGAGTTCTATTGAAACAAAATTTCACATCGCAAATGCACAAGCATAATGTCACAAATTGAGTTTCCCGCATTGTAAAATTAATACATAATTATATATATAAATTACGTCAACGGATAGCATATGAAGATATGATGCATCAATTCTTAGTGATACTAGCACATGCATGCACGAATAGAATCACGGAAATTGAGAGTGTGGAAACAAATTAAGAACGAAACCAAAATTGAGAAAAGAGAAAAAGACAAATTGGAACTAACCACTCAGTCACTGTTGACAGCTAGCGATGTGGAAGAAGACTACAACCACCGCCACGGCCACCACCACCACCAGCGTTAACGTGAAGATCAACGAGAAGAGAAGAGTGAAAGGATACGAATTACGAAATGATTTGACTTGAAAATGAGAGAAGAAATTGAAGAGTGAGTGAAACCCTAGTGGCTAGTGTAGTGTACTGTATAGTAGAGTGACTCGTGAACTCTTTCTCTTAATTGCATCCCATACCCCTGAAGTTACTTCATATGCATTTTAAACCCCTTTATTCTTGAAATATGTGAAATCATCTCCCTTTAAAAAAAATTTTGAATATTGATATGACCTTTGGACTTTTCTACATTTGCATTCTTCGATATTATAACTTGTTTCAGTGTTTGTTTAGTTTTAGATATGGTAGGAAATTATTTTTAATATCTAAAAGAATTGGATACATTTATTTTATTATAAAAATTTCTGTAATTAGATTTTAAATTTGTAAAATAATTCCAATATTAATATCAAGGAATGTACTAATAATTTTATATTTAATTTTTACTACCAATATCAAATACCTATTCTTTTAGATGTGAATAAAATTTTATATTTTATGCAAGAGAATATTCTTAGAAATCTTAGTAATGAACAAAACTAGAATTAAATATTTTAATCTAGTTAAAATTTCACAGACATTGAGCTAAGCTAACTGAACAGATTTTGAATACCAAGATATTCTATTTACAGGACAATGATTTGATGGATGACGAGTGAAATGACTGTTGTGTTTTTTTTTTTGGTCAGAAATAACTGTTTTTTTTTTTTTATCAAGGAAACTGGTAGGGAGTTGTCAAGTTAAGTTTAATCCACAAATTTGTCCAAATTAAAAGTAAGTCCATTGATCAGATATGGGCCTTGAGAAACCAAAAAAATGAAATAAATGGGTTTTTAAAATTTTTTGAATTTTTTTTCCTCCAGATCAGTTTCTCACGTGCTGAAATATTTGGCTTCATCACCTTAGCATTGGCCTAAAAACTATGAAGACAAGTATGGCAGAAGAGAAGGTACGAAGTGACTCGACCAACGGGAGAGGGATTCGTTGAACATAGTTCAACTCATTGAGGCTGCATCTCCCAACAGTGCAAGAAGATCAAGAAGGCCGGTGACCGGGCAAAGGGTATGGCGTAGACCCTCAGAAATAAAGCGTTGAAAGACGCCTTACGAAAAGCATACTTACAATCCAATTTGTTATAGTTTCGAAAACCCGAGTAATCCAGACCAATGGAATGAATAATGCATAGAGTTAGGAAGTGGTTTGTTGAGTTATCGTGTTTACGTGTTGAATATATTTTGAATACGACACTAACCGACACTCGTCCGACACGTGTGTCAGCTGTGTTTAAATCGTGTCTCAATAAAAAATAAAAAAAAATTCGAACATATTTAGACACACCTAAATATCATCAAGTATCAGCGTCTCCGGTCTTATTCATAATATATATTCTTAAAATAAATTTAGATATAGTATATATTATTATTTATTAAAACAAAAAATATATTAAAATATCATTACGATTTATCTAAAAAATACTTTATATTTTATATGTATGTATATCCCGTGTCATATAAGATTTTAAAATTCGAGTGTCGACCTATCCATATCGTATCGTATCCAGTATTCCGTATCTTATCGTGTCAGCGTCCGTCCATCATAACCTAGAAGGAAACCTTGCAATCTTGTAACCAAACCTTGTCCGACTATGGCTTCAGCGTGGTTTCTCCGCTCAAGTCACATTCATATTCATGGTGGTTTTACCTCTGCGCTTCCCGCCATTCCACCCTTCTCACGCAACCGTCTCACATCGCTCGACCGGATTTACTTCTCTACGAACCGGTCCTTGCCTCCTCTGTGTGCAGTGTCCAAGATTGGTTTCTCAGCAGCAAAAGATGAAGCCGCTTCTCGTAAGTTTCTCTACTCAGCTCCACCGAACCCCACCCCCACGCCACCACTTTTTCTAATACTTTCACTTTGAGTTCAAACCTCATTCCTTATGTGATTGTGCGCTTTTTTTTTTAGCTGGTGATATTGAATTCGAGGCACCATTGAAAATTGTGGAATATCCAGACCCGAAATTGAGGGCAAAAAATAAACGCATAGTTAGCTTCGATGATAATCTGAAGAGTCTCGCCCGCGAGATGTTTGATGTAATGTACAAGTAAGCACTGTTTCAATACTATCCTCCCTTAGTACTAAGTCTTTGTTTGAATGGTTTGCTTCATTATTATAACAAAACTTTGATTTTCTTTCATTTGGGAGATATTTTAGGGGAACAAGAAATGCTATTTGCACATCAAAGTCAACCACAAAAATCAACCACTAGTATAAGGTAAAGTATATTTTGGTCCTTAAAGTTTATTAAAAATTTTAAAAATACCCTTAAGTTTTATTTTGTTTTAATTTTGTCCCGGAAGCTTTTTATTTGCATCAAATATACTCCTGGTTACTAATCTTTCAAAAACCCCAGAACCAATTCAGTAACAATTTTACAAGAATAACATTTAACACAAGTAAACAAGACATAGTTGTCATGAATTATTGCTGGATTGATTCAAAATTTAGTTGTCAGTGGTTTATTTGATGCAAATCGATTACTGGGATAAAATTGAAACAAAATAAAATCTAGGAGTATTTTTGAAACTTTTGACAAGCTTTAGGAACTAAAAATATACTATAAAATACATGTTAAAATATAAATACACATTGAAAATGAGTTAAACAACGCATGTATTTTATACACAAATGCATGGTTGCTAATTTTGGTGTGCACTTAGCTTGGATGGGATGGAAATTATACTTTTTCAGATACCAAAAATGGTGGTTTAGGTGGAATCATAATTTTAAAGTAGCATCAGTGACTTGTGTTGAGATGGTTGCATTGAGTAATTCTTAACTCCATTGTCTAGAAAAACAGTTGTTTTTTACTGTTTTTAAGCAAAGGATCTATATTTTAACTTAACGGCAAGTTTGACAGTTCAAAAGCTGTATTTTGTTTGGGAGTTGGGACTTTTGGAGAATGTCCCAACACACACAATAGTGATTTTAGACAACGATACATTATTCCCTATTTGCTATAGAAAGCTGGGGGAAAAATGAAGAAAAACAGTGGTATATACAAATATATAACATAGGTTGGTGGATGATGTATTGGAGCCTAGCTTATTGTTGTTATTTGGCCATTGCATGTATGCCACATCAATCAAATTACACTTTTCAAGTCCTTGTCCACTCGTGCGTGTGAGGGGGTGCATTGCATTAACAGTGCCAAAATTTCTAGAGTCTAGAGATAAGCTCTGGAAGCCTGCCTTGGGCAACCCTCTACTCCATCTAGTTAGCTTATGCAGTGGAGTTAGGCCCACTCTATAATACCTTCTGATACCCCAGATTTGTTTTTTTCTTTTTTTTAAAAAATCCATAATCAACCAGGAAAATAAGAGAGAAAAGAATAATTCAGCAAATGAGAGAAAGAATACACTCTTATGTGATGTTGTGTCTTACATGGGAGGAATACTAGCATCTATTAATAATAACAGTAAAACCCCAATACTAATAAGGAAAAAATGATAAATATCAATACTAATCCTAAGAGATCATATTTGATACTCTGATATGATAGATTCTATCCTGATTTCTAACAGTTTTGTCCTCTGCATTTCCTTGTTCTGTCTTTGGTTAGGTCTTATTCTCTCTTTCCATCAAATTCTGGTTCTCTCTGAGTCTGTCAAACTCATTGATGCCTTTGTAACCTTTTTAAGTCTTGAAATAAACTAACAGTAAAAACTTCCTAGGGCTACTGTAATCTTACAAATGATAACAGCATTCATTTCCACAGAACCGATGGTATTGGTCTCTCAGCACCCCAAGTTGGAATTAATGTTCAACTTATGGTATTCAATCCAGTGGGTGAACCTGGGGAAGGAGAGGAAATTGTTCTTGTAAATCCAAGAGTTAGCAAATACTCAAGGAAACTGTCATTTTTTAATGAAGGGTGTCTATCATTTCCTGGAATCTATGCTGATGTGAAGGTAGAAAACACTCTTTCTCTTTCTCTTTCTCTCTGGTTTTAGAATAGTTTGTTATATGGAGTTGCCCCCGTTTTTGTATTTTGCCTGCCCAAAATGATTCCTTTCATAAAACTTTATATTTTCACCTCCCTTTTAAACACTTCTCTCTTATGAACTTTGAAACTTGTTTCTTATTCCTCTTTCATCTACTTATAGTTATTCTCTCACTCTCACCAAACAAAAATTCATTTGTTATTTTCTTTTGATAAATGAATGTCATTTCCATTTTCCTGATTATGGAAATAAAATTCATTATGTGTTCAGCTTTTGTATAATTAATTGTAAAGGGCAAGTAGAAAGTTGATTTTATCTATGGCCCTTTTTGTTATAACAATAATTCTAAATTTGCTGAATCTGCATTGTGCTTTTCTGGTGACTTGGCTCCAGAAAGGATTTCTTTTTTGTATCCCTTTTGGTTATCTACTTGGATATTTAGTGGTGTTCCTTTATTGATCATACAAAAGGATCAGCATAGGTTGTTGCATGGTTTATCCACCTAGGAATATTTTCCTTCTTTTATTTTATGATACCTTGTTCTCTTTCAATAAAATATCTTTTGTCTACATATTTGTTTATCGTTGTGTTCCTTTCTTCTTGCCATGACAAACAACAAAGGAATGAGACTATTTTAGAATTTTTCTTGTGCTGAAATGAAAGAATTTTTCCCAGTAATTGATATAAAATATATAATCAGGCTTTTCCCGTGAAAGCTAAGCACCAAGCTTTTATGTTGTAGTGATTTCTTTGAGCTCCTCCTTGAATGAATTGTTACATCAGTACACTCGAGTGATCATTCTAGTGAGCTTCAATGTTGATATGTGGGATTTATTTTCCCTTTGAGAAAGTTATTAGCACAAAATGTGTCCTTAAATTTGTTATTCCATTTAGTTCAAGTGTTATCTATACTTAAGTCATGACTTCTGTAGATGAAGTCCATCTGCTGTTTTGAGGACTGTCAACTTGTGCTCAACTGAGACAACATAACCTACTTGTCATACTCATTTGTTTGATAATTATCCTGCTGATGGTCTGAAGTATTTATTCACTCTTTCACCTCCTTAAAAATTTCTTATTATTGTGGTTTAGCGACCTGAATCAGTGAAGATTGATGCACGTGATGTAAATGGAAATAGATTTTCATTCTCATTGGATGGGCTTCCTGCTCGAGTATTCCAGCATGAGTTTGATCATCTGCAGGTTAGTTCAACTTTATTAGTTAAATGGTTTCACATGAATGGTTTTTCCTCTATTTATTATTTTCAACTAACCTATGATGTTTCATCAATGGACAAGGAACATGAAACCCAAAACACTTAGGTTTTTTTTAGTCAATGTTCTTCACTTCAATTGCCTGTATTATATGGAACACAAAACGCTTAGGGTGTGTATAGAATGCCAAAAAAAGAAAAACAAAAGGATGGAATTAATTTGAAATGAAACTGAATTAAATTACAATCAAATATAATTTAGAACCCGTAATTTATAAAGTGAGAATTGAATTGAATTACAACCAATTATTGTGTTCCAAACTTAATCAATTATTGCATCATGCATACAATCATCGTTGTCCCCCCAAAATAGCGGCCATTCTGCTATAATGTTTTGGAGTCAACCACTTAGCAATAGAATTCATGATTGACTTGTATGGTTTAGCACTCAGGGGTCAAGTTTCCCTAATTCTTTTCCAGCCAATTTTAAAGTGCAACTCCCTGTAAGACCCATCATATGTGTAGTTGAAATGTCAAATTGTCAATTTATTAATAGCATTAGCACAATCCAGCTGAGTCCTCTGTCATCACTTAATAATTCCCTCATTATATGCCTCACCAATCCCACCAAATCATCCACTCTCATATTTCCCATGCTAGCTGAGAACAGGGCTGTTAGGCACCTTGTAAGTGAACTACTGGCTTGTTGCTTCTGGTTTGCTGACGAGATTTCATGTCCCTACCTGCTGGTTAACATGTGGGTACTGCTTACCTGTAATAATCTGTGCAGGGGATTCTTTTCTTTGAGAGAATGACTGAAGAAGTTCTTGGTAATATCCGTCAACAGCTACAGGTTAGAACAACTGAACTCTTTTTTTGTATTCTGTCTCTAGTTGATTTTCCCATGACCTGAGAATACATCATGATGACATAGATAATACTAATATTTCAAAGATATAGTAAATGAGGCAAAGGTATGCCGTTATTTGAAAAATGTAATCATGTCATGTATTTGCTCTGGTGGACGTGACTAAGACTACCATAGCTTCTCTTTCATTTAAAAAATTTTTTTTACAGAGTTTTTTGTATATATACATCGATATCTATAACTATAATTGTCCAGCCTATGTCTCCCATTGTACATATGTGAACTTAAAGCTTGATGGCAGTCCTCTAGGGAAGTTTATTTCCATATATTTGTTATTTCTATATTTTCTTCAAATAAGCTAATGTTTTGAAGCTTTTCATTGCTTCAAATACAAGCAAACGTTTCATAGTTTATTACGTTTTTAGTGCTTAAACTGTGTAAGATCTTCCATGTCTACACTAAGTTATAATATAACATCCTAAAATTGTCTTGGACATTATCCTAAATACCAAGCAAAGTACAATGCGGATATTCCTAATGTGTTGGAAATTTAGGATGATTGTAAGGAGAATATAATAGAAGCATAAATCATTCATCTTCAGATACAAATGTTTTTAATGATTGGGTATAATCATTACAGGCCTTGGAAATGAAGTATGAACAACTGACTGGAGTACCAAGCCCTGAAAAGATACAAAACAGGAGGGAAAGAAGGAATGCTGTCGGTTTTGGGAAATCATGATCAAACCTGACTCAGGTCTCTGCTTCATGGTTTTCGTGATAATAAATTTCATTTTCCCTATCTTTATACTTTATGCTTCTTGTTGAAAAATGATTGGTTCCAATTTTACCTGTCAATATCAGGTACAACCGTAAGCTCAACACCTACGAAGATTTCGAATTCAAAACATTTCGAGTTTGCACAAGTATTAGCAGGAGGGGACTGCTCTGCGAAGAGAAAGCTGGCTAAAACATTCTTTTTGACGCAAGTCCTTCTGGCCCAGAAAAGTGAGATTTCTAATGGATCCTATTCATTTCTTAGCTACGAAAGAAAATACAACGAAAATCAGAGTGTAGAAGAAACAAGAGTGCTAAAAATGCAATCATCCTCTCTGTCTCATTATCTAAGTGTTCATTCATCATATTCTATTCATAAAAATACTCTTCTGAAAATATTATTTGTTAGTTGTTATTAAATTTAATTCCTTTTGTCATGCATCTAGAAAAAACAATATATTCTGAGTGTTTCAATAACATTAAATATAATAGAAAATCAGGTTTCTGAATCTCTGATAGGTTTATGGCACACTAAATCATTTGTATTGTAATTGAATTAAGAGCGATATTTGAGTTTAGCACGAGAAGATTTGGTGAAAGAATAGTTGGGTAAATGCTAGATATTATGAGTATGAAGTCGAACTCGAGAAGATTTGTGGAAAACAAGAAAAAAAAGAGAACAAAGAATGAAACAAGAGAAAAAAAAGAGAATAAAGCGTGACTTGTTTGTAACAATTTGCAAATGCTGAGGGTGTGACAATATCTGGATCAGAGAGAGATTTGTTATGTTGGCGACTTTGAATGGAAGAACGTTAAAAAGAACAATCGATTGTTTTGGATTCCAACAATAAAATTGGCAACTTTGAATTGAAGAACAGTAAAGGCGACTTTGAATTGAAGAACAATAAAAAAAAATGATGGATTGTTCTAGGTTACAGCAACAAGATCGACGACTTTCGAGTATCATAATGATATGGACTCCTTTTTGACGTTTACTTAGCAAATGTAGGATAATCTATTTTTTTTTTGTCATGTTAGACTTTTAATTAGATTATTTATAGAATTCTAAAATATTCTTGCATTTGCTTAGTGAGCATTGAAAAGGAATCCAGAAATTATTATGGTATTCGGAGTCTAATCTCAAAATCAATATAATGTAATTAAAAAAGATTAAATTAATAAAAATCGTAAATTTAAGAAACTATTATATTTATAAAGATTTAATACACTCGTGACACCTAATAGATTTTTTTTAATAATACTCTGGTATAATATTCTTGAGAATATTTGTCCTTGAAATATATTTCTTAACTTTGAAAGAAACAACCAAAGATTATATACAAAAAATTTATAATATTGGTTTTTTCACAGATCTAATTCTAGATTAAGTAATCATCAAATATTTATTTTTTATTTTAATGTATATTTTTATGGTCGATTTTTTCTACATAATTTATTATAATGGCTGAGGTGAGGAAATGTGATCGGATATATATAGTCGATGTTATAGCATTATAAAAAATAAATTGAGTTATGTTTCAATTACTTTTTTGAACAACACGAATAATCACTAATAAAATAAAAATTTACTACATTTTTAAATTTTTCACCTAAATTTTAATATTATAATAACTATCCGTACACCTAATGAAATAAATATCTACAATATCTATTATTCACATTATTTAATATTTTCATTCTCTCTCTGTACTTTTTTAAACAAATTTTGGTATGTTATTACTAAAAACAAATGAGGTCACCGCTGGATACGATTAACAACATCCGTATCTACAACAGAAAAATGAAGATGGAAAAACTAGAAAATTCGATATTCATTAAAACAAGGAGAAACGAACGAACGTGAATAGAATGAAAAGAGAATCATCATCATCATCAGCATTTGCAAATTCAGAATCAGCGTTCTATCGTTCTGGTAGTAATTCTTCCTTGTCATCGTCATGGATGCATGGCCAACAAGTTTCTACCATTAATAACAACAACAACAATCATTATTATTCTTTCATGGCTTTGTGGAATCCATTGCGAATATGATAGGTCCCGCAAGGGTGACATCATACATCGCTCATGCAGCTACACCAACATGACAGACCAATATTTGTTATTCAAATATCAAGAGAATTATTGGAACATGGTGAATGAGATGAAAAATGACATGGGTCGATCCAAGTTTTCGGTTAGGGAAGTTGGTGACCCACCAAATCGCATATACATGTTCTCGCAATGTAGGTTTGATCTTTCTGCTTCTGAATGCGTGCAGTGCTTCAAATCCCTTCAAAGCGTTTTTCCCAGTTGCATGCCTGCCAAGGGTGCTCGAACCTTTTCAAGTGATGGCTGTTTTATGCGCTATGATAATTATAGTTTTTTTCGAGAGAGTGTTACCCCTTATTATTTGAGGGTACTTTCTTATCTTCCTCTTTCTTTCTTGCTTATCCTTTTAATTAATTGTGTTTTTGCTTTCTAATGATGATTATTTTCCTTAGCAACATGAAGATCTTAAGGGAGTTGCAATTTGACATTAAATTCAGGCTTAATGATGGGGTTGTTTAAGTAACAATGCATGTGATGTTACTGTCATGTTAGATGTACACTAAAAATTAACTTTGTATATCAAAATACATGTTGAAAATAAGTTAAACAATATGTATTCATACATAAAAAATGTAATGCGTACATAGTATACTAAAATCAGCTATCATATATTTGTGTATAAATATATGTGTAGTTTATCTTTTTTAATGTGTATTTATATTTCAATGTGCATTTTATATTGGCTAATTTTAGTATACACATAGTATGATTAATTTATACACAGATATGATAGTTAATTTTTGGTATACACATAGCATATTTGGTGATCCTAAGCTCAAAAGAATTGCACCGAAAATGTTACTTGTGTTTATAAATTGATTCATGTGATATTAATGTAAATTTTTGTTATTTTAACAATTGCATGAAGGTGAAAATTCAGGTACAGTCGACTTCATGTGAAGTTGATAATTAAGAATCGTTAGATAAAAATTTAGTCAAATCATCTAACAGCTCTCAGCTATCAACTTCACGTGAAATGTACTGCATCTAAGTTTCCACCTTGCATGAAACAATTTGTAGATTTGGTCTCTGATCCCTTAACTGAACATTGTAAGGACTATTTGCAATGCTCAATGCCTCAATTTCACCATATATAACATTGTCTAAATTTGTGATGAGTTATGTGTGGCTACTCTAATGTGCAATAATTTTTAGATGGAAATTCAAGTGCAGACAACTTCACGTGAAGTTGATAGTTGAGAATCGTTAGATAAAATTTTTGTCAAATCAATCAATTCATTTAACGGCTCTTAACTATCAATTTTACGTCAAGACGACTGCACCTGAGTTTTCACCTAACTTTTAGCTTGAAGTAATGTTGAAATGATTTTCTTTCGCTCCGAACACATTTACTTTGTGTTGGGGAATGAATGGAAACAGGGATGTAGCGGTGAGAAAGCAAAAGATGAAAAAGGATTTGTTGGTTTGGCAGTAAATGTAATAAATAAAATGGCATTCGAGGCACCCAAAACGGATGGCTACACAGCTATGGAAGGACGACGTCAAGGTTCGAATCTCGTCATCTATGGTACCGCCACTTGTTGGAAAACATTGAGCGAGGATATGTGTGCTGCTTGCCTATCAAATGCTGCTAGCACCGCCATATCATGTTTGCCATCAACCCAGGTCCATGTTATCAACACTGGATGCATTTTGCGTTATGCTGATTATGACTTCATTATTGTTGACTTAAAAAACAAACAAAGAGGTTAGTTACAAATATCTTTCGCTCACGTGCAGTCAACTTCATGTGAAGTTGATAGCTGAGAGTCGTTAGATGAAACTTTAGTCAAATCAGTCAAATCATCTAATGGCTCTCAGTTATCAACTTCACGTAAAGTCGACTGCATCTAAATTTCCACTTTTCTCCTTATGCATAATAATTTAGTTGCTTATTCATCTCCCTGCAGAAATTTTGATGAAATGCACAGCAATTCTTCTTGGTGCAATTGCTATTTGTTCATTGCTTATTGTAGTTGCACACCATGGGACTAAAAATGTTGACACACTCTGGGGTATTCCAATTTTACGAACAGGTAATCCTCAATAGTAATAATAACTTGTTTTTTCTTTCTAACAGTTAATAACTTTATGCTTCTAATCAAGCTTTTCTTGTGAATTCAATGTCACTTTATTAAGGACTAGAGATGAACCCAGGTAGAGTAAAATTAAGCTCATGGTTCATGCAGTTTGAGTACTCGACATTAGAGAGAGCAACCAATGTTTTCAATGAATTCCATAAACTTGGCGAAGGGGGATACGGTGAAGTTTACAAGGTGTGTATGTGTATACATTGCGTTTGTTTCTAGATATAAGACACTGAAAAAGAATAGAAATACAAAATCGTGTTTGTTTGACAGATGAGATATAGACAGAGACATTATATCCAGAGATACTTAATATAATTTGTGTCTATTCTAAGGACACAGATACACTACAAGGAACACGGCTTATTTTTTTTATTATTCTTATTAATTTTTCATAATTACATTTTTTTATTGTTATATTTTTTTTCTCAAAATTTTTATGAAAAAAATGTGAATAAATTAGATTTTCATAATTTGTTCTAATTTATCACCAAACAGAATATAAAAACGTAAAGTTTTATGTCTTTGCTCTTTGTGTCTAGTCTTGTACTGTTCTCAAAAATATTTTTCTTTCCTTCTAGAAGTTTCTAAGAAGTTTCCATGTCCTCTACATGATAGGGAACCTTACAAGACGGAAGAGAAATAGCGATAAAGCGATTTTTTTTGAGTGGAGTGCAGGGAAAACAACAAGTTTTCAATGAAATTGATGTATACAGCAAAGCTCAACACAAGAATCTAGTTCGGTTCCTTGGTTGCTGCTTCACCTCCACAGAAAGCTATCTGGTTTTTGAATTCCTTGCAAACAAAAGCCTTAACTGCATCTTGTTTGGTAAGTTAGCTATATATAGATTCCAAAAATTGTTCTATATGGTTATTGATTTGTTTATTACTGGTGGAAGGAAGATCCGGAGAAGAAGAAACAGTTGGATTGGCCAAAGAGGCAGGGTATAATCCTTGGCGTAGCTGATGGATTGGAACATCTGCATAGCAATTCTGAAGGGCCAATAATTCATAGAGACATCAAAGCCGGAAACATTTTATTAGACTTGAAATATAGACCAAAAATCTCTGATTTTGGCTTAGCAAAGTTGAAGTCCTATGACTCTACATCTATTGTAGGCACATTGTGAGTACATATCAACTGAGAGCCGTTAGATGAAAATTTAATCAAATAATTCAAATTATTTAACGACTGTCAGCTATCAACTTCACGTAAAGTTGGCTCCACTTGAGTTTTCACCAATATAATTTCTATGTTTTAACTATATCTTTCCTATATCATAATAGGGGGTATATGGCACCAGAATATCTTGCTGGTTGTCCCATAACAGAGAAAGTAGACGTTTACAGCTTTGGAATATTAGTGCTTGAAATTATCAGTGGAGTGGAGAATGCAAAATTTGAGTCTAGTGAAGAAACATTTGAGACTCTTGTTTCTCATGTAAATATTCTTATCAATTTTTATCGAAAATCATGGTGGTGGAAACTCAGATGCAGTCGACTTCACGTGAAGTTGATAGCTGAGAGCTATTAGATGATTTGACTAAATTTTTATCTAACGGCTCTCGGTTATCAACTTCACGTGACGTCGATTGCACCTAAGTTTCCACTGTAAAAAAATTTGGTCTCATTCTAACAAAATTTCTAACTACCTCATACTTAAGTTCCACATTTTTTGTTTTTCCCGTAATATTTGTAGGCATGGAAGCATTTCAAATCAAACACGACGTCAAAAATTATTGATGAAAGCATGGAAAATCAAGATGTTGAAGAAATTGCAAGAGTTATCCATGTGGGACTTCTGTGCACACAAGAGTTGCCGTATCTGCGTCCCAGCATGACAGAGGTGGTAGCAATGCTTAGACAGAAGGATGTTGTAATGCCATTACCTTCCAAACCTCCTTTCATTGTTGATTCTTTGGAATTTCCACAAGAAACAGAATCTAGTTGGGAATCCAAAGGTTCAGATGATTCAGAATCGACAGTACCTTTAAATTTTGGAGAAAGAAGTGTGTAACAATTCTTAATTTTTAATTATCTTAGGCTTTTTCTATTTTGTTTGATTATTCTAACTCTAATACATATATAGTTCGACAGGAATCTTTTATTTATTATTTTTCTTTTCTTTTTATATATACCTTATTAACAAGAACTTAAGAATTTTCTCTACTCTTCTCTATTTTCTGTTTTTATTTCCTATTTAATTTATTTTATTCTATTCAATAGAAGCCGTCTTTCTCTTTAGCTTTAAGTATTTATACGGAACATTTCAATTTTAAAATCCAAAAAAAAAAAGAGAGAAAGCTTCATCTGAGTTCCTTTGAATTTGAGTGATAATAACAAATCATGGCAGGATGAGTGAGTGGACGAACCAAATCCTTAGAAATCAGTAGTATGCACTAAACATGCATTATAAAGTTGGTGAGAAAAATGATATGATATTGTCCAAGAAGAATCATACCATATAATTAATTTGTTTTGCTCTCTTATATGATTCATTATTATTAGTCTACAAAATTAGATGATCAATCCCTGCCACATATTCTTTCTTATGCTTATTTTTCTTTGCTAATCAATTACAACTTCCAACAAACGCAACATACAGCAAAGTATATATTAATCTAGGAGACTACTTTAAAGACACTAAAAATATTTTTTTAAGATATTTATACGTGTTATGTTATTATTGGACATTTTTATTAAATCGCTTAATAATTTATTTTCTAATAAACCAGGACAAAATCGGTTTATTATAGTAACAATAATAAATCCAATTGTCTGCATTATAACTATTAGACCCGGTTTGATCCGATCGAATTACACAATTTAAATCAAATATCTTTAATTTTTTTTATAAAAAAATAAATATATTTCTGAACTTTTTGTTTTACAGATATTTAAATTCCTAAAAATTTAAAAATTAAATTAGATCCCTAAAAAAATTAGGTTTATTGTTATTGTTACAAAAAAAATTGGTTTTATTCTAATTTATTAAGAAATTAAAAAATAACCGATTCATTAATACGTCCAATAATAATATGGCATGTAAGTGTCTTTATAAAAAGACGTTTTAGGTGTCTCTTTAGAAATATCCCTCCATTAATCTAAGGGTTGAATCATATGTATTATTCTTTTTTTCTTTTGTTTTTTATTACAATAAAAGTTTAGATACAATTATTTTTTGTATAAAGTTAATAATAGAGAGTCATTTGATAATTTAATAAATTTGATTAAAAAATATATGAGCTTAAATATATTAAATAATATTGTTTTATTAGATAAATTTTAGTATAAGCCCAACAAGCAGATTCAGAATGCTGAAGGTACCCAAAGCCCAACGTATAAGCCCAATAAACAACAGTGCCACCACAACCTTGGAGGCACCAGGAAAGCCCCGGTTTACTTCTCTCTTCTCCAAGAGTGGAGCCTCATACTCTCCAGAAGTGGAGCTACACTGCTTCGATAAGTGAAGCTGTTAAAACCACAATAATCATTCTAGTTCAGCTCAAATACAAGCTCGAGGACAGTCAAGAAACAATTGATAGTGAAGGAAAAAAGGGAACACAACTCAACAAGGCAGATCATGGAAGGGATAGAAAACACAATCATGGAAGGGGATGTTCTAGATTTGGAAGCATCTCATGTTCAATATGGAGATACAGTTCAGAAGCTAGTTGGCAGGGTGTTGACGGACAAGATATTAAACACGGTCACAGTGCGCAAAACGATCTTCAATATGTGGGGAGATCCACAGGGCCTGGTGATCACCAATGCAGGACAAAACTGCTTCATCTTGAACTTCAAAAGTCAGGAGGAAGCTAGGAGAGCTCATGAAGGTGGACCATGGAGGATTGAAGGGCACATGCTGAGTCTGCAATGGTGGAGATCAAACCTGTCAATTAATGAGGTAAATTACAATCAACTTCCTATCTGGGTTCAGATACATGGTTTACCTTATGATAAAATCAATATTAAAAATACGGAGAAAATAGGAGCCATAATAGGGAGAGTGATAAGTGATGAAGATCCTTTTGTTGAAGGAAACATGCTAAGATCCTTTCTGAGGGTCAGAGTGGAGATAAATGTTCAAGAACCACTGAAAACTGGGTTTTGGTTTAAAAGGGATGATAGAAGCCATTCTTGGGCTGAATTCAAATATGAAAAGCTGTATGATTATTGTTATAAGTGTGGGAGAATTGGGCATGACAAAAGAGTGTGTGAAGAGGAGCTAGTGAGGTCACCAGTGAATCCAGAAATTCCCAGATATGGGCCTGAACTTACAACGGCAGGGCTGAGGTCGATAGAAAATGAGGCAAGAAAGGCAGGCATCAGGAGGAGAAAGGAGGAACAAAACAATTGGGTGGAGGAGCTGTGGGAGGCGCGTGAAAGAAGCCTGCAAGGAAGGGAGTGGCTGATAAGACAGGCGCAGAGAGATAGAGGGGAGTCAGGGCTAGGGGGCGTGAGAAGTTCTCAAGCAAGTGCCTCTGCCAAATCTTGGGACAGATCAGCAAATCCAAAAGAACAAATGGGAGAGGGACAAGTGGCAGCACAAGAAATGCAAGATCAACATGAGGGACCTGATGAAGAGAGAATGAACGGTGGGAAGCACAACAATATAGTCAGACTAAAGGAAGACAGGACAGCAAATCATAGAAAAGGGAGAAAGGAAGGGGCCAGCCCACAAAATCAGCAAGCCAGTGAGTCAGTAACAATGGAAAACGTGAAGAAGGCCAAGGAAAAAGATAAAAAAACAGATGAGAATGAGGAGGAAAGCAGCATGATTCCTAGGAAGCATGAAGAAAAAAGTGGGCCAAGCATGAGGAAAATAGATAGTGAAAGAAGAAGGACATAGGCTTTCATCAACCAAAGGCCCAATAGTAACAAACAGCAAATTAGAAGTGGGCCAGGGGAAGAAGGGAGGAACCTTACCATCAGAGAAATACTGGAGCAATTCAACAAAAACATGGCTGAAGAGAAAGGTAAGAAAAACACCGGAGAAAACGCAGAAGAGGTGGCCCAGAAAAGGAATAACATGGACACTGATAGAACAGAATAGAGAGGGAAACAAATAATCACAGAGAGCGAAGGAGGCTTCTATTATGTAGAACTAGCAGAGGAAGAAGAAGAAATAGTACAGACTAACAGCAAAGCAATAGTTGTGGCAAGAGAATACGAGACAGAGCTTGTTCAAAGGATGAACGAAAAGCTGAAGCTAAAGAGAAGAAGGGAAGAGGATCAACAGGAGCAGATTGCCAAATCCTGGAAAGAAGAAGAGGAAGATATGCAGATGTGGAGGGCCAACAAGAAGAACAGAGGAAGCAGAAAGCTAACAGAAGGAGGAGCTCATGAGGAAGGATCACTGATCAGAGACGAATTTGAAGACTTAATGGCTGAAGAGGCGGGCCTACACATGCCCCCAACTCAACCATGAGTATCATAAGCTGGAACTGCCGCGGGGTAGCGGCTCCCGCGACAGTTTCTGAACTGCACAGTATGTGCAAACAACTGAAGCCTGCGATAGTATTTCTAATGGAGACTAGAGCTAGAGAGAGCACCATTAAGAAGTTGAAAAAAAGGTTACATTTTGAAAATGTATTTCACATAGAACCCCGGGGTTTGTCCGGAGGGCTATGCCTTTTGTGGAATGAAATATATAATGTTGATATTTACTTTTGGTGTGAAAATCATATAAAAACCCGCATTGATGATAGAAAAGGAAAAATATGGGAGTGCAACTTCATATATGGAAATCCATGTTTTGGAAGAAGAAAAGAACAATGGAGAGCTATCACAAAGAACAATAACAACAGGGGGGAGCCACAATTATTCATAGGGGATTTCAATGACATTTTAAGCCAAGAAGAGAAAATTGGCCTACACCCAAAGCCACAAAGTCAGGTGAGAGAATTTAGGCAGTTCGTAGACATGAATTATCTCATGGATTTAGATATAAAAGGCGGAAGATTCACATGGTTCGGAAATCCAAGGAATGGAGTCATCACAAGGGAAAGGATAGATAGGGCATTAGTCAATTGGGAATGGAGAGCACTGTATCAGCAGGCATCACTCAAAGCTCTACCGGCTATTAGTTCAGATCATTGCCCATTGGTTCTGGACATGAATCAGATTCAAAGGACGGAGAAGAACTTCAAATTCGAGGCATTTTGGACTGATCATGAGGAATGTGAGAATATAGTAAGAAAGGGATGGGAAAAGGAAGACATCCAAGGATGCGTATGGAAAGGAATAACAAGAAGAATGGAAAATTGCAAAGAGGAGTTGACAAATTGGAGCAAGAAGACACTAAAACGAGCAGATAAAGAAATATACAAGTTGAAGGAGGAATTAAAGAAGCTACAGAACTCGGAATTATCACAAGAAAAGCAGGAGAAAATACAGCAAATAAAAAAGAATATAGCTGCGCTATGGAAACAGGAAGAAAAGTATTGGGGACAAAGAGCTAGGTTGAAATGGCTAAAATGGGGAGACAAGAACACATCATTTTTTCATGCCACAACTATTCAAAGAAGAGGAAGAAATCGAATTGACAAACTTAGAAATGAGGCAGGTTTATGGATAGAGGACAGGAAAAGAATCATGAAACACATCGAGGAACAATTTGATGGGCTTTTTACTTCCAATAACACAAGAAATTGTGAATCAGTATTAAATAAAATTCCAGCGAGAGTCACGGAAGACATGAACAGAGTGCTGATCTCAGAGGTCTCAGAAGAGGAAATCAGAAAAGCAGTATTTAGCATGGGCAGTCTTAAGGCTCCGGGACCAGATGGCCTGAACGGACTATTCTATCAGAAAAACTGGGAGATAATTAAAAAGGAGGTATGTGCAGTAGTCAGGGAATTCTTTCGAAGTGGATTTATGCCAGAAGAAATTAGCGAAACCACAGTTGTTTTAATCCCAAAAGTTAAGAATCCGGAAGAACTAAATCAGTTAAGACCAATTAGTTGTTGCAACTTCATTTACAAAATTATAACCAGGATCATAGTCTTGAGGCTGAAAGGACTCCTCGAGGATATAATATCCCCAACCCAAAGCGCATTTGTGGGAGGAAGGCTCATACAAGATAATGTAGTAATTGTTCAAGAAGTTTATCACAGCCTAAATAAGAAAGGAAGGGAGGGATCACAAAATATAGCGATCAAGTTAGACATGAATAAGGCATATGATAGACTTGAATGGGATTTCCTTGAAAAAGTGCTCTTGAAATTCGGCTTCGCCGAGAAATGGGTCGACTTGGTAATGAAATGTGTAAGAAGTGCGAATTATAAAGTAAAGGTCAATGGCAAACTATCAAAGAAGATAAAGCCTCAGAGGGGTCTTCGGCAAGGGGATCCATTATCCCCATACCTGTTCATTTTAGCAGCTGAGGTATTCACGATTTTAATGGAGGAGGCTAAAGCGAGAGGTAATATAACAGGAATAAAGATAGCCCCAACAGCTCCGGCACTAACCCACTTATTGTTTGCAGACGACTGCATCATATTTGCGAAGGCAAAGGAGGAGGAGATTTTTCAGATTATAACCATATTAAATGAGTACACAGAGGCATCAGGACAAAGGATTAACACGAACAAGTCTGGAATCTCCTTTGGAAGCCAAGTGCCGATACAAACGAGAGTTGATATTGAAGAGATTTTAGGGATGAAAACATGGGATACACCAGGAAAATACTTGGGGTTACCAGCAATATGGGGCAGATCTCATAACAAAGCTCTAGGATGGATTGAAGAAAAGATTATGAATAAACTAGAAGGATGGAAGGAAAGGTTGCTGAATCAAGCAGGCAAAGAAACGCTAATAAAGTCGGTAATTCAGGCAATGCCAGCATACATCATGAATGTCATAAAGCTTCCTAAAAGTTTTTGTAGAAGAATTTGCGCAAAGGTTGCAAGATTCTGGTGGGCAGCTTCGGGAAAGGAACGGGGGATCCATTGGAAGAAGTGGGACATCATTACAGCGAGTAAGAGAGATGGGGGGCTGGGGTTCAAAGATCTGGAACAACAAAATATCGCCTACCTTGCAAAACAAGCATGGAGAGCATTGAAGAACCCGAATGCAGTTTGGGTACAAATTCTGAAATCGGTATATTTCCCGAACGGAAATTTCTGGACAGCGACCGGCAAAAAGGGGGCGTCATGGGTCTGGAGAAGTATATTACAAGGGAGACAGCTTTTAAAGGAAAACGCAAAGTGGAGCATAGGAAATGGCGCAAGAGTCAGCATATGGAAAGATAACTGGATCACTGGGAGAGGCAGGCCACTAAATTTAAACAGCACAAATGATTTGAAGGTCAAGGATCTCATTGTAGAAGGGGAAGGGTGGGATAAAAGGAAAATTGAAAGCAAGTTTTCCCAAGAAATTTGCAAAGAGATTCTTAGCACCCCTGTCAGTGTGATGAATAAAGAGGACATATTATATTGGCCATGGAGAGAAGATGGGAATTACTCAATTAAAACGGGATACTATGCTGCAAGAAGGATAGAGCAGAGTGAGAAATATAGAAACCCATCAACAAGTGAAGATAAAAGGGAGATATGGAAGGAGGTGTGGAGAATGGAAGTCCCGCAGAAGATCAGAATGTTCTTATGGAAAGCATGTCAAGATATATTACCAGTAGGTTCGAACTTATATAAAAGGAAGATTGCATCAGATCCAAAATGCCAAATATGTTTAAAAAGTCCAGAAACAGTAGAACACGCATTACTATTATGCGATTGGGCCAGGGCAACATGGTTCGGAGCGGAAGGTCAATGGACCCCAACAGTTAAAACAGTTAGTTCAATCGGGAATTGGATAGTCGAATGTATAAAGAAGTTGAGAGTAGGTGGAGGAGAAAACCAGGAAAGGAGAATCAGCAAGCTAGGATTTCTCATGTGGGAGATATGGAAAACAAGGAATAACAAGCTGTTTCAACAACAAGAGATAAATCCTAGAGGGACAATTTGCAGGGCAAAAATACTAGAGGCAATATATTGGAAACTAGCAGATACGCAGCAGCCACACAAAAAAGAAGAAAACCATAGTAAGACTAACCTGGTGAAATGGAGGCCTCCCCCTTCGAACTGGCTGAAAGCTAATGTTGATGCAGCATTTAGGAAGGAAACCGGAACAGGCGCAATAGCTGTGGTCATCAGAGATTATAAAGGGAGGATTATATTAGGTTTCTCAGGAAAGATTCAAACCAAATCAAGTATTGCGGCAGAAGCTCAAGCGATAAGGCAAGCATTAATCATAGTGAACAACTTACAAATGGGCAGAACTCTAATAGAATCTGATAACTTAAAGCTAGTTCAAGCAATAAAATCTAATACACCCATAGGGGAGGCTTTGGCCATAATCCAAGACATTCGAATGTTGATGGAAATGTTACCTGAAAAGGGAATAACATGGACCCCCAGAAACGGAAATAGCCTAGCCCATGCAGTGACAAAAGCAGCAGAAGCAGATACTTTACGAGCAAATTGGAGTACCAATCCACCTGAAGATATACAAAACATAATTAGAAAAGAGATGCATCTGTGAAGCAGAAATTAAAAAAGAAGAAGAGCAAATCTGTGACAAAGCAAAGAAGAATGGCTCGAACCAGGTCAAAAGACAGGAAAGGCAGATTTTTCCAGATCTTCAACGATCTGAGACAGCAGATTTACATGCAACCCGATGGGATGATGTTGCAGAGTTAGTGCTGCGGGATCGAGAGGCAGAGGAGGAACAGGGCAGACTCA
The DNA here is from genome assembly GCF_014773155.1 of Arachis stenosperma. Lineage (NCBI taxonomy): Eukaryota > Viridiplantae > Streptophyta > Magnoliopsida > Fabales > Fabaceae > Arachis > Arachis stenosperma. The sequence continues at coordinate 774,675 of NC_080385.1, forward strand.
GCGGCGGCGACCTAGGGTGACCACGGAGGATAAGTTCTTGACAAAGAGAGAGCAGTCACGGACACCCAGGCAAGGCCTTGAAGGGAATCTGGCGTGGGTTCTCTGGCCGCTCCGAATTGGGAAGTGAATGAGGGTATTCGTCAATGGCTACAGGGGGCAGGAAGGCGCTGTCGTGTGGCCCTGCTGTGTAGACGGTGACAAGAAGGAGAGAGGGCGTCCAAGCTCTGGAAATTCCTTTGAGCCTTCCCTCCGATGATGTCAGTAACCATGCAGAGATTATTTCAATTCACAGGTTCGTTGAAGAGGAAGAACATTAGAGCATTCGAAACTCTCACTCTCGCGGCAAGGGTAACATACACCCGTGTATAACGGGTCGGTCAGGGGGCATGGATCTCTGTTCTGGATCTGGGCTCTTTGTGGGCCCGGGTCCCTGTCCAAAAAAAAAAAAAAAAAAAAAACCTTGGAGGCACCAGTAAAAAATAATAAAAAGTTAAAAACCCTAACCCCAATTCACCAGAATCAGAATCTTCGACCGGTGATTGTCGTAAGTAGTCCGCCTTCTCTTCTCCGATTGAGATGTGTGATTTTGTGCATCATTGAATTGAAACTCCGTGTGCTTCTCTCCTGAAATCAGGTTGACAGTTAGAGAGAGATATGGCTTCTGCCGGAGATAAACCGAATAAAACGGTGAAAGTAACTTCTTCTGAAGAACATGATTACAGCAGTGAGGTGCTTTAAAATTCACCACACGCTTTATTTTTTTTTCTTTTTAATATCATATCATAATTGAACTCTTGTTTACAGGGATTCGATGCTCCGGAGGATGGGCCTTCAATACCTGGCGGAATTCGACCCTATGAGATAGTAAATGAGTCTCGCGAGCGACTTCTGTTCCGTTTGGCTACGGCATGCTTGGACATCTTCAATTCCTTAAATGTTGTGTCTATGATGGTTTTTGCTTTATTGAGTTTTATTTATGTCTATAATCTCATTCACTAATCATTATTTTTATTCTTGTTAATACTATCTAGAAGGTGGAAAGTGAGCCTCGTAAGATTGTCAAGGTTAATGTCCAATGTGTTCCCGGTGCTCCCCGTGTTGCCGGCCTAATGTTTTACATTACTTTTATTGGACACATTCGTCTCTGTGGTTCAGCGACATTTCGTGGCAAAATATTGAAAATGGTGGATGGTTTCTTGGATGTCAAGTTCTGTGACATGGTTCTGGAGGAGGTACATTTTAATTTGTTTATTTTAGTTATGACTTTGTTGTTGTGTGTGTGGATGCATTTTTACTTTGATGATGTGGTTTTGCTTTGTGATTACTTTATCATAAGGTTTGCTTATATTCTCGCTCATAATTATTTGTGATCTGTTAAGTTCCTTGCATGAGTAATTATAGCTACTGTCTATCATAAATCATCAAAACTATTAATGATATTGCTTCTATTTTGTTCTGTTCAAGATATCTCATTTGATTTTTGCTTCATGTTCCTTGTATATATATTGATAATTAGCATCAACTATTTCATAGGTTTGATTAAGTACTGTGTTTAAACATTTCCCCTCTATCTTTCATGTGGTTAGGCTTTTTTCTCATTGATTATTTGCATTGGAGTTAATGTAACATGGTGACTTGCTGAGATTCTCTTTTTAATGTATTTATCCAGGAATCTGGTACATCTCAAGAAGGTGGTACATCTGAGGCCTAAGTTAGATTAGGGTATAATTTATGTTTTAGCATTTTGTGATTTGTGTATAATATGTGATCTAATTGAATTTTACAGGGATCTCATTAATTTATACGATAACAATGTTATAATTAGTATACGGATATTGGTGAAATATTGTGCTTTGGTAAAATTTAAACATTAGGACACAAATAGGACGATACACAAATAGGACGATTTAAACGTTAGGGACACAAATAGGATTTATCCCAAACGTTGGGGACAAAAACAATATTTTACTCATTAAAAAATTATAGATAAATTATTATAATTGGTGTCAATGTATTATTATTGTATACTTATACTCGAAAGGACAGACAAATTTTAAAGAAAAAAAATCAGATTTTATAGAGTAAATCTAACTATATTCACCTATAAAATTAATTTTTTTATTATATTACATTTTAAGTTTTTAATTACTTCTGTTTGACACGTGTTTAATTTTAACGTAGAGAGAAAAAAAATAAAATATACCTTATTAACAAGGACTTAAGAATTTTCTCTATTCTTCCCTATTTTCTATTTTTATTTCCTATATTTTTTTTTATTTTATTCTATTCAATAGAAGCCGTCTTTCTCAGTTTCTCTTTAGCTTTAAGTATTTATACGGAACATTTCAATTTTAAAATCCAAAGAAAAAAAAGAAAAGAGAAAAAGCTTCATCTGAGCTCCTTTGAATTTGAGTGATAATAACAAATCATGGCACGATGAGTGAGTGGACGAACCAAATCCTTAGAAATCAGTGGTATGCACCAAATATGCATTATGAAGTTGGTGAGAAACATGATATTGTCCAAGAACAATCATACCATATAATTATTTTGTTTTACTCTCTTATATGATTCATTATTATTAGTCTAAAAAATTAGATGATCAATCTCTGCTACATATTTTTGCTTATGCTTATTTTTCTTTGCTAATCATATCATATGCATTATTCTTTTTATTCTTCTGTTTTTTATTATGGTAAAAATTTAAATACAATTAATTTTATATGAAGTTAATAATTAAAAGTTATTTGATCATTTAATAAATTTAATTAAATTATTATCTAAAAACTCTTAACTATCAACTTTATATAAAAATAATTACATGTGAATTTTTACTTTGTGTTATTGAAACCTAACCAATAAAATAGAAAACAAACACTACCAAATAATTAGACTAGTTGTCAAATTCAATTCAGTATTAATGTTTATCGAAGAGTTTAATTTCATTGCAAAAAAATATATATATTATTATTTATTAAAACAAAAATATTTTAAATATTTTATATAATAAAAAATAAAAAATTCTTAATAAACAATAAAAAATAAAAAATACCGTGTTTATAATCGTGTCTTAATAAAAAATAAAAAATTTTTTTAGAGCATGCTTAGACACACTTAAATATTATCACGTGTTAGCATATCCAGTTTTATTCTTAATATATATTCTTGAAATAAATTTATAAATAGTATATATTATTATTATTTATTAAAACAAAATATTTTAAATATTTTATATAATTAAAATAAGACATTAAAAATAATTAAAAAATTAATTTATATTTTAATATTAATAAAATATCAAAATATCATTATAATTTATCTAAAAAATATTTTATATTTTATATATATACGTGTTTTTATATTTTATAGAATTTTAAAATTTATGTATTAACATGTTTCGTATCATGTCCTATTTCAATGTCAATATTCATATATCATAGATCTGACTTAATCGTTAGATTCCCTTACAAATATCAACCTATCTAATTGAAAGTCTCCATCCCCTGGAAGAATCAGTAAGGTAGTTATTGTTGAATAGGTTTCATCTAGATCAACTAATTATTATGATCCCATTATTATGATCTCTTGGAATTTTAGGAAGCCATTATTGATCACCATTCACGAGCTAAGCGTCCATGTTAGAAAAATACAACCTGGCAAGTAATAATGCTACTGCTATTGAATCTCTCCATTATAATTTGTGGTTCATATGGTTGGCACACACTTGCACTGCATTGCACCATGTACTTTAACTTTTCCATCTTCACCATAATATATATACTTTCATATGGGGAAGGAGCGTCAAACAAATCACAACCATTCCTTTTTCCCTCATCATTTCAAAGTCAGTAAAGAGAAGTCTTCTAATAATATATTAAACTCATAATTAGTTGGTAGGTAATGTCATTCTTCTAGAGCAAAAAATAAAGAATCATCTTGGTCAATATATATGGGCCATTATTATTGATAGAAGATATCAAATGATGAAACTAAATGTAAATCTTTGTTTTTTAAATTATACTATGAATCATTGATGTCAAACTCTCGAGTAAACTCGTACGAATTTACGAGTTTAGATATGGAATCGAGTTGACTCGGGTATATACTCTATTTTGAGTAAATTCGGTCAGACTCAGTCAAACTCGAATAAAATCGTGAGTCTAAGACTGAGTTAACGAGTTTGTGTTATTTTTTTTTTTTTGCTCAAAAAAGCATCGTTTTGAAACTAAAAAAAACACTTTTTTTATTAGGGTGACGATAACACTCCCAAATAATGAAAGAAAACTCACTTACAACTCACTCATTTGTGTCGTTTCTCTCAAGTATTTGTTATAATGTATGCTATTATTTTAATTTATTATGTACTTTAAGATTGATATTATTAATTTTGAAGGGTTATAATTTAATAAATATACATTATGTGTAATATATATATATATATATATATATATATATATATATACTTCATAACAGGTGAACTCGTACGAGTTTACGAGTTAATTCGCGAGTCGAGTCTAGGTTAGTTCCACGAGTTTATTTAGACTCGTCAATTTGACAACCTTGTTATGAATTTAATTTTAACATACTGTCGGTATAAAACTGTTTTACACATATATCCAATCACATAACACTACATTAACAAAAATAACTATCTTTTATGTTGATTGTGTGAATAATCATTAAAAAAAGATTATAATTTATACGACTGTTTAAAATATTTTTACAGTGTGAGTATATGAAAATTAAATTCTTATATTATGTATAAGACTCGATTTTTCCTAAAAAAAACTACACGCATCTCTTATTAGATAAAATATATAATTTATATAGAATAATATAATAAGCTACAACTCCTAAATTAGGTTTAAAATTGTAATCAATCAAAAAATACTCCTCCAAAAAAACGTATGGTTTATAATAAACGAAATTAAGATAATATCCACATAATTTTTTTTTCAGATTCTTTTACAAGACACTATAAATAAAAAGGCTAATTGTATATTTAAAATAGATAATTACCTTATCCTAATTTTTATATATTTTCTTAAGTTAATATTAAAGTCTCTTATAAATATATATATTCAATCTTATTAGTATATTACTACAGATACATTGAACGAAATCGAACTTTAATTTGATTTATAATAATGTAACATGCTGCGTCATCAAACATTATTTTTCGCTCATGTAATGCACTATATATACTAGTATAGCAATGTAGATATATTCTTTTTGTATGTGAAACGTTTTTTTCATAATCTCCAAAGTGATAGTATGTATTTGTCGTTTTCCTAAACCTAAGACTAGATTATTGGACCCAATTTGCTTTTGGATTATAAAAATAGATCTAGTTTAAATATAATAACAATGTATAATACTTTACACTATCATCATCATCATAAAAAGATGTGTATATACATACACTAATAATTAAACTCTTATAAAAATACAATTAATTAGATAAAAGTAATCAACATGATTGATCAATTGAAATCATGAGTGAAGTAAAAAAAGAAAAAGAAAAAGGAGTGGCATACACTAAAACAATAATAACCTAGTATTTAATAAGTTATGTGGAAGGAGAATTCTATATTTGGGAGTGGGTTGACCAATTGATGTATGTAAGAGTAATAGTGCACTAAGTGGAGGACAATATGATACACAATGCCAACTAACATTGACCCTTTAATTTTAATTTTAATTTCATTATTTGCTTGGAATCTTACCTTTCAACATCCAAATGCTTTGCATCACAATTCTAATTCTCTTCATTATTTCTTTAGATGGCATCTCCCACTTACCTACCTTTAAAGCAAGCTTCTTCTGTGGCTACAATCTCTTTCCCACCATACCCTCAAATTATCAAAATAGGAATCTTGTAGTCAGTAAATATTATTATTTTTATTAATATCTAATCAGTAATAATTTATATTTATATTTATAAAAATTATATAAAAAAATATAATTTATATTTATATTTATTAAAATTTATACACATAAATTAATAAAATTTATTTATTAACTAAAGATCATTTAGTATTTATATTAATTAAATAATGACAAAAAATATTAAAAATTATGGACTTCAAAAATTTTTAATTATTAGAGATAAATAATTAATTCGTTCCGATCCACATCTATACATTATTAAACCGTCGCTAAATCAGAACATATAACTAATACTCTCAAAACTGTCATGAAACTAACAAAATGACGATTTTAAAACCGTCGCTATTTGCGATTTTCGTTTTAATTATATATATACACATTTAATGACGCAGGAGCGGAGCCATATATAGCGAAAGGGGGAAATGGCTCTCCCAAATTTTAAATTTTCTTTTTAAATTGTGTATAAATTTTAGGGTAGCCTCCTTTAAAAATTTTATTTTATTCTTTTTCTATTATAAGATTAATTTTTGGCCCCTCCTAAAACTTCAACCTAATTTCGCCCCTGTAACGACGGTATATCATAACAAAATGACAAATTACCATACACATATATATAAAGATAATAATTCTCAATGAATAATAGAACTACTACTCATCTTTCGTTAGTTGTCTCATTCCATCACGTTTGGCATATATCATACCAATTAAGAACCATCAAGTGTTGGATGCACTTGTCATTTCACTCATTTGTCAACTTTTTTAGAAGAGGACAAAGAACAGTGATTATACTATATGCATGAGATGTATTGTTCTACCTCATTATAATCCAAAACCTAAGAGTCAAAAGAAGCTGATGAGGAAGAAACACAGCCTCAGATGTTCAAATCACAAAGAATTTAATGGTACCTACGTACCATCCTTCGTTTGAAGACACTTTTAGGGTCTCCTCCTCCATCTTTTCTTTGTATATGTCGTTTCAATAATTGTCTCATAGTGCTTCGATTCGTGTACAAAAATAAATAAATAAAATTTCGTAATATATTTTTATGAATTTAATTTTGATGCACTGTTAGTGTAAAGTAATTTTATATGTGTATCTAATTACGTAATGTCACATCAGTGAAAATAATTACTTTTTACATTAATTACATGAATAATTATTCAAAAAAACAGATGTAATTATACTGTTAATTAATCAAAATTAAACTTTTTTCTATTTGTAAGACTTTTACAATGTAATTCATGTTTCAATCAAAGATTTTTTTATTGCCGTAGTGAGATATAATGATATGTATATATGTATCCATATCATGTAATTAGGAAATGATATTTTTTATTACGAATAAATTTACTACCTATTATTTATATATAAATTAATTCTCTAACCTAGTTATTATTAGGCATAAATTGCTATTGATAAATTGTTAGTAGAGGTATATATATGAATTAAAGGAGTCACTTAGATAAAGATATTTAAAATGTCTTTTTTTAAAGATATTTTGAAGTAATTAAAATTTAATACATATAATTCATTAAACTATGTTATTTTTATCAAAATTAGATCAGATAAATTGATTTGGCAAAAAAATCGATAAACTAGACCTTGAATCAATCTAAATTAATTATTTTTTATAAAAAATAATTACAATATCCCTATTATAAAAAATAACTAAAATAATCTTATTATATATATATAAAATGAGAATCCTAAATTTTAACCTTTTTTTGTACCGTTATAAGGTTAGAATTTAGGGTTTTTAAAATTAAAAATATATATAATAAGAATATTTTAGTTATTTTTTATAATAAAGTTATTGTAGTCATTTTTTATAAAAAATATTAATTTAGATCGGTTTAAGGTTTGATTTATTGATTTTTTAGCCAAATTAATTTGTCTGATTTAATTTTGACAAAAATAATATAATTTAATCGATTATATATATATATGTATTAAATTTTAATTAATAAAAAATATCTTAAAAAATATTTTAAGTATCTTTATTGGAGTGACTTTCATGAATTAATAGTTATATAACACATTTCTTTACGCAATATTCTTGTTTTTGGCTTTGAAGCGTAATTATGTATGTACTTAATTTTTTTAATAAAGATTAAATTCAAAACTTTTTATTAGTTATAAAAATCCTAGCAATATATATATAGCTTAATCAGTTAGTTAGATAAAAATATAAACATAATTATATAACTAATACAAAGACCCGTCAAATTAAAATATTATTCTCATATATATATAATCTCAATATGCTAGACCATTGGCTTATTTTTCTCCACTTGGAAAGTTACTTATCTAATTAGGAAAAAGAATCGTTTAGAATATCATATAAAGGCAATTATACTGATATGCCTAGTTAGCTAGGGTGAGATTTAAGAGATTCTTTAGCACGCAACAATAACGATCATAAATAAATAAATAAATTATTATGCCATTCATGATATGAAAAAATAAATAAATTGCACAAATTGCGTTTCATAATCAGTGGTAGAACCCTTCATTCCTTTTTCCCTTTACCTTTTAATTTGTCTAAACAAAAAGGTGAACTTTTGGAATTGTGCACTGTTAATAACAAAATAAAGTAGTATATATATATATATATAAAATACTATTCATATATTAAAATCAATTATCTGTTTATAAATATATATAATTTAATTTAATTTTAATATATATTTATATTTTAATATATATTTTATACTGATAACTAATTTTAATAATTTGTTTTAATATACACGTAGTATAATCGTATATATATATCGTTTTCGAGAAAACTAACTAGAATATAACCAATTTAAAATTAACTAATTAAAAAATAGTTTTTGACCCTTTCTAATTTTTTAAATTTTAAAATTAAATATAAAAAACTATTTTTTAATTAGATAATTTTAAATTGGTTATATCCTAGTTGATCCTCTAGATTATATATATATATATATATATATATATATATATATATATATCCATTACAATACAAATAGATAACGTTTAATATACTTATATGAACAAGCATAGCGTAGTGTCTAACTGTCTCCCATGATCATTTACTAGGTATAACATGGGTTATTGAGCATATTCTTTTTCTTTTTAATATATAATAATCCCCAGCAGCAATGTATAATTCACTACAACAATATAGATTATTTTTGAGAGTTATAATATATAAAAGAAAATTAAAATTTGTCAAAAAAATAAATTTTGACACTATTTTAACTATGAAAATATATTAATAAAAGTTTTATCAAAAATAGTATTTTTAATATATAAATGATTGTGAAAAAAATTTAAATCTTATTTTGATAAATATTGACTGTCAAAAATAATTTGTTAGAAAATTTTGAGAACATATTTTCTATGATACTTATTAATTGTAAAAAATACTATTTATTTTGACACTTGTTGACTATAAAATATTCTCAACAAAAAATTTTAATAAAAAATGAGATGAGATCTTGAAACTAAAGAATAAATTGAGATTTTGAAAATAAAGAATGAGTAGTATAATTCTAAATTGAGAGCAGTGTGATGTCAAAATTAACAGAGCCCAAAGAAAAAGAAAAATAGTGAAGTAAATTGAAAACAAATGAGTGTCAAAATTGATGAGTAATTTTCTACGGTCAAATTATTCATCAAAAAATATAGAAAATTTAACATTTGTGATATTTGTCAAAAATATATATTAGTTTTGACATTTAATTATGATGTTAAAAAATAAAATGTTAAAATAACTCTATTTTCTTATAATGATTGTATATAAGAACATAATTAATCCGACCCCAATATATGTATGTAGAAATTAAACTCTTTTTACCTATGAGGTTGGAAAATTATCTTGATGGTGGGGAAAAAGAAGGCAGCATTGTCATTAATTAAAGTGTTAATTGCACTTTATGTATGCATGGATTTTAGCTAATATATAGGAGTACTACTTTAGTCTCTATTCTCTAAAGCTTTAAAAGTATACAAATCAATCCATTTACAATTAAATTATTTTATTGAAGAGTTTTGCTAAGGGTAATTGTTAAAATTATCGATGGAAAAACACTACAAAAAAAATTGGTAAATAATGACAAATATTTAATGGTGATTTTTTTTAATTGTTGTTAAATAGAATCTATCAACGGTTTTTGACTTTTTGTAGTGGATTTGGGAGAGATTATCAAAAGCTCTTATTTTGCAGTAATTTTATTGTAATCACCGCAAAATATCATATTGACGAATATACTTAGATATTTTTTTTGTAACGATTTTTTTCAATTGCTGTAATATTATTTTTAACTTGAATTTTTTTTGTTTAAACATTGCCTTGTGAATTTTTGTTTAACCCAAAGTTGATTTCAATTTATATAATCCAGTAATATTTTGTTTTAACATTATATTCATTCATTTTTAAGCACCATTATTAAAAATTAATATCATTATTAGAGGGTTAAAAGAATTGCTTAGTGCACAAACTTATACACTTGTGATATCATACCCCATCCGCCCCTAATAATTATCTCGAAAGAATAATGAAGTCCCAAAAAAAAAAACACACAATCCAATCCTTGATATGTTTTTTAGACTGATTAGCCCATATGCAAAAAAAAAATAATATTAATTTTTTTTGGCACAGAGACTAATCAGTCCCATAAAAATAAATCTCAGGAGCCGGGTTGGTATTTCATATTTGGATATTTTGGATTTTTTCTCTATCATTATTAGAGAGTTAAAAGAATTGTTTATTATGGTATAAAAAAAGAAATTAAAATAAGTATAGGATTAAGAAATATTAAAAATTTAATATTATAAAAAATAAAAAAAATTATATTAAGACTAATTCAATCAATTTTTAAAATTTTAAAAATAAAAATAATTTATATATATTTTTAACAACTAATTTGACTCTAAATAAATTTATAATATATCAACCAATCATCTTGTGATATATAACATAATACGTCATCATTTAACTAACAAAAAGACCAATTTAATTTATATTTATCTTTCAAAAATTAATATAATTCATTTAATTTTTTGAAACTAATAAAAAATAAATATTTTTTTAAAAAACGAATTTGACTATTAATCCACTATTAAAAGCTTAAAACATATACAGGAAAGGAAATATTAAAATGTCAAGAAACGGAATCTGCTATGAAATATAGGTTAACAAAATTAAAGGATATATATCATAGTGGTGATGTTGGGGTGTCTCAAATTTAAAGACCATTATATGTTATATAGATTGTTGTTGTTGGATGTGATTCCATTATCTCAAATTTACACACTACAACAAAAACGCTATTTGGCGGCGGTTCCTGGAGCTGTTTAGCGGCGGTTCAAAACTGCCGCGGAATATTTCGCGGCGGTTTTATGAAACGCCGGAAGATAGGGCGCGGCAAAACGGATAGCGGCGGTTTTAGTCAACCGCTGGAATAACTGCCGCTAAACATCTATCAATTTTGCGGCAGTTTGCAACCGCCGCTAAATAACAAATAAACGAAAACAACATTTGTTTTGCGGCGGTTTTAAACCGCCGCCAAATTTTAGTATTTCCGTTTATACTTATTAGAATCGGACCGGACCGTCCGGTGGTCCAACTGACTCAATCGTTAAACCCGCGCTTCCACCATTAGACCCACAACGTGTGGATCACTGTAGAATATCAACTTTGTAAAGCCTTCCACAAACGAAGAAGGTAGGCTCGAACTTGGAACCTGGAGGAAAGAAAAGCTTTAACAATGTCATGTTACCACCAAGCCAAATGTCTATTCGATGTATATAGCGCTAATAATTGTATATATCATATGAACACATTTAATTGCCACACAGATTTTTGTTGTATACTTTATATATCTGATCATTGTTATTATAGGCACCTTATATATTGGGTAAAATTCACAATTAAATCAAATGGAGGACTAAATTACACAATTCTACCAAATTGAAAAATATTACCAGGATCTCCCAAAAGCATATTCTTATGTAATTCGAATCAGTCTCATTTAAATTAGACAAACAAACACTACTTTGAATTAGTCCTATTCGAATTAGTAGTAATGCTTGTAATTGGAATTTGTCCAATTTGAATTATGCTTGCATGTAGTCTTATGGTAGTTCGAACCAGGGTGATTCGAATTATGCACGCTAGGTCGTCCCTAGTAATTCGAATGAGTCTGCTTCGAATTAATTTTGGACCATAGTAGATCGAATTAATCTACGTCTATTTATATATGATCCAAGCATATATAAAGAGTACAATAAAGAGTACATCTAATAATATCCATAATAAATTCAATAAAGAGTATATTCAATCATAAATAAAAAAAACAATAATTATAAATATTTTTTATAAACTATTAAAAATAAAATATTTTCTAAAAATATTTATTAAGATTTAGAATTTAGTCTTTAATATTTAAAATTAGTAAAATATTTGTCAAAAATATTATATTTTATTGGTCAGTTAGCATTATTGAATCTATTAACCATAATAATATGTAGATAATTGATTGGTTTTCATATAAAAATATTTTTATTCTATTTAGTATTTAATTTTGATAAAACATTATTTTATTTTAAATTTAGTTATTATGAATTCTTATATATAAGAATACAAGCTAAGATTGTTATTTAAAAAAAAATTTAAAATTTTTATTTTAATAAATGCCCAACAAATCATTAAAATAAAAAAATGATAATTTAAAATTATAATTTTTGTAAAATTATAACGTTTTGAATTTTTAATGACTTGTAGAAAATATTTTTAATTATTATTTTTAATATTTTATAGAAGATATATATAATTATTATTTTTAAAAAATGTTTGATTTTAATTAGTCCAGAATATGATTTTATTTTCTTCTTTTACATCCATATTTGAATGCAAATTTAAATGCCAATAAAGTAAACAAAAAAATCTTATTGGTAAATTTGTTCACATGAGTTAACATATATAGCTTATTTAACTTGTGAAATTTTTATTTATGTAAAACGAATGTAGAAAAAGTGTTACAAGTTTAAGTAACAATGATTTAAATATATACAGTTTAAGATAGTAGTATTTACTTAACTAGATTATACCCAAATGATTATTACTAAAGAAAACATTGCAATATGTGGTAATACGCATTTTGCGGCGGTTTAAAAGTAACTGCCGCAAAATGCCTAACAAGAGAAGTCACCGGCGGACATATCGCGGCGGTTTTCGAAAAGAAGCCACGAAATACAAACCTGACCGGCAATATAGCGGCGGTTTGAAGAAAACCGCCGCGAAATGTTAACCTTACAGCAATATAGCGGCGGTTTTAGCAAAATCGCCGCTAAATGTCGTCCTGATTGCAGCTCCAACCTTTAACCGCCGCTATATGTGCCGCAATTTGTCTTTTTGCGGCACATTTACAAAACCGCCGCAAAATAACCGTCGCTATCTTAAGGATTTGTTGTAGTGACATGTAAGGCTCATCAATCAAACAAGCACATACAATTTGGATTCTAACTACATAGGACACTCAAAATCTTTGTAAAGTATATATGGCGAACCACCAATAGATATAGCGGCGGTTTTTATTAGACAAAAATTATTGATAAACGATTTTATGGTGCTTGATTAGATTTAAATACTAAAATCTAAGAGCCAAATTTAGGTATAGATTTAAAAATGAATTTTTATCAAATAAAAAAGAGTCTTTTAATTTGTGTTTTCTATCGTTTAAATTTGTGTATTCATAAACTCAGACCGTTCGATTTTTTATTTTTGAATAACAACCATAAAATCAGATCTTTCGATTTGTTTGATTACTATGTATAAAAAATAAATTTCATATTAGAAAAAAATATGAGAATTTACAATAATATAGAATAGCACACATACATTATTCCATTTAAAAAAAAATAGCCGCATATTGGACAGTGAAATGTGTACATCAGGAAATCTATCATCTTTTGAATTAATTAATAAGAAATAATTGTTTTATTTGAAGTCATTATTTTAAGTTTGGCGTGGGTTAGTAGATAATGTTAAAAAATAGATTCTTTCAATTTTTTTAATAACTAAAAAAAATAAAGTATGATTTCTAATTTTTTATATTTTTTCATATTTTTTTGTTTTATTTATAAAATTAATAATAAAAAATTATACTTTATTCATTTAATTATTAAAAAAAATTGAAAAAATATATTTCCAACGAATTTACTATTCATCTAAATATAGATTTTCGTCAAACTGAATAGTAGAACTAACTTTATTTAGGATCAATTCTTTAAATACCAAAATCAAATTAAACACCACTCTTGATGTACAATTCTCACAAGTAATCTACTTCATTGGATCCAATTGGTTTGGGTGTTATATTATTATATTTCTTAAATCTGTTATTGCAAATAAAGCAAGTCTTTTCTAACAGGAATTGATTCTCCTCTGACCGTCTGAATGAAAGGTTATTCTTATATTAATATAAGAATAGTTTTATTATTATTATTATTATAAAGCTTAACATTCATCAAAGACAAAAAATTTCTAATATTTATAAATGCGAGACTGCATATGTTAAAAAATATATTATTATATATGATACAATTTATATTTTTATATAGTACATTTTTAAATAAGAATTTTGTTTTATTTTTTTATAAACTAAAAAATAGATTGAAAAGTCTAAATCTTCTGAATGCCACTAAATATAATAATACAATAATACTATAAATTCATATAATTTAATCCAATATTTACTGTAATTCAAGGAGATTATCCCATATATCAAGCACACTCTAATTATTTTATTAGAATATTAAAAAATTTCCCTTGGAAGTGTAACTTCCTATTTAATATATGAGGCCTACATTCATGCATAACTCATAAATAATAGTGTTTTTTTTATCAATTCAGAGAGAAGGCTCTATTCACACCAAAAAACAGAACAAGAACTGTTTGAATATATCTTGCGACTTGGAGAATAAAATATATTTAATTTAAACTTATATCATTGATTGATAGTTGCAGAGATCGGAAACTAGGTGACAATTTAAAAAGAAATTTAAAGAGAGCTACTCAAATAAAGACGTCTAAAACGTCTTTTTTTTAAAGATATTTTTTAGTAATTAAAATTTAACATATATATAATCGATTAAATCATATTATTTTTGTCAAAATTAAGCTAGACAAATTAATTTAACCGAAAAAATAGTGAATTAAATCTTAAACTGGTCTAAATTAATATTATTTTTTTATAAAAAATGACTATAATACTTTTATTATAGAGAATGATTAAAATATTTTTATTATATATATATATATTAATTTTAAAAATTCTAAATTCTAACCCTACGATAGAAAAATAAAGGACTAAAATTTAGGATTATCAAAATTAATATATATAATAGAAGTATTTTAGTCATTTTTTATAATAGAGTATTATAGTCATTTTTTATAAAAAAAATATTAATTTTAGACCAGTTCAAGATTCGATTCACTATTTTTTCAATCAAATCAATTTGTCTAGCCTAATTTTGACAAAAATAACACGATTTAATCGATTATATGTGTTAAATTTTAATTATTAAAAAAATATCTTTAAAAAAAAAGACGTTTTAAACGTTTTTATTTGAGTGACTCCAAATTTAAATGCATTGGCATATATATTATCTCCTCACTGTTCTTTGAAAATAAAATTTCATTGTTAGATAAAAATGATCGACTATATATATATTAACTGTACACTAAATATTAGTATTTATCAAAAGAAGTAGAAGCACCTAAATTTAATATACACAGATCCATTAAAGTTCAACTAGCTTGTGATATTTGTACTTTAAAAAATCAGCACAAAAGATCAGACACCATTGTATTTTTCATGTTAAGTTGTGTACATAAAATCATCAATGAAATTGATAAAAACAACCTATCAAAATATATAAATTACATAAGCTTTGTCACTTGGTATAACAATTAAGTTGGTAATTGCTATAATAAACATCTTAATTAATTATTGATGCTGGCAGATTGGTAAAACCTTTTGGGTGCTGTTCAGATTAAATTTGGTGTAGTACATAACTCATTAAATTTAACTCAAATTTTATGTGAAACATATCATAATTATCAAATTACATAGCTTATTTTGAGAGTAGTGCCTGTTTTCAACATCAATAGTAATCAATTTGTTCTTTTCTACAGTAGTCCCTATAAAGTTATAACTAAGTACAGAAACAAATTTAAGAAGATATCATACAAAAACAGAACAAATAAACAATGGAAAAACGATGAAAAGTCTTCTTCGTCGAAGGTAAACTTGGAGATTAGAGAGTTAAACTTTTATTTTTTTAATTAGTAAAAGTAATTTAATTATTTTATTTATTTTTATTTTTATTTAAAATAAATAAAATACTAAAATATAATAATACAAAAATTTAATTAAATTTTTTATTTTTAATTTCTGTATTTCAATCTCAACATTTCTTTCGAACACAGTATTTGAGTTAGGTTTTGAATGAACGAATGGGTGACTATTTAGAACCATACAAATGCAATCCAGAGACTCAGAGAGTGAGAGAAAGTCCTATGAGTTATAATTACTAATTACATAAATAATATGGCATTGACCACACACTTTTGAATTTATTTTTTTAAATATGAGGTAAAAATTGGTATAATCCTATAATATTGGAAGATACAATGTTTTACAAAATTATCGAAGTTATAAAATTTGCAGAGAACAAATTGTTAAATCATATTTTTTTTTTAATTTATAAAGATAATACATAAATTACGTATTGTTAATGCAATACATATCTTGTATATTGTGTTTGCATTCCAAAATACTGTAAAATTCTATTTTTTGTAACATTTAAATAAAATTCTATTCACTCTTCAATATTAAAATAAAAAATTCCACACTTTTAACCGGGCTGCTGTGTGATTTTATCCATATTTATTGCTGACTGCTGAGAGGCATGGGAGAAGAAAAGCAATGGACACCAACAAAAGAAAAATGGCAAAAAACCAATAGCACACACTCACATTTAATGGTAGATATGGCTCAAAAAATCATGATTAATGTTTTAATGTCTAAAGCCTGACAAATATTATTCCTAGAGTAAAAGTTTATTCATTTTTTTTAAATGAGTAATATAATATATATTTTATTCATGTACCTAAACTATTTATAATTTGAAAATAAAAAATAAATACTATTAGAGATATAACTATTAATATTATTTTCTCTTATCAGCTTAAGCTTTTGGAATAAGTGATTTTATGACATGGTATCAGAGCTCTATGTCCGAAAAATCAAGAGTTCGATCCTTAGAAAACCCCAAAAAAGTGAAAAAGAATAGAAAATCAAGCAAACCCAACAGAGAGGCTCTTGCTTGAAAGGGAATGTTAGAAATATAACCATACTTTTCTTTTTCTAATCTTATTTTTAGTCCCATTTCAATATTTTTAAATACTTTTTTTATATTTTAAAATAACATATATGCATTTCACTTTAATTTGATCCTTTCACAACACAAAATGCAAAAACTAAATTGTTATTTTATTTATGCATATAAATTTTAAACAAATTAAATTAAAAAAATAAAATAATTTTTATTATTTATTTTATTTCTTTTATATATTCACTTTTTATACTTATTCTTACTCTTTATTTAAAGTTAATAGTAAAAAGATTAATTAATTAATGTTTTCCAATTCGAAACAAAATAATTTTAAAATGAAATAGAAAAAAAAAATAAAAAATATATATATAGAAAAGCATAACTCTTTATGGGAAAATACATATATATAAAATCAAACAAACTTTTCATCAAAAGCCTGCTTTTAGTTTTATTCCCTCCATTTTAGATTCAATGTCCAATTGACATATTTTAAAGTTTTTAAATATTTATTCTTTTTATGATAATATTTAAGTAATATATTTTAATTTATTTTTATCTTTTTCCCTAATAACTATGTAACTTGAAATTATAAAAGTATAATAACAATATATACTATTAGTTGAAGTTTAATTATTTTTTAACAAATCATCTTTTTAAGAAAAAAATTGTGAATTAACCTTTTTATAAATAATCAACTAATATTATTCCTTTTTTAAAAAATTCTTTTCTTTATATCATAACATTTTAAACCACACTAACGTAACAATTACTCATTTATTTTTATTTATTAATTTTTTGTTAAAAATATTCTTACAAAAAATATCAGTTTTATCTACTTTTACTTTATTATTATTATGATTATTATTATTATTATTAATAAAGTAACTACCAGCGTGAAATATTTTCATGTGAATACAATAGTTAAAAGTTATTATATAATTTAACGTATTTAATTAAAAGTTTAATTTTGACGTATTGACAAAATATTTTATATCGTTGTATAGTTATTTTTACTAATATATTAATATATGATTAGATATATATGTGAAATAATTTTATGTTAATAATGTATTAAAATTAAATCTTTTAATTAAATTATTTAATAATATTATTATTACTATTTTTGTATGAAAATAGTTCAATTATTCATAAGTAGTCATTTTATTTGTTTAATATATGTAATGTTATTTTGACAAAAGATTTAAGGGAAATAGATCCTCTTCATTTTTTCTAATACTTAGAGAGAATAAAATGTGATTTTCACATTTAATTTTATAAATGAAACTAAAATTAAATAAGAGAGAGAAGATGAGATTCTTCACTAAACATTATCTAATTTTTTTTTCTACTAAAAGGATCCACTCCCACTTTTAAGTTAGAGAGGAAAGTCCTTACTTACTCCAAGACACTGAAGGTTCTCTCTTCTCTTTCTCCCTTACTAAAAGGATCCACCACCCACTTTCAAAGACGCACCCAAATCTCTCTCTCTCTCTCTCACCCCCTTCCTATATATAAATACCCATTCCCACTCTTGAACCACTCACATCAATTTCAAGGCTCTCTCTCGTTACTATTTTGTTGATTTTGAGAGAGGAGGCTCGTTACTGTTTTGTTGACTTTGAGAGAGGAGAAACAATTATTAAAGAGAGTGAGAATAGTAATAATAATGGAGAATCATAATAATGAAGAAATCCCATCAGCACCATCAACACCAGCCACACCAGGGACTCCAGGTGCACCTCTCTTCGGAGGTTTCAGATCCACCAACAATAATGGTGGGGGTCTCAGTAGAAAATCACTTCTCAAGAACTGCAAGTGTTTCAGCGTTGAAGAATGGACCATTGAAGATGGTGCCTTACCCAAAGTCTCTTGCTCTTTGCCACCTCCTCCTGTTCCTCTTGCCAGAAAGGTAGTACGCACGTGCGCCACATCTCTAACTAACTCCCACCTCCTATCGTAACTAATTTCTGTTACAAACTGTTCCGTCACATAAAACACCATCTCTAACTAACTCGCTCCCAACTCCTTCGTAACTAACTTTTTTGTAACTGTTTGCTCACTTAACTAATTTTAAATTTGTATGATCAGGTGGGAGCTGAGTTCATCGGAACGTTCATTCTAATGTTCGCCGGAACAGCGGCGGCTATAGTGAATGAAAAGACAAATGGATCCGAAACTCTGATTGGCTGTGCTGCGGTCACCGGCCTTGCTGTTATGGTGATCATTCTCTCCACCGGACACATATCCGGTGCTCATCTAAACCCTGCCGTCACCATCTCCTTTGCCGCTTTGAAGCACTTCCCATGGAGGAATGTAAGAACTTGTCATATATAATTATTTATGTGTATGTCATCTATCAACTCTTTATCAAGTGTGTTGAGATTCGTGTATTTTTAAAATATAAAAAAATATATAACAAAAATTTATATATAATTATTTAATAATTTTTAATTATTAATTTTATATAAAGATAATTGTATATAAATTTTATTAAAATATATATGGCATGCATACAGGTGCCAATGTATATTGGAGCACAAATATTGGCATCAGTGTGTGCGGCATTTGTACTGAAGGGAGTGTATCATCCATTCATGGGAGGAGGTGTGACGGTTCCTTCCGGAGGATACGGCCAAGCTTTTGCTTTAGAATTCATCATCAGCTTCAATCTCATGTTTGTTGTCACTGCTGTCGCCACCGACACTAGAGCTGTAAGCATATATTATATTATCTCTATAATACTTAATATGCTAATTGTCAATAATTTTTTCTTTAATTAAATAATAATAATATGGCTAAAAAAAAAGTATATTCACAATGTTTATTTTATAAGTTCATTTTATTATTTTGTGGGGAGCAGATTGAATAATATATATTTTTTTTTGTTTTATTTATTGATTATTATATGATTGGGTGCATTTATTAGTAGTAAGACATCCGAGGCTGTACATGTTTAATTGCAAGCTGAAAGGACAAGAGTCAATGAAAAAAAATATTAAAAATGGGTGCATATGCCTCTGCAATAATTATAGTTTTCAATGAAGTGAAGTATTATATAAAAAACAATAAAATTTTCAAGTTGTCTCTGGATATGGATACTCTGATTTAAAAATTTTATAAATAGTCATTTTTTAACTTTAGTAAATATGAATACTACTCTATTCATTTGTTCTTTATTATCTTTTAATTAGTTTAAATTTTTAGAAAAAAAATTATCGTTATATATTCAATAATAATTATGTTTTTTACTAGATACGTTTAGAAAAAATTAAATATATCTTGAATAAAGGGAAATAATTTGCTGTGTGTTGCAATATTAATCAGATAAATAAAATAAAATAATTATTTTCTAGTATGTGTATGGCCGTATGGGTAATGGAGAAATTTTGTGAATAGTTGAGTGAGCCAAATAATTGGTTGTATATATTTCTTTATTATTATTATTATTGAAAAAGAGTCAACCCAGACAAGCAGCCTTGGTGGTAGGGCGGTGCCAATAAAATCCAAATTAAAATGCTATGGACTATGGTTGCCATATTTGAGTCAATGAATATAGAAATAATAATGTTGAAAAATATATCCATCTATATTATAAGTATTTGAATCTAGTCCTCAATTATTCAACTTGTATGAATAGTTTTGTTTATATATGTGATATGAACATGTTTTTGCAGTGAGATATACTATTGTATCATTTTATATTTTTTTTAAATATATAATAATAATAATAATAATAATAATAATAATAATAATAATAATAATTGAGAGATGAGATTTTGGAATCTTTTGTTTGTTTGTTACACCATGAATGTAACTCTTACTTATAATATTGATTGTATGTAATAACAAAAATGATTTGATATTAACATATTAATTAAAAAGAGGATGTGTGTATGTTATAATATTAAATATTGATAAAATTGTTTATGGTGATAAATAAAGGTTGGAGAGTTAGCGGGAATCGCGGTGGGAGCCACTGTCATGCTCAACATACTCATAGCCGGGTATGTCCTTCTATCAAATCTATATTCACTTTCATATAATTATATAAATAATTAATTATTAATTTATTATAATAACATCTATATATAAAATTTGGTATAAATATAACTATTTATATTATCTTTTTTATTAATTTAAATTTGTAAAATAAGTAATTTTATAATATAATATTAAAGTTTTTTGTTTGAAAAATCTAAAATTCGATTCTTAATGAATACTACAAATAAAAAGATAATATGAGATAAATAAAAAAAAGCAGACTTATATAAAAATTAAATAAATTTAAAAGAGGCTCTTATTTAAAAAGAATATTAGAAATATAATTATTTATATTTTTTTATCAATTTAAATTTTTAAAATAAATAATTTTAAAACAAAATTAACTATTTTTAATTTAAAAACGATTTTTTTGTGACTATTTAAAAACGATTTAATATAATTATTTTTTTAGATGAGAAAATAGAAGAGAGAAAAACAGATTAAAGATAGGGAAAGAAAGAGAGAAGGATAACTTTTTTGTTATTTTTTAATCATAATAATAAGGGCATGCATGCATGACTCACTAGCTAGGAGGTAGGAACAACAATAAGTTTGATCATACATTATTGTCCTTGTTGTGTACATGAACAATTACATAGACAGATTGATTAATTCTTCTAGGAAAACTTCTATCTGGAAAAAAATATTATTAATTATTATTGTTGATATATAGTGGATATGTGGAGCTTTCAAATGTCAATTCAATTAATAACTAATTCTTAATTAGAATATACAAATTTAAATAAATTCTAAAAATTGTTGTATATTTTTTGTGGTGAGCAATAATTTCGTAGCGCATACATGCATGTTGGGGTATGGACCTTATTATGGTTATACCAAAGTAACTTTGTTCTTCAAGATCGACTTGAATAAATTCTTTATAGGAGGGCTATATAATTTTCATGTCTCAATATACATGGTCCCCATTATAATAATAATAATAATAATAATAATAATAATAATAAAGAAGGATATCTGTTGAGATAAGAAGGAAAAATATGCCTTCATAAATTCTGAAAATAAAAGACATGCTCTTTCTATTATTCATTCCTTCACGTTATTGATATTCTCACCATATATGGTCTTGGTTTAGAAGAATTTTTGATGGATTGATTAATATATATATATGTCCTACTAGACCAATCTGTAATCACAAATAATTGCACAAATGTTTGAATAAAATAAATAAATAAAAAGATAGACTAAAAAAAATACTAAATACTTATGATTATGGTTGTATGCATATTATTTTCTTAAACTAATTAATAAGGTGATATTATTTAATTATTTTTTTTAAATCTTGATATATATATATAATTCTCGTAAATTCAAAAATAATACATGTTGATTGTTAAAAAAAAAGTTTAAATCAAAATAGTATTTATTATATAAAAAAAATATGCACACAAAAAATATGATATCTATACACATGTCATTAAATGTAAAAGAATTTCATTGCCTATATAGTTAAACATAAATTAATTATTATAACGATATTATTAATTACAGGCCAGTATCGGGGGGATCAATGAACCCAGTAAGAATATTAGGTCCAGCAATTGCAGCAAATAATTACAAAGCAATTTGGATTTATTTGACTGCTCCAATTCTTGGTGCACTTGGTGGTGCTGGTGCTTATTCTGCTGTTAAGCTTCCTAATGAAGATGAAAACCCTGAACTTAAGGCTCCTTCAAACCATGGAAGCTTCAGAAGGTGATTTAGAATAATTGATTTTTATAATCAATTTCACAGGAAATATATAAACTTATATGTATCATATATAATAAATAATATATGTAAAAAAAGTATATATATATTGTGGAAATTAGCAAATGAGAATAATAATAATGTTTGCTATATATGCATATATATTATATATTAGAATGTAATGGTGTTTAAATATATGTGGATAGGATTGGTTGGGTGAAAATCCAAGGAAAAAGTGAGTATAAATTTGGCCCTAGAGTTTTAATTTGGATGGACAATGGATTTATACTTTTTTTTCTCCTTAAATTTTTAATTTAACATGTGATATTTTACTTATTTTATTTAATTTTTTTCACTTAATTATTATTGTGATTTATTTAATTAGGTCTTTTCAATTTTGAGTAATTTTTTGAAATAATTACGTCATCGTGTAGTCATTTAATATTTTTAGCTATAAACACTCACGTGTAATTATTTTTATATAAAGTTAAAATTAAAAATTTTTAGATAATAATTTAATTAAATATATTAAATTATCTAATCATTTTTAACTAATAACTTCGTATAAAGATAATTATATATTAATTTTTACCATTTTTAATATGCCAAATTTTTTATTCACTCTTTCTAAAACTACTCTCTTAATAAAAAATAGTTCTTGTAATCTCGTGTGTTACTAACTTATCATACACACTCAATTTTTTATATATATGAGTAATAATAGGTGATAATATTTGAATCTTATTTAAAAATAAAAGTCAAGTTTAGTACTCAATATAATTTGGTCTTAAATATAATTGCATTGAATGAATAAAACAATTACTAATTACAAATTACAATCCCAAAAAAGAAGAGTAGCATCTAGCATGTGACTTATTGAACTTAGAAAAAAGAAAAAGAAAAACAAAAGGAAGAATAATAAAGACAAAGAGAAGAACACAAAAAAATGATTAATAAGTTGAGTTATGAGTGAAGTGATGAGTATTATTATATCTACCCTCAAGTGCTCGACAGAAAGAGACCCTTCGAAATGAATTAGAAACCACCATGAAATCAACTTTTTTCCCCAAAGGCCTTTTCTTTAGGCAAGAGACGACCTTTCTGGAAAAAGATGGTCTTTTAAATAAAAAAGTTTACACCACACACCTGGCAGAAAATATATGATATGATATAACTACATAAGCATCAAAATGGTCCATGATTTCAAAATAAAATAAAATAAATAAGAGTTTAACATTAGGTGACAACTTAGTTGGAGTCGACTTCACGTGAAGTTGATAACTGATGGTTGTTAAATGATTTAACTGATTTGACTAAATTTTTATCTAATAGCTCTCAGCAATCAACTTCACATGAAATCGACTGCACATGGGATTTCACCTTAACATTAAGATATATATAATATTAAATAATTAAATAAATTCATCACTTTTCGTATGAATTATTTAAGTAGTGTTAAATAATTTTTCATCGACATAATAATATACGATATATATAGTTAAATCGTTAAATCTCTACGTAACTTTTTTTATTATGTGTTAGAGACGTAATTATTTATGTATTTATTTTTATTAATTTAATTTAAAAAAAATAATATTATGATATCAGAATTTCTATAAATAAAAGTATAGAGTTCGATATTCATATCAAAATAAAAAAATAGCATAACAAATCTATATATATATATATACCATCAATTATTTAAGTTGATGTGTTGTAGTGCAAATGTGAAGTCTAGCCGGTTTGGTTGAAAAGGAAAAAAGACAAAAACTTTGGTTTTGAATATATAGTGAAGCAATAAATGGAAACCATTGACATTTTTGTTTTCATGAATAAAAATGAAGAAAATTATTGCACCCAATCATGCTAATAGTTTTCTTGTGATGCATGATTAATGCGATATAACCAAACAAGTGAGAAATTAAAGGTAAATGTACTTTACTTCCTAACATTTGAATTATGTGCACTTAGATTTTCTAATGTTTGAAAATGTGTTAATCAAATCTTAAGAGTCTATTTGTCTTGTGTTCATTTTTAAAATTTTAGTTTTGATATTTTTATTTTTAAGATTTTATAAAATAATATAAATAATAAAATCAATTTTAATATTATTTTTTTTATATAATTCTAAAATTAATTAGGAACAAAAAAAAAAACCAGCATGCTTTCGCATTTAAAAAAAGATGTAAATAGACTTTTTCTATTATTATTACTATTATTTTTAGACGTGTGTAAATAAATCCTTTTTTGTTGTTTAGTTTTATACAGTATTTTTTAACTCGACAAAATTAAAAATTAATTTATCGCGGATCAGAGAACTCTATTTAATAATTTGTCGAAAACGAATGAATTACTTTATGCTCCATTTAAATGGTCCTTTTTATTAACATTTTCACTAACTAATCTGTTAATGGATTGGATATGCTTAATAAACAAGAGAAGGGGAAAAATTTAAGAATATGGATTAAGTTAGATTTTTTTTAATTTATTTATTTTTCTTTTAAGGGTTGAAACTAATTTCGTCTTTGTTTTCTGTTTTGGGCTAATGCTTTCAAGTTTCAATTACCCATTTTTGGGTTAAGGCCCTTTTTCGTATTAATCAAAACCCATTGAAAGGAAAGAGTGAAATGAAGGCATGTACACAGTACTTATATGTGCCTAAAATGTGACCCAACAAATATTTATTTTTGTCTTATCTATATGAAAAATTTGGAACTAAAATATATCAAAAAAATTCGTAAATCTTCTTGCAAACTAGCAAATTAGACCCTAAAATTAGTGTATAAACAACAGATATTTCAAACAATTGAAATAACATTATTTAAAAATACTTAAAATTTGGCAAAATTATCTGATCATTAATTTATTATCTTCTTATCACATTAATATTATTTTATTAACAGAACAATATAAGTTAATAAATGAAATATTTTAACAAATTTTTTATATATTTGATAGATTTTTATTATGTAAACTATTTAAAATTTATTTTTGTCAAATCAAAATCTTTAGAAGTATATTTTGACAATTTTCTGTAAATCTTTCCATCTATTACATATCTTATGGAAAGTTCAAAACTAAACTCTATTGCTTAATTAATAATTGTCTCAACTCACTTGAGTTGTAGATTAAGATATAAATAAATATAAATATCCATGTTGGTTGCTTGTAGCAATTTCTTCTCAATAACAAGTCTTCTCAAAATAGATCAAGAGTTCCTTCCTTCACAAGAAAGCAACTCTTTTTAGTTTTTATTTTTCTATTTTATTGTTTAATTTAATTTTGATGCACCTTATAAAAAAATGTATACATATATTTAATTTTTTTTATCGTAAAATTCGTAACCTCTTAAATAAGTATGGAAAAATTATGCCATTTAATCTATTATTCATTAGCGTATACACATATTTAATTAAGTATTATTATATTAACAAAAATAATATTTATTATGTTAAAGACATATATTAAAATTATTATTTAAAAGCATTTTTATTAACATATATAATATGTTAATATAGCCAATGAGTAATAGCTCAAATTACATAGTCTTCCCATACTCAATTAAGAGGTTGCGGGTTCGAATCTCCTATGGTAAATAATAATAATAA
Organism: Arachis stenosperma; assembly: GCF_014773155.1. Taxonomy (NCBI): domain Eukaryota; kingdom Viridiplantae; phylum Streptophyta; class Magnoliopsida; order Fabales; family Fabaceae; genus Arachis; species Arachis stenosperma. The sequence continues at coordinate 801,288 of NC_080385.1, forward strand.
TAATAATAATAATAATAATAATAATAATATGTTAATATAATTATTATATATTTATAAAATAAAAATTTTACTAATTATATATTATATATTAATTAAAAATATAAAAAAAATAAATAAGAAAGAGGAGGAAGTAATGGCAACATTGTGAAGTCGTCTGTCCCGCGGGAGCAGACGCGCTGTCTTCATCCTCAAACAAATCCACCAAAATAATTCTTTCTTCAGAAATATCAAATTTCACAATCCCCAACACAACGATCCTTTTTTTTTTAACCATTTTTGCTTTTTTCCTCATCAATGGAGGTGCCAACTTCTTGGGATGCACTTCGCAAGCAGGTTCCAATTATTTATTTATCTGCTTTTCTTTGTGTTTTTCTTCGCCAGATTTGATTCTTAGTATGTTGTAGATTTACGAAATTTGATGAGGAAATGTGCAATTCGGATACCCTTTTGGTCAAAGTTTCGATCTTTCTTTTTGGGGTTTCTTCAATTTGTTTGTCGGTGTTGTGGAATTCGTGGGTTGAGCTTATAAAAAATGGTTTTTGTGTGCTGAGAGAGCTTAATTTGATGAATTGAGTTTGCAAAGAGTTGTAATGGTGGTGGATCCGGGATAATTCTGGAATGTGATTTAATTTGGGATACGTTCTGATTTTGGGTTTGGTTTAGTTTTTGAGAATTGATGAGGGTTTTGAATTTTGAATACTTGAGGTTATTTGAATGAGAATTCTGTTCCTAGATCAGGTTCGTTTGTTTATATAGGAAGATTTTTAGAACCCTGATTTGATCTAGAAATTAGGTAATTTGTATGTTCATCTGATGCATCTAGAAAGAAAATGGATGTGAGTGAGACCAATAGATATGTGTTAGCTCTCTTTGATCCAACTCCCTTCATGTGCCGGGGTTGTCGTATCGAGCTGTAGATTGTTGTTTCCGAACCAGGTGTTTGAGGTAGATTGTGGATGGATATTGCAATTTGTAATATGTGATCAATGCGAATGATTAATAGAAACTCTTTAGAAAATGTGAATTCATTGTGATATCAAGTGACTTAATAATGATCCTTTAGTTTGATTTATTTGTATGCATTATGGAAATGAATGATGCGAGCTGTTAGAATGGTAACTTTTTTTTACAATGCAGATGGAAACTTTGCTAGATTTTGTATCATGAGGACTTGTTACTTGTTAGAATTTCACAATGTTCTATACCAAGCATATCATTATTCCATATGTACTTTTAGGGACATCAAATAATTCTTTCAAGGTGTTTTTATCTATTTGTCCGTCAAATTTCGATTTTATGAGGTGAATGATTGATAGATGAATATTTCACCAATCTTTTGCAGGCGAGAAAACTTGAAGCTCAGTTGGATGAGCAAATGAATCTGTATCGCAAATTGGTCTCTGCCAATGTTTCTACAAAAGCTGACGCCGCTGAGAGTGATCTAGAATCATGGATTGATCGATTACTGAAACAACTGCAACAAGTAAACTCACAGATGCAAGCTTTGGTATCAACTGGTGGGTCAGAAGTGGTTTCTCATACTTTGAATAGACACCAAGAAATTCTTCAAGATCTCACCCAGGTATTCTATGGTATCAGCTTGAGTTATGATTTATGTGCCTCTAATTCTGCTTTGATTACTTTGAATTCCTTCAACCTTTTGAACTTTTCATACTGAGCTAAGACATAAGTGAACTCCAGGAGTTTTTTCGCCTTCGCAAAAGTCTTAGAGCAAAGCAAGAACATGCTTCACTACTGGAGGATTTTAAAGAATTTGATCGAACTCGATTAGACTTGGAAGAGGGTTCTGAACAGCATTCACTCCTAAAAGAACATGCATCCATCAGTAGAAGTACAGGACAGGTTAGCAACACAAACGATTCACCTTACTTTTCTGATATAACAAGGCATTCTGTATCTTTTTCCATCCAGATATTCCCAGTGGAGTGCTAAATATTATTATATCATAGGTGAACCTTTATTGTTGTTGTTGTTACCTGTTACTATGAGTATGATGTTGTCAATAGCGTAGTATTTGATTTGGGTATTATATAATTTTGCTTCAGCTGGGTTTAGTTATATTGGAAGAAATTGGTTTAAACACTGCTTTTGTCATCGTTTTTTATTATTATGATTTATTTTCTTCAAAGATTTGGAAGGTAAAAAGTAAAACTAGGAAATATTTTTGGATGTTCATCAACAACAATCCGCCTTTGATCCAGTGCATATTTCAAGAATGAAGAACAGTTGTCTAGTTTTAAACTGGGGTTGTCTTACTCTGAACCATTATGATTATTATTTTGCCGTAGATGGACAATGTTATTTCACAAGCACAAGCAACACTTGGCACGCTTGTACTCCAACGTTCAACATTTGGTGGCATCAATTCAAAACTCAGCAATGTTAGCAGTCGCCTCCCAACGGTATGACTCTTGTCATAATGGATTTCAGTGTTTTGATGTTTTCCATTTTCGCAATTTACTTTCCAAATTATCTTATGAGAGATAGAGTAAGATTGCAAAGAAGGACAATGCTTGTACTCAGATAACCAATGATATAGATCTTCGCATAATCTTTTACACCAAGAATATCTCAATTAGATCCACACCATTGGATTATCTAGATGCTCGAATTTAACTTGTGCGTTTAAGTAATTCTCGCCAAAGACATTGAACAACAATTTTAGTTTATTCGCGAAATATGATGTCACATGTTATTAGCATGCATGAATGTTGTTTGAAATCGATCGGTATTGCATTATAGCCATGCCCTCATTGGTGCTACAAGGCTTAACTGTTATTCTTGTTGGATATCGTTTGAGATTCCGCCGCTTAATGTACTACTTTTAATTATGCTGCAGGTAAATACCATACTTTCGGCAATAAAGCGAAAAAAGTCAATGGATACCCTTATACTTTCTCTAGTTGCATCAGTTTGCACCTTTCTCATTGTCATCTACTGGCTAACCAAATGAGGCGGTTTTTTCTTCGGGTTTTTTGGCACCCGTTTGAAACTGTTGTATGCTGCTTATTGTCTATTGTTATGCTTACTGAAATGTACACCATGGTGAAGAAGGGTCAATTTTTTGGAGTAGTGTTATTGTTCATTTTATTTGTTTATAATCTTTGTATGAGAAGGTTTGTTGTTGTATAATCTTTGTATGACAAGCAATGTTGAGTAAAGATCAGATTGTTCCTGAAAAATTGGATCATGTTTCTTGTTTAGGATATCCAATATTCATATAGCATGTGGAAGATTGAAGGTGACTTATTGTTAATAGTTGGAATGAAAAAGGCATTACCAATATTGTTGGAATGTTAATTATTTTCTTTTATTTTATTTCAGTTTTTATTTTATCACTTAATTCATATACGATGTTGATATTCATTGTGCTGCTTTTAGATTCCTAATGTGATTTTGCTCTCATAACATTTATTTCTTGGGTAAGAATTAATGATAAAATAAAAGGTAGTGCTTAACATGGTTTCAGAAATATAATGGTTGAATCTGAATAATTCAGAATTATGGTTAAATATGAATACATTGAACCAATTATAATGCTTCAAGATCTATATCAATGTGGATTGGTATTTCTAGTAATGGGAAAATATCTTCTCCATTTGATGCAAACAAATGACAAAATATCAAAAACCCCAAGATATTAACACACATATTATGTGCCATGCATGAAGCATAAAACATTCAATTTACTCTTTTATTTTTAGTTTTAAATTCAGAGAATTATGAAGTGTTCAATATTTTCAGTTTTTTTAAGGAAGGTAACTAACCCCTTCCAAGTATACTTCTACCAAGAATAGGATGATTGCGATTGAAAAATGAAAATAGATTTTTTTTTTCCGATATAAAGTCATTAGCAGAACAAATCTTTTGTTTAAAAAATTCAAAGCATTTAAAAGGGCACTTATTCTAATGAAAATTCAAAGCATTTTTCGATCAAGATATTGTTTAGACACACTTTAAAAACGTTATTTATGAAAAAAAATAGCAGTTAAATCGAATAGCAACGCTTTTAGATAAAGATAATATTTTAATAATATACTAAAATTAAATCTTACAATCCAACATCTAATAGTCAGAAGAAAATATCTTAACATGAAGACAATTATAGAGTTTTCATTAAAGTATCTATCATTTAAAAAATATTTATTAGAGATATAATTACTTATATACTTTTTTCTATAAATTTTTGAAAAAAATAATTTTATGATATAATATCTTAACTTTTATAATCTAAAAACCAAGAATTTGATCCTTATTGTTAACTTGAAAAAAAAAATTCAGTATAAGACAAATAAAAAAAAATCTAAATAAATTTTATGTAAATTCCAAAAAAAAATTCTTGTGTGAGAAAATATATTACAGATATATTTATTTATTTTTATCAGTTTAACCTTTTAAAAATACTTTAAACCCCATACCTAATTACCCTCCAAACATTAGATTACTTTCAAAATGAAAATTTCATACAAGATTTCACTTGGGTCTACTTTTTCCCTCATAATCTATTTAATCCTTTTTAGTTTACCAAAAAGAATTTAACTTTTTTTTTCTTTAAAAAAAAAAGCACATGATAATATGATCTTATGACTAATGGGTTATAGACACGTCTAGGGTTTTTTCAATAGTGGAGTTTGAATCATCCGTAGATCGATGTTCTTGTATTTGGTGTGATGGGTTGGTGATTGACAACACATTATTGAATCACTCTTTATTGCCTTTATTGACATTGTTTCATACAAAGTAAACAAGCAATGACATTTTATGAAGGGATTTTGGGTCAAATTTAGCCAAGCAAACACAATAATACCAAAGAATAATGCATGCACTTTAAGCAATGGAGAATACTTATCCTTCTTACATCATCTCCAACCATAATATAAGAAGATTTTTAAGTGTACCGTTATATCGGTGTATCAGTAATTTTTAACTGTTGATCTTAATTATATATATTATATATATTTTTTATAATTAAGATCAACGGTTAAAAATCATTGAAACACCGATATGACGGTACACTTGGAAAATTTTCCATAATATAATGCATGTACTTTAATTTCATGTTTTCATTGACATTTATCATTGTCACTCAAGGATTCTATATTATGCAAAATATCATATTCTTTCACATAAATCCTAGTCTTTCTTTTTAGGTCTTCACCTTTTTATTTTATTTAATTTTATTTCTTTTTTCATATATATCATCTTATGCTCTCTTTATTTTGTTCATTATATTGATGTTACCTTAAGATTAAGAGTATATAGTTTCCAAGACTAATTAAGAGATCACTTAATTAAGAATATAAAGTTTATATGTCAATTCAAATGATAATTTTTGTTGTTTGAGTGTCATTTAATAATTTTAATATATATAGTTGTTACCATATAAGAAATATTTTTAAGGTATAATTTGAATAATAATTATGTTAAGTAGTGTATACTAAAACCAGCTATTAGTATAAAATATATGTTAGAATATAAAATATACATTAAAAATAAGTTAAATAATATATATATTTATATATAAATAAATAATGACTGATTTTAATGGCTGATTTTAGTGTGTAAATAACATTTTTATTTGAATAATTACAATGCCAAAAATTATCTGTAAATATCAAATTATATATCATCTTATTTAAAAAACTTTATTCAAGGTTATAGTATATGGCTACTACCAATATATGTTTAAGATCATATTATAATTGGTTCAACGTAACAAAGCATGGTGAATTTATATAAAATTGTCTTCCTCAATCTCCTAACAACAATTCTCTTCCAAGAAAGTTATAATTAAGTAGGGAAATTTTCATATTTAGGGTTGAAATCAATCACACAAGTATCGGCATTTTTTCCTTGAGGCAAAAAATTAAAAGACAAGCATTACAAGAAATAAGGGGTTTAGCCATAAAAAAAATTGTGGCTAAACTCTAACATAACTGTAACAACTATACATTGGTTACGAAAGAATATTTGTGGCTAATCGGGGGGTTGTATCTTTAATTTGCCACGATTTTAGGGTTATTAGCCACAATTTTAAACATCGTGAAGACTTTTAAAGAATAATTAAATCAAAAAGTATAATTCTACTACACTTCATCCGTAGCTAATTTGTGCAGACCGGTTTTTTCAGCCACATTTTTTGTGTGGCTAACATTGAGTTATTTAATTACATTATTTTTGTGGCTAACTCACTATATTTTTCACATATAATCCAGGACTAATTTGCTCTAATTGAAAAAAATAAGAAAAAAAATGAAAACAAAAAGTGAGAATTATTGTTTTTAACTCGTCTTACTCATTGAGATATATACATATATATAAAATTTTTAAATGTATCTAAAACACTGATGCCTCAATAGTTTTAACTGTTAATTTTAATTATAAAAAATATATTAAATACATATTAATTAAAATTAACGGTTAAAATTATTAAAATATTAATATTCTAAGTACATTTGATATATATACTATATATATATATATATATATTTTTTTGCTGGCCTGATGTCAAAATCTCCACAGCTAGCTAATGTGGAAGACGACAAAATCAAATTAAAGTAGTATGCTTCTCCAACCAAATCAAAGTTAAAGGAAGGAAATCTATCATTCAATTTCAAACTGTTCAAGGGCTCCTATTAGACCAAATTTGCATATAGTTATTAGCCAATTATCCTGAAGAGATAGAAAACAAGTTGTAGTGGAATTTTCCAATTTGTTCATGGTGTTATTATATGCACTAACTTTAATTTAACTTCATTTTGGTCCTTTTCCTATGGAAGCCACACAAAGAAGATATCATTTTCTTGTCATTATCCTTTTTCTTCAAATGGATTTGATTCCAAGCCAACGTACACCCAAGCACAAAGAGTTAAGCAAACTCAAAAGTTGCTACTAATCCATCCACCAAATGCCAATTTTGAATTTCTTCTTTTTGCGACGGATATTACTGTCACAAAAAAATATTTACATATTCTTAAACATATTAAATCTATACTTTATAATACGTATGATTATTTAATTTTTTTACTTATAAAATTTAAAAAGAAATGATACAAATAATAAAAAATCTAGCGGTGTTCATGGATCGTATCCGATCTGCATATCCACGGTGTTTGTCTAAATCCGATTCGAAAGTTGCGGATATGGATCTGATTCACAAGGCTTTCGGATTGAATCGGATCGGATTGCGGATTTTGTATTGGTATCCGTATATCCGTATATCCGCAAAAATAAAAAAAATAAATAAGTAAATATTTTTTTATATTTTATTTTAACTAATAATTATCATATATGTTGTATTATTTTAATTTATTATTTAAAAAAAGTATGTTTAATATTATTTTAAGAGTAAACATATTTAAAAGAATAGAAAAAATGAATTTTGTTGATATTATTTTAATAAAAATAAGCTTTTAAAAATATTTTTGTGTTTTGCGAATATATCCGATATTCGATCCGATCCAAGCCTTAAAAATTGTGGATATTGGACCCGATCCGATCGGATAATTTTTAGTGCGGATCGGATAAAAAATTTGACCATATCCGATCTGATCCGCGTTCATCCCTAAAAAAATCAATCATAAAAGAGTATGCGAATTATTACAAATCGATAATTATCTTTAAATCCAATTCCTTAAACTAATTTTTAGAGTTGAGTTAGATCTATTCAGCGTTTTCGCCAAGCCAACCGTACGTGCGGCCATAGTTGCTTGTGTCCAACATTTTGTGTATGTTGGTTGTTGTCACAATCACACAATAAAAATGAGTTTGCAAGAAAAAAAAAAAAAGCCTCCATCCCCTTAGAGGAAAATGAAAGGGAATGAAGTGGGGGACCTCACTTTGCATGCTATGTAGCATTCATTTCATCATTTGAATGAAAAAGATTAAATTTGATGTGATTAGCATAATCTTACTTGGTACTACGACATTATTAGATATATGTAATTATTTCTTAATTTGTCCCTAGGGCTTAATTATTAGGATATGAATATATATATGTTAGAGAGACAAAAAAAAAAAAAAAAGTCAGAACAGTCAGAACTTGTCTTATTTAACATTCATTAATTATCGCAACAATTAATAAATATCAAATAAGACAAATTATAGCTGTTTTTGGCTGATTTTTTTTTTGTTACCAAATATTTTCGATATATTATTATTTGGTGTGTAACTTAGAAGACAAATCCCACTATAGTCTTAAATTTATATATGATTTTGCAAACTACTTACCTAACATTTGCCATGACAAAGTCAACTTTCTACCTAAACCTTGGTAGTTAATTAATACACTAATGACCAAATAAATAACAGTTCAATTTTTGAGATCAATAAGCTAAGAGAGACAATAATTCAACTTGAGAAAGATAAATTAAATAAGGGGACAAGGAAAAAACAAAGGAGGGGGAGAAGGAAAGCACTACAAAATTTCTGGCCCTAATTTGGAAATTTAACTTGTGCATGGAATCATGCACATGTTATGTGGGAAAGAATAAAATAAGCAAATTAAAAGGAAATGTATATAGAGCCAAAAATTATTGCCAAAATTGAATTGCCAGAATAATGTAGTATGCCATTGAGATGAACATGTTTATATTTGGAAATTTCTGAATGGCACGAAATAATTCAATGTGAATGTTGATAGAAGTACGTGTCGAAATTTGGTTGCTTATAGCTTTCCAATTTATGGTTAGGGTTTGTAATTTTATATGGAGTATTAGATGTATGTTTTTATCAAATTATAATTAAGTTTAAAATTTTGCTACCTAAATATGAAGTATATATCACAAAATTGTGAACCATGATTTGTTATTTTATATTAAAAAGTTTATTAATTTGGACTGATAATATAAAATATTTTGTATAATCCTCTAATCACATATTTCTTTTCAGATGACTAATTATTCGTGCAATTAATGTATATAAAAAGTAATAATTTTTTAAATGATTTAATTTTATATGATTAAATACACATATAAAATTATTTTATGTATTAAAATTAAATTCTATAATAAAATAATAAAATTGCATGGACAATTTTATGATATATATATATATTATTTTTGTAGACTCTATAATAATTTGATAAATACACTTTACTCTACATTATTGTTGTTATCTATTTTCTCTTTCTTTTTTGGTGAATTATCTATTTTTCTTTTTAAATAATTACTACATATTCCATACTAATTACTAAATAGAAGTGCTCTTTAATATTTTGTGCCTTTTATATATAACATGTTTTAAATTCTTACTATCTAGAAGATATATAGTTAATTACTCACTATATTTTCTTTTTCACTCTTTAATTTTTGTGTATTTACCCTACCATATCCTACAACCATGAAATTAAAAGTGATTCTATCTAGCAAAGCATTATTATTGATAAGCAAAATGATGATATTTATGAAGGAACATGAATGAAATAATGTGGAGCCATAAAAGGAGAAAGTTGGGATTGGTTATCATCTTTGGATGAAATTATTCACATGTCACCTTTGCTTGTCGAAGAAAGGACATTAAACTTCCCTCTGAAATTCCTAGAATAGGCTTCAATTAGACAATTATATTATTGGAAAGTTATCAGGTGTACTTAGGAACATCGGTGTTCCAGTTGTTTTAACCGTTGATTTTAATTAATATATATTATATATATCTTTTATAATTTAGATCAACGGTTAAAACAACTGAAACACCGATATTCCCGGTACACCTGATAACCTTCCTATATTATTATTGAGTGTTAGGAATTGAAAGGACCCATATCCATCCAACCATGAAAAAGATGATTTTGCTCTTTGATAATACTAGTGAACTTACCTACCTAGTGTGTTCTCATCTCTCTCTAGAGTAATAGGGGCAGTTTAGTAATTCTTAAACTTATATCATGATGAGGGTGAGCCTAATATAATTAGATTCTTCATTTTGAAAGATTCCGAATAAATTAGTAATAATAATATTATTATTAATAAGTAAGCATGCATGATGTGAATCTTCTAGAAAAAAAAATATATATTATATGCATGCACAAATGTGATTTTATATTATCACTAAACATATTTTTCTTTAAGAATATATTACTAGACTAAAATAAATAATTAAGAAAGTTTAGGAAATTATTTTATTTTGTACATATACACGACCTATAATTTAGAAGGAAAAGTAGCTCATACTCTCAAAAATTGTTCAAGTGACATATATGTAATTTAATTTTGATGTCCTACCATCATAAAATAGTTTTATATGCGTATTTAATTATAGGTGTTTATAGTATAGTTTGAATTAATTTTGAGTAAAAATTTTATCCGATCCGAATATTAATTTTACTTACCGTGCAATTTGAATTGAATGATATTTTAAAAAAAATCGATCCAATCCGATCTAATTTCAAAAAGTTTTAATTGAATTAGATTAGATTTACGATTTTATAAATTAAAAAAATTAACAGTTTTGCTAGGGACCAACTAGGAGCTAGGGTAGCCAACTAGAACCAATTAGTTGAAAAATAAGAGGTCTATAACTGGCTTGAGTTGGCTTAGGTTGTAGTTGGCTTTTTTCAAAAATTAAATATACATAACAAGTTTTAACATCAAATTTTAAATAACTAATAATGATACAACAAGTCTCAACAATATTTTAAAAAATTAATAATAACATAACAATAGAAATAAAATTATAAGTTAGTTAAAATAAATAAATAAAACTCATTTTGAACATAAAATATTTATTAAATAATAATAATATATGAATAATATAAAAATATATAACAAATTAAATATATTATAAGTAAAATTATAAATATAATAATAAAATAATAATATTATACTACATTATGCGATTTGAATTGGTTTTGTGAAATAGTTATGAAATTCTATTCGATCTATGCAGTTTGTAAAAATAAAATCCAATCAAATTTAAATTAGTGTGGTTTTAATTAATTAATTTTTTGTTTAGATTGAATTGGATAAACGGTTTAATTTAAATCGATTTGAATTTAAATACTTTTACATTTAACTCGCAATGTTATATTAATAAAAACAATTATTTTTTATTTATCTCATAAATTATCATTAAAAATATTATTTTAATTGAATATAAATATATAAAATATTTTATATTATTAAAACATCAAAATTTAACTTTAAGCTAAATTATTTTAGTTATTACTTATTACCCCTTGTCTTTAGATATTCTTAATATACACCTTTTTAGAGAATATCATCATTTATAAGTAACTATTTGAAATAATTGGTAATAAATACCTTTGAGAGATCAAGTAACCACTAAACAAGCCATTATTGCTATTTAGTATATAGAACACTTTGTGACAAGTAGTTAGCTTGTGTGCCAATTCTTAACTAGTGGTTACCTCATTACTTTATTTAAGTAAGTGTCGAGAGTTTGAATTTTGTTTTATGCATACAGTAATTTATTGATCAACGATAAATTCTTAAATAAAACTCAGCATCGTGACGAATTAATTCTTAACTTGTCAGATTAGGGGATACCGTAAAAAACAAAAAAAATAAAAGAACAAAGCAATGCAAAATTCAGAGAGTATTGATTGAAGGAGAAGTGAGAGAGAGAGTTTGGTGAGTGCATGAATCCCAAATTCTTTATGAAAATCTTTGAGAGCAATCAAACCAGCTTTAAACATGTACATACCATACATCCATCTCATTCATATAAACTATAGTTTAAAAATATCCAATTGGCCTGGACCCTTTTAATGTTGACACTAATTGACAAGGAGGGCAATAACATATAGTAGCTAGCTAGCATAGATATTTGATTGTTTGTCTAGATGTAGTGTCATCTTTAAATTTAATTTGTATTATTAGAAAATAAAATCAACTGTATATTATATCCTAATTTTCCTTTTTCTCTGCTGAAATTAAGTTTATATTTCAAAAGATTTAATTTTTATGCATTATCAAACATAAAATAATAGTTTTATACAAATATTACTTTAACGAGAATCAATGGCACTATTTTTATTTCTTGTTTTTATTTGTTTGTTTGTTTTGAACTCAAAAATTAATTTTTTTTATTAGTATCTTCTTTTTTTTTTTTTTACTATTTTCATATTCATCAAATCATTACAATCACTACTATATAATCACTACAATTATCATTTTTATCACTATTTAAAAAAAATTATAATAGAAGAAAAGAATATTTTAAAAATATTAATTTTAATTAAAAAATTAAAATAAAATAAAATAAAATAAAACTTTAAAATAAAAATAAAATATTTCAAATATTAAAAATAAAATTAAAATTTCACCTAAATATTAAAGACTAAATCAAGTAATTTACCTATAAAAGAACATAGGGCACAATAATTATTCATTATATTATTCCTTGACCACTTTATTTCTTGTTAGGAATCAATTGCTACACATATACACGTACTTGACACGTGTCTATATTTTTATCAAACCTACGAAAAAAAATAATGCTAATATCACTTAGATATTAATAAATTAAAAAATATTATAAATATACCGAAAATTAACATTAAATTAAATTAAATTAAATTATTAACCATATATATATATATATATATTATTTTATATATTTTAAAATAGTATAATTATAATAAATTAGTGATAAAGTAATGGACACGTCTATTTGGTATGATGAGGTAAACAAACAATAATAAGAGGACAAAGACAAGAATTTCTGTGGAGATACTACAAATCCACCATGTTGATTAAGAAATTAAGAGCATCACACCTTTTTTCATTAGACAAGTCTATTCTAAAACTAATAATTCTCAGAAATTAAAAATAAAAAGTATGTAGTCTATTGACTATTGTTCTTACCTTGGATTTTTTTAGCGTGTCATAGCATGTAGACGTGAATATACCCTTAAAAAGGTACATAGCTACAACACATAGCAATGTGAAAAGACATGAAATTAAAGAAAAAAAAAAAAGAGAGACAAGAACCAATGGAGGGGTTATGGACTTGCACGTGTTGGCAGGAGGAGTTCAATCAGCTTGGAAGATTTTTAGTTCTTCTTACTACATACATCAATGAATAGGGGAATGCAAATGGATCGGAATAATATGATTTGTTGATTATGAAAAGAAGTTTACATTATCAATTGATTTTTTTTTTTATTAATAGTCCAATTAATGAAAATAGAGTTAGTTATAGTAGAAAATAGAATATTAGTCATAGCATATTATTACTACTACTACTACTACTATTATTATTATTATGTGAATTGATGAATTAAAAAATATAGGCTAAAAATATAAGAATTTTTTTATTTAAATTACATAAATATAGTATTACAAAAATGAATAATCACTAAGATATTTACGAAAATAAATTTTGGGATACATCTCGAATGGTGAGGGAGTAATCCTAAAATGGACATATTTCGGACGTTTAGCTCTCGTGTTGTGATTATGTATATAATTTTCGGATGCTGTAACTTAGGTTGCGTTTATTTTTGGGAACAGAATAAGACAAGACACTAAGAACAAAATATAAAAAATAAAAACACAAAATTTTGTGTTCTTGTATTCTGTTTGGTGATAAATTAGAACAAATTATTAAAATCTAATTTATTCTCATTTTTTTCATTAAAAAAAATTGAGACAACAAATATAATAATAAAAAATTAACAAGAATAATGAAAGAAAAAATGAAAAATAAGTTGTGTCCATTGTTAGTGTATCTGTGTCTTTCCTATCAGAATGGACACAAAATACACTAATTCAGTGTCCCTTGACACATTGTCTCTGTCCATGCCTTTTCTGTCAAACACGATTTTATATCTCTACGTTCCTGTCTCAATGTCCTGTCTCTATAAACAAACGCAGCCATATATGATTGTGAGCTTATCTCAAATGCTGTGACTCTATCCACGATGATTGCTCATATCTCGGATGCTAAAACTCCATTCACATTACGTGCCTATCTCGGATGTTCAGTATCTGATTTCCGCCCTAATACATATATTGGGTGCATTCAAAATGTGACTTAGCGTCACTCTATCATAGCACGGGGACCAAGCGTCCGAGCTATGCCCATTTTAGAATTATTCCTTAGCATTTGAGATGTGTCTCAGGATGCATTTTTGTAAATATCTTAACATTTATTCATTTTCATAATTACTATTTTTATTTAATTTAAATAAAAAATCTAAAAACATATTATTAGACTAAAAAAATTGAACCAATAACCAAAATAATAGTAAAAAATAATAAATTTTGTCCGGTTTTGAGTTTTTTTTCCCTCAAAATATAACGTTACTTTTATATTAAAAAAATTACACTTGTCATTACATAAAACTTAACTCTTCTAAAATTTACATTGTACTACTTTTACTCTCAAACTCAAAGTACTATCTCTAGCTATGTATGTATGTATGAATGAATGAATGAATACATTGATTTCTATACACACATAGATTTTGACAGTCCCTATTTGATTCTTGTCGTGACATTCTTTTCACTCACATTTACATCATCAACCGTACTTGTTAGTGTTAGTTCCCAACAAGTTGCAATCACTAAAAAAAATAAAATAAAATTGGATGACTTAATTTTTAGATTTTGCAATATTAAGACCTTGTAACTGTAAAATAGTGCTATATCTACTTCTATACATACCCAATGACCCTTTTATTCTTCTTTCATCATTCACTAACAACACAACAAACTTCATCTTTCACTCTTTCTTTCTTTCCTTCATTCATTTCTCTTAAACCAAACACACATTATTACTATTATTATTATTATTCATATTATTTTTTTATTTTTATAATAACAATAATAACAATAATCTTTGCACATGGACCTTCAAACCTTGGAGAATTTGAAAAAATCTTCATCAAAGAACAAAAATCAAGATGATGATGATCAAGAAGTGAAAGAGAATACTAGTACTGTTCTTCAACTTGATCTAAGTCTTTCAAGCAATGATGAATCAAGAACAAAGCAAGAGCTGAACCTTCTCAACTTTCTTGATCCAAATTCATCAGAAAACTCATCAGATTCGACCCAAGAAGAAGAAGAAGGTAACAAGAACAAGAATCATGAAATGGAGCACAGAACATTCTCATGCAACTATTGCCAGAGAAAGTTCTACAGTTCTCAAGCACTTGGTGGGCATCAAAATGCACACAAAAGAGAAAGAACATTAGCAAGAAGAGGACACCACAAATCTCCATCATCATCATCATCATCAATGGTAGATTTTGGATACAGATTCTCTCCTTCTTTTTCTTCTTCTTCTTCTTCAAATGGATCCTATAACAAGCCACTTGGGATCCAGCTTCATTCTATGATCAATAAACCTTCTTCTCAGCCACCCTTTTTCGCGACGACCTGTCGCGAAAACGGGTGGCAGAGACAGAAGCTTTATTTGGATTCACACCCTGCAAATCGGAAGCTGAATAGTAATAATGGTTTGGAATCTGAATCACCATCATCCATGGCTGTTTTCGGCGGCGGCGGCGTGCCGAGGTTAGGGAAGTTTCATCCTACAAAGCTTGTGACACAAGGTTTCGGAGGATATTGGTTTGGTAGTGTTTCTCATTTGAATTCTAAACATGAAAATAAGTTGCAGAAGCTTGATTTGTCACTCAAGCTCTAAAGCATTTTCACTTCCAAAATTGTAATTAATCTCTCTCGAATTTTTGTTCCTGTGAATTTACATTTATGAATTTTTAAAATCTGTCGTTCGACATTCTGTATTTGTCAAACATTATAATTCAACAGAAAAAAAAAAGCGTTATTATTGTATTCTGTTTAAACAGTGTTTGACAAATTTCAGAATGTCGAACTTATATTTTAAAAACTTAAAATGTAAATTGCATAAAAATAAATAAAGTTTGGAGGAGTTAATTACATTTTTTTCTTCTTTTAATTGTGTATTTTTCTTAATGAAAGAGCTTCCACTTATATCATTTTATTATCTTCATGTATCTGATCTTATTCTAGCTGCTGTTGTAATTTGTAAATGCATTATTTTGGCTAATTGCAAATTAACTTGTTTGTAAAATAAGAGTTCTATCTCCATGGACTTTGTTTCCATGTTCACAACTTCATCAAACTTTCCCTTTGTAATATTAATAATAATAATAATAATAATAATAATAATAATAATAATAATAATAGCGTAAGGATTCTATATTCTCTTATTATCTGAACAGAAAAAAAAAGGCAAAAAAGCTAACACAAACTTTTAAAACTAAATGCAACCAAACTTAATTTTCTCAACTAAATGCTAAGGCGATTCTTCAATTCCTTTTGACTGTTCAAGAATTGATTTGATAACACTATTAACAAAGAAAGAAGGGGCATGCATGTGATGTACTACTATTACATACATACATATATATATATATATATTATTCTTCATCAACTTACCAAAGAAAAAATATATAATTGAACACTTAGTTCCCAATTAGAAAAAACCAACATAGAAGGTGGAGTAGGTGATTTCACTTGACAATTGAGTATTCATATTAAAAAAAAAAATATTATTTGTAGATTAAAACTAGTTATAAATATATGTATTGTGTAGCTTATTTTTAATATATATTTTATATTTGAAAATATATTTTATACTATAGTAACTAATTATGGTAGCTGATTTTAGTATATATGTAGTATAGTTTATATTTTTTGAACTATGCTCCGTGTACACTAAAATCAGCCACTAAAGTCAACCATCAGTATAAAATATACGTCAAAATATAAATGCAAATTAAAAATAAATTAAATTATACATATATTTATACATAAATATATTGGTGGCTGATTTTAACAATTGATTTTAGTGTATAAATAACATTTTTTATATTTTTTATATATGCATTGAATAGTTATAGTCATTGAATTTTCTATATAAAAAGGAAGCATTAAAAGATGTCTAAGGGAATTGTATTTGGTTATAGTAGTATATATAGTTCATATTTGACAATGCACTATATAGTGTCAACTTAGGTACTGTTTGGATCAAGGTATATATATGTGTGTCTCAATGAGTTTTGGGGTGACATAATAACTAATAAGGTCCACAATAGTGTGTAGAAATTTGGAGTCTAGTGAGTTTTTGTTGCAATTTACTTGTTTTGAATGGGTGTGATTATGTGAGTGTGTGTGACCCCTACTTTTGATTTTAACTTTGACCCACTTGTAGTTGGAGGAATAGACCATCTCTATTGGGATCAAAAGAAATAGGTGAGGCATGCCATGTGAAATTGAGCCACACAATCACACTCAGCTCTCCCATCACATCATCATTTTAATATAATTAAAATTAAAAGAAGAAAAATGAGAACTTTTAATTGATTAAAATCTTGAATCTTGATTGCCCTTGATTTCTCACCTAAAGTCTAAATATATATAATAAGTTGTAATGACGTATTGATTTATACTTTATTTATTGTTACTAAAAGTATCAATTAGACTTTATGTTTAATTTAATAATAAAGTTGATAGATGCAAATGGAGATAATATGTGACACTTAATATACACATAATATTTCTTTAAGAGTATTATTAAATCAAGTAGAAAGTAATTACAATCATTCAATGAAAATCCTATTAGTCTCAAAAAAATAATTAAATTCTCCTTCTTCAGTATAGTTAGGAGGATGTGTAAGATAATAAATTAGAAAGGTAATTTATTTTCCGAGTATATACCTAAAAAAAACTAAAAAAATTTACATTGAATATTTTCGTCCTCAAAAAATTTTTATTACCTTAAATTCTCTGAATTTTATAAAAATAAAACATATAAATTCTTTTGTCATACTTTTAAGTATTTATTTATTCAAATAAAATTTTATATATCTTATTTTTACAAAATTTAAAAATCTTAATATAATAAAATTTTTTTAAAAACAAAAATATTCGACACAATTTTTTAAAAATTTATTTGTGTATATACTCTTACTTTTCTATAATTTATAGTGATGTTTTAATACATTACTTTATTTAATAAGTAAACAATTGTTTAAGGACATACCAAAAGGAGGACCCCACAAATTTTGTAGGTCCATATCAGAATGATGTTTACACTAATCTCATTTTAATCATGAAACAAAAGCATAATGTGTATGAAAAAACAGCTGAAAGCCTAGTCATTATGACCGTTAATAATCATAGTAATCTTATCTTACACTAACAAGGAGATATGGTGATATGATCTATGATTCTTTTTTTTTTCTCCCTAGGCATTTGATTATGATAGTTTAGGTTCTTACACTAATTTGTTTATTCCCAAATTGTAGCACTTCGGTTGAAGTGTCTATTTAACTTTGTGGTAGCATAACTCAGTCTTCACCAATCACCATTCATTCCATTAAGATATTAATAGCCTTTAATTTTGCCTCTCAACCAAGAAAACCAAAAGCTGGACCAATACAATGGACATGTGTCGAACTATTAAACACAAAAAAAATTTTAGATAAAATTAAAAGAATAAATTAAATACGCAAATATTGTTAAAAACAAGAGACTAAATTAAAAAAAAATTTGTATATTATTGAGTGTATTTAAGTTGTTTCGAAATAATATAATATAGAAAGATATTTATAGGGGTTAAAAGAATTGTAATAATAAAGACGTAATATTCTATACTAAATATTCAGATATACTAAATAATTTTAATTGATCCTAATTATATTCTAACAAATATAAAATCGTAGTAAAATTTAAATCATAAAATTGTAAAATCGTCTAATATAATAAAATTTTAAAATTGATTGACTCGTTTAAAATTATAATATAAAAAATTTTAAAAATTAAATATTTTAGCTATTATACTATTAGCTATTTTTTTTTCTTCTAAAATTTGAAATTTTGAAGCAAAAATTTGAGCATTGTTCATCAAGATATTAATAGGATAAAGTAACATATGTGAGATTTTATGTCCTCATCTGCATGTTTGTTGTGTATTATATATATTCTTAATATATACTACTCTACTTTAAAACTTAGTCAAGTCATAATCACTTATTGGTCCGTAATAAAACAATAAAAAAGTTATTTTATATATATATACTATGATTCTCTATATGACTTGCTACCAAGTTCATCAATACATCATCTTGCTAGCTACTAGGTCTATGGGGGCAACCTTTATTTATGGTTTAACAAAACCATATGAAACAATACGCAATAAGGACATGTTTTATTTCAAAACTAACTTTATATTTAAAATTGTATGAATAAGTGCAAAGGTGCTCCACATATATAATTATTCAGGTTTGTTTAGTCCTCTAAGGTTTCATGTCATTTTCCATGGCTCAATTTAGTTCTAGAAGTCGGTAACACAACTTAAAGGGGTAAACAAAAACAAACCTAAGGAAACAAACTATTTATATATACACTCGTTACACTACCAGCTATGTCATTGTCTACCTTCTGTATGTTGTGAATTATGATTGTGCTTTTGAAATGATACCTATGTATAGTTTTAAATAATTTGGATCCTCTGAATTTTAAATTTTTACTTTAAAAGATAAGATGTAATTTTTTATTTTTAAATAATTTTTCTCTTGTATTTTTTTTTTGTTTCACCTATAAAATAAATTGTGAAAGATCACATTTTATTATTTGAAATTCAAAATTTAGATAATCCAAATCTAATTTTAAGAATATGAGTTTTGACTGTTTACTAATAGAACAGCAGTAGAGTCGGTAAAAACGAATTTTTACCCTGTCTGATTTTATTCTGTCATATTTAGACTTATAAAATATTCGTTTCAACGATCTGCAAGTTGTAAAATTTTATACGCTAACATGTTTATGTGAATATCCATCCTTTATAATTTCTAAAATTCAGTATATAAAATTAAATATTAAAATTTATAAAACAATGATAAAAAAAAATTATGAGTCAAATAAAATACTAAAAGAAATAGTTTTTTTTAGTATTGTGTGAATTTGTTTAGTGAATAGATAATATTTTTTTTTTCTAAATATGTTATTTGAATTTTAATTTTTTATTATTATTATTATTATTATTATTATTATTATTATTATTATTATTATTATAAGAGCAGGTTGATAAAAACAAAAAACACTTGGGAGAGAATCCATCACATAATGGGTACCCACATGTTTGAGTAGGAATGTCTTCCATAATTACATCACTTAATTAGTTGATAACCAATAAGCTATTGGATTTGGGTGTTCAATGTACTACTTTGTGTCCCTGTAAAGACAAGGACACATGTTTAAATACCAAGAAACCTTCTTATTGAGGAGGAAAAATAACCTTAAATGCCTCATGCTCTGTACCAATACTTAAGTCCACATCAGATACTTTATTCCAACTAAAGAATCAGGTTGTGGTAAATTAATGCAATTAATTTAAAATGCAGCAAAGCAAGGTCCAAACTAGTGTCTGAATATTCCAACCACTCTCTGAGTTAGATGTGATTGAACATATTAAACATTACTAGAGGACGAGAAATATCTATGAATGAATGAGTTCTTGGTTCAGTGTGACACCCAAAGGGAAAATGACAATTCAAGAATATATATATATATATAAAAGCTCAAACCATTTTAAGCAAATATCTAATTTAATCTACGAGTGGTTACAGTGTAATTTGAATCAATTTTAAATCAAATTCTTCTTATCCGAATACCAATTTTATTTGTGGTGCAATTTAGATTAGATGATAAATAATTTTTTTTTAGACAATCTAATCTAATTTCAAATCGTTTAGATTTGACTGAATTTGTGATTTTTTGTTTAAGAATAAAATTTTATTGGAATTCTCTAGTTCATTCTTCGAAATCATATCCCATCTCAGATATGATGAAATAGGATGAATTATAAACTAAAAAAAAATAAACATATATAACAAGTTTTAATATCAAATCTTAAATCAACAACAATCATTTAAATTATATCTTAAAAAACTAACAATAACATAATAATAGAAAATAAATTACAGATTGATTAATATAAATAAATAAATAAATTTTAAATTCATAAAATATTTTTTAAATAATAATAATAATACATGAATAAAATAATAATATTATATTATATTATACGGTTTAGATTGAATAGTCTTGAGAATTAAATTCAAAATTCGATCCAATTTGTCATAATTAAAATCTAATCAAATCTAAATTAATACACTTTTAATTAATTTTTTATTTAAATTAAATAAACAGTTTAATTAGATCAATTTGAATTTGAACGCTCATAATTCAATCTGCTTGCCACTTATAATCACAGCTTTTCTTTTCTAACACTAATCAATAGCTACCGCACATTCTCACTCACGCTTCACTTTTTATATGTAAAAACCAGACATCATGATCACAAAGGTGAACAAACATATACCAAAGGTCATAGGATATGTTTTGATAGATAGGAGATGATAGATAGGAGATGAAAACATGATTTCCATCTTTCATCTTATCACCTGTTATACAATTTTCCTCAAGCTAAAAGCAAAATAGTGGAAATGTTTAATGAGAATCTATAATATTATTCTTTTCATTTAAGACGTAATTTAATATCTATATATTATTATACTGACATTTAATCAGGTGTTATCGCGTGGATAATAAAATTAATTGAATTCTACATTCTCAAAAGAAACCACCCCTACCTACTTAACAATGCATAATTGTCCCATTGAAAAAGTGCATAAAAATAAAATCTTCAAAAAAACAAAAACAAAAAACCTAAAACATATTTTCTTATGATTCCCACCAACGTCAACAATAAGTCTGAGGTAGGGGCAATAAAAATACGACAATACTAGAAAAACAAAAAAAAACCAAAATTTATCTTATTTAATATTCATTAACGAATGCTAAATAAAACAAGTTTTGGCTGATTTTAGCTAAATTTTTTTTGTTATCAAATATTTCCGTAAAAATGTATACCTGCTTTAGTTCAAATCTCAGTATCAAAATTACATAGAAATGTTAACTAATAATGGCTTCTATCATCCAAAACTTTTGATCCTGCTATTTCCTTTCAATAAAAGACTTAATCCTCTCCATCCATTTGATGAACTCTGTTTTATCCTTACCTTTCATATAGCCGTGTAAGAAAACAGCAAGTTCATCATTTATGCCCCTTACTTCCAAGAAATCATAAAGCCTATCTTGCAATTCATCATCCAATTCCCTGCCAAAGAACCAACGGAGAAAAGATTCAAAACACATTTCAAAATCAAGCTATATCTGAAGTTCTAAATTTTAATAATAGAAAGCATTGAACATAATAACAGGTTGCAAAAACATAAATCAAACAGACTCTTAGCGGTAAAGAATAAGTAAACTTACTTGAATTCGGGACCGGAATAGGGATTGTCTGACATGTTCTCATCCGACCTTGTGACCAACCTGTTTATCTCTATACTGTCTGGCCAAGCAGAGCACATGATTTCCAGGTAGCTACTGTTTCCCTTGGAGATGCTGACAATCACGGTAATGTGCATCTGCTCCTCGTCCGCATTCGCAACACCACCACTTGTAGTCGGAGCTGGAGCAACCCCATCAAACATGGTGGCTTCAACTTTGATATCTTCATTTGCATATTGTCTTTTCAATGTAATCCATCGCTCCCCGGGTCGGCCATCCACCACAAAGGAATCAAACTTGGAAGTAGTAGCCTACAAAACACAAAACAAAACAAGGCTCATCTCCAAAATAAGTTATAATTCATCGAATCCAACTCGTGAGAGCCGGAAAAGCTTCCAAATGGTGTTGCTTGCTGATAAATTTATTAAGGAAAACAAAATTAAAGAATCACAGTGTGATTGATACAAAAGGCAACCATCCCAATAAGAAATAAGTCAAATCTCATCCATTAATTTGGATCAAAACATCTAGTGTTCAAGTGGCACTAACAGTTTGTTTGGCTGATTTTCGAGCTCTTAATTCACAAACCTGATTTTGGAGCTAGAAGCTAAATTCAGTAGCTTCTCGAAACTAATGGCATAATTGTGTTTCAGTTGGCACAGCCTACACATGATTGAGTTTCTATTCATTTCAACATGTTTTGGTTACATTCCTCAAACGATAGTTTTTTTAATTTTTCCTCAAAAAAATTATTTTTCAGTTGGAAGAAATCATGCTTTGCAAACTATAAACCGAACATTCCCTTAAATCTCAAACGCTTACTTCAAATTAGAAATTCGTTTTTCTTATCAACATTCCATTCAATAACAAAGCAAATCCTGATAGTAAAAGTTGATCCCTTAATCAAAATTCAAACGCAAAACAAGAATCAAATTTGAGCTGAAAAAAAGAAAAAAAAAAGATGAAATGCAAAATAGAAAATTGTGAAGTGCGAGAGGCACTGCAATTAGATAGGGAAAAGAGAAACCTGGTTTGGAGGAGAAGATTGGAGCTCATACTGAATCTCGCGTCGGAGAAGCCTCAGCATGTTCCCTTCGAAAGCTTCATTGCGCATTTCCGACAAGTAAGTTCTTCGAGCTAGCTGTGGAAGAAGCAATTTCTGATGATGGTGATGGTGATGGTGATGGTGAAGATGGTGAACTAGGGTTTTTCTGAGAGAACGGAACACGCGCGCCATTGAACTAGGGTTTTAGAGCTTCGAAGCAGTGTAGCTAGCAAGGTTTATGACATCAGAAACAAAGAAGGCAAAACTGTAGTTTTGGTATTTACAATTTAGTACTAGTATTTATTTTAATTAACTAATTTGCTATTGAACGGTTGGGTTAAATAAGGACAAGCTTGCAATTTCATAATTTTGTGCGGTTTTTTTTTTGGGACTGTTATGTTTGATTAGAGATAAAAAAAATTGGGTGATTTTTTAATAGACAAGTTTCATTTAAAATTTTATAAATCAAATTTACTTATGAAATTTTCTATCCTATTTTACCTTTCAAGTTCAACAAATATGTTCTAGAAGTTCAATCAATTTTGCGTTTATATTGTATCAACCATGGGAAAAATGCATAATATACAACACATAATACTATAATAGCTTCCTAGTTCCTACAGTACCAATTCAACAGAAGCACAAATCATGGTTTTTCCCAAATAAAAATCTTCCTTTCCAATATAGCCTCAAGAAAACTTGGAACATGATTAAATTACTATTCATTTCTGAGGAGAAAAATAAAATCAATACACAACTCTATGACTTCTGAATTCTGATTAATTATGTACAATGACTCAAAATTTTCTTTAAACATTCTACTACACTAACTCAGGAAAACCCTCAACCTTGGTTCTGGCCTTTTGGGTCTGGGTGAGAAGGATTTGGAGTTGCCTTTAAACTCTTGCTCTCTTCACCTAAATCTGGCTTTGATTTTGGAGAATTATGCTTATCAAGACGGTCTTCACCTACAGCTTTATTCGAATGTGAACTGCTACTTGCATCATCCGGTTCGGATGATTTTGGGGACTTCTTCTCAGCATCAGTTACCTGATTTTTCGCTAGGTTGCTGTCTGATTGTTTCTTTGATTCAACTACAATCTCCTTAACAGTCTCTTCAAGTTTCTCAAGCCTCTCTTTCACCTCCACGAGCTCCACATTAGATTTTGCTTCTTTTTCCTCAGGGGGATTTAATTCCATTTCTTTTTCTTTTTCCTTAGCTTCCTCTTCTTCTTTCTGTTTTCTTTTCTTCTCTACATCCTAACAAAATTTTTAGAGCAAGAGGGAAAATAACTTAAACAATGGATTACTTATCCTCTTTACTCGAAAGCAATAATTACAAGGTCAATAGATATATACGCTTCCACAACAAATAATTGCAGAAATATGTATACATTATATATCAGATAAGAATTGATACAATCAAAGAACATGGCGTAGTCTTTAAAAGTGGATAGGTTTTCATTTATAAAGGGGTTGCATAAACTGTACTTAGATGGAGCTCCAAACCAAGAAATGGTCTGATTTTGAAGAGACATAAGATCACTGAGGATCCTAACATCGTTTATACAAAACTCAAAAAGTTTCCCTCTCACATGATAATATCAATCAAAAGGGGAGAAAGAACATACCGCCTCCATTTTTCTCATTTCATATCGAGCATACTGCGCCACCAAATATACCGCTGGGGAAACAAATAAATTATTTAGATGTTGATATGAAGCTCATGCTTCAAGAATAACTGAACAAGGGTCAGTATCATACCCAATGAAGGCAAGCAGGCGAAAAAAAATTGTACCAGATGGAAATCAAACCTGAACATACAAAAAAAAAAGATAGAGAGTAAGATTTTGAATTTTTTTTTCTGCCATTATCATCACACTAAAATTCAGTAAACTCAGCAATAATAAAACAACTATCACCTTATTGATAAAAATTCAACAAACTTAAACTTTGGCTTCAAAATTAGCGGTTCATTCTTGCTAATGAAAAGGGAAACAGAGTAAACAAAGCTACGAATCTTCCCGACAAAAACAAACTATCCTCTAAAAATAACCTGGCCAATACAACAATTTTGATCCAGTCCTCAATGTTTAAAATAAGCATCAATTCACATATCAGTTTGGTCTTAAATTGCTTGTTATCTCACAATACTAAGGACTAAAGTGGTATCCAAAATTTTGGTGGACCAAGATGAACACTTACTCAAACTAAAAAAGAAAAAGCTGAACTTGGATTCTTAAGCTTAAAAGTTGAAGTCCAAGTACAATGCAGACTGAGTTAGTGAAGTGAAGATAACACCTCAAACTAAATTAATATCAGATTTTGACTCCCCATTGAAGTAAACAAAGCACAAGAAACATTGCAGTGAAGGTGCTCGACGAAATGCCAAATAGAGCAAAACCCAAATGATGATTAACCTCAACAACCAATTGCCAACAAATATTAAATCATCAAACAAGGAAAACGTGAAAGAAAAGGGAAATGGGAACAATACCCAAATTTTTTCTTGTTAGGATTTTCGGAGAAGAGGATCTTAGCGGCGGTCATCATGTCGAGATTCTCGAGCATGCGGTACCTTTCGTCGGTGGTGGGAACGACGTCGTTTTTGTTGGCATTGCTGGAAGTGGTGCCTTTAGCGTTGGTGCAAAACGACGTCGTTTGAGGAAAACCGAGTCGCTGCGAAAAGCGTAGCAAGCTTCTTCCTCGGCCACCAAACATGACGTTCACGACGTAAAAACCACCCCCGTCTCAACCTCAAGCTCAAATCAGAATCCGGATCTCCGAGATGGACCCAACATCGGGCCCATTAATTGAAGCTATTGGACCTTAATAGGCCCATTTTTCTTTGGGGTCTTTTTATATATATGTAAATAAATTGGTGATGTGGAATGTGTTGTGAGAATTGTGTGGGTGTGTTGTGTACTTAGAATTGAGAGTTGTCCAATTCATTGGAATATTTAGGACTAGGAGTTGTCCAATTCACTGACCAAATAAATAAATAAATTGGTGACGTGGAGAGGCAACATTGGAGGAAGCAGGAACGACGGCAATGGGCCAGTTTCTGGTTTTCAGGCCTAAACCAGAATAATAATAAATAAAATTTTTTTTCCAGCAGTTGGTTTAGTGATTAATTCATTTGTTTAAATAAGTATAAAAATTTAAATTTCATCTTGTACATACAATAATTTATTGACCTTGACTAGATAGTAGAAAAAAATAAATAATTTTTTTGCCTTTGAAAACATAACTTTTTTTTATGTTATTCTTTATAAATTTTTTCTTTAGCTTTTGATCCAAGGTAAAAATTTAAGGATTTTGATTTTAATCCTATTACTAGTTTGCTTAGTTAAATACTCACATGACAAGTTAAATGGTAACATAGCAAATTAAATAGTAGCATAACGAGTTAAAAGGGTAATTTACCCAAATAAATAAAGTAGATGAAATTTTTACTCAAATACACAAAACAGAAACATGTTACATGCATGTGCAATTTTCTATTTCTATATAATCCGTGGAAAGCAACTACGGTTTTTAATTTTTACATAAACCGTGGTTGTCTAAGACGGATTATGATTGTTTTGTGTTGTGTGTAAACCGTGGCAAGTAGCCACGGATTACGAAGGGAAGAAGAAAGTCATAAACCGTGGTAGACTCCCACGATTTATGAAGATGACTAGATGGTGATAAAACGTTGTGGGAGGGAGAGGAAGAGAGACTGATATACTGATAAATAGTATCCATTAGAAGAGTTTCAGAATTTGAGTGAAAAAAAAAAGACAGAATCTCAATCATATGATGAGTGAGTGGGCTCCTATTAAATTTTGTTTGCTTAATATAGTGTGAAAGAACATAATTCTGATTGAAGTTTATTTGCATTAGCAGTTAGCACCATTAGCATGCTATATGCATGAGTTGAACTACACTTTTTTGACTTACATAGAATAGAAGCCTTGAGGAATGGAATTTTTTTTTATAAAGCTTAAATACCAATGGCGTATTTATTGTCAATGGGGACATGATTTGATTTTGGATTGGGATGAGTATTCTGCTTAATATAAACTCGTGTATAAAATAAAAATAGTAACTAAATAATGAATTTTTAAAGGATTCTTGATTTAAAACTTTATTACTTGAATATGAAATATATTGTATATCAACTTCATATTTACAGAAGTTTAAATTCATATATTTTCTTCTAGTGATTTTTCAGAAGTATTTTAATTCGTAAAATATTAAGATAAAAGAGACTTTTGAAGACTAAGGAATCCTTTAAATGTGATCCTTTATTTAGTTTTTTATTATAATAATTTAAAAAAATTGAAATAAATACATTTAAATAGATTTAGTGTCTTTTTAAAATTAAATACATATTCAAAATACAAACTAAATAAAACTGAAATTTAAAATTTAAAATTTTTGTTTTAGTTCTAGCATTTTTAATTATTAAAAGATTATCATTTAAATATACATCCAAAAATTATATTCAGTAAAATTAAAGATTTTAATTTTAAAATCCAAAAAATAAATCTTAAGGGTTTTAATTATTAACCCACACATCTAAAATCCTACAAGAGATCATATTTTGAACTAATATGTTAGATATATTTTTATTGAATAAGATCTAAAAAATTTAGCTTAATTATTCATTTTAATCATTTTAAAACCATTAATAAAAAAATAAGAAATATTAGATACGTTTTTATCCAATAAGATATAAAAAAAATTAATTTTTTTCTTTTTTTTCACTCAAAAACTCTTCTAATAGATACTACTTATCAATATCAGTCCCTCTCCCTCTCCCTCCCACAACGTTTTATCACCATCTAGCCATCTTCATAAACCGTGAGAATCTGACACGGTTTATGACTTCCTTCTTCCCTTCGTAATCCGTAGCTACTTGCCACGGTTTACACACAACACAAAATAATCATAATCCGTCTTAGGCAGCCATGATTTATGTAAAAATTAAAAACCGTGGTTGCTTCCCACAGATTACATAGAAATGAAAAATTGCACATACACATAACATGTTTCTGTTTTGTGTATTTGAGTAAAGATTTTATCTGCTTTATTTATTTGAGTAAATTGGCCAAGTTAAAATGTTGATGTGAAATTGTGAATAAAAAAAGTTTAACCCATAAATAAAATAAAAGTCCTAATTAATATCTTTCAAAAATGTTTCATTTTATGATAGCGTAGCTAGCCTTCAATTATTTAATATTATGTATTATTTTAAAGCTTTAGTATATTTTTGGGGGAGAAAAATTCTAGTATATTGAAAGCTCACTAGATCTAGATATTAATTCATTTAATCGTATTCAAATTCATTGAATTTTTAATCGATAGAAATTTCAAAACGACAAAATTTTGGAATGGATATTTAATTTGGAGATTTCAGTTATTATAATTTTTTTAATGTGTGTAAAGAAGTATTTTTTTTGAAAAAAAATAAATAATTTTTAGTCAAAATCCTGTTATTAATATAGTGAAAAGATAGAAAAAAATCATTATAGTAATTTTATAAAAATACTAAAATTTTTCAAATGAAAACCTTCTAATAATTTATTTAATCAATGTAAGCAACTAAAATTGAGTCGTGGTTTTCAAGATAAGATAGTATATTTTATAAACAAAACTAATTTAATAATTCAATCTAAATTATGTTATCTATTAATTAAAACAAACAAATGAAATGAACCAATCTTTTGAGACTTTGACTAATAGATTTCTCCTATTTACTTGAAGCTATAAAACTTTTGACACAACTTTATTCCAATACATGAAATTGATGTCCCCAAACCTATTATGGAATGTATATATATCTTTGTGGTTAGAGTTTGTTTTGTGTTATTAGTTAACCACACGTCCACACCCACGTGGGGGTAGAAATTTAATTATATCATATTATAATAAATTATACATAATGATTATGATTAACATTATAAACAAATCTAAGAATAAGAGACCTAGCCTTGTCAACCACTAGTCAAGGGTATGGTCTTTTCCATCTTCACCACTTTTATGACGTTGAATAAAAGAATAGATTCTCAAACAAGGGAATACGAGTGAGAATCAATGAATCATACGATTAATATAAGAATTAGTGTTATTAACTAAAAAATTATAATATTCACTCCCTAACTTATTGCATGGTACAAATTATTTTGCACATTATTTACTTTTAAGTATATAATAAGAGAAATTCTTTAGTGTCTGTGAAAATTATGTCTAATTAGGTAAATTAGAAATAAATTAAAGTGGGATATACTCTTTTATGTTTAAATTCTCTGAGTGGAATTTAAGTAGCATAGAAGATATCATATACTAAAGTTAAGTAAAATTTTAATCTTCTCAAATCATAAATAATTCTTGAATTGACCTATATAATATTTTTGGGCCCCACTCTCCTTTCCACCAAGGCCCAAAATCATCACTACCCCACACTTTTTCTTTACTTTAAAATTTTAAAATTTCCACAAATCAATCACCAGAATTACAATAATAACATCAACAACAATAATAATAATAATAATAAATATTATTTGACATTAAAATTAATTATTAATATATTTATATATAAATATATAAAATTTAATTTATTTTTAATATATATTTATATTTTATTATAAATTTTATACAAATAATTAATTTTAATAATTGATTTTGATTTACAAGTAACATAATTCATTAATAATATATGCATAATAGCATTAGAACCCCACCACACGCCACAATTATGAGCAAACGTTACTTTATATATCCTAAGTTTTTTTCTTACATAAAGAAAAAATAAAAAAACAACTCAGATCCTACATCCAAGACCAGCCCCATGTTATGGCAAAACCGTAATTCACTAAAATCCAAGGGCATTCACTTAAAAAAAACATACATGTTGCAAGAGAAAGAAAAAAGGTAAAAAGAAAAGAGTAAAATGTTTTATTTCTCCAAAATATTGAATTATTTTCACATCAATAACAGATAACTCAATTAAAGGGCCATACTAATCGCTATTGTTTATTAACCTAATTTAACGACTAATTTATCTAACCTTCATCTTAACCGAGTAATATTTAAATTTAGTAAACCAATAATTAATAAAAAAGTATAGAGAGCTAATATAATTGATATACAATATATATAATAGTGATTAACACAAAAATAAATAATATTATTGAAATTAGAATAAATATGAGTAATTTTTATTTTTAATTTATATTGAATTAAATAAACAATTTATTATATATATTGTATAGATATTTTATTAATTTTTTAGCAGAATTCAATAATTAATTTACTGTAAATTAAATATCTATTTAAATATTTATTATTAATCAATAAATTACTGTATATAATACACAAAATAAAATTTAAATTTTAATATTTATTTAAGTGAATCAGTAAACTAATCAATAAACTAATTTATATTAGTTTTTTTATAAATCATTTAATATAATCATAGAGATAGAGAGATATTATACATGTAAATATAAAATTATAAATATAAATGTCACGCTCTGAATTATTATTTTGAGTTTCCTATACTTTATAGTTTAGTTTATATAGAAACATATAAACATAACAAACAATATACATAACATAACGCGCACACACTCTCTCACTCACTCACTCATCACCGGCGACACCATTCGCCGGAGGAACTCATTATTATCAATCAGAACAAGCTTCACACTCCTTTCACATTCTTCTTTGTTTTCTGCAAATTCTGATATCCAATCGGGAAAACTGAATAACTTTGAAGCGAAACAAACACTAACTGTTTTCATGTGCTGCTTCTTTTGCACGATGCTGTTTTTGTAACCGAAGCTAAAAAGAAGAAAAAGTAGGAGGAGCAAAACGGACGGCGTATGATGCTGTGCAGGAAAAGTTCTCGAAACGGCGTCGTTTCGGGATCGGTGCCGGTGTACCTGAACGTCTACGATCTTACGCCAATTAACGGTTACGCTTACTGGTTCGGACTCGGAGTGTACCATTCCGGCGTCGAAGGTTCTCTCTCTCTCTCTCTCTTTGTTTTTTAGAATTTTAATTGGAACCTTAATTTTGTTGAAACTCGTCTTCATTATTCCATTTCTTTTTTTTGTTTTTTTGGAATTTGAATCTGCAGAACGAACTATCTCAGATCTAGGATCTGTTAGTGAAAAGAAAAATGGTAGTAATGTGTTTCATTTTCATATATTGCATAAACTGCAAAATCATTTTATGCATTTTTGTAAAGTGTTCATAATTTCTCACTCAATTTTGACTAGTGTAGACTGCTGCAGAAAAATTTAGAATATCTTAGTCACAGTATAATTTAATTTCAAATGAAGTTTGTTTGTTTAGGTTTGCATTAAGAATGAAGTTTTTCTGAATTTAAGAATCTCAATTATAGGCTATGAAAATCATGAAGATTTATTAGTATCATGTATGGTTTAAATGACTAAAATTATGAAGATTTATTATCTGCTCATGGTTTCAACAAAATTCGTGTATTATAGTAGAGGTTAATTGTAGTTTAAGCTAATCTTGTAAAAACATTACGTCATTTATAAAAGAATATACTAAAAATGAATTGATCTGTAGAAATTTCAATGGTTTTGACTAGTGAGAGTGACATATTTGATTTATTAACACTGCAAAATGAAATCATATTCTATTATAAGTTGATGCATTTGACTCTATTTTTCTCATGTAGCTGTTTGGTTTTGGTTTTGAAATTTTGTTGTTTGCAGTGCACAGTGTGGAGTATGCATTTGGAGCTCACGAGTACTCGTCGACGGGGATATTCGAAGGGGAACCAAAGAGGTGTGAAGGGTTTAGATTCAGGAAGACAATACTGATTGGGAAAACAGATATGGGGCCGGACGAAGTGAGAGCGGTGATGGAAGAACTTGCAGCTGACTACAAAGGCAACGCCTACAACTTGATCACCAAAAACTGTAACCATTTCTGCAATGATACTTGTCTTAGGCTAACCGGAAATCCTATTCCCAGTTGGGTCAATCGTCTTGCCCGAATTGGTATGCCAACTTACTACTCATTACAATAGTCACCTTTTGATTTTAATTTAAGAATCTCAGATGCAGATACATTGTCATTACTGAATTATGAAAATTTGACAGCTGATACCATTGTGATTCCCATGATGTTATGTTGTGGTAATGGTTATAGTTATGTTGTTAATAATTGCCAAAAATTCATGAGAAAGACAGTTGACACAACTGCAATTTATTGGAGACCATAATTGAAACACCAGTTTTGTTTTCAATGTTTTAAAATTGAACTAGTTGTTAAATCATTACTCTTTCAGTTCACGACATGTTTGATTTCATATGTGAATTGAATCTATGTCAATTTCTTCTCCGTTCCATTTACAAACCAAACTGATACTTATAGTTGAACTTCAGTGAAATGTTGATTCAACTTATAAATGTTTAATGATTGGTTGCCTTGATCCAAATTTAAAAATTCGCAACTTGTTAGACTTCTACAACTTTTGATGCTAATGCACTGTCTTGCTTTCTAGCTTTACTCCACTTCTCCAACTTATAATACCTTTTTGCAGTACCTTATGATTGTTAAGTGGTGATGAAAATTATTTAGCTATGATTTATGCATATTCAAGTTGAACTCTCATGTTGATCCCTCACTTAGTAGAATAAGACTTGGTTGTTAGGGTAAATTACATTCAAATCCCTCACTCATTCACATGCATTAAATTTTATAAAATACAGGGATACCGGGTATTCTATAATTTTAATATTGCATAACCTCATTGCAGGTGAAATTTACTGTATCTATTTTTACATTATAGTTGCACAGTTTTGGTTGAATTAATCCAACATTGATTGATTTTTTTTCTTTTCTTTTTGGATTGGTTGGGCAAATTTCATGGCAGGTTTTATGTGCAACTGTGTTCTTCCCGTGACATTGAACTCGACCAAAGTTAGGCATCATAGAATAGAAGACAAGCCATGTGAAGCAGAGAAGCAAGCATTGAAAAGTGACTCAGACAAAGATAAGAACATTGCTTCAACAAATTCAACATCTACTTCTTCCCCTGCGCCGTCTACTTCCTCGGGGATTCGCAGGGGAAGAAGTAGAACTAGGCGAGCCCTTCCACCGTCGTCGCCTTTGATTATTGGCTCTTCTTCTTCGTCATAATGATGTGCAAAAATTGATTTGTTTTTTTTTTTTTTTGTTAAATCTTTGTTGTTTAGCTCAATTAAAGAAGTTGTTTTAACAAAAAAAAGAAGCAACTAACTGGGTTTTTCAAATTTAACATTTTTATGCTTCATTCTTTTCATCCAATGATCTTATAAATATATCTTCATTTCTAAGGAGAGCAAAAAATGGGATATTGACAATTTGTAATACCTAGTATCTTGCACTTCATAACTGCAATTATCATTTAAATCATTGTTTAAAATTTGAAATGTATTGATGATCTTCTAGATTGGATTATCAAGTGGAAAATCTCATATGAATGACGAACCAAAGAACAAAGATAATGGGAAAATATTTTAACGTAAAAATTTAATGTAACAATTTAAGCCAAATATTTGAATGAATGACTAACTCATCAAAAGATAAATTTATTACGGTACTAAATATAATTATTTAGGTTAAAGTGAATAAAAAAGAATTTGTTCGTAATTGCATAATGTTTCCTGCAAATTGACTTCAACATCTGGTTCCTTTTTTTCAGATTGTTGTTTTTTTGGATGGGGGAGGTTGTGTACAGCATAGCAAATAGAGGAAATAATAAAAGATATGATTAATATGAGCTTTTGTTTTGTCAAAATTTAGTTTAACGTTTAGAAGGGAAAAAAAATCTTGAATTGCACTTCTGCCATGATTGCTTTAGAATACAACTAAACAATCCCATTAAAAAACATGTTCCAAAAGACCAAAACACCAACATGAAATTGATTGAGTGATAGTGAAGTGCATTTTTTTCTTTTTCAATTTTTTTACGAGTCTAAACTCTAAGAAAGTGAATATAATACTAAAAGATTGATGGAAACATTGGGCGAATATAGTTTTGAAGAATGTTATTTCAAGAATTTAAAATTGTCTAACACTCTATTTTCTCTAAACATATATTCACATTTGTTCCTTGAAAATGTCTAGGAATTAAATTTTTAAGTTAATAATCAATTAATATTTTTATTTTTTTTAATTTTTATCCTATGATAATAATTCAAACGTTTAATATTTGTTTATTAACTATTTTATTCGTTGATTATTGATTAAAGAAAAATTACTTTCCTAAAACTGTTGGAATAGCATTCCACTGTAATATTGATATTGTATACACAATAGTGAAGTGAATTAATGATGGAATGGAACCAATTGAAAGAGAAGAATCTTTGCAAGAAAACATTATTATCTGTGCCGTAGTGAGTGTATAGTGTCCTAGATGTGAGTAATAATAATAATAATAAGGGTTATTGTGTGACACATATTAAGTTTATAAATTAAAATTTTTTTATTAAAAATATAAAAAAATTAAGTTTTTAATATATTTATTTTATATTTATTACATATAAATATTTTAAATTTTTTATTAGTAATAAGTTAAGAACATATATTAGTTAAATTTTAATAATAATGATGATGACGACGATGATGAATTAATTGAAAATGGTCCTCACATTTTTGACACATGCCCATTGCCAAAGCAGTGACACTGACAGAGACATGTTCTTTGGAAGATTTGTGCTGTCATTTTCCGTCGCAAAGTCTATCTGTCCCTATAAATATAATTCATTGTTTTTCTTTTTAGGGTAATGACTTTTGATACTATTGGAGTCAACAAAGATGTATGCTAGAGCAACTACTTTTGACTAACAATAATAGACACAAGGAAAATACCTTATTTAATTTAAATGTGTTACTTTAATAAAGAATATTTTAAGGAAAAAAATTGTGTAGCAAATTTCCTCAATTTCCACATATATAATAGATAATAAATATTGTTAAGATATTAGTGAAACAATATACATATTTTTATCCGCATCACATTCTTGTACAATGAAAATGAAAATGTAGATCTATTTATTTATAAGTCACCAAAAAAATTTTTCTATTATATTGTATTCTTTTTCCTTTTTTAGTGGTAGAATTGTGAGATTTTAATCATTTTATACTTGATGATTCATTACATCAGGTATGAATGGGTTGGATATACGATTTCATAAAAAATCAATCTAGATTGACATATTTTTTTAAAAAATAATAGTGGATATAAATAAAGACTTGCTTGAAAATTTTAAACTAAAAAAAATCTAACTAAAAACGCTGTGAAATTACACGTACTTGTGTAGTAATTAAATCTTAACACCTTAACATCATTCACATAATCACATCTCAATTATGAACCGTGTTCAACAATCTCTAGTACTACGGTAATGTCTGTGGTTCCAACTAATACATTGGAAATTTCTTGGAAATGATAAGTGTCCTTATGCTGAATGAGTGGCCAATTGGATTGAAAAAAAAGTGCAATAATTTATCACATGTTTGGTTTCTTTTTTGAAAAATTCTAAAACATGGTTTTACCCTACCTAAGCACACACACACACATAAAATTACTAACTCAAATATTTTATGGTCTTGTTAAGAGTTTTTAATGCAATTATTGTGTATTTAATAAAGAAAAACTTTAAAATTTTCTAGTTAAAGTAATCTCTCAATACTTGATATTATTAAATGAATAGCGCATACTTCTAATTAATAGGTTGCCTTCGTGAATGAAAATGAAAATAGGGATATAACTTTTTTTTTAAAAAAAAAAACCAACTTTAATAAAATGATGAATACTAATATTGGACACATTTTTGGATAAAATAGAACGAGATTGCAAGAACTTGGGATCAAATATGACTTTCATTGTGTATAACTATGACAATATAAATACCAGTCTCACTCAACTCAATTCAATTTAACAAAAGCTATTAATGTGAATTATATGAATAGGAAGAGACGATGGTGATGATGTTGGATTGTGGGAATAATCACAAAGTGCAAGCTTGTATCTAACCCTCAACTGCATCTATATATCACAAAATAGCAAAAATGTAAAGGATAATGCAATAATGGTTCATGTTTAATATATATGCCCTTTTTAGAAACTTGGGCCATCATCAGAAAGAACAAGAGCTTGTTAAGGATAAAAACAAGCCACAACCACAAAGCATCTCTATCTGATTTGGTAGTTTTCCAAAAGTTCTGCTTTTACTTGAACAAGTGCTGCTGCCAACAAATCAAATTAGTATAAGTCAGAAACAAAAGCTTCATGAAACCAAAAGATATTATGAGGAATGAAGAAAGGGTTGAAATGCATACCAATGATTCTGCTT
Source organism: Arachis stenosperma (assembly GCF_014773155.1). NCBI lineage: Eukaryota > Viridiplantae > Streptophyta > Magnoliopsida > Fabales > Fabaceae > Arachis > Arachis stenosperma. The sequence goes on from NC_080385.1 coordinate 838,031, forward strand.
CACAGAGAATCAGGTGGCTGAAAATCTAAGATCACTTTTGGTTTTCTCGCAGCCACTCAACGAAATTGTCGAGGATCAATGGCCATGCAAGTTCTGGATCGTAGTTATCGAGCGCTGGGAAACTTATCTGCGAATAAATGAAAAGATTAAAATAGCAAGTCAAGAAATTCAACATGAAGTACCGAAATGCAAATGGTTAAGAAGCCAATGGAGCTACAACAAATACATATTCTTCATATGTGATTCTGCGAAATGGCTGAAGGGATAATTATTATAATAACATCAAGACATGGCAGAAAAAAGTTCCTACCTCATTGCAAAACCGGAAAAATCCCATCCATTGATCCATGTTTATGACCTTGTAATCATCTTGAGTCTGCCATAAATGATAAAAACACATACGTAAGAATTAACAAGAACTAAAAGAATATTGTAAAATCCACTACTCAACTTCAAGTATCCCACAGATGATAAAAACAGGTATGAATAAACAAAAATGTAAAATCGATTACTCACCTTCAAATATTCCACAAATAAGTTGACTTGGGTTGGAAATGTTGAACTCAAAACAAGTGTAAGTAATTGACAGATGCTCTCTATATCAATGCTTTTCTGTTTCTCCTCTGTAAATGGTTAGGGGAATTAGATATAGTACATACATTACATGAACAAAGGAGAAAAGGGTAAACATTTTCTTTTAAAAAGAAAATTGCATGAGTATACCTGTTAAACAATATTGGAAAGCATAAGAATAGAAATCTGCAAAATTTGACGGCCTCCTAACCTTTACATTTGTCATCAAAATAAACAAGTTAGTAACTTGCACAAAATTCCAAACATGAATAAGTAGCACTTTAGACTAACTAATTTCTCTATGAATATGAATTATAAAAGAGTATCACCTAACAAATTATACCTCTTTTTCCAAGTCTGGAAGTGCTTTCTTCAATTTACTTACTGTATCAGCCCTTAGTGCTTTTAAGCCTCTCCTCCACTCATCCTGCAAATATTCAGTATATGGATGGGAAGGAAAGATAGTATCAAAACTACATGATTGTGCACCAAACATAAAAGAGACTTAAGTAATTCCCTATGCCCGTGCCTTTTATTTTCTATAAGTTTCTGTATTGTTGAGATGAAATAATTTCAAAAGAAGTTCTAACATTGAAATTTGTAATAGGCATATGAAAATTGTCTCTTACCAAAGTAAAATATCCTTGCTCGTCAGCTTTCATTTTCCTGTTGCATTTAGTCCTCATCATCTCCAAACAATTTAAAATAAAGATATAGGAATAATACAGCATAGAAGATTAATTAAGGCTAGCACTGTAGCTTACCATGCCAGCATCAAGATCCTCACATCAGTATGATCCACCTCCATATCAGCACAGAGGGTTTCAATTCCTTCTGGGCTGTATCCAAAGTAAATAAGTAAACTAATTTACCTAGTATTTGCATGAAAAAAGCTACTTATTAAACAATGAATCTCCATCTGTCAACTTTCAAACATACATAACTCTTCTTTGTATGATATTTTAATTTTAATTTCTTTTTGCATCTTATTTAGATTCATCTTTGATGTTTTAAATAGTAAGTATCGTGTCATCCTATGTTTCCCAAGAGGTTGACTCCTAAGCTGTAGTTGATACATTAATTGAACTAGAAAAGTTAATTTACATAATTCAGTAGCCACTGATGATTGGGAACTAAAATAACCCATATGTCCACATCCGAGTCTTGAAAATTGGATTAAGAATTCGACATCATAATATAATTTGGTTCATACATATTGAGTTGCAGAAAATAAAATCTGTGGATGAAGCATACTTACTCAATCACCCCAGATCCATTGGCATATGTATAAAATAGACTATCAATTCTTTCCAATTCCTTTGAGCTCGCTTTACTCGAGGCTGAAAATTTTACTCATATTAGGACATATATAGCAACACATTATTTGCTATTTGTCGAATGGTATAAATATGATTCTATTAAAGGCACGCACACACCGGAAGAAACAGGTAATGCTAAACATATATAGTTCAAAACACATATAAGCAAGTCTATAGGCATGCAATTCCTATCTACCATATAAAACCAATCCAAGTAGACGCAACATGCTTAGCTTTTGACATGCTCGGGTGGATGCCGCAAATATATTAGCTTTCCCCAATGGCAAATGGATTCATAAAAGAACTTTCCTTTGCTATGATTTTCTTACAATAATATCGAAGAGTCCACATCATCAGAATAATAGTGAGAAGCAAGGTACATCCAACTTCAATCGCAATATTTCAATTGTACTTGACTGCTTCGAGTTATACACTCAGCCGAGTCATAAACTTGCACGAAATCTCTCATTTAGAGGATATGATTAATGCAGCAACGTGTACAAACTAACTTTCCTCTTCAAAATAACTAGCTAGTAGCTATCCTTCAAGTTAAGAGCAAGAACTTAGACTTTTAGGACAAGCAATTTGATAATTGTTTGGCGCCCCATTTTTTCGACCAAACAAATATGCTTTTGTTCAAGCTTGAGTTGTCCATACCATAGTTTGATCCATTACTACTAATTAACTACATCAAACTTTTTTCTTTTATATATATTTGAGAGTTCGTTCCTCTCTCAGGATCCAACTTCTTTCCTATGCCACTTAGTTTCTCTCCTTATCAATCCACAATATCAAAACACAACAGAATTCAAAAAGTAAATTTATGTATGAAAATAAAATATTTCCCTGAAAAATTTAACAAAACGAAAAAAAAAATCAACTTTAACATGACCTGTAATACCTTTAAAAAAAAGATAAGCCCTTAATTTAGTCATTAAATAAATATTCAATTGAAGAACAAGCATAACAGCAGCTCAACGCAGCAAAATTGTAACAACAAATTATGGAAAATTACAAAAACACAAAAAATACCTGAACGGAATAGATCAGCAGCAGAGGAATTGATTGAATTGGATTGACCCGTTTTCTTAGATGCAGAGCGTCGCATCTTCAATTTTCAATTCCAAATCGATTCGAATCGGCGAGTGAAGTGAGCAAGCGAGAGAAGAATCTTCGTCGCTTCACGAAAGCACCTGAAGCTGAATCAGAAAGGCGCCAAATTGGAAAATTGGAAGGGAAAAGAGAAATTTTGATAGATGGATATATAGAGAAGAGGAAATTAGGTTAATAAAAATACGATTTTTTTTCCTTCTTCTATCTTTGTTGTTGTTGTTCTTGTATTCAGAAAATGACGTGGATGATTACAAATTTACAACTAAGTGTGAATGAGAATTTACCTCATTTAATTTTAAAGTGCTGTTTTCTTTTTTGTTTCTTTGACTTTGAGTCTTTTGACTTTGCATGCTTCTTCGCTCATGCTACTACAAACCTTAAATATTTAGGCTTAGGTTTTAGTTTTGTTTTCTAGGAGTGTTAGAGGCTAGCAATTTTTTATAATTTGTAGTCATTAAATAGTTATCAATGATATTTTTAATGGTGTAAGATTTTATCTAATAGTGTGGGATTACTCACTCTTTTTTTACTGGTTACATACCGACTAGAATTTAATAAAGTTGCTAATCTCCTAAACTTTTCCTTTGTTTTTTCCTCCCTTAAATTTCAATGTAGAAAAAAAAAATTATAAATGTTATATGGACAAAGTATATTTTGTTGTTGATATTTTTTTTTCATTTTTAAAATTATCTTTGATGTTTAGTTTGATTTAAATTTATTTTTAGTGTTTTAAAAAATAATTAATTCTGTCTTTAATATTTAATTTAATTCTTAGCATTTTGAAAATAATATTTAAATAGAAGGATAAATTTAAGAGTAAATCACACAAACAAATTAAATTGGGATTAATATAGTCACCAAAAAAAATTAGGATTAATATTACACAAATGTCTTAAAATAAAATAGGTTACATGCATGTTTGATTTAACTTTTATATAAATTAAATCGAATTCGACTTATTATACATGTTATATTAATAGTAAATCGAATTAACTTGATTAAGTTATTATATATGCTATATCAATAGTAAATCGAATTTAATTTATTTTATTTATTACTTCTGCAACATATACATATAAATCGAAACTAGTTGACTGATACGTATTATTGATATTTCTGTCAATAAAAAAAATTCTCCATTTGAATTCAAATAAAATATCAAAAATATTAAAATGAATAAGAATAGAAATCCAACTTTTGTATTTTAGTTGAAATTTCAGAAATCTACATTTTTATAAACTTATGAATGTAAACAGAATATTAAATAATTTTTAAAAATTCACTAAAAAATCACTATCAGAATTTTTGATGTTGAAAAAATTAATATAAATTATAGCTCTCCAAAGTAACATAAGAGTTAAAACTTGAATTTTTTTCAGAATAAAAAATAACAAATAGTTATACAATATATAATGACCAACTATATTTATACAATATGTAATTTGTGAAATTAAGTATAAAATTTATGCTTTGATGATTGTATGCTCTGAAAAATCTAAGTTTAACTATTTAATTTAGAAGTAACGTCATCAAAACAATAAGTTCTATACTTAATTTCACAAATTAAAGCCAATGAGTTATATAGCTCAAATGACATAGTCTCCGTATACTTAATTAAGATGTTGCGGATTCGAATCTCCTATATTTGGTAAAAAAAAATCACAAATTAAATAATAATTTAATTAATATAGTATTTTAAGGGTAATTAGACAAACATATTAAATTTGGATCAATATTACACTAATATCCTAAAGTGAATTAGTTTACATGTATGTCTTAAAGTAATTCTATGTAAATCGATTTACGGTTTTTTAATTTAAATCGAATCAAGATAATTGTTTATTTATTCTATATTAACTTTAAAACATAAATATTAATAAGAAAATACTCTCATTTGGTTTCAAATAAAATATTTAAAAAATCAAAATGAATAAGAATAGAAATCTAACTTTTATGTTTTAGTTTAAATTCTAGAAAACCTATATTTTTATAAACTTATGAATGTAAAACAGAACATTAAATAAATTCTAAAAATTCATTAAAAATTATCATTTGACTCATCAGCATTTAAAAAATTATTATCGAGACTTTTAATGTTAAAAAATTAATATAAAATATAGTCTTCTAAAATAGTATAAGAGTTAAAATTTAAAATTTTTTAGAATAAAAAATAACAAATAATTATACAATATATAATTACTAACTATATTGATATAATATTTAATTTAATTAATAATTAAAATACAAATAATTCACGTTAATAAAATGAATGATGATCAAAATTATGCAATTATCCTAAATATAAATTAGTTACTAATTAATTTAGCTATTTACATGTATATCAAATTAGTACAATTTAAATTAGCAAGTCGTCAAATAAATCGGATTAGATCAATTCAATTTCCTAAAAAAGAAGCTAAAAAAAATTAGGTCCCAAAAAATATATAATTTTGCATGAAATTAAATTATCTAAATCTAAAATTTAAAAGCTAAATATCTAAAATATAAGTATAAAATTATTCTTAGAGAAATTCTCCGTATACAAGCATTTTTTTTATACAAGTCTTTACAAGTTATTATATTAACGCGCTTGAACGCACGTTCTTCTTCCTCTTCCTCTTCTTCTTTTTTTCTTTCGTTTCTTACTTTCTCTTTCTCCTTCTTCAACCGTTACTGCACAATTTCACTGCACCGTCTTCTTCTTCTTGTTGCACATTCTTCTTCCTCTTCCTCCTCTTCTTCTTCTTCTTTTCTTTCGTTTTTTGCCTTCTCTTTCTCCTTCTTCATTTACGTGCTTTTCTCTTTGTTTTCTTTTTTCGTTATTCTTGATTTCCATTATTTTTTGATATCAAGCTCTGAAATCATTTTTGAAGAAGAAGAAGCAGCAGAATATGAGGAGGAGAAAGAGAAAGAGTTCTGAATTATGCATAAAGTGTCCTTTGGGTGTATTTTCTATAATCGTTTGGGTGTATTTTCTGTAATCGTTTGGGTGTATTTCTGAAGTTTCATTATTTTCAAAACGATTTCAAAGCTTGATTTCAGAAACCATGAAAATCGAAGAAAAAGAAGTAAGAATACCAGTAATAAACGAGTAAAACAACTAATGAAAAGGCAAAGAGAATAACGAAGAAATATCGTTTGGGTGTATTTTCTATAATCGTTTGGGTGTATTTCTGAAGTTCTATTATTTTCAAAACGATTTCAAAGTTTGATTTCAGAAACCATGAAAATCGAAAAAAAAGAAGCAAGAATACCAGTAATAAATGCAAGTAAAACAACTAATGAAAAGGCAAAGAGAATAACGAAGAAATATCGTTTGGGTGTATTTTCTATAATCGTTTGGGTGTATTTCTGTAATCGTTTGGGTGCATTTCTGAAGTTTCATTATCTTCAAAACGATTTCAAAGCTTGATTTCAGAAACCATGAAAATCGAAAAAAAACGAAGCATGAATACCAGTAATAAACGCAAATAAAACAACTAATGAAAAGGCAAAGAGAATAACGAAGAAATACATGGAGGAGGAGGAAGAAGAAGAAGAAGGAGAAGAAGAGGAAGAGGAAGAGGAAGAGGAAGAGGAAGATGAGTTGTTCATAATCCACGGTGAGTGAAGAAGAAGAAGAAGAAGAAGAAGAGGAAGAGGAAGAGGAAAAGGAAGATGAAGATGAGTTGTTCATAATTCACGGTGAGTGAAGAAGAAGAAGAAGAGGAGGAGGAAGATGAAGAGGAGTCGTTCATAATTCACGGTGAGTGTAGCGCTTTGGAAATTAAATAACGCATTAAAAAACTCTAATGTGTAGCAACTTGTAAAACTTGTAAGTCAAAAAGACTTGTATGTGTAGCAAGCCTCTTATTCTTAACCTTTATATATTGCTAGTTTAAATAACATATTTAAATCATATCTTCAATAAAAAAATGTCTTTCACACCAACTTCATTAGATTTTTTATTTTTAATTCACAAAAATTAAATTCTTAAACTAAATATCTAATCTAACAACTTATTTATTTGCATTTTCTCACATTAAAAAATTGTGTAATTATTTGGGCGCACCACTGCACCGTTCAGGTAAGATATTTATTATATAGTCATCGGAGAAGGTAAAATCAACAGGAAGCCCCTCAAGTTAGCGTTTTTTCGAAATTGACCCTCTCTTCTCCTCCTTCAGACTTGAGATTAAAACCTTGTTTCAGTTCCTTCCTTAGTTCAAAAATCAAAATACAAAACCCTCCAAAACAAACTCTTCTTTCTCTTTCTTTCGGTAGATTCTGTCTTTGTTTTTCTTCAAAATGTCCACTTTCGGTTCCGCCAATACAAATCCTAACAAATCCTACGAGGTATTGCATTCTACATTCTCCAATTTCTGCTTCAGCACTTTCTTATTCTTTCGCACTATTATCATAATTACGGTCTTTTATTATTGTTATTATTATTATTTTGGTTGTTAATTTGTGGTTGCAACTTTTTTTAGGTAACCCAGCCACCTGGTGATTCAATTTCCAGCCTTTGTTTCAGTCCCAAGGCCAATTTTCTTGTCGCTACTTCATGGGATAACCAGGTTTCAGTTTGACTTGGATATTAGGGCATATTTTTTTTTGTTAATGTTTTGTGTTATTTCTATTTTTTAATGTTAGTTCACAAAAGAAAATTTGTCACAATGTTATCTTTTTGGTGTTTCTGGCTTTTACCATTAACTTCTAAAACTGAAAGTGATATGATGCTTTTTGTAATTAGTATTAGAAAGAAGAGGTGACAAAAAATACTTCTGAAATTAAACCAGCTCTTCAAATTTGTGTGAAGAAAAAGCTCTTATGTTGTGTTTAATTGTTTGATAGACAAATGTTTTTTTTTTTTGGGTGAATTTCTTTTGTCAATATCGTAGGTTCGATGTTGGGAGATTGCAAGGAATGGAACTGTTATCAACAGCACACCCAAGGCTTCAATATCTCATGACCAACCAGTAATGAATTTCAGCTCATTTTATTAAAAAAAAAAGAAAAAGAAATTATTATTATTAGTAGTATTACTGGAAATTTCTTTTGGACTGAAATGGCATTGTAATTAATGTTCTCTTTTATTGTTTAAGGTTTTGTGCTCCACTTGGAAGGATGATGGAACAACGGTTTTCTCCGGAGGCTGCGACAAGCAAGTCAAGATGTGGCCGCTTTTGTCCGGTGGACAACCAATGACTGTTGCCATGCACGATGCCCCCATTAAAGAGATTGCGTGGATACCGGAGATGAATCTCTTAGCCACTGGGAGCTGGGATAAGACCCTAAAGTATGCTTTTTGACTCCTTTTCTTCATTTTTAGTTTAATGAGACTTAGTTTATTTTGTTGACAGCTTCAACTTTGCAGGACAAAAAATTGAATTCAAATTGCTAATACCCTTACTATTGTTCTGGTTCATTATAGTTTTGGTCAGAAAGATGCATTCTATAATTTTCTTTATTTTTGTTTTCCAACACCTTTACATGGTAGCATTGTTGTGGTTTGTATTGAAGTTATAGCTACTTCAGAAATTATTTTATGAATTATGTTTTTACTTTTTTATTTATAGGTATTGGGATACTAGGCAGTCAAATCCAGTGCATACTCAACAACTCCCTGATCGCTGTTATGCAATGTCAGTGAAACATCCACTGATGATTGTAGGAACTGCAGATAGAAATCTGATTGTCTTCAACTTGCAGAATCCTCAGGTGGTGTTTATTCTGTTACTTGTTTTGAAAGTATCTTTGTTGCTTGTAACACAGTAAGCAATAGATTGGTGCCTATTGTAAATTTTGATTTTTATACTTAGGAAGTTGAAATTCAACTATAAATTCTATAATGAGTATTCAATCTGAGTAACATGGATGCTAGTGTATAATTTTGTGAGATAATGTTAAATATACAAGTGTTATGAGAACGGTTATGTTCTTATAAAATATCATAACTTGGATAGCAAACTATTAAAGGGCATTGTGCACTTCACAGGACTTGAGGCTGATCATCCAAACTTTCTCAGTAGAATTGTCTTCTAGGAAAACCCTAAAATAAATAAATAAGTTGGTATAGGTAAGTAAGTAAATAAATACAAGCTCATTACAATTGATCAATACCTGAATGCAATATGCTAAACTTAATTTAGTACTCTAAATGTCTATAAAACTATGTTTTTCTTTTTCTTACTTTGATAAATAAAATTTCATTATCTACATAATGGGGGTCACATCCTATCTCTTGAGGTGCCCATTGCCCTACAAATAGGAGGAAATACATGCCACTTTGAACATATTGTAGAGAATCTGAAAGAAAAGGTGCAATCTAACAACTGAACTATTACGTTATTGTATGCAAAAGCTTGATCTTTTCTCTATTAGATAGGGTCAGTTACATGGATGCTATTGTGTAGTGGCATAAACCATGGCTATAGAAAACTAAGCAAACTATTTACTATTCAGATTTACATCTTCACTTGTAATTTTGTCTATTATTTTTCTTGGTTCACTCCACCTCGGTTGGATTACCACCTATCTTATATACTCTTTTATTAAGATTCCTATAGGTCTACACACATGGCCAAACCAGCCAAGAGCATTTTTTGTTTGATTTCAAACTAGTCACATGGTCTGTTTTATTGGTTTACAAGGAACAATTTATGAAGCACTGATTTCATATTAATATTTGAAGAATAGCTGATTTCAATAAATGTCTATTATTCGATGTTTTTATTCTTATCTGTATTGAAATCCTAACAGACTGAGTACAAAAGAGTGGTTTCACCCTTGAAGTATCAGACAAGATGTGTTGCTGCTTTTCCAGATCAACAAGGCTATTTGGTATGTATTTGCATGCTTTTCCAGATCAGACAAGATGTGTTGCATTCTTACATTCAGTTACACTGACAGAAGTCGTCTTGTCCTTTTATTTTATTTGATATCATTCCTGCTATGATTAATGTGATGCTGTGAAGAGCCTCCATAGTTTGATGATGCTATAGTTGGTTTATGCTAAAAGGATTTTGAACTAACATCTCTGGGATGACACTCCTGAGGCCTTATTTAACGAGATATAACTTGTAGAAGCTGCAAATTGAATAATTCTATTCCTTATTTTCCTTTGCCATACTTGTTTAGTTGCTCTATGCATGCATGGTCGGAAATCTTTCAGTTTTAATTGTTTTCTCCTCCATCATCACCGTTGTTCTCTTGGTGATGTTATTCTCACCATTGATAAAATCTTCATGTATATATATTCACTGAAAGACTAAAGCATTACTTTAAATTAACACTGTTAAGCATTGATTATTCTCTTTGTAGGTTGGCTCAATAGAGGGAAGAGTTGGAGTACAACACCTAGACGATGCACAACAAAACAAGAACTTTACTTTCAAATGCCACCGAGAGAATAATGAGATATATTCTGTCAACTCTCTAAATTTCCATCCGGTAACACACCATATAATATCAAACTTAGTTGAAGTTCATTCTGAAAGGTAGTTGATCTAATATTCTGTAGTGTCATATCTTATTTGACATTTGCATTCAGGTACACCACACTTTTGCAACTGCTGGATCTGATGGTGCTTTTAATTTCTGGGATAAGGACAGTAAGCAGAGACTCAAGGTTCTAATATTTCTCTGAAATTCTCCCTTCCACTTGTCGTTTTATGAAATTGATCATTGGAATTTCCAAACACACTTTCACATTTGTGTTGTAAAATAATAGTTTTTGTGCTAGTAGGTTCCATTTGTATGTATGGCATAAGTTCATCTGGTAGCCATGATATCACCATCATTTGGCTTAGTTTCTTTTCTCATTTGGTTATCCTGAGTGGGAGGCACATGCTCTCTAATTTTCCTGTTTTTCCATATAGGCAAAGTGAAGGGCGAATCCCTTTCAGATTTGGTTTTTAATTTTCTGGATTTTAGAGCCGTTATCTATATATTGATCATGCATTATTTTCTATGCAGCTTAATGTTTTTCATGAAGTATTTGATGTTACAATCATTTGACTTATAACACATGAATATGTTTTGCAGGCCATGCAAAGGTGTAGCCAACCCATACCTTGCAGTACATTCAACAATGACGGATCCTTATTCGCTTATGCGGTATGTCTCATTGTTTTCACAAACCATATTTTTTTTTTTTCAACTTCCCGCAGAATTCAAGTTGCGATTGGTTTGTTCAAGATACGATATTTAATTTGATTCTGAAACGTGTTTCATTCTGTAGGTCTGTTATGATTGGAGCAAGGGTGCAGAAAATCACAATCCAACCACAGCCAAGAACTACATCTTCCTGCACATACCACAGGTACACTCATGCATATACACAAGTTAGTAGATTGTTAAATAATCTTCTGAAGAACATATTATAACAACTTATCTAAGAAGTAAAAAATTAAACAAATTCGGGGTGCTTCATTTAGATGCCTCTTCATTCCGTTGTTAACTATGAATTTATAATTCCATGATGCACAGAACTTCCTATGTTATTCTTGTATTGTTTCCTTTCTCTTTTTTTATGTTCTAAGTAGAGATTAGCACTTAGCAGTTACGTCTTGTGAGCAGGAATCTGAGGTTAAAAGCAAGCCAAGAACTGGAGCAACAGGTAGAAAGTGAGGGATCTGTTAAAAGGGTCAGAGTTTTGGAGAATTCATTACAGAGATTTGATACGCGATTCAACAGAATCAGTCATTTGATGTTTTGGCGAAATCTGCTAATATTGCTTGATATAAGATTTTCTTTTTAGGGTTGCCAGTCTTTTCTAGTCTGCCAATGTACTGATATATTGATTTGAGGTTAGGTTGATTCCCTTTAATCACATGTACAGATTGGTTCTGATATCTTTTTGAAATTTTTGGATGGATCTGATGGATTCTTCTTTCATTCATAACTAAAGGTGTGCAATTTTTGTTTGGGGAGAGAAAATATTCTTGTTCTTGAAAAGAGAAAATCACCTGTTTGTGGTAACTCTAGAGTCAGTTGTTACCATTAGAATAAAACAGTGGTCTAGCATAGTTATGTGTCTTGTCTGACCAAAAACAAATAGCTTAGTGTGAAGAGGGAAAAAAATAACACTGCATAACAACCTTTGAAGCCGTGTTAAAAAAATAAATAGAGGATTACTGTTATATGAACATCCTGAACAGGGAAAAAAAATGCTTATAACATTTGCGAGTTAGAATTTAGAGTGTAAAGGTTTAAAAGGTAACATTTCAAGACCTGACTCTCCCTCCCTTTCCCTCTAAAACACGAATTCACAAAAGACACAGACAAATGCTATACGTACAACAACAACAAAATCTTATTTCATTAAGTCTTATTTCATTGGGTGGGATCCATTATATGAATCAAACAATGTTATTGTATTTTATTATGTATTATATTTATAGTAAGATGATTTATACATAAATCTTCTTTAATTACTTCTGTATGGTTTTTTTTTAGGGGTGAGCACGGGTCGATTTAGTTTGGGTTTATGGTAAAATTAGAACCAAACCGATCAAAATGTAATTGGTTCGGTTTGGTTTGGATTTACGTTTTTTTGTACATGTACTCGAACCAAATCAAACTGATTAAGAATGGATTGGTTCGATTCGAGTAATTGGATACCCGATGACTTTGAAATTCATAAAAAAAAACAAATTTTTATCTTAAAAATTCAACAAGTACAATAAACATGTAGTATCAATAGAAATAATCCAAACTTATTAAATACCAAATACATTAAAACTAAACTCATTAGAATCCAAACATTAATAATGAATAATCATTGTCTAATGGAAAAGTCATATATATTTTTTTATTTAATTAATATATGATCGGATTCGCGGGTTGGTTTGGGTTCCGTACCCTCAAAAATCGATACCCGAACCAATCACTAACAAAAGTCATCGATTATCCGTTGATTTCAGAACCAATTTAATTGGTTCGGTTCGGGTTCGAACAGGTAATCGGGTACCCGCTATCCGTGCTCACCCCTAGTTTTTTTTGGGTATTTCTTTCAACGTCTGTATATCTTTAAATAAATAAATAAAAAGAAAAACTTGAAAAAGTAAGGGGAGGAAGAGAGATTGATAGAGGGCATTCCAAGGAGTTGGAAAAAAAATTGGATGTTAAAGAAATAGAAACTAAATGAGTGGTGGAACTGGAACAATTGTGTAGCATAATATGATATAGAATTTGTTGATAGTTATATGTTACATAAAGAGTAGTTAAACTAAAAAGCTAAATTAATAACTTCTAATTTGACAACTTAAACTCTTGTTGAAGTCTCAAACATGTTCTAATAAGGTTTCATTCAGATAACATCATTTATCCTTTTAGTCTCCCCATCCACAAGTATATCTTACTTTTGACTAAAGCGCACAAAGCTAATAAATGATTGACTTTAGGATAATTTAAAGTATTTAGACAAATTTAATCTTAAAAAGTTATCAAATCTTAATACATAATCAAGTATAATACAATTCATGAATATGATTATAACTGGAAAAAGTGCATTAGAACATTCTTAAACTAATGAAGTAATTTATATTATTTAAAAATGATTATGCTACGCGGACACTAAAATCACCTATTAATATAAAATATATGGTAGAATATAAATACACATTAAAAATAAATTAAACCACACATGTATTTATATAAATAGCTTATTTTAGTGGCTGATTTTAGTGTACGAATAATATTTTTTATTTGAAAAATTAGATAAACAAAACATTTGATTTATGTTTTTGTTTTTTTAGTATTTTTTATTTTTAAGATTTTATAAAAAAAAAGTAAAAATAATAAAATGTAATTTTTTATTTTAATCTTTTTTTACATAAAATTTTAAAAATAAAAAATACTAAAAATAAAAGTACACAATGAAAATGCATGGAATATGAGTGACTAGAAGTAGTAGTATAGTTTGTACATGAATTTCTTCTAATGGGTGCATGGATGGAAGATAATCAAAATGTTTTGCACTTTTCACTATATAATGTAAGTGTAGTGATGTTAGATTGAGTAGTGTTGAAGAAAGGAACATAAGAGGCCATAACAAAGTTTCTTGTTCATTAAAAAATATGATTGCTTCGGATTTCTATATCATTCTAAAAGCACGCGTAATCTTTACCTTTTCGCCTTGGTCGCTCAATTCACTTTATTTCCATCGAAATTACAACCACCCCAAAAAAAAAATAATAATAATAAACTAAGGTAGTTAATATCAATTAAAATTTAAAGATTACAATAACTCACGAAAACAAACTAATGATCGATTTCTTATCTTATAAGGTCGTGAGTTTTGTTTATAATATCAAAATGACGGTCATTTTAATTGGTAACATTCTCTAATCATAAACTTTTACGTACCAAAAGAAAATTGTTATGAATATTTTAGTGTTAGACTGTTTAATTCTAAGGAAATAATTTTTTCTTTTCATTTTCGTTTTACCCCAAGGCTATCATATATGAGACTGCTTTTTAAAAAAAATATAAATAAATAAAAGAAAGTTCATAAAGTGATTTACTCGTAAAATGAGATAATTCTAAATCCATACAAAAAAAAATATTGTTTACACATAACAAATGTTTATAGATGATCACTTTTAGTTTCTTAAAAAAAATTTCCCAAAAGAACACTCGTATTTATTCTTTGATGAGAGATGACATTAAAATTGCGTCCTGTTGAAAGTGCATTTTCATTAATTATAATGAATTTCCATTGCATCCAATCCTTCATATATTTACATAAAAGCTTTTAATTTAATTATTTTTATGATGCCATTTTTTAAGCAAAGGCATATGACTACAATTGCTATTTGCGATATCTCAAATTTAGCTGAGACATTATGATACCGTTTTTTTTTTTTTTTTTTTCTCTAAAACAACCGATCAATATTTTAGATTTTTTGTTAAATCAGAAAAGATAATTAATTGGTTAAACATAAGATTTGATTAGTTTGCCTAAAAAAATAAGGAGAAAATTATTTAAAGTCTCCTTTTTTGTGTGAAGGAGTGCATGATTTAAAATTAGAATTATTCTCTGATCTACATACAAGCATTTTTCCTATACAAGTCTTTACAAGTTATTTATATTTACACGTTTCATATCGTTACTGCACGTTTTTTTTCTTCAAGTAGCTTAGGTGTGGTTCAATTCAGAAAAAAAATGTAGCATTAGAGAAAATATTTTTCTGTATTTGCAGCAAATTTAGGTGTAATATAAAGATATTTGGGTGTATTTTTATTCTGATAAGTTCTGCATAATTCAAAACTCTTCTTCTTCCTCCTTCTCATATTCTGTTGTTTCTTCTTCTTCATCTTTTTATTCCATATTCTCATAATTCTTTTTAGAAGGAAAAAATCAAACAAATTAAAAAACAAAAAATATAATGTTGCAAAATTAATAGAAAGGAAATGAGGAAAAAAATGCAGTAACAACAACAATAATAGAAAAACGACGATGAAAATAAAACACGTGAAGAAAAAGGAGAAACGCAAAGAAAAAGGAGAAAAAGGAAGAGGAGGAGGAGGAGGAAGAGGAACGCAAAGCGCGCTATAAAAATCATTGAGCAGCACGCATGTTGACACGCTCGTATGGGTGAGCGTCTTTTTTGTTGAGTTTGGCCCAACTTATATAACTTATAAACCAAAATGACTTATATGTGGAGACACTTCTCTTAAAATTATTCAGTTTAATCTTACAATTATTATAATTATGTACAATTCTTCGGTTGTTATATATTGGTTAGTTAATCATAATAATGCATGATTATATTTTATTACCCCTAAAACAAAATTATATGTGCATGTTCATTTTATATCGGCCAAAAATGGATCATATAATGTGTTTCTACTTATAACACTAATGATATTATCATGTGAAAAAAGAGAGAAATAAAATCAGTCATTATACACTAAAATTAATTATTAAATTAATTATCACTATTTGTTTTGCAAAAGTTAAAAACCGTCGCTATCTGACTCTAAAATGGTCGCTAATTATCAAAATTTATGTAATGTATAAATACATATGTTATTGTTAGATATTAGATAAAAAAGAAATGGAGACATTATTCTATCATCACAATATAAAAGTCTTTCATATTAATTATCATATAATAACAGAAGCTCAAAAATATTTAATGATGATAAATAAATATCTATTGTTATAATATTTATCCTAACTTCGGTAAAATTATCCATAGATTCACATTGACTGATAGTGTATAAAATTAAAATTTGTTGCTATTTCCCGGTTTCGTGGCGGCTTAAAACCGCCGCAAATCACTTCAATAACCACTGCTATTTCCTACTTCCTTTGTAGTGGCTAATTACTGCAAATAAACAATATTTTCACTAGTCTCTAGAATAATGTGATTATTAGCATTATTATTAGTATTGACAAGCCCGTGTACTCACTGCATATATTTTTGGATGTTTGATCAATCTCATAATACAAATGCACACGGTACCCTAATTATTATTTTTTTATAATCATTAAAAAAAAAGAGCATATAGTAATTATACTATTTTTCAATAATCATAATTGAGAGAATAGAAATAATATAGAAGATCAAAGGAGTGATCAGTGAAAGGCTATAGGCTGGCCAATGGGAAATTCACAATAAAGTCTTTAAAATTTATAAATAAATAAATCTCATTTGCTCTAATTTTTATGCTATTTTTTTATTAGTAATTTGAACATAAATAACTCTCTAGTTGCACTGATATATATATGTATGTTTTAATATTTTCAAACAATAATTAAGGGTATGATTAATATAATTTAAATATAACATGATTAAATATAGATTGATTTATTAAGTTATCTTTTTTCTTTGTATTAATAAAAAAACTATCTATGTTAAAGGGCAACAATAAACCCTAAATGATCCTAATATAATAGTGTCTAATAAATATTATATTTATACGTTAACGTAATATCATACCCCATCATTATTAACAAAACTCACTCAAACCTTTGATAGTATAATTGATAAATTGTATTAATTATCCTTCATTATAAACACTCTGTTTATTTACTTGCTATATATTTCATTCCAATCCCGCTACGTTACCAATAGCATATCTGTCAATTTTTGCCAACTCTTATTTATAACTATATTAATAAAAATATTTTTGTGGATGTGTCTAATAAAAATGTCTTTTTTATGACTATATTTAATAGAAGTGTCTTTATAAATATATTTTCTGGATGTGTCTCTTTATATATATGTTTAAAATATAATAATTAACTATTGTTAGTAATAAGTTGGCAGATAGTATGTTGGTACCCTATACTTTCTCATTTCATTCATGTAATTTGCAAAATACATAATAACTGATGAAATCAAGTATATATAAATACGGTATTTTTCTTTGCGGAAATATTTGATAACTAAAGAAAATCAGCCAAAAACAGTCATAACTTGTCTTATTTAGCATTCATTAATTATTACAATAATTAATGAATGATAAATAAAGTAAGTTCTGGCTGTTTTTTTTGTTTTCCTAGCATTACCCTTTTGTAAATAGAAATATTATTTATACACTAAAATTAATCATTAAAATCAACTACTAATATATTTATGTATAAATATATGTATAATTTAATTTATTTTCAATATGTATTTATATTTCAACATATATTTTATATTAATAACTAATTTTAATAAGTGATTTGATATATACATAGCATAATTATATAATACGTATAGTATATTGTCCTTTTGGAATATCCATGGTGATGACTGTATGTATCTAAAAAGAGTTGGCAAAAAAACATAATTATTTGTAATGTGACTCAAGAAAATTGTCTCAAATTATACTAAAAGGCATTGTACACCTTAATTGCTTATGTAACTATGATTATTATCTGCTAATTTTTTGCTGCTTTTAGAAACTATGAAACACATGTTTCTGACAAAATTAAACATATAATTTAAACAATTTTTTTATGAGTCATTTTCGTGTGTGTATATATATTCTGTGCCTTGTGCCGGCTGCTTTCTGCCTCTTCTCAGTAAACTCATTTTTTAAATATTGTTACTTAGGTTAGGTTAAATGATGGATTGAAAACTAGCTTGGGTTATTACTTAATTAATTAATATAATTATTAATAAAAAATTTTTTACTACTATTTGTAGTACATGAAAAGCTTTCAAAAACACTAATAATTTACCATAGTCAGTGACTCTCATAATTATTTACCATGTCAACTACTACATAATTTTATATATACATATAAGTACATAATGATTTGATTGATTTTTATGTGACTCCAATACTATAGTTTATACAACTTTATACACCTAATTATTATTATTATTATTTTATTTATTTATTTATATTATAATGTCCTTTCATTCTTCTCAGAGGCATTGGGTTACTATCTGAGTGGCCTAATTAGAATGACTTTGAATATTTAATTTATGGTTATAGTTATTTTTTTTTTTTAAGGTACGTACCTATCTTAAAAAATTCACATAATAACAAGATTCGATCATTTTAGAAATCACAATAAGTATATATAGTAAACAAATTTGAATGCATGCATCATGTAACATATTTTCACACACAACACATGCATTTATTGGAGTTATTTGCTTGGACATTCAAATTGGATAAGCCTCAAATTTTAGGTGCCAAGACCCAGTTTTCTCGGCATGTGCTACTCACCTATAACTCATGAGTGGGAAAATAAAAATATTATTTGGATACTAAAATTAATTATTAAAATTAATTATTATATATTTATATATAAATATATGAGTTGTTTAATTTATTTTTAATATGTATTTTATATTTTAATATTTATTTTATATTAGTAATTAATTTTGAAAATTGAATTTAATGTACATCTAATATTATTAGTGTAAAAAAATATTTAAAAAAATGTGAATTATACTCTACCTTTTCTAAAATAAAGGGTAAATTATCCCTTCTGACATTTACGGTAATTATTCATAAATTATTTTTCTACCAGAGCTTCAAGATTTAGGTTATCTTCTCTTTTCTTTTCAATTGACGCAATGTTTCTCTTGAAACTTGATAGTAATGTCATTTTCTTAATTCCCACCAAATACACCTCTTTTTCTCCAATTTTAAAACCATAATTCCTCACAAATCCAATAACCATTTTCAATCAATTAGGTTAGGATTTTAAACTTGTTCATATGCTTTCAATCTCCCATTTTAACGAGCACATCTATTAATTTTTCAGCTCTTTCCTTCCTATTATTTTTTTTCTAGTATTTTTCTTAAAATTCAGTCAGATCAACAATGATACTCCTCTTCGGATAACCAACCCTCGTAGCTTTGAATAACTATATAACAAACACAAATCAAAATATTACTTAGTCATAAAAACAATGAGTCAATAATTACCATTTTAGGATTTTTATTATCTGAATAATGATTGAAAAATAATTTAAGAGCAATTAAAGAGAAAAAAATAAAAAATAAAATACCTTGATATCTTCTTTCACGCACCAATTTTTAACTAATATATCACAAATTTTTATTAATTTTTTAGCTCTCTCATTTTTAAGATTTTTTAGCGATCGTAATTAAATTTGACGATCTTATTCGAACTTTGAAACTCTGGTTGAAAGATAATTTATCAATAATTACTGTATATATCACAAGGAGTAATTTATCCTTTATTTTAGAGAGGGCATAATAGAGTTCACCCTAAAAAAAATGACAATTGAGCAAATAATCGTATGATGATTTTTTGATAACTCATCGGACAACGTTTGAGTAAGAATAAGAATTATTAAGAGTTTAAGACTAAGAATGAAATTCTCCTTTCACCATTAAACTTCCTTTTTTTTGTTGAAACAAAACAATTATGATAAAGTAGGAAAAAAAATAATTTTAACACAATAATTCTTATGAAAATATTGTTGTATAAGTCAACATAAAAGTAGTTGAAAATTGACACAAGGACCATAATTTTGTGATTCTTTGTTTTGTTTGCTTAATTTTTATTTATTTATCCATGTTTTATAAATAACATAGTGTTTTCAAAATGGTTTAGAATTATACCTTTTCGATAGAAACCAATTTTAGATTACAATAATCTAATAATAAGCATGTGACATAAGTGGGGTGTTATCGATTCGGTTTGGTTCGGTTTTAAATTAAAAATCAATCAAACCGAATCGAATCAAATCAAAAATAATTTAGTTCGGTCGATTTTTTGTTTTTAAATCTTAATTAATAGAAAATTAATGTCAGTAATATGATATTCAAAACAATTAATAAACTGAAATAACATTACATTACATTTAAATTTAATACAATTTCAACTCATTTCAATAACTAAACATAAAACAAACACATTTGCTAAGTCTAAAATTTTTATTTCAATGCATTACTAAACCACTTTTTCGATTTGGTTCAGTTTGGTTTGGTTTCTACTGAGTCAATCGAAAATCGAACCGAACCAATCAGTTTAATTTGAAAAAAAATAAAAAAAAACCAATTTTTTTTATTTTTTATTTGATTGTTGTAAATTTCGATTCAGTTTTATGGTAAATTTTAATTCGGTTCGATAACTTATGTCCCTAGACATAAGTCATAGATTTATTTATATTTTAGGAAAACATATATATATCTAAATAAAATTTTGATCTGTAACAAATTAATTTTTAACTTGTCAGATTTAGGAGATACTGTAAAAAACTATAAGATGTAAATAAATAGATACTTATATAGATCTAGAGTTATGTGTATATATAGGTTTTTTGAAAGGACTTTTATTGTAGGGTTAGAAATGTTTCATGGATTGCTAAGTTTTGCAAGCGTGCAATGTAACTAATCAATAACAAAAAAAAAATGGTCAAGTATAGCTGCTACTGCCCTACAACTATAAGGATATTATGTCTTGAAAATTACATAAGAAAAGGATAAATGAACAAAGGCATTTTTCCATAATAATTAACCCTCTCCGATACAATG
Organism: Arachis stenosperma; assembly: GCF_014773155.1. Taxonomy (NCBI): domain Eukaryota; kingdom Viridiplantae; phylum Streptophyta; class Magnoliopsida; order Fabales; family Fabaceae; genus Arachis; species Arachis stenosperma. The sequence continues at coordinate 858,982 of NC_080385.1, forward strand.
AAATGATTGGTTGAAAAACTTTCACATATCACTCCACTACACCTAATAATCCAAGTTCTTAGCCACTTATATTTGAACGAAAATCATCACTTATCTTCAAACTTTGTCCACTTCAAATTAAATCTATGCCATAAGTCGTCTTTTGTAGGATTATATATTAATCATGTTCTTGAAATTTAAAAAAAAAAAGGATCACTAAATAAATTTAAAGTATGTAGACAAAGAAGGGAGACGCTTTTCAAATGTTGAATCTCTCTAAATATTCTTAATAATATAGAATTATATATATATATATCTTCAATTTTTGTATTTGTGTCCCAGAATATTTTGGCAGCTCCCTGGTGATAATGATGATATAGTGTAAAATTATTAAAAAATTGACGATTTATTTGTTATTTGTCTAAAAATTAATAGTATAACTAAAAAAAATAAATCAAATTAAATAAAAAAATATTATTTGTATGTTAAAATTGCCATTAAAATTAATTATCAATATATTTATGTATATATATATATATATATATATATATATGATTTAATTTATTTTTAATGTATATTTATATTTTAATATGTATTTTAAAATAGTAATTAATTTTGATATACATGTAATATAATTGAATTAAATAATATGAGTAATTTCAAAAAAATTTGCATGACTCTATAATTATTAGCATCTCCAATAGTAATATACAGAGATACTTTGCTTCCTTGTGAATACACAGAAGATGATTATTATGATGGGGTGAATCTCATATATATGAACTACTTTAGAATACTATTATTATTATTATTATATTGTAACCCACCTCGCTATATACTCATTATAATTAATTTGGATATCATCAATATATATATGTGTTGTGTGCATGGTGGTTATCTCTATTTGAATAAATATGAATTTTAGGAACATGATAATGACTTACATATATACACACGCGTACAATTGATCAATAGCTAATATCAAACCAAATACACAATAATTTCTTCACACTCCCACATACTACCTAATAATCATCCTGCTATTTATTCATGAAAACTCATCATCATGAGTTAGTATTGTTAGGAAATTTTATTTATTTTTTTATCTTAGGCTATTTTGTGAATATATATCAAAGTATAATCATATTAAGTATTTTATGTTTTGATTTATATAAGGTGGTTTTATTATTATTTTAAATAATAAAATGAATAAATCAATATTACTTATCGATATATAGTCTGTAATGAAAATAAAATTAATATTTTTTATTTTATTTGGATCTTTAAGATTGAATGAAAATAATTAATAGTCAAATATAAATAAAATTATATGATTTTTATTACCCAAAAAGAAAGAACTACAAGATGATTTTAGTTTCTAATATATTAAAATTATTTTACATTCGTTATCCATAAAAAAAATTGCTATTCAACTTCAGTAAAGATTCAATAGATTTTGGTTGAAAAAAAATATATATATATATATTAGAATTATGAACAAATCAATATAGTAATCAAATTAAAGAAGGAATCCAAATTAAGAATCAAAGTCATTTTTCAATCATGCTCATAAATAAAAATACATTATTTTTATATATCTTTTTAAATAATTTAACATAATCTTATAATTAAAGAATTTAAAATTTTGAACAAGTATAAGCTTTTTTTTTTTGGAATAGTAGTGTTAGATATATAAATAATTTTTAACCAAGTTTTTTTTATTAAGTAATCCCAAAAAATAGGGATATTATTTTTTCTTCTTCTCCACCTTCTACTTTCTTGGAGAGAATACAATAGTATATAGATATTAAGTATTATATTATATATGATAAGAAAGTTTAAGGTATTATAAAATTCTTTTATAAGTGTTAACCTCTCATGTGAAACAATTTTTTTGGGTATTAATTCATGGAAACTCATAACTACATACTATTAACATTCCTCACCTTTAGATGGGGTATGTCCTAACTTTATGTGGCACATCTAATAATGAAGTTCCAACAATTGTTCAAACTTTTTCCTCTAATAATTAAGTCGATGGTAATATTGTAGCTGGCGTTCTCTTGAATCACTAATTAAATTTCTTTCTTCGTTTTTATGGATTTAATTATAAATTTACTATCAATTCTAATAATTTATTTCTTCATTTGAAGTAACAGATTTAGTTCACAAAATTTAAAAGCTTTTATTTCATGATTTATTCACATTGAATGGATGTCCCGAAAAATAAATAGAGTTGTAAATTGAATGACTAGATATAATACTAAGAATAACTCTAATAATATTATTTAGTTTGAACCTTGTATTGATTTTCAACAAATCATCTGTTCGAATATAAAATAGAATTTATTTTTTTTTTCATGTTTAGACAAAAAAAAAAAAGAAGCAACAAGCAATATTTACTTAATTATCTACTTCTAATTTTCATAAAATTCTAATCAACCACTAATATATTTATATATAAATATATATGTGATTTAATTATTTTTAATGTATATTTAAATTTTAATATATATTTTATATTGATGACTAATTTTAATATACATATAACATAATCGATATAATTTTATATAATATTTATTGAGTTGGTTAAAATGGTACGTAAATTCATTTAAAAATAAAACAGATCGATGAATTTTCAAAAGAGAAAATTTTATGTTAAAAAGAAACAAATCCAATTCTTAAAATGAATTAATTGAATCTTTTATAATTTATATGAATGACAGAGACTGAAAATTAAAATTTACCACTAATATAAAATATACATTAAAATATAGCATATATCTTAAAAATAAATTAAAAAAATATATATTTATACATAAATATATCGTGATCATTAATTTTGATATACATATAATATTTTTAAAAATCTAAATGAATTTGTAGTAATCACTATTCCATAGACAGCAAAGGATTAATCTATTAACAACCTTTCACCACTTCATGAAACTATAAAATTACCCCATTTGTAAATTACTACTAAAAGGGAGAATTAGTAATAAGCAACATAAAATAATTAAAGGAGGGTGAAAGTTGAAACATTCTTGTGGTGGGTCCATTCACAAATTGACATTGAAGAAGGCCGCAAGAGAAAAAAAAAAAAAACAAATAATAAAAATAAAAATTTTAAATTTAAGACCCTTTTGTATATAAATAAATCTTATGCCAGCTTAGCTTCTTCACTCCATCACTTCACTTCACTTAACATCTTCTTTCTTCTTCTTCTTTTCTATCTTTCTCTTATTCTCAAATACACACTTCACAATCTATCACATATAAATTTTGAGTTCACAACTTTTGAACTTCTTTGTTCTTTTAATTTTATTTTATTTTCTATTTTATTTTATTTTATTTTTATCATCATATCATGGCTAGACCACAACAACGCTATAGGGGTGTTCGCCAGAGGCATTGGGGCTCTTGGGTCTCTGAAATTCGCCACCCTTTATTGTAATTCCACTTTTACCCTTCATCCCCTTAATTAATTAATTCATTATTTTATTAGTACTTCTAATAAATGTTATTAATCTTTCAAGTGTGTCCAGGGCGGAGTTACATTGTAGAAAAAGGATAATAATTCCATAATTTTAATTTAGTTTTTTTTTTATTTTACTTTAGTCTTATTTTATTGTATAAATATTTTTGATTTTCTTTTAATATTTTATCTAATTCTGCTCCTGAATGTATTACTTACTACATTGCTACCTCTGTTTCAAATTAGTTGTTAACTTAGATAAAATGCTACATTATTAGAAAATCAATAAAATTTTGATAAAGCATGTATAGTATTATGCAACTAATTAAATTAATTTGATTTTAATCATTTTACTAATTTTTTTTTTGGGGGCAATTTAGGAAGACAAGAATATGGCTAGGAACATTTGAAACAGCTGAGGATGCAGCAAGAGCATATGATGAAGCAGCTAGGTTAATGTGTGGACCAAAAGCAAGAACTAATTTCCCATTTAATCCAAATTTGTCACAATCATCATCATCTTCTTCTTCTTCTTCTAAGCTACTATCTCCTACTTTGACTGCAAAATTACATAAATGCCACTTGGCTTCCCTTGCCCTTCAAATGTCCAATAACAAGCAAAAAACATCACAACCCAACAAAGATCCTCAACCACCACCACCACCATCATCATCATCAACATCATCAAATAATAGATTCAATAATCAATTCCCAATTGGTGCTGGAACAATTGCATATGAGGAATTACACTGGCTAGAAGGGAATAATAATAATAATATTATTAATAATAATTGGGGTGGCATTATTGAAGGACATCAAGTTGAGGTTGCACAACAACAATTTCAGCCAGTTCTTGAAGATGATCACATTGAGCAAATGATACAAGAGTTGCTTGATTGTGGATCAATTGAACTTTGTTCAATTGGGTCTAATTAAATTAATTAGAGGATCTACTATATAATTACCTAGCTAGAACAATATAATATGTAGCATATATAAATGCAATGCAAATTAGTAATTACCACTTTTTTTTTTTGTGGGGTTGGAAGAGGGTGGTATTGATTGAATTCACCCCATGTTGTAATAAAAATGACATTATTATTATTGTAAGGTTTAGTATCATAGAAGAGTCACCATGAGTTTCAATCACTTCTCCAATTAGTGGACAACCATGTGGAACCTCCTAATTTAGCCAATCATGCCATAAACCCTAATCATGCATATGGTGGACTTTAATGTACACTTAATTATCAAAAGATTACAATTTTTTTAATAAAAATCTAAGTAAAATTAAAAAAATGTTTTTTTTTATTTATTGATAAAAAATATTTTTTTGGTTGTCTACGGTATCTCCAGTATGATAGGCCCCAGACTAATTCATTGCGAATCTAACTCCATTTAATGGTCTGCTGTTGGCAAAAAAAATTATTACATATACAAGACGAAATTTAAATATTATACACTTATTTAAACAGATGAATAAACCGACCACTTGACCAATCAAGTTGATTTGATATAAAATACTTAGTCAATTAATTTATCACTATTATTGAATGAAACATAAATTTTATTAAATAGTAGATAATTAATGAATTAATATATCATATAAAATAAACACAGCTACCTATCATAATTCAATACTCAAGGTTACAAAAACCTTATTGATGAATAATGTTTAGCTATTATTGTGAGATTTGTGTCCTTTTTTAATCTAAATTTCTAATATTTAAGCCATACTTCTAAAAACTCAACTAATTAATCCAATAATTCTAAATTTCTAACTCTTATATAAATAGAATATATATGAGTATCCTAATAAGAAGTTTTTCCATTTTGTGGGACCCACATGTTAATATAATGATCACACCAGCCAGCTTTTATTTGTTTATTAACATTACTGTACAAACAAACTTTTGGATTATATATCTAGAAAAGACAATAACAAAGAACACAAAGAAGAAAATGGGGCTAATGATGTTTTTTGTAGTCAAATTGATCTGATCTCACACAATTTTTGTACAAAGAAAAATATAGAAAAAGCATAGAAAGTGGATATTTCATATGAGAAACTTTAACCATTGAATTGCACTGGTAAGGTAAAAAGGCAAATAATTTCACACATGGTTTAGCACATTGTTGTCATAAAGCCACCAACTTTGGCAGTAGCAGGCGTGATGACAAGGGAGTACATTGAAATATATCAAGCAGCACTTTCAATTTTTGTTCACACTCTTCTTTATATATAGTCCAAACATTTAAAAAAAATCCAAAATTTTTTATTTAATTAATATAATTAACCATTGAAAATTATATTTTTATATCGAAATTCGTACAAATAATTTATAATTTTAGCTGAAAAAATTTATAACTTTTACTAAAGTTTGTAATAATTTTTTATTATTTTATTTATTGTCATATTTTGATTACTTTTATTCAAATTTTACTCAATTTAATATGGATAATTTTTTAGAATTAAATTTATAAAATAATTTTATACGTGTATCAAATTATATATCATTCACTACAAGAGACACGCCGAATAGCGGCGGTTTTTTTAGGGATTTGCGACGATTTTTAACCGCCACGAAACAAAATTTCAACGATTCTACAAGCATTACCTATTAGGGGGTGGAGATTTAATTTTGCGACGGTTCTAGAAAACCGCTGGCAGTTTTCCGCTGCAATTGTCCATTTCTCTTGTAGTGATAATTTTAATAAAAATAATTAAATAATTTTATGAGCATTAAAATTAAACTCTAATTTTTAGTTATTTAAATAACATATAATAGGAAAACAAAAGTCAATCCCTTTGGTGTTAGATCCAAGGAACGTGCACACAAATACTGCCAATTATGACCAAGTATTTCTAATTTGTAGGGATATTGATGAAAGCATTATACACTTTCTTTAACAATATAATATAAAACATTCCCTCATTCTCATTGTTTTCTAACACTGCTTTTTTTTTTTTTTTGCTTTTTCTTAGTTGGTAACACACACTATATTCTCTTTTGAAGTATCCTTCTATCCTTGATCCTTTGTTTTCTGTAAAAGCACATCTTTTTTGACCCACATTCTCATTTTTGCTCACTAACTACAAGACATATATCCATTCATAATCCACGTAGCCACTCCCTTTTTCTTTTCTTTTCTTTTATTTTTTTTAAATTTTTTTTCACACATGCTTTTCTTTATTGAAAATAACATAAAATTAGCCAAAATAAATGATATTTTATATTTTAATTAAGAATTTAGAATTCAATCCTAAAATTGAAAGCAATTGTCAGGAATATATATGTAAATTTAATTTTAATATTTTGTTAGTATAAAATGATTTTACACATATATCTAATCATGTAATTCTTAATTTTATCAGTAAAAATAACTATTTTTTATTAACCACATGAATAGTCATTCAAAAAAATAGTATAATTACACGATTATGTAAAATATTTTACACTATCAATCTATCAAAATCAGACTCTCTCTTTATTTATACATTTATTTATATATATATTATTCAAATAAGTTGTGATGCCTATAAATTTTATCTTAAATTATATATGTGATTGTAAGACTTTATTGATAGACAAAATCAGCTGGCATGTAAGATTGTCCTTATTTTTTATACACATTTTACCACCAAAGTGTGTGAACACATTTTCTTTGTCATCTTAATGTCCTTTGTTCTTGGGATTGTAGTAACAACGTGATGAATATTCAAGTAGTGTATGTGTATGTGAGCTTCATATATTCAACGAGAATCATCTCTTTTTCTTGAACCATATCTTTGGAAAGTCATTATTGTATTTTAAATTCTTTTGATTATTTCACAAAGTTGGAATAATGCATGATACTCATCAATTCAGTTAGTAGATAGATAGATACCAATCTTTCTACAATATCTACTAAGCATGTTATATATAATCTCTCTAACATATAAGAAAAATATATAGTAAAGGATTGAATATTGCATCACACTGTTTACTCTTTTGCAGACCATTTTTCTTCACAAATTGGATTTCCAAGTCTAAATTTCATAGGTTGCCTAGGTTTTAGAAACAGAACAAGAACAAAAATAAAATGTGTTTAGATGATTTAGAAATAAGTATAAGACAGTGTATTTTAAGATATAAAATAAAAAAGGCACATGAGTTTTTTTTTTTGTTACTTTATATTTATATAAAGTGAAAACTCAGGTGCAGTCGACTTTATGTGAAGTTGATAATTAAGAATCGTTAAATAATTTGACTGATTTGACTAAATTTTCATCTAACGTCTCTAAATTATCAACTTCAGGTGAAGTCGACTGCACCTGAGTTTTCACCTTTATATAATTATGTCATATTAGTCACAAAATTGGTTAGACTTGCAATCTTCATGATGCAAACAAGCACAAAGGACGTCTCTCACAATTTTAATAAAAATTATTAAAGAATAATATATATAATTTTCATGTACTTATAAAAAAAATTACAAAGACAAATAATCACATATTTGACACATCAGCAAAAATAATTTATTTTTAAATATATTATTTAAAAATTATTTAAACGTACAAATATAATTAAATAATCAAATAAAATTCTTTATACCAAACATAAAAATTAAACTTATATACAAGTTAAATAATAATAATAATAATAATAATAATAATAATAATAATAATAATAATAATAATAATAATAATAATAATAAAATATTGGTGACTTTGTTCTATTCACTTTGGAAATGTGATTGTTGTTCAGCTAGCAACTTTAATTATGTGCATGGGGAGTGTCCTGCATGCCTACAATCAACACCTTGTTTGTTTCCAACATTGAGGGACCCTTATGTCTTTTTTAGCATTGCAATCATACTTCAGTCATATTATATCATTTCCTCAAATCAAATGCTTACACAACAATAATATTAAGGATAACATAAAATAAATTTCAATGTTTATTATTTTTAATTACTAAGATTCTATTTTACCCATCTTGTCCAATTATATGTCAATATGAATGAAGCACCTACCAAAGAATATTAGCTAATAATGGAAGAAAATACGTTGCTTTGCTTGTAAGGTTAAAAATTAGTCAAAACAAATTAAAGAACCATGACAAGATTTTGATCTCAGAATAATATTCAAAAATTAAAATGCTTTTTTTTTTTTTGCATGAGAAATATATTTTAGGGGGTGAAAACAACTGCTGTTATAATCATAAAATCTGCTCCATCGTTTTCTATTACTATGTTGATTTAACTTTCTTAGTTTTAACAATAAAATAAAATAAAAATGAAAATTACTGAAAAGATAGGGTGCACAATGAATTCCACTATTGTATCCTCATGCTTAATGATTATTTAGCTATTTGGTAATTGATTTTGTCCCCCACCACCATTTAAAAGAACAAATTTGAGAAGCCTAATTAATGACATGGCAATGAGAACCCATATACACTCATATGAGTAGATGAATATTCTTCAATTGTATTTCTATTTTCTAGAAAGAATTGCCCAAAAAGGTTGTCATATTTCTGTCTTAATTAAGAAAAAATTGGATGCTAATGAATGGTTTAACAATTTATACCCTAATTAAGCAAAATTGAATGCTAATGATGATGTGCTGATTTGTTATAGTATGACGTGGATATGGTCATAACCAATAAAAGAAGACAACTTTTTAAAATATGATCTACTAGTAACTCATAAATTCTTATTTTAAATGATATTTTTTATTTGTTATTACAAATAAAACACTCATAACATTTTTTTTACGGTATTTTTTAACTCAATAGGTTAAAAATTAATCCGTTACGGATCTGAGTTTTATTTAAAGGTTTGTTGTTGGCGAATGAATTACTATATATACAAGACGAGTTTTAAACTCCAAATACTTACTTAAACGGACGAGTGAGTTAACTATCCGACCAACCCGAGTTGGTTACTCATAAAGCTTTACTAGCACTTAAAATTTCTCTTGAAAGGAGAAAAATGACATTAACTATTAACAGTAAAATTGAAGAAGGGACTAGGAAGTGTTAACCTTTAGGTGAACAAATTAAACTGTTGAGACACAGTTTTTGCAATGTTCCAAGCAAACAAATATAATGACATTGATGTTGGTTGAACACATTGAAGAAGATTCATTTATTTGGGGTCATATGAGCTTGATCCAGTTAAGACCAGGATTTGAATTTTGAATCAAATTCTCTGAATTTCATGCAAGCGCTTAGTGAGCGAGACATGCATAGAAATGGACACATGCCATGCATATGCTATTCATGTTTCTCTTTCTAACTATCCATTTCTTCACATGGGATTCCATGAACCCATGTTATCCAAATATGGAACTCCTATAAAATTCACATGGTTTATTGATGAATTGCATTCTTTCAGGTCTATTATCGAGTTAATACTCAATTTGACTCCTGAAATTTTAGGTCGGACTCAAATTGATTTCTAAAATTACAGTTGCTTCAAATTGGATTCCGAAATTTACAATAATAACTCATGTCAGCTCCTGAGTTAATTTCTGTAAATAGTGTATTGATTTTGTATGTTAACTTACTAAGATTTAGATTTCTTACTAGACCTCTTAGAAGTTTGATTGGCTCCCCAACATCCTCGCGAAAAGGTCAATAACAAGTTCAATTTAAAAATTTTGTAGCTGTGGAAGCAACAATCAAGTTTCTGGAATTCTAATAATAATCTTGATCACATGAAATCCGGACGAAAAATCCAATAATCTCAATAAGTTAGTATTCCAAATCAACACGTCGTTCATAAAAATCAGCTCAAGGGTTAATGTGAGTTACTATTGTAAATTTTGAGGTCCAATTTGTGTCAATTATAATTTTAAGAATCAATTTAAATCCGACATTAAATTTTAGGAGTCAAATTGAGTATTAACTCATCTATTATCACTTGATTGCAATATATAGGAAATATTATTATTATTTGGCTTCTCATCATATGTTACTCCTCATGCCCAATTCTCATAATAACGTTTTAAATTTATTATATCATGGCCATATTCGAATTAAAATGAAATTTGAAGTAGCCAAAGGTATCTATCAAAAGAGGACAAAACATTATATTTTCAGCCTCAAAAATTCAAAGTATTTGCAACCTTTGTTTTCTATGCATAAATAACACACATGGGATGTTATGGATACTTCCTTTTCAGTTCTCTTTGGTGATTCTATTGCATACCTAATTAAGTTTCAGATTTTGGCCTCTTCTTTTATCACACTATATTCATAGTGTATTGTTTCATTTTGATGTGGACTTGCAATAAATTATTAGTGGGGGTCAACCAACTAAAATTGAAAAGAACAAGAGAAGTATCTGCTGAATTTTGGAAAATTGACATTTGATATATCAGGTACATTGAATCACAAGGGTGTTGCTGTCACAACCTCTTTAATTCACATAAATCAAAACGGGACCAAATGTTGATATCTATGTATCTCAAGTTCTTAAAGTAGCTGAGTAGAACATATGTCTTGATCGAAATCTTTTATTAAATTGAATTACTTGTGTGTAGCATTGCCTTGCCTCTCATCACAAATGTTTTAGAATTCATCATTTTACCTTGCATATGTTCATTTTAATAATTGATGATGAAGATATCGAGCTAATCATGAGACAACTAAAAATATCTAACTTTTGCCCAAAGATAAAAGTTATGGCCTAAATAAGCACTCAATTCTTTTATAAGGGATTTAAAAAGGTCTAACAGATTTATACAAATTGTCTCTGCTGTCTATGGGTCATTTCACTCGGACACAGGTGATTCGACCCATATCCAACCCAACTTGCACAATAAGAAAGACCTTGTTAATTCCGTAGTTCATTCACTATTTCAAATAAAGTGGAATAATTCTCTAGATATTGGAGAAATAATTGTTGACTACTACAAATGATAAGACTCATAAATTAGTAATCACTTGTCTTTATAAATATTTCGTCGAATTTAAGTATTTCTTAATCTCAATTCACTTATATTTATTTAAAATTCTTGCTAACTTAATTTCATAATCTTTTGCAAGTATCTCCACTTATTTTTTTGAGGACGTCAGACAACTTTGTCTCTTAGGTAAACTAATTAGAACCTTCGTTCGAAAGAGTTTATACATCATATTTAGACTATATTACTTTGAGTTCAAGTATTTACTCAAAACACTAACAATGGTAAAATTAATAAAAACAAACGCATCAAAAGTTCATGTAAATTTTTCATATGAGATAATCCGCTATCAATGGTACATAAATATACAAATAGCAATAATATCATTTCACTTGGAAGAATGATCAATATTTGAAGCATATTAGCCTAGTTACCAAATTCTTCTACTTATTTTAAACAAGTTAAGAGATCCAAACTAAACATCCAAAGACTTAACCAGCAAGAATAAAAGGAGAAACAGTTTAGTCGTGTTTAAATTTGTGAAAAAAAAGAACGCAATACACTGTATATAATTTTCAAATAAAATCATCATTTTTTTTGTAAAAATATTTTAGAAAACAAAATTTGAAGATGCAAATGTGGTTGAACAGATTATATTCATGTGCATGTATGCTTTCTACATAGTAAACAAACTAACTAAATCTTTATTTGGTGGAAACTCAAGTGGAGTCGACTTCACGTGAAGTTGATAGTTGAGAGTCGTTAGATAATTTGACTAAATTTTCATCTAACGAATCTCAACTATCAACTTCACGTAAAATGGACTGCACTTGAGTTTTCACTTATTTATTTGATCGTAGTGCTTAGTCCAAACCTTCCTATTTTAATTTCTTTTTTAGTTTTTTAATGCTAGGCCACATTTATTTTTGGTCCACTACTGGGCTACTAAATCGTTTCAACAAACCAGAAGCCCATAAATTTTTTTTCAGAATAGGCCGAAAGCATCAAATTGGGCCTAGTCATTCCTCAAAGGCCCAATTCCTCTACAAATACCTTCATCTAGGGTTTTAATTCCTAATGTATATATATTCATTAGTTGCCTCCATAACCACAAACCCTAGAAACAAATCTAGCGGAGGAGGAGGAAGAAGGAGAAGATGGTGAAGTTCTTGAAACCCAACAAAGCGGTTATTGTTTTGCAAGGCCGTTACGCCGGTCGGAAAGCCGTCATCATACGCGCCTTCGACGACGGCACGCGCGACCGTCCCTACGGCCACTGCCTTGTCGCCGGGATCAAGAAGTATCCTTCGAAGGTTGTGAAGAGAGACTCCGCCAAGAAGACGGCGAAGAAGTCGCGCGTGAAGGCGTTCGTTAAGATGGTTAACTACCAGCACGTGATGCCCACGCGCTACACTCTCGACGTGGATTTGAAGGATGCCGTTACTGCTGAGTCGCTTCAGTCGAAGGACAAGAAGGTTGCGGCGCTTAAAGAGACAAAGAAGAGGCTCGAGGAGAGGTTCAAAACCGGTAAAAACCGTTGGTTCTTCACCAAGCTTAGGTTCTGAGGGATTCGCTTAAACGGTGTCGTTTTATCTTTTTCTTTTTTGAAGTTTTAATTTTGATGCTTTTTTATATCCGGATCTGTTTGGATTTCTAAAGGTTCATTTCGAGATTATGTTAATCAAACACTGCGTTTTATCAAAGTTCTAGATTCTATTAGTTAGTTGTGGTTGTTGAATCTAATTTGCTGGAGGTATTTAATTTACTGAAAATTTTGTTTAGATTAATTTTGAATTCTAGGGGTTTTAGGCTTTGGTTTGATATGGCATTGGATTTGTTATGAAAATGAGGTCATGAGGATGATAAATTTTGTAGTTAATAGCTGCAAAATCACGAAAATTTTTAAAGTTTGATCAGCGTGTATTTGAACGCTATTTGGATATAGATAGAAATATAAATAGATTGTGAAGACAAAGGAATGAAAATTGGGTTGAAATTTTTCAATATTTGAAAAATTTTATCACTAGAATTGAAGTTGTATTGGATCGAAATACCACTTTATATTCATATAACAAAAAGTCAAGCCATTTATAAGAGAGTTATTATTGAACTGTTTATATTTAAATTAACTTGAAAGTTTTAACATATGACTATTGGAGACAGACAAGATAATAGGTACAGGGAGAAAAGATTCAAGGATGGATCTTGTAATTTTATGAAGATAAAAGAGGCTATAATGTAGTGTTTCTATTCTGTTTGGTTAAATTTAAAATTTCCCAATCAAATGTTAATTAACGAGACACTTGGAATAAATATTATCATTCTTGGTTAATAATAATTTATTTCCATATTTACAAAACTTTGTACATAACTCCATATTTACAAAACTTTGTACATAAAACATATATAATTTATATTTATATTTATTAAAATTTACACATATAAATTAATAAAATTTATTTGTTAAAGATAATTTAATATTTTTATAAATCGGATCATATTTGTAAATTTATCATTTTTTCCGTAAGCTCGATCTGCATGTTTATACCAAATAATAAATAAATAATATGTATGTTGTATTCATGTTCTATGTCAATTAATAATTAGTTGTTGTTTTTTTTTATTAAAGATAACAGATTCGAATTCGCAACCTCTTAATTAAGTATGGGGAGATTAGGCTATTTGAGCTATTACTCATTGGCAATTAATAATTAATTGTTGTTAGTACAAAATTTTAACGTTTTATCATCACATAAAATTCTACACAAAAAAAATTTATGAAATACAAGTGTATGTATGTAAGTATTTGATAATTTATTAATTAATTTATTTATTTTTTATCATTTATTCTTTACTCTTTTCTCCCTTGATAATTTATTATTTTTCTTTGAGCATTTTCTTTCTTTTCTTTAAGTATTTGCTTTTTAATTTCAATTTTACTCTTTTATTTATTAAAAGTTTTCATTTATTTTACTTATTTTCTTTTATTGTAATTCTTTACATTATTTGTTATGGTTTAATATCTTTGAGTATTTTTATACACTTTTTTAACATAAATACTAAGTAATTCTTGGATCGAATCTATTCTTTTTCAAAACAATCATATCTATTACCAGAATTAAGATATTGATACAAGCCTAATTTAATACATTGTTAATGTTATCAAAAATCAAATAAAACAATTATATTTTTTTATTTTTGTTATTTAACTAAAATTAATTTAATAATATTTTAAGAGTAGATATATTTATTATATTTTATATTTTGTGATATATCTAAAAATAAAAAGTACAAATATTAAATTCAATCCGATAAATTTAGTAGAATCAAAATCAAATTTTAGATATATTCAATTGGATTTGATCCACTACCACCCTTTACTTAAAAATACATCTCTAGTGTTGAGTCAATAAATGAATTTGACTTGATCCTCTTACCTAGGAACTAACCTCCTATTCCTATAGATCCGTTACAATTACAAAGATAGTTAGAAAAATTTTTGTAGTTAATTTTAATCCTTTACCTGCTAGTTATATCTGTTTAATTATCATGAAAATAATAATACTATTTTCATTTTTTAGTTGATAATCATTCCATATTACATTGTATACATGTTAATAAAAATGACATTATTATTATTATTATTATTATTATTATTATTATTATTATTATTATTATAAATTTAATTTGAATATAAAAAGATAGAAAAGAAAAAATTAAATTTGGAATAATAATCAAAGTTCTGAATATCAGATTATACATAGTTTAACCGGAATAATCGTTTTATAATAAAATAATAAATAAATATACTAAGATTAACAAAAATTAACTATATTTAATTAAGATTAACAAAATTTTTAAACATAATTTTAACAAGTTCAGCACAAATGCACAATGATTAACAAAAGAGAAAAGGCATTGAATGAACACTGGCAATTCTCCAATTGCTTAATAACCACCTTTCCTTTCCAACAGCTTCAAAGTCATCTCTAGTTCATCCCACAATAATATATTAATTAGAAATTATCAAACGACATTTAAAATGGTCCGGTTTAATTCTCTAGCTCATCCCCTTAAATTTTTTTTTTAATTTTGTTATAAAGTAAGGTAACTAACCCATTGACAAAGTTGAATTGGATTGAAATACCACCTTATATTCGCACTCAAAAATTTGTTATTTATGTTCATTCATATAACAAAAAAGTCAAGCCATTTATAAAATAGTTTATTATTTAACTGTTTATATTTAAATCAACTTAAAAGGTTTAACTAACATTCATAAGAAGAAATAAAAGATAATAGGTACAAAGAGAAAAGATTCAAAAAGGATATCTTCTAATTTTATAAAGATAAAAGATAATAGGCTTATATAGTTTTTCTATTCTAATTGAATAAATTTAAAAATTCTCAATCAAACATTAATCAAGGAGACACTTGAAAACTATAGCTTCAGATTGCAATCCAATATTGACTTGATCCTCTCTTATAGGAACTAACCTCCTATAGATGTGTTACAAATTAAAGAGTTAGAGAAATTTTAGCAGTTAAATTTAATCTTTTACTAGCTAGTTGTATCTGTATCAAAGTTTAATTTCTAATATTCCCATTTTTTATTTGATAATACCATTCAACATTGTATTGCATAATTGTATGAAAAATTAGTAGAAAAAAGAGTGACAATGAAACTATGTAAAATTATAAAAATAAAGTAAATCAATCATGTTTATTTGAACTAAAAAACCTATTATAGTTATTTATTATTTAACTATCTATAAATACATACATATATAAAATTTATCCATAAAAAGCACAAACTATATAATTATAATTATAATAATGGTAATTAATTAATTGTATTTAGCGTCATAATTTCTCACTTATTTAAAGAATGAACTTTTCAAAATACATTACCAAAAGAAATTAACATACTTAAAATGACGCCAAAATTTTGGTTACACATACACAAAAGGAAAATTTTTTTTCTATTTGCAATAGTTAATAAAAAAATAAAAAATTAATTAAGCACATTAAGCAGGTGAGAAAGATAAAAGTAACAAACTTAATCTCATAGAATATCTTATATTATTATTATTATTATTATTATTATTATTATTATTATTATTATTATTATTATTATTTATTATTATTATTATTATTATCTAGAATTTGATCTATAACGAATTTAATTTGAATATGAAAAGATAGGAAAGATTAATTAAATTAAAAAATTTATTTTATAAATATCAAATTGAAAAAAATTGAATAAACCTTTATAGGCTTGGCAAAGGACCAGGTCCAATATTTCAATTAGAAGGAAAAATTAAACTTGGAATAATAATCCATCCCCCTACAAAATCTGCGTTTTCTGTTACAAAATAAAGTGTTAAGTTGCAAAGTCTTAAGTTACTTCAGTGTACTACAAACACTGTGTGAATCAAAATCACACTTTGTGAGGTAAAATAATGATTTATTTTCTCTTTTAATTCTTGGCTATACATTGATGCTATAACAATAAAATACAGGATCATCACTGAAGGTGCAATTGGAGGATTTTAGCCATGGAAAGTCTTGAAGAAATCAAATCGGAGAACGTAGATCTTGTTAGTATTCATTATATCTTATTTCTCATATTTTTTTTTTTGTTTCAATGTATTTATTTCTGCCTATGAATTATGTTCTTGTTTGGTGAAAAATTATAATTCCTCGTTAATCCTTATGTATAATGCTTTGAATCATTGGATTTATTTTTTTATTTTTTATATATGTTAACATTCTATGTCATTAAATCAATATGAAATTTTTGGCATTTTTTTAATCATGTATAGTTGCTAAAAACATTCACATCTCAACTATGTTATAAAGCTTTAGATTTTTATATTTTAAATATGAAACTTTGCCAATTTAATTGTGATAGTATCTACTTGCTTGTGTTCTAGGCACAACTACCATTGGAAGAAGTGTTTGAAAAATTGAAATGCACAAAGGAAGGATTGACAAGTGATGATGCCAAGAATCGATTGGAACTTTTCGGTCCCAACAAGTTGGAAGAAAAGAAGGCAAAGAAATTAAAATCTTAAATCTTAGTAATGTTTTATAAAATTTAATCTTTTAATGAATTAGACATTATCTTACATTGATTAAAATTTCAATTATAGGAAAGCAAATTGCTGAAATTCTTGGGCTTTATGTGGAATCCTTTGTCATGGGTTATGGAAGCTGCTGCAGTAATGGCAATTGCAGTGGCCAATGGAGGGGTAATTACAATATTGCCCCTTAAAATACCTAATATTTCACTAGTTACTTAACTTTTGTTCTTTTTTATTAATTAATTATTATTTTTTAAATCATTCCTTAACAGGGGAAACCACCAGATTGGCCAGATTTTGTTGGAATAATAGTTCTGCTTCTTATCAACTCCACCATTAGCTTCATAGAAGAAAATAATGCAGGTAATGCTGCTGCAGCACTAATGGCAGGTCTTGCTCCAAAAGCCAAGGTATAATGTAAACTTCTACAAAATCCAATATCTTGTTCTTTTTATTATCCATGTATATAAGGTAGCGTTTGTTTTGAGGTATTGAGACAGAGATTGGAAACTGAATTTCAGTATCATATTTGTTAGTTCAGAGATTGGTACTAAAATTTCTATCTCTGTTCTTCAAATTTTAGTATTTTCAGTACTTCCAAAAAGTATAGACATAGGGAATTGAAATTTTTAGAGACGGAAACCGAAACTTTAATAACATTTTATACTTAAAATATCCTCATTTCAATTAATTAATTCCGATTTTACCCTTTGTACAAATTACATTAGATTTTCATTCTTATTTCAATTTCTGTCTCCCACTTTACACCAAACAGAATACTGAGATTTATTTCAATCTCTGACTTTCAGTCTCTGTTTCTCTACCAAACGCTACCTAAAAGTAAGAATTCATATTTATGTCAAATTCACAGTAAAGTACGATTTAGCATTTTATATGTCTATAATAACACGAAAACGTTAGATGACTAGCAAAATTTATTATTTTTAACTCACACTTTTAAACATTGAAGGCTGACGAATAGCTAAAAACAATAAATTCTGCTGACCTCTAAAGTTCTTCTAATAACATTATTCTAATACCAGACATATATGTATAAAATATAGTTATTATTTTTTATTCTAACAGTTTTGAGATGGTGTGAATTTGATTGTAAGGTTTTAAGAGATGGAAAATGGAATGAGGAGGAAGCAGCTATATTAGTCCCTGGAGACATCATAAGCATAAAATTAGGAGACATAATTCCAGCAGATGCTCGTCTCTTAGAAGGGGATCCACTGAAGATTGATCAATCAGCACTGACTGGTGAATCATTGCCTGTAACAAAGAATCCAGGTGCTGAAGTCTACTCTGGGTCCACAGTAAAACAGGGAGAGATTGAAGCCATTGTCATTGCCACTGGAGTCCACACCTTCTTTGGTAAGGCTGCTCATTTGGTAGACAGCACTAACCAAGTTGGCCACTTCCAAAAGGTACTATTCTATCAAAATCTTATCTCAATTTTGAACATTAATCTTCATTTGGTTTTTTTACAGTATGATTTATTCTTGTACTTTTTTTCGGGAGTTTCGTCTGCATTCTATTTCAGCAGTTCAATCTGCATTTGTTTTAGCAGTTCTATCTACATTCTTATTACACTCCACGCGTCTTCTTTTTTTATTGCGCCATACGCGCCTCTAAAGATCAATCTTATTGCGCTCTACGCGTTTTTTTTTTTCTTTGCTAAAGATATTTGACATGACTTGTTTAGGTGTTAACAGCGATTGGAAACTTCTGCATTTGTTCAATTGCGTTGGGAATGCTAGTAGAGATTATTGTTATGTATCCAATTCAACATAGACCATATAGGAGTGGAATTGACAATCTCTTGGTGCTTCTCATTGGTGGCATTCCCATTGCCATGCCAACAGTGTTGTCAGTTACAATGGCTATTGGTTCCCATAGGTTGTCTGAACAAGGTGCCATCACTAAGAGGATGACAGCCATTGAAGAAATGGCCGGAATGGATGTTCTATGCAGTGACAAGACTGGCACCTTAACACTCAACAAGCTCACTGTCGACAAAAATTTGATCGAGGTTCGTCTTATTCAATATAATATTCTTCGTACTCACTCGTATTCTGTATCGACGTATCATTCATCTTCTTTGTATTACAGACTTTTGCAAAAGATGTGGACAAAGACACTGTACTTTTGCTTGGAGCTAGAGCATCAAGGGTAGAGAACCAAGATGCTATTGATGCTTGCATTGTTGGAATGTTAGGTGATCCAAAAGAGGTTCGTTACATAGCTTCCTTCTATTAAGTTCTTCTGGCAGTCTCTATAGTTTTACTAAATTTATAATATTCTAAATTTTGCAATTAAGTCTTGATGTACCAAAATATTTCTTTCTAAAAAACTCAGATGCAGTCGACTTCATGTGAAGTTGATAGCCGAGAGTCGTTAGATAGTTTAACTGATTTGACTAAATTTTCATCCAACAGTTCTCAACTATCGTCTCAACATCTATGTTTATTGTCTATAACCATATATGAAACTTTATACACAAACATTCCAAGCTTATAACTATGTATGCAACTTTCTCTTGCTCCTTATAGGCGAGAGATGGCATTACAGAGGTGCATTTCTTGCCCTTCAATCCAGTGGACAAGCGCACGGCCATAACATACATCGATGCCGACGGTAACTGGCACCGAGTAAGCAAAGGTGCGCCGGAGCAGGTAATTTTAAATTTTTCATTTATATTATTAGTTTCAATAATGTATAATTATAATGTATACTGTATAGCTCACATTGCATTTTGGTTTCAGATTATATCTCTTTGTAATCTAAGGGGAGATGTGAAGAACAAAGCTCATTCCATCATTGATGGTTTTGCTGACAGAGGCCTCCGTTCACTTGCTATTGCTAGACAAGTAAGTTCCGAAATTTACACTTTTTTTTTAATAAAAAAAAAATTATGATTAGTTATTAAAAAAATTATCTTTTCTCAGGAAGTGCCAGAGAAGACCAAAGAGAGTGCAGGAGGCCCATGGCAATTCGTAGGCCTCCTGCCTCTCTTTGATCCGCCTAGGCATGACAGTGCGGATACCATCCACACGGCTCTTCAACTCGGAGTCAATGTCAAGATGATCACAGGTGATCAGCTAGCTATTGGCAAGGAGACGGCTCGCCGCCTCGGCATGGGAAGTAATATGTACCCTTCTTCCTCCCTCCTTGGCAATGACCAGGATGGTACCTTTGGTGGAATTCCGGTTGATGATCTTATCGAGCAAGCCGACGGCTTTGCCGGTGTCTTCCCAGGTAAGATGACGGTGACAGCTAAGATGTTAATACGTATTATGTTAAACAGTTTAGTCAAATATCATTAAAAGGAAAAAAAGAATTTCAAGATTCAATTTATTTTTTGAAATCTTAACCAACATTACTTAGAGTGCAAGTTAATTACTAATGTTGTGTGTAGAGCATAAATATGAAATTGTGAGGAGACTCCAAGAAAGGAAGCACATATGTGGAATGACCGGAGACGGTGTCAACGATGCACCAGCACTTAAGAAGGCAGACATCGGAATTGCAGTGGCGGATGCGACCGACGCGGCGCAAAGCGCGTCGGACATAGTCTTGACAGAGCCTGGTTTAAGCGTGATTGTAAGCGCAGTCTTGACAAGCCGGTCTATTTTCCAGAGGATGAAGAACTACACAATCTATGCTGTTTCCATAACAATTCGAATTGTCTTGGGATTCATGCTTCTTGCTCTTATTTGGAAGTTTGATTTCTCACCCTTCATGGTTTTGGTCATTGCCATACTCAATGATGGAACTATCATGACCATTTCCAAGGATAGGGTGAAACCATCTCCTACTCCAGATTCATGGAAGCTAAATGAGATTTTCACAACCGGCATTGTTCTTGGAACCTACCTCGCCATCACCACAGTCTTCTTCTTTTGGGCTATTTATGCAACCGATTTCGTCTCGGTAAGAAAAGAATTATTTAAGGGTGCGTGTGGTTGGAGGAATTATAAATAATTCCTTGGAATTTTAAGATGGGAATATCATATTCTTATGTTTGGTTCAAAGTTTGAAAAACTATTTTTAAACAAGTTTGATTCCAGGGAATCAAAATACCATTATTTCAATTCCCACCTTCCCCTTGAGTATCTTTGATTCCCATGGGAATAGAATCTTTATAACAAAGTAATACTTGAACCACACACACCCTAAGAGAAATGTTAGGTGACTGATAATTTTTTAGTTTACTTGCAACACAAGAAACTGATTGAAAAAGCAACATTTCCAGAACCATTTCGGCGTAAAATCGATCCGAGGTAGCGAAACAGAGCTCACATCAGCTGTTTATCTTCAAGTGAGTATTATAAGTCAGGCTCTCATCTTTGTTACCAGATCAAGGAGCTGGTCTTATGTTGAAAGGCCTGGCTTGTTGCTTCTCACAGCATTTATCATAGCACAATTGGTAAGTTGTAACAAAAAAAAACACTATTTTGTTTTGCTAATATTTTCTCCTTCAAAGGAGTTTCAAATTAATCATATTTTCTAATATATATTTTTTCATGTTAGGTTGCAACATTGTTGGCTGTGTATGCAAACCTTGGCTTTGCAAAAATCAAAGGAATTGGATGGGGTTGGGCTGGTGTCATTTGGCTCTACAGTCTCATTATTTATATCCCATTGGATATTCTTAAATTCATTATCCGTTATTCCTTAAGTGGCAAGGCATGGAACAATATTACTGAAAATAGGGTATGTAAGGTTAACATTTAAAGTGTTATATGAATTCTGAATTTGCATATATCTAATTTTATACATGCTAACCTTTTTTTGGTTGGTGTATGGTGTAGGTTGCTTTCTCATCAAAGAAAGGTTATGGAAAGGAAGAGCGCGAAGCGCAATGGGCTCGTGAAGAACGCACCAGACATAACCTAAATCCACCTGAAGCCGCAGATATATTGAACACAGGAAATGATTATAGGGAATTGACTGAAATCGCAGAGCAGGCTAAAAAACGTGCCGAAATTGCAAGGTATATTATTTGTTAAAAGATAACGTAGATATTCTTTAGGTGTCCTTTTTCTGTATTCGGATGCTTGTGCACTCGACTGCCTTTTTTTTTATCTAGATAATGTTATTTATATTTTTTTGAATGTCTTGATATACAAAAATTGGTATGAATAACATTTTTGTATTATGAAATGCTTGCTTTTGTTATAAGTCTTGTTTAAAGCTGAACCATGTTATTGTTTTGTAGATTAAGGGAGCTTCACACATTGAAGGGGCATGTTGAGTCTGTTGTGAGGCTCAAGGGACTTGACATTGAGACAATGAATCAAAATTACACTGTTTGAGTAAATATAGCAATTTCTACTAGGAAATATTATTAGTTATTAGTAGAATCTTAGGAAAAGATTGGTAGTGTTCATCTTTGTTGTCCTTTTTCCTTTACTATGTTAACTAGTCCTCATTTTTTTGGAGGGGGCTTTGAAATAATCCAACAGTTTTGAGATTGTGCAAGACAATCCAAGGTTGGGTGCAGCTACCTAATGAATTTGATATGTTTTTTTTATTATTATTATATATACATTAAATATTTTTGGACACCATATTGATTTAGCTTTTATTTTTTAGTTTCTTATTTTGGGTCTGCATTGTCCTAAGTGGTAGTGAAATACTGGATTTTAAAGATGGATCTGTTCTTCCTCAAATGCAAAGTATATTTATTATCTAGAAAATTCAACTTTGCTAAATTTTTAAAATGAGACCAAATTAAGAAAAAAAACAAAGATAATCTACATTTTTATTTACAGGGCACAATGGCACATATACATGGAGAAAATATACATTTAAAATCTTATTTGATTATTGGTCAATGGAAGCTACAAAATCAGGAAAGGAAAACATGCTCCACATGCAAATTCCTCAACTCAGAAGAATCTTCCAAACTCCTCCTCCCCCCCCCCCCCCCCGACTTTTTCTCTCTCTCTCTTGGGCTTTTCTATAAATGGGCCTACTCTTGGACCAAATAGTCTTAAATTAATCCAAGTCCAAAATGAAAAAAACTCAAGTCCTAAAACATTAGATTTTAAAAAAAAAGTTTAGATTAGTATTCACTCGTCTGCTTAAACAAATGTCGGAATTCAAATCCTGCTTTGTGTATGTAGCAATTTATTGGTCAACGACAAATCTTTAAATAAAATTTAAATCCACAATAAATTAATTTTTAATCTGTTAGATTGGAATATCATAAATAACTAATTTAAGTTAGTCGAATAATAAGCTCTTGCCTTATATATATGTTAAAAAACCAAAAATATTATCATAAAAAATTATAGTTACCATTTAGGTCTTATTACATGACAATTATTTTGATTTTACTACTTTGATATAGTTATATATATGGTTAATTTATCTTGTGTGCTAAAAACATATTAAGATTATAAATTAATTTTTTTTATTAAAAATACAAAAGAAAATTTCAATACATTTTATATCTATTAAATAAAAAAATTTAAAATATTTCGCTACTAATAATAAATTTAAGATAGTTTTTGATGGAGAGACAGAGATAGAAAGATTGAGACTGAGAAACAAAAACTAAGAGACAGATTAAAATAAATTTCAGTATTTTATTTGGTATAAAATAGGAGACAGAAATTAAAACAAAAATAAAACTCTAATTTAATTTGTACAAAGGATAAAAAATGAAATTAATTAGTTGAAATGATGATATTTTAGGTATAAAATGTTATTAAAGTTTTAGTATCTGTCTCTAAAAATTTTAGTCCCATATGTCCCTATTTTTTAGAGGTATTAAAATACTGAAATTATAAAGACAGAAACAGAAATTTTAATACCAATTTCTAACTTAACAAATATAATACTAAATCTCAATCTATTAATCTCTGACTCAATATCTTAAAACAAACGCTACCTAAATGTCTTTAATATACATCTACCTAAACCTATCTTTATCTCCATTGTTATTTCCAAAGAATGATTTTTGCTCCCATCTTCATTCTCATTTAATTTTTAATATCTCCGCAACCCCACAACTACCCACATTTAGATATCCCCATTCCTATTTAAAATCTCTCATATTCTAAAGTATTTGTGACTAAAATTTTCTGTTGCAACTCTATTTTCTACTTTCTATTGCATGCAAATACCTTGCATGAGGATTTGACACGCAAAGTGTATGTAACATATAAATGTCAACCCAAGACTGGGTTCTATACACGTTACAGTTACAACATTTTAATTAATTTCAGACCCCTACAATTTAACATTAGTAGTGCTATTCAAGATAAGTAGTGAAGTAGGCACATACAACTAGGCACACCTTCATCCCACATTAATTTACTTTCACTTTCACTTTCTCAAAACTAACAAGTCTTCGGTTCCTTTAAGTCTTGGGGATTTTTTTGCAGATAAAAAGAAAGTTAAATGAAAACAAAATCAATTTAGTTTACAATACATGTTAAGATTATTAATTCAAAAAAAATTACATAAAAATATTATATAAATTAAAATTTTAATATATTAATAAATTTTAATTATATCAATAGTAACTTTAACATGTATTTAAACTCAAACAAAGTAAATGCCTCTAATAACATTATTTTGATTATTTATTTGTGATGTGTCAATGTGAGAGTGTTCATAGTTGGTGGTGCCGATTCAGATATATTAAAAGGTTTCTCACTGTGGTATTTATTTCTCTTCTAAGTGTGCATGCTACATTAAGTCTTCTACTCAATTTGATAACACAATCATACATATGGAGTACAGCAGCAAAATAGTTAAGTGTCTAGCTGATTAATATTATATTCTTTATAAAATTTATATGATTTGTATTTTTATTTCCTTTATCATATATTTATTAACATTTTAAAAACTTTTATTAATATTAACTATAATATTTTTTTGGTTCATCAATCCAATTGTAAAACAGTGAATAATACCTCAAGCAACCGTGTCAAATTAAACATTTTTTTTTATTTAAATCTCTATTGAGAAAATTATATCTTCTATAAAATTTCAGGGTAGAAACTCAGGTGCAGTCAACTTCACATAAAGTTGATAACTGAGAGCCGTTAGATGAAAATTTAGTCAAATCAGTCAAATCATCTAACAACTCTCAGCTATAACGGCTCTCAATTATCAACTTCACGTGAAGTCGACTACACCTGAGTTTCCACCAAATCTCAAATATTTACAATTATTTCTATAAAGAAGGATATCTCTAATTATAATAACAAGATAAGGGTAAGTTGTTTTTTTTTATAAGAAAAAGATAATGCATTCCTTGGATATGTATGTATATATATATAGAGAGAGAGTCATAATTAGTATCTTGCAATTTGAGAGTGTAAAGTAGCTTACCAAAACATACATGAACCAAGTGAAGCAAAAATGAGATCAAATATTGTGATTGTTATAACAATTCTTCTACTACTTCTTTTGTTTACATTGCTGCCTCTTGTAGAAGGTAGAAGGCCACATCACCAAAACAAACAAGAAGAATGGAAAAGATCAAGAGACAAAAGAAGCAAAAGAAGATCACCATCATCACCAAATAATTGTGACCCATTTTTCCTTTATCTATTTGAAACTTGTGGCCAATGGCCTTTTCCTATTTCTCCTTGCCCTCAAAACCCATTTGATCAAACACCAACACTAACACCAAAACCGCCGCCAATAGTATATCATTATCCATCTCCTCCGCCACCAATTACTATCACACCTCCACCGCCACCGCCGCCACCACCACCAATAGTCCAATATTTTCCACCACCATTACCACCTTCTCCACTGTCACCATTACCGCCGTCGCCACCTCCACCATTGCCGCCATCATCACCACCTCCTAAGCCTATTATCATTATTGCATGTCCACCACCACCACCACCACCGTCACCACCACCTGCTGCTCCTTGTTGTCCATTGCCACCAATTATTATACCTTGTTGTCCATTACCAACTCCATCACCAACACCATCCCCACCACTACCATTACCACCGGCTCCACCGCTAGTTCCATCGCCGCCGCCACCATTGCCATTCCCCACACTACCACCGCTAGTAATTCCACCTCCAATGCCAATTGCCTTTGATCCTCCCACACAACCATCATTTCCATGGCTATCACCTCCAAACCCCTTCATCATCAACCCTTCTCCTCCAGACACCTTACTACTTCCGCCGCCACTTGTCCCCACGTTTTGGACACCACCAACGGAGTTGCCACCGCAGCTTCCGGTGCTGCCGCCACCCATTGATCCATTCTCCTTATCACCTCCATTTCTATCAACTCCAACACCAACTGTTCCAGATATTTTCATTCCTTCACCGGAATATCCAGGTAACCCTCAAGAACCAACACCATTTTTTTCAACACCTTCACCGGATATTTTGTTTCCACCACCTTTGGTTCCAGAGCTTCCGAATCAACCACCGACTTTTACCATGCCGGATCAACCACCGGCTTTTACCATGCCGGATCAACCACCGGCTTTTACCCTGCCGGAGGCACCACCGGCTTTTACCATGCCGGATCAACCACCAGCTTTTACCATGCCGGATCAACCACCAGATGTTTTCTTTGCGCCGCCGGAACTACCAGAGGGGCTTGTTCCTGATGAGCCACGGGAAGTGCCACCATCGCCGGAAGAGTTGTTGCCACCACCCTTAGGAAACTGACGAGTCCTTCCTTCCTTTATTCGGCTTTTTTGTTTTATGTTTTATATGCTCTCTCTCTTTCTTTTTTTTTTTTATTTCCGGCGATAAATTGTATTATATATGTGTATAAATATTAAATAATATGCTCATTCTATTACGTGTATGATATGGTGATTACAATAATTATAAAATATTATTAAAATTAAAATAATATTTTTTATTATTTAATAATATTTTTTAACAAATATTATTTAAAAAAATTATCAAATTATAAAAAAAATTTAATTTTAATAACATTTGCAGCATTATATAACCACATGCATATTAGAATTTACAATAATAATTAATGGAGAATCTAACTTTTCTTTGTGCTTGTGATTATGATTCAAATTTCATTCAACAATACGCGGTGCTGTAAGATGTTGGGATTTGAAATTGATAATTGTCAATTGTGTACTCTAATATATAATCAAAAAGAAAATTGTTATTTATATATTAAAATTATCTACTAAAATTAGTCACTAATATATTTGTGTATAAATACATGTGTGATTTAATTTATTTATAATGTGTATTTATATTTCAACATATATTTTATATTGGTGGCTGATTTTATTGTATACATAGTATAACCTAATCAAAAATGCTATTTGTACACTAAAATTAGTCACTAAAATCAGTCACCAATGTATTTATATAAATACATGTGTAATTTAATTTATTTTTAATATATATTTATATTTTAACATATATTTTAAACCGTAACTAATTTTAGTGACTAATTTTAATGTACACGTAATATAACTTATATATAATTATCTATATTAGTACTAATATATATTACGGTTTTAGACAAAATAATTGCTACTTATAGGTTAAGTACTTTTTTTGTCTCAAATGTTTGAATTTAAAATTAAAATTGTCTCTGATTTTTTTGTTTTTATTAAAATCATCTTTAATATTACAAAACATTATAAAATTATCATTTTTTATCTCAATTTTATTTTTTTACTAAATTACCTTTAACCATTAATAATGTAGAATAATATTATACATCTAAATTTTTTTATTCATTAAATTCAATTAAATTAATCTAATATAACAAAAATTAATTATGACTAATATTATTTTAAATCTTACCGTTTAATTTAATTGCACTTAGTTTGCAAAAAGACTTGTAATTATAACATTACTCTATAATGTATTAATGTGAAGTGTGTTTAGTTATAATAATTGGATAATGATGTTACCATAATAAGCTTAATTTTGTTTTTCCTTTCCATATCTTATCACAGTCATAGACCTTGATCTTAAAAAGTTAAAAGAAAGGCTGATACCAAAACAGGATTGGCTTCAAAGTTAAGAGTAAGAGGGGGTGTAGTACAACTGTACAAGTGATGATCCAAGATAGAATTGACTTGATAATATGAATAAAAAGTGTATGATGTGGATGTTTAGCATCTTGATGGAGTGTCAAAAAGTGCAGGCTGCCAATTGTTGATTACAGATTTACAATATTTATTGTCATTGGGGAAGAGGGAAAAAATTAAAATTAAAACTAAAAAATGTTTAGCTTATGATAATTAAAATTGAAATTGGAAAAGTAGGCATCATCGACCATTCTAGAATCAATGAAGATTGGCACCATCAATGAACTTGTTTCTGATTGAAGGAGCCATGGATGCCGGGTTGTTTCTGATTCCTCTGAGGATTAGGCCTAAAAATCTTAATCTGTCTTGTTATTGTGAATGTAAAACTTGCCTGACATATGTTGAACTAATGTTGTTACAAATTTCCTTGTTATATGAATATGAATATGCCAACCTTGTTATATAAATTACATGAGATCTTTTCCTTTTGTAATTAGGATTTGAATTCCATTTGATTCATGAGTTATGTTGCTACTATTAACATCAACATTCAACATACCTTATAAACGATTTCATGCTCAATTGTCACAATTTAAAAAAAAAAAAAATTCAAACGTTAAAGTAAATTTTGTTTTCAATAGAAAGTCATCTACTTTCAATTAAATAACCTTTAGTTAGACATTGGCCTGCTAGAAATTTAAAATTTTTTAGTCAAATAATTTAATTTTTATTAGGTAAATTAATCTTGAATGTCAAATGTTTTTTTTATCAAGGATGATTAAATTTGGTTAGATTAATTAATAATATTTAAAAAAAATAAAGTTTTACATACAATTTTTTTAAAATTAATAATTAAAAATTATTAAATAATAATTTAATCAAATTTATTAAATTATCTAATAATTTTTAAATATTAATTTTATATAGGGTAAAGTATTAAATTGGTTGCCTACGTTTGGATATAATTCTGTTTTGGTCTTTAAGGTTTAAAGTGTCCTATTTGAATACAAAAAAGTTTTATTTAGCTTCAATTTGGTCTCACCGGAGGTCAAAGATAAATAATTAACGAAATATCTTATATAAAAGCAGTATAAGAACAAGATCTATAATCTAGAGAATAAGTACAAACATCAGAGGCACAAAATTACATTTATCATTTTTCTTATAATTAAAATAAAATATTTTCTATAAAACTAAAAAAAATGTTAAATACATGTATTGATGCATCCACGGTTAATTTTATGCATCTGGAGCTTGTATTTATTCTCCAAATTACTGACCTTGTTCTTATACGGTTGTTATGTAGGATATTTTATTAATTATTTATCTTTGACCCCACGATGAGACTAAATTGAAACTAAATAAAACTTTTTTGGATTCAAATAGAACATTTTAAACTTTAAGGGACTAATTTAGTACTTTACCCTTTTATATAAAAATAATTATATATAGTGAAAATTCAGATACAGTTAATTTTGATAAATGAGAACTGACAGATAAAAATTTAATCAAATCATTTAACAATTTTTAACTATTAACTTTATAAAAAATTGACTGAAGGTGAGTTTTCACCATTAATTTTACATAATAATAGAAGAATTGTAGCCTTTTAGGTTTTAAACAGGTAGAAAACTCGGTGAAATAATTTCAAGTGAAGTTAATACCTAAAAGTTATTAGATAATTTAATTTATTTGACTAAATTTTTATCCAACAACTCTCAAATATAACTTATACGTTGAAGTCGACTTCACAGTTTTTACCTTTTAAGCGGAGACTGATTTGTATGTAGCGAAAAATTCGAAACCAGTCAACCTAATCCTATTGAGTTTCATCTCATCTTCATCTTCATCTTACTTCATTTCCAGTTTCCACTCATCTATCTCCCAAGTTCCAATCCATGTCAATGTCCTCGTCATCTTCATCATCAGATTCTGAATCTGAATATTCAAACCTACAACACATACCAGATGAATGCTGGGAATCAGTTTTCAAATACCTCAGCGACCCTCTCGATCACGAATCACTCTCCCTCGTCTCAAGCCACTTCCTTTCCCTCACCAACCGCCTCCGCACCTCCCTCACCGTCTCCGACCATGTCCTCCCCTTCCTCCCCGCCCTTCTCCGCCGTTTTCCCAACCTCACCTCCATCAACCTCACGCACCACACCGGTGACCTGAACGAGCTCCTCTCCCAAATCGCTTCCTCTCACTTACCCTCCCTCCGTTCCCTTGATCTCTCTCATCAACCCGCTTTACCTTCAATTGCGTTGAGACATTTCTCTCGAAAGTTTCCAGCTTTGAAGTCACTCAACTGTTCCTTCATGGATTCACTTACCGACAAAGATTTGAACTTAATTGCTGAGTGCTTCCCGAACCTCGAAGAAATCGATATTAGTTACCCTAATTATTCTGGGATCGCAGATGCGGAATCTCGTGTAAAGGCCTTGGCTTCAGGGTTTAAGAAGCTCCGAAAGGTGAATCTTTCAGGTAGTCACACTGTTTGGTTCTCTTCTATTTTTGATCTGTGTCAGAATTGCGAGTTTCTAGAAGAGTTAGTTCTTCTTAGTACGAACTTCATTGGCCCAACAGGTCCAATTGGCTTTGCAAATGCGATCCTCCAGAGACCTGAATTGAGGTCTTTGGCTCTTGGCTGTTCGCGTGTTGGGTTTATGAATGAGGGTGATGTGATTTCAAAGTTCTTTGAATTGGTGAGTTTGAAAGAGTTTACTTGTCTTGAATTGTCTTATTCGCCTTTATCTGATGAGTGTTTGTGTGTTGCTGCGGAAGAAGGCTTGCCATTGAGGGAACTCTCACTGCCGGGTTGTTATCAATATGGATATGGTGGGATTTCTTCCTTGTTAAGAAATTGTAACAATTTGCAGCATTTGGATCTTCAATGCACAGAGTTTCTTGATGATAGGTGTGTCATTGAGCTGTCTATGCTTCTTGGTAATCTGAACTTTGTGAACCTTAGTGAGAATTCGAATCTTTCTGATTCGAGCTTGTTCGCCATCATCCGGAACTGCCTTTTGATAACTGAGATCAGGATGGAGAGAGCTGGTGTTGGGAAGCAGAAGGTGGAGAAGGATTGTTTGGCTGTGAATTCTCATTTGAAGTTTCTCTATTTGACTCGCAATTCGTATTTGAATGATGAAAGTGTCGAGATGATTGCTTCGGTTTGTCCCAACTTGGAGACAATGGATTTGAGCTATTGTGAGAGGGTTTCGGAAGGTGCTGTTGAAGTTTTGAGGAAGTGTTGTAAGATTAGGCATATGAACTTAGCTCGATTAGGATCGGAGCTGTTTCGGATTGACTTTGAAATTCCTACACTGTGTTCGTTGAATTTGTCATGGTTGCACATTGGTGATGAAGAACTCTCTCTTATCTCAAAGAGATGTCATAGGTTGAAAGAACTAAAACTGGATTTTTGTCAAAAGATCACAGCCAATGGGGTAACTCAGGTAGTGGAAAATTGCAAGCAGCTAAGGGTGATAAGCTTGTTCTCTTGTGAGAAAGTGGCTGCTGATGTTGTTGCTTGGATGGTGTTCACAAGGCGATCGTTGAGAAAAATAATTGCTCCGCCTCGATTTCATCTTACTGAGGGCCAGAGGGATCTCTTCCTGCGGCATGGATGCATTGTTTCCAGTGATCTAACCAATGTAACTGATTCATCTGCAAGGAACTATGAACCTGAGTTGTTGGAGGCATTTTTGTTTCCTTGAGTACTTGTTTGAGAAACAAAAGATAGGGAATGCTTCTAAATTGTATTGTTTCCTTTCTATGTGTTTATTGAGGAAGAACTTCTACACTTTCATTTTCTGAACCTGAATTGTTATTGCAAGTTGTTTAAACTTGGAATGGATGGTATATGATGTATGAGAAAGCTAACATTTGTTGAACTAGTATCTTTGTTATAGAGATTGGCAAGAACACTAATACTTTTGTATCAAGTGGCTTTTTATAATCTCGGTTTGAATTATTCGGACTATAAACACTGTCCTTGTGAAGATGGATGGAAAAAAAAAGAGAGGAAACGTGTGAATTTTAGGTTTATTCTGTGTTATTATAATTTTGACATCTGAATTATTCTTTTAACCTCTAATTTGTATTTTAAAATGATATGAAGATACAATGCACAACAAATTCTGCAATAAACATTATATTAAATAACGAACACTTACTTCCTTATGCTTATCTTATATTTAAATTAACATTAGTTAATTCTTTCTTTCTTTACACTAAAAATATTAGTCTATAATAAATTAAAAATGTGACTGTTAAAAAAAATTTAAAGATTTGCATTTTTAAAAATTTTATTTGCCACAATATTTAAGATATGTATGGATATTTAAAATTATAAATGATCCATATATTACACATTTCAATAAATATTATATTTATTTAATTTAAACCAAAAAATTCCAATCAAACT
Source organism: Arachis stenosperma (assembly GCF_014773155.1). NCBI lineage: Eukaryota > Viridiplantae > Streptophyta > Magnoliopsida > Fabales > Fabaceae > Arachis > Arachis stenosperma. The sequence goes on from NC_080385.1 coordinate 891,869, forward strand.
AAGGCACATTATCCTTGACAAAAGAAAAATCTTAATTAATCAATAGGTTAGTATTAGTTAAAACCAAAAATACGGATATTTAAGAGTTTTTTTTTTAAATTAGTCTTTTTACTTAAAATTAGTTTTTCTTTTAAAATAAAAAAAGATTAAATAGATCAACTCGAATATTTTGTCGAATTGACACTAAATATTTGAAATTTATTATATTTTATATATTTTAAATATTTTAAAAATTCAGATATTTTTATTAACATTAAATTTGGTATATTAAAGATAAGTAAATTTTAATTTAAAATAATATTTTTAAAATGATTTTTTAAATGATCATATCTTATTAGTGAAAACTTAAAGTAAAGTCGACTTCACTTAAAGTTGATATCTGAGCTATTAGATAAAAATTTAATCAAATTAATTAAATCAGTTAACGACTCTCTCAATATCAACTTCAGGTGAAGTTAACTGCACATGAGTTTCTACTCATCTTATTATCTTTTAACAAAGATTTTATCTTTTAACCAATATTTATAGCGTTCGATTATTTTTCTTCATAAGACGACGTCACAACCACCTTAATACCCCAAACTCCCATCATCGTTCTCCAAAACCTTTCCTCACAAGAATGTTTCCATCATCAAGAATTTGCAGACACCAAGAGCTACATTTACCAGATGAGTGTTGGGAATTAGTTTTCAAACACCTTAGCGACCCTCTCGATCACGAATCACTCTCCCTCGTCTCGCGCCACTTCCTTTCCCTCACCAACGGCATCCACACCGACCTCGCCGTATCCGACCGTGTCCTCCCACTCATTCCCGTCCTCCTCCGCCGTTTTCCCAACCTCACCACCATCAAAATCACGCGCTACTTCACCGGTGACATCAACGCGCTCCTCTCCCAAATCGCTTCCTTCAACCTCCCCTCACTCCATTCTCTCGACCTCTCTCACCAACCCACCTTCCCCTCACATGGGTTGCGACAATTCTCCCAAAAGTTTTCAGCTTTGAAGTCACTCAACTGTTCCCACACCCGTCATGATTTGGATTTAATTGCCGAGTGCTTCCCAAACCTCGAAGAAATCGATGTGAGTTTCCGTAAATATAAAATTGACATTGTTTCGGATTGGGAAAAGGCATTGACTTCAGGGCTTAAGAAGCTTAGAAAGGTGACTATTTCGGGTAACTTCACCCATGGAGACTCTTACCTTCTTGCCTTGTGTCACACTTGTGTGTTTCTAGAAGAGTTAGTTGTTATTCAAACCGGCCCTGTTTCTATGATAGGCATTGCCAATGCGATTCGCAAGAGACCCGAATTGAGGTCTTTGTCAGTTAACTGTTTGACTTATGGTTTTTTTAGTGAGGACCTTAGAAAGGGGAATGTGACTTTGGAGTTCATTGATGCATTGGTGAGTTTGAAAGGATTGAATTGTCTTGATTTGTCTTATTCAAGTATATCTGATGAGGCCTTGTGTGTTCTTGCGGAAGAAGGCCTTCCGTTGAGGAAACTCTCTCTAAGATGTTGTAAGGGATATGGATACGGTGGGATCTCTTACTTGTTGAGAAAGTGTAACAATTTGCAGTATTTGGATCTTCAAATAACGCAGTTTCTGAATGATCAGTGGGTGGTTGAGTTGTCTTTGCTTCTTGGTAACTTGAGGTTTGTGAAACTTAGTGATAATGCAAAGCTTACTGATTTAAGCTTGTTTGCTATTATGCGAAACTGTCCTTTAATAACCGATATCAGGATGGAGAGTACAGGCATTGGAAAGCAGAAGCTGCAGGAAGATTGTTTGGTTGTGAATTCTCATGTAAAGTTTCTCTATTTGGCTAGCAATACCTGGTTGGATGATGAAACTGTCACTATGCTTGCTGCGGTTTGCCCCAACTTGGAGATGATAGATTTGAGCAAATGCGGAAGGGTTTCAAAAGGTGCTATTGATGTTTTGTGGAGCTGTCGTAAGATTCGGCGCATGGACTTAGCTCTATTAGGACATGAGCTGTTTCAATTTCGATTTCGAGTTTGCTTCGATGTTCCTACATTGTTTGTGTTGAATTTGTCCCAATTGAGTATTAGCAACGAGGAACTCTCCCTTATTTCTAAGAGTTGTTGCAAGTTAAAAGAACTTGATTTGGAAAGTTGTCACAAAATCACGACCAGGGGAGTAAAGCAGATGGTGAAAAATTGCAAGCAACTAAGAACGATAAGTTTAGCAGCTTGTGAAAAAGTATCTGCTAATGTCGTTGCTTGGATGGTATCTGCAAGGCCATCGTTGAGAAAAATAAGACCTCCGCCTCGATTCTCTGCTACTGAGAGCCAGAGGGATCTCTTCCGGCGTCATGGATGCTTTGTTGGCAAGTGGTCTAATTAATGTAACTGATTCTTGATCTGGAAGTGAACTATGAATCTAAATTGTGTGTGGAATATTTGGTTTCTTTGAGTAACTTGTGTGAGAAATAAACTATAGTAAATATATCACAATTTACATTATTTGTAGTTTCCTAAAAGGTAGTATTTTTTTATTACATACTATTATTTTATTTGCAAATTGTAATCAGATGGGGGTGTTCGGTAATTAGTACAATTCTAGACTTGTATGTTATTGGGGAAGAAGTTGCTCATACCTTTGGTTTTTCACCATTCAAGAGTTTGAGCCTTGTTAATTGCAAGAGCTTTAGATGTATATGAACAATTAGCATGATTTAATAGTAACTTTCTTTTTTTTCGCTGTGCATTTGTTGTTATCAAAATTCTCTGTCTTCCTTTTTGAAGTCTTGTTTGAACAAAAGCTTTCAGGAAAGAAAACATGATATGAAAATGAATTAAAGAAACTCTTAAGTCTCTAATGCTAAAAACTGGATGTGTTTCATTTAAAATATTTTTAGGAACATGTCAGTTCTTTTTAGCTTTTCAAAGTGAATCAATCAAATCCAAGTTAATTGGCATAGGTGCCAAGCCACGTCCATGAGTCCTTCTTTTCTCAATGTTGAATGCTATGGAAGCTAAGGTTGATCTGAAGCTGATAGCATTAGCAATGCCTCCTTGAGTTATCTTAAAACAATTTGTCATACAGTTCTTACATAGAGCTGCTAGTTAATTGGTTTTTGACCACTCAAGAGTTTGAGCCTAGCAAAATTGCAAGAGCTTTAGATGTATATGAAATAATCAGTGAAGATACTATAACAAATGCATAGTAGTAGTAGTAACAATCAGGTACTTCTTTCATTCTAAAGTATGTTATTTTGAAGATTCAAACAACTGAATAAATAAATAATTTCACATGCATATATACATAGATTGCTTGCAATAAAAATCACAAGACAGATAGTAAAAGCACACCAATGGAAACAATGCTATATTATACATGAGACATCTGCATAATTTTTACTCACCTTGCTCTACAATGAAGTGTTATGCACCAAGCATTATTTGTTCTCAAACACCAACATAAGAGTTTCTGATTATTCTCCTCAATGATGGCCTTATAAGCTCTAAGGAAGCAACAAAATTATCATTTACAAAATCACAGTTCTTCAAATTCAACTCTCTCAACTCCATGCAGCTTTCTACCACTTCCTTCACCCCTTTTGTGGTAACATGGTTGCAACCTTGAATATCCAGAACTACTAGTCCACAACAACATTTTGAGATTATGGAGAGTGCTTCATCATTGATTCTTGATCCTGACAAGTTCAATACCTTCAGTTGCAAAACTTTAAAGTCCATCTTCAACAGCTTCACCCCTGTATTGGCTAAGCCTAAGTGCCTTATCTCCCGGCATTTCCTGAGAACGTCCACGACACATTCTCCGGATATGCTGCCGCAAGAGTTTAAGTCGAGAAGCTCTACATTGGGGCAAATAGAAGCCATTTTCATCAAACTTTGATCACCAAGTAAAATATTTTGACCCAGATAGAGACTTTTCACTTGAGTGTTCTGAACCGGAACAAGAGAAGAATCTGAATCTTCCCCTACTTCTCCAAGATATGTTCTGTCCATTTTAATCTCAACAAGTTTAGGACAACCTCTTGTCAGTGTGTAAAATGTTGAATTGGTAAGCTGATCACAACCACTGAGGTTTATAGAGGTTAAATTGAGAAGAAAAATTGATAGCTTGCCAATACAATGATCGGTTAGGAAGTCGGTTTTTCTAAGATCCAAGCATTGTATTAATGGACAATTTGATACCACAGAATATATTCCTGAAAATGTGAAATTGCAGCAGTCTTGGAGGATGAGTTTCTTTATGGAATGACAACATTCTGCAACAGAACAGAGCAACTCATCCGAGATAAAAGAATTCGACAAATCAATACAAGTTAAGGTTTTCAAACTCTTGAGCGAATCAATCAAATCCAAGTTAATTGGCATAGGTGCCAAGCCACGTCCATGAATTCTTCTTTTCTTAATGTTGAATGCTATGGAAGCCAAGGTTGGTCTGAAATTGATAGCATTAGCAATGCCTCCTTGAGTTATCTTAAAACAATTGAAGAATGAAATGTCTTCAATTGTCATACAGTTCTGACACAGAGCTACCAGTGATTGATCAGTGACTAAGTAGTTTCCAGAGAAGTTAATCTTGCGAAGGCGCTCGAGCAACAAAGACAACTTTGAGATCCCAAAATCTGTTGCTTCTGAAATCAATGGGAAGCTGATGTCTAGCTCTTGAAGCAATGGGAAGCAATAGGCCATGATCATCAAATGGCTATCCCAAAGAGAGCCAATGTTTGAACAAATCAACACCCTTAAGTTCTTCATCTTCGAGCCGATGTCCCGGAACAAATCAATGGGGAGTGTCCTCTGATTGGAAAGGTTAAGGGTATCAAGGTCCAAGGTGGATTGTGAAACCTGACAAAGCAGGCCTTCCAGGTTCCCATTGAAGTAACTGAGGTCTAAGACTTTGAGCCTTGAGAATCTCAAGAACAGCTTTGGAATGAGCATTGTTGTTGCATCAAATATTGTGAGGGAATCTTGAAGCTGGCTTGAAACTGTGAGGAACCGCTTGCAGACCATGGACACCGATTCCAAGTCTCGGCCGTGGCCTAGGAATCTGAAGATTGATTCCCAGCATTCATCAGGAAAATTCACTGATGCCTTCATCTTGATCTTGTTCTTGATCTCTGCCATAGCATAATTTTTTTTAGAACTAATGCTTTGATAACAATAATGTTGAATGATGTGATAAACAAAAATGGATATATATATATATATATATATATATATATATATAATGAGAAAAGTCCATGGCAGTGTCAAAAATTTCAGGCTATGAATCTTGGATTATGGTCAGATCAGCCGGCCTTGATCATTGATTAATTGAAATTGATCAAATCATAAACAAAAGAGTTATTGTTTGACATGTATTAAGGTATTGGGAAATATATAATAAAAAAAATGTAGCTATTATTTAAAATGATTCTAATAACCAATGATGCAAATAGAAGTTACCTGAGAATTTCGTTGATCAAGGGAAAGAAGCTTCAGAAGAAGAAGCGTTAATGTTTGAGTTTTGACTAATGAAATTGTCGTCTAAAGGGATGAATCTCTAGAAACTCTTTTTTGCTTTGTTCTTGTTTAGATGGCATCTAATATGGTGATCTGTTATTTTCACTTTGCAGCCTCTTACTTTTCACACTTTTCTTTTCTTTCAATCTGGTGTAGTCCCAGTCCCCACAATATCGATCAATTTTCTCATTTGAGCATTATAACATTGATCCAATTTAAAAAAATTGTTGTCATTATTATTATTATTATTATTATTATTATTATTATTATTATTATTATTATTATTATTATTATTATTATTTCCCACATTTTATATTGATTTCAGTTTTTCTATATTTGTCCTTAATGTTTTTAAAACATTTGAATCTTATCCTTTTTTTTTTCGTCTTATGATATTCAAATTATGAATAGAGAAAATCATATCAAAACTAAATTAATGTTTATGTGATAAGTTGTCCAAGTATATCTCAGCTCTGAAGAAACTGGATTTCGTTCTTCCTTTCTGAAGACGAAATATACTTTAGTTTTTAGAAAAGATTGGAATAGAAATTTGTAAAAAATATTTCAACGCTCAAGTTAGTCCAGAGAATATTTTCTGGTGAGTTCTAAGGAAAGAAAAGTGTTATTTAAGAAAAAAAAAAAAAAAAGCTAAGAATGCTAATTTTTTTCATGATAAAGTTGTTTTTATTTCACGCATACCAAAAATAGCTTAATGCTTCAACCAAATAATGCGTTGTAGTTACTAGTTAGCATTACATACCAAATATGTGAGAAGTTTTTGTTATCAATCCCCATTAAATATACCAAGTTACCAACTGACCAAGGCCCAAGAGAGAGAGAGAAGGGAAGGGGAGGGGAATTAACTATGACTAAATCTTGATCCAAATTAGTCCATCTTACTTTTAATAATTTTTTAATTTAAATTAACATTTAAAATGTACACATTTAAAACTGAGAAAATGCACTAATTAATTAAGTTGACAAACAGATGTTCATACCTATCAAATTATAGGTATATTATATATACAGCAGCTAATTAACCAAGCAAATTTACTTGGATTATAGGAGACCAGCCTCCTTATAGCTCTCAACAGAATCAATGAGTGTCTCCTCTAATGGCCTGTAACTCCAACCAAGTCTCTGTAGTTTCTCCGAGCTCAACCTTATGTAATAATCCACCTCAATAAACCTGTCAATAACAAAAATTTTGCTTAGAAATGTATTTAACCATGCATACGGTTAAACAATTTTTATATATATATATATATATATATTAAAAAAAGGTGATGTTAGTCAGAACAAAAATGTGAGAACTAAAGCTTACTTTGTAGGGTAGTTGTAGTTTGGATATTCACTCTTCAATTCCTCTACCAAATCCTTTGGTTTAGCAGGGCATGAAGTGCATATGTATCTCCCTTCTGCTTCAATCTTCTCATAAGCCAATAGTAATGCATCAGCTAAATCTCTTACATCTATTATCCACTTAAGCTTATTCTCCACTGGCTCACAGCCTTAAACAAGAAGAGAGACAAGCTTAGTCAAGAAGACAATTATGTTAACAATTATAAATCAAATGAAATACAAGACACTGCTTTAAGTTTGTGTTTGGATTATAGTATATGTGTATAACATATGATTCAAAAGCAAAATCTAGCAAGAGAGCTTTAGTTGTATAACATATGTGTATAACATATGATTCAATTGCAAGGCTTACATAATTTAATTTCTAGTAATGGAATCAGAGAAATAGAACAACAAACAAAACACTAATTAACTCCATAATCATATGAGTTTCCTCAATACACAAAGCTAATGCCAATAACTGAGTTTTTTTGGACTCCAGGATCATTCAAAGATTTGTCATATACATGAATTGAAATCCTAATACAAAGAACTTCAAAAATGAATTAAACCACCCTAAAATAAAGTTCAAGGTGAATGAAATCAGATGCATGCCTCAGGATTTTGGAAAGTTGTTGCTAATGCAGGTACAGGGCAAGCAACATGGAAAACTGCACTGCATCCAACAATTGCTGAATAAATGGATTCATAACTCAACAAATCTGCATTGAACAGTTTAAGTTTCTCAGAAGCTCCTTCAAACTTCATCAAGTGAGCATATTTCTCATCACCTGCTCACAAAAAAGAAAAAAGAAATCAAAATTAAAAAATAACAAATTAGAAGTATTTCTATATTTGTGGATTCAGTTCAGCATTAATTTGAAGGAGTATTATCCAACAAAATTTGATGAAACGAGTTTCAATTGAAAGAAAAAAGGGGAAAAGAAAATGTACCAGGTTTTCTAACAATGCCATGAACGATGTATCCTTTGGAAAGGAGAAGCTTAACGATCCAAGAAGCTACGAAACCACCGGCACCGGTCACGCATACCTTCTTCTTCACCGTCGCGATCGCCATTTTCTTCATTATCTCAAGCTCAAGCAGAGTTAAAGAATCTTCTTTTTTTTTTTTCTATTCAGTTAATATTGTTAATTTGTTAGTTAGTTCTGTACCAATTTTTTTTAATTTTTTAATTAAAAGTATTAATAAAAAAAATAAAAATTGTCTATTGGAAAGTGAACAAATTATTTCTCAGTAAATTAAGGTTAAATTATGACAAAATTTGTGAATGTATTTGTAGATTTTTTAGTAAATCGAATCTGTTGTATTTATTTTAGTTGCTCACAATATCTCCCAACTCAACAGGTTAAGAACTAATTAATTACTGATCGGAGCTCCATTTAAGTATTGCATATTATCATCTAATCGATAAAAAATCAATTTGACTTAAGATTATATTTTTCAAAAACTAATTTAAAGTGCACACCTAATTTTTAAAGAGCATTTTACCATTAACCCAAAAATATCATTGCGTTTTTCTGCTCAAGTAGATAATAATCCATTTGGTTAATGAAGAAACAAGAAAGTGATTTCAGTGTAGTAGTAACTTACCTTTTAAGTTAAGTGATTAAGTGAGATAACTGACCTTCGATTTTAAAGTTTATTTGCTTAGCTTGTTAATATAACTGATTTGCTTTTGATTACATAGTACTAGATATGTGAAAAGAGTTTCAGATTCAATCTCCATTAAACATACCAATTAAGCAACGCAAGAAACTTTGACTAAATGAAAAAATAATTAATCCTAAAACAAATAAACCAAAAGTGTATAATTTCGGTGAAGACATGAATAGTAACTGTATTTGAATTATGTTTATATGAGTATAATTTTGCAGAATACTTCATATATAATATATGTATGCCAAATTAGTTCTTTTATTCAGTTTTTGAATCAGTAGCCACACTTTAAAATATTTATCACTTTAAATTTGTTTAGTGTATTTAGATATAATTTATTGTTAATACATTGAATTTTCAAAATAATACACTTTCTTTTATAAGTAAAAATAACATACTTTAAAACGAAAAAAGTGTAGCAATTTTATTAGAATAACATAGATGTTATTGATCTGAGTTATATTATGTTATTCCATAATACTTGAATTGACAAGAATTTATAAGTTCTTGTGTCATAAATTTTAGGCATATAATTTTTGTATAAATGAATTAATATCATTGGAAGAAAAAAAAAAATGCAAGATAGAGAAAAAAGATATCTTCTTTAGCTTATAAATAGAAAAGAGAAACAAAACAAAGAATAAGACTAATAAAGTAATAAATGAAGGGAATTAATATTTTAAGTTTTTTTTTTAAACAAGTGTTCTTGGAGGATTGGTAATGTTACTACTACTACTAAAAATGATCAAATTTCTTTTAATAAATACATTATAAATATACTAAAAGATTTTAACTATATATTTTTTTTATTATTAATCAAATCCTTTAAAATACTTGTTGGCAAGGCTCAAACTCTTAAATAGTGAAAAACGAAACGTAAGAGCCCAAAACTCTTCATCCCTAAGAAAGTGTAGAACTTTTTCCTTAGTAACATACAAGTAAGCAAGTGTTGGAAGATTCGAATCCCAATGTAGTAATTTATTAGCTAACGATAAATTTTTAGATAGAGTTCAAATCTGCAACAAATTAGTGTGTGTTTGGATTACCCTTTGGAGGTTTATATAAAATTGATTTTATAAAAGTAATTTTGATCAAAAGTGAGTTAGTATTAACGTGGATTATATTTGGTAATTTTTATTCAAAATGGATTAGAGTAAACTAAATATTGTTTAGATTACATCATTCAAAATCACTTTTAAATAAAAAATTATAGAAAAGGACATGAATTTAAATAATTATTTTATGTTATCTTATAATTTTATTTTAAATATTTAAATAAATTTTAATATTTTTTTAGTATTCTCAGTATTTTTTAATACTCTAATAAGATTAATAGAATCATAATACAAAGTAAAAAAATATTCTATACAAAAAAGAAATAATTATAACAGTAAAAGAATTCATATAAAAAAACAGAAATTTTATAAAAAAAATATGCATAAAAAATATTAAAAAGATATATTAGAAAAAAGAAAACAATAAATATATGAATAATAAAGAACATAATTGGTACATAGAAGTTAAATCCAACGTGAAAAGCTGAACGAAAAAGCTAGAATTTTTAGCTTTTGGTAATCGTAGATTGAAGACAAAAATCACTTCTACGATTTATAGAATAAAAATATTGCCAAACATAAAAAATAAAGGGTTCAAAGAGTTTAAACGAACTTTCTCTTCTCCAACGCAAATCCAAACACATCTTAGTTATTGACCTATCGGGTTAGGAGAGAATCAGTTACGTTAGTAATCCCACGAAATCCCAACCAACGACCGCTTAGTCCCAACCAACCACCGCTTAGATCCCAGCCAACAACGCATCCATGACGTAGGGAGAGATCCCTCCGGCCCGTGTCACTAGCAAATGTTATTTTTCTCAACGATGACCTTGCCAATAACATCCAAGCAATGACATCAGTAGATATGTTTTTACAAGAATACAAACTTATCATTCTTAGTTGCTTGCAATCTTTTACCACCTGCTTTACCCCACTGGCCGTGATTTTGCTACAATATTCCAATTTAAGTTCTTTTAAGTTGTAACAATTCTTTGAAATAAGAGAGAGTTCTTCATTGCCAATTATCGACCATGACAAATTCAACACAAACAATGTAGGAACTTCAAAGTTAACCTTAAACGGAAACTCCTTGTATCCTAAATGAGCTAAGTCCAAGCGTTGAATCTTACAACACCTCCGTAAAACTTCAATAGCACCCTTTGAATTGATCCTGCAATCGCTCAAATCCATTATCTCCAAGTTTGGGCATACCGAAGCAAGTATAGTGAGACTTCTATCACCAAGCCATAAATTATTAGCCAAATAGAGAAACTTCACATGAGAATAATTCACAACCAAAAAATTCTCCTCCACCTTCTTCTTCCCAAGACAGGTACTTTCCATCCTGATCTCAGTTATCAAAGGGCAGTTACGCATTATGGCGAACAAACTCAAATCAGTAAGCTCTCCATTCCTATTAAGTTTCACAAAGTTTAAGTTACCAAGAAGCAAAGACAACTCAACCACCCGCTGATCATTCAGATATTCTGTGCTCTCAAGATCTAAATAATGCAAATGGTTACACTTCTCAACAAGCGAGAAATCCCATGGTATCCATATCCGATACTGTACTGCAGAGAGAGTTTCCTCAAGGGAAGGCCTTCTTCCGCAACAGCACACAAGACCTCGTCAGATATGCACGACCAAGACAACTCAAGACAAGTCAAACCCTTCAAATTTACCAATGCATCAATGAACTCCGAAATCTTATCATGCGAACCGCTAAAAGCCAAAGACCTCAATTGGGGTCTCTGACGGATCGCGTTAGCCATCTGTCTTATCACACTAAGCTTGCTGGTTGATTTAAGAACAATAAGCTCTTCTAAAAAATGACAATTCTGACACAAGGTGAAAATGTGAGAGTTCCGAAATTTACGGTTACCTGAAACATTCACCTTTCTAAGCTTCTTAAGCCCTGAAGCAAAGGCCATTACACGGGAATAATCTGTTATCTCATCAGAATTATTCGGAGGGAAACTCACGTCGATTTCTTCGAGGTTCGGGAAGCACTCGACAATTAAGCCCAAATCCTGAGGCGTGAAGGAACAGTTGAGTGACTTCAAAGTTGGAAACTTTTGGGAGAATTGTCGCAACCCATGTGAGGGGAAGGTGGGTTGGTGGGACAGGTCGAGGGAACGGAGTGAGGGTAGGTCGAACAAAGCGATTTGGGAGAGGAGCGCGTTGATGTCACCCGTGAAGTAGCGCGTGATTTTGATGGTCGTCAGGTTGGGAAAACGGCGGAGGAGGGCGGGAAGGAGAGGGGGGACAGGGTCGAGAACGGAGAGGTCGGTGCGGAGGCGGTTGGTAAGGAAAAAGAGCTGGCGTGAGACGAGGGAGAGTGATTCGTGATCTAGATGGTCGCTGATGTGTTTCAAAATTAATTCCCAACACTCATCTGGTAAATGTGGCTCTTGGTGTCTACAATTTCTTGATGATGATGATGATGGTGGTGGCGGCGGCGGTGGAGCCATTGTCTACGATTTTTGTTTGGAAAGGTTTTAGAGAAAGAGTTTGGGATTATAAACTATTCCATTTAGATACTCTAAATTTATTATTTTTATTTTAATGAATAAAATGAAATTTTTTATTATTAAATAATTTTTTTTATATTTTTTTTTAATCTCATCTATAAAGTAAATATTCTTAGATCATATTTTATCTTTTAAAATAAAATTTAAAATTTAAAAGATGTAAATTTATAAACTATCAAAGTGGGTATCGTTGTAAATTATTTATGCATGAGTTCTGCTAGAGAACTAATTAGGTCCAAAGCCCATTAGAGTTAATTAATTAAAAAATAAATTTATTATAAACATTTTTTTTATAATTTGTATTTTTAAAATTAAAAATTAAAAGTGTCGGTTGAGGTTATTTATATTGGAATTAGATATTCTTTTAAGAGTTTAGACATTTAATTAATATTATTTTATTTGATACTAAATAAGAATGAAGTCAATTCTAGTCAATTAATTGAAAAATAAATTTTTTATAAAAAAAATTTTACTACCTTAACTTTTTGAATTTCAAAATCTAAAAATAAAAAGGAGTTAATTTAGTTAGTTTATATTATAATTAGTCTCTAGATTTTTTCTTAATTTAAATATAAAAAAAGTGTTAGCTATATGTTATGGTTATTAATGAAAAAAAGGAGATACATGAAGGGAGTGCCACAAATTACAATACTAGCTTAATTACAAATACGGATATATGATAATTGATCAGGATGAGCGGGACCAAGACGTTGTGCTAAGGAGAAGGTTATTAACAGGAGGTTGCAAAGATATGCTCTTGAGGCGTGTGTGGTAAACCTTTTATTCTTCTATTCTTTTCATTGCTACTCCTTTCTTAATTGTTAAACCTCTTCCTCTTCTTCCAAGTCTCTTAATGGATGTTTCCTGTAGTTGAGATGCAGTTGAATTTTTATTCCTTAATTTTTTTATGACTTCATTTGTTGTTATCACATCATTTAGTACTTCCTGAAATTACTGTCCATTAAAATTGACGTTATCTCTTCATACATAATTGAATCAATATTCCTTATTAGTGAAATTTTTTACTGCAACACCCTTTTATTGGTGTTTTCACTGATTATATCTGTCAGGGACAACACGAGAATGAAAGGTATGGAGACAGAGATTAAGAAACTTTACCAGATGATTGAATCGGCGGCGGAAGAACATAGAGCTGAGAGGGCCAGAACCTCTGAGGCTATGAATCTCAAATTTGACACGCTTCAGTCCTCTATTATGCAACTGTTTCATAATCCGCACCGCTTCAACTCTCCTTCTCGTGAGTTCTCATATGGTGCAAGCTCAACTGGGGATCCACCATTTCGTGCGGGATTGCAACTCTAAAGGGTGAACGTCAATCTGTTGAAATTTGATGGGAGTGATGCCTTGGGTTGGATTTTCTCCATGGATCAATATTTCGATTTCTTCCGGGCTCCCGATGAAGAACAGGTGGGTTTAGCAGCGGTTCAAATGTCGGGAGAGGCCATTCCATGGTATCAATTATCACAGCGAACGGCACAGTTTTGTTCCTAGACTCAACTCAAGAGGGCGATTGAGCTCGAGTTTGGACATTCATTATTCGAGTCTCTCAGGAAATTGCTCTTCAAGCTTCAACAACATAGAACAGTGAGTGAGTATTATTCTGAATTTGTTGCTTTAGCTAATTGTACTCAGATTGAACCGCTTGATGCCTTTAGAGATTGTTTTATAAGCGGATTAAAGCAGGCTATTCGAAGGAAAGTGAAAGCTCAGTGTCCCCCCGAGTTTGATGCGTGTTGTGACTTTGGCAAGATTGTATGAGGATAAATTTACCCCCGAATCTCGTCACACTTCATGTCATTACAACTTGAATTGGGGGATGAGATGGTGCCAGGAGAGCCAACGGTTGTGTCTATGGTGCCAGGAGATGGATCCTCTCCATTTTTTCTAACACTTGAGAGAATAAAGTGTGATCTCTCACCTTTAATTCTATAAGTGGGACCAAAATTAAATAGGAAAGAGAGAACAATGAAAGGTGAGATCCTCCATTGGACACCATCCAGTTTTTTTTCCACTGGAGAGGATCCACTCCCGCAAACTTGTAAGGGTTAGATCAACATATCATTGAGCATCATTTATCCTATAACGTGATGCATGGTACTGAAAGGCCCTTAGTTCTGTACCATTTATTTTATTTTTTAATTAAAAGTATTAATAAAAATAATTGTCTTTTGGAAAGTGAACAAATTATTTCTCAGTAAATTAAGGTTAAATTATGACAAAATTTGTGAATATATTTGTAAATTTTTCAGTAAATCAAATTTGTTATATGATAAATGATATTGATAAAGTGTCGCATATCATCGTCTAATTGATAAAAAAAATCAATTTGACTTAAGATTATATTTTTCAAAAACTAATTTAAAGTGCACACCTAATTTTTAAGGAGCATTTTACTATTAACCCAAAAATATCATTGCGTTTTTCTGCTCAAGTAGATAATAATCCATTTGGTTAATGAAGAAACAAGAAAGTGATTTCAGTGTAGTAGTAGCTTACCTTTTAAGTTAAGTGATTAAGTGAGATAACTGACCCTCGATTTTAAAGTTTATTTGCTTAGCTTGTTAACATAACAGATTTGCTTTTGATTACATAGTACTAGAAAGCTGCATGGAGTTGAGAGAGCTAAATTTGGAATATTGAGATTTTGTAATTGATAATTTTGTTGCTTCCTTAGAGCTTATAAGGCCATCATTGAGTATAATAATCAGAAACTCTTATGTTGATGTTTGAGATTGAATAATGCTTGGTGTATAACACTTCATTGTAGAGCAAGGTGAGTAAAAATTATGCAGATGTCTCATTAATAGTAACTGGTTTGAATTATGTTTATGAGTTTAATTTAGCATTGTTTCATATATATGAGTATAATTTTGCAGTACACTTCATATATATGCATGCCAAATTAGTTATTTTATTCCGTTTTTGGAATTAGTAGCCGCACTTGAAAATATTTAGCACTGTAAATTTTTTGAGCGTATTTAGATATAATTTATGGTTAATACATTGAATCTTTTAAATAACGCACTTTTTTTTGACAGGTCAAAATAACATACTTTAGAACGAAAGAAGTGTAGTAATTTTATTAGGATAACATAGATGCTATTGATCTGAGTTATATTATGTTGTTCCACAATACTTGAATAGACAAGAATTTGTAGGTTCTTGTGTCATGAATTTTAGACATATAATTTTTGTATAAAAGAATTAACATCATTGGAAGAAAAATAGAAGAAGATAGAAGAAAGAAGATATCTTCCTTAGCTTATAAATAGAAAAGAGAAACAAAACAAAAGAACAAGACCAATAAATGAAGGGAATTAATGTTTTAAGGTTTTCTTTCTAAACAAGTGTTCTTGGAGAGTTGGTAATATTGCTACTAATGAAAATGATTAAATTTCTTTTAATAAATACATTATAAATATACTAAAAGATTTTAACTATATAGTTTTTTTTATTATTTTATCTAATCCTTTAAAATACTTGTTGGCAAGGCTCAAACTCTTTATACTGTGTTACTTGAGGCCCTAAAGCTAAATATTACAACTTACAACCCTATAGTGCAGGCAAGGTGTGATCTGAACTGGTGTTGGGGATCTAATGCCTCAAAGGCTTTCTCAACAAGGAATGGTTATGAATGGCTCCTTGAAAGAAAGTTTGCATGGGATATAAATGAGAATCGGTTGTGTTTGTGGCGTTTGAGAATACCTGAAAAAGGTCAAGAGGTTGATTTGGCTCATCCTGCATGGGGCCATTTCCACTGCCAGCTTTTGTTACCAAAGACGTTTAACAGCATTTACAGCAACAGATCTTTGCCCCATAATGAAGCACCAGAAACAGAAACTGCAAAACACTGCCTTAGACTTTGTAATAAAGTGAAGCCGATTTGGGAGAGCTTGAAGGTGGGAATACGAACTTGGGATGTCTCCTTAGATTTTTAAAGCTGGCTTCGTATAAAACTTCGGACTAGTGAAGAAATTTTTGCAGTAGACTTTTGGTGGTTTTGGAGGGATAGGAACAATCATATTTTTAATCCAAATGACATTTGGAGTAAGGAGAAAGTTCTCAAACTTATCAGGCACTCTTGTAGCTGAGTATGCTGCTATTAAACGTTCTACTCAGGTGACATATCATCCCTCTTTGTGTGATTCTTGGTGCCCTCTTCCAATCAATGTTGTTAAATTAAATTGTAATGCTAGTCTTTTTTAACAAGACCAACTTGTTAGTTTTGGGTCTGCTATACAAGACAGTACGGGTAAATAGTTAATTGGGTTGTTCAGCAAACATTCCGATAGAAACTATTATTTGTTTCTATCATTTGGTGTAACTATTCGCAATTTGGAGTGGTCTTTGTTTGGCTTGAAAAAGTGGCCAGAGGTGATTTGAAAAACAGATTGTTTAGAGGCTTATCTCTTGATTAAAAAATATTCATCCCTGATGCAGAAAGAAGACACAGACCTTTTGAAGATTTCTGAGGTGCTGCAACGTAATTGGATGGTTTATGTTCAATTGATTCAACGAACAGCGAACTCAGATCGTTTAGCTAAGACAGCGACTAGCTATTATCGTCCTTACTCTGAGTTTTTACTTCCTTGTAGTGTTGTTGATCATATCATTAGGAAGGAGATGATATCTCCAACTTAGTTGTTCTTTGTTCTTTCCTTTATCGGACACCAAAAAAGGTTCTTGATTGATGAAAAACCAAAGGTAAGAGCCCAAAACTCTTCATCACCCTCTAAGAAAGTGCGGAGCTTCTTCCTCAATAACATACAAGATTAGCATTTTAGGAAACTATAATTAAGCTCCTCAATAACAAACAAGATTAGCATTTTAGGAAACTATAATTAATGCAAATTGTGATACATTCACTATCTTTCAAAGTTCCTAAGAACAACTCCAACTAATTGAATTGATTTGAAATTAAAATTTGTATTAAATATATAATCTTTGAAATGATATTCATATCAGTAATACCATATCATTTTAAAAAAAAATTAATGCAATGCAACCATATATATATCCATTAAACTCATTAAATGAACATTATAATTTGTTAATAAACTGAAAGGAAACCAACTATTAAAATATCAAATTTCATATTGACTATTGAGTATCAAATCAATTTTTATGATATATGATCCCATAAATACTTATGTGACATATTGTAAAATCCAAAATAAAATTAAACTAAAATCAAGTATTGGAGATGCTCTTACAGAAAATGAAGATTCCTCCACGTTTCACATCCATATTTTACTTCCCGACCAAGATTCAGTTAAATTAACTTAGATCCTAGCCAATCCCAGCGAGCAAAGCATCCATGACTCAGTAAGAGATCTCTCTTGCCAACAACAGCACCACTAGCATATGTTATTTTTTTCAACGATGGCCTTGTCAATACCATCCAAGCAATGACATCAGAAGATACATTTTCACAAGAATACAAACTTATCATTCTTAGTTGCTTGCAATTTTTCACCACCAGCTTTACTCCACTGACTGTGATTTTGTCACAATATTCCAATTTGAGTTCTCTTAAGTTGTAACAACTTTTTGAAATAAGAGAGAGTTCTTCATTGCTAATTCTCGACGATGACAAATTCAACACAAACAATGTAGGAACTTCGAAGTTAACCTTAAACTGAAACTGACACAGCCTATATCCTAGATAAGCTAAGTCCAAGTGCTGAATCTTACAACACCTCCACAAAACTTCAATAGCACCCTTTGAAACCATCCCACAATAGCTCAAATCCATCATCTCCAAGTTGGGGCATACAGAAGCAAGCATAGTGACAGTTTCATCATCCAACCATGAATTCTGAGCCAAATAGAGAAACTTTAAATGAGAATTCACAATCAAACAATCCTCCTCCTCCAACTTCTGCTTCCCAAGACTAGTTGTCTCCATCCTGATATCCGTTATCCGAGGGCAGTTTCGCATAATGGCTAACAAGCTCAAATCAGTAAGCTTTTTATTCCTATTAAGTTTCACAGAGTTCAAATTACCAAGAAGCAAAGACAACTCAATCACACACTGATCATTCAGAAACTCTGTGTTCTCAATATCCAAATACTGTAAATTATTACACTTTCTTAGTAAACAAGAAATCCCATCGTATCCATATCCCTTGCAAGACTGCAGAGAGAGTTCCCTCAAGGGAAGGCCTTCTTCCGCAACAGCACACAAGACCTCATCAGATACACGGCAATAAGACAAATCAAGACAAGTCAAACCCTTCAAATTCACCAATGCATCAATAAACTCCGAAAATCTATGGTACAAACCGCTAAAAGCCAAAGATCTCAATTGGGGTCTCTGACGCATCGCATTGGCAATCTGAGGACGACCGCAGGTATCAAGAAAAATAAGCTCTTCTAGAAAATGACAATTCTGACACAATGTGACAATAAAAGAATCCCGAAATTCACGGTTACCTGAAATATTCAACTTTCTAAGCTTCTTAAGCCCAGAAACAAAGGCCTTTACACCGGAATAATCTGTTATCTCATCACATTTGTACGGAGGGGAACTCACATCGATTTCTTCGAGGTTGGGGAAGCACTCGACAATTAAGCCCAAATCCTGAGGCATGAAGGAACAGTTGAGTGACTTCAAAGTTGGAAACTTTTGGGAGAATTGTCGCAACCCATGTGAGGGGAACGTGGGTTGGTGAGACAAGTCGAGGGAATGGAGTGAGGGTAGGTCGAGCGAAGCGATTTGGGAGAGGAGCGCGTTGATGTCACCCGTGAAGTAGCGCGTGATTTTGATGGTCGTGAGGTTGGGAAAACGGCGGAAGAGGGCGGGAAGGAGAGGGGGGACAGGGTCGAGAACGGAGAGGTCGGTGCGGAGGCGGTTGGTAAGGAAAAGGAGCTGGCGTGAGACGAGGGAGAGTGATTCGTGATCTAGATGGTCGCTGATGTGTTTCAAAATTAATTCCCAACACTCATCTGGCAAATGTGTTTCTTGGTGTCTACAAGTTCTTTTTGATGATGATGATGGTGGTGGTGGTGGTGGCGGCAGCGGTGGAGTCATTGTCTACAATTTGTGTGTGGAGAAAGATGTTGGGAGTTTGGGGGTATATAAATTATAAACAACCATGCTATCGTGACTGGGAGTGGCAAGCGGAGTAGTTCGCTACTTCGCTTTGCCAGTCAAAAGTTCGTTATTTGGGGGCTGGCCCGTTTCGTTATATTTAGTAAGATAATTCTGAATTCGGTCCACAATAATTTTTGTAAATAATGTGAATAATAAATTTTAAAATAGATTCAATACATTTAAAATGCACTCCATTATCAAATTATTAAATAAATTTTAATATTAAAATAATTATCTGCATATTTAATAAATTGAATATTTAATTATTATTAATTATATATAAATAAATTGAATAAAAAAGAATAACCATTAAATTAAGAATAATCTACTTATTAAATTAAACATCTAATATATCCATTATTCATATTATTTAATATTCTCATTATCTTTTTATACTTCTCCTTAATTTCTCTTCCATTCTGTTTAACAGTGTATTAACGAGTATTTTCTTCTATTTTTTTATTAATTTTTTATTTTTTATTAAGAAATTATTAAATATTAAATGATATTTAATTTTATACTGATTTTAATAAATTTATAATTTTTAAATTTACAAACATTAAAATCTTTATAATTCTAAATATATAATAAATATAATTATCGATCAAATTTTTTAAAATAAAATAATAAAATTAATATTATAAAAAATAAAATAAATATTGTCTACAACATATTGTTAGAATATAATTAGGATCAATTTAGCATTATTTAGCATATCTGAATATTTATTATAGGATATTACGTCTTTATTATTTTGATTCTCTTAGCACCTATAAATATCCTTCTATATTGTATTATTCTAGACAACTTGAATACACTTAATAATATCCTATCATTTCTCCAATTTAGTATCTTATTTCTAACACATATAATTAAATATTTTTAAATCTCTAATCAATCAAACATAAAACATCATCCAAATTATAACTTAAAACATTTTTAATTATCATCGTCAATTACAAAAAAAAAACAAGCAGACTCGTCGAGAAAGTTCGCCCTACCAAAGCATGCGGATTAGGTGGTACAAGTTAAGCAGATTTTTTAATTATGGTGGTTTCAAATTTTCAGGGCCGGCCCACCTTTTTATGGCAAGCTTTGCGAGCCGGCTCGGTGAATTTTGGCCCGTTTGTCACCCATGTATCGTGTACATTAAAATTAATTAATAATATAAAATATATGTTGAAATATAAATATACATTAAAAGTAAATCAAATCATAAATGTATTTATACATAAATATATATTTTTTTGGTTTCTCTCGACAAGTCAAGGACTAATCTGTCGCAGATTTGAACTCTATTTAAAAGTTTGTCGCTGGCAATGGGTTGTTACATGCACAAAGTTAGATTAGTTTATATATACAAATATATTAGTAACTAATTTTAGTAGCTGATTTTAGTGTACAAATAACATTTTTGAAGTATAAACTATCAAGGTGATTTTCGTGGTAAATAATCATTTAGCTGATATTAATTTAAATATAAATAAAAAAAGTATTAGCCATAATGTTTATTGCAGAAATTGTTGTGTAAATTATATCTCAAGAGAAATATTATCTAAATAAATTATTTTTATAATTAAGTTTAATTAATTTTTTGTGTTTTTTTATTTTTATTGTATTAATAAGTTATTAATCAATTTAATTAAACTTGATCACTAAAATTAATTATTCATGTAGTATTATTGAAACTTTTTTATTTTTATGGCCATGATATTTTATAATGTTTACGCAAATAAATCGATTTATGCTATAAATATGACAACCAAGTTTTTTGTTTCTAAATTCAGTTAAATAAATATAATCCAAGGGTGAGAAAATAAGTATGGACACAAAATACAAAAGTTTTGGTGTTAAAAAAAGTATATGCACCAAGCATTATTACTATTCTGCTAACTAACAATTAACAACGCAGGATCCAATAATCAGCTTCTCATCGGTAATAATCAACAGCAATGCCCGCAAGGTGTTTGATTATTTTCCTCAATGATGGCTTTGAAAACTCCAAGGTGGCAATGTACTCATCACTCACCAAATCACAGTTCTTCAGATTCAACTCTCTCAATCCCATGCAGCTTTCCACTACTTCCCTCACCCCTTTTGTGGTTACATCACTGCAATTCTGAATCTCCAGAGCTACTAGTCCACAGAACCATTTTGAGATTACTGAGAGTGTTTCATCACCAATTCTTGACCCTGACAAGTTCAACGCCTTCATTTGTGATACTTGAGAGTCTATAGTTAACAGCTTCACTTCTGTGTAGGCTAAGTTCAAGTGCCTTATCTCGGTACATTTCTTAAGAACCTCAGCCATACCTTCTTCGGATATGCTGCTGCAAGAGTTTAAGTCAAGAAGCTCCAGATTGGGGCAAATGGAAGCGATTTTGAACAGAGTTTCGTCATCAAGTAGAATGTTGTGACCCAAATAAAGACTTTTCACCTGAGGGTTTGGAACAAGATCAAGTGAAGGATCTTTGTCTTTTTCTTCATCGGCTTTTACCCCAAGATATGTTCTCTCCATTCTGATCTCGGCTAGCAGAGTACAGTTTCTTGTGAGTGTGAAAAATGTTGAATTTGTAAGCTGGCAACAACCACTGAGGTTTATAGAGGTCACATTGAGAAGAAACATGGATAGCTTGGCAATGCATTGATCCGTTAGGAAGTCAACTTTTCCAAGATCCAAACACTCAACATATTGACACTTTGATAGCACACAGGAGATTCCAGCAAATGTGAAATTGCAGCAGCCTTGGAGGATAAGTTTCTTCAGAATGTGACAACCTTCTGCGACTGAAGAGAGCAACTCGTCCGAGATGAAAGAATTTGACAAATCAATAGCAATTAGCCTTTCCAGACACTTGAGTGCACCAATCAAATCCTGGCTAATTGGCATAGGTGCCAAACCAGGTCCATGAATTCTTCTCTTTTCAATGTTGAAAGCTATGGAAGCCAAATTCCCTCGAAAGCGGATAGCAGAAACAATACCTAATTGGGTTATTCTAAAACAGGACAGGAACAAAACCTCTTCCAATGACACACAGTTTCGGCACAGAGCGAGTAGTGATTGATCAGTGAGCAAGTGATTACCAGAGAGGTTAATCTTTTGCAGATTCTCAAGCATTAAAGACAGCTTCGATATCCCAAAATCCGATACTTGAGAATCCAATGGAAAACTAATGTCAACCTCTTGAAGCAATGGAAAACAAGAGGCCATAACCTCCAAATCACTGTCATCCAGAGAGCCAATGTTTGAGCAGATCAACACCCTCAAATTCTTCATCGCCAAACTGAGTTCGCTCAAGCCTTCAATTGGAAGCTTCCTCTGATGGGAAAGATTAAGGGAATCAAGGTCCAACCCAGATTGCGAAATCTGATGAAGCAGGCCTTCAAGATTTCCATTGAAGTAACTGAGGTCTAACACTGTGAGCTTTGGAAATCTCATGAACAGGTTAGGAATGAGTTCAACTGTTTGATCAAATATTTTAAGAGAATGTTGAATTTGGCTTGAAATTGAAAGGAACAGCTTGCAGACCATCGAAATAGATTCCAAATCGCGGCTGTCGTCGAGGAATCTAAAGACTAAATCCCAGCATTCATCAGGAATATCAACTGTCCTAACTTCCATCCTCCTGAACCTTTGATCTTGATTATCTATTAACATGTTCAACGGAAACAGAAATGATACCAGATATAGTATGATACTTAGAAAGTTAGAAACTAAGAGAGAAACTGCGTAGCTAATGCTGCTTAAAAATAATTTTTTCAAACAGTGCAAATTGTCTGAATTTATGTTTTGGTCAAATTGGTGAATGAAGCTTGTAGAAGATGAAGAATTATATTTGTGATTGACTAATAATGATAATCTAAAATTCTAAATTAAATTATACTATTTAATAAAATCTAGAAACTCTGTTTGGGTTCTTAGGTAGATAGCCATCTGGTATGTAATTTTCACTACTTTTAAGGTATATGTTGTTAACTTTGGTTAAGAAATAAAAAAAATACTTGTGTTTTATTTTATTTTATTTCTTTTTAAGGTCAAGTGTTGAATGCATTAACTGCAATACTATATTGAATGTTTGAACTTTGAATTGTTGAATGCATTCATTGCACAGGTAAATCCTTTACTTTAGAACAACCTTTTTTATTTACTTAATTTAACTTAAAATAATTGTCTAAAAGCAAATGCTTAAAAAATAGCACTTGATTAAGAAAATAAAATTTAAGTAACCACTATACATAAAATTGCATAAGTAAACAAAATTGCCACAAACGAATAGTCGCATAACTAATGATTATTCAACTATTATAATTAAATAATGGGTTGATTATATATATATACACAACAACTACAGCATAATTATTATTTACATGGTGGAAATCCTATTTATATATATAAAGAATATATAATAATTCCAATTTACATTATAATTATATTTGTGCATGGGAGCTTATAATAGTGTCTATTTTGAGAGCTTAATTAAACTAGAATCCCTATTCAACGAAGGATTTAAGAAAATGGCTTTAAAAAATATATCAATATTTTTTGGTGTCTAAAAAAATAAAAATAAAAAAATAAATAATATATCAATTTGCTAGAGGAACCAATTTAATTGCTTAAATAAAAGTATGGTCAGCATAAAAATCCAAGAACATTTATTTTGAACAATTACTACGAATTTGGACTTCTTAAATGTTGTCGGTGCACACACACTGCAGAAATTACTCTGTTTTTTGTTTTGTTTTTTTTTTCTTACCTAAAGTGTGTAAGATATTGTTTATACTTTCATTTAAAAGAACTTTTATTACCAACCGAAAATTCAAAACGATTAAATAAATTAATTGAGCTGGTTGTTTTGCAAAGTATTATTACTAATGCTATGCATTTGTGTTTTAGTTATTAAATCCTTTTTTTTTTGGGCACAAAAGGAAGGTTTTGGTTACATGGAAAAGTCCTTTGAGATTGAAAGTTCAAACATTTTTCAATCAGTCAAAAGCCAAAACTAAGAATGTAGAAATTTGCATCCAATTGAAAACATTTGTGTGCGGAGAAAAAGTGCTACAAATTGGAATTATGTTCTTAAAACTCAACTACTTAATTAGATTGTGCATTATCTTTTAATTTAAATAGATAAAGTAATGGTAGCTGCAGTCAGAATCAAAATCTTTTAAAGAGGTATATACTTTATTGTGTTGTTAGGTTTGAATTTCATAACTTAAAATTTTGATATGAAATCACTTTTACAGAAACTAATAAACAGAGATTACCTGGCTATGCAGTGTGAATCTCTTTGATATGTTGCAATAATTGAGGATTACATTATGTTCACTGCAGCTCAAGTTTTTCTTGTGACTATAAAGCTTGTTCAAGACTTATTGAATATGTTTCACAATCTAAAAGGATTATCTGGGAAATCAAAGAGTTGCTCAAGATTTTAGGATTCCATTGTATTCAATACAGCTCAAGTTTCCCTTGTGGCGAGAAAGCTTGCTCAAGACCTATTGAATAGGTTTCACACGTATTAAAAAATTTCAAGAAAGTTTAATTTTGATGCACTGGCGTACAATCAACATTTGTTCTTTTGGATGATCATTCACGCGATCAATGTAAAAAGTAGTTATTTTTACTGATGTGACATCGCGTAATTGAATACACGTGTACAACTACTTCTTTACGCTGACAGTGCATATGAATTGAATTGAATGGAATTTTATTTTATATGAAATGTAATGATATATTTGAGAACATTGGCCTTATATTGGGGAAAAGGGCCATCTTTTTAAGCATGAATTGGTCATATAAAAACAATATATGTGATCACACAATACAATCACATTGCAACAACTGAAACATATTCATTCACAAATCCCTTCCAATAGGGAGATGCTGAATAACAAACAGAATTTATTTATTTTATTCCAAGACCAACAAAGTTTACTTTGATTGCAAGAGACCAGCTTCTTTATAGCTCTCAACAGCATCAGTGAGTGTCTCCTCCAATGGCTTGTATCTCCAACCAAGCCTCTGTAGTTTCTCTGAGCTTAACTTTGTTTGATGATCATCCACCTCAACAAAGCTACCAATAATGCAAATTGTGTTTAGAATTGATACTAACAAGCAAAAGATCTGTGTTTCCTAAAACTTCATCCTTTTGTCATAAATAAGATAGGAATTTAATTTTGATATACTGTCAGTAAAAATAACTATTTTTCACATTGACCATGTGAATGGTCATAAAAAAAACCGGATGTGATTACACGACGGCTTTACACTGTCGGTGCATAAAAATTAAATTCATAAGATAGAAATTGGTTCATCATTGATAATTGAAATTTTTCATCATAGAACATGGGGGAAAGTGAAGCTTACTTTGTAGGGTAGTTGTAGTTTGGATATTTAGTCTTCAATTTCTCCACCATATCCTTTGCTTTAACAGGGTGTGAAGTGCATATATATCTCCCTTCTGCTTCAGGCTTTTCATAAGCCAAAAGAATTGCAGCGGCTACATCTCGCACGTCAACTATCCAACGATGTTTGTTCTCCAATGATTCACAACCTTAAACATGAATTCATATATACATTTCAAAAAAGAGAACTATGGATGCTAAAAGTTATAATTTACAAATAGAATGAAACATATGACATCACTAAAAATTGGTTTTTAGATTAGTTTACTTCATGGTCAACTAAATTTACAAACCAAACTTGGAATCTGCTTGCACAAGAGGAAATTTTTATGCCACTGTTGTTGTTCATGTGTCTCAAGATTTTAATTGTTTGCACTTTAAGGTATACGAGAAGAGCTTTGAATGAACCACACCACAAAAGTTAGCTATTTTAACCGTTCAAGTCTAGGCCGGTGCATGATAACTACCACTCCAGAGTAAATAAACTAGCATATTGTAGAAGACAGTAATAATTAAGCATTTAAGCACCTTTCAAAATCTTGAGGAGAACCAAGCTACTTGCATTCACAATAGATGACCTTAAAATGGGTCCAAGCACAAGGGTAGGACAAATGCTCACCACATCAAGCCCGGTTCTTTTCGCAAAGTCTAGGGCCTGCTCTTCAGCCTCTGTCTTGGAGAAGCAATACCAGTTCTGAATCATACAAAAAAACTTGAGAGTTTAGTCATATATAACACAAATGTTCTCTACAACTGATACGGTTGTAATTATAAGACCAATGACAAATTCGTATCACAAGCATATATGTAACAGAATTATACTGACATTGGTTTTTCTGCAATAGTCTTTATCAGACCAACAAGATTCATCAATCACTTTGTCATTTGGAAAATTTGGGTTCATGAAAGCAGCGGCTACAGATGACACATAGACGACTCGTTCCACTTTAGCTTCAAGAGAAGCTTCGAGCACATTGGTAGTTCCCTTGACGGCAGGCTCAATCATTTCTACCTGCAGAAATTTCTACTACTACTAGCATCATTGATTCCACAGGAAAAACGTGTTAGAGATATAACCATTCATGTTATTTCCTTCTATCAGCTTAAGCTTTTAGGATGAGAGGTTTCATGACATGGTATCAAAACTCTATGTACGAAAGATCTAGAATTCAATTCTTGGTGAACCCCCAAAAGTGAAAAAAATAGCATAAGGCTTATGCAAAAAACAAACCCAAAAAAGTTCTTGCTTGAGAGGAAATATCAAAGATATAACTAATCATGTTGGTTCTTCTTATCAGCTTAAACTTTTGGGATGCATGGTTTCAAAACAAAATGAATATATAGGCCTCACACTGGTTAACATGTAAATTGGATAAATAAGAACATAAACACAACATTAACTCCACAACCATAATAATTTTCCCATTAACCACAAAACTAATGCTACTGCAGATTTGTCAAATGAACTATTTTGAAGACAATGATCAAACAAAATAAATCCTTTAAGCATTGACATAAATAAATCAAAGAGTATTATGATATTAGAAGATTCCATGCCTCAGGGTTGGTTGATGTTGTTGAAGGCACAGGGCAAGCAACATGGAAAACAGCATTGCATCCAGCAATTGCTGAATGAACTGATTCATAACTCAACAAATCTGCTTTGAAGAGTTTAAGATTCTCAGAAGCTCCCTCAAGCTTCATCAAGTGAGCATATTTCTCATCACCTACTCACAAATTAAAACAAATAAACTTATAATTTTGTATTGAGTTTAGCATTAACTCAAAAGAGTATCTGCAAGAGATTAGTAAGAAAACAAAATTATGAGAGTGGTTTCAATTTAGAAAAAGAAATAAAATGGGGATTGGTGAAAAGTACCAGGTTGTCTAACAGTGCCATGAACGATGTATCCTTTGGAAAGAAGAAACTTAACAACCCAAGAAGCTAAGAAACCTCCTGCACCAGTTACGCATATTTTCTTCTTTGCTGCAGAAGCTGCCATTGCCATTTTCCTTCCATATGTGCTCAAGTAGAGTTCTTTTCTCTGCTTCTTTCTTCAATCTTCGCCTCTTGTAAAGAATCTTCTTAGTTTTTCTATTTGAGTCCTGAGTCAATGTTATAATTGTTTGTTGGATTTTGTTATATATAAAAGGCAAGTGACACGCCACGTTGAACCAAAAACAAGAAATGCATGTGAATGCGATGCCACGTTTTAATCACAAAAATGAACTATTAATATAAAATATGTTAAAATATAAATAAATATTAAAAATAATTTAAATTATATATATTTATACATAAATATATTAATAATTAATTTTAATAATTAATTTTAGTATAAAAATAATATTTTTATTTAAAATATCATTATGTATTCACATTCTTTCATTATTTTTTTTTTCAACTATACAGCTTTAGATTTCTTTTTTCGGTAGTTGTTGAATAGGATTGTTTATGAAAAAGGTTCTAGAATGGCACTGTAATGTTCCTTCCTTTTTTTTATTTTTTTATCAACTAACCCAAAAAAGTCTGTGAAGCGTAATAGCGTATACATCTAATTCCAACTGATAATTATTCTTTCCATATATTATCTAGGAGCCAATGAGCCTTAACTCATATGGCATATTTCCCCTTCTTTACTTCAAAGATCGCAAGTTTAAATTCGATCGATTATAATCAGGGAGAAAAATGTGGTAAGTGTATGAAAAGTGTGGGTGTGTTGTGTATTTAGAATTAGAAGTTGTCCAATCTATTGAGATACCTAAAATTAGAGGTTGTCCAATATACCGACAAATATATATATATATATATATATATATATATATATATATATATATATCTAGAAAAAATTATTGTAAAAGACCTTTAATAAAACATAATTAATGAAAAGGATAATTAATATTAAAATTATTAAAAAGGATTAATTATATATTATTAAAAACAAAAATAAAAAAACATTGAAAAGATAATATTATTCTAATAATTTTTCTTCTTTTTTTTTGTTTCTTTTAGGAGTGAATACAGATAGCGGGTATTCAATTATCCGTCTGAATTTAAACCGAACCAATTAAATAATTGATTCTAGAATCAACG
This sequence comes from Arachis stenosperma, assembly GCF_014773155.1. Classification (NCBI taxonomy): domain Eukaryota; kingdom Viridiplantae; phylum Streptophyta; class Magnoliopsida; order Fabales; family Fabaceae; genus Arachis; species Arachis stenosperma. Next base: position 920,589 of record NC_080385.1, read on the forward strand.
GATAATCGGGTCTAATTCCAAACTAAACCAATGGTCTTTATCAGTAATTGGTTCGGGTATCAATTCTAAGGGTGTGAAATCCTAACCAACCCGTAAACCTGATCGTATATTAATTAAATAAAAAAATATATATATATATGGTTTTTAGTAGCTTTTTAGTGAGATTATTCACTGTTAATTTGTTTGGATTTTAATGAGTATGGTTTTTAATATATTTGGTGTTTAACATGTTTAGATTATTTATATTGATGTTACATGCTTATTGTACTTGTTGAACTTTTAAGATAAAAATTTAGTTTTTTTTATGAATTTCAAAGTTATCAGGTACTCAATTATCCAAACCGAATCAATCCGTTCTTAATCGATTTGGTTTGGTTTGAGTATATGTACAAAAAAATATAAATTCGAACTAAATCGAACCAATTACATTTTGATCGATTCGATTCTAATTTCACTTTGAACCTGAATCAAACCGACTCGTGCTCACTCCTAGTTTTCTTTCTCCATCTGAATTATTTGTTTTATACTCATTGTTGACTACTTTATATATGATAATGGTAAGACATTAGTATACTCCCAAGTCCTAAGTCTTACTTTTTGTGATTGGCAGCAACAAATATCTCTATAAATTATAGATGAAGAATAAAAATTTGAGTATGATAGACAATTAAAAAATATATATATATATATATTTACAAAAAATAAATAAATAAATAAATAATCTAAAAATATATTTATCTTTTCGCAACAAAAATTTCATCCTTCTCTTTAAATATTATAAAATTAATCTTTTTAAATAATTTTTATATTAAAAATCTTTTTTAATAATTAAATCTTCTTTATGATCCTTTATAATAATTTTTCCTATTATCTATTTAAATTCCATTTTGAAAGTTGAGTATTGAATTGTATGCATCTATTTTTTGCGAGTGATCCACAAACTAAACATTTCGAGTCTAAATTGAGAGATGTCTTTTATGGGGGAAAAAAACTATTTAAAATGTGCATATGTTGTAAGACATGTTAAATTGAGAACATAAGGATAAACAATAATGCGACTTGGGACTAATACGACACAATTTTGGAGGTGAATAATGATACTATGATAGTGATGTGGAGATTACCAAATTATTGGTACTAAGAAAAGACCATTTGAATAAACAATAATAGATTTGGAAAAAGAGAGTAGCTAAGTAGGTATTACCGTATTAGATGTGAAATTCTTTTGTGAACTCGAAATAGTCACAACTCAAATGACACATGGTCAATAAATAGCATGTAAAAATTATCCAAACTTCTTTTTCCAAATTAATTTCAGGATAATGTAAACAACCAGGCGGGAAAAATAAAACAGATAAGCTCAGTTAAAATTATGATATAAATACCAACATACCAGGGTTTCAAATTCTGGGTTGTGCACCGAATAAGAACTTGTTTGGATAAACTTAAAAAAAAAAAAAACAAATTTCAAACGATCTTTTTTAAAAAAATAAAAATACTTTTATGTTCAAATATTTCATTAAAAATATATTTTTATCTAATAATTATATTTAGGTAGAATAATATAAAAATATTTTTTGTTTATATATAATATTAAAAAAAACTTTTTTTAAGTTAAAAAATTTAAATTATAACTTCTAAAATAGGATATCTTTTATTTTTCCAATAATTTTACTTTTACTATTAAAAAGAAATAAAAAACAGTAATCAACAATCTAGTTGCAATAATCAAAGAGGATACTCTGGGGAGAATCTATCGTGAAAGCAGAACATTTTGCTAACCTAATTATCTGTTTTCCCTGATACATGATATGATTCTTGTGACAAACAAAAAGCTATTTAAAATTAAAAATTTTCACAAAATTCAACCTAAAATTGATAGAATGATATAATGGGTTGACCATAAGACTAATCTAAATCTTCTCCCTGAAAAAATGGACCAACATATCTCTTCAACAGTTGACACAGCAGAATCATATTAATCAAAACTACAAACAAAACAATGACTCACCCAGTTGGCCAGTTTCACTGAAAATGTTTAAAACTGGACTAACCTTCTGTATGAGGAATACTTGCATAGTCCTAGAACACATTTAAAATTATCAATAACCACTATTTTTTCTTTGCATCCAGATCATAGAAGTATTTCTCCCTGGTCTACCTGGTCAGATTATCAACAACAATGATGGGTAGTTGTCTTTTTGTATAGTCCAATTAGTTTATGTTCAGAGGGGTCTTCTCATTAGCTTACCAGAAGAATGACCATATGAACTGATTGCATGACTTGATCTACCTCTGGCCTATGTTTTGCGACCATGATCTGGATTATCACGTAGACCTAGCTTAGATATAACGAAACAATAAGATTCCCAATCACTTCTTCTGAGGTATTTCAATAATCTTTTTCTCCTCTGAACCATTGCTATCAAACCTTTACGAGAATGCACATCCTAAATCATGATAGAATGAATCAAGTAAGGTATATGAGAGTAATATGCTAAGAACGATTTTCACCATGTAATCCGAAATAAAAATCGAAGGGTCAAGAGACGGGTTGAAATCGAAACAGTGGTGACATCGCACAAGAGGGATCTCAAGGGTGAACTAATAAGATGGATCATGGCAAGACTGCAAAAGTGCAAATTGAATTAAGAAGCAATCATATGACCAGCAATAATAATACACTATTTTTCGTTCATCTGATATACTAGTAGTAAGGATGCTTATTCGGACCATTGGTTTTTATCTATAACTTAACATACATACAGCTTAATAGAAGTCCAACTCAAACAGAAATAGCTCCAGATTCATATGAAATTGGTTGGTTCAAAAAATTTCTGCCACCAGTAGTTATTTTCATTTCAATATATAGAAGATTAAGATCAATGAGAGATGTTGGAAGAAGTAACTCACCTTCTTGTGTAGAACAGCTGATAGATGCTTAATCTTAGTTGTGAGTTGTGCAACTGCATGAAACCAAAATGACATCATTGATTCCATAACAAGTTCTTATAACCATTTTCATAAGCATTTCCAATACACTTTTGATATCATCACTTTCATCTAATTATGAACCTATATTGCAATAAGACAGTCACACAATGTTTCAGATTTGATAGGAAGGTAACTAAAGCAAATTCATTCCCTTCCTTCCACATGCTACTCATAAATAAAACAGTTAATTAATAATAGCCCTTACCTTGAACTCGAGCAGATCCACAGTCTGACTCTGACATTTTGAACTCATCTCTAACCTTTGCAAGTTCAATTTTCAACCTTTCTTCTGAGGACATATTATCTGGATGGAAGTACTGGAATTAGCAAAAAGTGGCAATGTCAGGGTATCAAATTTGTTAAAACTCAGAACTATCAACAATCTAATACGGTAAGTTATTATAGATATTTCTAATAAAACCAACACATATCACCAACGGATTCACTCAATAGTATCAAGGAGAAAGCAATTTTGAAGTATAGAACTGTGAAGTTAATGTCAACAACAATGGATTCGACATGGAAAAACATTTCTCTAAATAGGTAATGTCGCAAGTTTTGAGTTTGACAATGGAATGAAGGTTCAGATCACCAAAACAAGAAGGAATATAGCAAATAAATAGAAAATAGACCAAAGCAAACCATTAGTTACTTTTTCAACAAGCTGCTCTTTAGGGGGACCCGAATAGTAGGCTGGAGTCCCAATGAACTGGCTTAAGATATCAGATTTCTGCACTGGATAATTCAAACAATTAGTAATTCGCTTTTAATCAAAATCATGCCACATTAGTTTCACACCACGATCACAGTCAAATTTAAGAAATATACACAAGAACCGAGATTGATTCCAGCCCATCACATCAAATTAATGGTGATTCATGACAAGCCTATACTTCATCAACCTCATGCCAAATTTTAAAATACAGCAATGACCAAGGGTCTATTTGAGATGGCTAAGGAGGGAAGCGAAGGACGTGTCACAGTGGGGACAACTGCAGAGAGCATGCTTGAGGGAGTTAAACTAGGAAGGAGAGACAAGGCGAACAAGGGACACCAGGTCCATAACTCGCTACCGCAACCAAATCCGGGGATTAGAGACAGGGTGGATCCCCTCCACCCACACAAAACTACAAAACATAGCCTAAGCTTTATCTCACTAGACGGTGTGGAACAATGTCATCATGTTCTTATAATTCTATCCTAAATCCTAATCAATGTTATCCAAGTTGAAGTGAAGTTCTAAATTCAATCCATATATTAAATAAATAAAAATGACAACCATCAAGCTTTGTCCTGTTCTCAGAAACAAACGCAGCCTTACTGATTCCTATTATGTACTAATCCCTATAGTCAACTCAACCCCTCAAAATTGAAACCTTCAATATCATGTGAAAGATAAAATCAAATCCAAAAACACAAGAAATTAAAGCTTGTTACTAACGTGAACTCTTCCTAGACTTTTCATCTTCAGATAGCAGGCACTCTCTCATGTCCTTGAATAGTACCCCTCCTGTGACATTGGACTCAGCTTCCTCCACCTCCTTCTCTCTCATCCTCTTCAACCTCTCGTTCAATTCTTCAATAGAGAACCACTCTTTTCTCATTCCCTCAGGTCTCAGCTTCTTCAATTTCTCCCCCAATTCGCCAAAGCTATAAACCTTCATAAACTCGGATTCTTCTTTGCGTCTCTTCTGCTTCAACACAGAATCCGGCAACGAGCTCGCAGTGCCAACCACATTCTCCGGCGAGGATGCTCCAGCTGCTGCGGTGGCGGAGGAATCTAACGGCCTCGATCTCAGCACCTCCCTGTACGCCTCCAACGACATCGAATCAGCTCTCCTCCGGTCTCTGGCGCGAGCCTCTCCTGGCTTCCGCAAGCCATCGCGAACGGCGCCGAGGTTGAAAGGTCTCCTCCCTCCGCCGTGCGCCGTACCGGAGGATTCCACGTCCGGAAACGGCGTTTTCCGGCGCGTGGTTCGGTCGTAGATATCACTGAATGAAAGCGGTTCGGCGGCGGTGCGGCGGCGGAACTCGGAGAGGGTGCGACGGATATCGTGGAGAGAGTTCTTCTGTTGTTGCTGTTGCTGATGTTGCTGTTGCTGCTGATGATAATGAGTGTTGGTGAATGAGGATTGCTCTGAGGGTGTTGAAGGATATTGTGATTGTGATTGTGATTGTGATTGTGGTTGTTGGTGTTTGAGAGTGTGTTTTAGGTCTCTGAGAGAAGAAGAAGAAGAAGATTTGGAGAATACAAAGGACAAAGCGGGGTTTGTGAAAGGGTTGTTGTTGGGTTTGGTCCTGGGTTGAAGAAGAAGAAGAAGGGCCATGGCGGAAGGAGCAAGATGATCAAAGCAAGGTGGTTTTGGGAAGGGTTCTAACTTCTAAGAGTGCTTACAATTTGCATAGTAGAAAAGGGGGAAAATTACTAAAGGGGTTACTTGGGATAAAAGCTTTGTTTTTTTGGTATTACTTGGAATAAAATTTGTAGGTGAAAATTCACGAACAGGTGAACGCGGAGTTAATATGTATGATGAAAATTTAGTTAAATTAATTAAATTATTTATTCATTTTTAAGTATTAACTTCACGTGAAGAAGTCGATTGTATTTAAATTTTTATTAAATTTATAAATTATAGTTGGTAAAAATTGAGGTGCAAAACTTTTTTTTTTATTAAAGATAAAAAAATTTAAATTTGTGATTATTTAGATAAATATAAAAAATTATGTGATTTAAATTATAATTTATTCATTAGATATATTTAATTTTATATAAAATTAATAATTTAATTAAATTTATTAAATAATTATTTAATTAAATTTATTAAATAGTAATTTAATCAAATATATTAAATTTTTTAACGAATAGTTTTGTTGTTAATATTTTTGTTGGAGGTGTAAACCAAAGCTCTTTTTGTTGGAGGTGAAAGAGAAACAAAACACAGATTCTTGCGTAAAGGATACCCACTTATATTTTGGGCTTAATTGCTCACCTTAAAATACTGGGCCAAACATTGACCAAAACAGATACTGGGCCATGCTAACTCAATTACTCAGCCCGTTTTTTTGGTGACTAATTACTCAGCCCGTTTTATTAACGAAAAAAAAAAGGAAAGAAAATTACTCAATAAATTTGCTGCATTCTACTATTCTACATCCAATTTTCAAATCCTAAGAATTATATTCACTGAAACAATTATATATAAATGCTCATCTTTGCTTCTAATCTGGCTCACAAGAGGTACTTATAAATGTGACATTAAGTTTCTTGCTTGGTAGAGAAAACAATATAGAAAAAAGTTTAATTTGTTGTCTTTGGTTAGAAAAAATGGTTTTATTCTTTTGTTTTACTTTCTGAAATTAATTTTGTTCCAATTTTAGCAACAGATAAAAATAATCAACCTATAGAACTAAGGAGAGAAATAAAATTATAAAACAAAATAAAAAGAACACAGCTAATGAAGCAAGTTGGCAAACACTCACCGACTCACGTGCATAGCAAGAAGACAAACGTCCTCTTGCATAGCAAGACAAGGTTTTTCAGCAATTTTATATAATCTTTTTTCGTTGAACAATATATATCATATATAAAATTTAATGATGTTAAGTTCACATCTGAGTTTGACAAAAGAAACAGGGCAACACATGTTACGTACACTTTGAAATTTAATGAATGCATGGCGAAGTTCGTACCTTATTGGATTGAAATGAATTGAAATTACAGTTTTGAGTTCGATGGTTTTATACAACATACATTACACTACATGACATGCATATCGGAAAGGAAGAAACCTTTTCTTCCACGGTCAAATTGAAGCATCTCTTCATTTATCAAAGTTCCAAAACATATATATGTTATTCCAAAGACATTACATTATAAAACATAAATTAATTTAAATTAGTCGAATAGTCAGCTTACTTATTCACTTAAGTATCGAAGATTTAAATGGCAATTCATTAATCAAACAAAGCTACTTTCTTCTTGGCAACAAGTAACTAATTTTCAGATCAATAGAATGTAGTGTATTACACTTTGTTGTGCTTTTGGGCTACATTTGTTTACAGAGATAAGATACTGAAATAGGGACACAAAAACACAAAATTGTGTTTGACAGAGGAGACATGGATAGAGACAATGACAATCTGTCTAAGGACACTAAATTAGTATATTTTGTGTCCATCCTGATAGAAAGAATACGGAGACACTAATAAGGGACACAACTTATTTTTCATTTTTTTTTATTATTCTTGTTAATTTTTTATAATTATATTTTTTATTATTATATTTTTCGTCTCAAGTTTTTTAAATGAAAAAAAATGAGAATAAATTAAATTTTCATAATTTGTTCTAGTTTATCACCAAATAGAATACAAGAACACATTTTGTATCTTTATCCTTTATGTCTTGTTCTCAGTGTCTTGACTTATCTTATTCTCGATGTCTTGTTTTGTCTTATTCTTAACGCAGTCTTAATGTCTAAAATAGATATCCCACCTTTATTTATGAGATACATTATTTTTACTTACTCGATAGGTCAAAGACTAATAGACACAAATTTAAATTTTATTTAAAAAATTTAATATTAGTTAATAAATTATTACATATAAAAACAAAATTTAAATTTTTGATACACGTTTAAGTGAACAAGTGTTTAGATTACTCGACAAACTCAATAATTTGGTTTGGGTCCACATAGTTTCAACTAGATGCAGAAGATACACAACATAAGTAAAAATAAAGATGAATTTTTTTTTTTTTTTTTTGGACCTGAAAATAAAGATGAATTTATTAGGACCAAAATTTGCTGACTTCAATTCTGTGAAACAAGATTGGACCTTATGGTACTTTAATTTAGGTCACTAATAAATGGGCTGCCCTATCTTTGGCGGACAGTGGTCCTATATCTCATCGTAATGATCATCCAATGATAAAGATATCCACAACAATAAGGCTGCACATGAATCGGATAATATCTGCATATCCGCGGTAATTATCCGCATCTGATCCGAATTTTGTGGATATTATCTGATCCGCAGAGTCATCGAATCGGATTGGATCCGATCCGCACTATAGTCGGATCGGATTGCGAATTCGGCAGTGATATCCGCGGATCCGATCCGCAAACTCGCATATCCCCACATCACATATAAATAGCATAGTTTAAGACAGTAAACCCTAATGTGATATGAATTTTAGTATGTTATTTTATGAATTTTATGATATTTTGTTTTTAATTTTTTATGTTGTACTTCAACTTAGAATAATTAAACTTAAATCTTGTGTTATTATTTTGTTTTTGTTATTCAAAAGAACTATTATTGATAATATTCTAGGAGTAAATAGGCTTAAACAGATAAAAAATAAATTTTCTAGATATTTTTTTTGTAAAAAGGCCAAACAAAATCTTAAAATAAATTTTTTTAATTATGCGGATATACTCGATATCCGATCCGACCTAAAAAATTGCGGATATCGTATCCGATCCGATCCAATGAATGCAGTGCGAATCGGATAGAATTTTAGGCCATATCCGATCCGATCCGATCCGTGTGCAGCCCTACACAACATGTCATCAAGACAAATTTTAGATCCAACGGTTCAGATTTGATATGCATGTTCAGCGAGTCTTTCTCTTTTGGTTTTTCTTTTGTGTGCTTTTAATTCACTTCCATTCCCCCATATTCACATTCATATTCATCCTTCTCTTCAATTCCTTCTTCATCCATTTCCAATGGGGGAGCCATGCCACAATTATTGGTACTCTGACATGGTAAATAATTATCAACTATATATATCCAATATATATCATTTTACTATTATAAATTTATATTTATAATATTCTACGTATTTTTTTGACTAGGTTATATTATATATTAGAGTATATATATGATGAACATAGTTTTATGTATAGGTATATGAATGTTTGTGTGAATTTTGAATTAATGTTTATTTGTTCTATATATTTAAGGGGATCCAAGATGATGATATCTTCAACCAACGTTACAATATTAACTCATCACTAATTGTTGATGAAGATCATATCATTAGGGAGATCATGGATCATCATCATCATCATCATCATCATCACCAACCAGCATTCTCATCTGAAAGTGATAATAGTCACTCTCCCACAAATAATAATCAAAGTAAGTATATATTTTTTAATAATATAAAAATTTTTTCAAACATTCTTGAAATATCGGTATTTCAGTAACTTTAACGGTTAATTTTAATTAATATATATTATATATTTTTTATAATTGAGATTAACGATTAAAACTATTTAAACATTAGTATTTTATGGAGATTTAAAATTGTTCCAATAATATATATTATTCAATTTTAAGTGAAAACTCAGGTGCAGTTCACTTTACGTAAAATTGATAACAGAGAGTTGTTAGATAAAAATTTAGTTAAATCAGTCAAATTATCTAACGACTCTCAACTATCAACTTCACGTGAAGTCGAATGCACTTGAGTTTTCACCTTAATTTTATCAATGATTATTATTATTTTTTATTTTTATTTTTTTGCCTTCTAGTCAAAGGTGGTGGAAGTGGCAATACTAGTAGCTTTGTGTTTAACAACAATAATGAACATGCACCATTATTGTTGGATATGAAAGCTTCTACTTCAACATCTTCTCCAAGATCATACATTCTATCTTTCAATGATTCCACCGTTATTGCCACCACGGCGGCGGCCACGGCTACTCCTCCTCCTCCTCCTCCTCCATCATTAGAAACCTATAATAACAATGGGAAACGACCATACCAACACATTGAAGTGGCATTAGAAAATCAAGCAAAGAAGGTTAGAAGCTCCTCAGAGACAGTTGATCACATAATGACTGAGAGAAAAAGGAGAAGGGAACTAACTGAGAGATTTATAGCACTTTCAGCCACTATTCCTGGCTTGAAGAAGGTTAGTACTTAGTATATACTATATACAAGTTATTATTGTATTATTTATTATATCCATTTAATTTCTATTCATTATTAGTGTAAAGATATTTTACACAAGAAATTAATTATTTAAATAATATAATAATTTAATTTTATTACATTGTTGTATTGTAAAATAATTTTAAACGAATATTTATTTAATCACATTATAATTTCACATCAGCAAAATAACTATTTTTTAATTTATTACGTCAATAATCATCTAAAAAATAAATATAATTAAATTAATAGTATAAAATATTTTATAATAATAAGGGATATTTTTATAAAAACGTGTAAAGCGTCTATTGTAAAGAAACTTACGTATCGCATTATTATTGGACGTATTAATTAATCGATTATTTTTGAATTTCTTAATAAATTATAATAAAACCGATTTTTTTATAACAATAATAATAAATCTAATTTCTTTTTGGAGATCTAATTGTATTTTTAAATTTTTAGGGACTCAAATGTTTGCAAAACAAAAAGTCAGAGATATATAATTTTTTTTATCAAAAAATTTAAAGATATTCGATTTAGATTGTGTAATTCGATTAAATCGAACCGAGTCTAATTATTATAATGCAGACAATTGGATTTGTTATTGTTGCTATAATAAATTGATTTTGTTCTAACTTATTAAAAAATAAATTATTAACCGATTTAATAAAGATCTCTAATAATAAAATGACATATATAAATATCTTTAAAAAAAGATATTTTTAGTATCTTTATTAAAGTGATTTTCTAAATAAAGCACATATTCTTTTACCAATGGAATAGTTATATATTTCTTTTATGTTAATAAAAAGTAGAAACTTAGCTTGTAGAAAATGTATAGAATGTCCATGTTAAGAATTCATTAGAATAATAATTAATGTAATTAATTATAATGGTTTACGAAATGTAGATTGACAAATCCACTATACTTAGCGAGGCAATAAGTCATGTGAAACAACTCAAACAACAAGTGAAGGAATTAGAAGAACAAAAGAAGAAGATAAGTGTAGAATCAGTGTCATTCATTATTAGGAAATCCCACCTCATGAATGGAACTAATAATAAGGATGACGAAAAAGGTGCAATCAATAATAAAGCAGCAACAAGTGAAGCACTACTCCCAACGGTGGAAGCAAGAGTGTTCAAAAATGATGTGCTAATAAGGATCCATTGCATGAAACAAAGTGGTATTATGCTCAAAATATTGCGACATCTTAAGAGTTTTGATCTCTCTGCCATTAGCAATAGTGTATTGCCATTTGGAAATTCCACTCTTGATATCACCGTTATTGCTCAGGTATATATGCACAATATTAAAAAGGTGGAAACTCAGGGCAGTCAATTTTACATGAGTTAATAGTTGAGAGCTATTAAATTGTTTGACTGATTTGACTAAATTTTCATCTAATGGCTCTCAGCTTTCACGTGAAGTCGACTGCACCTGAATTTCCACATATTAAAAAACTTTAGATATCATCTTAATCTTGTTTTTTAACAAAATTTTATTATTTAAAAGTTTTTGCGAATTAATTTTGTTAGATAGACTAATAGAATATTCTGTCATTACAATTTTTTGAGATTTAATTGTCTTATAATAAATTTTATTAAAACTTTCCTTGTTTAATATATATAATAAAAATTTGATTAAAAATAATAGAGATTAATATATTAAAAATAATTCTCGAAGATTTTTAAAATAGTGAATTTTTTTATGTACTAAGGTGTTTGAATTAAAATTCAACGTAAATCAATTTAAATATATGTTCTTTAATTAATTATTAACATCAATATAATGTCCTAATTAATCTTTTAAGGAATTCATAGTTAAGGTCCATTATTTATGTGTCTTATAAATTATGATCACCCAATTGCAATTACAATTTTGCTTATTATTGTTACATACTTGATTTAATATATATATATATATATATATATATATATACAAAATTTTTAAATTTTTTTTAACCATGACACAATTACTAAGCATTACATAACCATGGCTTGCATGATTGGAGCATTAGTGGCAAAAAAATTATATTAATAAGTCGTTTAATTTTCTTAATAAATCCTTTCATAAATCAGTATTCCGTATACAATTAATTGCATTTGGATATATATTTATGAAAACATTGAAAATTAAAACGACTTATCAATATAAAATAGAAGAAATATAAAATCAAACATGAATGATAGTAAAGAACTAACTTTAATAATTATTATGGATTTTCTCTAAACTTTTATTACTGTTAATTACTGCAGATAGGTGACAAATTCAACGTGACAATGAATGATTTAGTGAAAAACCTGAGACTGTGTATCTTGGAGTCCCCTAATGATGATGAAGAACCACACAACAGTCATTGATTCATGTTAGAGCGTCAAACAAGATAATAATTTTGATGAACCAAAATGATTTCTGAAAGTCCTTCTTGCTTGAGAGTGTGAGTGTGATCCTGGCCAATTAGGGTGCTGTTATTATTTATTTTGTTATTCATGACTTAATTTAAGGACAATAATTATGTGGCTATTTTTTTTACATATGGGTGATTTTAACGTAAGAAAAAATAAATGAGTGAAAATTTTTTTTTTGGTCATACAATGAGTGAATTTATTTGATTGTGGTATCTATGTTAATAGATGTTAGTTGATTTTTTTATTGGGGCTAGTGGACTTGTATTATTATTATTATTATTGGAATAAGAGGGTTTTTATTTTTTATTTAACTTGTAGGTGTGACTGTGTGAGAATATATAATTCGTTTGGTTAGTGTTTTTGTTTATTAAAGACTGAAACTAAGCAATAGAAATTAAAATAAATTTTAGTATTTTGTTTGGTGTAAAATGATAAACAGAAATTGAATTAAAAATAAAACTCTAATTTAATTTGTATAAAGGGTCAAATTAGAATTAATTAATTAAAATAGGATATTTTAAGTATAAAATGTTATTAAAGTTTCAGTTTCCATCTCAAAATTTTAGTCTCTTATATCCTCATTTTTTAAAGATACTGAAATACTGAAATTTTAAAAATAAAAACAGAAATTTTAGTATTAATCTCTGAATCTTGGAGTCTTATAGATATAAATATGGTGGTGCATTAGTACATTAATGCATATATAATAGATGTATTTAGCGTTTTGCAAAATATTAAAATATAAAATCACAACAAATTAGACACAATTTTTACACATATTTTTATCCCTTATTATTATTATTAATTTTTCATATACTAATTTCATCCCTAATTATACCACAACCTCTTTGCTTCTCATGGAGTGCAGCTTGTTGTCATTAATAGTTGAATTTATTGTTAAAATTATTAGAATTTTTTGTTATTTCAATTATTTAATTTTGGTTATGAATAATGGTGGAAAAGAAAAATAAGTGGTAATAGATAAAACATTTGGGTGATGATAATAAAGATATGATAAGAATATTACAGTTTTTTAATATTTTAATGTATTTTGTGTATTTATTTTATCAAATATAAAATATATATTCATATGTTTAATTTGTATTTATGTCTTTTTAATGTATGTTTTAGTGTCTATATATCGGTATACACTAACTAATAGAAATTATTGGTCATAGTTGCAATTTTCCCTTTTTTTTTTTTGGCTAAAACTTGGGCTGATAATTTTGTTAGCAATCATGGCCACATTAAGCCTATTCTGTTATAGATAAACTTCGTTTAGAAAAAATAAACATATTCAATTTTGACAAATAAACTTTACGTAATTTATATTTAAAAAAAAAGTTACCTTTTATGCATAAAAAGTTAAAAATGCTGATAATTTTATTTATTGATTGATGAATAAAAAATTGTCTCTGAACTTACGAAAAATAATAATTTATTATTTTTGTTTATAAAAATTAAAATACTGATAGATTTGTTTATAAATAAATTAACAATTGGATAAATTAATTTCTATTTTGTTACCTAACTTTTTTTATTAATAGTAGATATAAGTTTATTTATTATATTTTTTTATAATAAAAATACATAAAATCAGGTTCCTGGTCTCCGCGGTAAGTGCATAATCAACATTAAGAATATTACATTTCTTAATCAACGGAAGGAATAGGTTATTGGATGCCACTCAATATAATAAGAAGAAAATAATTTAGTGTGAGAATTTTGGTAAATATTTTATCAGATATGTAGAAAATAAAAGTAGTAATACTAATAAAAAGAGACGATATTTACGCTTCTTAACCTCTTTTCATAAAATATGATCGTTGCATTTTTTTTAATTTAATTTGTACTATACCCAATACATTTGTCTTGGTCAAATTTTCATCCCATAAACTATAGTAGCATTTTATTGTTATTGTAAGTTATTTTTTCAAAATCTACTAATTTTATTTTAATTTAAATCTTACCCAAAAGCAAGGATCATTTTTGCGATATTCACAAGCCAACAAATAGCCTTATAACACTTCTTAGCGATAAATAATTTACTCTTTCAAAATCTACTAATTTTAAATCTTACCTTAAAGCAATAATAATTGTTATATATTCACAGGCAATACGGAATTTAGTTGAGACAAGGAAACTATGGCTCTTCTAAATTTTTGTTAAAAAAATTAGTAATATTTTTTATAAAATAAAAAATAATTTAGTTGGCTTAAATATTTTATTATGACTTAAAATATCAAAGTTTAATTTTCATCTCTTGTTTTTATTGTATAATATAATTTTTAGTTTTAAACATTTAAAATATGTTGGATTTGGACTAATTAAATTGAGTGTATTCGTATTTTACAGCTCTCTATTCAATAAGTAACACTCCTTCTATTTTTGAATTCAAATATAAAAAATTAGATATTTTTTATATATGTAATTTAATATTATTTTATATTTTACTGTTTATTTAATTTAATTTTTTATATGATAAAAATATTAGAACATTCAATAAGTATTAATATTATTGTATTTATATAAATTGATAAAAAAATTTAATAAATATTATAAATTTTAATATTTGTCCTTCTAACTTCTTTTTTACATATTTTAAAGGATATATATTCAAATTTTTATATAAAATAATCATGAAAAATAAAAAAATTGATACATTTTTTAAGAGAAATGCTAATATTCAAGAAGGAGAACATATAACTTTTATAATATCAATATCTGTAAATAGTTCTTCTACTTTAATGAATCACGAAAAAAGTGAGATACAACCTTCAAAAGTTTAAAGAGTTGCATCTTATGAGTTTGATCTTAATTCTTTGGAACGAGACCCTGGAAAACGTTTTTAAATTTGACAATATCACCCAAATCAGAGAAATGAAATTAGACGAGCTTATCTTAAATGGGTCCATATAAAAAATATCTTAATAATTATCTTTTATCTGTCCTTTCAAAATTTTGTTTCAAACTACGCCACTATTCACACGTCAACAAATAGCCTTATAACACTGCTTAAAGAATGAATGAATTTTTCAAAACAGATCGGTTCGATTAGATTGGTTTGCATTGATTTTAACCGGTTTATTTCGATTCTTACTGGTTCATAGCGGTTTGTTTTCTTAAACAATTCAAGAGATAAACCGAATCGGTTTATAGTCCAATTCACTAATTTTTTAATTGAACCGACCGATCCGATTCGGTTTTTATAACTATGAGAATGATGTTAATGTTGAGAGGTAAATAAAACATTAAATAATAAGATGTAATTAAAGAGAATTATAATTATTAATCACATGTTGGAAATAATAATATATGATATGTTATGCTCATGGGATTAGCCGATTAGGTATCCAAAGTGAGGAATGTAAGGACAAAATTTTCAAAAGAAAATGTGAATGTGAATTCAGCCGTGATATATAACAACAACCATATCACACTCTCAAAAGTTGACACAACATCAATGTATGTAATCTTCAGCAGAATTTTTTTCTGTACAATAATTGCTTTTAGTCAAAAAAGCACTTGATATTCAATATAATATGCTGGATTTTGTATTTTTTTATCACCTTACTCCTTAACCAACATTTGAATTTACTCTAAATACAAAAAATATTTTATAATTATTAATCATTTATATTTGTAAGTAAGAGAATTTATAGTGAAATTCTTTTCGTAAACTATACTGAATTTGTACCAAATTATTTTAAATAATTAAAAAATAATATTAAATAACTTTTTTAAATAGTCAGTTGGTTTTAAACTAGGTTATAATATGATGCACTAGATTAAATCAATTCAAAAGAAAAAAATTAATTTTAAAATCTCTACAAGAAAAAAGAACTATTTTAACACTTTATTTTTTAACATTATAATTAAATATTAAAATTAATATATATTTTTTACAAATATTACAAATGTCAAATTCTCTATCTTTTTTTGAGGAATAATTTGACCGTAGAAAATTACTTCTCAATTTTGACACTCATTTGTTTTCAATTTACTCTATTATTTCTCTTCTTCTCTCGGCTCTGTCAATTTTGACATCACACTGTTCTTAGTTTGGGATCATACTACTCATTCTTTATCTTCAAAATCTCAATTTATTCTTCAATTTTAAGATTTCATCTCATTCTTTGTTAGAAATTTTTGTTGAGAATATTTTATAGTTAATAAGTGTCAAAATAAATAGTATTTTTTATGGTTAATAAGTATCACAGAAAATATATTCTCAAATTTTTCTAACAAATTATTTTTGACAGTCAATATTTATTAAAATAAGATTTAAACTTTTTTCACAATTACTTATATGTTAAAAATACTATTTTTGACAAAATTTTTATTAACATATTTTTATAGTTAAAATAGTGTTAAAATTTGTTTTTTTAACAAATTTTAATTTTTTTTACACATATAACCCTAAAAAATCATCTATATTGTTGTAGTGAATTTAGTTAAACTGTTTTATATAAAAGAACAACTAATTTTTATATAACATATCAAAAATTGGTTTTATCTGGTTTATATACAACTACTATACAAGTTTTATTTAGTTTAACCGTGATTTTAGTTTAGTTTTCTTATTTGAAATGACGGATTTATTTAAAACAATTTGGTTCAATTTTAGTTCAGTTTTGGTTATATTATCTTTTTAACAACCTTACACTTATTTCTTTGAGTTGCATTTTTGTCTTTAATAATAATTCATATATACTTATATTTTGTAATGTTTTCTTCTTTTCATTTGTTATTAGAAGTCTTATAGCAGTCAAGAATAATATTTTTAGAGAATTTATAAATATGAGATATTTTTTGTTTTACGAATTAATTTTTGAAATTAAATTAAATTCACTTCACTCAATTTTATTTTAATTATAATATAATGTCAGACCCTATTTAATCTTAGGCCACCAAGATGTAAAAATAATATATTATAAATCTCACATCTCCTCTCTCAAAAATAAAATCGTGACTCTTATCTTATAATTCACTCCATAAACATGCATGTTGAATAATTTGATAACTTTTCATTTACTCAACAACGATGATTAGACTTTCCAATTTATTGTTAATTATTACCATAAAAAAACCATAATGTCCTTGACTGTTTGCTGTGTTTGTTTACAGATATAGGAGATATAGGACATTGAGACACAGAAATACTAAGCCACAAAATCGTATTTAGCGAATGAGACATAGACAGAGACAATATGTGTTTAGAGACACTAAATTAGTGTATTTTGTGTCCATCTTGACATGAAGGACACGAAGACACTAACAAGAGACACAACTTATTTTTTATTTTTTATTATTCTTGTTAATTTTTTATAATTATATTTTTTATTATTATATTTTTTATCTCAAATTTTTTAAATATAAAAAATAAAAAATAAATTAAATTTTTATAATTTATTTTAATTTATCACTAAATAAAATATAAAAATACAAAATTTTATATCTTTATTCATCAGTATCTTATTTTATTTTATTTTTAATATCTTGTCCTATTCTATTTTTATAAACAAACGCAGTCTAAGGTATCTAACCACGTTGTTGGTCCCATTAAATTGGATTTGAACAAAAAAGGTGTCGTGAATTCCAACTTTATATCTTCAATTCTTATACAGTTATACTGTTACATAAAGAAAAAGCCTATTTCAATAGAATTATATTTATATGATGACTCATTATTTTAAAAGAATGTATAAAAATTAAAACATGTGATGAAAAAGAAAGAGGGGAATATATAATAGAAAAAAAATGCTGAATCGTTGTCTTAAATTCATTAATTAGTTTAATTCATGTTTTATTTGATTATATTTTATTAATATTTGGTTCAGCATGTTTTAGTCAAATTGGTTGATGATGTCGGTATTTGATCTAGTGTGAGGATTTTATCACTTTTTTTTTAATAATATCACTCTCTATATATAGATTTTTGCATTTATTCTTATTATATAAACATATAAAAAACAGAAGTAGTATTATTGTCAAAATGGGACCAACTTTTCTCAACCTATTTTCACAAAGGGTCCATCTACTGTACAGATGTACTTTTGTACAGATTTACAAATTTTTGTCTTTTATTAATTTAAAAGCGTGTCACTAAGAGTGTTGTTTAAAGAGAAAGTATTACTCTTAATCGTTAACTTGGCTCTGATACCAATTTTTAAAATGTAATTTCTTTTTCAAAATTTCTATTAACTCTTCATATTTTGCTTCGAATAAGTTTATAATTTGTATAGATTTGCTTGGTAGTACTTTATAATTTGTAATTTTATAATCAAAAGTATTGACCATTTTTATTACTAATTCTAATTTCATTTTTATAGTTTTTCAATCTTGTTTTAGTTTATAATATTCTTTTTTGCATGGATTATTGTATATAAAATCTTTTATCTGTTT
The DNA here is from genome assembly GCF_014773155.1 of Arachis stenosperma. Taxonomy (NCBI): domain Eukaryota; kingdom Viridiplantae; phylum Streptophyta; class Magnoliopsida; order Fabales; family Fabaceae; genus Arachis; species Arachis stenosperma. Next base: position 939,345 of record NC_080385.1, read on the forward strand.
GTCTTTTTCTTTAATATAATTTTTCAAATCCTCAAAAACTTCTTTTATTTCTACACTTTATGTTGTTTCTAAATATCTTTTTAATTTTTCAACTTCATTCTCCATTTTTTCTTTTAACAGCTTTAATTCTTTTAGGTCATAATATGATGTTCTAGGCATTTATAGATTTTTTAAGTTTAGCTCCAACTTGTTTATATTTATTTTTATTTCTATCCTTTTTATTATAAGGTCATTAATTTCGAACTGAAGATTATTTAATTCCCTTTTATACTCCTTTATTTTACTTTTTAATTTTTTCGCCCTTTTTCTTTTTATTTTGTTTTCTGGTCTTTCAATCTTTGTATACTTCATTATTTATCTTAGAATTTCTGCAAATTCTATCATCGATTCATCACTATTTTCTAGATATTCTATTAATTTTTCTAACTCTTCAACTTCTCCTTTTAATTTGTCATAGATTATTTTTAGAGCTTTAAATGCTCTTTGATTTATTTCAGAAAACTGTAAATAATTCAACCGATTTTCTCTTTCAAAGAGCTCTTGTTTCTTATCTTGATAGGTTACATATATTTTTTTTATTTATTGTCATAACTTAGTGTTTAGGGTTTCATTTAATTTTTCGACTTTTTTTGTTAATTCTTTTATTTCAGAATTTTCTTCTTTGATCTTTAACTTAGATAAACTTAACGGGCTATTAATTTTGGATTCTCTTATTTGAAAATTTGATGAAACTAATTTTCCTGATGGTTCTTTTAGTAAAAGAACTGGGTTTTCAATAGCTTTATATTTTGGTATTTCTGTCTTTACAATTTTCTGAAATAATTCATCGACATAAATTCTTTCTCTATTTTTAAATATTATACTATGATGGCTATTTGTTAAAGCATAATTTATTGCATATGTAATTGAAAATGGTTCATCGTCTTGTTCCATTAGATTTTTTCTGTGAAATTTATAAGCCAAACTTATAGATCTTCCAAGATTTTCGGTTGATAAAGGTATAGCATATCCAAGATGGGCATTGAATTTAACATTTACGTTTGCCAAGTTTCCATGAACAATTCCAATTATTTGATCTATTGGGTCATCAGTAATTCTTTTGTCACAGATTGCTAAGCTTATTGGTGAATTAATTCCTTTCATATATGTAGATTTGATTAAGACTTGTATAGTACTAATATGAATCCATCCAATTTTAGATCTTTTTTGTTGATCCTTAATTTTTTCAATCTGTTTACTCAATTCTTCATCATTTATCAAAGCTATCTCAAGTTCTCCATTGGCGGATTTTATCTTTATAGGGGCTTCAAGTTGAATTTTTCCATAGTATATTATATTTTTTCTATTAAAAACTTCTTTTAAAAGATTTTGTTTATTAAAATTTTCATTTGATTTGAGATTTAATTCTGTTTTTAGAACAGCCTGTTTTTCATTATCTAATAAGGCAGATAATCTATAATAATCAGATTCTTCCGTTAATTCTAAACTTTCTAAATAATTCATAACTATGAGATTAGGATAAAGGCGTACCTTTTTGGAGAAAAACTTCCTTTATTTAGAATATTTACATAAGATGTTTTTATCTCCAGAGGGGAGTTTAGAATTGGTTTTTCCTAAGGGAATTCTTCTTCAAACTATAGAATCGCCTCGGCAGCTTCATCCTTGCTCTCCTAGCATATGAGTACTCTTAGCCTCCTGCTTTCTATGGTTTGATGATTTCTACAATTGCCTAAACAACCTATTTATAATGGTTGGGTCTGATGGACAATTCCCATCCTTACCCTTCTTATGACGTCATTGCTTACGTCATTGTTTATTATCTTGCACCAGCTACATTGTTGGTGCTCTATGACCTAAGCGCTTACGTCATTATGCAATAATGTTGAGAGATGCTTCAGATGTGCTGTCCTCCTCTTTCATTATGTGGCCTTCAGATGTGTTGTCTCCTTCCTTTATCATGTGGGTTGATTCCGTTTCATTATTGCTTTCTTCAGATAACTCTGAGACACATAGCTGGCACTTGTGGTCTTCTCTGTTTTTTATCAAATAGCAGAGATTCCTCTTTATCCCTTCGGGGAGCTTTTCTAAGAGCCCAGATAAGTTGTAGAATGCTGATTCAAATTCCACTAAGAGTCTCATCTCTCTTTCTTCAATTTCATTCCTTTTACTGGATACAAGCAAAGTATTTCTGCTTTTATAATTGATTCTTGTGTGAGATTCCCTTGTTATCCTTTGAGTTCTTTCGAAGACCCTTGCTAGTGTGCTGGCTAGTCTTCCTTCATGACTGTAGATTGTTAAATCTTGAACTTGATCAATTGGTTGAAAATTTCCTGGGAAGACGGACATGAAGATTACTTGATGTGCTGGAACCAAGCATTCTTCTTCTTCATTAAAAATAGATTGACTATTCGTAAATTTTAGGGATATATCCCTTGGATTTACGTTGTCAATCATATTTTTAAATCTCTTTACTGCATCAACGAATCCTGCAGGAAACTCACTAATAATTTTTAAATCATTAAAAATTAAAATTGTATCAATTAATCCATACTGGAAAAACTGATAGGTGTCAGATGGGGAAGCATCTGGAAATATAACCAGCTTTGTTAACTGTTCTTTGGCAATAGGATAATATTCCAAGATTGCCCTTTTTTCTTCAGTCCAATTTAGGACTATGTTAAGGGTTTCTCTGAGATTTGATCTACAGATCCTTTTCTTTTCCTTGATTTCAGCCCTTGTAGGAATGTTTCTTATTATCCCTGTTCTCTGGGTTTGAAAGCTTTATCTGCTCTTTTTAGAGTTTGCTCTGGATGAAGAGCTTCATATTCCCTGAAGGATTCTTTTGCTTCTTCCAGTGTTAAAAACCCTCCTTTATGAATTATCCTTGATTGATGTGTAAATGGTGCTGCTTTTTCCCATGCATCATATACTCCTTTCATGGGGCCATTATAAATTACATAATATTTTTTATCTTGGGTGGATTTTTTGATAATTTCAGCAATTGTTTTATTTTCTGGAATTTTTTCTTCACCTGATTTGTCCACCACGCTTAGCTGGCTGAACTCTGATGGTTTTGGATTTGTATCCTTATTTGCTGACAATGCTTGCATTTTTCGAGTTCTTGTTCGTATTTTTGAATTTCTTGATCTAATGCGTTGTAGACGAACTCCATTCTCTTGTTAATGTATCTGCAATAACATTTTTGTCACCCTTAATATATTCAATTTTTATTGGATATTGTAACAAAAATAATTGCCATCTTACCAATCGTCCATGATTATAATCAACTTTTAAATTATATCGTATAAAACCTGTTAGATAACTTGAATCTGTCCTTAATGTAAATTCTTTGGGTAGTAAATCGATTTTCCATTTCTTAAGAGATTTAATTGCTGCCAGAGTTTCCTTTTCATGAGTGGTATATCTCTGTTCTGTTGGAGTAAAAGTTCCTGAAATATACCTGCAAAGTAATTCCTTTGGGGGATATTTAGAATCTAGTGATTCTTTTTCTTGTTCTAAGCTTTTTATAGCTTTCTTAGCTTTTAGACATCCTGACCAGGTTATGTCTGAGGCATCTGTTTCTACTATTAAGTAGTCATTTTCCTCTGGAATATAAAGTTCTGGAAGTTTTTCACATAATTCTTTAATTCTTTGAATTTGTATACTATCTTTTTCATCCCATTTCCATTCTTTTTTAGTACTTATTTTTGGAAATAAGCTTTTAGTGTATTCTGTTATATTCTTTAAAAATTCTTGATCAGAAATATAATTTATACACCCTAAAAATCTTTGTAATTGTTTTCTATCTTCTATTTTATTAGGAAATAAATTTACTTTTTCTAGAACATTTGGTTGTAGTTTTAGCTTTCCTTCAGTGGATAGAATTAATCCAAGAAACTCTATTTCTTGTTTTGCTATTCTTGCTTTCTTTTTGCTAAGAACTAATCCTTTTTCTTTACATCTTTCTAAAACTATTAATAATTTTTGAAGATGATCTTCTTTGTCCTGTTTTGTAAAAATTAGTATATCATCCATGTACACTAAAACAAATTCATTTAACTCCTTTAGATTTCCTTCCATAAATCTTTGATAAATACCTGGGGCTTGTTTTAATCCGAATGGTAATACATTCCATTCATAGAGCAACACACTTGTTGATTCTTTTGTTGGACAAGTAAAAGCAGTTAATTTCTTTGTTTCTTCGTCTAAACGAAGTTGCCAATATCTTGATTTTGCATCAAGAGATGAAAACCAAGTTGCTCCTTTGATTTTTTCTAAAATAGAATCTTTTCTTGGAAGTTTATGAGCATCACCAATAGTTGCTTCATTCATTTTCTTATAGTTTATTACCATTCTTCGTTTTCCCCTTTTAATTTCATTATTGTTTTCAACGTAAAAAGCTAGAGCCGCATGAGGACTTTTACTTAATCTTATAATTCCTTTTTCCAAAAGATCTTTACATTCTAGTGAGAACTCTTCTCTATCTCTTGCAGAATAAGGAATTTTATTTGGAACATTTATCTCTTTTGTGGGATCTTTTAATTTAATGCTTACTAATTCGTTATTTGTATTTTTAATATCTAAAGGATTTTCAGTACAAATTTCATCAAAAAATTCTTCTATCTTTATTTCAAGATTATTTTTTGGAATATTTATCTGAAAGTATAGATTTAAATAACATGTTTCTAATATAGAAAATATTTTAAATTTTAAGATCTTATCTATAGTAGTAGTTGGTATTTTTATACGTTTTGATTTTTGATTTATTGAAGAATCGTGTGGAGCTTTTAAAACTATATATGTTAATTCTTGAATGAATGGATGATATAGCTTTAAAAAGTTATTTCCTATGATAAAATCCATTCCAGAATCTAACATATATATAGATGAAACAATGAATCTATAATTTTGAATAAAAATTTCAACCATCTCTGCTTTTTGGTCAATTTTATGTATTGATTTGTCAGCTATTCTAACTCTTAATGGTTTCTTTAATTTTTTCCAATCAAGTTTTATATTTGAACTAGCAAAGCATTGTGTTGCTCCAGAATCTATGAAAGCATTTATAAATTTTTCTGTTATTTTTATAGTAATAAATGTAGCATTATTACTCAATCTCTGAGTCTGTTTCTGAGACATATTCAAAAATATAGTCTAAGTTATCATCAGATTCTTCTAATGGTTCCATGAAACAAGACTTAGCAATTTCTATTTGTTTAGTAAGATCCTTTTTATCCTTCTTTTTTGGGCATTCATTTGCGTAGTGTCCTTCTTCTTGGCAATACCAACATTTACAATTTTCTTTTTTATTCGGGCAATAGTTATTTCTTTGTCTTTTATTTTTGTTGTTATTTTCTTTCCTAAAATATCTCTTTTTTCTCCAGTTTGGATAGTATTTTCTTCTTCTAAATTGATATTTTCTTTTTCTTTGAAAATTTTTATTAAGACCATATTTTTGAGGTATCTCTTCATTATCCTGACAGCAAATTCTAATTATATTTGCAAATCTTTTTTGAGTTGCTTCTTGCATACAACGTTCTTTTATTTCCTCTCTTATTACAGAGGTGGCTCCACCAAAATTATTTTCAATTGTTCCTCTATTTATTTCTCTTATAAATCTTCCCATTATAAATTCATTAGCAGGATATGGAAGTTTTGTTATATACATACTGAGATAATGATTTTTATCTTCTTCTTTTAATTTGTAATAATGTATTCTATATTCACATATATAAGATTCCGCATTACATAAATCATATATCTGAATATTAGCTAAATGGTTTTTTGCTTCTTGATATTCTTTATTATAGACTTCTTGTCTATGATCTATAATATTTTTTCCAAAAAATTCTTTATATAGAATCATCATTATATATAATATCTTATCATAAGCTGTTATTTTTGTTTCTAATTCTTCTATTATTTGATTTTCTATTGATGTCATATAATCTCTTATAGTTCCTTTAGTATGAAATCCTATGTAATTCCAAATATTTCTTCCAGATAATTCACTAAGCTTTGGATTAGTAAAAGCTTCTAATAAAAAGGAATTCAACCAATTTTCGAAAATTTCTTTTTCATTCTTTTTACAGTCTAAATCAAGCATTCTTTCTCCTTCCATTTCCTGGATTTTAGGAACGTATTTTGATGGTATTTTTGTATATTTTGAATCTTTATTTATAAATCCTTTTTTAAAAGCATAATTATCAAAACTTGTTTCCTATTTATATTGAGATTGGTTATCTTTAGATGTTCCAGCTTCATTTTTTACTTGTATTGGAATTGCTGGTTCTTCGTCACTTGAATAATCTAGGATGTGTTCTTCGTTTTCTATATTTTCGGAATTTACTAATTCTTCTTCTATTTGAAATCCTTGTTCCATAATATTATTTTCTTGAGCCATTTTTAATTGTTTAAAAAGCATTGTAACTTCTTCTAATTTTTCTTCAATATTCATAATTTTAGTGGTGGTTTTACTTTTAGATCTGTTATGTTGATTATATTTTGAAATTTTTCTTCTTTGGGATTCTCTTTTTCTTTATTTCTTTGAAATTTTATGGATACTAATATTTCTTCAAGCATATATACTATAGAATTTAATTGTGGGTTAAAAGTATGATAAAGATGTGGGGAATCATTTCCATGGTAATATTTCTTAGAAATTCCATGTGAAAAATAAGTTTTTTTCAGGTTTTTGAAGTCCTTCAATAAAACTTATAGTAAAATAAAGATTTTGAGAAAAATAATTTTGTATTGATTTTAAGAATTCGGTGTCATTACAGTTAACATTAGTTAAAATCATTAATTTTTGATCTATTAATTTTGATAACTTGATTATTTCTTCTCTTAAATCTTCTAATTTACTTTTTTCCATTAGGTGACGCTTTTTTTTGTGAAGAGTTACGGTTTAAAGTGTGGCTTTAGAAAGTGTGGTGTAAGCAAATCTTTAAATCTGTACCAATTTTGATCTGTATACTAAAATTCACCTTTCACAAATTATGATGCTAATTTGTATTTTTTATTACTTAATTTGTACGATCGGCCAATAGATTATTCTTCGTTTACGGTTGTCAAATTTACATCCCATAAACTATAATATATATTTTATTCTTATTTTAATGAACTCATTTTCAAAATCTATTAATTTTATATCTTACCTAAAAGCAAGGATCAATGTGATATCAACACGTCATACAAATAGCCTTGTAGCACTTTTTTTAATGATGATGTGGATTTTGAAATTTAAATAAAACATTAAATAAAGATGGAACTAAAGTAAAGTTTAATTATTAATCACATGTTGAAAATAATATACGGAATATATATAGTGAATATTACCGTGCTCTCTATAAATAAAGGATAAATTATTTTTTGTGATATATATAGTACTTATAATTATAATTAAGTTAAATGTTAATAATAATAATAATTAGGTATATATTTTTTAATTTTCTTTTTTTTCTTGTATCTATGGTAGTGGTGGTGGTTATCACTGTCGAAAAAATTTTTTATAGTGAACTCACAAACACATTAACAAGGTACAAGTACGTATTCAGCTCGTTACACGTGGCAATATCTGTACTATCAAAATATGAAGAATCTCTGTTATATAGGCGCAACTCATTCAATTTCTAACCTCGACGTACAACCACTGCGCCTTCTCCACCCTCTTTTGTATGGTGATAACATTTTCGAAATTCACTATTCGCAAAATTTTTGTCTCATGAAAGTGATTAAATTCTTGTGCATAATTGTCAACTCATTTTACAAATTTTATTGTTTGTAATTGAATTCGACTTGAGGATCCGAATCTATCATCCCTTGAAACTTGTATTTGACATCATCAACAACAACCCTTTAACTGTGTTTATGATTTGAGGATTTCAAGAAACTTTTCAAATATTTTTATGACTTTTATTATCATGGATTATAAATTTTACTCTATTTGTAAGTGCATCAATTGCATTCATAAAGATCTCTTCCATTTTATAAAATTCATCTGATTAATCACTTTTAATATATATATCACACAAGATAATTTATCCTTTATTTTAGAGATGATACGATAGAATTCATATATATTAGTTGCAACTTGCAACGTGAATCATGCTTAAGCTTGGACCCATTTCAGGTTTTTCTAGTGTCCTATGATGGGATTAGGTATATATATTCATGTTGATGAATGTAGAGATAAAATGACAAAATTTTGAAAAGAAGATGTGATGAATTAAACTGTTTGTGAATGTAACAGCCATCACATGCACAGACAGATACACGTTCGTTAGGTCAAAATTGACACAACATAAAGTCAATTTTCAATAGTTTTTTTTATGTGCAATAATTGCTTTTACAAAACAGGGAATGAATGTGTTCTACTTCTATATGTTGTGAGAAAAGCATTTATTACAGTAAGAATTAAGATACCAACAGAATATATTAGTCTCTTGCCATAGAATTATAAGAATGTGTTTGATTTACGTTTTTATTTTTTATTTTTATTTTTTAAAGCTTGTGAAAGAAAAAAATAAAAATAGTAAAAATAATAAAATTTTATTTTTTATTTGATTTTATCTCATATTTTTATTTTTTTGTAAAATTTAAAAAATAAAAAATATAAAAAATAAAAACAGAAAATAAAAACGTAAACTAAATACACCTTACATTTTTTAATTATTAACATTTTAATATCATATTATAAAATCAAATTAAAAAATACATAAAAAAAATTCTATCTAGTTAAACATTTGTCCTTAATAATAATTCGTATATACTTGTATTTCATTCTGTTTTCTTTTCTCAATTTTTTCATGAGTTTTAATTTCTTCTTAAAGGATCATTATTATTACTTTATCTGATATTCTGATTTATGGTGATGGTTATAATTCACTCCATAACATACATGTTAACAATTTGATAACTTTTTCATTTGGTTAATAATCATACTTAGACTTTTCAATTTATAGTTAATTACCATAAAAATATTATATCCTTTTATATAAGATATCCAATCATACACATCATTTCACTTTCTTATTGGCCCCAAGAACAAAAAGGGTGTCATAGCAAAGTGTTGGCAATTCCAACTTTATATCTTCAGTCCTTATGTAGAGTTATACTGTTACATGCATTAAAATACTCAACCTTTTGGCGTTTTATAAAATGGGATCCATTATGAGAATAAATGGTCAACTTGATTTTTAAAAGATCATGCATTTATCAAATTGGTTTGCAAAAGATTAAATTAAACAAAAATATCTTCGAAAAATTTAAAAATACTCACGTTAATTTTATTATTTATTTTTTTAAAGATTAATTTAATTAATTTAAAAAATAATTTTTAAATATTAAAAATTTGCCATAAAAATAAGTTTGACAAATTCTCACCATATTTTTTGAATTTTATATCAAAAATTAATCTGTTGCAAATTTAAATTTTGTTTAAAAATTTGTTATTAACTAATAAATCGTAAAATAAATTTAAATCTTTAACATTTATCGAAAATAGAAATGTTCGAACTCGCAATTTCTTAGATAAATATAAAAAAATTACAGATGGTATCAGAGTCAGAATCCGAATCGATGTGCCAGCGAGTACGCTTTCTTATAGGGTGGTGGATTATAAGGCCCACATCGGTTGGAGAGGGGAACAGCCCACATCGGTTGAAGAGGGGAACAAAGCATGACGCGTTTTCACGAGTGAGTGTGGACTGTGGAGTGTGGGGGCTTTGACTATCATCCCTATCGTCAAAACGCGTCATGCTAAAAAGAGATATATCAACACTCTTATAAGACATACTTCGTTCTCCTCTTCAACCGATGTGGGCCTTACAAACTATAGCTCATTGGCAATTGTCGAGTCCATTATTGTCACTCAATGATATAAACAAATCCCTTAAATGCGTTATTTGGTGTATATATAATTAAACAAAGCCAAGACCAAAAAAAAAAAACAAAAGACGAAAAATAAAACAATTCGAACAACAAATAACGTTACTTCTGTTTGTATAATAAGAGAACATAAAAAATAATCATGTGAGACTCATATTCTTTTTATCATTTTTTTCCTTATTTCTCCTACTAACAAATTATTACTCATGTTTTGGTAGATAAATATTAAGGTGGAGTAGTCTAATAATGCTATCATTATAATATGTACAGTAGTGATATAATTGGAGAAATATGAGAAGATTAATAAAATTTATTATTTTTAGTCAATAATTATTTATTAAATTATTTAAAAATATAGACTAAAAATATATTATTAGATTATTAGACTAAATAAATTAAACTAATAATTAAAAATAATAATAAAAAATAATAAATTTTATTAATTTTCTAATAATTTTCATATAATTTTATCATTTAAAAAATTAGATATTATTAAAATTAAGATCATATTTTTATATTTTAAAAATAATTTTTATTTTTATTTTTAAAATTTCAAAATACTACATAGATAAAAATATTATTTTGATTATTTTAAAAGTGTTGCGAAAATTATATAGCTAAAGATTATAATAATATGCATCATAAGCATATATTGACCTTCGGACATAGAGCTTTGATATATATTATGTCATAAAATCACTTATCCCAAAAATTTACGTTGATAGAAGAAAGTAACACTAATTCTTATATCTGTAGCACTTCTCAATTAAGAATCAATAATTTTCTGATTTTCATTACTAATTACCAATTGTTACAAAGTTACTAAAATGCATTATATATGTAACTAAGATCAAGATAGGCAAATAATATAAGGTAAATTCCAATGAAGATTTCATAATTATCTACATATAAAGATATTTTATTTTAATTATTGAAGGATAAATTTTAGGACTTAATTTTTATATATAATAAAAATATTATTTTTATTTAAAATATTACAAAATAAATATATCATATTTTTTAAACTAAAATCATCATAAAAAGATATTTTTGACATTTTTATTAAAATAGTTGCCATAATATAATAACTTTCCAAAAAATTTAATGATATAATACAGTGAAGACGGAAATAGATCCTCTCCAGTTTTTTCAACACTTGACAAAATACAGTGCAATCTCTCACCTTTGATTTTAATAGTGGGACCAGAAATAAATAAGAGAGAGAGAGTGATGAATGGTTAGATTAAACACTGCACACCATCCAGTTTTTTATTCACTGGAGAGGATCCATTCCCCAGTGAAGACAAACAGTCAAATATGAATTAAATGAATAACAAGAATCAAACCACAGCATATAATTTATTACAAAATGTACTTTACTTTTATTTATTTATAGATAGATGTTATGAACCATAACATGCTGCAGAGTTGTCTGATACACTAGTACGGATCACTTTTTAAATGCCATGTGAATTTTGATGTGGCTTCAAGAACACTTGCCTAAGGTTTGTCACCACATCATTCACTGTCATTTCACACGAATCTCCCATCTGAAAATTAATAAAAATAGAGTGCATCAATTATTACAATTATTTCATGTTCATAAAAAAATATGCTGCATGTATCACGCGCTATAATAATTTATTAATATAATTTTAAATTAATAATAATTTATTAAATCTAACAACTTCTAAATGTATCCAATTTTTTACTACCATTATTTGTAAATTTGATATCATGTATTTTTTACTCTCTAGGCTAAATGTTTAATCTTTTCATTATTATTATTTTGGGTCGTTCTTCCTTTTATTTACAATAAAATAAAATTGTTACAAATTAAACCAATTCAAATGAATCTCATAAGTTATATTCTATATATCTAATAATATACAGATTAGTAAAATATCCTATATATAAAATAGATTTAATTATTCTATTATTCATTTTAATTTATTATCAAAATTTTAGTTAAATCTTTATAGTTTAAAATTTATAATTAAATTTTTACTTTTTAGAAAAAGCGCAATATAATTCTAAAATATTTACTTTAAAATATAATATTGCATAATTTATTTTGCATCAAACACAAAGCAAATATTTCAAAAAAAAAACTGTATTTATTTTTAAAAGTTTAAAATGACATAACTATTGAAAATTTATCTAACTAAAAAATTCGTTTACAAATTTTTAAATTATAAAAATTTAAATAAAAATTAATAAAATTTACGGACTCACAGAATAATTAAACATATATATATGTATATATTTCAAATAATACGATTGTTAATAATACGTAATAACAAAAAGGTGTAATTAAATTCACAATAATTTATGGTAAAAATTCAAGTGCAATCAACTTCACGTAAAATTGATGGTTAAGAGTCGCTAAATAATTTGAATCATTTAACTAAATTTTCATCTGACGACTCTAAGTTATTAACTTCACGTAAAGTTGACTGTACTTGAGTTTCCACCATAATTTATGTATGTATGCATACCTTAGCAATAATAGTGATCCCAAGAGCAGAATTGCCAAAAGGAAGAACACTACTTCCAGTGACAAAAAGATGAAGATTTTCAAGCTGATTAAGTATTTTCATCTCAATGCCATTCTCCTTCTCACAATGAATCTCAATCAAAACATCTTTCCCCATAAATCTTGCTTCAATATCAGGGAGCCCTGTTCCACCACCTTCACTTCTTCTTGTTTCACTTGATATTATTGTACTTTCTTCTAATAATATTTTTTCATTATTGCTCTTCGATTTCTTCACCAATATCACTGACTCTCTGCTCCTCTTCTTGTTTTTCTTTTCTAATTCTTGCACCTGCTCTTGAAGTTGCTTCACATAATCTATGGCTGCTCTAAGTATTGATGCCTTGTCTGTCTACACATCACAATTTCATCAACAAAAAATTAAAATTAATTAATTAATTAAATATCATAATCGATCCTAAAAACTCACGTATACTTGTCTTCATAGAAAATTGATATTTAATAACTATTAAATAATAGATAATGGGTAAAGTATATTTTTTGTCCTTAAAATTTAGTAAAAATTTCAAAAATACTCCTAAATTTTATTTTGTTTTAATTTTGTCCTAAAAGTTTTCGATTTGTATCAAATATACCATCGACGGCTAAATTTTCAAAAAATTTAAGACCAATATAATAATAATGCATGAAAATTATGTTTGATTTATTTGTGTTGAGGGTTGTTCTTATAAAATTATTGTTGAATTAATCTTAAATTTTTTTGAAAAATTAGCCGTTAGGGGTATATTTGATGCAAATCGAAAACTTTTGAGATAAAATTAAAATAAAATAAAACTTAGAGGTATTTTTTAAATTTTTATCGAACTTCAGGAACTATACTTTAGTCAAATTTATCAAATTATTTATCAGTTTTCAACTATCAATTTCATATAAAGACGACTATTGCTGCAGTGAGTTTTCATTTTTCTTAATCATTGAATCGACTTATTAGTTATTACCTTTTATTAATTGTTAAATTGAATAATATAATATTCAATTATTCATAATATACATAATGAAGTAGTAGTAATGAGCTCATAACACAACTAGTGGAATTATTTAATTTATCAACCAAATTAAAAAACAATATTATCTCCATATAATAATAATGCATACATTGGGTCCCTAGCTATCTTCCTTTTCAACTGCTTGCTAATTCCAAAAGTTCCACGTCATCTTTTAGTGGCGCATTAAAAAGTTATATGGGACTCAGAGAAAAGTGTACTAATATAGACTTTAATTAAATAGTACTTTTAAAATTTAAAATAGAAAAACAAAGTAAGAGTAAGACTATGAGAGATAAATGAGTTTGTAATTTATAATTAAAAATAGCAATAAAATTATTAGTGTCAACCAAACCATTATTTTAAGTATAATAATAATACAATGATTGTGTATGCAAAGTATTTTGTTGTCGAGGGGTTAGGTTTGAATTACTTAATTAATTACAACTTTAGTAGGAGTTATATATTTAATAATACAAGAAGAGACAAAGTACATACATATCTTTTTATATGGGGTTGGGTGACGCTTGCATATTGATTATATTTGATTTGATTTGATTTTGATAAAATTAAGACTAATAATGTTCAAGGACAACTCTGCCTTTCATATGATTGCCAAAAGTATGTAACTTTTGATTTTATTTTAATTGAATAAAACTTATTAATTAAGAATAGTAATATTTTAAAAGCACTAGTTACACTCATCATGTTTGGGCAAGTGGTGTTCTAATATTATTATACAAAATGCATGTAGGTGTATGTGTGTGCATGCATGCTAAACTAGCCAGGTTGGTTAACAGGTGGACATGGCTGGGCACTGAAGGCTGAGAATCAATAATCTATAGTCTAATAATAATAATAATAATAATAATAATAATAATAATAATAATATAAAATTTAATTATTTTATCGTTCTCTATTTTTTTACTAATTTTTAATTATGTCATTATATTTTTTTTAATTAAATTTTTATATTATATAAAATTTTGTAATTAAATTTTTACTATTATAAAAATATTGAAAATAACTGAATATTCTCTATTAAACAAGATAGAATATTCAGTCAAAGTATGAGGCATATTCGTTTTATTTAGCGAAATATTCTATTAATTTAAACGTTTTTATTACGGTAAGAATTTAACTACAAAAATTGGTATGATATAAAGATCTAATTAAAACAAATATAAAGACTTAATTAAAAATTCGATAAAATTGTAAAAATTTATAGAATAATTAAACTTAATAATAATAATATTATTATATAAAAATAAATGAATCGTTCAACATTTCAACACAACATTTGATACGTTTTTTAAAAGAAAAAAACAAACACTTCTTTTAGCACACTCATTAGTAGAGATGCCATGAATTGTTGGATAGTGATTAAAGAAAACTATCTACAAATCACAGTCCCATCAATTTTCTTAGTAGAAAAAGAAATAGTAACTTCGAAATTCAAGAGGTAGTATCGACTCAAATTTCTTATATTATTATTAAATCAGAAATAAAGTCTAATTAATTAGTTAAGTATAGTAATATAAAAATGAGATAACAGTAGACACATAGTATCTCACATCTAATTTTATACATGCTCATAAGTCAAAAGAAAAAAAAAACAAGAGAGCAGGTTAAAACATAAAAGTGAGCCACCAAAAATTTCTTGAAAAAGACATTTGCCTCATTAAAGTAGTAATTTTTATTTACAAAATAAAATTTTAATAATTAAAAATTTTCTAAAATATTTTCAAGAGCCGATTTTAGTTTTATTCAACCTTTTAATTAAAACATATGTCACTACAATATAAATCAGAGATAAAAAATTGCAAGCAATTATTTTTATATAAAATCAATAATCAACAAATAATTTAATATATCTGAGTAAAACGACTTTTATCTATCAATTTTATATAAAAATAACTGCAATTAAATTTTTACTAAACTAAATTAAGCAAAAAAATCAAATAAAAAATGTTAAAAGAATGGATTAATTAGTACCTTAGTCAAGCCAGGGATTTTAATTTTACTCAATTTTTTAAAACATATGTTACTACAATAAAATTAAAAATAAAAATTTACATACAATTATTTTTATATAAATTTAATAATTAAGAATTATCAAATAATTTAATATAAAATAAAATAATTTTTAATTATAAATTTTACATAAAAATAATTGTACGTAAAAAAATGAATTAGTACCTTAGTCAAGCCAGGGATGGTAGCTGAGAGTGCTATGAACCTCTCAGTGAGTTCTTGTCTCCTCTTTCTCTCTGCCATTATGTGATCCATTGTTTGTGAAGAGCTTCTTGCCCTCTTTGTTGTAATTGCACCTTCCTCCTTTTTATTCTCACTATTATTAGTAGAAATCGGCACCACCCTTTTTGGAGAAGAATAATCACATGATGATGGATCTTTGTTCTTCTTGTTCTTATGATTATTATTATTATTGTTTGCATAATAAGGGTCTTCTTGTAATTGATTTGGTATAGCTGGTGTCATGGTTGAGTTATCAAACGACAAAATGTATCTCCTTGGAGAAGAACAACGTAGTGATGATGATGATGATGATCTACGAGGTTGTTTCATAGTATTATTCTTCTTGTTCTTGTTGTTTGAATTCTCAGCCGTCAGATCTTGCGGCACTTCTTCAATAACCGGTGATGATGATGATCCAACGGTGTTTTGGAGATTATCACTTTCACTATTTTCAGAAGAGAAAGATGGTTGCAACATTAGGATTTCTCTTAAGAACTCATCATCATCTTCATTATTATCATCATCAACGCCATTATTATTGTTCATATTCTCATCATCCATTTCCTACAAAAAAAAAAAAGCAATAACTAAAAATTAATTAAAGAGTGGTATTTAAGGAAAAGTTTAGGAAACCAGCAGTTTTATTGAATTTTGGTCAGTATATAACCAGCAGAAGAAGGTGAGTTATTGGATGAAATCTCACACCAATCTCACACCATCAAATCATCATTGATGGCTAGTTGATGGCTAACAATTACAAAAATTGCTGCCCCTAACATTGCTCGGTATTTAATATTTATATAGACTTACCAATTGAAGATGCAAATGCTCCCATGAAAAATCATCCATTATTGGAAAAATTTTAATGTGATAAAGTGATGTGTTTAATTTGTAGGAAGAAGAATTTAATGATGGAGTAATGAGGTTTGGTCATATATAAGAATGGAGGGGGAATGGAGATATAATAATATAAGACACTAACTCTTAGAAGTTGTGGGTTTTGTGTGAATGGTGAATTGTGTAGGTGTGGAAAAAGACAAGAAATTGCTCGTTTATCATGCGACTTTAATCTCAGCCGTTGGATTCATTAATGATATAGATTAGGTGGACCCCACAACAGACAAGATGAGATTCTTAATAAATGTTCTATAAATAATATATTGGTAAATTACTAAATCATATCTTGCTATAAAATTTTATCAATCTTTCAAAAATATAATTAAAATTATAATAAGTCAGAGTTTAAGCTTTTTTTGAAAAAATAAATAATTATATTAAAAATAATTTATAAATAAATTATTTTGTATTTAAATTTTTAATTTTAAAAATATTTATTTTATAGAAATATGATAAAAAATAATAATATTATAAAAAAAATAATTTTTTTAACTTTTTTATAAATTTATAAATAGTTTTTTAAAAATTATTATTTAATTTTAAAAATTACACTAAATATTAATATTATCACCTTTGATAAGTTAAAAGTTTAAAAAAATTACTTTTAAACGAACCCTAAATTCATAACCGAAAAAAATCTAGAAGATAATGACCATGAATGAAAACTAATCTTATCTAATTTAAAATTTGAAATATGACAACATATATAAATTTTAGTGATTTTTTTTTGTCGACAATAATATTTTGTTACGATATAGTCATAATTCATTCATACTTATTGAAACGAAGTCAAATTCGAATCTTGTAAGGAAGATAAATCACTTACAAATTTATAATAAAAAATTTGCAGTATAACTAACTTAATATATTAACAATATTTCACAAAAAATCTCAAGTTATAGCTACTTGACGAACTTGGTTTAAAGTTTATTTTAAAGCTTATTTAATTATTTATAATTTTGTCTCTAATAGATATTTTTAAAGATGTAAATCCACATGTATTTTTTTTATATAAAATTACTTTTATTATTAATTTTATATTAATACAATGGCATAAGAATCTTAACTATTTCCAAATTTTAAAATAGGACTTGTAAAATGACTATTCAAATTAAAAACTACACTTAAATGCGAATAAGATAATCCTATTACAATCCAAATATACCTAAAAGCTATTTAAGTCATTCCTTTTTTAATATATTTCCTTTTTTTAGTAGAAAAAATACTAGGCAATATATTGTATGTCTCTATCTTTGATTATTTATAAATATGGCGATATATTTCAATGAAAATTTTATAATTATCTTGATGCGAAAAAATTTTTTTGACCTTTAAATGATAAATTAAAAAATTAGATTTTAATATATTATAAAAATATTATTTTTATTTAAAATATGACTAAATAAATAAAATATATTTTTATACAAAATATTTTTATAAAAAAATATTTTTGACATTTTTATTTGAGTAGTAGCTCCTTATAAATATTGCCGTTCATCTACTTTCTCACATTTGATCATAGAAAAAACATTTATCTTTTTCAACTTTTTCATTCCCATTCTAATCTTTTATCAGCACAAATTTCATTTATAGATTGTTGAAGAAAGAATCCTTTTTGAGCTCATCAAGTAGGATATTTTCGTCATTGATAAGCTCATCATTTATTCTTATCCTTTTATTATTTTTATTAATAGTTAATAACCTATCGATTTTTAATTAAATTCTAATCACCTCTAATTTTAAGATGAATGTTGTCATAATTAAATAAAGTGATAGAGTTAGAAATTTTTTGTCTTATTTGATTTTTATTGATGAGTGTCCGTAATTATACATGGTCACATACATGATAAATATTTAGTTTTTATAAATATGAGTAAAGTGTGTCACCAAAAGAAAAATAACTGAATGAAGACATACAGTAGAGGGACCAATGATAGGCTCAATGCAACAAGCTGTATCGCATATCGATCCATCTATGATTAATTAGGAGGATTATTACACTTTATTATTAGTTGTGTACATGTTTTCTCTAGGTTTATTGTAATAATAAAATCATTTAAGAACTTGATACTTGTGTTTATCATTTAAAGTAACATTCATTTGACTATATTAACAACAATACATTTATGATTTAATTATTCTGTCGGTCTATAATGTTAGTATTGCAAGTGTGAGAAATGTTGAAGTTAGTCCCACATCAAAGAAAGTATGAAAGAGTGAGGAGTTTATAAGATGAGAGACTCATTAACTTGACACCTTAAGGTTTTGAGTTGGATATGGTGTCTTCTCATCTTATGTTCTCTCACTTGATTCCTCCCCGAAGTCTCCCCGGTGGTCGAGAGCTCTCCACATTTGGCCCAACATATAATTTTATTGAATTTTTAATTAGTTTTTTATATTTTTTTATTGAATATTTATATTATATCAAATTTTATAATTAAATTTTTATTATGATAAAAATATTAGAATTAATGGAATATTTCGTTAAACAAAATAAATATATCCAACACTTAACTGAATATTTTATATAATTTAATAGAATATTTCATTAATTCTAATATAATATATATATATATATATATATATATATAAACTTAATTAAAAATTTAATAAAATTATAGGACCAATAAAATAATTAAACCTAAATTTATTGATCCGTCTCCATTTTTTAATTTTATTCAATAAGTAATAACTTGTTTAAGTATTTATGAGAAACAATAATATATATAATTAGGTTATTCTAAATATATATATATATATATATATATATATATATATATATATATATATCAAAATACTTTTATTTAACTGATAATATACCTATACCTATATTATATTTATGCATCTATATATACATGTTATGAAGAGAATTTGGGGTGATAAAAATTATTAATCTCTCTTACATTTGTTCTTTTTCTATAACTATACTTGATTTTTTTATAATTCACAAATAAACTCATTCCACTAAATCCTACCAAACAATAGGAAATAAAATTTTATATTAATATATACAAATTAGAAAGGCACCCTACGCTAGTTAATTTATTATAATATATTTATTTATTAAGTATTTTTGACTTCATCTTCTACACTACTCTAGATAAGAAACATAATATACATTGAAATGTTAACACAATATACTATTTGTTATTGCGATTTTGTGACCAGTTCTTGAAATGACAGATGCTATATAAGAAAAATTAATTTATTTAATTATTATATATCAAGTTTTATTATTTATATTGTGTTTAATATTGAATGAAGAATATAAAATATTTGAAAAATTTAATTTGTAACTATTTTTTAATAAAATATAAAAATGAGAGATAATTTAACCAAAGAAGTTTAAATTATTATATATTATTTGTGAGATATATTCCGAGTTGGAGAGAATTAATACTTATATGTACAATAATAATTATAAAAGTATTTTTTTTTCAAAAAGTGCTTTAAGAAAAACTTAACATTTTTCATTTTTTATTTGATTTAGATTTAGTATATCTATCTGATTTCTTCAATTTTTATAAGTATCGTTCAATCTATCTATGGATAAAATTCTTTTGTTTTTTTTCTCGAAAAATGTTATTTTCAACTGTAAGTTCTTGTTTGAATATTAATTAATTTAATTTAATATTTATCTTGGAACTTGGAAGCTAGCTTCCCTCCCCCACAATCCAGCGTCACAAATTCTCACACACTTCCAAAGACAAAGAATACTAAAAAAAAAGGACAAATTAAACCGGCCAAAACCTCTCTAGATCTATTCCCACTCCACCTTGGAGCATTCACACATACTAGCATGCTATAAGGCCAGGATTGAATGCTGGAGACTGGAGACCAAATCTCTTGTTAGGGTATAATCGTTGAATCAAAAAATCCGGACGGTTTTTAGGGTTAAAAAGGTTAAAAAGAAAAATGTAAAAGACAAACAACATCATGCTTTAGAACCAAAATAAAGGGAAAAAAAAGAAGTAGAAAAGTTATCAAATTCTAAACAAAAGCACAATAATGGAGTGGCAGCTATATATAATGGAGGATGCTCCACAAATACGCGTAAAACATTTTTTTGTAAATACACTTATGTGTC
The DNA here is from genome assembly GCF_014773155.1 of Arachis stenosperma. Lineage (NCBI taxonomy): Eukaryota > Viridiplantae > Streptophyta > Magnoliopsida > Fabales > Fabaceae > Arachis > Arachis stenosperma. The sequence goes on from NC_080385.1 coordinate 960,013, forward strand.
ACATTATTATTGGACGTATTAATAAACCGATTATTTTTTAATTTCTTAACAAATTAGAATAAAGTCGATTTTTTATAACAATAACAATAAACTCAATTGCTATCAGATCTGGTTAAACCGACCAATTCACATAACCTACTGGATTATGGATTTTTTTTGTTTTTTTCTAAAGAAAAGTAAGGGATATATTTATCTTTTTATCAAAAAATTTAAACATAATTTGTTTAGATTGTATAAATCGGTCGGATCAAATCGAGTCTAATCATTATAGTGTGGACAATTGTGTTTATTATTGTTACTATGATAAACCGATTTTGTTCTGATTTATTAAAAAATAAATTATTAATCAGTTTAATAAAGATGTCCAATAATATTATGACACATATAAATATCTTTAAAAATATATTTTTAGTGTCTTTATCGAAGTGGTCTCATATATAATAGCTAAAATTTCGATTTAAGTTTAATTTTTAAATATTTTATTTTAAATAAGTCAATTAATTTTATTAAATCTGATAATTTTACTATTTAAATCTTGTTATTATTTTATATTTTATGTACTTAATTTATTTTTTTCGATTTTACTTAAATCTTGATTTTCGCTAAGCACAACCACGACAGAAAAACATAAACAGAGAGAAGGGGCAGAAGACAATGACAACAAACAATAAAAAGTAGTGACGTGAAAAGTAAATATGGCAAAGTGACAAAAGATAGAAGAAAAGAAAGAAAATTAAAACAGCAAACTCTTATGATAGAAGATGATAACTGTTAGAAACAAGAGACTGAGAGAGTAATCTAAAGATTGTATTATTGAGTGTATTTAAATTGTTTATTCAAGTTGTCTAGAATGATACAATATAGAAGGGTATTTATAGGTACTAAGAGAATCGTAATAATAAAGACGTAATATTCTATAATAAATATTCAGATATACTAAATAATACTAATTGATCCTAATTGATCATAATTATATTCTAACATCCCCCCTCAAACTCAAATGACAACTTGAGTTTGAAACTTATTTAAAAATTAATACAACGAAATAAAAAACTGCATAAACTAACAGAACAGATGTAGACGAAACTGTCGGAAGAAAGCGCAGACGGAACTGTCGCTGTCGGAAGGAAGTGCAGATGGAACTGCCGCGGGTGCAGACGGAACTGCCAAAAGGAAGCGCAGATGGAACTGCCGCTATCTGAAGGAACTAGGAAGCGCAGATGGAACTGCCGCTTGTCGGAAGGAAGCGCAGACAGAACTGCCGCTTGTCAGAAGAAAGCACAGACGAAATTGCCACTATCTGAAGGAAGTGCAGACGAAACTGACAAAAAAAAACGTAGACGGAACGGCCATAAAGAAACATAGACGAAACACAGACGAAACTACCACGAGAAAACGCAGATGGAACTGCCACGAGAGAACACAAACGGAACTGCCACGAGAACGCAGATGAAGTTGCTACGAGAGAACGTAGACGGAACTGTCACAAGAGAACGTAGACGGAACTACCGTAAGAGAGCGAAAACTATATGATTTCTTCATGAGAATAGGTAAGCAGCTGATGACAATGGTGTTTGATCATACAACTAAAAAAAAAAGGCAGAAAAAATAGGCTAGTCGATGAGGTGAAAAAGTATCAAAGGAGTGACAAAAGGGAAAGAAGAATGGCATAGAAAAAAAATACAAAAACTACGGTGATTTTACAACAAGAAAAACAACCTATCCTCTTCAAGGAGAATACCATGGCTCTGATACCATGTTAGAAACAAGAGAGTGAGAGAATAATCTGAAGACTGTATTATTGATTGTATTTAAATTGTCTATTCAAGTTGTCTAGAATGATACAATATAGAAGGATATTTATAGGCACTGAGAGAATCGTAATAATAAAGACGTAATATTCTATAATAAATATTCAGATATACTAAATAATACTAATTGATCCTAATTGATCCTAATTATATTCTAACAATAACAAATAAAAAAGACAACGGTGGACAAACAACAAAGAGTGATGGTGCAATAAAAAATGATGAAAAGAAAAAAATAACGGCAGACAAACAATAAAAACAATTTTTTTTGTGATAGGGAGACAAAAAATAGTCAGAATTTACCTTATTTAACATTCATTAATTGTTACAACAATTAATATATGCTAAATAGAACAAGTTATGACTGTTTTTTGTTAATTTTTTTTATTATTAAATATTTTTTATTTAATAAATATTAAATAAGGTAAATTATGAATATTTTTGGCTGATTTTTTTTTATTACCAAACATTTCCAGACGAAATGATAGAAGTAGTTGCAATATTGAGTGAAGAGTGAGAGAGATCTGATTCATGAGAGGCTGAGAGCTTTGAGAGAAAAGTAGAGGAGTGAACATAATTTAGCTTAGAATTAGGGTTAGGATAATATTTTAGGGCACTTTTTTTTGGTAATTGTCTTCTAAATTTATTTTTAATAATTAATAAAACAAAAATAATTATATTTAACGGACTGCATTATAAACAACAATAATATAATTATGTTTTGTGAGTTGCACCATAAGATTATGATATTTTTAATGAAAAAAAGTAAGAAAATCAATAGTTAAATAAACTAAAATTATGAAAATATTTATAAAATTCATATATTTATGTAATAAAAGCATAATTAATTACTGATGTTTGTATTTTTGTAATTATTTATGATTTTTTATTTTATCTTTTTATAATTCAATTATTTTGACTACATTTTTAAACCTCTAAACGAAAAGCTTGAATAATTTGATATCCGATCCCATTTTTAGAAGGTGAATCTCCTAATCTCCTAAAATAATGTCTTGTTCCCTGGCCATGCGGGAACTGCTGGTTTCATAGAGATTGGTGAACACTGAAAATTAATTAATAGCCTCACATGGCTCTATCAATATATACTGTAATGTTCCTATATATAATGTTTTATTCCAATAAATTACTAAACTAATATTTAAAAGTTTATATCATTAATAAAATAGTTTTAGAAGATATAAATAATAAATAAATTTTTGAAAAATTTTTAAAACGTAATAAAAATGAAATAATTGGTTATTAATATATATTTACAACAAAATTAAAGATTAAATTTTAATACAACTTTTTATATATTAAATTAAAAATAAAATATTTTTATTTTTAAAATTTGATCATTTTATATCACATGAATTTTTTTTACAATTTTTGTAGATTACGGAAAAATAATTTTAAAATGAACAAATGTTTTATAAAAATCAAATTTTGTTTTGATTTTTCGCATTGATTTTGTAAATAGTTACTTTAATATTTTCATAATAATTTGAATCAAAGTATAGACCGTTTCACAAATATCAAAGTCATTTTTTCAGTTATAAAAGTATTATTTTGTTTAAATAAATTTATTTAAAGATACAATTATTCTTTTTTATATCTTTTAAAGTTATTAAAATCAGTAATTGGTATTTTAAAATACTATTTTAGTAATTTTATCTTCTTTCATCTCTTTTCTCGTAATAATTTCATAATTTACCCATCAATTTGGACACAAAATTTTTTCTAATCTTAAAATTTTTGTATGCTCTCAAATTCTAATACCACTATCTTCGTTTATCTTTGAAAATTTAATTTTTATAAATACAATTTTATTTAATAAATTAACATAATTAGTTTTATTTTTCTAGTTATATCCTTTAAAATATAAATAAGAGAGGATAAATAAAATAAAATAATTAATAATCATGAAACATTTATCTGATTTTATTGAGTTTTATTAAATGTTGGCTAAATGATCATTATAAATTGTTGGTTACACCTTCTGTCAGTTTAAAACCGTCACAGATTATTTTGTTTTTTAAAGCGGCAGAACTCCACCAATTTAAAAATTTGTGAAAAAATGAGGCAATATAAGCAGGGAAGATGATATTTCCATTCCACTTTTTAGTAGTGCCACTCTTTTAGACTGTAGTTTAACTTAATTTTCCAAAATGTCCTTTTTTATTTAAAAATTAAACTATACAATCTACAAACTTAATCTTAATATTATATATATTGATGAAAAAAAAAAGACTTCTAATTCTCATGTCTTAAGTTTAATATTTAATTTCTATACTATTCGAGCTGTTTTAATTTTACCAAAATTTGAGAAAAAATTAGTTATCAAAATATAAATAATTTTATTTTAAATATTATTAAATTATATATATTTTTTAAAATAGAGAGAGGACAAACATATTAATAAACACCTATAACCACTCATTTATATATATATATATACACACACACACAATGGATATTTTTTAAGTTATAAAGTTTTATATATTGACTATAAACCCAATAGCCTCTCTCCCTATAATCATCAAAAGCAAAAATTAGAAAATATAAGAATGTCATGAAATTATTTTTTTAAAGTTAAAATTGATAAGATGAGATAATATAAATAGTTATATTTTTAATATTTTTTATAAATAAGAGTTTTTTTATGTTTGTTTAGCTTTTTATAGACTTTTTCCTTTTTATTTATTTATTATTTTTAGAATTTATTAAAGGTTGAATTCTAAATTTTAAAATATAAAATTCTAATATTATATTATAATGGAGTAAATTACAATTATCACATAAATTAAAGTAAGAAGATATCATTGAGTGTAAATAATAAAAGACAAAATGATCAAGATATCCAGTTATCTACCACCTCAAGCTGATGTGTGGTGAGTTGTGACAAGGAAGTAATTTTATTACCAATTATTATTTTTGTAAATTATTTTATTAAAAATGGCAAAATCCATGACAATTTGACCATGATATATGTGTCATTTTATTCTTGTTTTGTTTTTAAAGTGATGTCGTTTTAGATAGTTAAAAGAAAACTTAAAAACGAGCAGTGTGTATGTTGATGATGTCATAAACCAATAGGTCAATGACGTTTAATTTATTACGCACGGCTATTTTTTATTTATTATGTAATTTAACCCAGTGTAATATTTATAATTTTCTTTAAAATTATATAACTAAATAGTTAGTCTATGAATATATTATATTTTTCTCCAATTTTTTACGAAAAATAAAACGGATGTTATTTTACTTAAAAAAGCATTTTTAAAAAATAATAATTTATAATTTATTAATTTATTTTTAATATGCACTTTTATTTTTCTTTCCATTTTTTAAGGGGATAATTCGCGATAATATGAAAGGCTCTAACTCTTTAAGATAAAAAGCAATGAAGAACATGATGACACTATGCTAAAAACGAAAATAATTTTCTAGCTGGCGTTTTCCTTATTGCTATCCAATTCTAGATGTCACCGTTCCTATGAATCACTTTCTTAAAGAAATAAAAACATAAAACAGAAAAAAAATATTGCTTTTCACATTGATGAATGATTTCTTTTCAAGATTTGACCTATTACATATAGAATCTTTGTTATATACTAAGACATTTCATGTAATAGCCTCTTTTTACACATGATTAGTGCATTAATTATTTATGGAAGAATGCTAGGCCAGAAATTTTTGTGATTTGTAGTCATTAAATAATCATTAATGATGATTTTAATGGTGTGAGATTGGTATAAAATTTCATTCAATAATTTACTTTTTTTTTACTGGTTACATGCTGATCAAAATTTAATAAAATTACTGATTCCCTAATTTTTTTTATTTACGTATATTTTTATACAATATCATAAAATTATTTTTTAAAAACTTAATTTATTAGATAAAAAGGCATGAATAATATATATATGAGAAATATCCATTAATTTTATAGACCGGTCGGGTATCCTTCTTTTAAGTAATTAAATATAGGTCGAACTTATTAACTATCACACACTATATATATATATATATCAATTTTTTACAAGAGTTTTTTTTTTTTACTTTAAACGTGAATTATATGCATGGATATATTTTAAATATAATAAATTTAAAAAATATTTAAAATATACAATAATATTTATAATAAATTTAAAATATCTATTAATTTTATTAATAATAATAAATTATTTATATATTTATTATTTATATTTTAACATATTCAGCTCTAGAGAAGTCTAACAAGCCAATAAAACTAATATAATTAATGAACTTAGTTTTAGTCTTTGATATATTTAATTAGTCTTTTATAATAACTTAAACCTTTAATTAATATTTCATAATAGGTCCAAGTGTAGATCCATCAAACTTATTTATAACCCTAGCTGCAGGTTAGGCAACACAAACTTTGAAAATATAAAGCAAGATTATCAAATACAAAGCATGATTATTATATATAATGCTTTTTATTTGTTATTATTTGCTTATCTATATGTTTATTTATAATGGTTATGTGGTCGAAAATATATCTAAGGTGGTTTTTCTGGAGTCATCGATAGTGTTTTCCATTCTATTCAAAAAATTAAAGAAAATTCCATCGATAGTGTCCATTTTGTCTTCAGTTTATAACGTGTTCCTATTACTGCAAGACTGTTTAGGTTGTTTGAAGTTTGAACGTTATTTTTCACATGTTTAATATAAAATGAAGAAGAGTGTTAGGGGCCATCAACTTTTGTAATTTGTAATCATCATGTAGCCATTAATGATGTTTTTAATGACGTAAGATTTCATTCAATGGTATGAAATTATTCACTTTTCCCTAAAATGAGGTGTTCATAGAAAGATAAACTTCGACAAAAATCCGATGAGCACTTCTGGAAAAAAAAGAAAAGCAAAAACTCTACATAATTATAAGATGGAATTTAATTTTAATGTATTAACACCGTATAATATTTTACATAATTATGTAATTGTATCTAAATTAAATTCAATATTTTAAGATGGACAAAAGACAAAGGAATAACACGGTTTGGAGACAAAAATTTGAAAGAAACATGCATGCTGATGAACCTCCTACAAAGCACTGGACCACTAGAGATTCAACTCGCGAAAATGCAAATAAATTGTGTTTTTAGGAGAGTTGATTGGAGATTGTTGATAGAAAAGGAGCAAAATTCGAATAGAATAACTTGGTGTTCATGATTCTTGTCTATAGGAGTACTTGGATAGGAATGATCATTATCTTATTATTTTAGTTTTGCAATGTTAAAGGAATGATTTGATACCGATTATTGATTGTAAGCACTTTGAGAGTCTTGCATACATAACTGATTTCGAGATATAGTTCGTTCTATTTGGTGTTTGAATTCGTCTATTTTTAAGTGAAACGAAATATACATAAGTTTTTTAAAGAATAATGGTAGAAAATACTTGTAAAGATACTTTAACGCTCAAATTAAAAAAGTGTAAAACAGTAACAATAATATTAAATAATGTACCTGTGACTAATAAATCATTTGTATTTATAAAATTATTGTACTCGTAGTTAAATAGTTACGAATATGTGCAAATTAATGAATAGTGTACATGTTAGCCTGATTTCTAGCTAATCTAACATGTTAAATGATTTAGATTTCGATCTATAGGTATATCTAAACTATTATGTATGTTAACGGATCAGATAAAATATCTAAAAAAACGATATAATTATTATAAGTTTTATATTTTTCAAAGAATAAAAATTTTAAATAATTTATAAATACGAGATATTTTTTATGTTATGAGTTAATTTTTCGAATTGAATTAGATACATTCAATCTGAATATTAATAAAATAAAAAGAATATCTTCAAAACTTGCTAAATATTTTTTTTTGGTATAAGACAGTCAAATATATGTTGCGTAAACTAAATGTTTATTTAGTAACTATATATTTTATATTAATCTTATTATAAATATGTTGCATAACATGTGCTACAAACCAAATTACAATTATTGCTATCTGTTAACATATATTGCAATAAATGAAGCAATTTCTTTTATATCATATAAACTTACCCCCAAAACCTCCATGATATGATTTTTTTTTTTTTCTATGCAGCATTCACAAGTATCTTACATGATACTTTATTTATGATAGATATAGAAATTTTGAATCAACAAAAAATGGGTCCATTTCCATTTTATCACCTGAAGTTAGTTAGTGGGTAGTGATGAGAAGCAGATTGATGATTCTTATTTTTTTGGTGGCTCAGAATATCCTCCAATCAGATAGGTCAAAGACTAATTCATCACAAATCTAAATTAATCACTTACCTATATGTATAAACAAAAATTCAAATATGTTAACTACTTGACTAATCTAAATTAATTTACTATGCAAGTGCTACTTTTTTTTTTCTTTTTTTTTTTTTTATTATCAAGCTATGCAGGTGTTACTTGCTAACAAAGTCCTTCATTCATTTGGACACTGAGTTGGGCCTTGGTGGCCCAACCTCTTCTTTCTCAATGTTCCCTCCGATAGGGCTACACAAAACACCTTTTATTCTTTCCTAATTTGGGTCAGAAAGAGAGGAAAAGAAGAAACAGCCACCCATTACCCATATCTATGGGTCCTAATGGGCTAGGTTTTTGCCTATCCAATCCAATTTTATCCTACAATAATTTGTATCCATTGGAGTGAGGTTCTAATTTATAATTTATTTTTCTTTAAATAAAAATTACGCTTATCTTAAACTGCAAATTAGAGATCAGAAATCAATAGTTAAGCCTAGAATTTTATATTTTTTGTTTGTGTAACAAAAGCAATATATATTCGAGAAAGATTATAAAATCCTTCCCCTCATTTTTTCTACTAAACTAGTTTAGAACCTCAAGCATATATTTTTCCATAACATAATTACTAGCTAGTTTCTCAAACAAGGCGATAAAAGAGAGTTTTAGAAGAAAATTGGTTTGATTATTGATACACTAGCATGGACCACAATTATTATTATTGCATCTCATAAACTTCAAAAGATACTCCCTCAACGTCTTCACCAGATCCTTCAATGTTAAGTTGAATTCCTCGTTCATCTGCAATAAAATTCAGAACAACTTAGAACATATACTCCATTATCTAAATCAAATGACTTGCAATATATTAAGTTTATAATAAATAAATAAATAAATAAATAAAGCATCTAGATAATATCATTTTCATAATGGAATTAATCTTATTTGAGTCAAATTAATAAATTTAATTTTAAGTAATATTTCAAATCAATTCTTAGAAAATATTTAGTTGGACACTTTAATTTCTAACCCATTTTAATTACTAAATTAGTCTATATGAACAAATTTACTTGAAGACTTCAAACCAAAAAAAAAAACACTTAGATTAGCTTTTTTAGAGAATTTTTTTCTAAATAAAATATTTTTATTCAATTTAAAATTTATTTGGATTCGTCTTTTAAAAAAAGTACTTTTATTAAAAAAACAAAAGCAAAAGACATTTTTAATACTTAATTTTTTTTAAAAGTCGTCTATTTAAATATAAAATAATTTTTGTCTGTTAAAAATTTTTTTAAAAAAATTAAAAAAATAAATATTTTTTAAAAAATAATTCAAACTGACCCTGAATTTTTAATTTTTAATAGAAGAATTTGATGTAAAATTAATTAATTAATTTAATTAAATAAATATTAAAAAATTAATTTCATAATTAAAATTTATTAAAAACTAAAATAATTAATGACTACCATACCAGAGCAATGATGATAACATTGAGAGTAGAGTTTCCAAATGGCAAGAAGCTGCTACATGCCAGAGAGAGATTATTATTTTCCAAAAATGCCAAGAGCTCCAACATGATTCCATTTCGTTTCTCACAATGGATTCTAATTAGTAGTTCCTTTTCTAACAATCTTGCTTCCACTTCTGGTAGCACCATTTCATTACCAATGTTGTTGTTATTATTGTTTTTGTCACACGGCAGAGAAGAACAATAAAATTGTGATTTTTTCACAATCAATTGTTCTTTGTTGTTGGTCTCTTTCTCAAGCAGTGCTATGCGTTCTTGAAGTTCTTTCACATAATTTATTGCTTCTTGAAGTATAGATGCCTTGTCTATCTATATAGAATAAATATATATAGAGAAAAAAATGTCATTTTTTTCTTCTTCAAAATATATAATTTTGAGTAAAGTATATTTTTTGTCATTGAAGTTTGACAAAAGTTTTAAAAATATCCTTAAATTTTATTCTGTTTCAATTTTATTCTAGAAGTTTTCGATTTGCATCAAATATATCCCTGACGGCTAATTTTTCAAAAAAATTAAGATCAATTCAACAACAATTTCATAAGAACAACTCCCAACACAAGCAAATCAAGCATAACTTTCATGCATTATTGTTAGATTGGTCTTAATTTTTTTGAAAATTTAGCCGTTGAGGATATATTTGATACAAATTAAAAACTTCTGAGACAAAATTGAAACAAAATAAAACTTAGTGATATTTTTAAAACTTTTACCAAACTTCAAAAACAAAAAATATATTTTACCCTATAATTTTCCTTTCTTAAAAGATTAAAATATATTTTTAATCTATTTAATTAAAATTACAAATTAGTGATATTTATTGTTTATTCAAATCACAATAATAACAATATACATATATTTTTTAATATAATAAATTTTAATATTTTATCATCACATAATATAATTAATTTTTAAAATTTAAAAACTGATAAATTATTAATTATATAGCATTTTTGTATGGATAATTATAAAAATAAATGTTTATACTTTATAATACTTTGTAAAATCAATTAATTCATTTAAAATCGTAATTTCAACAAATTTTAATAATTAAATCGAAATTTTAACTACTTACCTTCTTCAAGCCAGGAATAGCAGCTGCAAGTGCTATGAACTTCTCAGCCATTTGTTGTCTCCTTTTCCTCTCTGACATTATGTGATCCAATGCCTCTATTGAATTTCTTGCCTTCTTTGTTGTTCTCTTATTATTATTGTTATTCCCTAAACTACCCCTTTTGGAGTTCTTCTTCTCTTGTTTATTATTAGCCTCATCACCAATAATAATAATATTATTATCCTTATTATTGGAGCTATGATCACAAGATTGACCACCATTGAAGCTTAAAATCTCTTCAAATGATACACTGCTTGAGCCACTCCCACCACCACTTATTTCCTTCCACAAAATAAATAGAACAAAAAATGAAAATTAATTTTAACAAAAATAATAATAGCATTTAGAACTAGCATAGCTATAGTGGTAATTAATTACTAATATGTATGTAGGTAGCAAGATATATATTATTATTATTATTATAATGATAAGAAGAAAATAATTACCAAATGAGAGAGCCAATTTTCCATGTTAGGAAAAAACTGAAGTAGCTTCTGTTTCTTTTCTTCTTTCTTCCTCTCTTATTTTTTATTAAATACTTTAATTTATTTATTTATTTTCCACTCGGTGCTTCAAGTTAAGGGGGAGGTATGTATGTGTGGATGAAGAGTAAAGATGGAAAGAGACAACTCATCAGAGAAAGACATGTGATTTATTATTGGTGGGGTAACTTAGAAAAATCCTGACACATATAGATATAGTCTTTATTTCCTCTCTACAGTGAAAATGGATTTAATATTATAAATAAGAAAATTTTAATTTTTTTTAATGTATTGAAATTTTAATTTTTTTTGTTTTAAAAATATAATATTTTATTAGCTTTTGATTTATTATTGCCGAATACTTTTTAAGACATTATTATTGATCATCAAAATTCTTTTATATTTTTGGTATTTCTATAACTAGGAGAATAAAAAACCTTCAACAAATTAAAAAGAATTTGAATAAATACAAATTAATTTTAAAAATATATTTATAACTATTTTTAAAAACACCTCAAACTTTTTAAAAGAGTATACAAATACATATTTTTTTAATATTTCAAAATATTTATTGACTGCAAATTTTTTTGGGTCAAATACAAAATCTTGGAAAGAAAACCGAAAGCTAAGCCCAAAAAAAAACCCCATATACAAGCATTCACGTAAAGAATTTGGGATATAATTTGAACAAAAAAAGAAAAAAAAAACATAAAGAAAGAAAGGATTTGTGATACGAGTATAGCTAAATGCAAGGAAGGAAGTGAGAGGTTTGTAACGTCAGCAAAAGAGGTTGCAACTAACTCGGGACAGATGGCAGCAGATCCTCAAATTCAAGGCCTCAGAAGAAGTGTGAGAAAGAGGTCAAATAACAGGCTGTTGAGGGATTTCAAGCACTAGGCGTATTGTGGTATTTTCTTCTTTCTTCTCTCTCAATCCTCTTTCTTTGGTCACACTCATTCAGCTGCTACATAGAATTTTCCCTTCTATTTTCCTATTCTGTTATCTTCCCTTCCCTGTGCTGATTCCCACTTCCATATCTCAGGTTATGGATTCTCCCTACTGCTGCAATCTGATTCGGCGAATTCTGATTCTTCTATTTTCTTCAATTTTGACATAGTTACTGTTATACTGAAGAACTCTATCTTGTTTCTGTTCTTAGAGCTCAATCACTGATGAGCTTGATTTCTTTCTGATTGTTCTTAGTTATTTTTGAACTCTAAACTTGTACTTCTGGCGTAATTACTCTATTCAATATACATACCATTATCCTGTTTTTTGTTTAGAGCATCTATCACTCTATCAATTTGAGCCTTGAGGAATTGTGTTGGCGATTTTGTATTCATGCTTGTGTAATTAGAAGGATCTGTTGATGATACATTAGTAGGAATATTTACTTAATTAGTTAAGATAATACTAAATTTGAGGTGATTTGTTGATTGATTTTTTATGGCATTTAATTTATTTAATGAAAAGTCAATCAACAAGTCCTTTCTAATTTAATATTGTCTTAACTAATTAAGTATTTCTACTAACATATAATCAATTGATACACATTGTATATAATTATATTGGTTTAGCTAATATGTGTCTTTAGAATTAACATGTGTTTTTAGGACACGTGATAAATTTATTATTAGTAAAATTTTTTAAATATTTTTATTTAATGAATATAAAATAAATGCATCAAAAACTTGAATTTTTTATATTTTTAATAAAAATTGTCGTAATTTGTAAATTTAACATATATCTTTAAAGTACAAAATAGATAAACTCTAATTATATATTTCCTTTATTGTATTGGAAATAGCGATGGATAATTATTTATCTCCATCAACCATACACACGTTCTAATCAAGATAGAAAAATTGAAGGTCTTTTTTGAAATAAAAAAAGTAAATAAATATGTAAAACGTAAAATAATAATAAGATTTAGATTTTGTTATTATGTATCTTAACAGCCTAAGTTAAATATATCATAAAAATAAATATTTTAATGTTACTTATTGTTTCTATGTATTGAAAATATATATAAAAAATATTTTTACAATAAATAATATTAAAATATTTTATTTATTGATATGCTTAACATAAACTCTTAAGACAAGATAACAAAATCTATAAAATTGAAATTATAAAATCTTCAAAATATATACATATTGTAAAATTGATTGATTCAATTAAAAGCGTATTATTAAAATATTTTATATTATAAATAAAAAATTTTAAAAATATATTTTTAATGTATTAAAATTTTAAATCTTTTTTATTCTAAAATATGATATTTTACTAGCTTTTGATTTATTATTACCGAATACGTTTTAAGATATTATTGATCATCAAAATTCTTTTATATCTTTGCTATCTATAATTAGGAAAATAAAAAACCTTCAACAAATTAAAAAGAATTTGAATAAACATAAATTAATTTTAAAAAATATATTCATAACTGTTTTTAAACGTACCTCAAATTTTTTAAAAGAATAAATATAAATACATATATTTTTTTTAATATTTCAAATATTTATTGATGCAAGTATTTTGGGGTCAAATAAAAAATCTTGAAAAAACATTCTAGCCCAAATAGTCGAAAGTCAAGCCCAATAAGAAAACCCATATATAAGTATTCACATATAGTAATTTAATAAAACCCATGAGAGGAAAAATGAATCCTTAAATGAACTCATGTAGTGTGTGTGAGTGTGTTGTGTGAGTGTGTAATACATGAGTAATGCCTAGGATTAGGGGCTGTCTAATCCATCTGACCAAAAAAAAAAAAAAAAGTATTCACATATAGAATTTGAGATATAATTTAATAAAAAAAAAGAAAGGATTTGAGCCTTGAGGAATGGTGTTGGCGGTCACAAATTGTCAGGATACTTATTTAAGTATAAGCAAATTAGCAATCACAAAAAACTTACCTAAACTATATAATCTTTTTTGAATGTACCCTGTCGTGGCCAAATGAACAATTTTTTGTTATCCTCAATTAATAATAAAACTTATAAAAAAGATGATATTTGAATAAATAAGATTTATGATTTCCTTTTTTCTAGTATTCAAAAAATTAGTTATTCTGAAAAGAATATGAATATATTTTATCAAAGTTATTTTTAATTGAAATTAGTTTTTTTTAACTTAATCCATAAATTTTTTGAAAAATCAGTATCAGCCTTGAATTTTGAAGGGCTTGCGTTCTTTCCGGAACATGCACACATAACGCCTAAAAAAATTAAATTCTTATTTGACGCAATTTGAACATATCTAAAAGATACAACAATTAAAAAAAATATATTATAATAAAGGAAATCGAAAAACAAATTCTTTGATAGCCTTACAAACTAATCGATGAAATCCAAGACCTTGAAGAGAGAAACAAAGACGAACAGAAGTATAGAATTCGTTCTCGAAAAGTCAAATGTGTAGTTATTTTTACTCATATTAAAATGTGAAATAGTAATAAGATTTAGATTTTGTTATTCCTAAAGAATAAGTTAAGTATATTATAAAAAAATATTTTAATATTATTTTTTTTATAATATTCTTAATATATATAGATAATGATTAATTGATAATTATAAATCACAAAATTTATTAACCTCCTAATACTTCTTAAATTAAAAATGAGCGACAAAACTACCTCTATACAGATATGAAAAAGGCATGTGGTTATTTTATTTTTTAAATTTTTTTATTAATATTTACTTTATTTGTTTTCAAAATTTCAAAACACATATTTTATTTTATTTTTAAATTTAATAATTTATTTAGCTGTGCATGTCATTGATTATTATTAGGTAAATTTTTCGGATGGAATAATAATAATAATAATAATAATAATAATAATAATAATAATAATAATAATAATAATAATAATAATAATAATAATAATAATAATAATAATGAACTTTCACTACCTTGCGGTTTATGGCTTTATTATTCTTTTTTATAGATTTCTGTAATTTATAGTGGTTTATATTTGGTTATTTTTGTCTTTATAAATTGCTACAAGTGATAATAGTTTATACTTTATATAGTGTTACATATAAATTAGGAGTAAGTACTTTTTTTATTCCCAAAGTTTGGGGTCAAAATTAAAGTTGTCTCTAATCTTTTTTTATTATTAAAATTATTCTCAATCTTTACAAACACATTAAAATCGTCCTTCTCTCATCTATAAAAAATTTTGGACACATTTACTCTTAAAGTTGTTACCAGTAGTTGAACCATTTAATATTAAGAAAATTAAATTTTTTTAATTAAAAACCTCACCCCAAACCAGAATCACAAAGCGTGTGCTAGGGTTCGGATTTCAGTGCAGCCATGGCGTCGGAGAGCTCAAGGTCGTCTCGGATCAGGGGGTCTGCGCAGAAGAGGGGGCTTCTTTATGGGCATGGAGAGAGACCAGTGTTGTGAGTTTCGGAAACCAAAAAAACCCAGATCGCTGATTTTGGGGCTGCATCTACTATGAGGTGCGTTCATGTTTTATTGTTCTCAGCATACCCCAACATTTTGTTTCTGGGCATTGACTATAGTGGGATCATGTAGGTTAAAGATGAGTGTCATCTTTTTCGTTGGGCAGACCCAGAAGCTGAAAGCGAAGATCCGCATGTTGCAAGATTGAATAGAAAAGTTGTAGTCTTGAAGGCAAACGTAAAGGCATCTGAGTGAAAGTTGAAAGTTGCTGCAGTGTTGGGTATGGTTGGGTGGATTGATTGTTTATTTTGATGGCTGTAGGTTTCTTTGAATCACAATTAGGGTTTACCTTGTTTGCTGTCTCTGAAAATGGGTTGATGAAAGTAGGGTAGAAAATAGGACAATTTTAGTTAGTTTGTACTTAGGCATTAAAATCTACTTTATGTAATTAAAATCCACTACTGCTGTGGGTGGATAGAATTTGTGTTAATGAAATTGGTTTTTGTAGGTTAGTCTATGTGTATGTAAGTGATGGTTTGTGTCTGTAATTTCACAAAAAAATAGTAATGAAACTGGATCTGGTTGCCCAGAATTATGACTGAAGAATTGTGTCAACATAAATGGTAAATTATGACATGGTTTAATAATGCATAATATGTAGTATGCAATACTTGCTCGACATCAGAATGAAACCAAAAATAGATATATTAAAACACAACTATGTGACTTCATGCATTAACAAACCAAAAGTAATAAGCTTAAACCATTCATTAAACCAGATGACAGTTGGACTTAGAATAAAACAACAGTAAATCTGTTCACTTTACACAACATGAAGCATAAAGAGTATGTAATAAGTTGCAACCAAAATGAAATCTCATAAATATATAGTATGATCAACTTAACTCTACATTAACAAGCTAACAACTTAAGTAGTCTCTAAGAATTCTTAAAGTTTTTTCCAAGTTTTTGGATGCAGTTTTGTCAACAGCCTCAACTTTCTTGGAGAAATATGTAGTGTAATGTTGTGACTGAAGGAGACTTTATTCATAACTGGTTGACTTGAGCTAGATGTACCTTTCTCCTTGGCAGCTGGTGGTAGTTGTGTTGAGCTTCTGATGGACTTTATCTTGGGCATTCACTGAGGAGTAGCTGTTGGTATTGTCTTGAGCCTAGATGCATGTGTTGTGGGCTTGGGGATGGGCTAGGAATGGGATGACTTGGACCTGGTTATGGATGTTGTGCTGGTGGTTGGTTGAGGCTGTGATGATGAGTTTCCTTGCAGTTTGGACCTCTTCCTCCTTCTGGTAGCAGATTGCACAACAAGTTATGAAATTGATCTCTTTTTTTCTCTATTAGTTTTTTTTCACAGCAGATTGTTTAGGTGGTTGGGCCTGTAATATAGCAAGAAGGAGACAAATTATATGCAGCAACAACATTGCAATAAAACCCTAACATACATATGGTGAAATGAACTTACAGGGAGGGGTGGATTGCTGCATCTTCCTCTCTTGTGACCTGATGCACCACAGTTTGAGCACCTCTGTATCTCAGGTCCTCTCTTCCTTTTCTTTACTGGTC
Source organism: Arachis stenosperma (assembly GCF_014773155.1). Taxonomy (NCBI): domain Eukaryota; kingdom Viridiplantae; phylum Streptophyta; class Magnoliopsida; order Fabales; family Fabaceae; genus Arachis; species Arachis stenosperma. The sequence continues at coordinate 977,208 of NC_080385.1, forward strand.
TGTGGCTAGGCTTTCGATAGGGTGGTGGCATGACATCATCGAAGTTAGTGTGCTCCCACAGATCTGAGCCATTGAGAGAGTTGATTATCAAATCATAGCACTTGACATAGGCCTCTCTCTTGTAGTAGTCATCCACATATGAATCCATATCAAGACCCTTGAAGTTTATGCAACTGATGGCATGTGTGCATGGAATTTCACTTAGCTGTCATTTTCAACAAGAACACTCACGAAGAGACAAATCAACAGCATATTTTGCTCAACCCATTTACAACCTCATAAGTCTGTGCAGCAGATCAGTAAGACATCCACTAACCGGCTGCCCTACCTTTTCTCTCTATCTTCTTCCTAATTCGAGGTAAAATTGTTCCATTGAACTTTTGAATTCTTTCTCTATTAACAGCCCATTTACTCATCAGGTACACCCTAATATCTTCAAGCATAGTAATAATGGGATTTTTCCTAGACTCTAATATTGCACCATTAAAGCTTTCGCACATATTGTTTACAAAAGTATCACATTTGGAATGAAAGTTAAACCTGGACCTGCTCCAAAATCTAGGAGGAATAGAGTTGATATGCTTGTGAGCATCCACATTGACTGCTCGGACCACTGGCATTTTTCTCTCCTAATCCTTCTAGTGTGTAGCCTTTGCACACCTTCACATCAATTGCTTCAATTGCAGTCCCAAAAACTTTTTTCTAAAGTTGCTATAGAGATGCCACATGCAAAACCTATGATCTACACCTGGAATTACTTCATCAAAAGCTGGTAGTAAACCCTACAAAGAGAGGTAAAATTGTCCATGCATAAATATGTTAATAGTCAGAGTTAATTGAGTCTATTAATTTAGTTTAACACAATTATTATTTACCTTCTGCTGATCAGACATGAAGGTTGCACTGCCAATTGTCTCAAATCCGAAATCATCAATTAACAGCTTCAGAAATCAAGTCCAGGTATCTTTCGTCTTTGACTCCACAACGGCATAGGCGATAGGGAGCATTTTATCATTGGGGTTACGTTCTAACCTATAGCAGTCAACAGCTTCCCCCCTTGAGGTGTTTTTATAAAGCAGTCGTCTAGCCCAATGAACTTCCTACAGTGCACAAAGCTTTCTTTGCAATCCTCTAGACATACATAAACTCTTTGAAATATGCAGAAGTTGTTCAAGGACAAGTATTGCTGCTCAATCTCAAAATCAGGGGACCTCTGTACCTTGAGCGTCACTGATGATCCTGGATTAGCAACTAGCAACTCCGAGTAGTAATCAGCAATCCTCTTGTACTACTTTCTATACTCTCTCCGTATGTCATCCAACACAGCTTGCCTTGACCTAGCTGCCATTGAGGTTGTAATTGTCAGATTCCACTTTCTTTGTGCCTTGTTCACCAATTCATTGATCTTAACTTTCGAATTATGTTCCACCTTCTTCTTAAAAGCTCTACTCAGCCACGAAGTATGTATTATCCCAACCCTATGCGACTGGCCACAGGTATGCTTAAGGTTCATGGACCGAAGCTGCCAAGTTGCTTCCTCTCTCATCTTAGCGACATATAACCAAAAAGGACAACCAAGCTGACAAGCAGCCCTCACTCTAACCAAGTCAAGCTTGGCATACCTGAGTTCCCTTCTTGTTTGTACTGCATACAATGTCACAGTGTCTTTAAATTTCTCTCTTGAAGCAAAAATTGTTTCCACCTCCCACTTGTAACTAGTCATATCTTTAACATCCTTATAAATTGGATAGCTCCTTGCCTCATAGTTATCTTCCCCTTATCCTTCCTCATCATCTGAACCAACACCAACCTCATGCTCCAAATCCACTTCATCGCTATTGAAACCTTCCTCATCACTAAAATCACCATTCATAACCCCTTTGCCTTTATCAACCCTCTCACTATCCTTGACACTTGTATCTTCCTCAAACCCACTCTCATCATCATATTCATCTTCACTATTTGTAAAATGAATATCGTCTGCACTATCAACCTCAAGATCAGACGGAATAAACTCCTTATCATCGCTGTCATCATTGCTATTTGTCTTACCCTGTTCATTTTTAGCAGCCACATCTGTTTCTAAGTTATCTCCTTCATTAACTTGTTGTACATCATAAACTCAGTTTCAGAAAATTCTTCTGCATCCTCAACCACATGCACCACAAACACCTCAACATGACCCCACAACTTCGCTATTCTACACATCTTAAGTGTATCTTTATCCGTAGCAAATAATTTTAGAGCCTTCTCTAACCATTCATTTGCTGGATCCTTATACCACAGAGCTGAAATGTTCTCCTTTGTGTACCCAAAGTGCCTTAGCTCTGCATATGCCTCAAATACAAACCAGCAATCACTCTCAACATCTTCGATGAGTGTCTTTTGTCCCCCTATATACCACAACGTCCCATCTTCATATCCGAATCGACCCACATGGTAGACAGTCAGAGTAAAGCTTTCCATTTCTCAAAGAGACAAAAAATGTAAATCAAACTCTCGCAGTTTTAGGAAACTAAAAGAATCTGTTCAAACATTATTACGTTCAACCTCGACCAAAACTGTAACAAATACTGCATACATACCTGAATATCCCCAATGATAATGCCGGACTGACCTCTTTCCTCACCCTTGCTAACGATGTCCAAATGCAATTCCGATACTCCTCCAGTGTCAACAGACCACTGCTAGGACATCATTGAACATGAAACATCTCCTTTGAAGTGTGTAATGACAAATGAGATAGTGAATGCCTTTCACGGGAATGAAAACGAAGCGTTAGGGACCCTTAGGAGTAAATGTGTTCGAAAATTTTTGTAGATGGGGAGGGGGAGGATGATTTTAATGTGTTTGTAAAGATTGAAGATGATTTTAATAACAAAAAAAAAAAAGATTAAGAACGAAATTGATTTTGACCCCAACTCTTAGGGACGAAAAAAATACTTATCCCTATAAATTACAATGACCTACCACGAATTACATACAAAATCCTAACATTTATAAGTCATCACAGTTTATATAAATATGAAAGAGGACTAGATATAATTAAATCTCAAATGTTATATTTGTATAATTTAGAGTTCTATATTGATCTTTTTTTTTTTTTTAAATAAAAACTTTAAGTATATTTTTAATTAATGATTTTTATTATAATAAGAATTGAATTATTATTATTATTATTATTATTATTATTATTATTATTATTATTATTATTATAAAAAATCCTAGTTATATTATATATGGTTTCTATTTCAGCTGAGTTTATGAAAAGTTCTCACCAAACCAGTAGTGTATATATATGTAGCATTTTTTGAGCAACATTACAAGTTGAATAACTAGTCTCCATTGAATGAAACCACAACTTGAATTTGGATGTCTCATATAAACATATAGAAATAATCATAAGTACTTCTGAATGCATGATCTCATACATACAAATATATATAAATAATTAACTGATGACTATTGTGTCAAGATAGTTAATCTCAGGGTTTTCACTAATTCCTTCACTGTCATGTTGTATCTATCTCCCATCTGCACCACATATATTTATAAATAGTTTAATATTACAATTCATTCAGAATTTGAGTTACCTATGCAGTTAATTAGTAAAAGAAAAAATATAGATAACAACTCTTAATCAACCAACTTTAAAAAATAAAATTTAAATAATTACTAACTAATAACAATTAATTAGTACAGAGTGCAGTTTAAAAATGCTTATTGACTTGTTGTTGGTTAGACCCCTTATTAGTTATTTAACAAAATTGTTTTTTAAAGATTTTGCAGCAGTTCTAAACTGTCGCTAAATAGATTCACGATATTTGATTAAATGTCGTTCTTTAAAGCGTCTAGTGAAGATTTCTAATAACTATTGGTATAATCACCGGTAAATAAATAATTGACTAAATATTAAGAAAAAAATTAATAGAAAAAAATGCAATAATATATCTTTTATAATTAACTAATAATCGTTCATTGGGGAAAAAGCCTAAAACAAATAATAATAATAATAATAATAATAATAATAATAATAATAATAATAATAATAATATGAGAAAATAATTTGCTTAGTGAATGTAAAGAAATAAATATTTATAAATTTTATTATATTCAAATAACACATAACACTAAATCAATAAGGTGATTAATAATAATGGTCATAATAATTATGTTACCTGAGCAACAATGGTTATGTCTTGGGTTGACTTCCCAAATGGCAAGACACTGTTATTGAGAACCAAAAGATGAAGATTCTCAAGCTTTGTTAGAATTTTGAGCATCAAACCCTTTTGTTTCTCACAATGGATTATGATGAGCACTTCGTTTTGCAACACTCTTACTTTGACCTCAGGAAGATTAATATTATTGCCACCACCTTCTCCATAATAGAATTCATCACAATTATTATTACTATTATAAGAGTTTACTTCTTCGTTATTATAAGACGTGGAACCTTTGTTACTGTTGGATCCACCACCAACTTCTTGTTCTAGCTCCCTCACACGTTGTTGGAGTTGTTTCACGTAGTTGCTAGCATTGTCAAGGATTGATCTATCGTCCATCTACAACGTTATACATAAATTTTTTCATGTTAATCATTATTATAGAACCTTCATTTTAAAATGAAAAAGAAAAAAAAAAACTTCGTTGCATATTTAACTTGTGAAAAAAAAAATATTTTTTTCTAAATTTGAACTTTTTAATCATAATTTAATGGGAAAAATGTATGTTGAGACTTGAGAACGATCTTAGCTTGCATGTGAAGATGGTTTTTTAGGTTTTGATAGATTGAAAGACGAGTAATGATAGAGGATTATCAAAATTTATAATTTTTTATCATCAGTTAATTATTAATATTAAAAAATATGAGATAAAGTATGTTGTTGAATTATTAAACTAAAAAAATTGAGTTGATGACTAAATAATGACAAAAAAAGGAGTCATAAAAAAAAGTAATGATAAAAAATAATAAATTTTGATAATCTTTTAATATTTGTCAATGAAAAACCACTTTAATATAAAAATATTAGTTTTGGCTTTTACTGTTTATACGGTAGAAATCACTTTTTTTTTTTAAATTAAGATAGCTAAAATTTTCGTTTAGATATGGACAAGAATTAAATTTTATATTTTTTTATTTTAAAAAATTTTAATATTATATTATAAAATTTAAATTGATAGGATAAACTATGGTTATAATTTTTTTTTCTAAACTTTATAATAACGCTTTGCTTTGTAAGTTGTGGATCTAGTACACTATATTTTTTAACAAAAAACTTGTGAGTTCACATAATAATTTTTTGAGAACCAAATATATGTATATATATTATACTAAATCATATCAATTTTTTTAAGAATTCAAAGATAAAATATCTTCAAATAGTCTCCTTGATTCAATCTAATAATATTCCGTCTTTGAAAACGACGTCGGATCTAAAGAGTGTACCCGTGTCTTTCTTCTTTATTCACTGATAGTAACATTTTTCTTTTTGCAATGCCTTTGATTATATATATTGTTAATAAAAAATACAAAAAACTACTAATAATAATATTGCTCCAATTATTTCTTTGTAAATTAGATAGTAAAATATTTTTTTGTAAAGGAAATAATACTGATCAATCTCTATAATATATAGTCAATTATAATTTTATAAATTTTATAAAGTAATCAAACTTAAAAACAAAAAAAAATCTTCAATTTGATGACGTATATCTAAAACTAATAATTGAATAGGTGAAGGAGATCCATAAGTAACTTCAAAAACTGAAAGAGGAGAAAATTACAATCACGACAACTTGAATGTGATTGTATAACTTGATTTTTTATACAACTAAAAATAAATATTCAAAATTGATTTTAATAAGAAATTAGAATGTTAAACATTTTTCCCAAAAAAAATTGAAAACTATTTTTCTTAATATTTTTTATAGTTTTTAAAGTATTTACAAATATGTTGAAGTTTATTCTTTCATTAAAAAAATTATTTGTTAGAAATTTTCAAATAAAGACAGCCTGAATTGCTTCTTGGATAAGTAAAAGCAATTAATAAGCAATTTCATTAAAAAATTTAATAAATCACTGGTGTGAACCGTGAGAGTATTTTTAAAAAATAATTTTATAATATTGTATCAAAATTTTTATTATTTAAAAATTTAAAATTCGATCTTTATTTATCCAAAAAATATATATAAAGCTAACGTATTAAAAATATAATTATTTATACATTTTTAATTATTTATCTTTTTATGAGTATATATATCTTAGCAAGTTGACTTTCACTCTTATGTAAAACATGAATAATGCACTAAGATACATAAATTTTCACGATAATAAATTTTTTATTTTATTTTACCTTTCCCAAAAAGCAGCCACATTGTACAAGATTGGATGGCTGGCTAATTGAATAACTAAAATTCTAACAAATAAATAAATTAAACATTGAATTTCAGGAATTTATTTAACAGTCAAATAATAATTGATAAAAAAAACTAAGGACAAAATCGGAAAATCCTATAGAGCTTATTATTATTAGAAGTATATATATTTTTCTTTGAAATAACATAAAACCCATTAATTAAATTTGAATAATTAAAGCATTATTTTAATTAAAAAAATTTCTAACCTTGTTATTCTTGAAGCCACTACTGGGTATGGTGGCTGAAAGTGCAAGCAATCTCTCTTCAAGTTCCCTTTGTTTCTTCTTCCTTTGAGTCTCATCCATAATAGGATCTAAAGCTTCTTCAGCAAAATATTGAATCTCTTCATCACAACCCAATTCTTCTTCATCATCATAACAATAATCATTATTATTGTCATCACCCATTTCCTATTTTTACATATATATTTCAAATAATCACCAAAACAATAATATAATTTAATTTAATTTCCACATACTATAGCATAACATATATAACACATATATATAAGCACTAATAAATTTATGTTAATTAATTTGCTTTTACCAAATCAGAATCCGAAGGCCAATTTTCCCCTGACTCCTCCATTAGTTGGGTTATTGAAAGAAGATAAGGTAGTAGGAAGAATGAATGGATGTGAAAAGAAGTGGGGTTTAGAAGATCAACAAATTAAAATTAAAAAAATAAAAATAAAAACTAAGATTTTGATCTGGGGTTCTATGTAGCTAGGAGAAAAGATGATAGTATAATAGAGTGTGGGGTGTGTAGTGTGAAGTAATGCGTGCAATGCACAATTATGTGATATATTTATATATATCTAAGTAAATAATAATATTTAAAAAAAGGGGCAATGAAGATGAAGAAAGAAGACATAAAAAAAAAGGGGGAAAATAAAAAAACAAAACTGATTATTATTGATGAGTTTCAAGGGGTGAGCAGTAGCAATATATATCCTTATTATACTCGCTAAACATGCAAGTTGAATCCCAGCCGTTGAAATCTTGTTTTTGACACGTGTCAAGAATCGGGAGCATGAGCTGAGAGAGAGGGACAAGTCCGAGCGTGGTTCGCGTGTTCCTTGTTATGTACTAACTAAAATTTATTATAACGAAAGTGAGTTGGGAGCTACATAGTTTGGTTGTTCTTCACTCTTCTCTTCATTCTTGTGCATTTTGTTGTTGTTTTTTTGTTTCTTTTTACTTTATTTTTCTAGAATTACTATGAGGCTTTTATTTCCATGCATAACATCATCACTTCGTAAATTTGTAAGAAGGATGCTCCCATCAAGGCGTGAAAACATCTTTTTGTAAAAATACTTATGTAGTTATGTAAACGCATTATTATTGGACGTATTAATGAATCGGTTATTTTTAAATTTTTTAACAAACTAGAATAAAACCGATTTTTTTTAACAATAAATCTAATTGTTATCAGATCCGGTCGAACCAACCAATTTACATAATCCATTGGATTATGGATTTTTTGTTTTAAAAACAAAAATCAGAGATATATTTATCTTTTTATCAAAAAATTTAAACATAATTTGGTTTAGATTGTGTACATCGGTCGGATTAAATCGGACCTACTAATTATAGTGCAGACAATTGGATTTATTATTGTTACTATAATAAACCGATTTTATTCTAACTTATTAAAAAATAAATTATTAATCAATTTAATAAAGATGTCAATAATATCATGACACATATAAATGTCTTTAAAAAATAGCATTTTTAGTATCTTTATTGAAGTGGTCTCTAATTTGTAATGGGTAAAGTTTCTTATATTAAAATACTGTATCAAAAAATTGTGAGAAACTAAAATTAGACTAGTGTATGTTAACTTGTTAATAGTAATTTTTGGCCTAACGACAACTAATTTTTTTTTTTTAGTTTTTCACTATCTTTTTAATTTGGCAGGACAATGATCAATTTATTGCGAATTGAAACTCTATTTAAGGGTTTATGATGAGCAATGAATTACTGTCTGTACAAGACAATATTCAAACTCTCGATATTTATTTAAGCGGATTAATAAACTAATCACTAAATCAACTCAATTTAATTAACGATAATAATTATTTGATCTAATATTATATTGTTTTTTTTTTAAAGAGATATAGATAGAAGTTCAAATTCTTATTTGTGACGGATTTGTCCTTATACTATAAAAGAGGTATAATTTAGCTGCGGTTTATTTAGAATTTTATAAATCGTCGCAAAATTAATTATCAGCGGTTTAAAAGATTGTCATCTTTAAAGATGCGGAGATTAGAATTCACAAATCACAAATTAATTCGGTTAATCGATTTCTACGAGTTGATAAGTAAGTAAAATATGATTCGTTTAAAGTGAATCAATTTTATCAATTTCAATAACTCGCGAGTTACGCGAATTTGATCCCAAAGAACAAACATTTACAAGTTGGCTCATCATTTGTCTTTTTTATTTTATTTTTTTGTTTTTTAAAATATATAAACATTTGAACAATAAAACTAATCACATTATTTATATTATTAAGACGCACAATATAGTAATACACAGAGAAAATGATGATAGTGACTTAACGATCCTATGTTCCAATAATCGAAGTTGATGAATTTATATTATGCATTATTCTTAATATTCTAGACTTGAAGACTTGTTATGTGGTAATTTGTTAACTAGACTTTTGTATTTTAATTAATTTGACATGAAAATGTACAAAATTCCACGACTTCTTTGGGGGATGAGATAAGTTTGATGACTCAGCTGAAGTGAAGAATTGAGTTTCTCATGAATTATGAAACTACTTGCATTATATGAATATATGTATAATATTAAAATTATCTATACTTATTTTAAGTAATTTTTTAAATATTTTTTAAATAAAAATCAATTCATTTAACTCGTCAACTCAGCTGGATTAAGTTGAATTAATATTTTTTATACTATAATAAAAATATAATTATTTATATTATTTTTTATCGATTTAAATTTAAAAAAATAATATTATAACATGATATTATAATTTTATATTTAAACTGTTTAAAACTCAATGTTTGATAAATTCTAAAATTAAAAAAATAGCATAAGACAAAAAAAAAGATAAATATAAAAATCAAACAAATTTAAAAAGATTTTATTTAAAAATATTAAAAATATAATCATTTATATTACTTTTTATCTCAGTTTAATTCTTTTTTAATAGAGTAAATGTCTATTTCCATCTCTAATTATTTGGACGATAGATTAAGAGCTTATTTGAAAAGTTTTAAAAGTAATTTTTTTTTATCTTTTACTTATGAAAAGTAGTAGTATTAATATTTGGTGTGATTTTTAAAATCAAATTGCAGCTTTCTAAGAAGTTATTTAGGAGTTTATAGAAAAATTAAAAGAATAATTTTTCTCATAATACTATTACTTTTTATCACATTTCTATAAAATAAATACTTTTAAAATTAAAACTAAATACAAAATAACTTATTTATAAATTACTTTTAATATAATTATTTATTATTTAAACTATTTTATTAAAAAAATTTAATTAAGTTGTTTATCCAAATTAAACCTAAACGCCTCCCAACATTGAAAATTACTTAAACAGTCTTACCCCGCAGAAAATCCTAAACAAGAGCAAAGTTCATAATCCATCCTTCTACCCTTTCCTCCCTTCTTCGCCACCTCCGGTGCTATCTTTGCCTCTGGAAAGTTTGTAAATCCTCTGTCAAAATCCTCTCCTAGTGTCGATTTTTGAGGTGATGTATTTAGAATTAATGTCATTCCAATTGAAGATAATGAAAGAGGTGTAAAACTCGAGAAAAAGACCTTGGAGTTGATCCCGTACATAGAACTCAACAAGGCCCAAACAATAAGGAGTTGAGGGTTCACTGTCTTACATGCTTTTAGAAGGTTCACAAACCAACGACGTGTGTAAAATATCATTAATGGCTAATTGTAAAATTTAATTGGCTCAATACTTAATCATCAAAAAAATTAAATGATTCTACATCATTAGATGTAATTTCATACCATTAAAAATATTATTAATGGTTAATTAATGGGTAAAAACCATAAAATCTGTTGGCCTCTTAGACTTTCTCTTTTTACAAACACCTTAAGGCAGTATTTGTTTTCAAGAGCAGGACAGGACAAGACACTAAGAACAGGACAGGACAAAACACTGATGAATAGAGACACAAAATTTTGTGTTCTTGTATTCTGTTTGGTGATAAACTAGAACAAATTACGAAAATTCAATTTATTTTCATTTTATTTTCCATTTAAAAATTTTGAGATGAAAAACATAACAATAAAAAATATAATTATGAAAAATTATCAAGAATAATGAAAGAAAAAATAAAAAATAAATTGTGTCTCTTGTTAGTGTCTCTGTATCTTTTTTATCAGGATGAACATAAAATACACTAATTCAATGTCTCTGGACACATTGTTTCTGACCATGTCTTTTCTGCTAAACACGATCGTGTATCTTAGTGTTCTTGTTTCAGTGTCCTATCTTTATAAACAAATGCAGTCTAATTGTACACTTTTGTTAATCTTGTTATTGTTGAAGAGGGAGAGGGTATAAAATTTGCAAACCTTCCAGAAGTGAAAGTAGTCGTAGGAAGTGACAAAGAAGGAACGAAAGGGTGGAGGAGTGGATCATGAACTTTGCTTTTGTTTAAAATTTTCAATAGATTTATTCAACCAGTTATAAAGGATGCGAAAACCATTTCTTTAGGTAGATGAAGAATAATTTTCAATTGTTGAGAGACGCTTAGTCCATCATCCAAATAATTAGGAACCGAAATAGACATTTATTCTTTTTAATATCAACTCGCTACTCGCGACGAACTAATTCGAACCCCATAATTTGACAACTCTAGCGTTATGGTAGGGTCGAAAACTAGAAATTTCTTTTACCTTTTGTACCTTCAAACTATAAGGGGCAGAATAATAGACAAAATAAATAAGAGGACAAAAAATATATATTAACCTCTTTGCCTCGTTAAACCACTATCCGAAGACCGAAGACCGAAACTACCCCGCCAATTGTATGTCCACAGTCCATGACAACGTTTTTCGGCGAGAATAATAATACTTTTTCCCCAAACATTAATATCAAAAATAAAATATTCTCTTTTTGATTGGAAGTTGGAACCCATAAAAGAGTTCACCTTACAATGTTAGCTAATTAGCGGATAAAATTTTATGTTCTTGTATCTTATTTGGTGATAAATTAAAATAAATTATAAACATTCAATTTATTCACATTTTTTCTATTTAAAAAAATTTGAGATAAAAAATATAATAATAAAAAATATAATTATAAAAAATTAATAAAAAATAATAAAAAAAAATAAAAAATAAGTTGTATTCTTTGTTAGTATTTTCGTATCTTTTTTATCAGAATTGATACAAAATACACTAATTCAGTATCTCTGTCAATATCTCCTCTGCCAAACACGATTTTATATCTCTGTGTTTCTATTTCAGTATCCTATCTTTATAAACAAACGCAACTTGTTATTAAATATCAAATTAATTAACTCCATGTAATTTTTTACTCAATGTAATGAGACTCATCACAATCGTAGAATATACTACTTATCGTTCGTTTAAACTTTTAAAGTAAATAATTTTATAAAACTATAACTAAGAATATTTATTCTGTTTTGTTTTACTATTATTTTCATCCACTCACACAAACTTTAGAATATATATTAAAACAAAAATATTATTTATATACTAAAATTAATTATTATATATTTATATAAAAAAATATTTATTATTTAACTTATTTTTATATATATTTTATAATTTAATATATATTTTATATTAATAATTAATTTTAGTGACTAATTTTAATATATAATATCAAAAATACATAAAAGATAACATTTAAATTTGTGTTAGTATGATCATTACCTTTTAGTAGTGGTGGGGTATAATTTCAGTACGGATATTAGAAATATGGATGGATCTAAATGTCACTATATACATGCATGGTGGTCACCATTTGAAAAAAGATATAGACTCTTTTAACTTATTTCCTTTGGAGGTTTGCAACAATTTATCTTTCTTCAAACATATATCTAAATATAAGCTAAGTTAATGTTGCTGTGTGTGGATATTTGTATTTATTTGGATGTTATTAAATTGATAAAAAAATTAATAAAAAAAGTTTTTATTTTTTAGTGTATATAATAAATTTGTAATAATAAAAATAAAAATATAAAAAAAATCTTTTTAAAAAAATTACAATATATATATATTTTTAAAAAACATATTTTATATAATTAATAAATAAACAATTTTTATAAAAATATCAAATATAAAATTATTTTTATTTTTATAAATTTTTTTAAAAAAATTATTAATAAAATATTTTTTTTAAAATAAGTCCAAACAAATTTGAGAAGACTAAAAAACAACAACTACCACCGCTACTACTATATGACCAAACCAAAACTATGCACCAAAAATCAAAGTTAGAACGGTGGTTGAATAACGAAAATGGTAGAATGGCAGTTAAAGTTGTCCACATATCATATGATGCCACGTGGGAAATTTTAAACAGTTTCGGAGTGGGACCCCCTTTTTTCTTTCAGACTGGAAAAAAAATATTAAAGCTGACAAATAGCTCGGTTTATGCTACAAAAATGTGTAAATATAGTTAAATATTGAAAACATAACGTTGTAGCAGATATAATTTTTGCATATATATGATATGATATATATGATGCATGAGAGGGAACCCTCAACATAAAAACACTCACGAAAGACACATTTCATGCACATTTCACAAGACATATATATAATTAAATACTTTTAAATAAATATTAGTATATTACTCAGTTAAATAATAAAATTTTATTTTTATATATATCTTTCCCAAAAAACCAGTTGTTGTTATTTGGTGTCACTTTTTTATTTATATAAATATATTATTGAAGGAGTGTAGAGCATCGCTTTTTTTTTCTCAACAAAAAGTTTTTAATTTGATGCTGATAATTTTTTTATTAAAACTAGGTTGCGTTGTTTTTTTAGTTCTTAAAAAAATATTATTTTAGTTTTTAATATTTATGTCAAATTTTATTTGGTTTCTAATATTTTAAAGTTTTATTTTTGTCCCAAAAAACTTTAAATAAATTTAATATTATTTTACCGCTAATTTAATAGTAATAATTAACAGAATGAGTAATGTAAATATTAATAACATTATTAATCAAGTCATATCATTTTTATGTGTTAAAAGAAATATAACTAAAATTTTTTTAATTATTTTTTAAATAAAAACTCCAAATCCAAATTAAACAATCAATCATCAATATTTCTACCATTAATTTTTTTAGTGACTAGTAAAATACTGTATTGATATTAATATAAATATGTTAATTTGTTTCACAATTAAATATTCATGAATTTTTTGCCTCAATTAAAATTTTTAGAGAAAATTAATAAGATTTATAAAATTAAATAATAATCATAAAAAAATTATCCCCAGGATAATTAAAGAAACACAAATTAAAATATTATAAATTAAAAAAATACCAACAATAAATGGTGGTGATTTGTAGCCGTAGCAATTAGCTTTGAATAATTGGGAGGGTAAAAAATGGCAGCAAAAACTCGCCGCAAAAGTATTTAAAAAAATCGTGGCATCCAATAGCGGCGGTTAAGGAGCGTCGCAAATATACACTATAAATTACCCTTGGTGAAACCGCCGCTATTCAAATCGACGCAAAATACCTGAATTGCGGCGATTATACCAGCGGTTGCTGGAAACTGCCACAAAATACAACCCCCGCGCTCTTATGGGTGGTGTTTCTTGAGCCGCTGGTGTTCGGTTTTGCGACGGTTTTGCCAAAAAACCGCCGCTAAGCTCCGTTTGTCTTGTAGTGTATTGTTGATGAATCAATTTTACTTACATATTGAAATCGAATGCTATTAGCTATTCAATATACAAATTGTTTGTATCAAATTTAGTAGTAGAACAGTATAAATCCACTTAAAACTTTTTTGAAATTGAAATAGAATGTTTGAAAATTTTTAAGATCGAAATGATACGTTTGAAACATTAAAAACTAAATTAGGAATTGACCCAAATATTAAGAACTAAAATAATATTTTATTCTAAAAAATTATAAATTAAATCAATTACCAAATTAACTTTTATATTACCAATAGAGAATTCTAACTTAAATTCGTATAAGATTCGGTTCTATTCCTTGGCGGTGGTACATAGTAATTTTATATGTCTTAATGATTCTTTCCTAGGCTCAGTACCAACTTGCAAAGTGTCGATTAAAGAGATGTTTATTAAAATTTAACGACTTAAGGGGACAGTCACACTAAAAAATATTAATTAGCTTATATGATAATATGACAAATCTTATAATTAATATTTTAGTGTTAGTCTTGACTATATATATTAAGTAGTGTGGAAATTAAAGGGCCACATGCTTCTTCGCAATAAGTGCAAAATAATTTTTGGCATAAAAAAACTATTTTGTTTGCTCTAAGGAATTTAATTATTGACAAAATATTTTTTTAAATAGACATTTTATCAACTAAAAATATTAATTTGACAAAATATATGGATTTAAAAATCAATTTTTGATTTAATTTTTTGTAATTCTACTTAAAAAATGAGATATTTTCATTTTTAAACTTTGATGATTTGTGTTAAATTTTTTTTTCTTGCGATTTGAATAACCAAAAATATAAAAAATTGAAAAAGGGTCTAGTTATCCAATTTTTTTCTTACCTTTTTTATGTACCTTTTAAATGATTTTGTAAATATTTCCAAAAAAAAAACGAAGTGTGAATTATTTGCCATTTATAAAAAAATTGTGCATTTTATTAAACTAAGATCATCTTTAGACGAGAACAAATGCTATTTATTCATTAAAATAGTAATTTATTCGGTAAAAGATTTGTTTGGGTGAGTTTTTAAGAAAATAATTTTTTTTAGTTTTTTTTTTAAATATCTTATGAAAAAATAAAAGTAATTTTATGTTTGGGTATCTTATGTAAAAAGATCTTTTTATCTATTAATTATGTTTTGGTATAATAATATAAAAGTACTTTTTTATTTATTTATTATATGAAAAACATCTTTTTTTAAGAAAAAAATCTTTTAAAAAATATATAAATTACAGCTTTTCAAAAAAAAATATTTTTTAATACTTTTATTTTTATTACTAAAAATTTATTAAATACGCCAAAAAATATTTTTTTTATTTTTTTATTAAAATAATAACACGCAGACAAATACAAAATATAGTTGAAAATATAATAGAGATTTTCAGATATTGATAGTTTGATACTTCCTCTGGCTTTCATTAACTATTTATTTTTAATATTTTTATACATAACTTTCCAGCCAGATAATAAATTTATATAATATTAAAAACAGTTGAGTCATATTTTTCATCAACGTGCTCTAATCAATCTCAATACAAAATATTATTTTTAATAAAAAAATATATAAACTATCTTTTAACTTCTATCATATCAATATATCAAAATTAATTTTAATCTATATGTGAACAATTAAAATTAAATGATTGATAAAAACGAGTGATGATTTACTCTCATGCATCTCATTTAATTTGATCATGAAATTGTTGTGTGTCCGATATATATATATATATATATATATATATATATATATATATATTCAAATTTCTATTTTTTAATTAGAATTTAATTTTATACATTAATAATATAAAAAAATTTATACAAATATATAATTATGTATTATGATATTATTAAAATAATCTAATTTTTAAGTTTAAGAAACCATGTTATGTCCCAGATACATAAACGAGATACGTTTATATTTCGATTGTAATTTCTGAGTATCAAAGGCTGCTGTGCCATAAGTATACTTAAAGGTGTATATGGGCCGGGTCACATTGGATTTGACTTAATTCAGATCCAACCCGAAATATAGACAGGGCCTAATGTTTAGACCCTAACTCGATTCTAGACCCGATAAAACCTACGCACATTTGGGCGGGGTAAAAATCGGATAAAAACCGGATAAAAACTGGGTCTTTAGCATATAAAAATTATCTAATCTCCAACTTTTATTTCACAATTCACATAATAAAATTCATTTAAAAAAATATAACAAGAACCAACCATTCTCTAAAATTAAAGCATAACCATAATCAATACTAATATTGTCTAATACCAAATATTTAAATCAATACAAATAACACAATATTATGTATTAGTGTAAAGTCTTATATATGTTAAACATAAAATATTAACTTATAATCTTATAAATGACTAATAACACAAAATATTAAAGTTTACAATATTTAAATTTCACATAAAAATAACCATCATCTAACATAAAATATTAATTGTATATGATGACCGAACCATCGGACCGAGTTCGGATTACCCGAACTATGGCTCGGATCCGACCCGAAATAATAACTGGGTCTATTTTTGAGATCCTTATCCGACCCTAAACCCGATAAAATCACACTAAATTAACCTCTAAAGTGTTTGGAGTTGGACCGAATCTTCGAATCAAGTTGAGCCATATACATCCCTAAGTATACTATATTGTCACCACTTATTATTACCTGCCACTTCTTACGAGGCTCCACAATAATAACCACGAGGACGTTGTTACACTTTTCATCATTTTATTTTATTTTATGCATTATTGTTCCAATAGAGTTAGTTTACTAAATTAGTGAAAAAAGAGAAAATGAATTTATGTCAGAAAAATATCTGTATATACATAAAAAAAGAAAATTCGTTTGTTTAGAAAAATATTGATATATATTAAGAAAATATAAAGTAGTGAACTTTTGTTTTTAAGGCTGCGTTTGTTTATAGAGACAGAATCGTATTTGGTAGAGGAAACATAGACAGAGATAATGTGTTCAGAGATACTGAATTAGTGTATTTTGTGTCCATTCTGATAGGAAGGATACGAAAATACTAACAAAGGACACAATTTATTTTTTATTTTTTTCTTTCATTATTCTTATTAATTTTTTATAATTATATTTTTTATCTCAAAATTTTTAAATGAAAAAAAATGAGAATAAATTAAATTTTCATAATTTGTTCTATTTTATCACCAAACAAGATAAAAAATACAAAATTTTATGTCTCTATCTATCAATATCTTATTTTATCTTATTTTTAATGTCTTATTCTATTGTGTTCTCAAAAATAAATGCAGACTAAGAGACGAGATAATACTTGAGACGGAGAATTATAGACAGCATAACTAAACAAAAGAGTAATATTAGAAACTTATTAACTTTCTTTCAATTAACATTAGTCAACTTTTTAAATTATTTTATTTATTTTAAATTTTAAATCTTAAATTATAAGCCATTAGTGCTAAATTCTAAAATTGACTAATCTTGGCTAAACTAAAGTTGGCTTCCTGTATTTTTTCAAACAATTTTTTTAAAAATAAAATTTTATTTTACATTTAAAAATTCAAATTTTAAATATAATTTTGACTTAATGTTAAATCGTTAAAATTTAAAATTCTATAATTTTAAAAGATTTTAGTATTTATGGATACTAATATAAATAATAAAGTTCTATAAAAAAAAAGTTAGGTATATTTTTTATTTTTAAAATTTGTTAAAAATTTTAAAAATATTTTTAAATTTTATTTTATTTCAATTTTGTTTCTAAAATTTTTTATTTGTATATTAGATTATCCTAATTTTGCATGTAATTCCAAAACAAAAAATCAGATAAATAAAATTAAATTAATTTGCCTTATATTTAAAGATTATATTTATTTTATTTTAGACAACATTTTTGGAGGAGATTGGAAATAAGAGTTAACAAAAATGATGATAAAAAAGGAAGGATAAAAGTAAAAATAAATTTTAATTAATTTTTTACTACTATAAAAAATTGAAACAACAGCAGCAAGCTATGTTTTATATCCTACTTAAATTTTCCATTATTTTTTACAATTCACTCAATGTACTTAAATCTCTTTACTTGTAATTAATAGGATGTATTTTCATAAATTTTTCACTTTTACGTTAGTATTTTTACTAATTGTACTGAACTTAAATTACATATATTCTATCTTATTATAAAAAATAAAAAATAAAAATAATAAGTGAAAAAATGAATAAAATTAAAACGAAATAAAATGTTAAAAATAAATTAAAATAAAATAAAATTTATAAGTAAAACTAAAATCGCTTGAGAATTTAAAATATATTTTTCTCCCAAATTCATATACAACAGTTTTTTACGAGAAGGTAGATAGAAGTCAAACATATGTATTACTTTTATGAAAAAGTTTATTATTTTAATACAAAAATAAAAAAAATCAAACAAATAAAAATAATGATAAAAATTTAAATTCAATATTTTTATAAATATTTATACCTAAATAAAAAAAATTGTAATGAACAACACCATCACTCGTAATAGATTTTGCCAAATATAGTTAAACTTTCCTTTTAAAGAAAAAAATCCTTCGTCCTATCATCTGCGAAGGGAAAAAACAGAATTTATCCATTCCATAATTCTATAAATAATGCTGTATATGATTGGGTTTATGATGTAACGATAAAAATTCGCAGTTATCTCTTATCTTTATAAAAAATTGATATTTAATAATTATTAAATAATTTAATAAATTTAATTAAATTATTATTTAATAATTTTTTAATATAAATTTTATATAAAAATAATTATACGTTAGTATTTATTATTTATTATTTATTTTTTTTTTCTTTTAACATATTGTGTTGTACAGTGTCGGTGCCGTCACATGTTACATATGCATGTACATAGTACATGTTGAACGTATTACAAATTTACAATAATTAACTGCACAATCAACGCTTTCTTCTTCCTTTCTTTTTCGTATAGGTATTCGCAGTACGGATTGGATCGATTTTGAGTTAAAAATTCATTCGATTCGAACACTAATTTTACTTGTAGTATGATTTAGATTGGATGATTTTTTTAAAAATTTTTATCCGATTTGATCTAATTTCAAGTGGTTTAGATTGTATTGAATTTGCGGTTTTGTACATTAAATAAAGGTTTAATTACTCTATTGGTCCTTATAGTTTTGCAAAATTCTCAATTAGATCTCTATATTTTTTTCTCTTTTAATTTGATCCCTGCACCAATTTTTTTTTTTCAATTAGGTCTTTCTTGATAGTAATTGGTTTAATTGTATAGAGACCCAACTAAAACAAAAAAAATTGGTGCAAGGACAAATAAAAAGAAAAAAGTATAGGGACCTAATTAAAAAAAAATTAGTGCAAGAACTCAATTATAAGGAAAAAAAGTATAGAGACCTAATTAAAATTTTTGCGAAACTATATGGACTAATAGAATAATTAAACCTTAAATAAATTAAATACATATAACAAGTTTCTAACATCAAATTTTAAATAATCAATAATGACATAAGAAGTTTCAACAATATTTTAAAAAGCCAACGATAACATAACAATAGAAATAAAATTATAAGTTAGTTAAAATAAATAAATAAATAATATTTTGAATATAAAATATTTATTAAATAATAATAATACATAAATAATATAAAAATATATAACAAATTGAACATATTATAAGTATAATTGTAAATATAATAATAAAATAATATTATAACACATTGTGCGGTTTGAATTGGATCGGATCGGTTATAAAAAATAGATTCGAAATCTGATCCGATCCAGCAGTTTACAAAAAATAGAATCCAATCAAATTTGAATTAGGTGCAGTTTTAATCGGTTTTCGATTTGGATTGGATTGGATAAGTGGTTTAATTTAGATCCGTTTGAATTTGAACACGCTTGCTTTTTTTAACCTAAATTAGATTATATTGTTATCTAATTGAATTTATTTTTAAATAATTATATTATTATTTAAAATAAATTTATTATTAGTTAAATAATATATATATAATCAAAGTACGTGTCAAGTTTTAGACCATTCAATTAAAAGTAAAAATTTGTGCATTAGTTAAGACTTTAGAAAAAGTTGGTGTTAAAAGTAAAAAATTTGTTTTCAGGTAAATAAATTTAAATTTTTTTTAGATATTTGTTTCCAAGTAAAAATAAATTAAAAGCAAAAATTTCTAGATATTTAAAAATAATATATACTTCAGTAGAGAAAGTGCATTAAACATAAAAGAGGAAGATAGAGAGTATGTTTTTCTTTCTTGGCTATATATAATACTTCAAATTGTCTTTCACCAAGAGAAAGAATTTGATCACTATGTCTATATATGTTAGTGTTTATTAATTTCCTTTTTCTATACAAGCACTTAGTTATAGGTTTAATTATTCTGTCGTTATTTACACTACAAGAGACACGCTGAATAGCAGCGTTTTTTTTAGGAACAAAACAAAATTCCAACGGTTCTACAAGCGTTGCCCATTAAAGGGTGGAGATTTGATTTTGCGACGGTTTTGAGAAAACCGCTGGCACAACCGCAGCAAATCAAATAATTGATTTTGCGGCGGTTTCAAAACCGCCGCTATTTGGTCATTCGATTTTAAAAAAAATCTGCGACGGTTTGAAACTGCCGCAGATTTATGTGGATTTTTTTAAAAGAATGCGCCATGATTATATCACATACAAAGCGAATGTAAATGACTTGCTAGCATAATCTTCCCTTATAATAAAAAACAAGATTATATCACCAGTTCATGCACATGAATAAATTCATGAAGCCATTTCACAATTTAAGACAAAATAAAAATTTTGACAAAGTAAAAAAAAAAAAGCATACTTTAACCTCTTTTATCATAATTTCTTGTTCTAACTGCAAAGCAAAATAGTGCAGTTATTAGCTAAAAACTACTTAATAATGCTTGTTGAACTCATCTCACATTCCAATTTAGACCTCTTCTCTCGGCTCCATTGTTTTTCATTGGTTGTTGACTCCATTTCAAGTTCCATACTTTGGTGAGACTACTGTTGATTCTCAGGAATCAAAGAATGCATGTTGAACTTGCTTTGAGTCCCCTCCATTACTCTATGTTATTGGCTACTGACTAGTCCCATTTCTTGCATGGGATGAAAATATGAAAATAAAAATGCTTACTTTATGACACTGTTTAAAGCTATTATATGATGAAATAGGCCCCCTTTCAAAAAAACTACCATATGAACATTATAGATTACAAATTCAATGAACTGAATATATAAAAAGATCAACAAATAAAATGATGAATTCGAAAGGAATAATCCCCCACCTGGTTTCGCAAAAGACCTGTTTGTATTGCCAACATGTGTTTATCAGTGTCTGGGGTATCTGAAATGAAATTCAAACAAAAAAATAAATAAATAATAAAACATGTTTTATTCATATAAACTAAGAATTACGCATTCAAGTACTATTTTTGTTTAAAATGGCTGACTACACGATACAAGGATACTACTTGTTATTAATATTAGTATTAATCGATGGAAAACAATACATATTAGAATATTCACTTCTGAACTTGGGACTTGGTGCTATAAGCCCTTACCCTTAACCTTGCTCATATGAAGTGTCGAGCCACGGTGATATACATAATACATAACTTTAAACCTTATCACATGTGAAACAAAGTTTAATAATGATCACAAGCATTTCACGATATAGTTTTCCAAATCTTGCAAGTTGCATTAATATCTAACCAATCATATTCACAACTTTCCACTCACAAAATGTCACATTTTAGTAAGAGAACTACCTCACCTCAGTAAGTGCGCATTTGTTTTTTTTTGTCTCATGGTCAACTCCATTAACAACACCCTTCAAAATTAAAAAAAAAATGTTATAACCATCACTGCAGAAAAAGAAAAAGTGAAAGAAGTCAAAAGAATACAGTTATAAGCATGTACCATGACCTCCTTCCACTTGATGGTAGTTCTAGTAATCTTTGAGGTTCCCTCCTCCTCAAAGAATGAAAGTTTTAGTCAACTTGGTACTTTTAAAATAAGGATTCTCTTTAAAATTGTGAAAAGGTTATAATATTTTCATTATTAGAATCAAGACAGAAAATAAACAAAATTGAGAGGAAATAGAAAAACTGATCCTATCATTAAAAACAAAATAGATATAAAAAAATAGAAAAAAATGAGAGAAGAATCTTACAAAGGTGATTGAGTAGCCCAACTTCATATCTTTGAAATCTTCAACATCAAGGGAATGTAAATACTTGAAGATCTATGTCATACAAAAATGTCAATGTATTAGAAATTGTTCAAGCCTTTCTTAACTCTTCCCCACCCCCCCCCCCCCCCCACCAAAAAAAACAAGAATCTCAGTGTGATACAATCTAACCTGTTACAATTCTTTAAAATAAAATTTCAACCACAAAATATATCATAAACTAAAATAGCAGTAGAAATAATAAGAAGTAGTACATTCAAATCCTCAACAACTATGCAATAAGTATTTATAAATTAAACATTTTAAGAGTCTAAATTAGGACAACATAAAACACACTCAAAGACAATCAAAGCATCATGTAGCAGACAGCATAAAAGAATACAGATTCTTGGAAAAGAACATGACCTGTCAGTGATAATAACATCAAAGTATTGAAGGCAGACAAGACTTTTACTTCCATTTAACTCACTGGATCCAGAAAGGAAATTCATGACAATGTTTGTGTACTCCCACAAACTGCAAATGCCATATTGATAATGTTCTATCCGCCAATAATAACCACAAGATAGTTCGACTAGTTATTAATACCCCTTTCTTCTTAAGTTAGAGCATACTCTCATTTGCATTTTTCTTCTCCTCCATTCTTGTTCAGTTAATAGTTCACAAACCTTGATTTTTTGAGCTCTTTCTGGAACTCCTCTGAGTGTTCATATTGTTTATCATATTTTTCCTAATAAGCACAAAAGAGAATGAGAGAGAACAAAATATAATAGGTCTTTTGGTGGGAAAAAAAAGGCAACCAATATATTTTTGGTTTAGTATTGATAGCATACTAATTATAAGATATTAGAACACGAGCAGGGGCTAGACAGATGCAGAACAAAAAGAAAGTCTCAGTGCCTCACAACAAGAGGGTATTCCAAAATTCTAGGTTCTAGGTTCTAGGTGCATAATAAAGAACACAAATTTGTATAGAACTCTAATAATAAAACAGTAAACACATGCAATGAAGAGAATATTGCATACAATAACAAGTGAATGAATGCAGACAAATGACCAGTAAAAATTGAGAGCACTCAGCTAAAAATCAATCAATGATCACAGTTGAAGTGCTAAAATTTTAAAGAAATAGAGAATAAAAAAAACAACCCATAAAGAAAGCAGAATAAAACCCCTTAATGGAAATCATAAACACCAAAAGAGAGTAATCAAGAAAGCAAGAGTGATAGAGAGAATGCTAAACAGGAAAGAAGAAATTAATTTCAGCCGTAAACACAGAGAGATAACAAATAATAAAGATAAAGGCATACTGGAGAGGAAGAATAACAAGATCAGCTGCGATTACCTGGAAAGAATAATAAGAGCAGCAATGTTTTTGTTATGGATTTGGAAGTTTGGAGGTAGCAACGCATGAGAAGGCAATGCAAGATTGATAGATAGAAGAGTGGCTCTTGCTCTTGCTCTTGCTCTTTCTAGATTTCAAAGCTCTTGCTCTGCCTGCAAAAAATATTGTTCATATTTCAGAAGGGTGCTTCTTTCAGTGCTATAACTACCAAAGTTGAATGTAATTTTAATGAAAAACAACAATAAAATTGAATTCAATAATTAACAGAATTGGAAATTTCAATAATGGCATAGCAAAATCACGCAAGTGCTAAGATAGAGAGCTTCAATCACAGAATAATCTAAATTCATCCCATGACAAGGATGAAATTGCCACACAATGCTAAATGAAACTTCCAAATTATAGAAACAAAACCCGTATTCTATTGGAACATATCTCAATAACATAATAGTTAATTGAATTGAAGGCAAAATCTTCGATCTAAAAAGGAAGTGAATTGAATTGAAAAAAAATAGGGAACATGGTGATAATCTTCGGAAGGGACAACTATAGCATCAAGAAGGAGAGAGTAAGAATACATCAAAGAAATGAACTTAGAAAGAAAGTTAGGAGAATAGTGGAAACAATTGAAGCAGAACAGTTTCAAAAAAGGAAGAAGCAGAGTTATCAGTGAATCTGTCCTGGTTTCGGCAATGGCTGTAACTGGTGGCGGCGTGTGCGATGGCGACCTCTTCTCCCTATTCGGCTCCTCCCAGCGGCAGCTCTATCAATGGCAGCAGCAGCAAACCCTGATGGCGACGGGAACAGGGTGCGACGGCGACGGCCTTGACCCCAATCGACGGCAGCACCGGCAGCAGAGCAGAACGGTGCAAGAACGGACCTCCTCCTTCTCGCCCGCGTTCATCGTCTTCTGCTTCTCCTTCACTCTTCGTCGTTCTTCTCCTCCGTGAGCGTGCACACTCCCTCTCTTCGCGAACTCTCTCTCTCTCTCTCTTTGGCTTTAACGGCGATGACGGCAAGTTTAGAGGTGGCGGTGGTGGCAAGACGCGATGGTGAAGACCCGCGATGAGGACGACGACGGCGCTGGCTTCGCGGTGAGCTGATGCGATCTCCCTCTCTCTTTGCGGTTCTTTCTCTTGCGGTTCTGGCTTTCCGACGGCACGGCAACATGACGGCGGCAGCGAACCCAGCAGCGCCGGCCCGGCTCCTTCCTCCCTTCCCTCTTCTTCTCCGTTTTCCCCTCTTTTGTCTTTAGGTTTCTCTCTTTCTTTTTTATGCTGTTGCTGAGTGTTGTTGTATTTTTGGGAAGAGGGAGATTGAAATATTGCCAAAAAAAAAGGCTAAATTAGCTTCGGTTCTTAAAATTCGTGGCAAAATCTTATTAAATAGCTGCTCTTTCAACTTTCACCACTAAAACTGTTGGAAAACCACCAGATAGCTGCGGTTGTGAAAACAGCTGCTAGTTGTCCACAGCTATCTTCCGTTTTTGTGATAGTGTTATAATCATTGAATTTTTAATTAAATGTATATATATATATATATATATATATATATATATATATATTATTAAGCTTTTATATTATATTAAATTTTATAATTAAATTTGTCATAATAAAAATATTAAAATTAATTGAATATTCTATTAAATAAAATAAATATATCTAACACTTAATTGAATATTTTGTATAATTTAATAAAATATTTTATTAATTTTAATATTTTATTATAATAAAAATTTAATTATAAAATTTAATATAATATAAAAATCTAATTAAAAAATATAAAATTTTAATTAAAAATTCAATAAAATTATAAAGACTCATAGGATACTTAAACCTTATATATATATATATATATATATATACACTATGCATAATAAAATAGTGTTGGCTCATCAGTGACAGTATTTATTTATTTAGTAATAGTATATCAGGTTAACGAATTAATACGTCTAATAATATACTTTAACATTCTAATAAGGAAAGTTGTCTTTTTTCAATTTCTATGTGATTATATCATTTTAATTTTTAATTGCTCAATGGTCATGCATACGACACTCAAAAATTTGATATAAATCCAAAAATATTTTGGATTCAGTATGTATATAATAATGTTATCTTTACAACCTGGAAAGTTCTGTTGCTTATAAGACACTCAAAATTAAATAGATTAATTGAAATAGCCAGGCCCACGCACTTCTTGGTATTATACTATTATTCCAATCTCTCTAGCAATTTGGTAATGGTTGGTATAATAAAAAATATTATATATTTATATAAAAAATTATCTACTAAATTAATCATATATATAAGTATAAATTTATATGTACTATTTCACATATATTTTATATATACTTCATAATTTAATATATATTTTATATAAATAATAATTAATTTTATATTAAAATCTATTTTTATGTATCTTTTTGTCTCTAACGTTTTCGTCCTATTTAAGTTTTTAACGTTTTAAAATAATCTCAAATTTACCCCGCTGTCAATTCTGTTAACAGATTTCTAACGACAGAACAACATTAAATCAATTTTAAAATATTAGAGACTTAAATATGATGATTAAAACGTTAGGAATAACTTTGGAACTTATCCCCAAACGTTGGGGACAAAAACGAGGCTCAGGATTCGGTGGTCCAGGAACCTTTGGACCACTTAGTGGTCCAAGTAGAAAACATGTTTTTTAAGATTTTTTAACAACTGTTACATAGTTCTTTAACTAATTTTAATTATAAATTGACCCATATATTTTATATAATTATAAAAATAATTTTTTATTTTATAAATAATTAATTTATCATAAATCTATCATGTTCATTAACAATCAAATACAAAAACAATTTTTTGGCCATTACAATCGATTAAAATATTAAATTTGATTCGTGTCGTTCGCGAGGAATCATAAAATTGTGTTTTCTGCGAAAACCAATCGATTGGAATAATGAATCAATCGATTGAATTATATCTCAATCGATTGGATTACAGTTTACCACTAAACAATCGATTGAAAATTGCCAAAAGCATGGTTTTCGCATAACTCAATCGATTGGTCATACGATCTAATCGATTGAACGATGCATAAAAATTGGATTTTTGTAATTCAATCGATTGTTTAGAATTTCCAATCGATTGAATGCTTCAAAACAACCTGAGTCTCACCAAATTCAATCGATTGCTTTTGTGACTCAATCGATTGAATTTACCCAAACAATATAAATTTGCCAATTTCAATCGATTGTAGTGTGTGTGAGTTCAAATTCAATCGATTGAATGATAATTCAATCCATTGGAACACGATGTATTACGTCAGTCTTGTTTTCGTTTTTAAAATTATCTTCTTATTCATCTATCTCATCTTTAAAATTCTATCTCCTTTTTTAAGGTTTTATTTTGATTAGATACTCTAATCTTATCTTTTCCTTAATATTAATATTAAAATTGGTGAATAATCCATCACCAATTATTCAATCCCACCATTAAAATCGTGTATCATTCTCTTTATAAAAAATTTCATTGTTTTTCTTTCGAACATCCATCCATCTACTGAATATCTAATTTTTTTTTTTTTTCCGTCTATTTAATATCCACTTTTTGTTCATCGTTAATTGACAATCACCGTTGCAGCAATCAGTAAAGGTCCAATCAATTTTTTTCATTGTTCAGAAAATAATCCATCGTTTTGATTACAAAATCGAGGTAAGTGGATAGAATCTCTAATTTTCCAATTATTCGTTCGATATTTATTCGTAAAATTGATTGTGTAATGAAAAAATGTTTTTTTTTATCTTTTATTAACTGACAAGACATTGAGAATTACTAAAAAGAAAATAGATATTATTATTTTTTATTACTAATTAGCTAGCAATCAGGGACGGACCTAGAGGGGGCGAGTAGTGGCCTGGACCCCCAAAATTTTAAGAAATTATACTTATATATACGATTTGTGTTTAAAAAATAAAAACAAATATTAGGTAATTTAATAGTTTTATATGTATTATTTTTCACTATGTAATAGATTTATGTCTTAATTGTTAATTCATTAATATTTTTACCTAACTAATTTAATATCATACCCTCAAGTCTTTGTACCTTTCAAATTAGTTTTTATATAATAATTTTTATATTTATTTTTTTAAAAATCATTTGTTTTTTTATATTAATATATTTAACATTCATATTTTTATTCTACAATGGTACCGTGTCTTTCAATTAATTAATAATTTATAATTTATTTTCAAATTTTTTTAAAACTTTTGAAAGAATGAATTTTAATTAATAAGATATGGGATCATTTTTAGCAAATTCCGTTATAAATTATATGGTATTTTATAAATTTGTAATGTACAATTGTTAAAGTTATATTTTATTTATGTAATTATCATATTAAAAATAAAATTATTGGAAAAAATTATAATTATATGTATCTTAATAAATCTATTAAAAAACTAACTCCAATAACTATATGTTAATTATTTTTATAGATTAAAAAAAATTATATAAAAATTGGCACCTCAACATTAAAATCTCTGGATCCGTCCCTGCTAGCAATATACGAATCTATCTATTTTATGTAATGTTATAAGATGGAGTGTATTGATTTTTTTTTTCATTGGACATTTTAAGATGTCAGGTATATTTACGGACACTGAGATGAATGAGCAATACCAGGAGGACAATGACTTTAACCAACAAGAAGAGCTAGTAAGTGACCAATATGATGGATGAACAGAATGAATTCGAACAAGATTTCAGAGATGAATTTATTGAGGGAGCGTTTTTTTCTGAATCTGATATGTCAGAAGATATCCTTGAAGCCGCTTATGCGGTTGACTCCGTGCAAGACATTACAACTTTGAAATTTAGTGAGAATTTTGCGGAGAAAATTGGCAAATACCACTTTTCTACTTTGCAGCTTGCATTTGATTTTATATGAAGTACTCAAAGTCGAAGAGCTTTAGTGCAAGGAAGAGCAAGACCTTCAAGAATAGTACTGGCGAGATATACAAACAAAAGTTTGTATGTCATAGGCAAGGATTCAGGATGGAGAAATATTACACGATGGAAAAAAAGGAAGAAGGAGCCTAGATTGGAAACAAGAACTGGATGTGAAGCCCGAATGGATGTTAAATTTGTACCAGAAACTGGAAGGTGGCATATCTTTTATTTCTCTGACAAACACAACAATGATCTATTGGATACACAATTCAGTGCTATGTGCCTGCCCACAGAAAAATGTCAGAGGCAGATATTATGCAAATGATGAACATGCTAAAGTCAGGGATTAGCACTTCACAGATATTTGGTCTTCTAGCTAGTCAAGCAGGCGGGTATGAATTTGTTGGCTATGGTCCCAGAGATATGTACAATGAGATTGCTCAGCAAAGGCGTCAAATTCCTGGTGATGCAGCACGAGTGTTGAAGAAGTTGGAGGCTATGCGGTTGAAGGATCCACAATTATATTTCAAGGCATGTCATGATTCAAGAGGTTTGTTACGTAACTTGTTCTGGTCTGATGGGATTAGCCAACTAGACTACCGACTCTTCGGGGATGTTATTGCTTTTGATGCTACGTACAAGAAGAACAATAGTTGTCCATTAGTCATATTCAGCGGGTTAACCACCACAACCAAACAATTATTTTTGCTGCTGCGTTAGTTGTGGACGAAACTACTGATACATATATTTGGCTCCTGCGTCAGCTCATGTTTGCAATGAAGGACAAGACCCCGACCTCAATAATAACTGATAGGGCCATGGCGATTAGGAATGCAGTCAGAGTTGTATTTCCCGAAGTCAGACATAGATTATGCGCTTGGCACCTTATTCGAAATGCAACTAGCAATGTTGGAAGTCCATCGTTTACATCTATATTCCAAAAAATTATGTTGGGAGATTACAAGATTTCCGTGTTTAAGCGTAAGTGGGTTCAGCTTATTGAAGAATTTGGCCTTGAGGATAAGCCGTGGGTGATCAACATGTACGAAGAAGCATATGTGGGCTACTGCATATTAAAGGAAATTCTTTGCTGGCTTTAGAACTACCTCAAGATGTGAAGGTTTACACTCAGTTGTTGCAAGGTATGTGGGGTCGCGGCATGATTTGACAAGTTTCGTAGAGCATTTTCAAAGGTGTGTTGCACACTTGCGCTTTAAAGAATTTAATGCTGATTATGAATCTACACGTGGGGTGCCCGTTTATGCAGACTTGTATAGAGCTGCTAGAGAGATATGCTGCTGAGTTACACTCATGAGATATTTCGTTTCTTTCGGCCATTTTTTTCTAGAGCTGGATCAATGCGGGTGCTAAACATAGAGAATAACGATGATTGCATAAGTACATTATGTGTAAGCATGGGAGGCCCGATTTTATGTGGACTGTTGATTTTCGTCAAGAAGAAATGATCTTCATGTGTACCTGTTTAAGAATTGAGTCATTTGGAATTCCCTACGAACATATTGTGAAAGTTATGGTTGACAAACATTGAATTCCCCGGTCATTGGTATTGGATAGATGGACCAAAAAAGGTTAAGTCAGCACTCATTGATCCAAGTGGGTTCACGAGGGATGCTGTTATTATTAGTCGCCAAAGTGCCTT
Organism: Arachis stenosperma; assembly: GCF_014773155.1. Taxonomy (NCBI): domain Eukaryota; kingdom Viridiplantae; phylum Streptophyta; class Magnoliopsida; order Fabales; family Fabaceae; genus Arachis; species Arachis stenosperma. The sequence goes on from NC_080385.1 coordinate 1,007,704, forward strand.
GATAGAATTTTCTAAAAATTGGCTGCTGTTGCTGCTAAAGTACCAGGGAGATATGAAGAGACACGTGACCTAATTATGGGATTGTACTCATCTTACAAGGCTGCAAACGAAGGCACTAATCAACCTCATTCAGGTGTAGCTAAAGTAGCAATCCGTATGCTCATCAAATTGGTGTAGGCTCAGGACAACCATCTAGGAAGAAGCGGCAACGTTGTAGTGTTTCAAATGGAAGGACATAAGAAGAACATGTCCTTGGCAAAAGGACATGACAACAATGTTATTGAAGATGAAGCTAATGGTTCAGATGATGGCGACGTATATTCAGTACCGACGGCTGAGTTAGATAGTGATAATTAGCCACCTCCATATACTTAATATTTTTGCGGATGAATCAGTTCCATAGTTGTGTTTATTTATTTTATTGCACTATATTAATGAAATTATATATAATTCTTACAATAGTCGTGCGTATGCTCTTTAGATGAAATAATTGCCAACTGATATCGGTTTGCGAAAAAGGGTAAAAAAATCGCTCAAACCGGCAATAAACGGTCTGGTTCAGTATTTAAATCGTCAGATTGAAAACCATTGAAAATGTTGAACCGGCCGGTTTTGATCGGATTGTGCTCTCTGACCGGTTCAACAATAGGACGCCGGTCTGATTAAAAATAACACCAAACGCGTAACGCGTCAACCCCCCTTCCCCTAAAACCTTCCCCCTTCGTTCCTCATTCAGAATCAGAATCAGAAAAACTAGGGGTGTTCAAACCGATCCGGACCGAAACTAAAACCGACCCAACCGATATGAAAAAATCGAAAACCGAAAACAAAAAACCGAAAAATGTGTTTTGCAGTTTTTTGCGGTTCGGTTCGATTTTTGGTTCTGAACAGAAAAATTAACCGAACCACACCGACCGGTTTAGTAAAAAAAACCCTTAAAACCAACCCACTCCCCCCACCCCCACCCCCACCCCCACCCCACCCCACCCCACCCCCAAACGGCCAAACCCAATTCCCTTGAGCGCGATTACTGAGCAGAAGTGAGCCCTAACCCCACGCCTCCCACCCCCAATCCAAAGCTCTTAGTCTCAGCCTTTCACCGTCGCACTCTCCTCTCACCGTCGCGCTCTCCTCTCTGCAGTGGCGCACGACACTCGCACCACAGCTGAACGACGCTCGCACACAGCACGACCCTCGTCCCTCGCAGGCTTGCACCCAGCGCCAGCAATAGCAGAGCACGAGCCTCCTTCCTCGCACCCAGCAGTAGCAGAGCCCGAACCTCGCAACCTCGCACCCAGCAGTAACAGAGCCACAACCCTCGCCAGTCGCCACCCCACAACACAGCACCCACCAGTCACGATTCAAGTCAGATATGGAGCCCGAGCCACCGAGTCAGGTATGTGATTTGGTTAAATCGTTGATTCATTGATATTGTTACTTTATTGCTGACTTGCTGACTTGTTAATTCATTGTTAATTTGATTCATTGTTGCTGGTTATTGATTTATTTTGTTAGGTATTGTTGCTGGTTAGGATTCGGATTAGGATAATTTTGATTTCCCATTGTCTCTTTCAGGTTAGACTAGGCACTGCAAGAGGCACAGAGGTAGTGAAAGTGGCAGTCATGGCACTCTATGCTCTTTTGATTGCTTTCGGTCTGTGCAAGGCGCTTCCCCTAGCCAGTATTGTATGCAACTCTAACTTAATTTCTGATATCTTCTCATCTCATTATGAGCTTATGATTTGTTTGTCTTCTCTCTTGCTATGACTATGGTGGTTCTAGTTCCTTTGTGCCTGACCTTACCAATTGGAAACTTGGTAGTGAGATTTGTGCAAGAAAATCATAAGGCACGTCCAAGACTTTGTGTTACCCTTTATGATTCCTGGAGTTTGGTATTAAGCCTTGGTTATGTTATTACTTACAGGACAAAAGCAATGTCTTCATGGCAAAGTACTTATGTGTGAGGTTACATGCTTTGTTTGGAGCAGCTCTGGCTTGTGGGCTGGTAGCGGCTAGAGTGGTTTAACAACAGTTCTATGCATGCAAGAGACCATATCTCTGAAGATGGAAGCTGTCTCAGAATTTTATACTGATCTTTGCATTCTTCATTTCAAGTTTCATTTGCCTCCACTTCTTATGGCCAACTAAATAGTGGAGAAAATTTATATCTTATATGTTGAGATACCAATCTAGTTAGGAGTCTCACTTAGGCTTTTTGATAGTTTAACATTTTTTGGTGTTACATACAAGGACACATACCTTTTTGTTTTCAAATCTGATTGCTCCTTGTCCAGTTGTCCCTAATGATGTAATTGCATAGTTTGTAGTCCAAGTGAATATATGCACGGTTGATTTTCTATGTTACCTAAGAAATTCTAGAATGGAAATCCAATTTACCACATGTTCTCTACAATTAATGTGTAATGAATTTTTCATTCCCCTCGGAATTTTTCATTATGTGGTCTCACCTTGGTTTTTCTAGATTCTATAAATACATTAAAAAGTTATGAAATAGAAGGGTTAAGAACGATTTGGTTCTTAAGGTATAGGCTAAAATTTTTTCGTTTCTAATTTTTTTTGTATACGAAATTGTCTTTTTTACTTAGATGTTAAAATTTTGGATCAAATTACCCATAATAAAAAATTATAAAATGAAAAAAAAAAGAGAAAGAGTGTCTCTGTTCGTCTGAAAGGGGAAGGAAGAAAAAGAAGGGGGAAGGGAAGAAGAAGAAGCTGTTCTTTATGTAATTTGAATTTCTGGTTTGCTATTCTAATTATTGCTTCTTGATTTTTCGTTATGTTGTTTTAAAAAGTCCTCTTTCCAAATGCAATATATAATCATGATGATTGTTCTTATGGTTACTCTTATCAAGATTTTTTATCTATTAGCAATATATATAAAAATTAAAATAGAGAGGTCAAATTTATAAGATGCAAAAATCCAAAATAGAATGCAAACAAATAAAAAGACATGGAATTTTTTATTTATAAATTAATTAAATAATAAAATATAATTCACAAGACATAATATTTGTATGCAATTGTTGTTGAAATAAAAACGAAAATAACATTACTACATCAAAATAATATGAGTTTTTTAAACTAAAGTACTATAAATTGATAGAAATAGAGAAAAATTGTAGAAGCCACAAAACGATAAATATCTATTTAAGAAGTCATGAAAAATAACTAAAGAAGTACATCCACCAAACATAACAAATAAATTGACAATACCAAAGTATTAAGTTTATCTAGATTACTACTATAATCTTTACATCTTATGGTTAGTGTGCAATTTCCAAAATCATCGGCCGACGCTATAATTTGTGCCTTCTTATGGTTGATCCGATTTCAGAGTAATGCGAATATCGTGATCCTTAAGCTGCAATTTATTCACTATAAATTAGTACAAAAAAATGGTAAGTGAATAATTTTTTTGTAAATTTTTTTGTTAAAAAAATAGTAAGCTGCAACTTATTCACTATAAATTTTTTTGTTAAAAAAATGGTAAGCTGCAACTTATTCACTATAAATTAGAGATTCTATCACTTACCTCGATTTTGTAATCAAAACGTGGATGTTTTCTGAACTACAATGAAAAAATTGATTGGACTTTTGCTGATTGCTGCAACGGGTGATTGTCAATTACGATGAACAAAAAGTGGATATTAAATAAAGGATAAAAAAAAAAAAAAATAGATATTCAGTAGATGGATGGATGTTCGAAGAAAACAATGAAATTTTTAAAGAGAATGATACACGATTTAATGGTGGGATTGAATAATTGGTGATGGATATTCACTAATTATAATATTAATATTAAGGAAAAGATAAGATTAGAGTATCTAAATCAAAATAAAACCTTAAAAAAGGAAGATAGAATTTTAAAGATGAGATAGATGAATAAGAAGATGTAATACATCGCGTTCCAATCGATTGAATTATCATTTCAATCGATTGAATTTGAACTCACACATATACATCGATTGAATTGGGGCAAATTCATTGTTTGGGTAAATCAATCGATTGAGTCACAAAAGCAATCGATTGAATTGGTGAGACTCAGGTTGTTTTGAAGATTCAATCGATTGGAAATTCTAAACAATCGATTGAATTACAAAAATCCAATTTTATTCATCGTTCATCGATTGGATCGTATGACCAATCGATTGAGTTATGCGAAAACCATGCTTTGGCAATTTTCAATCGATTGTTTAGTGGTAAACTGTAATCCAATCGATTGATTCATTATTCCAATCGATTGGTTTTCGCAGAAAACACAATTTTATGATTCCTCGCGAACGACACGAATCAAATTTAATATTTTAATCGATTGTAATGGCCAAAAAATTGTTTTGTATTTGATTGTAATGAACATGATAGATTTATGATAAATTAATTATTATAAATAAAAAATATTTTTATAATTATAAAATATATGGGTCAATTTATAATTAAAATTAGTTAAAGGACTATGTAGCAGTTGTTAAAAAATCTTAAAAAACATGTTTTCTACTTGGACCACTAAGTGGTCCAAAGGTTCCTGAACCACCAAATCCTGAGCCCAAAAACGATACTTTACTCTACAAAATTATTATTCAAAAAGTTTAAATTGTAGATAAAATATATAAATAATTTATATATAATAATTATAAACTTGTGATGACTTAGTAGACTTTCCTCAACTCTTCTTATATATCTTCATAACTGATTTGAATTTTAAATATATTTATTATTTATTAATGAATTATTTGTAAGCAACCAAACTCCCCCCACCCAACAAAAAAAAAAATTGTAGGCACCGATCTAGACAACAATGTTCTAATCTATCTTAAATTGCAAGACAAACATTCTCTTGAAGCTAATTTTTAAAAAGAAGTTGTTCTTAGCCTTAATTATAATTAGCTAATGACAAAAGAGAACAATTTAAATTTATTAGTTTTACTAACTATTTCTATTAGAAGTACTTTTCTTTAAACATTTTAAAAAATATCAATTGTTAGAAATAATAAAGTTTTGAAAAAAAAAAAAAGGTTCAATCTACTGAAAAATTTAAAACTTTAAGGATTTTCAAATTTTATGCCCTCAAAAATTTGGTTAACAGAATCCATAACTTATTTACATACGTGCAATCTACATTTTTCTAATAACTCAAGTAATGACTTTGCAACTTAATCATTGAACTTAACATTGTGTTAAGATAAGCAGAAGCCTATTAATGTTTTATAAAAATATTTTATATATGAATGAAGAAAATTTGAAATATTCTCATCAACTAATAATAATATTATATATCTTTGAAATATAATCATTTATTTATTTAAGTGGAGTAATCTTTATGGATTACAAAAGAAATTTTATTTTTTAGCAACCTATAGTGCTTAGCCACCTGTGTAGTGATATTTGCTGAGTTTTGGGACATTCTTTTGGAGTTGGATTTGACATTGAATATCAGTTTTGCTCATGTGGAAATAAAAGTTGACTCAAATTTTTTTCTTTGCCCCCAATATTATTTCTCTTAATTTCTTTGTAAATTTCGTTGAAATCTTGTTTCCTAAAATAGTGATTATGTAACCTATTTTTTTCTTAGGCGTTTTCTACCCCTTTGTTTATAAAAAAAAAGCTTTTAAGAAAAAAATTATAAAAATTAATCTTTATTGATCTTAAAAAAAAACTTTTAGCATAAGACCATTTGAAATATAATTATTTGTATTTTTTCTACTGTTAGATATATATAATAAATTTGTTACTATTTTAAATTTAAGTTGTTTTGTTTAGCTAAGATTATTAAGTTTAAGTAAAAATAAACTATCATTTTTATTTATAAAAATTTAAAACGCTGATAAATTTACTTACAAATAAACAAAATTACTATTTTTACACATGAAAAATAGATTTTTGCTAACAAAACTAACCAAATCCTAAAAAATTATTTAAAATTTTCAATATACACTCTAATATAACCTAACTTCTTTTTACTCCATATTACCACTCCATCAATCCTAAACCTCACCATCACCCGAATATCTTTTTACTCCATACCACCTCTCGTCTGTTTTGTCACTTCCGCCACTTCCTCCCCGGACGCCCCTCTTTACAAGCGCCCCATCTGCCGCGTCGCCGTCAAAGCCTCCAAAAACTTCGACTGCACTCTTTCCCTCATCCGCAAGTGCAAACACTGTTCCATTCTCTGCCGTGTTTTCGCCGCAAACTTCTGCAAGGTTCTCGTACCTCGAAGCCTTTGGTGGCATGCGTTAGCTCCTCTCCATCCTTGACGCCTTCAGCTCTGCTACTGCTACAGGTGACAGTGATAGCATCGTTCTCTCGCTCTTTCTGATCACCGACAACAACCTATTATGTTTTGGGTATAATCTTTTATTGTTAGTGTTCAAATGGGTCAATTAAATAATAGGATAGAAGCCGCTAATAAACTTGCTTCGTTTGCGAATAATAATGATAGGAACAAAAAGATCATTGTTGAGGAATGTAGAGTTCTAAGTTTGTTGAAGTTTTTGAAAGAGAGTGGTGGTGGTGGAGTTTGGGATTGGATCAGAGGAGTGGTTGTATGGAATAAAAAGAGAAGTTAGAGTTAGATTATATTAAAAAATATTTTAAAAATTTTAAATAATTTTTTAGAATTTAGATGATTTTATTAGCAAAAATTTATCTTTCATAGATAGAAATAATAATTTTATTTATTTATGAATAAATTTGTCAATATTTTAAATTTTTATGAATAAAAATAATAATTTACACTCTAAATTTTATCATTTTATTATTCAAACAATTATAATTGTAACCACTCTCAATTAAGATTGTAATAATCGATTTATCTATATGTAATAAACTCTGGCATCATTCATATTTAAGTTCAATCAACCTTTCATGGGTCTATCTACTGTAAAGATGTACTTTTGTACAGATTTACAGATTTTTGTTTTTATTGATTTAAAAGCGTATCACTAAAAATGTTGCTTAAGGAGAAAGTGTTATCCTTAATCGTTAACTTGGCTCTGATACCAATTTTTTACCTTCGACTTTTCTTTTAATTTCTTTTTCGAAATTTCTATTAACTCTTCATTTTTTACTTTGAATAAGTTTATAATTTGTATAAGTGCTTTATTTAAAGGATTTTGATAAAAAAATATTGACCATTTCTACTATTTCTCTTGCATTTATTACTAGTCTTTGATGTTTTGATTTATAACTTTTCAATCTTGTTTTAGTTTATAATATTCCTTTTGCATGGTTATTGTATATAAAATCTTTTATCTGTTTGTTTTCTTTAATATAATTTCTCAAATCCTCAATAACTTCTTTTATTCTACACTTTTCCTGTTCTAAATATCTGTTTAATTTTTCAATTTCATTCTCCATTTTTTCTTTTAACAGCTTTAATTCTTTTAAGTCATAATATGGTTTTCCAGATATTTATAAATTTTTTAAGTTTAATTCCAGCTTGTTTATATTTATTCTTATTTCTATCCTTTTTATTATAAGATCATCAATTTTAATCTGAAGATTGTTTAATTCCCTTTTATATTCCTTTATTTTACCTTTAATTTCTCGTCCTATTTCTTTTTATTTATTTTCTGGTATTTCAATCTTTTTATGCTTCATTATTTATTTTAAAATTTCTGCAAACTCTATCATTGATTCATCACTATTTTCTAGAGATTCTATTAATTTTTCTAGCTCTTCAACTTCTTTTTTCAATTTGTCATAGATTTTTTAGCGCTTCAAATGCTCTTTGATTTATTTCAGAAAACTGTAAATAATTCAAACGATTTTCTCTTTCAAATAGCTCTTGTTTCTTGTCTTGATAAGTTACATATATTTCTTCTTTATTTATTGTAATTAGTGTTTAGAGTTTCATTTAATTTTTTGACCTTTTTTGTTAGTTTTTATTTCAGAATTTTCTTCTTTAATTTTCAACTTAGATAAACTTAAAGGGCTATTAATTTTAGATTCTCTTATTTGAAAATTCGATGAAACTAATTTTCCTGATGGTTCTTTTAATAATAGAATTGGTTTTTCAATAGCTTTATATTTTGGTATTTCTGTTTTTACAATTTTCTGAAATAATTCATCAACATAAATTTTTCTCTGTTTTTAAATTATACTATGATGGCTATTTGTTAAGCATAATTTATGCATATGTAATTGAAAATGGTTCATCATCTTGTTCCATTAGATTCTTTTTGTGAAATTTATAAGCTAAACTTATAGATCTTCCAAGATTTTCAGTTGATAAAGGTATAGCATATCCAAGATGGGCATTGAATTTAACATTTACGTTTGCCAAGTTTCCATGAACAATTCCAATTATTTGATCTATTGGGTCATCAGTAATTCTTTTATCACAGATTGCTAAGCTTATTGGTGAATTAATTCCTTCATATATGTAGATTTGATTAAGACTTGTATAGTACTAATATGAATCCATCCAATTTTAGATCTTTTTGTTGATCCTTAATTTTCTCAATCTGTTTACTCAATTCTTCATCATTTATCAAGCTATTTCAAGTTCTCCATTGGCGGATTTTATCTTTATAGGGGCTTCAAGTTGAATTTTTCCATAGTATATTATATTTTTCTATTAAAAACTTCTTAAAAGATTGTTTATTAAAATTTTCATTTGATTTGAGATTTAATTCTGTTTTTAGAACAGCCTGTTTTTCATTATCTAATAAAGCAGATAATCTATAATAATCAGATTCTTCTGTTAATTCCAAGCTTTCTAAATAATTCATAACTAAGAGATTAGGATAAAGGCATACTTTTCTGGAGAAAAACTTCCTTTATTTAGTATATTTTACATAAGATGTTTTATCTCCAGAGGGGAGATTGTAGATACTAACTCCAGAGGGGAGTTTAGAATTGGTTTTTCCTAAGGAAATTCTTCTTCAGACTATAGAATCGCCTCGACAGCTTCCTCCTTGCTCTCCTAGCATATGAGTACTCTTAGCCTCCTGCTTTCTATTGTCTCATGCTTCTACAATTGCCTAAGCAACCTATTTATAATAGTTGGGTTTGATGGACAATTCCCATACTTACCCTTCTTATGACGTCATTGCTTACGTCACTGTTTGCTATCTTGCACCAGCTACATTGTTGGTGCTTTATGACCTAAGTACTTACGTCACTATGCAATAATGTTGAGAGATGCTTCAGATGTACTGTCCTCCTCTTTCATCATGTGACCTTCAGATGTGTTGTCTTCTTCCTTTATCATGTGGGTTGATTCCGTTTCATTATTGCTTTCTTCAGATAACTCTGAGACACATAGCTGGCACTTGTGGTCTTCTCTGTCTTTTATCAAATAGCAGAGATTCCTCTTTATCCCTTCGGGGAGCTTTTCTAAGAGTCCAGATAAGTTGTAGAATGCTGATTCAATTCCACTAAGAGTCTCATCTCTCTTTCTTCAATTTCATTCCTTTTACTGGACAAGCAAAATTTCTACTTTTATTAATCCTTGTGTGAGATTCCTTTTTATTTTTTGAGTTCTTTCAAAAACCCTTGCTAATGTACTGGCTAGCCTTCCTTCATGACTGTAAATTCTTAAATCTTGAATCTGATCAATTGGTTGAAAATTTCCTGGGAAGACGGACATGAATATTACTTGGTGTGCTGGAACCAAGCATTATTCTTCTTCATTAAAAATAGGTTGACTGTTTGTAAATTTTAGGGATATATCCCTTGGATTTACGTTGTCAATCATATTTTTAAATCTCTTTACTGCATCAACGAATCCTGCAAGAAACTCACTAATAATTTTCAAATCATTAAAAATTAAAATTGTATCAATTAATCCATACTGAAAAAACTGATAGGTGTCAGATGGGGAAGCATCTGGAAATATAACCAGCTTTGTTAGCTGTTCTTTGGCAATAGGATAATATCCCAAGATTGCCCTTTTTTCTTCAGTCCAATTCAGGACTATGTTAAGGATTTCTCTGAGATTTGATCTACAGTCCCTTTTCTTTTCCTTGATTTCAGCCCTTGTAGGAATGTTTCTTATTATCCCTGTTCTCTGGGTTTGAATTGGAGCTTTATCTGCTCTTTTTAGGGTTTGCTCTGGATGAAGAGCTTCATATTCCCTGAAGGATTCATTTGCTTCTTCCAGTGTTAAAAACTCTCCTTTATGAATTATCCTTGATTGATGTGTAAATGATGCTGTTTTTTTCCCAGGCATCATATACTCTTTTCATGGGGCCATTATAGATTACATAATATTTTTTATCTTGGGTGGATTTTTTTATAATTTCAGCAATTGTTTTATTGGAATTTTTCTTCACCTGATTTGTCCACCACGCTTAGCTGGCTGAACTGATGGTTTTGGTTGTTGTGTTGATTTTTGCTTCGATGGCCTTCTTGAGGGATGGATCTGTGTCCTTTTGTGACAATGCTTGCATTTTTCGAGTCTTGTTCGTATTTTTGAATTTCTTGATCTAATGCGTTGTAGACGAACTCCATTCTCTTGTTAATGTATCTTCAATAATTTTGTCACCCTTATATTCAATTTATTGGATATTGTAACAAAAATAATTTCATCTTACCAATCGTCCATAATATAATCTTTAAGTTATATCGTATGAAACCTGTTAAGTAACTTGAATCTGTCCTTAATGTAAATTCTTTGGGTAAAATCATTTCCATTTCTTAAGAGATTTGATTGCTGTTAGAGTTTCTCTTTCATGAGTAGTATATCTCTGTTCTGTTGGAGTAAAGTCCCTGAATATACCTGCAAAGTAATTCCTTTGGGGATATTTAGAATCTAGTGATTCTTTCTTGTTCCAAACTTTTATAGCTTTTCTTTTAGACATCCTGACCAGGTTATGTCTGAAGCATCTGTTTCTATTAAGTAGTCATTTTCTTCTGGAATATAAAGTTCTGGAAGTTTTCACATAATTCTTTAATTCTTTGAATTTGTATACTATCTTTTCATCCCATTTCCATACTTTTTAGTACTTATTTTGGAAATAAGCTTAGTGTATTATGTTATATTCTTTAAAATCCCTGATCAGAAATAATTTATACACCCTAAAAATCTTTGTAATATTTCTATCTTCTATTTTATTAGGAAATAAATTTACCTTTCTAGAACATTTGGTTGAAGTTTTAGCTTTCCTTGAGTGGATAGAATTAATCCAAGAAACTATATTTGTTTTGCTATTCTTGCTTTATTTTTACTAAGAACTAATCCTTTTTCCCATCTTTCTAAAACTATTAATAATTTTGAAGATGATCTTCTTTATCCTGTTTTGTAAAAATTAGTATATCATGTATAAAATAAATTCATTTAACTCTTTTAGATTTTCTTTCATAAATCTTTGATAAATACCTGGGGCTTGTTTTAATCCGAATGGTAATACATTCCATAAAGCAACACTTGTGATTCTTTTGTTGGGCAAGTAAAAGCAGTAATTCTTTGTTTCTTCGTCTAGACGTAGTTGCCAATATCCTGATTTGCATCAAGAGATGAAAACCAAGTTGCTCCTTTGATTTTTTCTAAAATAGAGTCTTTTCTTGGAAGTTTATGAGCATCAATAGTTGCTTCATTCATCTTCTTATAGTTAAAACCATTCTTCGTTCCCCTTTTAATTTCATTATTGTTTTCGACATAAAAGGCTGGAGCCGCATGAGGACTTTTACTTAATCTTATAATTCCTTTTTCCAAAAGATCTCTACATTCTAATGAGAACTCTTCTCTATCTCTTGCGGAATAAGAAATTTTATTTGGAACATTTATCTCTTTTGTAGGATCTTTTAATTTAATGCTTACTAATTCGTTATTTGTATTTTTAATATCTAAAGGATTTTCAGCACAAATTTCATCCAAAAGTTCTTCTATCTTCATTTCAAGATTATTTTTGGGAATGTTTATCTGAAAGTATATAACATGTTTCTAATATAGAAAATATTTTAAATTTTAAGATCTTATCTATAGTAGTAGTTGGCATTTTTATACGTTTTGATTTTTGATTTATTGAAGAATCGTGTGGAGCTTTTAAAACTATATATGTTAATTCTTGAATGAATGGATGATATAGCTTTAAAAAGTTATTTCCTATGATAAAATTCATCCCGGAATCTAACATATATATAGATGGAATAATGAACCTATAATTTTGAATGAAAATTTTAGCCATCTCTGCTTTTTGGTCAATTTTATGTATTGATTTGTCAGCTATTTTAACTCTTAATGGTTTCTTTAATTTTTTCCAATCAAGTTTTATATTTGAACTAGCAAAGCATTGTGTTGCTCCAGAATCCATAAAAGCATTATAAACTTTTCTGTTATTTTTATAGTAATAATGTGGCATTATTACTCAGTTCTGAGTCTGTTTCTGAGACATATTCAAAATATAGTCTAAGTATTATCAGATTCCTCTAAGGTTCCATGAAACAAGACTAGCAATTTCTATTTGTTTAGTAGATCTTTTTTATCCTTTTTTTTTTACATTCATTGCATAGTGTCCTTCTTCTTGGCAATACCAACACTTACAGTTTCTTTTTATTCGGGCAATAGTCTTTTTGTCTTTTGTTTTATTGTTATTTTTTCTAAATACCTCTTTTTTCTCAGTTTGGATAGTATTTTCTTTTTCTAATTGGTATTTTCTCTTGAAAATTTTATTAAGCCCATATTTTTGGGGTATCTCTTCATTATCTGACAGCAAATTCTAATTATATTTGCAAATCTTTTTGAGTGCTTCTTGCATACAACGTTCTTTTATTTCCTCTCTTATTGCAGATGTTGCTCCACCAAAATTATTTCAATTGTCCCTCTATTTATTCTCTTATAAATCTTCCCATTATAAATTCATTAGCAGGATATGGAAGTTTGTTATATACATACTAAGATAATGATTTTTATCTTCTTCTTTAAATTTGTAATAATGTATCTATATTCACATATATAAGATTCCACATTACATAAATCATATATCTTAATATTAGCTAAATGGTTTTTTGCTTCTTGATATCTTTATTATAGACTTCTTGTATATGATCTATAATATTTTTTCCAAAAATTCTTTAGAATCATCATTATATAATATCTTATCATAAGCTGTTGTTTTTGTTGCTAATTTCTATTATTTGGTTTCTTGATGTCATATAATCTCTTATAGTTCCTTAGTATGAAATCCTATGTAATTCCAATATCTTTCCAAACAATTCACTAAGTTTTGGATTAGTAAAGACTTCTAATAAAAAGGAATTTAACCAATTTTCGAAAATTTCTTTTCATTCTTTTTACAGTCTAAGTCAAGCATTCTTTCTCCTTCCATTTGGATTTAGGAACGTATTTGATGGTATTTTTGTATTTTGAATTTTTATTTATAAATCCTTTTTTAAAAGCATAATTATCAAAACCTGTTCCATTTAAATTGAGATTGATTATCCTTAGATGTTCCAGCTTCATTTTTACTTGAATTGGAATTGCTGGTTCTTCGTCACTTGAATAATCTAGGATGTGTTCTCATTTTCATATTTTCGGAATTTACTAATTCTTCTATTGAAATCCATGTTCCATAATATTATTTTTGAGCCATTTTTAATTGTTTGAAAAGCATTGTAACTTCTTCTAATTTTCTTCAATATTCATAATTTCAATGGGGTTTTACTTTTAAATCTGTTATGTTAATTATATTTGAAATTTTTTTTTTGGGATTCTCTTTTCTTTATTTCTTTGAAACTTTATGGATATAATATTTCTTCAAGCATATCTACTATAGAATTTAATTGTGGGTTAAAAGTATGATAAAGATGTGGGGAATCATTTCCATGGTAACATTTTTTAGAAATTCCATGTGAAAAATAAGTTTCAGGTTTTTGAAGTCTTTCAATAAAACTTATAGTAAAATAAAGATTTTGAGAAAAATTATTTTGTATTGATTTTAAGAATTCGGTGTCATTACAATTGACATTAGTTAAAATCATTAATTTTTGATCTATTAATTTTGATAACTTAATTATTTCTTCTCTTAAATCTTCTAATTTACTTTTTTCCATAAGGTAACGCTTTTCTTTATGAAGAGTTACGATTTTAAGTAAAAAGTGTAGCTTTAGAATGTGTGATTTAGATTTTACCACATAAACATATCTTTAAATTTACATCTGTATATTAAAAATGTCCTTATGAAAAATGTCTTTACGCTATTAAAACATTTTATGGCTAGGGCAAAATTAACACCGCACATGATGTCTCTTTCAAAAAATTCCAGTCTCTTCCCATGATCCCTCCGAAGCACGAAGATATTTTTGGCAAGAGCTTTCATTATACTATTGATGAATTTATCAACTTTAATGAATTTATGTATATATATAATAAATTGTGACATAAATTATATTCGAATTCAGTCAACTATTTTTTTTAATGTCTTTAATCAGATTTACCTTTTGGTAGACCATCTTTTTTAAAAAATATCTTTTTATTTTCGAACATTATTATGATTAAGTCATTTTTTAAATAAATAAAAAAAATCTATTTTCGTTCTGATAAGGATTTATTATTGGTCGTATACATAAGACAGAATTCAAATTTTCGATACTTACTTAAACAAACCAGTGAACTAATCATTAAACTAACCCAACTTAATTAAAAAATGTAGTTGGTTTTAGAAAGTATCTTATAATTTCATATCAGACTTTAATTTTATTTAAAAGAAAAATTAAACTTAAATATCGAATCCAAACATTACAAAATTAAATTAGATTAATTTAGTAGTTAATTTATTAGTCCATGTAAGTAAGTATCAATAAATACATGCATTAATTCATCAATCGACGACAAATTTTTAAATAAAATTTTAATTTATAATAGATTAGTGATTAGCTTGCTAAAACAAAACAAAAAAACTGTCAAAAAAGAAAAAGGATTACAAATATTTTTTCCCGTAAGACCTAAATTACGCCATTAATATAGCAATGTTATACTTTATACCACAATGATTTGATCATTCCTATAAGCTTTTGCATTTAAAGTTGTATCTTGTTCGGAAGCACTTTCTGCTACATCGCCAAAAGAATATTATGATTTATGAATCACAATAAGATGAATTCATCTTTCCTGATTCTTCTACCACCGCTTGCTTTTTTTTTTTATGAAAAAGAAAAATAAAAGGAATTAAATCTATTCTTCTGTGACTTAATTAAATTGCAAATTTCTGTTTGTATTGTATGTGCTTTTTGCCAACTCATCAACCTACCTACCTAATTATGCAGTTGGAACAAGAATAAAAGCAATATTTTCTAATTATTTCTTAATTCATATTATACACATTTAAAATTAAATTGGAAAATAGTAGGCGCTATCTTTCTTCTTATATTATTAAATAAAATATTCTTTTCATATAATTTCAAACAAAAATAGTTTTTTTTTTTTTCACTTCACAAACAATCAGCACCACTAGTGGAAAAGAAGACTTATCCACAAACTTTTTCTAAAAAATTTATTCAATAATTAAAATTAAAAGTTCATCCCAATGATCAAGTACATCCCACTTGGAAATTTTTTAATCAATGAAGGTTTTGTGTTTCAGCTTTATGTATATAAGTACAATAATAATATAATGGATATATTATATATGAGTTCAAGGGATAGTATTATTGAAAATAAACCTAACCGAAAGTGTTTGCCTCCCCTTGTCATGATTATTAAGAAGTATGGTATTATTATTAACTTATAAGCAAGTTGGGGTTAGTTAACAAGTTATTTTGGTTGTCAAAGAAAAAGTTTGGTTGATTAATAACTTGTGCATTACTTAAAAATCAGGCCACCACATGAAACATCACTTAAAACATTAATTTTATCATCATGAGAAACACATTATTCATTATTTAATTGGAAGATGCAAAATAAAATTATGGTATGTATCTAACTGAATTACCATTATGGGCTTAGGCTAAATTCTCTAACAAAATATATTTATGTTGAAATTTTGGTCAGATTTTCTATTAGTTTAATGATAGATTGAGAGTGTAAAGCAATTTAGGGTTTAGGGTTAACATCATTAATATCAAATTAAATTAGATGGTTGAATTTGTAAGACTTTAATTTTTTGAAATATAGTAGGCCACTAATTAGGGTTAAATACTCTAACTGATGATATCATCATATATTTAGATATACAAATATTTATATAGATAATTGATAAAATTTAAACATGATATGAAACTTAAACTCAATAATTGGTTCACAGTAAAATGGCTAATTAATTAATTAATTAATTACATTAGGACAAATTACAAACCAAATCATTATTAGGGTTTGAAGTTGAAGTGGATTTGGTGTCCTTTGCATTAGTTGTCTAATTAGTAAAATAACAAGTATTTGGATACTAATTAATCACCTGTATAAGAAAAAGTATAAAATACTAATATATTATCTTTTAATTTATTAAATTGTTAATAATAATTAATTATTATATTTTAAATATATATATAAAAAATATATTTAAAAAATATATTTATAAAAATATTTTTAATAGACATAACTATAAAAAAAATATTTTTATTAAATATATTTACAAAAATATTTTTATTAAATATAATTATAAATAAAAATTGACAAAAATTAATAAAAATATTATTAGTAACGTAACGAAATTGCCCGTGTAAATTATATGAGAGATTATTCCAGCAGTAGGTGTATAAAATGTGACATCATGTGTACCTTGTCTTCAATTTCATCCAATCACACTAAGAACTGGCTTTTGTGGATAACTTTACAATAATTTATATATATTAAAAAACTATCAATCACTGTCTTTCAATAATTCATTGTTATCCGAAAAGTCAGTTTTTTCTAGCCCAAGCTTTAAGGTGGCACATGTTGACATTTCACCATGTGTAATTTTAGTTGGTTTTTTAATAATTCCCACCATATGAAACTTCCACCCGAGTTACGGAAAAAGAAGACCTAATTGGAAGTTACCAACCCTTTCAAATTAGAGAAACAATTAATTATATTTTTCTTTTTAATATTATTGTAATAATGGGTGCATGGGCTCATGTAGCTACTACTGTACTAGCTGTGTATAAGACAAGAAAAAGAACAAAATTTGCAAGCTTGATCAAAATATTATCATTCTTCCAATAAACATATCATTTATTAATTCAGTACTACTCATGTCTCCAACAAATCATGCAAGTTGTTCATTCATTCTTATTATTGTATTACCTTTCACTAGTATTTAAAAAATTTAAATTAAAATATGAGTTTAATTTTAATCATCGTAAAATATTTTACACATTTTTTTATAATTATTCAAATAATTAATATAAAAAATAGTTATTTTTTGTTAATATAGCATTATATGAATAAATATGTATGTCAAAAATGACAAGAACTGAGCAAAAAAAAAGATATTTTTAAAAATCGATACTTCTTCTTATCTTTTTGTAAAGAAGGGTAAGAATTTAAAGAAAATTAACAAAACCGAAGATAAAAAGATATTGGTATTGAAGAAATCCTCCATCCACCGTTTTAGATTACAAAAAAGACTTGCATATTTTTTCTAATAAATTAAAAAAATTCTCTCTTCAAAAAGAGAGAGAGAAAACCACGGAGTCATTTTTTTGTTCCTATTTGTTATTTTATATCGACAGTGAATTAAAATTAAATTTTTAAATATTATTATACATACTTATTTTTTTAATAGGAACTTACATTCAAATTTTGTAAATAAAAATAAAATTGACAATGAAATAATTTTTTATTGTGAATAAACTTGATTCAAATAAAATTAAGTGAGATTTAATAGATTAAATATGTCCCCAAGCATGGTTTAAATAAAAAATTTATTATATTACATTTTACACAATATAAATTACTTTTGACATTCATATATACATGTTCACACTTCAAATTAAGAATGACGTTTTCAACTTGGTTGGTCAATGGTAAATTAAAGTAGTATACATTCCTTTGTAAATTAAATTATCACATGAGAAATGCATTCTCAATTATTTAATTGCTAATGATTAAAAAAACTCCATTAAGGTGCTAATAAAAGCAGCATTCTCCAAATTAAGTCTTCACTCCATAGCATCCACAATAATAACATCTTACGATAATGTCTTCTTCTTTGAGATACACCATGTCCAATAATAATAATAATAATAATAATAATAATAATTCAGCATTTGATGAACAAAGATGGGTGATTAACATCCGAAAAACCCTTGAAGAAGAACTACTTGAAGAAGAAGGTGATGAATTTGAAGTACACATATTCAATGTTCCAAAGCTTCTAATGGCAAGTGATCCAGATTCATATGTTCCTCAACAAGTTGCAATTGGTCCTTATCATTATTGGCGTCCAGAGCTGTATGAAATGCAAAGGTACAAGGTTGCAGCTGCAAAAAGGTTCCAACAACACCTTCAATGTCTTAAGTTTGAAGGGCTTGTTGATCAAATTCTCAAGTTGGAGCGCAAGATTAGAAGATGCTATCACAAGTACTTGGATTTCAATGGTGAAACCTTGGTTTGGATGATGGCTGTTGATGCCTCATTCTTGCTTGAGTTCCTTCAAATCTATGCCATACAAGAAGGAACAAAGGTAATATTAATTAATTTCACGAATATAGAAATTCATATATAGTTAGTTTTATGTAAAGTTGATAATTAAAAAATCGTTAAATAATAATTTATTTAAAATTTTTAATTATTTAATAATTTTTTAAATATTAACTACACGTAAATTTTTACTTTTTATAAATAATAGTTCAAAAATTAGTTAATTGAGTTTTCCTATTAGAGAAAATAAACAGTATAAATTAAGGGATTTGTGATGGTATTCTTCTTCTTATAAAGTTATTGGTATACTATCAAGTTTCAATTTAATCAATGATTTAACATTTATTAAACATTTTAAATTTAAAACTAATTAATTTTAGTTACAAAACTAGGGAGATTTTTTTGACCACATACATTTTTAATAATACTCTTTAAAGTATATATAATATTTTTGTAATTGATTTATCTAAATATACTTTTACTTTTTATATAAAAAATTGAACTAATAATTACGAAATAATATTATTTTTAACCCTTTTTAAAAATATTCTCTTCAGGTTTAATTATTCTTTTAAAGTATAATTGATTTATGTTTTTATTTTTAGTATTTTTATTTTTTAATTTTTGTAAAATAATAAATTTTTACCTTTTATTTTTATATTTTTTATTAAAAAACTAAAAATAAAAACATAAATTAAATACATTCTTAATTTTTATTATATTTTTATTGTTTTTTTTTACTTTGAATCTTTTTTTTTACTAATTTTAATTAGAAAAAATTTTGGGACCAGTAATGTTTAATATTTTTTATCAGTATAAACATTAAATAAATATTAAATTATCTTTAATAATAAATTTTATTAATTCATATACGTAAATTCTAAAAAATGTGAGTATAATAAACTGTATTAATTTATGTGTATAAAATTTTGGTAAATATAAAAATAAATTATATATTTTTTGTGTGTAAAACTCTTATAAATATGAATAGGTATAAATTATTATTGATCAAATAATGATAAAAAATAATAATATTTACTGGTCGCATAGCATTGCTCTTCTAATTATTCTCTGAATTTTTATCTTAATAATGAAGCAGATTCCTGGAGTTTCATCAAGCATGTCGCACTTGGTAGACTATGCCGGCAAGAAATCAGCACATAATGCAATCTTGAGGGACATTGTGATGTTAGAGAATCAAATCCCATTCTTTGTGTTAAGAAAGATGTTGGAGTTCAAATTCTCATCACTAGAAGCTGCTGATGACATGCTTAGCTTGATCCTCCTAGGGCTATTCAAAGAGCTCTCACCTTTCAAGACCATGCAACATTATTATCCAAACAATGAAGTCTCAAAGAGTGTTCACATTCTAGATTACTTGTATGACATGATTGTTCCAAGATTAGACCAAGAAATAATTGAAGAGGAAAATTATTACCATCAAGATGGAGAGAAAGATGGGAATGATGATGAGAAAATAGAAGAAGAGGAGAAAGGGAATGTCAAGAAATTTCTTAGTGAAGTTTGGAATATTCTTTCAAAATTGAATAAAGGGCCTGTGAGATCAATCAAAAGGGTACTAGTTTCTAAACCTCTTAAGCTTGTTGTTAAGTTACCATGGCAAATTATATCGAATTTTCCGGGTCTTAAGCTTGTTAAAGAACCTCTCGAGCGAATGTTCTTCGCTCGAGAGAAAGGTGACGAAGAAGATGAGAAAAAGAAAAACGGAGGCTCCTCGTTGAGTGCGAAAAGCGAAGAGCCTCCGTTGATAGAGGAAATCACTATTCCTTCAGTGTCAGAATTATCGAATTCGGGGGTTCGATTCTCGCCGATCAACGGATGCATATCAAGTATTAATTTTGATGCAAAAACATGCACACTCTACCTTCCAATAATTTCTTTGGATGTTAACACTGAAGTTTTCTTGAGAAACTTGGTTGCATATGAAGCTTCAGGTTCTTCAGGACAATTGGTTGTAGCACGTTACACTGAATTGATGAATGGGATTATAGACACTGAGGAAGATGCAAAGATTCTAAGGGAAAGAGGGATTGTTTTGAACCACTTGAAGAGTGATTTGGAGGTTGCTAACATATGGAATGGTATGAACAAGTCTTTGAGGTTAAGCAAGGTTCCAAAATTGGACAAGGTTATTGAAGATGTAAACAAGTTTTACAGTGGAACAACCAAGGTTAAGGTGAAGAAATTCATGAAGGTTTATGTGTTTGGTTCATGGCAGTTCTTGACATTGCTAGCTGCCATATTCATGTTGTTCTTGATGGCATTGCAAGCATTTTGCTCAGTCTATACTTGTAGTCGCTTTTTTGAATCAGCACTACAATCATCTTCTAATACTAGTAGTGGAGGAGAATAATTTAGTTTAATTAGTATATATAACATAACTTGATTGATATTATGTTATGACATTTCATGTAATGTGATAGTTCCTCTTAATTTTAATTTGTATGTGTTGATCTAAGTTTTAAGTTACGAGTGAGATTTAAATCCGAATTTAGACGAAGAGATTATGTCATTTGAGTTATAACTCATTATGTTGTTTATTATTGTTTTTTTTCAGTTTATTAATTAAAATTTGAGTTTATCTAATAATGATGAATTCTTTTATAACCAATTTTTTAATTTAGTTTTAAGTTTGATTAAATTTTGGGTTTTGCTAATGAATCTTTTTGGCAAGTGTCTTTAAGAATTTCTTTTTTTATTTTTCATATATTACTAGAAGAATTTTAAGTATTATTGTTTAATAAGTTTTAACTTTTTGAGATGCTCGTTAGTATTTAAATCCTTAAAATTAAATCCCTACATCCCAAAATCATAAATTTGATTAGAGGGAAGGATACATATATATAGTACTTTAATAGTTTGGTTTCTTGGATTTGTATGTGATGGCTTTGAATGAAACATGAATATTCCTTAGGTTGTCAGGCATATATTCTCAGCAGAAGGGTGTCTTAACTATGAGATATATCATTTCGATCCATTATGAATAAATTTAATCATAAAGAATATTTAATATAAGATGATGGAATTACATACGTACAAGTATACTTATGCCTGCTCTATACTTAATGAGAAAGTATTGCGAGATAATTATTTTAGTGTACAATATATATAATAATTAAAGAAAAAAATTTAAGATTCTATAATAATTAATTTAAGAGTAGTCTATAGTATATTATATTTGACAATAAATAATATTATTAGAAATATAATTATTAATATTCTTTTATTAATTTAAATTTTTAAAATAAAAAAATTATAATATAATATCAAAATTTTAAAGGTATTGAGTTTGATTTTCGATTAACTCTAAAAAGGAAAAATATAAGACAAATAAAAAAAATTTATACAAAAAGCAAGCAAACCAAAAAAAAAAAATATTATTATTATTATGAGGAAAGGATAAATTGATTTTTGATTTTTTGATTTGCGAATATTTAAGTCTCTGAGAATTTAATAATATATTTAAGTCATCGACCTCTTTAAAATATGGACATATCAATCTTTGAGTCTAATTTGTTCAATTTTAAAAACTCTCTTATATGTGTATCCGTATCGACTAGGTCAGTATAACAGGAGTCACGTTTGATTTTTCTGTTGAGTCTAACAGACTTAAGTGAACATGAGGAATTAATATATCTAGGTTTTAAAAAGGTTAAAAACTTAAATGTATTTTTAAATTTTCGTAGACTTAAATGTCTGCAGATTAAAATATCAAAGATTTATTTATTTTTTTTCTATTATTATTAATGGGAAGCATAATGAGGTGTCATATGGGGTACAGCACACACCAGTTAAGTGCTTGTGATAATTATATATATTGTAGGACAAGTCCATTCTGTATTATAACGCTCTTAAAGCCTTTGTTTGGAGAGGTGAAGCAAAAATAAAAATAAGGGAAAAGTAAGAAGTGAGTGATTTTATCTTGTTTAATTTTTTTTCTTGATTGCTGCTTATTACTTTAATATTAAAAAATTAACTAACTTCTGTTTTAAAGATATATTTTTAAAAGATACTAATATTTTTTTAAAGTTTTTTATATATTTAATTACAAATATCAAAGAAGTTATATTTTTAATAAATTATTTATTTTTTATAGTGTTAACATATATACCCTTAAAATACAAGTTTAATATTAAATATTAAGATGTTTGGTTATCAATATCTTAAAATCAAAACTTCATTTATACCTGAAATAAGATATATAATATGAATCCGGATTTGCCTACTCACATAGGCACAACCGCACAATCTATGATGACACACATACACCTATGCAATATTCTAGAAACACCCTTATATGATCAACCTTGCTGGTGAAATAGCGGCAAACTTTAAAAAACCTAATGTAAATAGCCGCGGTCTGTAACTGTCGGTAACACTTTGTTTGGATGTAAAATGAAAAATAGGTGGAAAAGAAATGAGAGAAAAAAAAAAAGAAAAAATTAATTTTTTTGTGTTGTTTAGATAAAGAGAAAATAGAAATAAAGAAAATAGAAGAAAATTTTTCTTTTGTTTGGATAAAAAAAAAATAAGAGAAAAAATCATATCTAAATAAAATTACAATAATATCCTTTATAAATTATAATATACTAATGTTATAAGAACAAATTTGTAATTTTATCCATTTTTTCACTCCAATCTAAATTTTCTTTTTAACTTTGGAGAGAAAATTTTAATATAGGTCCCACGTGTACTTTTACATTTTTCATTTATTTTCCTTCTTGAACCAAACAATGAAAAACTAATTTTTCCATCCATTTTTTTTTCCTTCATTTTTTTTCCTTCCAAATTCTTTTAAACCAAACAAAGTGTAAATATGTACAAAATCGTGACACTCATATTTAGCGACAATTTTTTAATTGAATGTCGCAAACTAATTTAACAGCGACTGTATTAGCAATTGTTGGAAATCATCACAAAACTTTATTTTCGCGTCAATAACCAAGACGTTTTTCTTAGTCGCGGCGTTTGATTTTGCAAAACCGCCAGTAATTATGAAAGAACTGCCATAATGTGGCGCCTCTCGTGTAGTGATCAATATATGACACATTAAACCTATGTGAATATTATTATATGATTTAATTATTACATATTCATCACAATTTAATTAAGTGGAGAAGAGTTCAAATTCAAAGATGGTATATATTATTACCAATTATGCCGGTAAAATGTCAATTACATTCAAAATTAAGCATGAGAAATTTATTTGTTGGGTGAAAAATCGTGGTACAAAAGTTTATTTTCGGCTCTAAATAATAATAATAATAATAATAATAATAATAATAATAATAATAAAATTATGCTCATTACAAGCTTCCTTTTCTTACCTCATATATAAATTCCATTTAACTAATAATTTGAATTGGTCTAATGGTTAAATCACTGGTCCGCTTAAATAAGTATTGTAATTTAAATTTCATCTATAATAAATTATTAAATAAAATCAGTATAAAATCCATTAGAAATAAGCCTTTGTTAAATTTGAATTTTAAATATTTCTCTTAATTGAATTGCAAGTATTCTTTTTTAAAAATTTGAGATGTTTTAATTTTTATATTAAATATTAACTGCAATAATATTGATGACACCCAAGATTTTATTTTTATTTTTATTACAATATAATAATATGAAAACTAATATCAAACATGTCTTCTTTGAGATCCACTTTAATTTGTCTCTTAAATCTATGATGGTGAATTCTAGTATCAATCTTCAATGCTCCAAAGCATTCTATATATGGCTTCTAGATTCATAATCATATGTTCCTCAACAAGTTGCAATTGACCATCAGGGATCTCTATATATGAAATGCAAAGATATATAGAAGCTAAGGTTGTCCATGCAGCTGCAAAGAGGTTCCAAAAAACTTTCAATGCCTCAAATTTGAAGAAATTGTTGATCAAATGATAAAGTTGGAGCACAAGATTGGAAGATACTAGCTAACACAAGCACTTGGATTTCAATGATGAACAATTGCGTGTGGATGATTTAAGGTTAGTGAACAAGTCTAACTCCTTCAAAAATAAATTGAAAAAGTGAAAAATATCTCGTACTTATAAACTATCTAAAGATCTTATTTTTAAAAGATATGAGATTTATAACAAACACAATTAGCTAGTATAATTAGACAAATTTTAAGAATTCACCTCATTTTACTGCTCCAGCATTGTAAAAAAATAAAATCAATGACCTAGGAGAAAAAAGAAGACAAAATAAGAAAACAAAGACCTAAACAAACAAAAAAAAGAAGAAAGAGCAGAACCAGTATGGATGGTGACGACGCTGAAAGGCTGGCGGCGACATAGACTGGAGGCAACAATAGAAGCAGGACGCTCATGCATCTACAGCATATTCGAAGAACGCACACGTAAAACGAAATGGCAAGAGATCCAGAGGAAGAGACAAAACAGAGGAGCTCGACATCGGCAGAAGCAGCGCCGATAAAAGTTCAGGAAGAAGGTCAGAGTAAATAACGACCAGGAACAGCGAGAGAAGTTGAGGAAAGATACAGAGAGAGTGAAAAATAGAATGAAACAGAGAGCAAGTTGAGACCGAACTCTTGATGGATTAAAAGAGTCAGGTTAGCGGTGGATTTTGTTAAAATCGCTGCTCTCCTCAAAACCGCAGTCAGAATCGCCGTTAAATTGACAGATAGTAGCGGCTATCAAAACAGACACTAATAATTTGTCGCTATCCCCTACTTCTGTTGTAGTGTTACTAGATGTTGCTGATGAAAGGCTTACCTTGATGCTCTTCTCTCATACTTGTTCAATCATCACATACACTTAGCTTCACCTTTCAAGATCATAGAAGACAATGAGTTTCAAGTCATTCCATCTTCTACGAGTTATCATATCCTAGATTTCTTCTATGACATGATTATATATTCCCAAATTATTGGAACAATAGGGAAACACAATCGAAGATGAAGATCATCATGAGTTTGACATAATTGTAAATGTGTCGGATTAGCAACATCAAGAAGATCAAGGGAATTCTAATGAAGGAAAAGGTGATGAAAAATAGAAAAGCTGATGTAGAAAAAGTTAAGAAAGTTCTAAGTGAACTTTGGGAGATCCTTTCAAAATTAAAGGTAATTAAAAAGGTACTAAGACTACTAACATCTGAAAATAGATTCTTTCCAGTTTTTTTAACATTTTAAAAAATAAAATGTGATCTCTCACTTTTAATTTTATAAATGGGAGCAAAAATAAATATGAGAGAAAAATTAATAAAAGATTAAATTTAACACAAGACACAATCCAATTTTTTTTTTTTTTTTACCGAAGAGGATCTACCCTCCTAACAACTAAACCCTTTAAATTCATGGTTAATTAGCCTTGGAAACGAGGCGTATATAATTAAAACAAATTAATGTGGAATTGGATTTTGTAAAGAGGTTGAAGGTGAATGTGAAGACGCTAGAGTGTCTTCTCATCAGCTTTGGGACCGTGATTGGAGGATATTTATAAGAGTCAAAATTTTATAGGAGTCAGAATTTAGAAATACGAATTAATAGAATATTTATATTAAAAATTTAATTTTGATATACTGTTACATATATTTAATCACATAATATTATATTAATAAAAATAATTATCTTTTATATTAATTATGTAAATAATCATTAAAAAACAATTATAATTATATAAATATATAAAATATTTTATATTATTTAATATATTAAAATTAAACTCTCATATTAAATTTTTATTTGTAGATAATGAATATTTTTTTCCTTATTATTATTTAAAAAGTTAACCCATTTGTGTGTATATCTTTATGTTAGCAGGTAGATTAACTTGTATAGTTTATGGACTGATCTTTTTTTATATAGACAGGTTTTTATTAGGCCTATTTTTGAATAGATTAGCTTATCTCTTGAACCAAAATTTTAATTATTTGGACTATAGTATGAACACCAATTTTGTAGAAATGAAATTCCTAAATAAAATACCTCTTCAATAATATTATTTTTCTCTCGGAAAGATAATAATAAAATTCATTACCAATAACATTCTTTTAGACGGTGTTTATTTATAGGAACAGGATATTGAAATAAGGATACAAAAATATAAAATTGTGTTTAATTAATAAGATTTGAACAGATATATTATATTTAAAAATATTGAATTAATATATTTTGTGTTTATTCTAACAGAAAAGACACAGAGACATTAACAAAAAATATAATTTATTTTTTATTTTTTTTATTATTCTTATTAATTTTTTATAATTATATTTTTATTATTATATTTTTCTTTTCAATTTTTTTTGAATAAAAACAATAAAAATAAATTAGATTTCTATAATTTATTTTATTTTATTATCAAATAAAATACAAAAATACTAAATTTTGTGTCTATATTTTATATATCTTGTTCTCAATATCTTATTTAATCCTATTCTAAAAAATAAACTCGATTCTTATGAACAAGCCACCTTTGTTAATTGAAGAAATCACTATTCTTTCAGTGAATAACTATTGAATTCGGCGGCTTTGATTCTCAATTTCTCACCCATCAATGGATCCATATCAAGAATCAATTTTGGAACAAAAGCATGCACTTTGCTCATACAAAAAAATGTTCTTGATGTTAATGCCAAATTTTTCTTGAAAATTTTGGTTGAATATGAAGCTTCAGGTTCACCAGGACCATTAGTTCGTTATAGCACGTTACACTAAATTGATAAATGGGATTATTTATTTTTTGGTTTGCATCAGGTCAAAAATCCAATAATTAATCTTTTAGGCACTACATAAAATAGACGATTTTCTTAAGTAAGTAAATTCTATTTTCATCCTCTAATAAATATTAAATTTGAAAGAAATGATTAAAAAACATACTCTTATTCATCTGTGTCAATTTATATTAGTGATAAATAAAATGATAGACAAAAGAAGATACAAAGATTCTAAGAAAAAAAAGGGGATTGATGTGAATTATTTTAAAGAGTGATGTAGAACCATATTGGCTGATGATTAATAATAATTAGGAAAATATATACATCTTAATCATAAACTAATCGAGATTTTATTATTTGTTGTTGTTTGTTAAATAATTTAATGCATGTATGCCGGTGTGTGCGCTCTTATTTTGTTATATATGTGATTATTTATTGAGCAATGTTGTATTTATTATTTTTTCAATTAAATTTAACTAAATTAATTTAATATCAATAAAAATTATTTTTGTCATTTTATTTATTTATTTAAATTTTATTATTTAATTTAATTATATTTAATTTATGTAAAACATATATGTGCATCATTTTTCATATTTATTTGAGTTTGGATGATTATTATAACTTTAAGTCTAATTATCAAAATAAATCATTTGCTATTTAATTTTATTAGAATACAACATTTAAATATTGTATACGTAAATGTAACTTTTACGTTATTATAAAAGCTATAACAAGAACAGCAAATTTGGTATACACATAAACTGTAGTAGTTCAAATACAATGAAAAAGAAACTACAACACCTTTCCAGCGATTTCTTCGCGAACATAAAAAAGACGTAAACCGCAATAAAGATATAATTGTTTTTGCTTGAGTATAAATACACAACAGTTGAAAAGAAGTTAGAGAGAGAAGTTAAACGTTTTAGAGAGAGAAAAAATTGTGAATTGAGAGAAAAAATTTCTTAAGACTTAGAAATGATTTAGGCATTTGAAATTATTAAAGATTTAGGTACAACATATTTATACTCAAGTATAAATTGTTACATTCCTATCACAGTTTATGCTTTTTGATATTTCGTGAAGAAATTCTTACAAGATGTCACGATTTTTTTTTCATTGTGTTTGAACGTAAACTGTTATATCTTTCTAGTAATTTATGTGTATATCAAATTCTTTTTATTGTGTTTGAACGTAAATTGTTATATCCCTCTAATAAATTACTTGTATACCAAATATGATTATTCCTATCATAATTTCTATAATAATGTAAAAATTATATTTGCATATACAATTTTTAAAAATTGTAATCTAATAAAATTAAATGGCAAATAATTTATTTTAATAACTCGATAACTTTATAAGATTAAGTTCATATATCTGTTTATAAAATCTTTTGGTTTGGAATGACCCACGAATTCATAGACTTTACCTTAATATATCCCAGGGGCGGAGCTAGAAAAAATATTAGAGGGGGGCTAAAGTTATTTACACAATAAAATAATATTAAAATAAATTTTTGGGAGGGGCTAAAGTGAAATTTACATATAATTTACATGTAAAAAATTAAGATTAGGGGGGGCCGTTGCCCCCCTTTCTCAGTATGTAGCTCCGCCCCTGATATATCCAAATAAAAAATAATGAGTTAGTTTAAAAATAATATTTATGTATTAAAATTAATTATTAAAAATTAATAATTATATAGTTTATGATTTAAAGATGATTTTTTAAATGTTTATTGATTAAACTAAAAAATTTTTTTGTAAGAATATTACATAAATTTTCACTGTGTGTATATAAAATTTTCTTTTTCATAAACCGTGACAAGTAACAAAAGTTTATGCATACAAATATTTCTTTATAAACAGTGTTAGTTACAATGGTTTATGTTAAAAAAACTTTTCTTCTTAAACCGCTGTAAGTTACAATAGTTTATGATCAAACAACTCTCTTCATAAATCGTGGTAACTTGCCACGGTTTATGTGTAATTCTCTAAAACGTGGTATGTTAACATGGATTACATAAAACAATAATAGGACACGCAAGTAAAGGAATCTCAATTTTTGTATTTGAGTAAGAGTAAAGTATCGTTTTTGTCCCTAACGTTTGGGATAAATCCTATTTGTGTCCCTAATGTTTAAATCATTCTATTTGTATCCCTAACGTTTGTAAAAGTGATTCAATGTTATACTGCCGTCAATTACACATCATGAACGCTTTAGTTTGAGTTTTAAAAATCTCTTCTTGAAGTTAGAATACAAATGTTTGGGATAAAATCGATGATCTACTCCGAAAAAATAGCTCATCAAAAGTTGAAATTAATTCCTACAATATTTACATAATTCACTTTTCTAGGGATATAATTGAATCTAAACACAAATAACGAGTATAATATTAAAATCGAACACATCCAAGGAACACATCCAAGTGACACCTAATTGAGAATGAATACATCCAAGTGAGAATAATTGAAAAATATAATCTGATTTGTTAATATAATTAATAGTAGGATAACATTGAATCACTTTTATAAACGTCGTTAGAGATACAAATAGGATGAGTTAAACGTTAGGGATACAAATAAAATTTATCCCAAACGTTGGGGACAAAAGCGATACTTTACTCTTCGAGTAAAGATTTCTTCCATCTAGTTTATTTAGGTAAATTGTCCTTATATTATTGATAAACAAATTAAAAAAAAAAGGTTAAAATAGGCAAACAATATAAAAATTAAACCCACTACTGACCCAATATTCATATACATTGTATTTTTTATAATTTATATTTTTATTTTAATTGATTAATGTATTTTTTGTCAAAATAACGTACACAGTTATAGTACCTATTAAATTTCTCTGGTAATTTTTATTTTATTTTATCGAAAATATTTAATAACAAAAAAATATTAACTAAAAATATTAAATAAAATAAGTTTAATTTTAGCGTTTTTTTTTTGTTTTTCGACTTATTTTATTAACATTACCCTAGATTGTGAATCATAAATTATAGATGTAGATTAGATTTTTCAAAAGCTATCAATAGAGTATAAGGATCCACTTATAGAAAACAGATTTGACCAATTAATTGAAAAGAAAATAAATTAATGTATTATTATTGATACCATTTTTACTTGATTATCGTTTCCTTATATGCTCCATAAATTAATAATTCATTTCTGGAAATAAATGTTTGAATACCCACTAGAATATTTATTCTTATTTTATTTGCATATCTAACGTATAAGATTTTAAATAATCCAAATGAAGCCAAATATGGTATCCATGTAAAGACATGCATGAACCTCGTTACTATCCACGCGTGTGTATAAAAGGAAAGATACATTTGTTATCTTTGTGTATATCTTTTTATTTTTATATATTTATTTAGCATGTGTGTATAAAAGGAAAGATATATTTGTTATCTTTCTGTATACCTTTTCATATATTTATTTATAAATTTAATTTTAATATATTAATAGTATAAAATATTTTATATAACTGTATAATTATATCTATTTTTTTAATAATTATTTACATAATTAATATAAAAATAGTTATTTTTATTAATATAATATTATGTAATTAATTAGATACACTTATAAAATTATTTTAATCTAATTGTACATTAAAATTAATTTTTATTTCATAAAAAAAATACGAAAATGGTATAAAAATTATTTTTTAGTTTAATAACAACTATTCTTGTATAATTAACTTTTTTTATAACAGTGAAACTATATATTTTTTAAATATTGTTTTTTATTCCGTTTTTATAAAAAAATAAAAATAAATAACTTTTTTTATTTTTTTAAATAATTAATATGTAAAAATATATATTTAAATTAATTAAATAATAATAAATTTTTAAAAAGACTGATAAAAATTAAATTTTAAAGAATAAGTAGTATTTTTGTTTTTATAATACCAAAGAGTTCAATTAATTTGTTTTTGGTGGACTAAGAGTTTAATTAATTTAATATGACAGGTTTGTTTTTCCATTATTGAGCATGATGAATTATCGCGTCATTCTTGTCATGTATTTTGAGGTGGCATTGTTGTTTTCCACCTGATTATTATCACTCTGAATATCAAAATATAAAAAATATCAAAATGTAAATTATACATCACATTATCTAAAACATCGTGATTATAACCTTCAAGGATCGGAAGAGCTAAACCGTAAGATTCGATTAAGAGTGATCATATATAATTAGGATCAAAACATGAAACCCAAATAAGCATCAGATTGGTTTTTTGCTTACATTATAATATTTTTAAATTTATCAAGATATTTTAGATTTAGACATGAAATATTAAAAAATATTTTTATATAGAATTTAATTTTAATACAATATTGACAAAAAATAATTTTATATATACGTTTAATTATGTATTATTAAATCTACAATTTTTTAAATAAATATAAAAAGATTATATTATTTGAAATTTAAATTATAATTTATTGACTAATTTAAAAGATAGTTAATTCTATGTAATTAGATATACGTATAAAATTTTGATACGCATCAAATTAAATTCTTTTAATTTTTTTCCTTTTCTAAATTCCAAAATTTTAAAAACACGGAACTGTAGTTTGCTATAAAAACCGAGAGCGCTTCGAATTCAACATCGGAAACAAATAACAGAAACTCCGAATTCAGAGGTCGAAACGCTTCTCCGACTGCCGCCCACGGCCTCCGGTAGACTCTGTTCTCCGCCGTGGCCTCCTCCTTAATCGCCGCTCTCAATTCTCATTCATGGTATGTCTCTTATCTACTTTTTCCTTTTTCCTCTCTCTCTCTCTCCGTGTGATTATTTTTCTTTCATTAATTGTTTCTTCACGTTGGATTGATTTGAATCCTGAATGAGTGAGTTTTCTTTGTGGTTTTTAATAATTTGATTGATGGAAGCGATGGATACAGCAGCTGACTTGTGAATTCTGTAAGTATAGAATCTTTTCAATGCTGATTTTATTTTAATGGAAAAAAAAATTCTGTAGCTGTTGAAATTGATTATGGTGTATGATAGGTTAAGACCTAGAGTGATTATACCATACCAGGTTTTCTGGCATTGTTTGAGGAAGGGTTTCAGGCATTGTTTGAGGAAAAGTAGTCAAACCTGCTTGTTCTTTGTTATGACTTATTTCCCATTATACCCATCATTTTGAAATTTTGTATACTGAGTTATTAATGCATTAAGTGTTGGATGAGCAGCAAGTTTGTTGTGGCATGTCATTTGTTGGACACCTCGTATTTCTACTCCTATACGCAATTTATGTAATTGAATTTCAGAAATAGCTAAACTACTTCTTCACTGTACTGATGATAGTTTCTTTGCACTTTTTTCCTTCATAACCCGATTTATTTATGTTCATTTGTTGGTGTTTCAGTCAATTTAAACTTTGATGGATGCAAACAATTGGAGACCTAATCAAGGCAATGAACCAACGATGGATGCAATTGATTGGAGATCTCAACTTACGCTTGAATCACGCCAAAGGATTGTCAACAAAATGTAATCATCAGTCTCAAATATTTATATCTAGATGTTATTTGTGAAGTCTGTGAAGTCTCTTAATTCTCTTTATCCATGTGAATGTTGTCAATGCTGATATGTTCTTACTTAGTTTTATTTGATGTTCCTAATATCTATTTTGCTCGGTTATCTTATTAGTTTGTCTTCCCCCCACCCCCCCCCCCCCCCCCTTTTCTTCCCTCCTCCATTTGTAGAATGGAAACGTTAAAAAAACATCTTCCTGTCCCTGGTGGTCCATTAGTTGAAGTTCAGAACATTGCTCAAAGGTTCGAAGAGAAAATTTATACTGCAGCAACAAGCCAGGTACAATCATTACTATGCAAACATATATGATATGAAAGTTTTTATTACAGCTCAATCTTAGGACCTAGATGCTATCTTTTGCATTTTTATATGTAAGGGTACCTTGTAAGTTCTTCTGAAAGTTGTAAGATTGCAATCATTTTGATAATCACTTATTTGTATTGTTGAATTCGTATATAATGTTTAAATACATTAGTTGAAAGTTGGTTTTAAGATATTATGGCTGGTTCAAAATTTGTATTATCTTTTGTGGTGTCATTAATTATATATGCATGAGAGGTTGAAGTGGTTGCATGTTTTGTTCTTGTTTGTATGAATTTAGTATCATGCTCTTTTTGCTTTCAACTCGATACTCTACTTGTCGGGAAAAAATAGCATATCAAAAAAAGTTTACGTTAAATTTCTAAATGGGGTATGATTGTTTATATTACTTGTTATCTAAATATATAACAAATCTGAAATAATTAGTCTCTGCTCATGCTGAAAATCTTAATAATAGTAGCTTATGATTACAAGTTGTTGTTTTAAAAGCTTGCCAAGAATCTGCCTTATCTTCTTTCTTTGTACTCTTCTTTCTTGTAATGAATAAATTACTTTTTCTATAAAAATTGATAGTTTAATGGCAAGACTATTCTCACTTTTCAGACAGATTATCTACGGAAAATATCTACGAAGATGCTCACAATTGAGACTAAAACCCAAAACACAATTGCTGCTAACAATATGCCATCAAATCAAGCTGGTCCTAGCAATAGCCCTTCAGATCAAGGTTAGTAATATAATAGCCATGGTTTGATGATAGTATTTTTATGAGGTGCTACTGTGTATCTATCAGATGTCTTAATAAATATTGGCATCCTATTAGTTTGGTAACTAATTAACTATTCCATAATTCCAATATCTGAGTTCTTGTTTGTCAGCTTAGGCTGTTAGGACTTTAGAATATATCCACGCATTGTTAAAATATTAATACTCAGTTATTCACATAATATTGTGATCTACAGTTCCTTTTTTCCCTCCTTCGCATTGATGCAAACACTTTTCTTTAACAGGACTAGTTATGCAGCAACATTCTATTAATTTGCCCAATCAGCCGCAGCAGCGACAACAGATTCTATCTCAAAACATTCAAAGCAGCAATGCTTCATCTCAACCTAACCTTCCACCTGTATCTAGTTTGGCCCAGACGAGCAGCCAAAATATTGGCCAGAATTCCAACATACAGAATATGACTGGGCAGAATACAGTGGGAAGCACAATTGGCCAGAATTCCAATGTTCTGGATATGTTTTCTGGATCTCAGAGACAGATGACAGGAAGGCAGCAGGTTGTTCCTCAACAACAACAGCAACAGCCACAGAATGCGCAGCAGTATCTTTATCAGCAGCAGTTCATGAAGCCGAAGTTTCAGCTGCAATCTCAGATGCATCCACAACAGCAGCAAAACCTACTGCAAACAAATCAGATTCAACCTTCCTTGATGCAATCATCTCCTCTGTCTAGCCTTCCCCAGAATCAACAATCACATAATGTTCAGCAGTCATCTCAGTCCATGATTCAGCAAACTTCCCAAGTTATGAGGCATCAACAACAACAGAATTCTATTATTCATCAACAGCAAACACCTTTGACTCAACCGCTAATGATGCCTTTGCAGCAGCAACAGCAGCTGCATCAACTTATGGGATCACAGTCAAATGTAACAAACATGCAACATCCTCAGATGCTTGGGCCACAGAACAATGTTGGTGATATACAGCAACAACAGAGGTTGCTTTCACAACAGAACAATCTTACAAATTTGCAACAGCTGCAACAACAGCAACCGTTATTGAATCAGCAAAGTAACCTAGCAAATATGAATCAGCAGCAACTAGGAAATACTGTCCCTGGGTTACGGCAGCAACGGTTGATTGGACCTGAATCTGGCAACCCAGGCATGCAAACCAGGCAACACTCTGCACACATGCTGCAACAAACAAAGGTTCCATTGCAGCAGCATTCACAACAAAATGGACTGTTACCATCTCAAGCTCAGCAACCAAGGCCACAGGCAGCACAGCAGCAATTGATGCCTCAGATTAACTCTCAGCCATCACAGTCTCATCTGCAGTTGGGTTCACAGCAGCAGCCAGATCCCTTGCAGCGAGATATGCAACAAGGACTTCAACCATCAGGGTCCCTAATTGAACAGCAAAATGTTCTTGATCACCAGAAACAGATTTATCAATCTCAGAGAGCTTTTCCAGAAACATCAAGTATGTGCTGTGCTGTACCTGCATCTATGCATTTCTTTATTTGTTTTTCGAAAAAAGGAAGAAGACAAATATCATGTACTTCTCTGCACTTCCTGAGCTTTGTATTCTCTGGATTGTAGGTTCTCTGGATTCTCCGGTGCAGACTGTTCAGCCAAGTGGGGGTGATTGGCAAGAAGAAGTGTACCAAAAGGTACTACGTCATTTTTTGTGTCATGTACATTTTCTTAATGAAGTTTGGTTTTTCAACTAAATTAGTTTCGCAATCCATAAGGGTAAATAAACAAGCAAAGTTATTTACAGCTGTTTTCACAAGAATCTTACTTTGTAGTAAGAGCATGAATGCTTCATTACTCTTATAAGAAAAGTCACGACATTTTTTTACACTCGTATATATGAAATCTTTTTATCCGTTCTGTGAAATCTTTAAAGGAATATCCCTATGTTAGATTTGAATAGATTCGCAGCAGCACAGCAACTGTGGAAACTGCTGATGTTTGACAACAAAAAATTTCAGTTTTCTGTCTTGACTGAATTTCTTTCAGCTAGCCTTTTATCCTCTATTAGTTGCTGCCTATAAGAAAGTTCCTTTTTAAGATTCATTTCAGTGCTATATTGAATTAATGATATTGCTTCCTGTTATTCTCAAGGCTAAATTTTTATTTGATTCTGCTCATTACTTCATATAGATCAAAACCATGAAAGAGAGCTACTTGCCAGAGCTGCGTGAAATATATCAGAGGGTTGTTGTTAAATATCAGCAGGTACGTTTTTAAAACTTCTTTTTAACTTGCCAATTTTCACTGATGCTAATTGCTGTTAAGCAGCCTTTTCCATTGCATCTAATTGGAGAAAACAGTGGAACCATGCTAAGCAGTAAATAATATCTAGCCTTAACCCCATTCTGAAAGAGAGCACTTTATTGCTTGTTTGTTTGATGATAATATATGGGTGATTCTAGCATTTAATATCTTGGAAACCAAAATGCATTCAATATTTTATTTTTTACATAAATGGAGAATATTAAACAATGTAAATGTAAGTTGTTAAAATATTTACCAAACATTGAAATGGTTTCGTTCATTAAAAAATATTGTAAATGGAGGGTGTTAATGCTTCTTAAATCATAAGCTTTGACCTGAGCACTCATGAGTAGATCCCATGTTTATTAATAAATGTGCTTGTGTTTATTGACTCCTGTATTTGCTCTTATGTATCAGCATGAATCTCTTCACCAACAAGCAAGGCCAGAACAAGCTGATAAGTTTGGGCAATTCAAAGTTAGCTTGAACAGGATGATGGATTTCCTACAGATACCCAAGAACAAAATTCAACCTGCTCTCAAGGAAAAAGTGGGAGCATATGAGAAGATGATCATAGGTTTCATACATAATTATAGGCCTAGGAAAGGTATGTCGTCAACACAACTTGGGCAGCTTCCTCCTCCACATACACACCCTATGTCACAGCCACAATCCCAAGTTACTCAAGTGCAGTCTCATGAAAATCAAATAAATTCTCAGTTACACCAATCAAATTTGCCAGGTTCTGTGGCTACAATGCCACAGAATAATATTACAAGCTTGCAGCATAATTCAAATTCTGGTTTGTCAGCCGGACAGCAGAACATGATGAATTCAATGCAACCTGGTTCCAATATGGATCCTGGACAAGGGAATTCTACAAACTCCCTTCAACAGGTTCCAGTGAGCTCCCTTCAACAGAACCCTGTTAGTACTCCCCAGCAGACTAACTTGAATTCCATGTCACTGCAAGGTGGCATGAATGTCGTCCAACAAAATTTGAATATCCTTCAGGTTGGTTCCAATATGCTTCAACACCAGCAACTGAAACATCAGCAGGATCAGAAAATGCTGCAAAATCAGCAATTCAAGCAATATCAGCATCGTCAAATGATGCAGAGGCAGCAGAGCCTTCAGCAACAACAGCAGCAGCATCAACTTCACCAGCCTGGAAAGCAACAATTGTCTGCAATGCAGACACATCAAATGGCGCAGCTTCCCCAGATGAACGATATAAATGATATCAAATTCAGACAAGGAATGGGTGCTAAGCCAGGGGTACTTCAGCAACATCTTACCCCGGGCCAACACTCAACTTATTCCCATCAGCAGTTGAAACAAGGGGCTCCATTTTCAGCTTGGTCACCCCAATTCTTCCAGGTTGCATCTCCTCAGATTCCACAAAACTCATCTCCCCAGGTTGAGCAGCAAAACCATGCTGCTGCATCTCTAACAAAAGTTGGAACTCCTCTTCAATCTTCTAACTCTCCTTTTGTGGGCCCCACTCCTTCACCTCCCTTGGCTCCATCTCCTATGCCAGCAGATTCTGAGAAGCAAGTTTCTGGTGTTTCATCAGTATCAAATGCTGCAAGTGTCGGACAACAACAGGCAGGGGCCGTAGGAGCACTGACTCAGTCCCTTGCCATTGGGACTCCTGGGATATCGGCCTCTCCTTTATTGGCAGAGTTCAGTGGTCTAGATGGTGCTCAAGGTAATGCTGCAGCTCCTTCTGGGAAGTCGACTGTTACAGAGCAGCCTATTGAACGCCTAACTAGATTGGTTAGTATCACGAGTTGATCATATTCTAGCTTCATCCGTGGTTATGTCCATGGCTTTTTAACCGGCTGACAAATAAATTACAGAGCTGAATAGTTTGATTTTGCTACTTTTATGATTGCAGGTGAAATCGATGTCATCTAAAGCATTAAGTGCTGCTGTTAGTGATATTGCTTCCATTGTCAGCATGAATGATAGAATAGCAGGATCAGCTCCAGGCAATGGATCAAGATCTTCTGTTGGTGAGGACTTGGTTTCCATGACTAATTTTCATCTTCAGGGTAGAAATCTTCTTACCCAAGATGGTCCCAATGGAACTAAGAAAATGAAGCGTGACACCAGTGCCAAACCCTTGAATATTGTATCATCTGATGGTGGCTTGAATGATAGTACCAAGCATTTAAGTGATTCCGAGGCTTCTGATATGGATTCAACTGCAACATCTAGTGCCAAGAGGCCAAAGATTGAGGTATTAATTGCTAATTCTGTTTTTGATCGTTAGATTTTATATCAACATTGATATCTTCTATTGATGCTTTTTTGTTAGTTGGCTGGAACTAACTTATAAATCAGCTTGTATGCTTAAATTATTATTGCATTGAAACGTTATCTACTTTACTACTGCACCCTTTTTATTGAATGTTTGTGTACTTCATTACACAACTAAAAGTTCAAGTTTTTTCCTTTTTTTTCCCGCCTTAATGCCGAGTTGTTGATTTGAAGAGTTTAGAAAACATGTTCTCTGTTAGACATTGGACAAAACAACTTGGAATTTATTCAAAAAAGCATATTTCAAAATGTACTACTGATTTCTACATAGCATTATTAACCAAGCACATCTGATCATACAAATTTAGAAAAAAAATGGGAGGGAGGGGATTGGTCTTTGATTTCTGATGCGGAACTTTGTGACCTATATGCCAGGTTAATCATGCCCTTATGGAGGAAATAAGGGAGATCAATAACCAACTTGTTGACACAGTCGTAAACTTGACCAATGAAGACATTAATTCAACTGTAGCAGCAGAAGCTGCAGAAGGCACCTTGGTTAAGTGTTCTTACACTGCCATGGCTCTGAGTGCAAGCTTAAAATCCCAATATGCTTCAGCACAGGTGGTTGGCTATGAAGCCTTCCAATTGCAGCAACTTTTCAAACAGTTCCACCGTATCTTTTTGCTTTTGTTAACCTTATTCACTTTTCATTACCATGCAGTCACCAGTTCAACCCCTGCGCTTGTTTGTTCCAGCTAATTATCCTAGTGTTCCTCCTATTTTCCTAGACAAGTTTCCAGGTGAATGCAGGTGAGATAACCGGCACATTCCACTTTGCTACATTTCTTCCTTATTCCGAACGAAAGGATAAATTTAGTGTTCACATCTTGCAAAACTTTCATTATGAGTACAACTCCAATTTTAGTTATATTGCACATGAAATGCTGATTAATTTTTTTTTAAGACAGTAGTATACTTAATATTATTCAATACCTATATACTATTACTGATATATAAGTTGGCTTCTCAATTCTGTGGTTAGTTACTCTTATGCATGCCATTAAGCCATGATTTTCTGCATTGCATAGTTATGGAGATTTTTCGCAGAATCTAGTGTGTTATGGTTTAGACATCTGTTGAAGTTATTTAATTGCTAATGGTTCCTCCTTAGTGTTATCCTATATTTGCTAGCAAATATGCTTTTCGTAATGTGTTAACTCGAAATGCTTGTGTACTGAGCTGTCTTTTTTAATACAATTTGATGTTGCTTTTATTTTGACAGTAAGGATGATGATGATCTTTCGGCAAAGACAAAATCTAGGTTTAGCTTATGTTTACGTTTAACGCAACCTATGTCCCTTAGGGAGATAGCAAGGACTTGGGGTGACTGTGCTCGCGCTGTTATTTCCGAACAGGCACAAAAGGCTGGTGTAGGAGGAACCTTCAGCTCAAACTATGGGGGTTGGGAGGATTGCTTGACCTTTGATTGATCTTCATTGTTCTTTTGGCTTCCAAGAGCTGCCAAACATTCTGTTCTTCTGAGTGACCTGCTTTTGGATGATGTACAAATGCCTTTCTTTATTAGGTAAATGCCATGAGGTTAGTTAATTCAAATGCTTCATGGCATTTTTTATATAGTACTAAAAAAAATGATTTAATTTTGGGTATACAAATGGGGATAAAGTGTAATTTCTGCTTGATGCGGAAGTCACACTTCATCTTATAATGATAAGGTGATAAGAATTAGTTGTCTGTGATAATCATGCAAAGTTGTTTTTGGAGGAACAATATAGTTTTAGTGCTGAATTTATCAAGCTCCTCAAGCGGGATAAAGACTAGGGTTTTTAATAGTTTATACAAGGTTACAAACTTATACCCAATTGTTGTTAATAACATTGCATGTTACATAGAAAATCCATTTTCTTTTTCTGTTTTTGGAGGTATATCTATGCGCTTTTTACTCCTGTTTTTTTTTTTTTCCTGAATATTGTCATAATTCATTTATATAAATTTAGTGCATGTACCAAGATAATTCAATGGTTTATATCTTAATATAAAAGTCTATACAAACAGCTCTTATTGTTAGACTAATAATCACTGTTCAATCCGAAATACAATTTAATTGTTACTTGAAGTATATTTAAATTATATATGATGCATTTAAATAAATTCCAATATCTTAGAAATCCCTAATCTAAAACTCACCAATCACCCCCAATTTGAGTAAATAATTAGGCATCATGTTGTCACATGTCTAGGGCCTTCCTTTGCATGTTTCAAGGTTCAGACAATAATGATGTTGCCATGGCCTCTTCTAGATAAAGGAATTAAGATCAATCATTTGAAATTTGGGGAGAAAGTAAGGGTCAATAGTTAAATGTCATCAAATGCCAAGATACTAAGTAAGTATCAATCATCAAAATATACATAACTACTCTGTTAATTTATATTGTCAACCATAAGATAATACAATGCATATACCAAAGTCCATCATATTCAATAGCCCAAAAGTTTGGACTTCAAACCCTAAACTATTACATCTATCTCAATCATTCTCTCCCGGAAAATAAGCTAATCTAATGCAAACTTTCCCCTATCAAAGCTTTAAAAAAATTA
Source organism: Arachis stenosperma (assembly GCF_014773155.1). Taxonomy (NCBI): domain Eukaryota; kingdom Viridiplantae; phylum Streptophyta; class Magnoliopsida; order Fabales; family Fabaceae; genus Arachis; species Arachis stenosperma. The sequence continues at coordinate 1,048,713 of NC_080385.1, forward strand.
TAAAAAAACAAGAGGAAAAGAAAAGGGGAAATTAAAGTTGAAACATAGAAAAGCAAGAAAGTGAAAAACACTCTCATGACTGAAACAGACAGGTGCTAAAGTTACCTATCCGCGTGACACACCACTAAAATGAATAATAATAAAAGATCAACAAATCTCTTTAAAAGAAAAAAAAAAAGAAAAAAGAAAACCACATTCAAATCTCTATGGTGGAAGAACACAAAAAACTCATCTCTCACCAATAAATTTAGAAATATAGGGATAAACTTTTGATTTACCTCTAAAGAAAAAGTATTTAATTTACGCACTTTCAAAGTAAAAAATTTTACACAGATATTAATTGATCTGTGTGTAAAATTATTTTACGCTGACAATGCATTAAAATTTAAATCGTACCGAAAATTCAGTTAGGCTTTAGATCTTGGAACATACTATCCCACCTGAAATCTTGAACCGCAGAAGACCAATATCCGTCGTCGTCGCCGGCGTCCATCTTCTCTTCCTTCTGGAAATGGTAAACCATGGGACTACTATAGAATCCATCAGGTAATGCAGGAACCACCATTGTTGATGATGTTATAGGGCTTCCATTTGTAAGCAACAGCCTCTCTTGGTGGTGATGATGATGATGATGATAATTGTTTTGATTCTTGGTGTTGTTCCTCTTCAACACCGCGCTCTTCCACTTCGCCGTGGTTCCATACGAAGAACAAGGCCTTGGTATTGGAACCACGGCGAGCGTGGAATCCTCGCAACCAATAATTGTTTTCAAGTAACTTGACAAGCACCTTCTTGTTTTCTTGAATGCATGCATGATCCTTGAAACATGGAGTATCGTAGGGTAATTATTGGTTTTGTACTTCTTCGTGGTTGCCGCCGTGGCGGCCTTGTTCCGATGAACGAGCTTGAGGATCTCCAGCCTGTGCTTGGCTATGGAGATCCCCATGCTCTGGAGGAACTCGTGGTTGAAGTACTTGATGTCTTCTTCTTCAAGCTCGTTGTGTGAAAAGAGTAGTCCGTATTCATATACTAGGGAAGGATCAAGGCCTGCTTTTGAAAGCCATGAGAACCAATCCATGCTTGGTTTTTTTCTTGAATGATGAGTTAGTTAAAGTAATTCAAGGTTTTTTTGTGTCAATGTTTTGTGTGTTCTATATGTTATGAGCTTCCACTTCAAGAGTGGTGTATATATATATATATATATATATATATATATGTTCCTTGGACTTTTTGATGGTTTAGTTTGATTTTTTGTATGGTGGCCACTCACATGATATACATCTTTATAAAACAAAGTTAGATTTTTTGGAAACTCATGTGTAGTCGAATTCACGTGAAGTTAATACCTGAGAGCTGTTAGATGATTTGACTAAATTTTCATCTAACGGCTCTCAAGTGTCAACTTCATATGAAGTCGATTGTACCTGATTTTTCACCTAATTTAATAGGTAGTTCATTAGTAGTAAGTATTAGGGGTTTAAATTTTGGCATCTCGTCTTGTACATGTAGTAATTTATTAGCTAGCAATAAACCCTTAAATATAGTTCCGATCCGTCCAGATTAGTTATTGACTTATTGGGTTGGAGAATACTACGAAAAACAAAAAAAAATATATCTTTAAAAAATAATAATCGAGAATTGTTAGATGATTTGTTTGTTTAACTAAAATGGAGCAAACCCTTAACTAAAATGCAGCAACCTATTGGCTAACGATAAACTCTTAAGAGCTCAGTATCGCGATAGATTAGTCCTTGACCTGTCGGGTTGAAGGATATCATGAGAAACAAAAATAAATTAAAAAGTTAATTTGGATTAATTTAATAGTTAATTTACTAATTTATTTAAATAAATATTAAAAATTTGAATCATGTCATATACATCTTAAATAGAACTTATACTATATGTTTAACTAAATTATCATTTTTATATGAAGATATATATTTATACGAGTACTTTTATTTGTATTTATTTTAATTTTATTATATTATCTCTTTGATATTTTTTCCATTATTCTTCCATAGCATTAGTGTTATTATTTATTAATGTGTTGAATCTTGAGAGGGACTAAAGAAAAAAGTAAGAAGTGTGTGGGGGTATGTAAGCCATGTTTGATGTTCCCTCCAAAGTAGTCCAAAGTATGATGTAGCTTTGAAGTGCGAGTAAGACCTAAGATTTTAATGTGGATATGTAATGCCTACAATCACGGATAAGGGAAAGTGTCATCTGTGGTCACCACCTACTTCTTTTTTTTAATTCGGTGCAAATATGGTTGAGACTAGTCTAACAAACACAAAGGGCAGTTAAGATTATATATAAAAATATTTTATATATATATATATATACTCTAAAAATTAATTATTATATATTTTTATATATTTATTTTATATTTTTTAACTATATTTATATTCTAATATATATTTTATATAAATAACTAATTTTTATGTACATGTAATATAATTATTATTTATATCTTTTGCAATTAGAGTTAGTATCAAACTCCAATTGGGTATGATTAGAAATAATTGTTCCTTATTATAACAATGTGTATGGCAACCCATTCTAAGTACAAAATTGAGAAAATGACTTGCGGACTTTTGATTAAACAAAAAGCAAGGCCTTCCATTCCTATAGTTGTCAAATGATGAATTCCACATGATGGATTATCTTTTAAAAGTCTAAGCATCACAGTCCATAAATTAAAATAAAATAAAATCTTTTTTGTAATGGATTATATATTTGGTTAAATTGTCTTCAATTTTATTATGATTGTATTAATTTTGTTTTAAAAAAATTAACTCAAACTTAGTGAATATCTGTCTTCTATACGAAAAAAATAAATAGAGACTCATAATAAAGATAAAATGAAAACGAAAGACATTTTACTAAACAGAAATAGAAATAAGAAAGAAATACTTGTCTTCATGAAGATCATTGTCATTCCTAGTTCCAAAACTTATGATTGGGTATATTTAGGACGAAACTTAACTATAAGAGCAGCTGAACCTTTTTTTTTTATTACTAGATAAGATCGATTAAACAGAATAAATATTATAGTATCTTATTATAAACAATTTTCTTTTTAAGTTTCCTTTTTTTGTCTTTCACCATCTCTAATTATAGAAGGGGACGTTTTCATAAAGACACCTAAAATATTTTTTTTGTAAAGATGCGTAAAATATTTTTTTGTAAAGACACTTAGGTGCCACATTATTATTGAATATATTAATGAACCGGTTATTTTTTAATTTCTTAACAAATTAGAATAAAAGCGATTTTTTTTAAAACAATAATAATAAACCCAACTTTTTTGTTAGGGATCTAATTGTATTTTTAAATTTTTAGGATTCAAATGTTTTCAAAACTAAAAGTCATAGATATATTTGTCTTTTTATTAAAAAATTTAAAGATATTTGATTTAGATTGTGTAATTCGATCAGATTAAATCGAGTCTAATAATTATAATACAGATAATTGAGTTTATTATTGTTGCTATAATAAACTAATTTTATTCTGATTTATTAAAAAAAATTATTAACTAATTTAATAAAAATGTCTAATAATAATATTACACATATAAATATCTTTAAAAAATATATTTTTAGTATTTTTATTAAAGTGATCTCCAATTATAAAATTATTCTCCGTCTACTTTTTTTTTAACTACTTGAGCCTCCATATATCTTCTCTAAATATGTCTATATTACCTCTCCATAATGGTTACCTTCTAACTTAGAGATCAAGTTTTAAATCTTGAAAAATAGACTCTAGTTTTGAAAGTAAGATTATTATTGTATCTATTGTATTAATTATGATATATTTCTAATTGGATAAGAGTATTATATATGGTCAACAAAGACTTACTATTTCCGTGAGATGAGGTTCCCCTGAAAATCATAAATTATTTTATTTTAAAAACTTGACACGTGTTGATGCTGCTTCCTACAATTAACAAGTGAAGCTGAAAATAAGAACAAAATGTGATCCAAAACTTGTTTCAGCAACATATATATGACAGGTCACTTTGTCCCTATGGCTTGTCACAATCTTCCATCCCTTACCTTCACATGCTCCAATTAGAATTTGGAACAATAATTATATAAAGGTTCACGGACAAATTTTGAAAGATTAAATCACTATTCCCATGTGAATTTAATTACAGATTATAATGATTATGCTTGTCACACATTTTAACTTTCTAGGTTTTGTGACAATTACTATGCTTATAACTTATAAGTAGTTATATATGTTCCTTGAATTATGTCAGTTTTACTGAATCTAGATTTATTTAATCAAAGCGTATAGATCTCATAACATTACATCCAAGGTAAAGAAAATCAAAATCAAAATTTTATGTGAAATCGAAAAAATAAATTAAGTACGTAAAATATAAAATTTTGATAAGATTTAAATTATAAAATCGTCAGATTTAGGGTAAAGTTTTTAAAATCAATCGTAATGTTGAAAAATTTTAGAGTTAAATCAAGATTCTAACTACTATTTTTTTTTTATTGTATTCCTCAATCTAGCAGGTTAAGGACTAATCTGTTACAATACTAAATTTTATTTAAGAGTTTGTTATTGACTAATAAATTGTATTCAAATTTCTGACACTTATTTAAACGTACTAGTGAACTAACCACTAGACCAATCTAACTTCGTTAAGATTCTAACTACTATGACTAGTGATTGCATCACATATTAGTAGATACAAATACTAATTAATGGAAGGCAAGGATATAATTAATAAACGGTAAGTAGTAACATGAATTTCATGTCTAACCATGAAGCTAATAATAATGAGAAAGTAGCTAGTTACTACAATGAGGTAGGTATTATTTATGCACAATGCAAGTTGCGTAAGCAAATGAAATTGGTGGTTTCCTCTACCATAATCATAAAAGTAAAAGCAAGACTTTTGAGTAGTGTTGATGAAATGTGAATCTCTAGTAGTAGTTATGGTTTGAGTCATATTTAATTAAGAGAAAATAATTAGTTCATTGCATTTGGTTGGTAAGGGTGTGTTTCTTTGTGGACACAATAATTGAGCTTATAGAAGTATTATCAAGTGTTTAGTTAACACCTTAGGATGCAAACCTTAATCCATTATTTAAAATTCCCAAAGAAGCTTTTAAATGTAGCACTTCAAAAAGTATACTTTGGTCTAGCATTAGCGTGAATCAATATATTGAATCTAAGATTATCAAACTCTCGAGTTAATTCGTAAGCATACAAATTGTTACAATTTTTTGGATGACTTTCGGAATTCTAAGAAACCAAACAAATTAGTGGAGTCTAAACTCTACATTCTATCAAATAGACAAAAAAAATGAAAGGAAGTGATCAAGTGTTGTGGTGGGGGGTTTCACCTAAATGAAGAAATGGCGAATGGGTCCTTTCCTTATTCGTTGGGCCTAATGGGCTTCTTCAGCTCGAGTCCACAGCCCAAATCAAATCAACATCACAACATCCTTATATCTTAATATCCACAAACAAAATCCTTAAATTTTTAGTCAGTTTGAATTTTGAGTCCGGCATAATCAATTGATAGGTAGCGAATGATAGAAAAAAAATTTAAAAAAATTATATATAAAATGATTAAAAGAGACTTACATATCAACAATTTTACGGTAAATATGATTTATCATAAAATGTCATAACGTCATTTGATTCATATAATTGATCTCATTTAATCAGATAAGATTTTGTTATTTTTATTGATATTATAAAGTAGGTCTCATCTTATAAAAAATTTAATTAAAACTATATATATAATATAGCTTAATATTTCAAAAAGAAATTGAGAGGAATTTTCTATCATTATGTTGAATTTGTAATCAATGGTTCAAAGGATCCATTTTCTCTATTCAACAAATTAAGTAGCTGCCGACAACTGTGGCCCCCGCTAGCATCCAAACGTGGCGCTCCAAAGGACCACAAATGACTAATCTGTAATATCTGTACTATGTAAATCTTTACCAAAACTAGAGCCACATTCAGAAGTTTGAACTGTTTTTCAACCTCCACTTACAAATTAAATATTGGTCAATTATTTGGTCCCTTTCATTTTTACGCTGAATTTGTCCAATTTATTTTTTAAAAATAAATATTAAATATTTAAAAAAAAATATTTTTATATTTTTAAATCAAATATTTTTTTTTGATAAATTAGACATAAAATTTTAAATACTTTAATAATCATCTTAAATATTAGGGAGAAAAAAAATGTATACAATATTCTGATGTAATTGACTGATAGATTCCCTTTATTGTTTTCTAAGATATGATGTGATAAAGCTGTGATGTAACAGGGATTTTATTTTAGTTTTTCTTTTATTCTACGCAAGATTATTTTTTTATAAAAAAAGGGAGAAAATGTAATGGGAACAGTGTCAAAGTTTGAAGTGATGTTGACATGTATGGAAGCAGGAAGCTCAACATCAACAAGAAAGATAATGGGTATGAACTCAATATCTATCATTCTGTGAAATAATCAGTGAGTCAGGACCAACGACTTTAATAATTAATAGAGTAAAGTATCGTTTTTGTCCCTAACGTTTGGGGTAAGTCCCAAAGTTGTCCCTAACGTTTCAATCGTCCTATTTAAGTCCCTAACGTTTCAAAATTGACTCAATGTTGTCCTGCCGTTAGGGATCCGTTAATAGAATTAACGGCGGGACAAAATTGAGACAATTTTAAAACGTTGGGGACAAAAACGATACATAGAAATAAATTTTAATTTTATCCTTCAATAATATTAATTTTTACTGTACATAATATTCAATCGTTTTTTAATTTACAGTTAATCACATTACTTTTATTTTAAATAAATTAATTTTGTTATAATTTTATTCTTAAAGTAATGTAATTTTTTTATAAATAAATAAATTTTACACTTTCATTCTAAATAATGTAATTTTACTTTCATTATTTAATCACATTACTTATAATTTTTTTAATAATTTTACACTTTCATTCTAAATAAATTAATTTTTTTATAATTTTACATTTAAAGTAATGTAATTTTTTTTATAAATAAATAACTTTTACACTTTCATTCTAAATAATATAATTTTACTTTCATTACTCAATCACATTACTTATATTTTTTTTTTAATTTTACTCTTTCATTCTAAATAAATAAATTTTTTATAATTTTATGCTTAAGTATTGTAATTCTTTTATAAATAAATAAATTTTATACTTTCATTCTAAATAATGTAATTTTACTTTCATTACTTAATCACATTACTTATAATTTTTTTTTTATAATTTTACACTTTCATTCAAAATAAATTAATTTTTTTTATACTTTTACTCTTTCATTCTAAATAATGTAATTTTACTTTCATTACTCAATCACATTACTTATATTTTTTTTTATAATTTTACACTTTTATTCTATTCATATTACATTATTTATTTAGAATAAAAGTGTAAAATTTATTTATTTATAAAAAAATTACATTACTTTAAGTATAAAATAAAAAAAATTATTTAGAATAAAAGTGATGTGATTAAGTGTAAATGTGATTAAAAATAATTGAATACTATGTATAGTAAAAAATTATTATTATTGAAGAATAAAATTAAAATTTATTTCTATGTATCATTTTTGTCCCAAACGTTTTCGTCCTATTTAAGTCCCTAACGTTTCAAAATCGTTTCAATTTTATCCCGCCGTCAATTTTATTAACGGATCCCTAACGGTAGGACAACATTGAGTCAATTTTGAAACGTTGGGGACTTAAATAGGACGATTGAAACGTTAGGGACAACTTTGAGACTTACCCCAAACGTTGGGGACAAAAACGATACTTTACTCTAATTAATATATAGTAATAACCATAAAATATATCCAATGTGTAAACACTAAAAATTATCCAAATTATTTTTTCATTGATAAAAATATCTTAAATTTTATTATAAATAAAAATATTTTAAAATTATTTAAAAATATATTTTTTAAAATTAAGAGTTTTATCTTAATAAAAAAAAATAATGTTACAAATAAAATTTTTTTATATAATAAGTGAGGCTTTAATATTGATGAGAGAATCACGTCATATTTTTTCGTTAACGTAATAGATCTCTAATCATGATAAATATTTTTGAAACGTTTTAAAATTATTTAAAAATATTTTTATTAATAACAAAAAATTTAAATATATTTTTATCAATATCAAAATAATTCAAGTGTATTTTTTTTAAATTTTTTTCTAACTCAAATAAAATGCCATCCTAATTTCTTGGCAACGGGAATCAAAGGCCCAAGGAAAGAAACCAACTACAACTTCAGATTGACCTTAATTTCTATTGTGGCCCATCATTTTCTTATTAGAAAATGTTATTTTTATATACACTTTTTTATAATTTTTTTTGTGGTATAAAAGATAACATTTTTATCTTTTTTATTTTTTATGGATCAATTTCAATATTAAAATAAATATACATACATATAATATTTCCGTTTTTTATTATTAAATTTTCTTAAGTGTAGCTTTTTATATACTTTATATCTGGCTATTCCTTATAGGCATTTTAATTTTAGAAATCTTATAAATAACAAAATATTTAGATCTATCTGAAATTGATGAGTATTACACTATTACGTATTTACGTTCCTTCAACAAAAGGAAAGCATTCATGTACATATTGAATCTGTACATAAAATGCAGAAGACATTGATTGTTGAAAAAAAAAAAAAAAGAAAAGCAAAAAGATGAGTGATTCACCTGATTTCTTCTTTCTCAATCTTGCACATATAAAATATGTGCTAAAGTGATTACCTCAACGGAATACTATTGAATTGATTTCTAAATAAAAAAAATGTTTTAAAATATCAATAGTTTTTGGAAAAAAAAATAGAATTATAGATTGATAAATAAAAATTGAATTAATACCAAAAGTGGTCTTTGAAATTATGGTTGCGCTTTAATTTATTTCTCAAATTTTTAATCAACTTAATTCGGTCCTCTAACTTAATATTTACATTCATATTAAATTTTAATTCTATTTTCATCATAAAACTATTAATAATATATTGAGATAGACTGACAGATGTTATATTAGACTCCTCTAAAGTGGTGATTGAATTTTTTACCTTAGTTTACTCCTAAAGAAGTTTTTAAAACTCTTAAGTGAAATTAATATTAGAATTTTAAATACTTTGTAGAAAATAAATTAAGATAAAAAAACTTTAATTGTCACTTTAGATTATAAAATTTAGTAAAGTAATCGTCAGTCTATTTTAGCATGCTGTTAATAATTCTGTGATATAAATAAGATCAGGAATTAACGAGAACCACGAATACTAAATTAAGAGACTAAATTAAATAAATTAAAATTTTAAAAATTAAATTAATGTATAAGTGTAATTTTAGATATCAATATAAATATTACTTTAATATCTATTATCACATAGAATTTTACTCTTTAGTCTTTATTGATAAAAGACACAGATTCTCATCTATATGTGTCAATGTATGTTAGTACAATAATTCATATTTAGAAGTGACTAAATATTTGATTTTTACCTTTTTAAATTGTATGTTTAGTTGATTTTTATGTATATGTTAAACATTTAAAATTATATTTTTAAATTTTATTTTATGCACACAACAATTTACTGACTAGTATTAGGTTCTTAAATAAATTTTATTTTTATGATAACTTAAGTCATAATTTATCGGATCAAAAAATACTATGAGAAATTAAAAAAATATATATTATACTCTACGATAGTAATGTGAATTTCTTTTTAACAAATAATAATAATAATAAATAGTGACTAGGATAGTTTTTTTTTTTCTATGATATCCCAAATCCGACAGGTCAAGGACTAATCCGTCGCGAATTTGAGTTTTATTTTCGACACTTACTTAAGCGGACGAGTGAGCTAACTATTCGACCAACCCAAGTTGGTTAATGACCAGTATAGTTAAGTTCTTAATTACTGGCTACTCCTTAATACTGCTTTGAGTAGTTTGTATGTAATCGTTTTCGTGGCGGAATTAGTTGACTTATGAAACGGTAGTGGCGACGCCATTATTGTACGGACGACACAGATGGCAATAGTTATTAAGTGAATTATAACGTTGAGTGGTGTATGTTGGTGTGTGGTGTGGTCCATCCAACAGAGACATAAAATCGATTAACCTATATATATACCTTGTTCATTTCCATATATTAAATCAGAACTAAGTAACGTGCTACAAAAATATAATAATACTACCAAAAAAATAAATATTTGTATGAACTAACTAGATTTCATTGGCATTGTGATTGAAAAGGTCTTTACACCAAACAACCAATCAATCATATATTCTAATCGTCTAAGCGTAAGAAATGATATTGTTAATAATTATTAACGTATACTTTTTATGGTAAAGTTTTTTTTGTAAGAGAGCAAATCACGAACATTATATTATATATAGTTGTTCAAATAATAGATGGCTATAAAAGTTTCTAACTTTTGCTTTGTGCCACCTTCATCTTTTTCTTTCTCTTTACTTCTTGGAGCAATTTTGATAACGTTAAAAATATAATTATTTATGTTATTTTTTATTATTAATTTAAATTTTTAAAAAATTTAATTTTATGATATAATATTAAAAAGTTTAAATTTCGATTTTTAATAAACTCAAAAATAAAAAAATAATATAAAACAAATAAAACAAAAAAATTTATACAAAAATAAAATAAACCCAAAAATTTTTATTTAAAAAAATATTAAAAATATAACAATTGATATTGTCTTCCTTTATAAAAAAAAAATAGTTTTCATGACAGATAGCAATAGATTGATACCTACTACTTAGTAACCGCTTATTATATTTTGATGACTATATATATTCAGTTAAATTAAGGCCTATTCTGCGAATGAGCATATTCTATCCCCTCCTCATCTCAAAGGTCTTGAATTTAAATCCTACCAACTGCAACTGAGAAAAAAAAATTGATAAGTATATGAGGAGTGCCCAAAAAAAATTTAATGCCTATTCTTATCAACTTTTTTATAAATAAATAAATAAACAAAAGTTATGCTATATTTTCTTTCAATTAATTTTTTTTATTTTTTCTATGTGATTTATTTCTTTGAAATGAAATTACCAAAAAGTCCTAACACTTTATTTGAATAGATAATATATAGAAAACAGAAAAAAAAAGAGAAGAAAAAAATAAATAAATAATAAAAAAATTATTTTATATGTTATTTAGATAAAAAAATGAATAAAAAAAATTATAATAAAAATTATATTAATATTCTTAAATCTTTTATTTTTTATATCAAATAGTGAATTAATCATTTTATCCTTATTTGCTTGTTTTTTTTCATTTTTATCTCATCTTTAAAAAAAATTAACAGATCCTACAATATTTTTTTTTCTTCGTTCAAACAATATAAAAAACTCATATTTTTATCCATTTGCTTTCTTCATATTTTTCTATACAATGTGTAAATGCTTGTTTACGAAATAACTCTAGGGATTTACTTTTTTATTTTTTAATAATTACAAATATCATATTTTTAATAATTTTATTGTTTTATTTACGGAGTTCTAAAACGAAACATATATATAAGAAATTAATATATATGGAATAAATCAAAAGCCAAACATGCCCTCACAGAAGTTATAAATAAATAAATTCATGCGACTATTTGTAATAACAATGCATATGAATTATACATATATTTTATACAATTTACCAGTTTAATTTTCTTTCGTAATTCTATTGGTCTGGTTTCAGCACTACTCAACATAAGTTATTTCTAAGTGATTTATATCGGTGTCTTTCAACACCACGGATTCACATTTGTTTTAGTTATGTGAAAATTCGGGTGCAGTCGATTTTATATGAAGTTGATACTTGAAAATAATTAAATAATTTAGTTAATTTGACTAGTTTTTTATTTAATAACTCTCAGATATTAATTTTACATGAAGTCGACTTCACCTGAATTTTCATATTTACTCGTGCATGGTAACAAGGTCAAGGTTGATTACGACATTTACCTGTCCCAAGGTGAGGGTATATGGGGACAAAGAATAAGCGAGATGACGATAAATACTTGAAACTTTAAACTTTAAGTGAAAAAAGAATTACACATGGCAAAAGATAAAATGAATAAATAATAACTTAGCTCCTTAAAAATGCATATAAAATCAATTTAATAATTACAATATTTTTTCCATCAATTTATATATGTATAATTCTTAAAAAGTATACATAATATCAACGTTTTTTTTTGTTTACTATTCTTTAAGAGGGTATATGATGATATTATTTTGGTCCTCCAAATATATGTGACTCCGACATTGATTTAAAGTGTAATTATAATATGGTTAAATATTGAATGTGAAAAAACATTTTCAATTTAGTATATATTGCGGTCAAATAGTCACACAGAAAAAAATATTATAGTCAAATACTAAGTTAATTTAATTTTACAGACAAAAATATCACGGATATATATGATAAATTAAAATTTAATTTTTTATATAAAATATTAAACTAAAGAAAAATAATGTGACGACAGCTGCCAAAAATATATATAATTATTAAAAATTGAATGATGTATTAAAAAAGAAAATCGAATAACTTAAGAAATTATATAATATATATAATATGACAAATTAAAAATTCTATTTTTTTGGTTACAAGACAAATTAAAATTTTAAATTATATCCACTCAAAAAGACACACGAGGCACTGCACATGAAAATGGCAGCCACAAAATATGAACATTGCATCAAGAGATGTACTTTTGATAGTCGAAGTCAGTCTGGTTCTGTACATGTTTTTTTTTTTTATTTCTTTCTTTTTTTTTTCCCACCGAAAATACAGAATTAATTTCGTTCCATTTTGAGCCTGATTTTTTTATATAGAAAAAATTGGATATTTTTGTTGGAAATAAAATTATTTAGTATAATTATAGATAGGTGAATTTTATAGATAAAAAATCAATACGTGAAGGACGTGTGTTTTGTTAATTTTTAACAAATTGATGGTGGTTCGATATCTAGTGATTTGGGAGCGAAATCTACTCTTTTGTGCGAGTACCAATTTTCTAGAAGTGCATCAAAGTGTATTTGATTAGACAAATATTGATAATAAAAATAAAGAAAATTTGTAAATTAATAAATGAAACTTAGAAATTAAAATTTTCGAAAACTAAATACATATTAATGAAAAGGATTGCATCATAATTAAAAGAAAACAATAAAAAATACCTTTGATTAAAAATAAAGGGCTTTCACATAAACAATAGAGTGCAGAAGGATAAATTAACAAAGAAAGTGAAGAACAATATTAATTAATTAGAATATTAAGTGTACATAAAGAATAAAGTAAGAGAAAGAAAAAGATTGAAGGAACCCTACAAAAAATGTCACTCGAATGCAAATTCAGAAATTTCGTGGGATGTGAGAGTGCTAGAGTGTTGTTTTTTGAGTAAAAGTTCCGACCTCTATTTCCTAACATTTAATTTATAGGCTATCTTACATAACGGTCAATTAAACCACCATTAATTATAATTAAATAAAAATTACAAATTTTAAATACAATCCATCTTAGTAACTGCTCCCACTGCGTGATTATAGATATTCCCCATATTTTTCTCGCGTGATAAAAACCACTAACCTTCCCGCTTCCACTTCTATTCAACCAGGCTTTTCGAAAGCTTTACTCGATTTCCTAAATCGAATCTCCTACTCGATTTAGCTTCACTCGATCGACAGAATGATCGAAACCCAAATCGACGCTGACTACTTTCAAACTCATACTTATGTGCGTGTCTTCTCGAGAAACCATACTTGATTCACTTCAATCCGACTCATCTCTTGATCGAAAATATTTTCGATCAACGTGTTACAATACGTGAAAACGTACTGAACACGTGACAACATTCTGACCAATATACAAAGAATATGTTGAACACATGACAACATCTTAATCAACATGTTTCTATAATACTATAATACACTTTAAATATTAACATTTAACTATAATATCATCTTAATTTTTATATTAAAAATAATTTCTACTATTTTTTATATTAATAAAAATAGATAATTCATAAAAAATTATATTTATATTCAAATATTATACTTTTTTAGTATTAGTTTTGTATCATATATCTTATAATGAGCCTCACAACTTAAAATTAGTGATAATATAATATTTAATATTTAAACCTAATTTTATGAGTTTATGTATGAATGATAGATTGATATTTGTTTCCAACTTTTCATATCTCGTTGGGGATTTGAATCTTCTAAAGTTTGAATTTCACTTTAAAGAGTAAAGTGTAATCTTCTACTCTTAAATAGTTTTTTTTATATTTATTTTTGGTCTCACCTATAAAATCAATAGTGAGAGATTACACTTTATTCTCTAAAATGAAATTCAAATTTTAGAAGATCTAAATCTCATCGAGGAGTATAACTTACTTTATTTGTTTTAGTCAATCGATGTGGTAAATAATTTTTTAATGTGTATATAGTACTTTAAAAAGAAGGATAATTTAGAGAAAAAGAAGACTAAAAAAAGAATATAGAGATAGACAAATAATTTATTATAAATCAGTTATTATGTATTTAGATAAAAAAAATATTGAGTAAATAAATTATTTTTATAATTAAGTTTAACTATTTTTTTATGCATCACTTTTTTTTAATTAGTTTTTATTGTGTCAATGAGTTTATTAGACTGACTTACTTAAACTTGGTTAGTAAAATAATTTAGTTAAGTAGTATTATCGATATATAAATATATTATTTAATTTATTTTTAATATATATTTATTATTTTGATATTATTATATTTATATAAATAATTGATTTGATGATTTTTTATATATATATTTATAGTATTGTTAATTTTCAAATAATGAATGTTAGAAGGCTAATATAATTTAATTATTAACCTATTTTTTTTAGTATAATAATTTAATAATATATTTTTAGTTCATACTTAAAATATTACTGGAGAATTATTAGTCAAACAATAAAATTTGTAGACAGTCTACTATTAATTAAATAGATCGTTCTATTAATTAGATGATAACATGTTATATTAAATATTGTATAACATGAAAATATGATATATTAATATTATGTGTCATAAAATAATTGATTGATAAATTAATATTGTGCGTTATAAATTTTGTAATGTATGATATTTATCTTTTATATTATTATATCATTTAATAATTAATGTGATGTATCATCATCTAATTGATAAAAAATTTGATTTAATTTATATTATATATTTTAAATATTAATATGACTAATAATTTTTGTTACGAGACTATTATAAAAATAAATTACGGGACGAATATTAAATGTTTTTGTATAGTTGAAATAAAATTCCTAAATGAGGTGTACTTTCCCACTCCTCTGAAATATCTTTTATAAATTAAAATCTTGAATGAATATATAATTGGAGAGAGAGAAGAAAAATGTTGAGATAATAGAGGGGAATCATTCTACGAAAAAGAGATTGAAAAGCAAATTATGGACCTCACCTTATCTTTTCAAATCTCATGTGCTGGAATTTCTCGCGCTTTCATATGCATAGCTATCATCTTATCGCGATATATCAAGAGTCAAGAAAAAGTTTTATAATATCGGATCTGGTGAACGGTGGTGTCATGTGGTGACCGAACAAAAGGATTGACTCCTTTTGGTCATAAAGAAAATTTAATATATACACATTTTTAGTGCTCAAAATAAAGTTATTAGAATTGTTGAAACATCAATTAAAAGTTTAATTCTTGAATATGTATATATATAAATTTAATTTTAATGCATTATTATTATAAAATAATTTTGTACGTATATTTAATTATAAATTTTTATATAGCAAAAATAACTATATTATTGAATAAAAGATAAAATTCTTCTAACATCGTACTTAAATTTCACACGTATTTTTTATATGCTTTATGAGAAAAATAATTATTTATATAAAAATATAAATTATATTATGTATATATAAAAATTAAGGTGGAAACTCAAGTGCAGTCGACTTCATCTGAAGTTGATAGTTGAAAGTCATTAGATGAAAAATGAGTCAAATCAGTCAAATTATCTAACAGTTGTCAGTTATCAACTTCACGTGAAGTCGACTGCATTTGAGTTTTCACCAAAAATTAATTATTAAATTAATTATTTATATACAACAACAAACAACAACAAAGCCTTGTGACTTTATCCTATTAGGCGGGGTCGGTTACATGAATCAAACGACGTCATTGAGCTCTATCATATATCATGTCTACAAAGAGGCCGTTTACATGTAGATCTCGTTTGACCACTTTAAGGATGACTCGTAGGTCTTTCTCTGCCTTTTACCCCTTGTCCATCTTCAATCTCATCCACCTTTTTGACTGGGTGTTTTGTCGGTCTTCTTCTCACTTGTCCAAACCACTTAAGACGCGATTCTACAATTTTTTTCACAATGAGTGATATTCCAACTCTCTCTCTCTCTTATATCTTTTTTCCTTATTTTATCCAATTGCGTATAGCGACTCATCCATCTCAACATCTTTATCTCTATCACACTCAATTTATATTTGTACTCTCTTTTAGCCACCCAACACTCTATATCATAAATTAATTATTTATATAAAATATATATTATAAATAAGTAAAATAATATATATTTATAATAAATATATAATAACTATTGAGTAAAGTATCGTTTTTATCCCCAACGTTTGGGGTAAGTCTTATTTGTGTCTTTAACGTTTAAATTGTCATATTTGTATCCCTAACATTTCTATAAGTGATTCAATATTATCCTACTATTAATTATACTAATGAACCAGATTATATTTTTCAATTATTCTCATTTGGATGTATTCATTCTCAGTTAGGTGTCACTTGGATGTGTTCGATTTTAATATTATACCCACTATTTGTGTTTAGATTCAATTATGTCCCTAGAAAAGTGAATTATGTAAATGTTGTAGGAATTAATTTCAACTTTTGATGAGCTATTTTTCGGAGTGGATCTTCGATTCTATCCCAAACATTTGTATTCTAACTTCAATAAGAGATTTTTAAAATTCAAACTAAAGCGTTCATTACGTATAATTGACGGCAGAATAACATTGAATCACTTTTACAAACGCTAGGGATACAAATAGAACGATTTAAATATTAAGGACACAAATAAAATTTACCCCAAATATTGAGGACAAAAATAATACTTTACTCATAACTATTTTAGTATAAACATAATACTTTTATAAAAACATTTAATAAAAATTTACATATAATTATTTTTATATAAAATTAATAATTATTAAATAATTTAATATATTTAATTAAATTATTAATTATTAACTTTATACACACAATTACATGCAAATTTTCACCAAATATTTTCATGTGAATACCTACAAGGCTATAAGATCAAAACTTGTACCCATAGTTTTTGTAAACAAAAAAATGATTGCTTTAAAAAAAACGACACATCAATGAATAAATATATCCTAACAAATCAGTATTATCACTTGTATGTACTATGCACAGTGTATTTTACGTTCTTCGATAAAATTAAAAATAGATCTATTTCATGATAGAGATGTTATTTTAAAACCAATTTTTTAAAAAAAATATTACTTGCTTCTAAGTTCTAGGTGTTGTCGTAGTATTAAAATATTTGTTATTTGTAAATCAAAAAGTATTATTTATACATTAAAATTAACTATTAATATATTTATGTATAAATATATATATAGTTTAATTTATTTTTAATATATATTTTATATTAATAATTAATTTTAATGATTAATTTTAATATACATATAATATAATTATTTTTTAATTTCTGTACATAAAAAATTTTAGTTGATTTGAATATAATTTATGTTTATCATTTTTTTAATAATGAATGTTATTTTATAACAAAGCTAAAGTAATTTTTTATTTTTAGTTAAAGAATAATAAACTACTTATTACAATATTGACTTGAATCCACTAGTACTAATTAAAGGTGCATGGAAAAGTAAAAAACTTAACTTAACTATAGGATAATTAAATATATTTTTGTAAATTAATTTGATACAAACAATATATTAGCTCACAGTATTATATTAGAGTAATTCTAATCCAAGAAGAAAGTGATTTTGATTAGGGGTGTTTACGGTAGGGTGAAACTGAATTTGTCTTGATCCAACTCAATTTTAAATATATATTGAGTCTAATTTTTAGACTATAATCTAACTCTAAATTCGATAAAATCTAAATGTTTTCAAAACACAATTATATTGGGTTCAAACTGAATGAAAATCGAGTCAATAAAATTTTAACAATAATTTATAAAAAAACTTATTTATGAACTTATTTATAAAGAAGAAATTTATTATTGAAAAGTTGATATCTATATTTAAATTTAAATTTGTCTATAAATTTTAATTTGATGTTTTTTTTATTTATTTTCTAATTTAACAAGTGTGATTAAAAATAAAACAATAAACTTATAATTAATATAACATAATATTAAAATTAATTTAAAACATATATATCTTTTTTAGTTCTTTTAAGATACACGTGGATCACATGAAATTGCGTTCGCATTAACTCGGACCCGGACCGAAATAATAACTGGGTCTATTTTTAAGATTTTTATCCAATTCTAGACTTAATAAAATTATACCAAATTAATTTTTAAAATATTCGAGATCGAATTAGATCTTTGAACCAGACCAGACCATATGCACCCTAATTTAACTTCCTTAGTGTTAACAATATTGTGCTCTTAATTAATAATAATTATACTCGATAATATATTATTATTATTATAGGCACAAAAAAATTATTATAATAATTTAACTCTAATATTCTAATATATATTATATATATTTCTTGCATGGGACATGCAATCTCAACCATGCTTTTTGGTAGCGAGTGGATTCACTTCGCCATCGCCATCAATAACAAGCGTGGAGCCCAATCTTTATCCTTTCGACTTTCGAATATTAGTGACGATCTCTTAAACCAAGTTCACATGTCATGATTATCAAAATTATTAGATGGATTTAAAAAAATCTGACACTAAATTATCCATTATATATTTATTTTATATATATTTTTATGTATTATTTATATTTTAATATATATTTTATATGAATAATTATTTTAATAAATAAGTAAATTTGTTTAGTTATATATAATCTAATTTAGGTAAATAATTAAATTAAGTTTCTTTTAAAAAAATAACTTAAATAATAAATATTTATATTAAAAGTAATTTATAAATAAATTATTTCGTATTTTACTTTTTAATTTTAAAAATTTTTATTTAAAAAAAATATAATAAAAAGTTTTTTATTAGAAAAAAATCATTTTTTTAAAATTTTTTTATAAATATTTAAATAATTTTTTAAAAAATTATAATTTAATTTTAAAAATTACATTAGTCATTAATACTATATATTTTTATAAATTAAAAATTAAAAAAATTATTTATAAACCTATCCCAAACAAGTCATAGTCTAACAATTAATAATTGTCTGAAGTTGACTATTTTTATTAGTTTCCTAGTGATGGATGTGAAATAATTTGATACATTATAAACCTAACGTAGTACTTGAATGTTTTTGAATTAAAGTATTTGTACATTAATTTTAAAATATATCAAAAGGTGTTTAAGACCTCAAGACTCCAACTAACCCCATAACTTGTTTTAATGCAAATTTATAGGCAAGATCATTACACAATATATATATATATATATATATATATATATATATATATATATATATAACATGAAAAATATTAGTTTCTGAAATATAAATTCTATATTGAACATTTTGCACAAACATCTCATTTTTTCTTTTCTTAAAAAAAAACAGCTTTTTAGTTGAGAATTTTTTTTCTTTTTACTTTAAATTCCAAACATAAATTATGACCAATGATTTTGTGTATGTAAACATCAGTATATACTATATGATTGCTGTAAAAGCATAGCCTTATTTTTTGTCTCTGTCAAGTGAATTTTTCAAACTCATAGGCGTAGCATTTATTCATTTCCCTTTGTAGGCTTTTATGTGTTGGGGAGCCTACATTGTAATAAAATTCAATAACAAAAGATGTACAATAAAATTAATCATCAGTATAAAATATATATTAAAATATAAAATATATATTAAAAATAAATTAAATTATATATTTATTTATATATAACATAAATAAATATATAAGAATTAATTTATTAACTGATTTTTATGTATACGTAATATTTTTTAATAACAATAATGGATTATTGAAGCATATATATAAATGTGTAAGCCATGGTGGGGATCTTGACTATGACACCAAGCCAAATTAAGCCATGCCTTAGTGTCGCCCACAACCACAAGTACAGCTGAATTGAACTCATCAAATAAAATAGGCCAAAAATACTAAAATATTTTCATTTCTAAAAGATACATGTGACAGCAATTTATTTTCTAAAGGTTTACAATATTAACTTAGTTTTTAAGAAATGATATATATCGCATTCATTATTATTTAGCTAATCTTAAAAAGGATTATCTGACATCTATTTAATATTTTTCATGTGTTTATTTGATATATATATTCCAATAATGTTATATATCTTTTAGAAACTAATTAATTAAAATTGATGTCATAAAACTTTTAAAATTAGTATCACGCATAATTGTTTCAAAAAAGAAATTTATAGTAGAAATATTTTAGAGATTAAAATGATATGTATGTATGTGTATATATCTTTGAGAATTATTTTGCTAATTTAATTAGTCAATAAAAATAAATATATTTGGAATAGTGAGGAACCAAAAAGAAAAAAATATACAAGGGCCCCACGCACTATATCTAACTTTAAATCATACTTTCAATATTATTTAATTTAATATAACACTACCGGAAAAAGTTATTTTTTTTTCTTTTCTAAAATAATTAAGTACATGAAAGTAAAAGATATCCACCAAATTAAAAAAGTCAGACAGACAAACGGTCGAATAAAAAATAAAAGGCGTCTTAACTAATGAAATTAAGCAAAAGCCATCATTTAAATTACATTTTTTACAATTTTTTTTATAGAAATACATTTGAACAGTAATGAACTTTTTTATTAACTAGCTATCCGTTAAAAATAAAATTATGTTGTCAATAATCATATATTTATTCAGAAAACTTATAGAATTATAAATAGTCGAGTTAGACATTTTTTAATTTAAAAAATATTTGATAGACAATAAAAATCAATTCAAAATAATTAAAGTTTATTTTAATTTCTTAATTATTACTAAAAAAATAAATGAATAATTTTAGATATAATAAATATATAATTACAAATATTATATATATAAAATTATAAATATTAAATTAAATAACATAATTTTAGGATATTCTATCTCAAACATTACTCTTTTAATTAATATAACAATAATGTCAGGTATTTTAATCTCATTTTGTACATGCAGTAATTTACTGGCCAATAATAAACTTTTAAATGAAGTTTTGATTTACGATAAATTAAATTAGTTATTGATCTGCCATATTAAAAGATATTATGAAAAACTAAAAAAAATAATGCATTTATTATTTGTAAAGTCCTTCTCTTTTCTATTTTTTTTAGTAATTAAATACTTCTATGCTCTCTCTTTCTCTCCTCATATATATTTGTTTTTTCTGTAAAATAAAGGTGTATATATATAACCTTTGTTTATGTGGGAGTAGAACCCACCTCATTAATTACAAGCATGATACATTATTCAGTCACTTTCGGGATAAAAATCATGAATTCATCATCCTTCATCCGTGATGTTTGGTGTTTTTCTATTATTCATTTCCACACTTTCCAACAGGTCCCAGTTTTATCAGCATCATTGTATTGTTATACTGCTATACAATTAATCATTAACATTCCATTAATCTTCTATTACATCTGTTTTAAAATAAGTGTTTCTTTTAATTTTTAAATCTATTAAAAAATTTAATATATTTATATAAATTCTTTGTAGAAATACATTAATTTTTCAATAAATTTAAAAAATAAAAAACACTTATTTTAAAATGAAAAAAATAATTAACCATCTATATACATATATATGTTACATGGGTTATAATTGCTAGCTGAGGGGTCCTCGTACAAACTTGGAGGAATATAAATAAAACATGATAATCATAAAGTAAAACATATGATTGAAAAATTGTAAGAAGGATATCGAGCTAAGGTTTAAAGTGGATTCTGAAGTTGTATATAAAATTAAATTTAAAGTGATTTTTGAAATTAATAATAATTTAATTATACCTTGAATTTATACTTTGAAATTTATAGTAGTTTTTTAGAGATAATTTTTATCAACTAAATTTAAGGATGAAAAAAGGTTAAACAGTCTGTCAAAAATCTATAGTTTAGTCTGTATTTGGTTTGATTTGGTCTGTTCTATTATAAAAGAGGCACAGACTCAAACTCTTTTAAAAGCATTAATATGTTAATAGGCTAGGTCTAGACTCACTAATTAATTTTATTGGTCTGTCAGGCCTACCTGAGTTTATTAAAACATAATTAAATATATACATAATTTTTTATTATTAATAAAATTATGAAATATTTTAAATTTATTATATTTTATTATAAATATTTTTGTATATTTTACATACTTTAAAAGATTAAAAATTCTTATAAATATTAAATATGACATATTACATATAAATATTTTTATTAAAAAATAATATTTTTATTTTTGTAAAAAAATATCAGGCCTTTTAACAGACTTCATACCAAGACAGGCTGAATAACAGACTAGACCTAGTACTTTATGAAGAATCTATAGCAGAGTGCAGGTCAGGCTGCCAATTAACTACATGAGAAACCAGGCCTGTTAAAAGTAAAATTTGGTCTGATCTGACCTGTTTCCAACCCTAGCTAAATCCCATCGAAAAGCACACATAACATCACTAACACATTTTAGCGATCTGATGTGAAAGAAAAAAATTTTGGTAACAATTTGGTTTTTGAATCATTTTAAAAAACTCTAATAATCTCTAAATTTGGTGAAATTCAGTGACTTTGGTCTTTTCTCTTCTTTCTTTCCTTACTACGATCTGCGCCGTCACCAAAAACTTCACCTCCACCTCAACCAGTCTCTGGTAAATTTCTCACCCTCAAGTCTCATATCAGTGCCATCACCAAGATCATCACCACCGCCGACATCAACCCCTCCTTCCCGAAATCCACCTCTTCCTTCGATTTCCATGTCTCCCTTTAAGACTGCGCCTCCTCCTCTCACAACAACTACCATTTAACCAACTCCTTTAAAATTTACACTTAGGTCATCATCTTTTACACCACCACTAAATCGGTTAATGCCATCTCTAGTATCCATTCTCACTCCATCTCAAAACGAATCACAGACAAACAATTCAAGTCCTATAGCTGGAGGAGATAATAATAGAATTGACACTACTGCAACAGTGGCTATTAATGTAGTGGTTAAAATTCTATTATTTGAAATTATTGGAGTTGCAATTTGGTGCATGATGAAGAAGAAAAAGAAAAAGGTGTTGAACAATGGTGGTTATGTTCTTTGATTATGCTAAACTGAAATTGAAATTTGTAGGTAGGGGTGGCAAGCAGGCTAGCCCATCCCATCTAGTGAGGCAGTCCTAAAATCCCACCTACCCTATCTAACTGCGGACTGACGGGTTTAGTTTGCCAAATTTTCTCTTTTTTTACTATTAACTATTAAATAATATATATAATTTCATAATTATTTTGTTTGGATAAAAAGAAAAGTAAGAAGAAATAAAATTATATCAGAATAAAATTACTTTAATACTCTTATGTATATTATATATAATTTACAATTTATTAATATATTCAAGTTATTTTTTAATAAAAAAAGTCATTCAAATTATATTTTAAGATTTTAACATATTATTTTTGTTAATAACAACATTTTTTTAGATTATTCTCTTCTATTTTCTTTTTAAATATGGTAAACAAAAAGTTATCATTATTTTTTAAATATATACAAATAAATAATTTTATAATAAAAAACTAATAAAAATTATTCATAAGTTACACTATTAATCTTTTTGATTGTATTTAAAGAAAAGATGAAGTTTAGAGGCCTGTAAAACTGAAAAAAATACAAGAGATGGTTTTCAAATTTAAAAGGAAGTGAAATGAAAAATTTTGATTTTTTTATTAAAGAGGGCAAATTTGTAATTACATCATTATTTTCTCTTTTTTCGCTGGTTTTCATCTCACAATTGAAGAGAAAAATTTTTAGTGGACCCCACTCCACTTTTTTCTTTTTCTCTTCATTTTCTCCTGTAAACCAAACAATGGAAAATTTGATTTTCCATTCATTTTATTTTCCTATATTTTCTTTCCTCCCATATTCTTTTGAAATAAACACAGTATTAAAGTATCTGGAACGGACCATTTTTTGCCAAATTCAGATAACAAGCGCACCACACCTGTCATGTAAATTCACAACCAAGAAACAGGTGGTAGATATATTCAACATCCTTATTACATAGAACACACACATTATCACCCAGATTAACAATTTCGAGTCGACATAGTCTTTCTTTTGTATTCATTCTACTTATCAAAGTAAACCAAATAAATAGCTCAACTCTTGGAGGGACTAAATCTTTCCAAATAGTCTTAATAAAGCTATAGCTTGTTACGTCCTCCGGAAGTGTCTCCGCCTATAATACCTGCACAAAGGAGTTAGTAGAAAATACGCATTGCCTGTCAAACTTTCAGACAACTCTATCCTCTCTGTCAGAGGCTAGTTTAACCGGTCTCAAGGTTTCGTGCAATTGATTCAGAAGTTTCAACTCCCATTGGAATAACTCACGCCTCCATTGGAAGTTCCAAATCCACTCAAACCAATCCCAAAACCCACAAACTCCTATGACAAAGCCTTTTTGGGTTGAAACCGAGAATAGCCTTTGAAGCCTATCCTTCAGAGAACCGCAACTTATCCAAACATCTTTCCAAAAGTGAGTCCTCTTGCCATCACCAATCTCCATTGCCAAGCCAGTTATCATCTGATCTCTTATAGATTGCTCCTTTATATGTATCTGATAAATGTCCTTCCATGATCCCCCTCTAGTAGGTAAATCCTGGATTGATAAAAGCTGGTTAGGGAAGAGATTATTACAAAAGCATACTACTTTCTTGCACAACGGACACTCCTCTTTAGAGAACCTCCACCCCCACTTAAATAATAGGGCAGTATTGCGGAGCATCGCATCACCGACTCCTAGCCCGCCTAACCTTTTAGAGGCTTGAACCACTTTCCATCTAACCAAAACCATGTCATTCCCCCCATCCTCCTTCCCCCACAAGAATATCCTTTGTAATGAAATAAGTTTCTCCGCAATAGCCTTCAACATCTTATATAAGCTTAAATAATATACTGGCAAACTATTTAAAACTGACTTAATGAGTACTAGCTTCCCTGCTTTATTAAGTACCTTGGATTTCCATAAGTTTAGCTTCTCCTCCACTTTATCTATTATTGGCTTCCAAGTCTTGACCAGTCTCAGATTCGCACCTAGAGGGATCCCCAGGTATTTAACCAGAATAGCAGCTTCCTTGTACCCCAGTAGACTACACATGTTCTGTACCCAATGTTGATCACAATTGATTGGTATCAAACTCGATTTCTCAAAATTGATGTTTAACCCCGACATCAGTTTGAAGCAGCAAAGAAGCCTTTTGTAATTCTTAACGGACTCCTCCTCTGGCGGACAGAACAACACAGTGTCATCAGCAAACTGAAGATGTGACAATTCTATATTGTCTCTCCCTACAATAGTGGGGATATCCGACCATTTCTGACAGCCTCCTCAATCATCCTATGTAGGACATCAACAACGAGTACAAATAGGAAAGGAGAAAGAGGATCACCTTATCTCAGATCTCTATCCATCTTAAACGGCTTAGTTGGTGATCAATTTATCAACACTGATATAGTAAATGTGTCGACACACTCCATAACCCACTCCCTCCACCTGCGCCTAAAACCCATCTTCTACAGGACAATGTCCACAAATCGCCACTTGACCCTATCATATGCCTTTTGAAAATCCAACTTGATTATAGCCGCTTTCTTCTTTCTCGATTTGAGTCAATGCACAGTTTCGCAAGCAATAAGAGTGCCATTATGTATTTTTCGGCCCTTTATAAACGCACTATGAGTCTCTCCAACCAGACTTGGCATAACTGATCTCATCCTCCTAACCAAAACCTTAGAAATCATATTATACACACAACCAACCATGCTGATTGGTCGAAGGTTCTTAATCTCTATAACTCCAAAAAACTTTGGCGCCAAAGCCACCCATGTGAGATTCGAGTCTTTCAGTAATCTAGATGTCTGAAAGAACCCTAACACAACTGTCGTGAATTCAGTCCCGATTTCATCCCAGCACTTTTTGATGAAGTTCATATTGTACCCATCACTTCCTAGAGCCCTAGAAGATTCACAGTCCCACACGGCTTTTTTAATCTCCTCAGATGACGGTAATACCTTCAAAGCTGCAGTATCTTCTTCATCTATTAAATCCACCAGTCCATCTCTAAAACTCACCATAGGAGACTCCTCTTGATGATACAAATTCTTATAGAACTCTCTGATAGCAATTTTTATTCTTGCTTGATTCCTGACTACGCTTCCATTAATTACCAATGCATCAATCTTGTTATTCTTCCTTCTTGTTGAAACTATATTGTGAAAGTACCTGGTATTTTTGTCCAAGTCCTTTACAAGTCGGGATCGCAACATCTGTTTCCAGTGCAGTTTCTTCCTCGCATACCACTTTTCACAGCAAGTCACCAACGTCTTTCTTCTTGCCTTCACTGTTCCATCATATGCTCACATGCTGACCATGTCGTCTATCTTCTTGATCTCTTCCTCAAACTTCATAATTTTCTTATCCATGTCATCAAAATTATTTCTGTGCCATTGTTCCAAAAGAACCGTCAAGGCCTTCAATTTATCTGTGAATTGTAAATTCCATAATCCCTTCCATTCCTCCTTAACCAATATTAGAAAACCTTCATGTGTAAACTACGAGTCAAGACTCCGAAACGGTTAAGGACCACATCTTATACTAGTATCCTCTACTATTATCAGGCTTTGATTTGACAAGCCCTGTGGTCTACCTCTCAAGCAAATCTCTGAGAATTTCTTCATCCATTCTAGATTAACTAAGACTCTATCAATTTAGCTGCAAGAACGTCCTCTGAACCAGGTAAATGTCCGATCAGTAAACGATAAGTCCACCAAAAATATATTTTATATCCAACTCTTAAACTCTTAAACAAAAATTGATAAGCTAACGTTACTTTTTCTTTAATTAAAATCATAAAAGGAAATCAACTAGTTAAAGTAACTCACATTCTGTTGCTTACTTGCATGGAAGGTTTTGTGATACGTGTAATGCTAAGAAAATAAAAAAGCTAAAATTTAGTTTATTTTATTCATTAATTATCGCAATAATTAATAAAAATTAAATAAAATAAATTATGATTAATTTTTATTAATTTTCTTTAGTTATAAAATATTTCCAGGTTTTCATCTATCCTTGATTAACATGTTAATTTTCATTGGTTGATATATAACATATGCTATTATTAGGATCATTAGCATAATAGATTTTTTATTTTTATGGTAATGTTGGGCTTGCCACTAATATGCTGGGGAACAAGCACCTAATCTAATAGGTTCAATGATTGCTTGGGACGTTGAATATGTGTATAGTATAATAGAAAGAATCTTCTCATAAATTTGAAGTGTCATTGGATATCATGTTTTGATGCTAAGGGAATCTTATTATATATGCTACACATAATTATATTGCTATAATATGGCATTGTCTAGGTGGCACTTAGTGGTTTGGCCTCTTGTCAACCTCTCCAGAAAGTCCATAATATATATGGTAATTCACCTTAATCAAATAAATATAGTTTACAATTATATAAATGTCCTAAATTAGAAGTTGTTACTTATCCTATCTTAAGTATATCTAAGGTAATTTAATTTTATTCATTCACGGATCAATTAGAGAAAAAGCGAGATAAAAATGGTACAACATTAAATTTATTATGTACACTATATATATAATCAGTTGAATCAACCTAATTCGATTTACTATTAGTACAATATATATATAATAAATTAAATTAACTTTTATTTATTTTTTATTAATTTTAAAATATAAATATCAATAATAAAATATATTTTATTTAAATTTAAAAAAATAGAAAAAATTAAAACAAATAAAAATAATAATTCAAATTTTATGTTTTAGATAAAATTTAAAACTTTTTATATTTTTATAAATTTATAAATTTATAACAGAACAATAAACAATTTCTAAAAATTCATTAAAAATTATCGTTTAAAATATTAGCATCTAAAAAATCATTACCATAACTTTTAATATTAAACAAATTATTATAAAGTATAACTTTTTAAAATAGTATATAAACTCAAATTTAAATTTTTCATAATCTCCATAAAACAGATATCTCAATTTCTGTATCCGTTTTTATTTATTCACGAATCGAATTCTCATTTCTATAATAAATTTGCGAATTTTTATTAGTTTTTTTATTGCGAATAATTTATGTGGATATTTACTAATGCAAATTTTTTGGCTATTCCTAAATGTGAGTTTAAAAAAGAGGTAAGAGAAGAATTTTTATAATTATAAATAATTATGTGCAAAAATGATTTGTGATATTGTACTGCTACAACATCATATTATTGAACACTTTAATATGAGTTCCTATTAGGGATGTCAATGGGGCGGGGCGGGGGCGGGGGATGCCTCCCTGCTCCCCATCCCCGCCCTCAGATTTGCTCCTCATCCCCGCCCCATTCCCCGCCGTGGGGGAATATTGCTCCCCATCCCCATTCCCCACGGGGCCCCATTCCCCGCGGGGACCCCATTCCCCATCTACATAATAGTTCTAACTAATTATTAATTTCTATATGAATAGAGCTGCAAGTATCTATCTTATACAAAAACTACAAGATTTTATACAAAAACTTTAAATGACACGATGGTGACTTCTTTCGAAATAACACAATGGGGGGACGCAACGACGAGCCAAAGGACAAAACAGTGGACGAGGTGGGAGACGTGGCAACAGAGAGAAGAATGAACACAACGGCAAATGTACGAAAAGGAACGCCGCGAATAGAAATTACAACACGATAAGAGTGAGGGCACGGTGAGGTGTGACGATGTGGTGAGAAGGGTGACGAGGGGGTGGCTGCAGAGAGGTTGGATAGAGTATGGACAACCTTCGAGATCTCTGAATTGAAGAAGGGTTATGCAAATAAAGATTAGGAGTTTTGGGTTTCTATATATATGTCTATGTGAGAAATGACTAAAAAACATATATGAGAAATAAACTATTAAGAATAATTCAGGGAATTCATGAATTTCGGGAAATAGCGGGGACGGGGCGGGGATCCCCGCTCGGGTCCCCACGCCTGCTTCGGGGGAATTTTGTCCCCCATCCCCATTTCCATGGGAAAAATTCCCCACAATTGGATCCCCATTCGGGGCAGTCCCCGCAGGGATCTCCGCGTCTCGGGGAATTTTGCCATCCCTAGTTCCTATCTTGAATTAAACTTGTAGTCTATAATAATTAAGAAAGCCAGGTACAAATAGAAGAGTACTAAAAATAAACAAATTATTGCAGTTGTAAAGGTACTTATACTACATGAATAACCCCATTCATTTCTTGTTAAATTAACAATGATGTAATGTAACCCAAAAAAAAAAATCTAAAATAAAAAATCAAATTACAATGTTGAAACAAAACTAATACTACTACTAATTTTTTATATTTATAGTCATATTTTGTTGAAATGATTAAATACAACTTAAAAATGAATATAATATAAATTAATAAATATCATGGTTAATATTCTGATAAAATTTTTATTTAATACCAATAATGTATTAATATGAGATAGTATATTTTAGTTTTTGGGATTTAATAATATATTTTTGCAAAATGATGTAGAAGAGTGAGTTAAAAAAGGTGTTATTTATTTTAGTGAGAAGGACCCACAAAGAGAAGCAGCTACTGAAAGTTCAGAGTTCAGAGTATCAAAGGGAGTGGGACCCACAAGAGTGAGGTAAGGGGCAAGTTGGTGGGACCCACAAAGAAGGGTGTCAATGTCAATAATGAATGGGTCTGTGGGTCGGTATGCTTTGCTGAGTGCTGAGTGGTGCCCGTTTTCCCTTCTCTATCCACTCTTCTTCTTTCTTCCCCCTTACCATATCCATTACAACCATGCATAACCCTTTATTAAAAAAAAAAAAAAAACATAATAAAATTTTATTATGTTTTTAAAAGAGAACCAAATTTTTAATAAAATTTTTTTGGCTCTTTATTTTTGTAAAATTGGTTCCATCACTAATTTTTTTGTATTAATAAAATTAACCTATATAATATATTAAATTATTGATTTATTTATTAAAAATTAACTATAATTGACAACTTTTTTTAAGAAATCTCTTTGCCTTTTAGAGATAATTATTAAGATTGTTTAATTATTTTTTATTTTTTTGTTATCTTTTTCAAGTATATTATTAAATTTATTGTATAAAACTAAAAAATATTAGTAATTTTTAAATTATTTTTACTTATAAAAATTAAATAGAAGATATTTTAGTTATTAACATGTTACAAAAACATGTTCTTGAGCATCATTAATATAGAGATTAATCAGTATCACGAAATTAAATATCAAGATCGAAATGAGTATTTTTTTTAAGAAAAAATTATCACTGAGATGGGTATTTACTCATCTTTTAACCAATTTGAAATATTTGAGTAGTTAACTCATTCGTCTATTTAAATATGTATTAAAAATTTAAATTTTACCTTATACATATAATAATTTATTGGCCAATAATAAATTGTTAAATAAAATTTAAATTTACAATAGATTAATCATTTGACTTATGAAATTAAAAAATACCTTAAACAATAAAAAAGTCTTTTCTTTAAAAAAAACCACTTATTATTTAAAATAATAATCTTAGTTTAACAATGAAAAAAATAGGAAAAATTTAATTTTAGTGTATTATTAATATAAAAAAAGTTTATATGTGTATTTAATTAAATTTTTATATTTTGTACATAATTATCTAAATAAAATAGATGTTTAAATTATTGATATCAAAATTAAATTAAAAATATATAAATAAAAATAAAAGGGTCCCCATCTAATAAATAAAAATAAATCACTATTTTTTTTCAAAAAATATGTTTTTGATAAATATTTCTCAAAAAAGAAATTAAATTACATTATATTTTAACTTTAAATGATTAGTTTCATCTACTACGATGCACATCTTTCAAGATTAACAACAGTTTAATCAACTAATAATTGTAAATTATGCTTTAAAACGGAACATCAATTTGAGAGTATGAATATCACATATCTTATTTCATACTCTACATCAAAAAACAAAAATTAAACTCATTTAAAAAATAATAGTATCTATCCTCTCTAAAGTAATATGTAAATTATTTTCTCTTATGTGTCACATTCTAATGAGATGTTTATTTATTTTAACTTTTTAGTAAATTTTGTTAAATGACTAATTTATCTAATAAAATAAAAAATATATAATTGATTTCCGGTTATTAAAATTTGTTGAAAAATTAACAAAATATTCTTTGAAAAATAATGTTATATATTATTCTTTTATTTTTTACACAAAATCTCTGATTTTTAACAAAAATTAAATAAAAATCCAAACCTTCATAAAAAATAATTACCAACTAGCTACATTAATTTTTCAAAAACAAGCTAAGATATAAAGTGTTTTATTTTTTTCTTTTTTTTTATATAATTTGAAACTAAATTGTATAAAATAAATTTCTAAATTTAAAAATTTATTTGACACGATAAACTTTTTAAATTGAAAATTTTTACGGTAATCGACACTAATTTAATTTGTGTTTTTATTTTTAATTTATCACATTAATATTTTAGTTTAGAACTTAGTTAGTATAAAAAAATTTTTAAATTAATATTTTAATAAATGTATAAAAAATGTATTAAAATAAATATTCAATTAAAATATGACGTATTAAAGAGAATAATTTACATATTATTTTAAAGAGAATAAATAACATTCACCTTAAAAAATATTACGTGTAGATTAGTACATATCACTTGTAAAACGTCATGTATATTAATTATAATTTATTATTATTAGAATGTGCGTAAATTTTATTTGAAATTTTGCACTTTGTGTAATAATAGATAAATAGTAACATAATATATGTGATATGGTTTGTTATATGTACATGACACAATCTTTTTAATATATATTTTGAATAAGCTATTAAAATAGGACCAAAAGATTTATATCACAAAAAAATTAGATATTAAATATATATTTTAAAAAATAATTTTAAAGATCAAATTTTGATATATTTTTTTAATTATAATTAAAAAATATTTTTTATTTTTAAAATTTAGTAATTTTTTGTCAAATAATTTGTTTATTATGAATGATCATATTGTTTAAAAAAAAATAGAGATCAAATTTTATTTCAATTTTTTTGTGTATTTTTTAAATATTATCATATAAATTTAGATTTAATTGATAAATCATTTGTTAAATATATTTTTGTTATTTATACAAATAATATTTATTATTTTTTATCGTATTTTTAAATTCTCTAAAAATTATTTTATCAATAATATTTTTTTTTTTGTAGTGATTAAATCTTTCGGATAGTTAATGCCGTAAATTTTTATCCTTCTAGTCTATTTAATATTTCGGTTGTACATTATTGAAGTGCGCTGTTATACGAATACTCGGGAATTTTGTCATTTGTTTTTTTCAAATAAAGTTTTGTACTGCTGGAATATTATAAATAAAAGGAGATTACTTTATGTACCTTGACAATATAAAGTGTGAAACAACTTTATACTATTATTATATTCCATATAAGAATTTATGAATTTTCTGAATCATGATAACCAATTTCTCACTAAATAGTCACCTACTATATATGTGCATGGCGAATTTTTTATTTTATTGTTTATTGTGTAGAATTGTTCAATTTATCCGTACATAAAATTTGCTTTTATTTTCTTGCAAATTAGAGATTTTTCGTTCTATGATAAATAAGTGATGATTAATGAACCTGAGTAGTCAATTCAAACTAATTAAAAGGTTTGATAAGTTTAGACACTAGGTGACAAAAAAAATAAAAGAATGAACTTAGATATACACAGTAGCATATAAATTAAGGGAAATCCTTTAGTGTTTATAAATTTATTGTTTAAATTGTCTAAATATAGAAAGATAAAAAAGTAGGATCACTTATTTTATTTTTTAATTTTATGTCTAAAATTTAAGCATTATAGAAAGAACGGTAAATTAATAATGTATGAAAGATATTTCAATAATTTATCAACAATAATTCTTATCTTTCTTTTCTATATATATAAAAAATTCTGTCTCATTTATCATGCTTTCTACTTCACTTTCCGTCAGTATAAAACTGTGGTCCACCTTTATTTGTTTTAAATGGGATGACAAAACAAAAAATAACAAATAGAGGAATATTTTTAGTATTTAATTGAAACATTTATGGTTGAATATAGTAAGTAATCTTGTATTGATTGAATAAAAAATACATATAAATGATTATATTTGTAATATATTTTTTATAAGAATTGTTTTGGGTTATATATATATATTTTTTAGTCAATAGAAATTATATTTTAGACTTTTAACTTTAAAGTTAACAAAGTTTTGATATTGTATCATAAACTATTTTTTTTAAGTTTAAACTGATAAAAATAAGTACACAAATAATTATATTTTAACCATTACTATTATTAGATGACACTTTATGAGTAGAATAATTGACCATTATTAAAGAATTAAAATAATTAAGTGAATATATTTGAAATTTTATTTATTTATAATTTAAATAACTGGAAATATTTGAGAGAGAAAGAAGATATATTAGATTTTTTATTGAAGGAATTTAATTATTTCTATACATACAACATACATATAATTATTTTTAGGGTAATTTTTTTATAAAATTTTATTTTAATACACTAATAATATAAAATATTTTATACATTCGTCTTACCTGTGATAAATATACGAGTTAACATCAATCCATAAAATGAGGAAACAAGGAACAAAAGCACTTATTGGGTTAGCTTTTTTTTTTTTTTATAAATAAAACATTAATTTATTTTAGGAAGGGATCGGAAAAGAACAAGAGTGTGGTGGGGAAGGCATTTCCAAATTGTTTAGCATCATTGCATCAATGAGGTTTCACCCTTTGTCCCATAATTATTTTAAGCATCCCTGTTGATAGTGACGATTTAAAAGGGCCACCCTATAGATTTTTGCGATCTCTCAATATATCAACATGTTTTTAGTAGTCTCTCTCTCTCTCTCTCTCTCTCTCAAAATTTGATAATACTTAAAAATATTATTAAAAATAAAATAATATTTAAAAAAATTTAATTACACTATCAGTTCTTATAGTTTTACCAAATTTTCAATTAGATTTCTATACTTTTTTCTTTTCAATTGGATTCCTACACTGCTTTTAATTTTGTAATTATATCATTTTCATATAAAAATATTAAAATTAATAGAATATTTCATTGTAAATTAAAGGTATTCATAATTAAAAATCTAATTTGATCTTTGACCGTATGGATTTTGATAGAAATATTATGTTAATTTTAATGTTTTAAATTTTGACATAAAAAATGATCTAATTACAAAATTAAAAGTGGTGTAGGAATCCAATTAAAAAAAATATAATGACCTAATTAAAAAGTTGGTAAAACTATAACGACTAATAGAGTAATTAAACTTTAAAAATTAGTTTTAAGTTGAAATATAAAAATAAAAGTGTAACATAAAATCATAAATATAAAAGAGTACGGCTTTATTTTTAGCAATATATTTTAAATGTTGTCAAAATTATATATAGATACCGTATTCGAACACAAATTTTTCAACCATTTATTTAGAATGTAAAATTTATAAGTTCAAATTCTTATGCAAAATAAATAGTTAGAATTTGGTATCATGGTATGTATATTATTATAAATGTTAAACCCCTAGATCCGTGTATACATACATCACCGCTGCTATTGATCTTATATTGGCATTTTTATGTATTTATAATTCATAGAATTTTGTAATGTTGTAAGATTTTAAATTAATGGATAATTTATTAATCAAATCAAATATATCGTTGTTTGGTGAGTTGGAACTTGGAAAGAAAGACAGGGAAAGAAGGAAAAAAAATACATTATATTATATTTAATAAGGACGCCATTATTCCTATTCTATATTCATCTTCTTCAGTCAAATATATCTTTGAAATATTTTATATAAATTTTCGTGCTCAGAGAAATATATTAAAATTAATTAAGTTTGGGGGTTCGAAATAATTTCACTAAATAGAACCATAGCCTTCCAATTATATATATCGAAGGCTATATTTATAAATTAAAATGCATAGTCACAAAAAAAAAAAATTAAAATGCATAAACTAAATTTATAATTCTAAACAATAAGATCTAATGGGAGAGTAGTCAATCAATTATGTTTACTAAAAAAAATATGGTAAGCCTTGTGCTACTTAAAAAAAAAAAAAACTCTTTTCCTTCATCCAGGATTCAAATTTGAATTTTAAAACAGGAGAAAAAGATTTTAATGAAAAAATATTGTGCGTATTTATTTTGCAGTATTTATAGATCACGTTGATACATATTTAATTTATTAAATAACAAGTAAAATCTATTCTATATTTTACACCACATTCATTTCATGTGTGTTACCATTCATAACGTGGAAAAATAGACGTTAACCACATGGATGACCCAACAAGTTTTACTTATCATCATCACCAGAGTTAAGATATACAAACAATTAAAAAATAAAAAATATTTTTAAATAGTGGGTTTTATTGAGACAAAGAAAAAGAAAACACAATGAAATTGGAATATACTATTTTAGTATTTTAATGGCAAAATTCGTTCTTTTCATATAATTAATAGTTAAAAATTGTTAAATAATTTAATATATTTAATTAAATTTTTATTTAACGATTTTTAATTATCAATTTTACATTAAAATAATTGCATGTGAATTTCTATTTATGTTAGTATGTATCTAAAACGAAAACACCTATATATCAGTATCAATATTTTACATATTTTTTTATAATTATATTAGATGTATATTAAAATCAGTCATTAATATAAAATATATATTAAAATTACATAAGAATAGAACTATAAACTTTTTTAGAAGAGACTAACATAAAAAATAAATAAGTAAAGAAAAAAATTTTAAATTAAGAAGGGCCAAACTAAAAATTAGAGACTTAATATATACAAATTATTAATTTAGGGCGCATTGTCCTCTTTCTATCAATATAGTACCGCTATAAATACTATATATATGTATACAAAAATACATAATAGTTGATTTTAATAATTATATTTAAGATGATTATTTATATTATTTTTTTGCAAAAATAATAATTGAGACTATCATTTTTATATAAAAACATATTGATACGAGTATTTATCATATTTTAAATAAATTTAATTTTAATATATTAATAGTATGAAATAATTTTACATATATATTTAATTATATAATGTAATAAAAATAAATATTTTTTTTATATTAATTGTATAAATAATTATCTAAAAAATAAATATAATTATACAACTATATAAAATATTTTACATTTTCAGTCGATCAAAATTAAACATTATAAAGTGTATTAAAAAAAAGGAGAAATAATAATATTTGTAAAAGAAATAGTTTTTGTGGGAATAACGTAACCGAAGAAGAGGATGAATGGGAATAATATATGGTGCTACGTGGAAAAGAACAGGCAGACGTACACACCTGACAGGGACAATAACCTACACACCTCTCTCACCACGAACCACACATTTCAATTTCAATTTCAATTTCAATTTCAATTACTCTTCATCTCGCCATATATCATATCCTCTCGTATCACAATCATAGACTGTATCACATGATTCAACAAGTGTACTAGGCTCCCCCACCCGCTTCATCTCGCGATGGCAGCGACCGTAATATTCTCTAAACTCTCGCCCCAAATAATACGGTGTCCCCTCCCCGAGAAACTTTGTCGTTTTCAACACATTTATTTACTTGTTCTTTTCCTTATTTATTTCTTCCCTCTTAAATAATTCTCCACTTAATTTTATAATTAAGGATAGGATTTACTTAACTTGTATGTAACCACACACGTTAAAATTATCATTAAGAGAAGCTTTTATTTTTTTTTTACTTTAATAAACAAATAACAAATGAATTAAAAATTTAAATTTTGTATTTTATAAATTTTTTAATTGAGAATTTTAAAATGTAGAATTTAAAAGTACCTTTTAAAAATGAAATTTGGCTAATATATGTTCTAATTAATTTTTTTTTTGTAAATACAAATTTTTATTAGTTATTAATAAACTCTTAGATCTTATTTAATCTAAAGAATCATTTTTTGATCTATTAAATTGAAAAATACTGTAAAATAAAAACAAAAATTAATTCTTTTAGACATATTATATATATATATATAATTGAAAATATATTTCTTAATAATTAATAGTCTAGAAAATTAGAAAGGAAAATTCTTTTTTCCACTGGGAAACTGAAAAGAAGACAGCTATTTAGCTCCATATTCCAAGCCGATTGTTTAGACAAAAACCGAAGCCGGCTTAGTGGGCCCCGCAGTTAACTGCACTTGTTATATAAGTAGATTGACTTATCAAATAAGCTATCAAACATTCGACAAGTTATCAATGATAATTGAACGTTGTTTTCATCCATCTATGTGTCGCCTCTTACATAAAATAAACCTATTTATGCAAGTTCAAATGTGGCGCATATAAATATGTGTGTTGTGTTTGTAGTTTTCTAGAGAGAGAAAGAGAAAAGATAAATAGAGTGAGAGAGAGTTTTGAGGAGAGAGAAAGTGCAAGAAAGAGAGAGAAAGCTTTGGCTTCTTTGTTGGGTTGAGGGGTTCCATATTCGGAGACCCCCTTTTGTTTTTGTTCCTTCTTTCTTTCTTCTTTTGCTTTCCCATGTGTTGTTGTTTGAAGAAGGTGAGAGCTTTTATCAGAGCTTTGGTGCTTCTTCCTTTTCTTTTCTTCTCACTCTTTCTCTCTCTATCTTTCTAGTTTTTTCGAATCTGTTAAAGTTTCAAGCTTTTCTTACTTATTTTTTTAATTTTTGTTACCCAATTCGAAATTTCCTTTATTTTTTTTGTGGGTTTAATTTAATTTTATTTATTTTTTTAAATTTTGTTTTTGGGGTTTTGACACTTTTTGCTTCATGCATCTTGGATTCCCATAAGAGAGGTTAAAGCTGCTTTTTTTTTCGATCATCTGGGATAGGTGTGGAATAAATAGATAGACATAAGAGTCAAATTGTTTTCATTTTATTTTCTCTCTCTCTCTCTCTCTCTTCTCTCTCTCTTCCCCCCCTAAAAAAAACCGCATCTCTCTTTCCTTTTGGTTAATTTTGGCAAAAATATGGAAGAAGTTTTTTTCTAATTTACTTCTATTAATGCTTCTGCTTAAATGGTTTGATTCATGGTGCGGATTTGAATTATCACTTTGTCTCTGTTATTATTATTATTATTATTGGTGTGTGATTTTTTCAAGTTACTTTTCCTTTTGCTAAAAAAAAATTTTTTTTTTTGTTGTGTTGTGTTTGCAGATCTAGTTCAGTTTTTGCTCATTTTGGTGCATATCTAATCGAGGAAGTGGAAGGTTGCGATGTCTTCCCTTAGTAGAGAATTGGTGTTCTTGATCTTGCAGTTTCTGGATGAGGAAAAGTTCAAGGAGACTGTTCACAAGTGGGGCTAGTTTGTTGTTTTCATTAAATTAAACTAATTTTTCCTTGGTTTATTTTGATTATTTATTTGGTTTTTTTACCACATTAATTAATTTCTTTTTTTTTTTGGTCTTGTCAATTTTGAAAATGATAGGCTTGAACAGGAGTCTGGATTTTTCTTCAATATGAAGTACTTTGAGGATGAAGTGCACAATGGCAATTGGGATGAGGTTGAAAAGTACCTTTCTGGTTTCACTAAGGTAGATGATAATAGATATTCTATGAAGATATTTTTTGAGATAAGGAAACAGAAGTATCTTGAGGCATTGGATAAGTAAGTTCATATCATAAGTTTCACACTTTGTTTGAATTTTGTTGACTCTTTCAGCATTTTCTAGTTCTGTTCTAGTGACTAGTTTGGAGACTTTAGTTGAACTGTGCTTAAATTTTTTGGTAGGCATGACCGGTCCAAGGCTGTAGAAATCTTAGTAAAGGATTTGAAAGTGTTTGCTACTTTTAATGAAGAATTGTTCAAGGAAATCACACAGCTTTTGACATTGGAGAATTTTAGGTATGAGTATATATACTGGCCTCTTGTGGGTTTTGGTGTGAAACTTATGTAATGTGCAGCAAATGATTCGAGTTTGTTTGTGTACTACTAGGGAAAATGAGCAATTGTCTAAGTATGGTGATACAAAATCTGCTAGAGCAATCATGTTGGTTGAGCTCAAAAAGCTCATTGAAGCGAATCCTTTGTTTCGTGATAAGTTGCAATTTCCCAACCTTAAGAACTCAAGGTTACGGACTCTCATCAATCAAAGGTAAATTTTTCCCAAGTCCTTTTGTAAAAAGGATTACCCTATTTCTTATAGAGAACAAAACTTGTGCTGTGTGTTTATTAATAAAAATGTTGTTATTGTTATCCAAAAAGTGAGCTTTGATAGGATTTCGAACAATTTCCAGTTTTAATATTGTAAATAGACTACTTGAATTTGTATATAGGAAAATGTGTTGCGGTAATTATCTGCACAATTACATTGTTGATGTTACATTATACATTCTTGTTATGCTATGCAGCATTGGTGTTCATTTTTTGTTTGAGATTACTGAATAACTGGCTTTCTTTTTCCTTTGTTTTTGAAAAATCATTTACAGCCTGAATTGGCAGCATCAACTTTGCAAGAATCCACGGCCAAATCCTGATATAAAAACTCTTTTTGTGGATCACTCTTGTGGACAACCAAATGGTGCACGAGCTCCTTCACCTGCAAATAATCCGCTATTAGGGTCCTTACCAAAGGCCGGAGCATTTCCTCCTCTCGGTGCACATGGGGTGATCTACTTAAACTGATTCATCTTCTTTTCATCATAGGCATCCGCAGTATATTCTATTTCTCTGTCACTTTTGGTTCTTATTACCATACTTGACTCTCCGTGCTTCGTGTTTACAGCCTTTTCAACCTACTCCAGCACCAGTGCCGACACCCCTGGCTGGGTGGATGTCAAATCCTACCACTGTGGCACATCCTGCAGTTTCTGGAGGTGGAGCTATAGGTCTTGGTGCTCCATCAATCCCTGGTATTGAGTTATTTCGCTTTATTTAGTCTCAAACTCTTTATGTATAATTGTGCTAAGATATTGTAGGGTATATCAAGTTTGTTCTTTGACTTATTACCTGTTCTATTGCCTTGTTAAAGCTGCTTTGAAGCATCCAAGGACTCCTCCAACTAATCCCTCTGTTGATTACCCATCTGGAGACTCAGATCATGTTGCTAAGAGAACTAGACCAATGGGAATATCCGAGGAGGTAATCTTGTATTGCTTATGGACGAATCATTAACAATGCATCTTCAGGCATAATCTAGTTTGACCCCTGAAATTTCTGCTAATAGTTCATAGTTGTCACTTTGTGCAGGTAAATCTACCTGTCAATGTGTTGTCGGCAACATTCCCTGGTCATGGTCACGGTCATGGTCATAGTCAAGCTTTTACGGCACCTGATGACTTGCCGAAGACTGTCGTGCGAACTTTGAATCAGGGTTCATCTCCTATGAGCATGGACTTCCATCCTGTGCAACAGTCTTTACTTCTTGGTCTGTTGCTCTTCTAAGGCCTTTTCTGATAGCCTGTTTTTTCCTTTTTTTAATTGCATGCTTTTCGCTATCAAATTGGAAATTGAATGAGCTTTCCTTGATGCAAATTTGATAGTTGGCACTAATGTTGGGGACATCGCTTTGTGGGAGGTGGGGTCTAGGGAGCGGTTGGTCTTGAGGAATTTCAAAGTTTGGGACCTTAGTGCATGTTCAATGCCATTTCAGGTAATCTCTTACGCAGTGTGTTCTTGATGAAAATTTGTAAAAACTTGTAATTTTTTTTATGACGGAAGGGAACTAATCTTGAACAATTCAGGCTGCTCTCGTCAAAGATCCTGGTGTTTCTGTCAACCGAGTGATTTGGAGTCCTGATGGTGCTTTATTCGGTAAGTTGAGTTTTTTGTTTTTTTTGTTCTTTGTTTTACTGATATAATATATATACTTTCAGATGTAAACTAATTCTGATTGCAAATATCTTTTGTTTGTATATGGAATGGAACAGGAGTTGCTTATTCAAGACACATTGTTCAAATATACTCTTATAATGGCGGGGATGATGTGAGGCAGCACCTTGAGGTACATGCCATATAGTTATAAACACGCGCGTGCACACATATATAAGTGTATATATTCATATGCATTTCTCTGATTATTTACTTCCAAACCTTATTTCTAGATTGATGCTCATGTTGGTGGAGTAAATGATCTTGCATTTTCGCATCCAAATAAGCAATTATGTGTGATAACCTGTGGCGATGATAAGACCATTAAGGTACATTTTGTACAGCCTGAGTTGGTTTAAACAAGTGGAGTAGATCATATATGTTCCTAACTACGTTGTGTAATTTAAGGTGTGGGATGCTGCTACGGGTACTAAGCAGTATACTTTTGAGGGCCATGAAGCTCCAGTATATTCTGTATGCCCCCATTATAAAGAAAACATTCAGGTAGGAGAAATGTTAGTTGAGTTGGTCGTTGCAATTCCTCATTCCTTTGTCTATAATACAAAACCCTGAAGTAGATTCTTCTGCTAACTTTTCATCGTTTAGTTTTCTTGCTGATAGTTTTTTGTTGTGATGTTGTAGTTTATTTTTTCAACGGCATTAGATGGAAAGATAAAAGCATGGCTGTATGACAATTTGGGATCTCGTGTTGATTATGATGCACCTGGTCGTTGGTG
The DNA here is from genome assembly GCF_014773155.1 of Arachis stenosperma. Classification (NCBI taxonomy): domain Eukaryota; kingdom Viridiplantae; phylum Streptophyta; class Magnoliopsida; order Fabales; family Fabaceae; genus Arachis; species Arachis stenosperma. Next base: position 1,090,918 of record NC_080385.1, read on the forward strand.
CACTACCATGGCTTATAGTGCTGATGGAACAAGGTCCGAATTCTCAACCATTGCTCCTCATGTTATGCTGAATCTGGCTGCACGGTTGAATTATACTTTCTGTTCTTAATATGGTGTTTAAATGTTCCCACCACAAACATTTGCTACAGGCTCTTTTCGTGCGGGACAAGCAAAGATGGGGAATCCTCTATTGTTGAGTGGAATGAAAGTGAAGGAGCTGTCAAAAGGACTTATCAAGGATTCCGTAAGCGGTCTTTGGGTGTTGTGCAATTTGATACCACCAAAAATAGATTTTTGGCTGCTGGTGATGATTTCTCCATAAAATTCTGGGACATGGACAATGTTCAGCCTCTGCAAGCCATCGATGCTGATGGGGGTCTTCCTGTAAGTTCATTCGTTTGTTGCAAAATAGTTGAGAGCTAGTATTTGGAATAAGTAGTTGCTAATGGTTGCTTGATATGAATTTTAGGCAAGCCCACGTATCCGATTCAACAAGGATGGAACACTTCTAGCCGTCTCTGCGAATGAGAATGGAATCAAAATTTTAGCCAATGCAGATGGTATGCGTTTGTTGCGCACATTAGAGAATTCTTTATATGATGCATCACGAACATCAGAAGCCATGGCAAAGGTAGATATGTACCTTATGAAAACTTAATCTACAAATGATGAGAAAAAAGAAATAAAATTAAACTTCAAGCTAACATACTGTGTTTCTTGCAGCCTACCATAAATCCAATTTCTGCTGCTGCCGCCGCAGCGACTAGTGCTGCACTTGCGGAGAGGGCCTCTTCTGTAGTAGCAATTCCCGGAATGGTTCGTGATCTTGTCCTTATATCAACAGTACTTATCATTACTTGCAACCTTCCATCTTATTTGTAGCTTTCTGTTTTTTATTTTTCTTCTGTTCAACATGCAACTTTTGATACAGAATCTTATTATTACTAATCATAATTACTTTTCATCAGAATGGGGATGCACGGAACTTAGGTGATGTTAAGCCTAGAATAAGTGAAGAATCCAATGACAAGTCAAAAATATGGAAGCTCACTGAAATAAATGAACCGTCTCAGTGTAGATCCTTAAAGTTACCAGACAATGTGAGAGTACCAAAGGTATGTCATTTATTTAAATTGGTCAAACTACGCTCCCACTGAAATAATAGAATCTCATGGCGACTTACCCTTGTATAAGAAAACTGTTCATATGTGTGGTTTTGATGTTTGTGATGTGCTGGGAGCTCTTGTAACAGCTAAGTATTGGTGTTTCACTGTAGTTTTATAATGTAAATCAATCCCAAGTAGGTTTTCAGGTATGGCTTTCCACTATAGTCAACTGGTATCGAACGTATCTTAAAAGACTAAGATTAATGAAGTAGTAGATATTTGGAGATTCTTCCTGCTGTACCTTTTAGCTCTCTAGTCTGTCTGTGATGTAGAACCTCATAATCAAAAGTTTTGATTCAATTCGTTTTTTGGTGACCAAAAGTTAAGTATGGTTATAGCTGCACTTGAACTACCTTTGTGGAAGGTTTCTCTGCCTCATCTCTCCATCAATGAAATTGTTCTGATCTTTGTTATCATGACAGATATCAAGGTTGATATATACAAACTCTGGTAATGCTGTTCTTGCATTAGCATCAAATGCCATTCACCTTCTCTGGAAATGGCAGCGAAATGACCGTAACTCATCTGGCAAGGTGTGTGTCCATGCAAACAAAACCAACTACTGTTGGATTATTGCTGTTCATGTTTTGAAAGTTTGATATTTGTTCTGTAGGCCACTGCCAGCATGCAACCTCAATTGTGGCAACCATCAAGTGGCATTCTGATGACTAATGACATTGCCGATAGTAGTCCCGAAGATGCTGTTCCATGCTTTGCTCTGTCCAAAAATGATTCTTATGTAATGTCCGCCTCAGGAGGGAAGATATCCCTTTTCAACATGATGACTTTTAAGGTGACCTATGAGCCTGGTTATTTTTCAAGTTCAACACTATATAGATTTTGAAATAGTGCTGATTAACCAATTTCAATCTTTTTTTGCTAAGTACAGACAATGACGACATTCATGCCTCCACCACCTGCAGCAACCTTTCTTGCTTTTCATCCTCAGGATAACAACATTATTGCCATAGGCATGGATGATTCCTCCATTCAAATATATAATGTCCGCGTGGACGAGGTAACAATGCCGTCTCTTAAGAGTTTCTACTCATTTGAAATTCGAGATATAGTGTTCATGCTGATTTCATTTTGCAGGTTAAAAGTAAACTCAAGGGTCATACTAAAAGAATAACTGGTCTTGCTTTCTCTCACGTATTGAATGTGCTAGTTTCATCTGGAGCAGATGCCCAGGTAATAATTTTCCAAATGGATGGGCCTCAAGCATCTTTCTTTTCTATGATTAAATGTATTGAAAGAACATGTATATACAAAAGCACTTGCACTAGAAGAATTTGTAGTTTTGAATCTTTAATAGGCTCTCAACTAGTAAAAAGTCTTTTTGAGCAACACAATTTGCATAATTATGATATTAAGAGTTGTCTTCGAACTTCGTTTATCGTGCAGATTTGTGTGTGGAATACTGATGGATGGGAAAAGCAGAAGAGTAGATTCTTGCAGCTTCCTCCCGGGAGGACTCCATCGGCGCAGGCAGATACGCGTGTACAGTTTCATCAGGATCAGATACATTTCTTGGTTGTACATGAAACTCAGCTAGCCATTTATGAAGCAACAAAGCTAGAATGTTTGAAGCAGGTCAGCTAATTCAGTTTGATGTCTTGTCCAAATAATTTTGTTTCATTTTTTTTTCTTTATAGATTTTCTGATGTCGGCTGTTCGAATTGTAGTGGTTCCCACGAGATTCAGCTGCACCAATATCGCATGCGACTTTCTCGTGTGATAGTCAGCTGATATATGCCAGCTTTTTAGATGCAACAGTCTGTGTATTTAGTGCTTCAAACCTCAGATTACGATGTCGAATCAATCCGTCTGCTTATCTTTCAGGAAGCGTCAGGTAATTTCACACAAATTAAAAGTATTTTTGGAATTCAAAAGAAAATGTCTACTGTCTAGTATGGTCAATCTCTATTAATATCTCTAAAATGAGAGTCAATGTAACTATGCCTTAGGGGATTTTTATTTAGGGCTTTATACACCATTTGTATTTTAGCCCCCAAAACTTTATAATGTCCAAATCGACCGTTATATTTACCAAATTTGCATATCAAAAGCTTAGTACCCATTTGTTGAATGCTACCTTAATGTGTTTTATGTGGCAGTTCCAACGTACAACCGCTTGTAATTGCGGCGCATCCGCAAGAACCGAATCAGTTTGCAATAGGGCTGTCAGACGGCGGAGTTCACGTGTTTGAGCCACTTGAGTCGGAAGGCAAGTGGGGTGTGCCTCCACCAGTTGAGAATGGTTCAGCAAGCAATGTGGCAGCTCCATCAGTTGGAGGACCCTCTTCAGATCAACCTCAAAGATGATCCATCATCCATGTCAGAAGACTAGTTCTTTTATAAGAATCGAACAATCTATTTCTCTTCAGATCAACCTCAAAGATGATCGATCATCCATGTCAAAAGACTAGTTCTTTTATAAGAATTGAATCTATTTCTCTTCTTTTCACATTGCATTATTTTTTTCTTTTATTTTAGTCTCTCTTTTTTAAGTGTAGGGTTTTAAAAATTACACTTTGAAAAAGTTGAAATAATATAGTTTGGTGAGAGTTTTTAAATTTTATTCTAAAAGTATATTACGTATTTGTGAGGGTAAAAAATCCTGCGATAGTTTTAAATTCTAGCTGTAGTACCGTTGAGGTTTAAACCCCACATAAACAAATAAAACTGTGAAAATGAAGTATTTTGTAAAAACGAATGTAACTAAATTTGGAAGATATTAAGATTACTAAGTGAAATTTTTATTAAAAAAAAAAAACAAGATTACTAATTGAAATTTTTTTTATTAAAAAACATAAAATTTTCTACTAATAACCTTATCATGTGTACTTAGTACACCATAGTTAAACCCTAATCTAATTCAATGGAAATTTGAAATATTAATTCCGTTAATGGAAAAAATCTGAAAATGCATTTCTATCATTTACCCAGTTTCATTAGTTAGAATTGTTATATATACTACTAATAAGGTTTGTTTTAAGATTAAAAAGTATTCTAATGTTTTTAAGACTAAATAAGGATATATTTGTTTTATTATGCACGTTTGTTCTTCCAAGTGTAAACTTTTAAATCACAACCTAATAAACATTTCAACAACGTAAAGAGAATTAAATTATAAAGGTATCGGAGGTGTGCATGGAGACGATAGAGGATTATAAATCTATCCACACACACCCCATTACCTTAACGCAACCCAGAATCATCGTTTTACATCATAATTCATAAATAACATCTTCACAGAGTAGAGGCAATTCACACCTTTTCATGAAGCCCATTAAGCCTATATACAATTTGAGGTTGTCTTTCCATGTTCCCCCCTAATATGATGTTGGTACCATATTTACATATATACTAATATACAGATTAGAATTCCTTCCCGAACTACCTATTCTGGCCGGAAGCTGACCAGATTCGGGAGGTGTGTTGATCTTAGTTTCTTTATGTCATATGCTGTCACCTTGCAGGATTCCAATGTCAGAGACCTCAAGTTCTTCAGTGTTCTCAAATGCTGCAGACCAGAGTTGGTGATGCGAGAATTTGAAACATTCAGAGAGATTAATCGAGTAAGCCCTGAAATTTGAGTGCACAAACATTGAGCAACGAAATAATACCACCAGAGTCTGCATATTTCACAACACCTCAAAATACATCACGCTCAATTTGTATCTATCCAAGCCCACTCTATTATTATTATTGCTGTTGTCGTCGTCTATTATAAAATTTATAATTCTATACAATTCATAATGGGGAAAAGGGATGATTTGGTACACAAATTTTGTTCCTAAAATGCCTTCCATAATGTAGAAACATAATTTGTGCTATTTTTAAAATTCAAACCCGCAACCTCTTAATTGTAGTGCCAGGCATTTACCATCTTGTTTGTTAATATTACACATTTAATAAAAAGAAAGGAGGTTAGTGCAATAGTGCATATTAACACACTAATTTTTTATTATTACTATTATTATTTCTTCATGCTAGTATTTACGCAAAGTGGAAAACAAAGGGGAAAAAATGCAGTCATGGGTTTCTGTAGGCAATGGCACTGCATACCTGAAATTGATTCCAGGCTTTTGTCCGTAAGGTTGCAGTTTTGTGATAAGTTTAGGCACATAAGACAAGAAAGCGCTCTAATATTTTTCACACCGGCATCAGTCAATCCTCCACCACATATCTCCAAGGACCTCAGGTTCTTAAATTCTGCAATACAATACAGTTGAGCAAAATGGTAAACTTCGAGTACAACCAAAATGGAATCAAACAGAAGAAGCAAAAGATTTAATACTAGCATAGAAGTCTATACAATATATATTAGGGAACTAAAACTAAAATTGTTTATGGAGCTTGTTAGAAAAGAGGCATCCCAAATTTGTAGTTATATCAGCCCCGAAAGTGCATCATCCTTTCCAAGCTAGAAACAAGAGAGACGGAGGAAGAGGGTTCGAGCTCCACATCTAACTGATATCAACTGATCTGATCAAACTGATGTCCTATAGGACATGCTCTCGCAATTAAGATTTAAGACAAACATTTCCTACTTAAATTTCACAGAATCCAAGTTCACAAGTTCATGCAATTTAACTGTAACAATTAAACTAACAGAGAAAACAATTACAGGACCATATATCGACTGAGAGTCATATTTCAACTTCCAGTCATGTGAAAACTAAAAATCCAGAGAACTTAAAACATATTTAAGTGACATTAGACATACTTCTCAAATAATTTGTTCCATAATCTGTGATTCGTGCACCGAATAAATCAAGGTCAGTAAGCCCAGTCAAACCTGCATCAGTAAAGTGAGAACGATGGATGCTGCAACATTAAGCTTAGAAGATCATGAAACAAAGTACTCTAAGGACTTGTTTGGACGATCTTCTCTAAAAAGATCTTTTTTAAAAGGAACTTCTGAAGAAGTGAAAATTGTTTTATTTTGGATGTAGACTTTATCTTTTTAAAATTTTTTATGTTAGGATGAATATTAAAAGATCTTATTTTACCCTTGAACATATTTTTTCATATTATAGAAAATATCTTTTTTCAGAAAATGAAAATTATAACTTCTCAAAAACATATCTTTTTTTTCGTTTTACCTTTTTCTAGTGATTGTACTTGTATCAAAAATATTTTCCCACACATAAAAAAAAATTTAAAAAGATGTTTTTTTTAATAATGCCTCCAAAACAAGCACTAAAGCTCGATGAGTGGGGGAAAAAAGTAAGGATTTGGATCCTCTAAAGTTTGAATTTCACTTTAGAGAGTAAAGTGTGATCTCTCACCATTGATTTCATAGGTGGGACCAAGAATAAATATGAAAGAGAAACTATTCAAAGGTAGAAGATCACACTTTATTCTCTAAAGTAATAGCAAATCAATTAGATAGAAGAGAATAGGAGTTTGCAGAAATAGAATTATTCCTTTGAATTGTAGTACATCCATATCAACACATACTTGTAAGAGCTGCCAGTCCAGCATCAGTAATTTGGTGAGCATCCAAATTAAGTGACTTAAGAGATGTGAGTCCACACAGTTTCCTTAAACCACTATCACTAACCACAGTGAATGACAGATTTATTTTCTCCAGGCCAGACAATCCTAAGAGAAATTGAATATATAATGATATAATAAAAAACTGTTAAGAGTCTGCGGCAATGATAATCACAGAACATTAGGGAATAAAGGTTCCCCTCTAAAAAAGCAAAGCGAAAAACAAGATTCATCTATAAAGCATAGCTTTCAATTATACATTATAGTATTTAACATGAAGGAGCGAGCTATTACAACTGCATTTCGTGTATAACTGTACAATATTGTGGAGAGTTTTCATATCAGATAACCTGTATTAATGTTGTAATTTACACGTACATTAGTATCAGCCATTAATTGCCAATTATTAGGTAATAATTACTTTATTATACAAGAAAATCCCACATGCTGTAATACATATTTATCAACTGAAATAAAGTTCAGTTTTTCCTCAATTTCCCCCCTCCCAGTCATTAAAATGGAGAAAGGAAGGATGAAGCTAATTTTGTGAGGAGGAATACAATGAAAACACAATTACATATGTAGAGAATAGGTCCTACATGCCCTCAACAACTTGATATATGAGAAAAAAAATTTGTTAGTATCTCTGAAAACATGTTGAGATATCAAAACAGACATCATTACAAATACAAGCAGTTATTTCCACCAAAAAGCACACAAATAGAACAAGTAATAAGGAACTAGCATATCTAACCTGACAAATGGTGTAACCCAGTATCTCCAACTTCTGTATCAGACAATACCAAGCACTTCAGTTGCCTATGGCCTAAAAAGCATAGGCCAAAAAAGTCGGTCATATTTTCCCTTGGACAGTGGCATTTCCAATGACAAATCACATGTAACACATCATTCTTTGAGTTTAATATTGGACACATTTATGCCACCGAGAGGAAAGGTGCAAGCTACTTATTTTTCACTTTCTTTTCCCAAAATTTGTTGCAACATTTTTATTTTCATCCAGAAAGAAACAAAATATTCAAGAACCTACCTGCCAAGTTGATCAACCCTTCATCACCAATCCTACATGAATCAAGGTTCAAGCTCTCCAACTTTGTCAATACTGCTAAGGAAAAAAAACTCCGTAATAAATCTTTTGAACTTTGATTGTTAAATACTTCTATTTTCATTTATTTTCATTCCTATATTTTTGAAATCTAATTGATAATTTGGAAGTGTTGACTGCTGAGTTGGACTGCCACATACGATGACGACAATAACAATAAAACATTGTCCCAAGCAGTCAGTTACGTGGATCAAATGAATCGCCACTACATCCCGTCATAAATCATATACGAACTTAGCCTATTTATACTTGGATCTCGTGACATAAAATTTACAGGAAAAAAAAAAAGTAGTACTGGACTATTGCGGGCATTGAACATTTCTCATTAAATTATTATATCGAATCATGGAATCACAGAAAGTTAGACCAAAAACCGTGTTTTCTGCAATGGGTTATGAGAGAGAGAGAGAGAGAGAGAGAGAGAGAGAGCAGGTCCATATTTTTCTCACCTTTCAAGTGTGCTAAACATGCATCAGTAATGTCATTAAATCCCAAGTTGAGTACTTTCAAATTTTCCAGCCCTGCAAAAGTTAAAATAAAAAGTTTTCTACGGCTGCCTTGTCCACAATAATTCTTATGGTACAAGAAATTTGAAACAGATGAGCATATTTTAAAATATATAATTATCAAACAAAAATAGCAGATAGACAAGTCCCAACAGCTTACGTGAAAACTTTTCACAGCAGTCGTCGGTAATATTGCATCTATTAAGATTCAAGTTTGACAAGAGAGGAAGATCTGGCAAGAAACAACAAGGACACATTAATCTAAAATATATACTAATAAACATGATGGAAAACATTTTACAGCAGCAGTACACTGACAAATCTGCATCTCTGAAGTTTTAATATAGAGCTGAGCTAACAGAAGGGTTTATTATTTGCTTGGAATGTGGGGTGCAGAAGTATCATTTTGGAGGGTGATGCAGAGTTTTCCGGAGAGAGAAGACAAGAATTCAACCATTCTCACAATGGCACCACTGCAGGATATCCTTAAATATGCTGGCTGGTTTATAGGTTTAGTAGTTGTATAGTTGTATCGTTTCTAGGGAATATAATAAAGCGGCCAATTTTCTAGATCAGCAACATAATAAGCATAAAAGTATATCAAGCAATTAAACCTGCAAGAGAATCCAAGCATGCAGCTGTTACAAGGCACCCTTCCAAGTTTAGTAAGGAAAGCTTTTGCAATCCTGAAATGAACCAGGACATCATCGAAAATTAATGGAAGCATAGATAATTATGAAATACTGAAACTCAAGAATTCTGTTCAAACTGGCAAGCTGAGATGCTAGTATTGTATATCGGTTTATAGTTCACACTGCAACATGTCTACTGACTAACATAAACAATATCAACTTCAGAAATTACAACGACAAATGGAAAAACAAAGAGACTTTTCCAAGAATGATTTATACAACTGAAGTCTACATCAAAGAAATGAAGCACAAGGAAGATTGGATATATAACTGAAATTTTTCCCCAGAAAAGACAAACTGATTAGTTGATAGCTGGATTCAGAATTATAACCATATATTCACATAAAAACAGAAAACAAAGAAAAATCCATGGAAGAAGATGAAAATGCTAGGTTGAACCTATAAGATAAAAAATCCTGATTGTTCTGAAACACCACAATAATACAAGGAAACGGGAAGTACCTTTTAGAAAGCTGATGCCAAAATTAGTGACTTTACTGCAAGAAATCTCAAGACTCTCCAAACACACCAACTCTGGAAGCAAATTGAATAAAATTACATTGTTCTGTTAATCATTGAACCATGTGTTGACCAAGACAACAATGACTATACTTCCATATGTACACATCAAACTGACAATTATACAGTAGTTAAGCACAGTTGCAATGTGTTCTTTCTTAGAGAAATAAAAGTATTCACACACTTGAACTCATTAGCCTTCAGGAGCAAAGGTTTTGATATGGCATCATAGCCTCTTTGAAATTGGCAACTAGTTCAAAAAAGAAAAAAAGACCTTAAAGCTAAACATCATTTGCCATAATGCATTGGAGCAATGTCGTTGCTGGATGGAAATAAAATGAACCAGTACAATGCATCCCATTTTATCAGTATGAATAGACATCTTTTAATTTTATTAGAAAGCAGCTATCAATTATATAACGTTTATAAACAATGTGTAATGGCAGAAACACGATGCACACTAACTGAAAATAGGAAGAATATGCTTAAAATTTTCAGCAACTGTAATCAAAGGGACGCAAGCTGAAACAAACCTGATAGAGGCTTCATATCAGAATCGGTTATGCAATTGCACCATTTAATATTGAGTGATTGCAACTTGGTTAAACCTGAAAATTATCAACAAATCATTGGATTGGATTGGATTGAATGTCTCAAGGAAATCTATTTCTGTTTTCCATCCATGCTACATTAACACAACCACCATAATAGAATTCCTTCATATTGTTATTCTCCTTCTACACAACTTGTGATTAACATGGACAATAGAGATTAGACTATTTTTAAGGGTGACATTATTTATTTCACATAAAGTTTCTGAGTGTAATGAGTATATCAATTCCTGCTTCTGGAGAAGATCAATATTTCCTTATCTCAAACAACATATTTATCTTAGATATTCAATGTACTCAACAAATTTAAAAGGTGGACAGTGGCTTAAAAATCGTTACACTACTTGGCTGATCCATAAATTACATTCCACATCGTAGATGGAATTTTTGTCAATTAAAATTGAAATACGCAAACGATTGTTGTAGAAAACGACACAGCATCATGAAGGTACATTAGCACCTGTACAAATTAATTAAGTTTAACAGCTAGAATAGAAAATTCACACATCCTTTGAACACTAATAAAACAGGGGGTACTTGAAGAGAACCAAAGAACACTGATCAGTAATGTTCTACTTTTTACACAAATATTGGATTGATAACCAACCTTGAATGTGAACCAGGCCTCCATGAATCCCAGGACATCTCTCCAAGTCCAACTTGACTAAATTAACAAGACCAGACAAGATACTCATTCCTTGAGCAGATATTGAATCATTTCTTCTGAGGCTCAAACTTGTCAAGTTTGACAGACCTGGTATATAGTATAATAGTCGTCATAAACCTTCAGTTAGTGGCTGATGAATAAGCACTTAAATATTTGATAAACAACTTAAACGCCCAATGCACACAACACCAAAAACAAATGCCAAGTATCAGGGGACCAACAACCAAGTTCTATAGGAAATATGTGAATAACTGCCAATTATTGTGATTCCATAACAAAGACTCCATGAAGGAAAAGGAAGAATACCACTGATGCACTCCAGTCCATGATCCGAGATTTGATCACAGTAATTTAGATTTAAGGAAAGGAGATTTTCACAATATTTTAGGTAACCCAGCCCAAAATCAGTGACATCAGACCCAGAAAGATCCACGGAAAGTAATGATGAACCCTGTGATGAGATGACATCCATCCAAGAATCATTAACACCGGCATATTCACCCAAGTCAAGGTCCTGTAAAAAAAGCAGCATGATAACATTTTAGATTATAAGCGCACAAATATCTAGAAATCCAGAGGCAGAGTTAATTAAAAGTATATACCTGAAGCGCACAATCTCGAAAAGCTTCAAGGGAAACGCTGGTTAGGCGTTGGGAACAAACCAATTTATTAAAAATTTGCTGACTTATATCCCGAGGCAGCATAGAAAATGCATTATATCTGTCAATATCCTGTTGAAATAAAAATTGCTGTTGATTAGATCAAAATTTAGTCTATCGGTGAAGGATACATTTTCTTGAACAATACCTCATTTATTTTCTTGATGCACAACTCCAACAGCGATGGACAATCTCCTTTCCGTAAATGGAAATCTACAGAAGGATAAGCGAACGAGGATGTCCACCATTTCAAACTCCCACTTTTGCAAAATCTTCGTGAAAGTCCTCTACATGGACTATCTTCATAATCCCGCTCGGGCTTCCTAGAACACGCTCCCCCCATATCCAGGAAATATCTTGTAATCAATATTTGTCACAGAAATTGCACCAGAACACTAGTATATTCCAATCAATAACCAAAAATGAACGTATGCAATCAACGTCACCCTGTATAAAAGACACAGAGAGCGAAAGGGCACAGATGAATAAGTTTTCAGTATACTTGATCATTCACACTGAAGCCATTAACAGCTTGAAAATTACAGCAACCGCATCATAATCAACATTTAACATCTTTCTCTTAAACTAATATTAACAATAAGTTAATAACAGCGCAATACATTTGTTTTTTTCAACCGCACGATGCTCCATATTCCAGAGATTCTCTTCGAACGGTTCCATTCATGTGAAAATACAGAATCTTAGGACACTAACGCTATAAATTACAGTAATATAATGAAGCAAAATTTTAAAATAATACTAACAATAATAACAGCGCGATTTTGTTTCCAATCGCAAGAGGCTCCGAGTTCAATCAACGATGAACACGAATATTCAGAGAAAAATAAATAAATGATCACAGCTGAATAATAACTAGCTAGATATGGTGATCTACGAAGTAAGAAGCGATGATCAAACAGCAGAGTCTCCATACTCCACACACCACAGATTCTCTTCAAAATTTCCAGATGATAACTAACGAAACGTAAGAATTAAAAAAAAAACACAAATGAAAAGAAGTTTCTGGAAGCTGCGATGAAAATTTTGAAAAAAAAATGAAAGAAGGAAGCAGAATTTGGAGCGAAAACAAACGGAGCAGAGCATACGAAATGGTGAAAAAGCTAAGTAACAGTTTCACCTTGACATGATCGGCGAAAAGCTCAAAACGACATCGTTTGAAGACGCACAGATCCTCTATCCTGTTTTGAGAGAAAGAAGAAGAAACTGAGAAATTTTGGAGTAAGTGTAAAGGAAAGGGAGTTTAAAAAAATGGAAAAAGAAAGAAGGAAGTGAGTGAGTGTTTCTCTGTGTGTGTTGGGTGGGTGAGAGAGGTGAGGGTGGTTGGGGAAGAGAAAAGTGCTACGTGGCTGGATACCGAAGCTGGATCCGAAGCAATGTAAGAAGGGCACGTGGCGAGTACGATGGTTTGGGAGAGCGAGGTGGATAAGAAAGGAGGGAAAAGAATAATAAAGAGAGAGCGAGAGAGGGATTTGGTTGTTGACTTTATCCGTTTGGAGAAGGCTGAGTGGGACCCGTTAGAGGGATGGCTTGTGAGCTTTGTGCACGCAATGACGCCACTCTTTTTGCGCCCCTGTTTCTTGCCTCTTTTTATTCTATACTACTAGTGGTACTGTGAAGATTAATTAGGCAATTCTTAAGATAGAGAATAAATTATTTTTTTATATATTATTGTATATACGTATTTAATATGTAGATTAAAATTTTATATAATTTATTGTATTTAAATAAATTTATTATACAATAATATTTGAGAAAAATTATAGCTAAAATTAGACTAATGACTATTAATTATTGCATCATATTTATTCATATTTCTACGAATGAATACGTAAAAAATGAATTTTTTAATTTTTTTTAACAATTAAGAGAGTAAAAGTAATTTTTCATTATTAATTTTATAGATGAAACTAAAAATAAATATAAAAGAGAGAATATTAAGAATAAAAATTATACTTTATATTCTCAATTTTTTTTAATAATTAAAAGAATCAATTTCTAAATACGTATTATTCATTTTTTTTATTGTACGATATTTTAAAAGCGGAAGTAATAGACTAATAGGTACTATTATTTACTACTCGTATTTGGAATAATAATAAATTAATAATGCCACTTGTATATATTATATTATATTTTTTATAAGAAAATAATTATAGAAATGAATGGATTATTCTCACCTTTTTTTTGGTATAAATTATTCTCCACTTAGTTGGTCAGAATGGTTTGGTACTTGTTGCTTCTACTACTCAATTGCTTGTGACTTTGCACTATATATTAGTAATTGATCAGAAAATTGTACCATGCATCATGAATATTTAATCTAATTGCACTCACTAAAAACCACAATATTACCTATATCAAGATGAAAAAGTAAGACTACTTCGAGCGCTGTTTAAAAGTTCAGATGAGATTTTACCGGTACTTGAACAAATATCTAGGGTTTTTTTAACTCCTTTTTGGTGCTAATATATATTACTACTCCCCTTGTTCAAAATAAATTACCAAAATAATAACTCGAGTCTACACATACATAAAATAATAAAAAAATATTAAAAAATTATCATAATTTATTATTTATTATTATTTTTAATCATCAACTCAATTTTTTTAGTTTTAATAATTAATTAACAATAAAAAATAATAAATTCTGATAATCTGCTATGGGTTCTCTAAAATGAATTTCGTCCACACATGACATTTCTTCTTTTCGTAACAGAAACATGCTACATGCCAAACGTCAATTCTGTTTCTATCTTTTTGGTAAAGAATTTAACATAAGTAAAAAAAGTTATATACAAATTCTCACCAAAATTGTGAATTGCAAGTGCCAAATATGACCGCATAAATTAAAGAACATATTCTAACAAAGTCACTCCTCTCTGAGTAGATGACTTATCACACTTGACATCGGTCTCCATGCCTATAAGAAGCTCAGAAAGATCCATAAATTATTGGATTTACGGGATTAACTTGCAATGTCTGAACTAATGAGAAAATCAATGGTTTCAACTTTCATGTGACATGGGTAGTTATGCATATAATTTTGCTTATTAAATATGAAACCACTAATTTTCTCAGATGTATTTTACTTGTATTTTAGAAGATCAGGATTGTGAATTATTAGATACATGTGAGTAAAGGTCATGAAAATATCAGATTTTGACCCCTGAATGGACGGCAACCACTCCCCCTACTAGATTCTCATACTCTACTTTCTGGAACCCTGCATCAGCAATCATTGATGCAAATTTCTCCTGCAAATTCAACATAGAATAGGATAATTAGGATAATCCCCATAAGCAAAATTTCTAGACATGAATATATCAGATTATCAGAGCAATTTCTGCACAATGCTTAGTATGATAATACATAAACATGCAAGCATAAGCAAATATTCAAAAATTGAAGATAAAGCTCCATGGTAGAAAAACAGATGATAATGCTGAGTTAAATAACTGGGAACGCAGCTTGCTAAAATTAAATCATATGTAACAAAGAAATGTGGATTATCATCCCATTGGTCTACGACCCATCTTCCTACTCAAAACCTGGTTCCCATCTTTTCCGAACACAAAATACAGGCCAACTGTATACTAAATCCAGCCATGTTGAGAAGAATTAAGAGATCCATTAGCAAGTGCAAGTGATAAAGAAATAAGAACATCAACAGCTACCAATATATGAAAGAATGAAAACCTGTGTAGGGAAACGCCGGATACTCTCAACTAAGTACTGATAAGATTCACGGTCACCAGCAACCATCTCTCCCATAGATGGAATAACGGAGAAAGAATATAAATCATACCTGCAAGAAGATGAATAGCAGAACATTGAAGATTTAATTTGCAAGGAAGGCATGCAAGGATTGTAAGTTTTCAGCTGGCTCATTATTTTCGTTTCTTTTCTTCCATCTTTCTTGGAAGACATCTCACCCACTCTGTAAATATACGTTATCTAGTTTCCTTCTACTTTCAAATACACTAGTTTCTTACCTAAAATTTGAAGTCTATAAGCAAGAGGAAATTATACAGTTCTATGTAAATATGGAATATGTATTCCATAGAGTGTACGCGATGATTACATTCATTACTGAATAATTTTGTTCAACTTTATTTCTCAAATTTAGCATGCATTATATCAAATATCTACTCTATCACCTTTTTCGGAAGGAAACAACCAGTATGCAGCATTCTTGCAAAACAGAGCAAATGATACTTACAATTCTTTAAATACAGGAATTCCCACATGGCTAAGTTCAAGGCAAAGGAACCTGCCTCCACGCTTCAGTACCCTGTCAAAAATGATAAACCCAGAAAGTGATAAACCATACATTTCCATCAGTAGCCATCAGCTGCTATGGCACACAAGTTACAACATCTTTAAAAAATGCAAGCCTACCTATGAGCTTCACTGAGAACTTTCTCTATGTGTGTGACATTCCGTATCCCAAATGCTATAGTGTAACCATCCATTGAATCATTTTGGAATCCCAAGCTTTCAGCATTTCCCTCCACCCATACAAGGGAACCGTCTTCAGCAAAACCTATTATTGTTAGCAGAAATTCACTTCACATAAATACAAGTATGCAGAACCAAGGTCCTTTATAAAAGTCAGAAATAACTAATGACATTGTAAGGCACTCTCATTTACCTTTCTGCAAGGCCCGCTGTTTGCCAACATTTAACATGTTAGGGTTAATATCACACACATATATCTTAGTTTCTGCCTCTAATATATCTTCAAAATCACGTTGAATTCCTCTTTGCTTAACTCTGTTTATCCTTTCTAAGATTCTGAAAGCAACATCCCCTGTAAAATCAAGAAATCTTATCCTTGATATAAAAGATAATGAAGCATGGCAAAGATGATATGCAGCAGTAACAACACTTTATTCCTCTAAAATCCATACCAACAAGGATATTGCTTAGAGAAGCAAGCTTTATTTTAAATAAAAATATGCATTGCATAATTATGTTCGTCATGGAAACTTTAAACAAACAATTGAACATGAAGCACACACAGCTTACTTTTGAACAAAGTTAAAATGCCATGTATTACCGTAATGAGTCTTTTGCAACGTTAAAATTGTTCAAATAATGTATACTTTTATGACTACTATCAGCCAGCTAACAAACAATTTCTTCCTGTACACTTCTTAATTGGACATTCAACAAGAACACAAGTAAAATGCCCATTATGAATAAAAATTTAAGAGTATGCTGCAAACTAAAAACTGCTTTAGCTAAAAAAGAAATAGAAAGAGAGATCAGCAAACTCAGAGCAGGTAGACTTCACTGTGACAAGTGCCTCATGAACTAAAACGTCTCTCCTTTAAATAAATGGACAAGTCTATAATATCTTCCAGGTAGACAAGTATCTCACATGGGTTATCCCCTTCATGTCATATAAATTGTAACAGATCCGGATTTACTTCATATTCATATGCTCAGAACAGAAACATTGTAGAAAGTAGAGCTATGAACCTGTGCCACCAGCCACATCAAGATGCTTCATTCCAGGAAAAGGATTGAGCTTTGAAACCAGTCTGAGATGTGAGTAGAAAACACAGGATTTTATTCAATGTCAGATGCTAATAGCAATGGGATTCAGAATCTAAACTTTAGGAAACAATAATACAACCGAAAGGCAGCAATGAGAACATAACCTGTCCTTCCACAACCGGTGCAACCCTGCACTCATGAGATCATTCATGAGGTCATAGTTAGAAGCAACGTTTGAGAAGACATTCCCAACCATTGCAGCCTTTTCTTCTTCTTTCACTTCCTTGAATCCTGAAAGTGAAACGTGAAAGTATTAATTACAAATCAGTGTCATGAAAAAAGAAAAGGAAAAAGTCCAACTTTATTATTATAAAAGAATAAAAGACACTATTCTTTGCAGAGAACAGGAAGTGAAAACCAACCAAAACTGGTGGCATGCGAATGGAGGTGGGATGTGGAAGACAAGAGAGGAAAGAACTTATTGCCCAACTTTCGAGTCACTGTTCGCAGAGCCATGGCTGCTCACTGCAAAAAGGAAATGAAACCAACAAAAAAAGATGGAATGGAAATTGAATCAATAACGGATGCAAGGCTATGATAGATTCAAAACTAGGATGCTTGTGGTGATTTTTGTTTTGGAATGGTAGGCTAAGAAGGTGATTGACTCATGTGATGAACAACAACTACATCACTTGTTCAAATCAATTATCCACATTAGCACTCACTCTTTGAAGGATCTTCTAAAGTGAATATCCTTGTAAAGTGAGGGTGCAACAAGTTAAACCTTTGGATCATTTGGTGGAATCCATGCAAAATGGAAGTTATTCACCTAATTGTAGTACTTAGTCAATAACTTCCATTTTGGAAGAAAAATTTGTCCACCAAACCCCTCCAAATTCCCATTGTATTTAGTAAATATACTTAAGAACAATACATAAATAAATAATTCAAATAGATCCTCTTTATTTTATCTTTTCAATTCATGATTTTATTAGCATGTTCTTCCTATTTTGTTCATAGAGCCTTCCAATATGCTTGATATCTTCCATTTCCTACCCCTCACCACCACACTAACCCAATAGCACAATCAAACAGCAAACTACAGCAATATAACACGATTAGATGCAATGTGATGAGAGTAATTTGTAAAGCCTGTTATGTTAGTTACTACTAATGCACAATCACCGTAATATGCATACATTATTGTACTCATTCTTGTTACAAATGAACTCAATAATATGTCTTGATACAATATCCATACAGAACTTTTATCAAACACCTGGAGTTCATCATTTAAAACCCTGCGAAACAACATCATCTGAACACTGAATTCATAGCTCAAAAGCACAGAAGAAATTTTCAGCATTATCTTCTTTAACAAACAAAAATCCATAATTTAATAAATCAATCAAATAATCATCATAGTCGGACATCAGACCCATCCAAAGAAGTTTACATAAGAAAAGAGAAAGAAAAAATCACACCCAACGAAGTACCACCGTCGAACTCGCCGCACAGTCGCCGAAGCTCCTCCACTGGCTGACCCCACCGCTTGGTTGTTGTCGCAGCGTTTCTCCAGAAGGTAAGCAGAAAAGTGTATGTGAGTTTTTTTTTTTTTCGCCTATTTGCTTCAGTTATGCGTTTGGGGAGGTAAAAGAAATTCTGAGAGATTTTACACTATGGATACTTAAAATCAAATCCAAAAAAAAAAAAGTTATGGATTCTTCAGACATAAGAGATCCCAAAAATATAAAATCAGAAAATGAAAAAAAAAATAACTTCACCTAAAAGAAAGAAAATGAAAAAAAAAAGTTTATGGATTTAAATTGAATTATCAAGTACATTCCCAAAAATAAAAGTTTACACGTAAATTCAATTTTATATTATCATTTTAGAAAAAAAATCAATTACCCGATATATATATATATATATATATATATATATATATATATATATATATATATATATATATATATATATCCAACGTTATCTTGTCATATTAATAAATATAAATTTAAATCGAATGCACATGGTTTTAAGAGTCTTATAAATACAGGAGTTGATTAAGGAAGTGATTAGAAGTAGGGCTCTTAAAAGTATATTAACTTTTGGGGTAAACCAAGCAAATTGTACAAAACTATATTAATTCTTAATCACCTATAATTACTTTATTTTCTCAATTGTTCTCTTTGTTTAATTTAATAGAGTTACTAGTAAAGAAAATGAATACTTGATTGTAACCAAAGAAAATTTTATAGGTGAATGCTATGATGCCTAACACTTTATACCTAAATTATTAAAAGAAGTAAATAAATTATATTTAATAAATATTACATGATTTGTTTTTTATTTTAAATATTTTATTTTTTACTTTAAAATGGAAGTTAGGCAATTTAAGCACCATAGAACTCACCAATTTTATAATGCAAACTTTTTTAAATTGAGAGAGTAGATAGTGTTTTCCTCTCCTCCCCCCCCCCCCCCCCCCCCCTTCCTATACTTTTTTAAATTGAGAGAGTAGATAGTGTTTTCCTCCCCTCCCCCTCCTATTTTGAATATATTCATAAAAAGATATAGAAGAAAAAAACTACTATATAGAAGTGATATTATTAAAATAAAGGTGGTAATATCTATCTAAGTAAATTGTCATTTTGGTTAAAATTAGCTTTTTGCAAAATAAGCCCCAAAAGAAAAAATATCACTTTGGTTATCAAAGTGATTTCAATTTGGAAAAATACACTTATTTTTTATAAATAATAAACAAGTCATGTATTTGTGAGGAGTGTGTTTGGATTGGTATTAGTGTTTGAAACAAGAAGAAACAGAAATACATTGTTATTTGTTAAGAATTTTTTAAAATAATAATAAAATTAATAATTGCTATATATTATTGCATTGCTGATCTTGACTCAAGTGCAAATGTGCAATGGAAAAGGATACCGTTTGCAAACTGATACAATTAAACGAGTAATACGCCATTGATCTCTTTAAGAAAATGAATCGAGTTGTTACCTGCTCTTTGAACAAAAAATTCGTCATTTTTTAATAATAAATCTCTTGGTATAAAAGCATATGAAAATCCCTTTCCTAATATTCAAAGTTACTACGGGTCGTGAAATCAGATTACAAGAATGAAGAATCACACCGTGCAATACTGCAATCTATCTTTGAAATTGATACTAATGATATTTCCAAAAACATTGGCATCTTCCAAAGCCGGAAAATTAATTGAAAATCCTTGTCGGCAAAATCTAGTTCTTGTGACAAATTCCGAATTCTCATAATCGAAGAAGCTACCTAAAGGTGGAAAGAAGCTATTGATTGGTACAAAATAAAAGGCAAAAAAGCGACTGAAAGCTCCGACAAAAAATAGGATTTAAAAGTAAAGGAAGCCTCTACCACCAGAGTGGCTCCCACTCATTCAAAAGAGCTTGAAAAGAAGGCCGCCATGGGTGGCAAAAAATGGAGCAAAGACGAGTGATTCCACGGCCATAAGCTTAATAAGGATATTGAGAGAAGGCCCAGAAGTGTCCTTTAAAGGGTCACCAATGGTGTCACCAATAACAGCTGCCTTGTGTGGATCGGATCCCTTTGGTCCCAAGGTCCTAGCATGCTCAGATGCACCGGCCTGAAATAAGAAATTGCCAGCGAATTTTATCATCCAATGAACAAATACAATGAAAATTCCATAATAGAAAAAAAAAAAAAAAAGCACTCTCAAAAAAGCTCCAGTTTAAAAATCTTTACCTCAATGTACTTCTTGGCATTATCCCAGGCACCACCAGTGTTTGATGCTGATATTGCAATCTGAAAAAACAATTCAAAAGAACAAAGATTCAGAAAACTTGACAGGAATGTTGGAACACAATACCTCCAACTGAACTTCACATAATGCAGTCTTAGTAACTGATATTACCTGCACACCAGAAACAAGAGCACCTGCAAGAACGCCTGAGAGAGTTTCCACACCAAAGAAGGTACCGACAATGAGTGGTGTAAGCATGACAAGGGCACCTGGAGGAATCATCTCCTTGATGGATGCATCAGTAGAAATCTTGACGCATGTGGCATAATCAGGCTTGGCGTGACCCTCCATGAGTCCTGGAATGGTGTTGAACTGCCTGCGAACTTCCTCAACCATTTTCAAAGCTGCACTTCCTACACTCTTCATGGTCATGGCAGAGAACCAGTAGGGGAGCATGGCGCCAACCAAGAGTCCAATAAAGACCTTGGGAGTCAAGACATCAACAGTTGAAATTCCTGCTCTGCTGACAAAGGCACCGAATAGGGCCAAAGATACCAGAGCAGCAGATCCAATGGCGAATCCCTAGTGATGGAAGAATAGAACACATAACTCAGGTGTAACTTTGGGCTCATAATCATGATGAAAATGACCAGAGGATAAGAAGTAATCAATAACATTAGAATATTTTTTAACCATGGCTATAGATACTAATCTATATTTTAGCATAGATGTAACGCCGTAGTCATTTGAACAAAAATATAGGCTGAAGGTATGCAACCACTCTAAAAGCTTCAAATTACCTTGCCAATGGCAGCAGTTGTGTTGCCAGCAGCATCAAGTGCATCAGTTCTCTCGCGGATACGATGGCTCATTCCAGCCATTTCAGCAATGCCTCCAGCATTGTCGCTGATAGGTCCATAGGCATCAATAGCCAATCCAGTAGCTATGGTACTAAGCATTCCAAGGGCAGCCACAGCAATTCCATACATTGCAGCAAAACTGAAACTTACGAAGATACTTATGGCAATGGCAAAAATCGGAATAATGACAGACTTGTATCCTAGCGCAAGGCCAAAGATGACATTGGTTGCAGCTCCAGTCCGGCAGGAATCAGCAACATCTTGTACAGGGCTGAAAGTCAATCACAAAAAGGAAGTTAAGGGCATTACACATCTATAAACGAAATATAGCAAGGCACGTCAGAAACTCAGCATTCAGCTACCTGTAAGCATTGCTTGTATAATATTCCGTAACAAACCCTATAATAAGTCCAGCCCAGAGTCCTACAGCCACACATAGGAATAACTGCCTGAAAATGTCAACCATGTAAAACAACTCTATTAAAAACGTTACCAACAATCCAAGGTAACAAAAATAAATGGAATATGAGAATATAATCAAGAAACGGCGACACGAGGTTTTAACGGAATAATCTAAAGCAATACTATGTATATACAGAACCAGGCCAAGAAATTCATCAAACATTTTTTTTCGCATAGAAGACATTAAAACAAACTTAACGTACCAGCTCTTAACTTCTTTCTGAGCTCCAAAGTTGAAAATAGTGAAGGTCGATGGGAGAGCAAGCCAACTAATAATTGCAATTCCAACAGTCATGAGTGCTGTAGAAATGATAAGCTGCTTTTTCAATGCTGGTTCAATTTCCTTGACGGCCTTGATCTCAAAGAAATCAGTTGCAAAGAGAGTAGTAATCAAACAGATGAGAATGCCCACAGAGCTGACAAGTAGGGGATACAACATGGCAGTGAAGTCGTGGTCGATTCCAAATGAGGAAATGGAAGCAACAACAAGGGCAGCACAAGATGATTCGGCATAGGAGCCAAAAAGATCAGAGCCCATCCCAGCAATATCTCCAACATTGTCACCAACATTGTCAGCAATCACCTGATAAGATCATGAAAATGGATCAATTGTTTCAGCAAATACAGGGAGGACTAATGAGATAACTACATTATTCTTCAATCAATTCTTCCTGTGAATAACATGGGAAAAGGAAGTAGAAAGGGGGGAAATGTGACTTACAGCAGGGTTTCTTGGATCATCCTCAGGGATATTTCTTTCAACTTTTCCTACAAGGTCAGCACCAACATCAGCAGCCTTGGTATAGATACCACCACCAACTCTCCCAAACAGAGCCATGGAAGATCCACCCAAGCCATAACCAGTTATAGCCTCAAAAAGACCTTCCCAATCATCACCATAATATATCTTGAAGACATTAATGGCAATGTAGAGCACCAAAAGACCATTTGCTGCAAGAAGAAAACCCATCACTGCACCAGACCTGAATGCAGTGATAAAAGCCTTCCCAACTCCCTTTCTTGCTTCCAAGGTTGTCCTGGCATTGGCATAGGTTGCAATTTTCATCCCAAGGTAACCAGAGAGGACCGAAGTCAAAGCACCGAGCAAGAATGATACAGTACTGAACAATGCAGTTGCAAGGGCTGGCTTGCAAATCTTAGTCTTGTCATATGTGCAAGCCTGGCTCTTGGTGCTGAAGCTTTCCACAGAACCCAGGAAAAGGAAGATCAAAACCGCAAAAGCAACCATGAAGATTCCCACATACTGATATTCAGTGAAAAGAAAGGATGTGGCACCTGCAAACAAATTCAGAGCTTGTAAGTACAAAGACCAAAATGCCCATCCAAGTCCCAACACTAAGCAAATCAGCAATGTGCCATATTAGTCAATCACATGCCATGCGGTGATTAGGTATCAGCATCCTAGATTAAGGAACTACCACAGTCAGGTTGATTATTTTACAGTAAAATACTTTCTTCATCAAAATCATAATATTTATACAGGAAGCGGGATATATACCGATTTAGGATGCTTCCATCATTCTTGGAATCAGAACAATTTGTAATATGATAAAACCCCACAGTAAAATATCAACAGTACTAGATGGATTATTAATTAATTATTAATTTATTACAAAATAATAATAACAACAACTAAAAATAACAAACGCACTAACACTAGATAATAATATGCCGGGTGTACTAATAATAGCAGATTAATAATGAGAAAAACAACGACCTCATAGTAACCCATAAAGTGATAAAACGCGAAGATATTTTGACAACAGCTATATTTCAGGCTTTCAGATAAACAGATAAAGCTAGATCTTTGTGTATCCACTGTTCACGATAATATCTAGTAGTAGCATTCGATTCCAATAATTCGGGAACCTAATCTACACAGTCGTTAAGACTGCAAAAACAGCACAGAAAAACGAACACTTTAAATCCAAACAAGCACTAACAAGCTTATCCTTTCGAAAGAATTACTAACACAACTACTCAACCGAACAAATAAGAAAAACAAAAAAAACAAAAAAAACAAAACACACAACGTTAGATTCAGCTCCAAAAACGACATGTCGGAAAAATAAACCGACGACACAACGAGATCTCAAGTAAGAAAAGCTCAGATCTCACCTTCGGAGATGGCGCTTTGAATGTCGGCACACTTGACCACGACGCTATGGTCGTTGATTCCTTCCTCCTCTTCGATCAGGTAATCCCCATAACCGTTCTTCCCGTTGTTGTTGTTGTTGCTGTTACCACTCGAAGACGACGTTGCGTGCGGTGTGAGCTTCACCTTTGAAACGAGGAACCACTGCACCAGTGAGAACACGATCCCGACGACGGCGCATACCGGAATCACTATCTCCGTCGCGAGCTCCGACAGAATAGCCCCTCCCATTCTCGCCGGAAAAAACCTAACTCCGCCGGTTACCTCACCGGAAAAAAGTAAAGCGGCGTTCGCCGGAACACAGAGAGAAATGGAGTGTAAGTCACGGAGAGAGTGTGAGCTCGAGTGCGGCGAGGCTTGCGGTTTTATAGCGGGGGAGAGAATGATGGCGTACGTGAAAGTTACGAACGTTATGTTGTACCCTGTTTTCTGACCGTTGGATTTGGTGTCATTAGATTTGAAGTGATTTGAACGGTGGATGAGTGAGGAAATGGAATGAAATTAAGGCGGGAGAGAGGGAAATGATTTTGGAGAATGGAGAGTGTGTTACACACGGATATATGGTAGTTTTTTATATTATTTTATTATTTTATTTATTTTAGTATGCGGACATATGGTAGATTTACTTGGAGAGGTTATATAGTGTAACTCTCTTTATCTAGGTGATAATATTCATACAACAATTTTATTTATATATTAAAATTAATTATTATATATTTTATATATTAATATAAATATTATTTAATTTATTTTTAATATATATTTTATGTTTTAATATATATTTTATATTAATAATTAATTTTAATATATACTTAATATAGTTGATATTAATATATTTTTGTAAGCGAATATTTGATTCAATGTATTTAACTATTTTTTTTTTTGTTATAATAATCATTTACTAGCATTATTTGCTGTTGACCAGTAAAAAAGGATAAATTTTATTTACAAAATATATAATAAAATATTTATACTTTTTTGAAAGTACAAACATATCTTTAAAAAAAGGAAAGAAACTTTAGTAAGCTAAATCTAAGTTGTTTGGATTTTTGCTTGGCATTTATAATTTACCCCGAAAAATTATTATTATATTCTAAGTGACACAAAAATAATTGCTTGCAAGTTGCAACGTGAACCCTATTAAATGAAAATATTTCAAGTTATACATGCCTAATTGCTTTTATGTATGATGGTTCGAGTTTTGTATATTAAAACTCCATTAAAAAATTAGTCTCATAATGTTGTCTTATCAACTCAAATTTAACCTTCTCTTCTAGAGAATACATATTAATTTCCAAAAAAAAGGGAAAACAAATACGAAAATAAGAAACTACTGAAATTGCTTTCAGCTTAATGCTTAATTACTCTTATTAATTTAAAATTAAAAAATCATTTTTTATAAACAAAAGTTTGAGAGTCGGTAATTTTTAATTTATAGTAATCAGTCCTTTTGGCTAGCAACTCAATATATTTAGTTTATTAGTCTAATTTTATATTTTTTAACTAATACTTTTAAATATTAATAGTTAATTATTGGATAAAAATAATAAATTTTACTAATTTTGTAACATTTTTTTTCATTTTTTTCTTTTTGTATGTTACTTAGATTATATTTAATTTTAAAAATATGATAAGATAAAACACTAAAAATAATATAACACAAAAAATAAAAATACAGAAATTAATATTTTTATATTTTATTTAATAATAAACTGAATATAATATAGAATAAACAATAAAAAATTTAATTTATTTTTATTTTTTTCTTTACACAAATTTAGAATAAAGAATATATTTATAAAAAATTTGATAATAGTAATAAAAGAAAAAAAAGTGTGTCTCCATTCAATATAGGAGTGATAATATTAATGAATAGAATATGATATAATTTAGATTTAACTCTAATTCTATTTGTGGGTTTATTTTTTACTAAAATTTAATCTTATTCTATATTTATATTTATAACATGTTAATTCTAATATTATCCATCCTTAATTTGGGAATATTCGACCTTACCTAAAATTTTACGAATCATAAAATAAAATGTAATATTCAATAATTTGAGAAGATCTTATTAAGGTTATAATTTAATATTTATATATTATTAAATAAATTTAGGTTTTTTATAAAAACTAAAAGTTATAAATTTTTAATTGAAGATCTTGATTTTGTAATATTTTTTATATAAATACAAAATCTTTTATTTGATATTCATCTCGAATTAAATCAAATTAAGTATCTACGAATAAAATAATAATTTAATGTATTATTTTTTTATTCTTCGTGATAGAGAGGACACCATCATATCCTTATAAATAAACGCGGCAATCAAATTGGATCATCCCCTTAAAGCTTTGGTATAATTAGTTTTCTTATTTTGTTGAATCCTTAGTTTTCTTATTACTTACTCAAATAATTTAAACTAAGCAAGAATAAATATTAAGAAAGGGGCTATTATGCTTTATTTCGCTTAAGAAAAAAGTTAACAAGAATAACAACATATAACAACATATAAGAGTTATGACTAAAAAATTTAAGAGAAATTATACTGTTTATATTTTTATAAATTTAATTTTTATTTTTAACTGTTAAACTATAATAGCTTATCATTAAAAAAATATATTATACCAATTTTTTGTAAAAAAAAAAAATATAAATATCATAAGACTCTATATATATGATGATTGTTGGCATAGAGGAATATTCCGTATGCGTTAGGTAATTGGTGGGACCTGGGTGATTTTTCAGCATTGGATGGACGTAGGGTGTCGGTGATGAGTGTGATGGGAAAAATGAAGGGTGTGTGATTAGTGGCTCCGGTGGTCTTGGCTGCAGAGGATTGTGATTGGTGAGCTGAGAATATCGTGGGAGCTGAGCTTTCAGATTCAGCAAGAAACGGCCTTAGGGACGCTGACGTAAGCTGTTTTGAATGGCGTGCAAAGCATCCTATCCGATAACACATCCCTTTTCTCTTTTCTCTGTTATTTTTATTTTATTATATTTTGGATAATCCAACAAAAGAAAATATTGTCTAATTAGAAAATCACTAGTTTTTTTAGAATATGTTTTTTTTTCTACTAAAAATAGGAGATTCAAATTCGCGATCTCTTAGATGAGTATAAAGAGACTATGTCATTTGAACTATAATTCATTGACAGTTTTTTTAAAATATGCTAATAATAAAGATTTTTAAAATATGATAATAATAATTAAAAAATAAAATTTCTTATAAGTATTAGATGAGTTTTATATTTTACAAATTAGTGTATTTATTTCAAAAATGTTAAAATATCTGAATAGCTATTTGATTTCTTGATTTTTTTTCATTTCTTAAAAATGTTTAATCATTTATAAAATCCTTCCAAAAAAATCACTTTCATAGAATTATCAAATTTTAAAAATAAAATATCTTATTTTTATGATTATATTTGCAAACAAAAATTAAAATCCAATATCTAAAATTTTATTAAGGACAGCTGTATATCTAAAAATATTTTGAGAATATTTTTATTATTAATTTACACCTTATTTTGAAATACAGTAGTTATAGTTCACTTAATCTTTTTTTTTTAATTTAATCTTCCTTTTTCAAATTTGTTTATTCTATTTAAATTTGTTTTATTTGTTTTCATGCTGCTAACTGATACCAAATATTTATAATCTAATATAGGAAATATAAGTCAAATATACAGTATTATCTTTAAAGGATTATTTTTTATTAAGATTAATATATGTTAGCGGTACTTTAGTTTGAATGGATATATAAAGTCAGAAAGGCTTGGAGTACAGTTGGTGTTACTGTATTTAATCATCAATTAATTAATTAATTACCTTTTCTTTATGATTTCACTCATTGCAAACCTCTCAAAGTCTCATCAAAGTCTAACTATGTTTGCATTTTCAAAAATTAATACAATTCCAAAAATAAATTATAAGTACAGTTAAGTTTTTCTAATTGATTATGTTAAATTCAATAAAAACATTAAACTGAAATATTATGTTTTCCTCTTAATATATGACGGAGAAAACATTATTCTGTAAGATAAATTACTAATATTTAAATGGAAACTGTACTGTTTATTTATATAACATTTAACTCTAAGAGTTAACTTAGCAAAATAACATAATTCTAAAATAATAAACTCATGTTTCCAATCAAAATACCAAACTTATTCTTATAAGCGAGAAAATAATAATTAATTTTATTTATATATTTTGCTAAATGTATCAAATTATATATATATATATATATATATATATATATATATATATATATATATATATATATTGAAACTGTACTAACTACTACAACTAAGATTGATTATAGCTAATCAGCCAACTAATCTAGTTAACACACTAACATTACAAAAAAATATATTTAAAATACAATAAGATATTAGTCTAAAAGTTCAAAATTTTTTTATCTATACTGGTTGCTATTGCAAATCAAGAGTAAGAGTAGTCACCAAAAAAAAAAATCAAGAGTAAGAGTAAGTTTGGATAGCTTTATAAGTATTTTTTTTTAACTTATGAAAATATATAGAATTAATGTTTTGTGTAATTTTTAAAATCAAATTATAGTTTTTTAGGAAGTTATTTAAGTGCTTATAGAAAAGTAAAAAAAAAACTTATTTTATAATAATTTTTTTTATCATATTTCTTTTAAAATAAATATTTTTAAAATAAAAAATTAAACACAAAATAATTTATTTATAAACTATTTTAATATAAATATTTATTATTTAATTTTTTAATAATTAATTAAATTATTTATCTAAACTAAACTCAAATTTTATATAGTGTTTTTTTTCCCTTTTTTTTGGGTGTTTAATTGGAATATCATAAATAGGAATTAAAGAGACAACCTGGAATTTTGGATTTGAACTACCAAATGCCTAATGGGGACCACATACCAATTACCAAGCAGCAATTGAAAAACTAAGGCTAATTTTTAAAGACAAGACTATGATAATATGATTTTTAATTTTTTATAGAGGAAAAATAAAGAGGGCTTTATAATTTATTTAAAAAATAATAATAAAAATAAAATAACACATTCTTTTAAATAAGTATCTAATTATCTATTAAAGAGAATTTCTAGTATTTTGTATCATTTTTTATTTTTACATAACGTCCACCTAATACTTAATAAACAATAATTAACACTTACTATTATAATGCACCTTCAATCCTTTAAAAAATTTTAATTTTTTTTATCTTAATGAATGCACAACAAATACATTAGAAACTAAATTTTACATTTAAAAAAAAAAACTTTTTTAAATCATAATTTTAACTTGTACTCTTAGGGTATATATTAGCTAACCTCATATAAATAATATCTCAAAATTATTAGCGTTTATTATATATCTTAATTAATAATTTAAAACTCTCCTATTTTTTCTCCATATATATTAAATTGTACAAAGAAGAATGTTATAAATAAAAATATTTAGTAAATTAAGCACTAATGATAATGGAAACGTGAAAGTGATATATATTCAAACATACATAAACATATTAGCAACCAATGCACAAACCAAACCCTTCACAAAGGGAAAGATACCCTTCCCATATTATTTTACTTCATTTTTTTTTTTTTATTCTATGTCCTTCTAGGTGGAGAGTATATCGAGTGGGACATAGTTGGTACCTTGTTAATATCAGGATGATGATAATAATATCTAACTCTACACAATTGTGAATGATTGTCAATAACTGTTCTGAAATTATATACACATCATTTGTATTGTATTATTTTTTTAGGATAATATATTTTTTCTTTCAAAAAAAAAATACATATGATGAAAGGGGAAAAGAATCTCATAAAGACAATTGATGATCGGAATATCAATCATTTTTGGTTTACTTTAATTTGTGTTCATGGTTTCATGGTTTCATTTGATGGAGGAAATTAAACTTGTATGCTTTTGATGTGATTTAGACAGATATTTATTTTGATTATTTCATTTTGGTATTTTAATTCTCCCCTTTTTTTTTTTCCTTTTTTTGTGATGTGGTAAAAAAAAGTTGTTTTTAAGTGAAGTCACTACATAGTACATAACATCCAATCATTCCTAGGAAGTTGGCAAATCAATGTAGATCTTATCATCTTACCCTTCAAATTATTTTTTTTTCCTTTTTTTTTAAACAAAATTAGAAAAACTATATTATTTATTTATTGATTTCATCTAAATTTTTTTGATAAAAACTCGTATGCACTTGACTTTATGGGCTTATTTGGATGAATTTTTAAAAAAAATCTTTTATCGAGTTATCTTTTTTTAAAAAATCTTATAAAAAAAGTAAAAATAATTTTATGTTTTGATATTTCATACAAAAAGATCTTTTTATCTATCAATTATGTTTGGATATAATAATATAAAAGTACTTTTCTGTTTATTTATTACATGAAAAACATCTTTTAAAAAAATATATAAATTACAGCTTCTCAAAATATATATTTTTTAGTGCTTTTATTTTTAATTATTATTAGAAATTTGCCAAATATACTAAAAAATAAAAAAATATCTTTTTTTTTTAAAAAAAATATCAAGATAATGGCATCCAAACAAACACTATATAAAATTATTAATTGAGAATCGTTAAATAATTTGATATATTTAATTAAATTATTATCTAATAATTTTTAATTATTGATTTCATATCAAAATTAACTATATGTGTATATTCACCTAATTATCTTTGTTAAACAACTATTAAATTTAACGAAATTTATATGAATAATTATGTGCAAAATATCTTTATTGTTAGTATTTATGATGAAATTGTATATTAAGAGGTGTTTGGATATTGTTGTAAGTGTATGCTGAAAAATGTCTGTTTATAAATAAAGGATGTAATCAATTTATAAAGTGTTTGACTAGTTAAGTTACAAAGTCATTGGCAAAAAGATTCTAAATATTTTAAAGAAAATCCGAATAACACAATTGGTTACAAACTTACAATAAAAATTGGATCTATAGTCACTCACCATTTAATTTAAAAGAATTTTCCCGCTGGTTTTAACTTCGTAGAAAAGAAAAAGGGATAATGAAAATAGAAAAAGAAAAACAAAGGTAAAGCCAAGAATAAAAAAAAAGGAAATTGATAGAGAAAATTCTCATATATCCTCCTCCTTAAAATGAAAAGTTAAGTACAATTTATTTATTTATATATAATTTAATTTCAATAATTATCCAAAACAAATAAAGAAATTCAGGCTAAATTTTATCATATCAACATTTTAGTTTTCTTAACAGAATAAACTAAAAATAAAAATAAAATAAATAATTTTTATTTTATTGCACTGAAACCAAATTTTTTTATTAGGATAAAAAATAAATATTTTTATAAGGATGAAAAGTTAAATTTTATCAAATTCCACCAACATTATTTTCATTCTTTTAATATTTAACGAGTTATTAACAAAAACCTTTCATAAAACAATTCCAAAAGTGACTCTCTCATTGCCATTGCAGTCAACTTTTGTTAAGCAAAGCCTAATGATTTCAACTAATATAGAAAATAGGTTTCATTTATGCATTTTTTTATTGGTCCAGAATGAAGAATATTAGAACATCTTTAAAATGTGTTATTTTTGTCTATTAATTAATTATTAATATTTAAAAATATAAAATAAATTATATTATTAAATTATTAAATTAAAAAAATGAGTTTATAATTAAATAATAAATTTTGATATTTTTTTTGTTTTCCACGATATCATCCAACTCGACAGGTCAAAAACTAATCGTCGCGAATTAGAGCTCCATTTAAGGGTCTGTCGCTGGCCAATGAGTTACTGCATACACAAAGCGGAATTTAAACTTCCGATACTTGTTTAAGCAGATGACTGAGTTGACCACTCGAACAACCCAATTTGGTTATAAATTTTGATAGCTATCTATTATAAAAGAGTTATGCTTTAAACACGGTGGATTATTAACTCATGTACAGCTCACTATCCTGTCGGCTAATCTGAAGCACCTTTCTCAATCCTTAATTTCTCTTTATGGAATGGGGACATGAGATCTTATTCCCCATGCTATGTAATGACATTCTTAACATTTAATATTTATATTAATTAATTGTAGATAATGTATGATTGTTTATTTGTTTATATTTACCAGCTCCAACAAATATAAAATCTACAAAAATAATCTCAATTTATTTTATTTAATACTTATCAATTGTTGCGACTTGCATGAGGTTAAGGACAAGTCAAAAACTAAAGAAATTTCTTAAAAAAAAAAAAAGAAAAAGAAGAGGCAAAATTATAACCAATATTATTTCTTGTGTTGTGTTATGGAGGTTATGGAGATGAAGTGTGCTATATAGGTTGAAGAAGATTATGGAAGTTTAGTGGTGATGTTGAACTTTTGATTGTTGTTATTGCAATTGGAGTGGGAATTTCAAAGGTTGATCATGATAATAGGATTAATTTGATAATTTTAAGTAATTTTTTAATAGACTAAACAAAAATTAACTATTGAATATTTTTTTTTGATAAAATTATTTTTTTATTAATACAACATTAGTTTAGATTTTATGATTAATTTTATCAGCGTCTAAATTTTTTATAATTAAAAATAATTATTCACTCTTATTCTTTTAGAAATTATTCTATGAGTTAGGATTCGTATGTGTTGTTTTTTTTTTTAAGGTCTTTTTTATTGAATGATTCAAATATAAATAGAAAAAAGTCAATTTTTTATATATAAAAAAAAAACAACAACAAATATGAAGATTCAGTCGAAAAATAAATGGATGTATCGAAATAGATTGTGCATCGCAACAGATTGAATATGTTATAAAAAATGAAAGCTAATATACAATCCAATTCGAGATTTTAATTTAAATACGAACTTAATTATAAAATTGTCCAAATTCAATGCGATTATATATATAAGGTTAGATAATATTTTAAGAAACTTCTCTTCTTATGAGCTTACATGGGAGTGAACTCTTAGATCTTACATCAATATTAAGGGATATGATAAAAGTTAGATAATGTTTTAGTAATTTTTTGTTTTAAAAGTTATAAAAAAAAATTAGTATTTTTTAAATGAGTCTTTGAAAATTTTTTTTATAAAGTTAACAAAAAAAAGGGAGAAATTTTTGTCTTACAATCTATCCGTTAAATTATTAGAATGCGTATTAACATTTAACTTCTTTTTTTTTTTTACTGTTGGCTAATGAGTTGTTACATACACAAGACAAGATTCGACCTTCCGAGTTTCGACACTTGTTTAAACAAACGAGTGAGCTGACCACTCAACTAAGCCAAATTAGTTATATTAACATTTAAAATTTTTTTTGGTTATTAAACATTTTTTTTTGGACTTGGGTTATACCCAATAACCCAAATCCAACTCCAAGAACCACCCGACCCACTTCCTAAACTAATGTTGCGTTAGACATGCCTTCCATGGCCGTCGTTAATGTGAATAGCCTCCATAGCCGTGAATTATGCTTTCTAGTTGTTGTGGATGACTTTCTCTGTGTGTGAATTCTGTCAAAGCCAACGACGACGATGACAACAAGCTCTCAGTGCAATAAGCTTTGACGAGGCCAGTGAAAAAGACGACGGGCAAGCTCTGGCGAGATAAGCGACGAAGAGGACGAGAAAGTTCCTCAGTGCAGGGATCTCCGACGCCGCCAACAACGAAGATGATGAGGTGGGTCTTTCAAGGTCGTTCCAAGACGTTCAATTTGGTCTCTTCCATGCATGAACAGAGCTCCGACGTGCCTCTGTGTAGGAGGGAGGACAGGAATGTTGGCAGGCGATTCCATGAATCATCAACGCCATAGATTATGTTGGTGCATCTCTTCCGTTTGAAATTCAATTAACTGCATTCATTTTTAACATTGTTTCCCATTGAAGAATTTTTGTGAAAATCGTATCAATGGCTCTCTTTTTCTTTCTCTTTTTTTTTTTTCTTTTTTGTGTGGAGGATCTAGTATCTTATTGTTTGGATGATAATTTTTTTTTTCACCTCAAAATTCATTGCACTGAATCCCATGTTTTTTCTCAATATTGTGTTCTCAAACTTTTCTTTTTCTATAATATTACGAATTTCTATAGGCAGTTGAAGGCTCCAATTTGAATACAGAATTTTCGTTTTTACTGCTTTAGACACTGCATGTGCTAGAAGGTTGTCATCCTTAAGGTAGCGTTTGGTGGAGAGAAAGAGACGGAAAGACTGAGACTGAGAGACAAAGATTAAGAGACAGAGATTGAAATAAATTTCAATATTCTGTTTGGTGCAAAATAGGAGACAGAAATTGAAACAAGAATGAAACTCTAATTTAATTTGCACAAAGGGTAAAATTGGAATTAATTAATTGAAATGATGGTATTTTAGGTATAAAATGTTATTAAAGTTTCGGTCTCAATCTCTAAAAATTTTAGTCCCCTGTATCCCCACTTTTTGGAGGTACTGAAATACTGAAATTTTGGAGACAGAGACAGAAATTTTAGTACTAGTCTCTGAATCAACAAACATGATACTGAGTCTCAGTCTCTCAGTCTCTCAGTCTCTGTCCCAGTACATCAAAACAAACACTACCTAAGAGTCTACATTAGACCTTTTTCAGTTAAAGCTTCCAAAAATATCTGAATATCTTGAATAATTGTCGATGCTATGCCAATGGAACTTTTGGATTTGATCATCTGCACCAATTTTTTATTGTTTGATTCAATTAATGTCCTTCTCAATTGTAAATTGTTTACAATGATCAGGGCCTGTCATATTGCCATGGCTTCAACTATAATGCTTAAGTTTGAATTTTACCTGTAAATCTTAGTAACACCTTCCTTTCTTTGTCTCTAACTACAACAGAAATAATTCTGTTGTTAGATTCCTTCTTGAAGGAAGCATCTTGAGAGACGATGACGAGATAGGGAGCGATGACAACGACCAGTTCCGGGATCTGCTGCTTCTGCATAAAGAAGATGTTTAAAATAGGGATAGGGAGGCCAAAAAATCTTTATGTAAGTGGCCAAAAAATATTTTTTTTTAAGCCGTTGGAGATAGGTATGTCACTTACATAAAGATGTTTAAAATATTTTTTTTTATTTTTTTTTTATTTTAACCAATAAAATTGTAACACACATAATTAGTTATTGAATCCCACTAGGGAGCTAATGAGAAATCTTGACAATATATACAATGGACTAGTTATTTAACCCAATATAGATAAATAATAAAAATCCTCCACAGATTATCCTAAATTAAAAAACTCTCGTTCAGTTATTTCACATCAAATTTTAAATCCCCCAATTTTAAATTTCAAAATTTTAAAAAAGTTAATTAATTTTTTCAAAAAAATAACCATCCAAAATCCTAATTTACCAAAACATTTCACTCCCATACCTTCTTCTTTTTCAACCGGCGATTCGCTGCTTAGCTTGCCACACGCCACTCACCCTTAATAAAAATAACCGTCTATTTAAGAATAAAAATAATCATCCGCATATCTAATGAATTGAACATCCAACATATTTTAATTATATATAACTAACCCAATCCAGTCAAAATAATCATCTACATAAAAATTAAAATAACCATCCGCATACCTACTAAAATGACCATCTTAAATTGACCATTAAATACAATACAATATCCCATTTACATTAAGAATAAACATCTCATTTACATGAAAAATAAACATCTACATGCATACATAAAACTTCTGCTCCGTTGCATACTGTGTCCCAACATCCCTCTACGCGTCCAGCATCGATCTTCTGATCGCTTCTTCGGTGACGCTGCTGTCGCCACCATCATGCCTGTCATCGTTTCGTGCCGACCTGCCATCCTTAGACTCGGCGTCTCCATCCTCACTAAAATCCTTCCATTCGCTGCAGCATTCTCAGACTTTGGCGACTCGATCCCGTGACTCGTCTGTCTCGCCTTCTTCTTCGCCAAGCATGTAGATGAAAAAGTGGTGAAACAGAATTATTTTGAAGAAGAATTGAAGGTCTTAAAAAAGTGGAGAAATTCATGAACTTTCCTGCTACAAAGACTTGTTGGTTTAATAATGGCGAGTCTGATATTCTTGGTTTCTTGAAAGTAGTTGTTGCTGATGATGATGATGAATTATACAAAGATGTGTATGAGAATTTTGATGCTGTTGCTGCCACTGCTTGGTGTTTATTATTATCTTTTTCTTTTGAGGGTGTCATCTTCGTTGTTATGATACTACTACTTGTACTTGATGATGATGATCTTTCTTTCACCACAACTTGCTCCAAGAAACAATCATTCCCATAACTGAAAATTCAAAAAATGAAATAAATAAACAAAAGAGAGAGAGTGAAGAAAGAGAGGGAGAGTGGCTTCTTACACGAAGGTTGGCTTCTTAAGGGATTCATCAAGTCCGGTCGCAGGAACCGCGTCGCATACGAGTTCGTCTCACTCTTCGAAAGTTCCTCACTGGAGTTAGGTTACAACTTGATCTTCAGCGAAGCGCTTCTCGCATCGGCGATCCCGTCGGTTTTAGCGGCACTGATGAGAGAGGATGGAGAAGGAGAGAGAGGGAGAGAGAGAGAGATACTGGTTAGAGGTTTGTAACTATTTGAAATCTTTAGTTGCTTTGTATTTAAAATTGGAAATAATTTTGTAATTAATTAATTTAATTATCATTTAATGCTAATCTAAAAAATACTTCTATTGTATATATTGTACACTAATTACATTGGTTTCTTATACTTTCTCTTAGTTAAACCATATTAATTTTGTCCAAGTTAGACCGAATAAATCGGTTCGATTGAAAATTAGATAAATTAAATTTTAAACCGGTCTGAATTAATATTTTTTTACATAAAATGACTACAACTCTGTCCAAAATACCCCACATTCAAAATTGTTAATTCCAAGTGTACCCTTTGCCAAATCAAATTAGGGTTCAGTTATCTACTTATCTCATTTGCTCATCTTCTCGATTTAGGAAATCATCATCTTCTTGGCTAGAGCCGCTACTCTGTCATCCGCGCCAGGACCACCACCTTGTTGTTGCCATAGTAGCCACCGTGAGTTGGGTGAGTTGCCGTCGCACGCTGAAGTTTGTAAGACCCATAAATTTCAGAAAAATCATATTAAGAGCAAATTTTGATTTATTTATTCATTAAGTATCTTAACCTCATAAATTATTTTATTAAAGATAAATTAAAGCAAATCTTGATTAATTGAGTTTAAAGTAATTTGAGGTTTTATCTGATTTTATAATTATCGAATTATTTTCTATACTTGAATAATAAAGTTTAGCAAATATAAAATAATAAGAATTTTATATAGCTTGGTTTAAGTAATTGAGATTTCGGAATTTAATACTAATATTTTTATAAATAAAGAAAATTAATTATATTACCTTATAATTTCAATTAAAGTATTTGATTTCAAATCAATTAATATTTTAATACGATAAATAATATTTTAGAATAATTTTAGATATTTAATTAGATTTTAGATTAATCAAAAAATTCTGAGTTTTATCACAAAATCATAACTCCCAAATCAAAACTCTAAATCCCCAAAACACAACCCTAACCCTAATTTCCTTAACCCTAGCCGCCATACCCCTTTCCCCAAAATAACCTAACACCCACAGCTTCAGAATCCAACACCCATAGCTTCAGAAAAAAAAAAAAAGAAGAAGAAGAAGAAGAAAGAAAGAAAGAAGCGAAGAGGAGGACCGCCGAGGAGAAGGAGAAGAAGAGAAGGGGAAGCTGTCCGCGCCCTGCCACTGCGCCAGTTCCTCGCCGCCGTGCTGCATCGCCGTTTATAGGGAGTCGTCGTTGCTGTCGATCCCCCACGAGCCGCCATCGCAAGTCAGCGACGAAGAGAAATAGAGAGCCGCGAGGAGGAGTGGGTCGCGCCACCCAGTCGTCGTCGTCCTCGCCGCGCCGCCGTCAGCCATGGGCGAAGCATAAGAGAGTGTGCAAAAAGAGAGAGAGACCGACGGGAAAGCATGCGCGCGGGAAAGGAGAAGCCAGTTCTGTTATCGTCGCCGCAGAGAACGCCCACCACCACTGCACCACGCCTCGCTGTCGCCGCAGATTGTGCCACGGCTGGGGTTTGTCCCCGTAGTCAACTGGGTCGCCAGGAGAAGCAGAACAAAATAGAGGGAAACACGAAGGAGGATGACGAAGGCCACCATCGCTGCTATTGCCGTCGCTGGGCTCGTCGGATGCCGCCGTGACCACCACTGAACTCTACGCTGCCGTTAGTCACTGATAGAGGTATCTTTGCCGCCTCTATTTTGTCCTTCCCTTCCTTAAACTTGTTCTACTTCCACGTTTACTCTAATATTATCCTATTTTCTGTTACAATTAGGTTGAATATTGACGCTAGTGTTGCCGCGGGACTGCTGAAGCTGCTGTTAGTTCTGATTCTGTTATCTTGGTATTGGTATGATCTTTCCCTTAGGTTTGGTCCATTTGTATATTCTATTTTGTGTAAGACTTAGAACTTTTGAAAAGTCTTATTATGATCAAGTCTCAAATCATATAGTTATTTATAGTCTTAATTTCACAAAATTATTTTATTAAAGATAATTAAAGCAAGTTTTGATTTATTGAATTTGAGATGAGTTATGATTATTATCCAATTTTACAATTATTGGAATAAATAAATAATATTTTAAATATTAATACTACTGTTTTGAAAAATAGAAAAATTAATTATACTATTTAATATTTTTAGATTTGAATCTTATTGATAATAATTTGTAAAATTGAAGAATAAATAGTATTTTCTATATATAATTAGTGTTGGACTTAGTTTGGGTTTCAATTATCATATTGTTCCTATTTTATTTGAAATTACTAAAATGCCCCTAACCCTAATTTTTTAAAATAAAACCCTAACCCTGAAACCCCCAATGACCCGGTTCCCTTTTTCCCCACACCCAGCAGCAGCCGAAATCCCTCCCCCCCAAACCAAAAAATCAGCAGCAAACACATACGGTTTCCTTTCTCTTTTCCATGAAAGGTTTCCTTTCTCTTCTCCATGAAAGGAAAGAAGCCGAAACAGAAAAACGGAGAGGAGGGGGAAGAAACGCGCCGGCCAGGGGAGGAGGGCTTCTGAGAGAGCTGAGGGGAAGAGAGGGAGCTTCACCCGCGCCGTCATCCAGCCGTCGTCCGGTCCGTCTTCACCGGCGTCCCACTGCCGTCGCTGGGGAGACCGCACGCCTTCGAGGTTCCTGCCACCGCCTTGGAGTCCGCCGTCAGGTCGAGTCGAAGGAAGAGAGAGGATCGGGGTCAGCGTCGCGACCAGAGGGGAGATCTGAGAGAGAAGGAAGAGGAGGCCGTGCTCCCGCCACCGTCCGCCGCGTCTTGCCTGCGCCGTCATTCACGCGCGTCGCCGCCGTCAGGAGCAGAACCACGAAAGGGAGGGGAAGAACGCCGTTGAGAGGGGAACCGTGAGCTGCGAGCCACGGACTGAGAAGAAGCTCCACCGTCGTTGCAGCTGGAGGAGTTCCGTGCGTCGCCTCCGAGGGTTGCCGCTGGTGGGGAGAAGACGCAGTCGCCTCACGCTGCTGCCACCATCTGAGCTCGCTGCTGCCGCTGATGATGGTAAGCCTAAACCGCCGCCGGAAAAGGGTTCAGGCCGCCGCAGAGGTCGCTGTCGGAGTAGGAAGCTGCGTCTCTGTGATTCTGACTGCCGGGACTGGTTCTGTGACTTCCGGGACCACCGCCGGAGCTTCTGGCTGTTTCTGCCATCGCCGGAAATTTCTGCCGGTAAGGGTCTTGTTATTAGCCTCTGTCCTTTTCAATTCCGAGAATACTATAGTCACTGCATGTTGGTTTCAGTTGTCGTGATCGGAATTCGTCGCCGCTGCCGCTTGAGGTGGCTGCCGGGCTACTGACGAGCCGGCTCGGAGACCACCGCTGTTTCGTTTCAGCCATTCTCCCTCTGTCTTGGTAAGCGTTTTGGTTCGAGAAGCCTTTTGTCGCTGTTCTGATAATTTAGGCTGAGGTGTTGTGGCGTTATCTGTCGCAGGGTTGTGTATCGATGCCTGCGTGTCGTGCTCGGGTTCGCGACTGCTTCGTTTCGCTAGTTCGGTAAGTAATCTATGTTTTGAAAAGCCTCTCGTTAGTATTCGTTTGTGTTTGGTTAAAGAATATGTGTTTTGGTAACGTGGAGTCGAGTCCTGATTGTTATATGTTGCGATTAGAGTTGTTGTGGTTGCTGCGAAGGTGGCTTAGAGCTGAGGTTGCGGTTGTCGGTGATTTCGGGTTGAGAGAGAGGATTCCTGTGACTCGTTTGGTTTATGTGTTCGACAAGTTGAGGTAGGAGCTTTTTATACAAACTGATTTATTTTAAATTGGAAATGGTTATAAATAGATATGCTGTTTGAAATGCATTTTTGGTGGTTATGCAAGTCTTATGAATTGTCTGATTTTGTCTTGAATGAATATGGTGGCCTGCTTAATTTAAATAATGTCTACTTTTGATAAATTGGAGA
This sequence comes from Arachis stenosperma, assembly GCF_014773155.1. NCBI lineage: Eukaryota > Viridiplantae > Streptophyta > Magnoliopsida > Fabales > Fabaceae > Arachis > Arachis stenosperma. The sequence goes on from NC_080385.1 coordinate 1,131,605, forward strand.
TTTCCGGATTGGTTGAGTTGAAATGATTTTGATAATCTGAAAGTTTGAGTTTTGTTTTGTTGGAAACTGTTTTGGTTTTGAGGCTATTGGAAAGAGTTGAGGATTGGTCTAGTTGGGACCCGGAAAGGGTGGCAAAGTCCAAGTTTTACAGGAGATGCTGTCGAAATTTCTATAAAATCCGAGACTTTATTTGAAACGGTATTTTAAGAAGGAACGGATCATGCTTTGAACTGTATTACCGATAAAAGAATTAGATTGAACCCTTTTATTAAGGAAAATTGTTATATTTTGAATGTAAACTATTTTAGAAAAGAATTATGTTTTAAAGTAAATTTAGGGATGAAAAGAATCAAGTTTTGGAATTGATTAAATAAGCAAATTTGAAGGAGTCTTAATGGTGTTCGATTAACTAATTTCACTTTACGACATTTTAGGAAAAGTTTGAAGTATTATCTAGAACTTTGACTTAGTAAAACTGAAACAATTTTCGAGCCCTTGGAAACAGATTTAAGAATGAAACTGAAATTGGTTTTTGGTTTAAATGACTTGGTTTTGGTCTAAGTAAGTTGGTTTTGAAATTGGTTCGGAATAATTGGACACATTACTTGGTTTTGGTTTAAATTCAATTTTATTTATTTAAATCAAGAAGTTAAGGTTTCAGAGGTTTTCAATGCATTTAAGAATAAGTTAGGTTATTCTCCCCTGAAGTTTTGAGACTCCGCTGAGGAATTTTATGACCAAATCTTAGTTTAGAAATAAATGATTTTGAGTCTTTCAAAAGATGATTTTGAATTTGGCATGGTTTTGAGATTGTTTGGAAGTGTTGGAAAGACGTGGAAAGTGGCTCCGTTTTGAAAAGTGATTCTTGGCAAGATGTGAATTGAATACGGTTGTTATTTAAAGGTAAATGGGCCAAGAATGATTTTGAAGTAAGATATTGAGCCTGATTGAAAAAAATATGGTTTAAGTTTTAAACAGACTCCTATTTTAGTATTAAATATGTTTAGAGTCGTCGTAATATCCAAGTTATCAGAGTAGCGCAGCTGATAGCATGACGTTCTGATAATGAGGGTGTTACAAAGTTATTAGCCACTCATCTGCTCATCTTCTCCCATCGCAGAACGCAGGACTAGTACGTCGAGCACGACATCAGCGTCGCTGTCGTAGTGTTTGTAAGTTGGGTGAGTCGTCGTTTAGCCAACACCGGACCAGCATATTCTTTTCCACTGTATTCTCATCTTCTCTTCTTTTGCCAATGCAGGACCATATGAAGATAGGTCCTCTAGCCGCCGCCAAGACAACCACCTCGTTATCGTTAGCTTGCCACCGTGACCTTGGTTAGTCGCCCTGATCTTAATTTGTGTCGTGATTGCATAATGTATAACTGATTTGTTCATTCAATATTCAATTTTTCATAGATAAGTAGTGTTAAATTTTAATCTATGAATTGAAGTCTTGAGATTTTTGTATAATTTTTTTACTTTCATAACTTTGAGACGATGGTTATACTGCAATTTGTGGTATTGAAATCATCCCTGCTGGTATTTATCTAGCCGTAGAAATCTGCGAATTGAATTACTTTTGCATTATTTGTGTATTCTATGAATTGAATCTGCGAGATCATCCCTGCTTGGACTACATTTTGTAGAATTCCAAAAATACTACATTTTGTAATCACGTAGATTTGAGGACTGGACATTTGTTCTTATTAGGCTAGAAAATTGTTTATTTAGGTGTATATACTTCTAAACAGAAATGAAGTGGCCTTCTTTGTGATTCTGTTTTAGGTTAGCTTTGTTTTGGTTTATGATTGGTTTATGGAAGGGAACAAGTTTTTTTTTTTAAAATTTAAAGAAAAAGAAAAAGGTAGTATGAGTATTTTTTTATTATCAAAATTTTTCAACTTTTGTATACTAGATTAAAGAGAAAATAGTTTAAGTAATACTACATTTCTTGCAAGGTTTATTGAAAGGATTCAATAATGTTTTGAAAGGACAAGATAGCAGAAAGTGAAATCTAACTATAATATTGGATCACATTATTGGACTTCTAAAATAATAGTATTATAGAATAATTATTATTTGCTTAATGTTTAACTAATGTTATCTCTATCTGTTGTATTAAATTTTTTTGCAGTTCCTTGAAAAAAACTGAAGGACAAGATTGCTGAGTTTCAGGTTAGTTTATCTAAACTTATCTCTTTTGTTTTAGAATTGTGTTTAGTTCGTTTGTATATAATGTGTCTTAACTCACGCAAATTTAATATATGTATATAAGAAAATGTTATGTCATAATTGTTTATGAGATTTTGTTTTATTAAATATGTTGGATGTTAGAAGTTGCCGTTGCCAATAAGTAAGGTTTGAAATTTTATATTTTGAATTGTAGGTATGAAATTGACTACATACAAGATTAACATTAGATAGAAGCTAATATCATTTTATTTGAAAATTTAAGACCAAAAGCTTAAAATGGATTTGACACAAATGGATACTATCCATTCCTAATTTGATAAGCACTAACAAGACAAACATGGTAGGATTTGACACAAATGAATTTTTATGAGTTACACTATGTCTATATAAAGAGGCAGGATTCAAAATGAAAAATTCTAAAGCCCAATTCTTTGCATACTTAAACCTGGTAAACATTAAAAAGAATAATCCCGCTTGTCAAAAGATCTATCTCTATTAAGTCAAATCTTTCAGCATCAATTTTCTTTCACATTCTATACGGTTTACGGGATATTTTCTCATAGCCGCCGTCTTCCCATGATGATTCCCAACTATTTTTTATAATAAAATATTCTTCCTGTCTTCCGTGGATGATTTTACTTTCACGGCCAACTACCAAAACAATGTGGTTATTCTCTATTCAATTCAGCTGCTCTAGTTGGACCACGGTACATAACAACCTATGTAATAAAATAAAATAAAATTTAGTATCATAAAAATACGAAATAAATTTTATATAAATATTATACTTACAGGTTTTAAACCATTAATTCAGATGTAGCAATGATGTCAATAATTGGTTGAGTCACCAATGTGAAACTTATATTCAGGTTATATAAATAAATATAACATATAAGAATTAAAAAAAAAAAGAAAAAAAAGTAAAAAACATATTACCAGTTAAATTCAATTTATTTTACCATAGTGGATAAAAAATTTTATTAAATTAATAATAATATCTCATTAAATTATATCTTTCTATTGATTATATTTGGTTGCGTACAAATGGACAGATTCTTTCGGTTACACATCCATTGTCCAACGTTCAATAGAGAGCATGACTAACACTCAATGCAAAACCCCCTTTCTCATCAAGTGGACCAAGAGGGAATTCATAGACCAACTCCCGAACTTGAGCTCTCCTTATTTTCTCATATTCTTCATTTCTAAAAAAATTGTTAATCATGTTTTGTGGACAGATGATGATTTCTTCTTGCTAATTGAGTTTATCTCTTAGATTAAAAGTAACCTTTATAAGACCAGCAATCGCTATAGCCCAACAAATATCGAAAAAAAATTATTTAGCATTCAATAAATAATTTAATGAGAAATCAATAAATAATTTATTGAATGCTAAATAATTTTTTAAATTTAGTTATTTGTTGGGCTATGTCGGTTACTGGTCTTATAGAGGCTACTTTTAATCTAAGAAATAAACTCAATGATCAAGAAAAAATCACCATCTCTCCACAAGACATGATTAACAATTTTTTGAGGGATGAAGATTAAGAATATGAGAAAGTAAAGAGAGTTTCGGTTCCGGAGTTGGTATGTGGATTTTCTCTTGGTCCACTTGATGAGATGCGGGGTTTTGCATTAAGTGCACGTCATGCTCTTTATTGGACGTTGGACAATATGGATGTGTAAATAAAAGAAGCTGTCCATTTGTAGGCAGAAAACAACTAAATACAATCAATAAAAAGATATAATTTAATGAGATATAATTATTAATTTAATAGAATTTTCTATTCATTATAGTAAAATAAATTGAGTTTAATTGGTAATATGTTTTTTTATTTTTTTTAATTCTTATATGTTGTATTTATTTATACAGCCTGAATATAAATTTCGCACTTTTCATTATGTAAGAAGTATATGGACACATTGGAGACTCAACCAGTTGTTGCTGACATCATTACTACACTTGAATTTAATGGTTTAAGACCTGAAAGTATAATATTTATATAAAATTTATTTTTTATTTTTATGATATTAAATTTTATTTTATTTTATTACATATGGTGATATGTACTGTGGTCCAGCTAGAGCAGCTGAGGTTATAAGGATAGAGAATAATCACATTGTTTTGGTAGTTGGCCATTGAAGTAAAATCATCCAGGGAAGAAGAGAAGAATATTTTATTATAAAAAATAGTTGAGGATCATTATGGGTAAACGACGACTATGGGAAAATATCCCGTAAACCAGATAGAAATCGTATAGAATGTGAAAGAAAATTGAAGCCGGAAGATTTGACTTAATAGAGATGGATCTTTTGACACGCGGGATGATTTCTTTTAATATTTATGAGGTGTAAGTATGTAAAGAGTTGGACTTTAGAATTTTTTATTTTGAACTTTGTCTCTTTATACAGACATAGTGTAACTCATAAAAATTCAAATCTTATGCACAATATTATTAAAAAAATTCAGCAGCTTGTTGGTGCTCATCAAATTAGGAATTGATAGTGTCCATTTGTGTCAAGTCTATTTTAGACTCTTGGTCCTAAATTTTCAAACAAAATTATATTAGCTTCTATCTAAATTTATTTTTGTATGTAGGTCAATTTCATATTTAAAATTCAAAATATAAAATTCCAAATCTTACTTATTAGCAACGGCAACTTCTAACATCCAACGTATTTAATAAAACAAAATCTCACAAACAATTATAACATTTTTTTATATACATATATTAAATTTGTGTGAGTTAAGACACATTATTTACAAACGAACTAAACATAATTTTAAAATAAAAGAGATAAATTTAGACAAACCAAATTAAAACTCAGCTATCTTGTCCTTAAGTTTTTTTTTTTAAGGAAGTCCAAAAGAGTTTAATACAACAGATAGATAGAGATAACATTAGTCAAAAACATTAAGCAAATAATAATTATTGTATAATACTATTACTTTAGAAGTCCAATACTGTGATCCAATATTATAGGTAGATTTCACTTTCTGCTATCTTGTCCTTTCAAAACATTATTGAATCCTTTCAATAAACTTTGTAAGAAATTTAGTATTAATTAAAGAATTCTCTCTTTAATCTAGTATACAAAAGTTGAAAAATTTTGATAATAAAAAAAATATTCGTACTATTTTTTTTCTTTTTCTTTAAATTTTTTTTTAAAAAAAACTTGTTCCCTTCCATAAACCAAAACAAAACTTGTTCATCTTCTCTTCTTTTGCAAGCTAACGATAACGAGGAGGTGGTTGTCTTGGCGGCGGCTAGAGGACCTATCTTCAGATGGTCCTGCATTGGCAAAAGAAGAGAAGATGAGAACACAGTGGAAAAGAAGATGCTGGTCCTGTGTTGGCTAAACGGCGACTCACCTAGCTTACAAACGCCAATGTCGTGCTGGTCGTGCGTTCTGCGATGGGAGAAGATGAGTGGCTACTAACTCCAACCTGCGACGGCAACTCACCCAACTCACGGTGGCTACCATGGCAACAACGAGGTGATGGTCCTGGCGCGGGCGACGGAGTAGCGGCTCCAGCTGAGAATATGATGGTTTCCTAAACCGAGAATATGTGCAAATGGGATAAGTAGATAATTGAACCCTAATTTAATTTGGTAAAGGGTAAACTTGGAATTAGCAATTTTGAATGTGGGTATTTTGGACAGAATTGTAGTCATTTTATATAAAAAAATATTAGAGTTAATAGTTAAATTGGTTCTTGAAAGATAAGTCATTCTTTAAAATTGTCCATAAATGATTTTTTTAATCAAAATAGTTCTCGAATAATTCAAAATCAATCGCGATGGTCCTTTTGTCAATGGATTAATAGATTCTGTTAACCTTTGGCCACGTGGATCGTTAAGTTGCTAACAATGACATTAAAACGATGCCGTTTTGATTATTATAAGTCCTTGGCTCAAATACGACGTCGTTTAGTATTTAGTGGAGCTTCATCTCCTTCCATTTACAGCTTCACTCAGTCACTCTCTATTCTTTAACCACTCAAAGAACGAAGAAAGAAGGCGACGAAGCTCCGGTCAAAGGGAAGAAGACGGTGCTATCATCGGCGACGCAGTGAGTAGTGCGATTGCGTTCGTTGTGCGTGAAAGGCTACCATCGCACCGTCGTGGAAGGCACTATCATCTGCGAGAGAGATAATCAATGTTTCCTTCAAATGGGTTTCAAGTTGGTTTTTTTTTTGCTAGTGCCTAGTGGTAATGTTAGGGTTTTGATTGATTCTCTTTTTTATTTGGTTAATTTGTTACAAGTTGATTAAAAATTGTGTGCTCTGTTTTCGATTTTTTTTGCTTTGTTATTCGTTTTTTTTTTTAAATCCAAGTGCCGATAGATTGCATTGTGATGACCAAACAAATAATACTACTACCATGATTAATTGGCTATGTTGGTTAATTTTAATCCATGGATATGTGGAGTAATTTGATCAATTTGGCTATGCTCATCAAGTATAAAGCTTTTGTACAAGTTTAGGGAAACAAATCAATTATCATAAATAATGCATGTGGGTAATACTAATTTATCAAGAAACATGATTTTAGCCGATGACAACACCTCTGCCCTTCCAATGATCGTTGATTCTTCGCCTTCTCTCTCTGTTTGTCTTGACTGGGAGGAGAAGACCGAGCCTGGGACGCCCAAGCAACGGTGGCCTAGAGACTGAGCCGCTTAAGCGCAGTCACAGTCGGTGAAGCGTTGCCGATGAAGGGGTGCCTCTGCTGTTTCTACGATCATCGATTCTTCCTCTTCTTTGTGTTTGTTTCGTCTGTTTTGAGGGAAGAGTAATGGGGCTGAGGAAGTAAGAAACGACATCATTTTAAGCATAACCCACTGTTACCACAAACGGTGTCGTTTCACTTAACGCTACACGTGAAACAACGTTAATGGAATGGGTTAAACAGTTAACGGAAGGACAAATGCGACTTATGTTAAATCTTTCAGTGACTAATTTGATTAAAAAAATCATTCTGAGATGAAAATGACAATCGCGTGATATTTCAAGGACCAATTTGACAATTAACCCAAAAATATTAATTCAGACCGGTTTATTCGGTCTAACTTGGACAAAATTAATATGGTTTAACTAAGAGAAAGTATGAGGAACCAATGTAATTAGTGTACAATGTATACCATAGAATTATTTTTGAAATCAATATTAAATGATAATTAAATTAATTAATTGCAAAATTATTTTCAATTTTAAATACAAAGCAAATAAGGATTCTAAAAAGTTACGAACACCTCCAACCGGTCTTCCTCTCCTCCTCTCTCTCCCTCTCCATCCTCTCTCATCGGTGCCGCTAAAATCGACGGGATCGCCGGCGGGAGAAGCGCTTCACTGAAGACCAAGTTGTACCCTAACCTCAGCGAGGAGCTTTCGAAGAGTGAGACGAACTCGTATGCGATGCGGTTCCCGAGACCAGACTTGATGAATCCCTTAAGAAGCCAACCTCCGTGTAAGAAGCCAACCTCTGTGTAAGAAGCCACTCTCCCTCTCTTTCTTCACTCTCTCTCTCTCTTGGAGCAAGTTGTGGTAAAAGAAGGATCATCATCATCAAGTACAAGTAGTAGTATCATAACAACTAAGAAGACACCCTTAAAAGAAAAAGATAATAATAAACACCAAGCGGCAGCAGCAGCATCACAATTCTCATACACATCTTTGTATAATTCATTATCGTCGGCGGCAACAACTACTTTCAAAAAATCAAGAATATCATACTCGTCATTATTAAACCAACAAGACTTTGTAGAGGAAAGTTCATGAATTTCTCCACTTTTTTAAGACCTTCAATGCTTCGTTAGAATAATTCTATCTCACCACTTTTTCATCTACAAGCTTGGCGAAGAAGAAAGCGAGGCAGACAAGCCACGGGATCGGGTCGCCAAAGTCTGAGAACGCCGCAGCGAATGGAAGGGTTTTAGTGAGGATGGAGACGCCGAGTCCGAGGATGGCGGGTTGGCACGAAACGACGATAGGCATGATGGCGGCGACAGTTGCGTCAACGGAAAAGCGATCAGAAGATCGATGCTGGATGTGCAAAGGGATGCTGGGAGACAGTATGCAGCGGAAGTTTTATGTATGCATGTAGATGTTTATTTTTCATGTAAATGAGATGTTTATTCTCAATGTAAATGAGATATTTTATTGTATTTAATGGTCAATTTAAGATGGTCATTTTAGTAGGTATGCGGATGGTTATTTTAATTTTTATGTAAATGATTATTTTGACTGGATTGAGTTTAGTTATATATAATTAAAATATGTTGGATGTTCAATTCATTAAGGTAGCGTTTGGTGGAGAGACAGAGACAGAAAGACTGATACTGAGAGACAGAGACTAAGAGACAGTATTCTGTTTGGTGTAAAATGGGAGACAGAAATTAAAACAAGAATGAAACTCTAATTTAATTTGCACAAAGGGTAAAATTGAAATTAATTAATTGAAATGAAAGTATTTTAGGTATAAAATGTTATTAAAGTTTCAGTCTCTAACTTTAAAAATTTCAGTCCCCTGTGTCCCTACTTTTTGGAGGTACTGAAATACTGAAATTTTAGAGACAGAGACAGAAATTTTAGTACCAGTCTCTGAACTAACAAACATGATACTGTGTCTCAGTCTCTCAGTCTCTGTCTCAGTACCTCAAAACAAACGCTACCTAAGTATACAGATGATTCTTTTTATTCTATGGGTGAGTGGCATGTGGCAAGTCAAGCAGCGAATCGCCGATTGAAAAAGAAGAGGGTATTGGAGTCAAATGTTTTGGTAAATTAGGATTTTTGAAAAGTTATTTTTTTGAAATAATTAATTGAATTTTTTAAAAATTTGAAATTTAAAATTAGGGGATTTGAAATTTGAAATTTGATGTAAAATAACTGAATAAGAGTTTTTGAATTTAGAATAATCTGTGGAGGAATTTTTATTATTTATCTCTATTGGGTTAAATAACTAGCCCATTGTATATATTGTCAAGATTTCTCATTGGCTCATTAGCGAAATTCTTGATGAAAATGCTCTCTACATTGTTCACTGTGTTATGATTTTGAGTTACGGGCTCTGAAAACATTGTTTAAGTGGCTAAAGCAAGTTACAAATTTCATAAAAAATATTTTTTTGTCGGTTTCATGGTTTAGTTGCTAGATGCAGATGATGATCCTTAGTTGATAAATCTAATGGCTTCTTAAGAATATGTGCTTTTTTTATCCAGAAAACATTGGAGGCAAAAAAACAGGCAGATTAAAGTCCACGTGATGCTTCCAATGAGCCTTAGGTAAATATTACAAGTTTGTTTTTCTTTTTGTTTCTTTTTTTTTACATTTAATTTTTGTATTTTTAGGAATACACGTTGATGCTCTATTCTTGATGATTACTCAAATTTAAAGAAGTTCTCTGCAGTAATTAGTGCGTCCATCATTGATGCAATTAGAATGGAGACTATGGTATTAGAGATTTTTTTGTTTAGTTTGTGTATAATTTTATATTCCATGAATTTTTTCTTCTTTTATTTCCAACTTACCAAGTGACTACAAGGAAGAGTATGTTAAACAACAATGTTGAAAGAATAAAATTAATTTTGAGGGTGTTTGAAAATTTTTAATAAATTAGAGTTTAATAGAATATTTGAGAAAATTTCTTTTCATCAAACGTGTTGTGCAAGATGAGGTTCGTGACCAATTAAACTTCTACCTAACAAAACTGGGTCATTAATCACATATTAGTCATTCGACTCCAATCAAAACAACAATACATAAACAAACTGATATATAGGTAACAATAAATAAATAAACAGTGAATTACTAAATTAGATAACACCTAGACTTTTTTATTTAAAATTGTGAGGAATCTTGTAATATTTAATTTCAATAATTATCCAAAACAAATAAAGAAATTCAGGGTAAATTTTATCATATCAACATTTTTAGTTTTCTTAACAGAATAAACTAAAAATAAGAATAAATTGCACTGAAACCAAGATTTTTTATTAGGATAAAAAATAAATATTTTTTATAAGGATGAAAAGTTAAATTTTATTAAATTCCACTAACATTATTTTTTTTTCTTTTAATATTTAACGAGTTATTTAACAAAAACCTTTCATAAAACAATTCCAAAAGTGACTCTATCATTGCCATTGCAGTCAATTTTTGTGAAGCAAAGCCTAATGACTTGAACTAATTTAGAAAATAGGTTTTATTTATGCATATTTTTTTATTGGTCCAGAACCATAGTGACCATGTGTTCATGTAGATAGTCACCAAAAAAAGAAAATGTGTTCATGTAGATATGGTGATCATATGAAAGAATTATGCTTTAAACGCGGTGGATTATTAACTAATTTACAGCTCACTATCCTGTCGGCTAATCTGAAGCACCTTTTTCAGTCCTTAATTTTTCTTTATGGAATGGGGACATGAGATCTTATTCCCCATGCTATGTAATGACATTCTTAACATTTAATATTTACGTTAATTAATTGTAGATAATGTATAATTGTTTATTTGTTTATATTTACCAGCTCCAACAAATGTAAAATTTACAAAAAATAGTTCAAATTTATTTTATTTAATACTTATTAATTGTTGCAACCTACATAAAGTCAAGGACAAGTCAAAAACTAAAGAAATGTCTTACAAGAAAAAAAAAACGAAGAGGAGGCAAAATGATAATTAATATTATTTATTGTGTTGTGTTATGGAGGTTATGGAGATAATTAGTGTGCTATATAGGTAGAAGAAAATTATAAAAGTTTAGTGGTGATTTTAAACTTTTGATTGTTGTTATTGCAGTTACGTTGGGAATTTTAAAGATCATGATAGTTAATTTGATAATTTTGAGTAATCTTTTAATAGAATTAAAAAAAATTAACTATTGAATATTTTTTTGATGAAATTCATCTTTTATGAATATAACGTTTGTTTAGATTGTACAAATAGTCCATTGTCTCTCTAACGGGATGCTTAAAGAAATACGAAAAGTGCTAACAATAATTAAAAATCATAAATATTGTCTATAATTGTTTTTTCTCTTTCTAAAGATTGAATCCATGAGAGTCATTGAGTCAATAACTTTACGTATTAATTAATTTCATATTAATTACAAGTATATATTAATTTTTAAATTATATTATGCAATAATAATAAAATAATAATTTATTTCTACTACATATACAAAGAATTTGAAGAGATTTAACATGTAATTTGTGTTTAAAGAATAATGAATAAGAGTTCTAATTTATTCTTTTAATTATTTTTTTAATTTAAATATATATATGTGCTATTTTTTAGAACATCGAAAAGATAAAAATTAAAAAATATATATATTTAAAAAATAATAAGATAATTAGAGGACGAATTATAACTTTTATTTTTTTAAATATTTAGAGTTGAAACTAAAACTATTTATTTACTAAGAGAACAAAATATGTACTGGTTTAACGCATTCTACATTTATCATTATTATTATTTAATAAATAAAATAGACGGATTAAAGAAAAAGAGAAATTATTATTAATTTGCTAATCTAATAATAATGATAATAATAAAGCTATCTCTCTTTTTCTTCTTCCTAACGAATAACATCGATCATTTTCTTCGTTCAATCAAGGGAGAAAGGAAACATGTCAAAGGAGGATTTTTTTTGTTGGTGCCATTGACCAAGGAACTAGTAGCAGGTGGTTTATAATCTATGACAAATCAGCTCGTCCAATTACATCTCACCAAGTTGAATTCATTCAATTCTATCTACAGGTTGGGTATGTTTGATTCATGATTTAAAGTTTTAAACTTGTAGTGTTTATTTTCTTATAAAAATTTAACAATTTTAGTATTTTTAAACAAAAAAAAAACATTTTTTGTCTGGAATTATGCTATGGCTTGCTGAATCTTTTTTGAATCTTTTTAAACAAAGTTTGAATCTTGCTTTTGTGAATTTTTTTTTTAAACAAAAAAAAAAACAAACTTGCATATAGACTTTAATCTGCCTGATTTTTTGGCCTTTAATGTTCTCTAGATCAAAAAAGCACATATTTTTAATCAACCTGATAAAGTCGGATCATTAATCACATATTAGTCATTCGACACCAATCAAAACAATAATAAATAAACAAATTGATATTTAAGAAGTTCAAAAATGTAAAAAAAAAAAAACTTGAATGCGGCTATGAGAATTGAAAATTGTATCAATTACAATGACAATTAGCAATGTTCAATTTAGATGGGATGGTATGGAACCTTAGGTGAATAACATAATTTAACTATTTTAAACTCTATATCACCTCACTTACCTTATTATCACTCTAGACATATGATATATCATATATGTAAGTAACATAAAATAAGATTACAATTCTCTTTTATGTATAAAATAAATATTATAAAAGAATAGATACACCAAAGACAGTTGCATCAAATTTTTCTTGTTTTGATTTTGTGACAACTAAGTTCTTGCTTTAAATATAATAAATTGTAAAATCGAAGTTCTGATTATTAATTATACTTGGAGTATGATTGAAGGAAAAAAAATGTCTTGATATATCTCTCATATATTCAGTCAATACACATTAAAATTTCACAAATGAACTATTATAAGTAAGAAATCAGATAAAATTAGTAATTTTGATGTACACAATCAGAAACAAAAAGAATCATTAGGGGCAGATGTGGCATAATAAACACAAATTTAAATAAAGAATAATAATTTTTTTAATTCTGTATATGAAATGTAAAATGAAATGAAATAAATACTTGGGTATCATAACCAAAAACCATGCCACCAATTCAAGCAATCACACTATTAAAGAGAGAGAATAATTAAAGTACTTACCTAATGATGCATTGCAAATTCAATAGATTATGCCTCTTAAATAGAAAATGTATATATCAAATGAAAACTAAAAAATAGCAAAGATCTTGAAATTACTTCAGGATCATACTCTTGTATTTTAAAATATTGCATGAATTCTTTCTAGTAGAAACAGAAAAATGCAGCAAGAATTTAGAATTTTTGAATTGACAAATGAACCAATCAAAGATGCACTTAGTAGAAAGAAAAGGTTAAAAATAATCAATGCCATCATCTTAACTTCAATTAATGAAAAATAAACAATGAAACAAAATAATAACCACATTGTGGTATTTCAAGTTCTTTGAGTTCATCAATTATTGTAATAACATTATCAGTTACAAATTATTCTTCCATATTTACTGTTACTTTTTCTTTGTAATCCACCTCACTTACCTTATTTTCTTCCATGTTAATTTTATTGTCCAAATTAAAGAATTAAGAAAGAAATGAGTATTTTAAAAACACAACCTACAAAATTATGAAATAGCAAAGAAAAATTACTTATTTTTATATGTTATGTAAGTAAAATCATAGTGAAAGATATTTTAATCATAAATTTCAATAAAAAAATTCTTATTTGTATTTAAATAAAATAAAAAATAAAAACTAATACAAATTAAAATTAAAATTTTTTTATTCTAAATCAAATTTATTTGTGAAATTGTGTTTTTTATAAATCTGTAAATTTAAACTACACATTTTAATTTTAAAATAATTTATAATATATAATTTTTTAAGATGGCATAAGAATTCCAACTTAAAAATTTACAATAATAAATAATTATAATAAAACAAAGTAAGAATACTAACTAAATTTATACCATTATGATTTTGAAAATAATTAAAGCATAACATTAGTTAAATTACTATTTAATTTGTAAAATAAATATAGTATAACAGATGTTTAGATATTATTATATGTTAGTTTAAACTCTAAAAATTTTAACTTTGAATTCATATATATTAGGTGTATCTATTCAAAATAAAAAATTTCGGTAATAGTTCTATGGATGATGATAAATTAAATGATAATTTATAATTAAACTTAAGAAATCATTATGAATTTGTTTTAAATTTATAAAAAATATAATTTTTATTGAATTTGAACTGAAATATAAAATTTAGATTTTTATTGTATTTTATTTGAATTCAAATAGAGAACTTCCTTCCAAATTCTGAAAGGAATAGCTAACTCAATTTCTTAAGCTTCACAATAAACAATGATAATTATTATCATCATCTTCAGAGTACATAAGAGTATACAAGAGTACATAAGAATAAATTATATTTTTATTGGAAAAAATGTTTTTTCTTTTAATTTATAATAAAAAAATTCTTGTTAAATATAGCTTATTCAAGTATATTTCATAATTAACAATAACCATCTATTAATAATAATATCTAATTAAATTTATACAAATAGACACCTTCTTTCAGCTATACATCCATTGTCCCACGTCTACAAACGGACGGCTTCTTTCGGTTACACATCCATTTTCTCACGAGTATTCGTTTCAAAACCCCTATTTCATCAAGTTTAGAAATGGAAAATCTACAAACTAGTTAGGATTAAAATGTGCCTCTATAACACCGGCAATTGCTATAGCCCAACAAGTTTAAGATTTTTTTTAAAGTAAGTTTGTCACACTTTCGATGGACTTTTTTTAGCTAACTCAATTTCTTAAATTTTACAATAAATGATGATAATCATTATTATCATCTCAGAGTACATCAAGAATACATAGGATCACATAAGAATATATAAGAATAAATTATATTTTTATTGAAAAAATATTTTTTTTAATTTATAATAAAAAAATCTTGTTAAATATAACTTATTCAAGTGTATTTCATAATTAACAATAACCATCTATTTAACTTAATTTTTAAAAAGTATATTACTCAACCATAATAAAACCATTTTTTATAAATTATAAGAGTTTTTAAATATTTAATTTGTAATTTTATCTTTTAATAAATTACTCATTATATTAATCACCTCTAGTTCCAACAAAAAAAATTGAAAAGATCTCCATATTTAATATTTTAACATATTAGCAATTTATGTTTGTCTTATTTAAATTTGTAATGTGAAAACGGACAACGTATAATTTTTTAATATCTTTAGAATATAGCAATTTTTGTTTAAAAACATTCATAGTTACATTTTGAAAATGGAAACCTACTTATACACTTTTTTTTTCTTTCCACTTGCACTAATAGGTTGTCTAGGATAAACTCATTTATATGTCAAAGACTCATAGTATAATCCGAATCCAAAAGGATCTTCTAAAATTAAAAGTCATTTGGTCTTGTACAAGATTCAGTTATATATATATATAATATATATATATATATATATATATATATATATATATAATGATTTTTAAATAAAAAAATAATATTTTTGTTTTTTAAATATGATTTTAATTTGACAAAAATACAATAAATATAAAGGCATATATATATATTTGAAAAAGATCTTTTAAAAATAAAATTTTGACTGTAATTTTTTGTAAGTTTACCTAAAAAAGATTTTTCTATTTTTATTTTTATTTATTTTAAAAATATTTTTTATAAAATATTTTTTGAAATTGGTTACAAAATTAGAATCGATATTTTAGATTTTGTGTTTTAACTGTGAAAAGATTTTGATAGAAAAAATAAAAAACATGATGAAGTACATCAAATACTCAACTTATATAAAAGTGGATAGGAGTACTCAAATTGTTGGCTAGAGAACATATGTAAAATATATACAATCTAAAATATATGCAAGTTGTTTTAGTGCATATGTAATCCAATTTTAAAAATATTCACCATTACATTCTAACAATAAAAACCTACTTATAACTTATATTTTTTTATCTATTCTGACTAATAAATTGTTTAAGATAAACTCGTTTGTATGTCTGAGATTCATAGTATAGTCTTAATCCAAAAAAAAATCTTAAAACTAAAAAATTATTTTGTCTCATAGAAGATTTAACTTTTTTTTGTTTACCATAGTATTTTGTAACCCGACAAACTAAAAATTAATCTGTTATAAATTTAAATTATATTTAAAAATTTATCGTTAACTAATAAATTGCTGAATAACGAGATTCCAACGAATAATTAACTTTTTCCAAGATTGTGAGTAACCCTAAACCAACAGCCACCAATTATTGGGCTCAAATGTTGGAAAAGTGCACTATACCACAGTTAACGAACTGGTTTCTTTGTGGCTATTTTGGTTAGGCTTTACGCCTTTACCACTCAATTTTTTTCAGCCCAAAAACATTGTTTTAAGACCAAATAATAAAAATAATAACCATGACAATCATAAATATATTAATTTTTTATTATATTTAAAAAGTAAAAATGACAACCATTTTTAAATAGAGATAATAATGGCATAAAGGAACTTGTTAGTAAATAACATTATCATATATTATATATATTATACTAGTAGATAAATAAACACTAAGACGATTATTAATTTGTCATTTTATTTATTAAATTCTAGTAATAATAATCGATATGAGATTAATTAAAATAATAAATATTTATATTCTAATTATAAGTTTTTGGAGCCAAATTTTAGCGAGGAATCGCAAATTCTTTTTATGGATGCATATTGTAAGCTTTATTTATTTATTTATTTATTTTATCTCCCGTTTCTCCAAAAATTTCAGTATGTATAAGATTATTGCCAGTTTACGCTATCTTTACAAAGTTGCTCTTAAATAATCATCTTCTAATTAATTAAGATTATTGTAATATTCAAGCATATGCAACTCAAATACGAAAATAAATCTTTGGCGTGACCTTATCCCTTGAATAATTTTATTTCATTCATTATATTTGTCCAATAAAATCTATACACCTATGATTTAATTTTATGTTTTGTTCTTAGACACAACACTTGTCCCCAAAGCAATAATAGCCATCATCCAAGCCATATATTATTATTATTATTATTATTATTATTATTATTATTATTATTATTATTATTATTATTATCTAGTTAATAGAAAATGATGAGTATGAAAGTTCATCGTCAAATTTGACTATAATTGTTTACATTGTTTCAAATATTAGCAAAATCACTTTAATCTTGTTAAGCAAAAAAAAAGTGTTTAGGGTAATATAATCTCAGTTAGTTAATACACAACTCCACAATTTAATTTAATTTATATTAAACTACTCTTTCACTTTAATCTATGACAACGATAAAAAAATTTTACGATTTATAAATTCAACTCAATAGAATATACAAATTTAGTTATAATTAATTTAGTCTAATAGAATATATAAATATATAAATTTAATTATAATTTTAGTCTTTATAACTGAATTTGTATATTCTATTAATTTAAATTTGTAGATCGTAAAACTTTTTTATTATTATCATAAGCTAACAGGTTAAGATAGAAAAATGGTTTAATAATTTAATTATTTCCCTATATAATATATAGTTACCTAGTCTTGTATGGCAATCATAGTGTCCTCCACAGAGGGCTCTTATGATTGAATGTTCCCTTTGCATCATTCACTCTCTGAATGGAATTGAAAACGATGGTTTGCTATATAAGTGGCCTTTTTGACTAAGAAAAAGGAATAGTATACTGTTAATTTTGTCAATTCTTCTTTGCATTATTATGAATAATTAATTATTATATAATATATATGTTGTGTTCACTTTAATTTAAGCTTTGGCAATGCAACTTGAAGCAAGTTACACAAAGTGGGGGCATTGATCAGAAATTCGAACCACCGGTTCAATCTGAATTATTGGAATGAAAATTCTTGAATGCATGATCGGCTTGAATTTTATGGATTATACATTAGTAAATTAAAAAAATATTCAATCATATATGTTTAAATAAGGTTTAATTATTCAGTTAATCCTTATAATTTTATTAAATTTGTAATTAAATTTTTATAATTTTTTTAATTAGATCTATATATTTTTTTAATTTTATAATTAGATTATTTTTATATTAAAAATATTAAAATTAATAGAATATTTCTTTCAAAAAATATGTGATCAAAAATTTAATTAGATTTTTAATTATATATATTTTTAATTTGTAGAAAAATATTTAATTAAGTCTAATATTTTTATACTAAAAATGATCTAATTATAAAACTAAAAACAATGCAAAAACTCAATTAATAAAAAAAATATAATAAAAACTTAATTAAAAATTTGGTGAAACTATAAGTACTAATAAAATAATTAAGTTATTATAGATATTTTCAATTTACGAATAAATATTCAATTAAGTCTAATATTTTTTACACTATAAATAATCTAATTATAAAATTAAAACAGTGTAGAGACTAATTAAAAAAAAAATTATAAAAATTTAATTAAAAATTTGATAAAATTATAAAAATGAATAAAATAATTAAATTTTTAAATAATAAAAGAGTAATATCAATATATTGGTATAATATAATTTAATTTAATTTGTGGACTAAATTATATTAGAATGTCATAAACTATAAATTAGATTATATATGAAGGTTGTGAAATAATGCACACGTGGTTGGTGATTATTTAAGTAATAATATGATAGTATATATGCATAGCTACTTAGATAAGCTAGGTTGATTCACATCATGCATTTTTCAGACAAATATAGGGCAGCTTATTCTCACGTACTAATTAGTTTGGTTTGCTCTATTGTGTTAATAAAAACAATTAATGAAGCATATATTCCTTGACACAGATTATACTTTTTTCCATGAATATGAAGTTAGATAATAATAATAATTAATTAATTAATTAATAGTGAAATCTAATGTCTTTGTATATGACTTTTGGGGCTTGGATGAGATATTCTGTTCAATCTCATGATGGTGATCAATATTCTTTAAAATAAAAAATCAACTGCTAAATTAATTATTACTAATTTATATATATTTATTATAATTTTTAATAAGATAATTAACCATCAAAATAATTACATATTTTATAATAAAATAATTAAATTTATTATTTTAGAATAATTAATTTCTTTTACAGTAACATACTTAATTTTTTTTATAAATATCAAATATATATTCTTATACATTAAGAATCACTAGTTCATCACTACTCAATAAATTGTTATTTCATTTTGGGTAAGAGAATAATTAATGTCGTTATGCATGATAAATAATTATGCTAGAAAACTGATATTGCTAAATGAAAATTAAATTATTCTTCTAATTATGGTAAAAAATTAAAGCAGAGAGGTGGATAGCCGTAGGGTCCTTGTCATGGAAAAACACAAATATAATAAAGCGTTGGGAAGCATATATCTCTTCCTCTATTGAGTGGTTGTAATTAAATTAATAGTAAAAAGAAGATCATCAGTTCAATCAAAATTATTTGCAAAATAGCTAGACATTATTATTTATTAAACTACTTTAATAATCTGCTATATGTTTTGTAATATAATGCAATCAGCTATTAGTAGGTTTCTATTTTTATTTTTAATATTTTTGGTTTTTGTTAAAAAAATGAAAATAATATGATTTTTTTATTTTTACTTTTTATTTTTAATTTTTAACCAAAATCTAAAAACTGAAAATGTATAAAATCCAAAAATAGAAAGTACAAACCGAATGCAATGTATGGGATAAAAATAGGGTAAAAATGTTAGACTTAAATGATTTATTTCTTTTTTATTGTTCTTGAGTTCGAATGTTAAAATTATATAAAATATTATAAGACACATTTACACTTTATATATTGAACCAAATTAGTGAGAAAAATCTGTTTCCATATATGTTCGATTTCATCATTAGGTTTAATAGTTTAAAAAAAAGGTTATAATCTGCAATTCTGCATGCAGAATTATTATTATTAGTCCCAAGAAAAATCAAATTTATATTTCCAGTTAATTTTTAACCTTCCATATGTACATTATACTTTTTAATTAAAAAAAAATCAATTTGCTGATGACAAATTGTCTTTTTTTTTCATATTTTAAAAATATAATTCTTTTATTAATTTTAAATATTTAAAAATATAATACACCAATTATAAATTCTGATCATCATATTTTAGTAAATAGTAATATTATATTAATTTTTCTGAAAATCACAAACCTGAGAACTATATACAAATTAAAAAGTGGCAATTCTATTCTAATAATTAATGTGACTGCTAGCCCTGCCGTAAATATTCATTGTTTTCATATATCGCTATCTATGTCTATGACATTTCTGTTTTCATGTAAAAGGTAAACCAGTTGAAAACAAGAAGAAAGAAGTGTGTGAAGACTCCTAAAAAGGCAAGGAACTAAAATAAAAAACAGTCACAATTCTAAGATATGAAAATTTAATAGTAGAAATTTAGATACAGTTAATTTCATGTAAAATTAATAGTTAAAAATTGTTAATAATTTGATAGGCTTGATTATATGGTTATTTAATGACCTCTCAAATTCTATTTGGTTGATATATATGATAAAACAATAGACATAAAGACACAAATAATAAAAATATAGACATAATATTTGTATCTATGTATTGTATTTGACAAAAATAATAAACAAGATACAAATATTTAGAAAAGATTGAATTTCTTCATTCAAAAAAAATTTTGAGATAGGAGAATAAATTATAAAAATTTAAAAATTGAATAAAAATAAGAATAAAAAATCAGTGTCTTATAAATTGTATCTTAGTGTCTCGTCAAATTAAAAGTACACGAGGACGACATACGGTTGGGGGGCGAGTGGAGGTCTCGGCCCCCCAATTTTTTTAGAAAAAGATTAATAGTAATAAGTTATTAAGTATGATTTAATTTTTTAAAAAATTTAGTTTAATATAAATAAAAGTCTAATCTAACTTAAATATTAATGATTTCTAATATCTAAAAAGTAAGTAACAATATTAAAAAAATCTGAAAATATATTATTACTAATATTTTTAAATTAAATAAAATTTTTCAAATCTCATAAAATGAATTTTTTTCTTCTTCTTGTGAGCGTCCTTCTTGATTCATTTGGTATTAATTCTCTATGTTTTAACTACTATAACTGAGAGATCTTTTTCATCTATGAATATTGTAAAGAATAACTAAGAAACAAAATGAAAGATGAATTTCTTGCTAATTATCTTTTAATTATATTAAAAAGAAAATTACTAAAAAATTTGACACAGATTCTATTATCGAAGAATCTTATGATACAAAAAATTGACTACTTTGTTAATAAAAAGTACATATATATTTTTTGTATTTTAAAATATATTCTCTATCAGTATATTTTTTAATAAATTTTACATTATATAATTTTTTACATAAATTTTTAATATTATATACGTTGTTAGTCCCTCATGATAATATTTTTGGATCCGTCCCCGTCTATGTCTCACCAAATCAAATAATAGATATATATTACCGTATCTTATTGAGACATAAACATCAACCAAACGCTACCAACTATTAATAACCGCACATGAGTTTTCAATCATCACATGTGTTACTCAAAGGCAATTATTTTTATATATTTTAAATAAATAAATAAAATAATAAAAACTATGTGAAATTTTCTTGGTACAAAAAATAGAGTCTCACATCAAAGCAATCTAAGACTAAGAAAAAAGAAGAGTAAAGCATAGAAACTGCAACGAACGAAGCCAAAAAGAAAGAAACTTTTGTCCTTAATGTCAAAGTGCAATTCCCTCACGCAAACAAAGGAAAAGAAGAAAGAAAGCATACACAGATTCATAAAGAAACTGAAAATTTTACCCTTTTCTACTCCAACTAGATATGCACTACTCACGCATAGTAACAAATAATTTTAAATTAATAATATATAATAATGTGTTCACGTTGTTTAAACTAAAATCTAGTTTTAAAATAAATTTCGAATTTAAATTTTATGGATAATAATAGCATTTCAAAATTAATTTCATAGGCAAATTTAAAAATCATGTTCGAATAATTAGAATTTAATAAATTATAATTATTTGTAGTTTAAAAAAAAAATAAAAGTACTTTTAATACAGTATCGCTAATATACTACATTTACTTAACTTACATAATATTCAATTAAATTAAAAAGTGGTAAAAAGAAGTTTGTCGGTGACTTGGTGGGAAAATTAAAGAATAACCTTAGGGAATTATATTTATTTTATGTAGTATAGATTTTAATTTAAAATTATATAAACAATAAATAGTATACATTAGTATATATAAAAATATTATAATAATAAAATAATTATATTGATTTGAATTATTTTTTGAAATAATATCTCAACTCGTTAAACCAAAGAATAATTCGCCACAAATTTAAATTTTATTAAAAATTTTAATGTTAACTTATGAATTATTGTATATACAATATAAAATTTAAATTTTTGATATTTATACAAATAAATGTGCTTAAAGTATATGGGGATGTAACATTTTTCTTTTTTTGATGATGAGAATTTCCTTAAAGAAAATAAAAGAAAGAAAGAAAGAATCACAAGGCAAATAATAATAATAATAATAATAATAATAATAATAATAATAAGAGTTTTGTTCTGAGACTCTGAGCAAGCACAGAGAGTGCCTGTGGGAATGGTGTTTGTTTCTTGGCTTTCTCTCTCGGAAATGTTTCTTGTTTGAATGCCCCGCTGACCCCTCTTCATCATTCAATGCCACCTTTGCCTCTTTCATTCATTGCTCTTTTTTCAAAATTCAAACCCATCCTCCCATCTAAATTAATTATTCCCTTTTCAATCCATTACGCATCAAATGAATAATCATCATCCAATTAATTGTTTTTTCCACATTTAACATCTATGTCGTATTAAAGTCATTCAAACTGGTCAAGAGATCGATACTATAAGGTTTTAGGTTTACACAGTTTTCATCAAAACAAAAAAACGTTTATCTATATAGCGCATGATAAGATTATTATTAATAAAATATTTTAAATATTTTTATTTAATAAATAAAAAATAAATACATTAAAATTTTAATTTCTTTGTATTTTAATTTTTTAATTTATCATCTTAATATATATTTTTAGAGTATAAATTAATATTTTTATTTATAATAATATTACAGAAATATAAATCTTTTAAAATTAGATCAGCTTACTTTGTCTTAACATTATAAATTATGACACAAGTTTTAAAATATTTTATTTAATATTAAAATTTAAATTTTTCTGTAATTTATTTATTTTTTAATTTATCATCTTAATATGTATTTTTAGAGTACAAATTTGATATATCAATAAAAAATTATACTATTTTTTTAACAAAATTTCTTAATTTAACAGATCAATAATTAATTTATCATAAATTTTAATTTTATTTAAAAGTTTATCGTTAACTAATGAATTACTGTATATATAGAACACGATTTAAACTTCTTCACTTATTTAATCGTAAACGAGTAAACTACTTAACGAATAGAAGTTAGTTATAATATTATTATTATTAAACTTTTGCTTAATAGTTATATGTGAACTAATTAATTTTCATAAATATTGTTTAATATTTATTGCATTAGTGAGACTTTTCAAATGTCTTTTGTGTATCTTTAGCTATAATCATATCACATACATGCTCACAAAATAAATTATAAATGAAGCTACAAACTATAGATGTGGCCACTTTGGATTTGCCTTCATGTGCTTTGCTGTGAGATTAGGCCATAATTTCAAACATTTCTCTCTCTCTAAAGTGTATAAGAAGCTTCAATTTCGTGTGACTTTTTTGTAGTAAACTTGAATAATACTCACATTAAAGCTTAACCTCATGATAATGAATTTTCACTTACAAGGATAAAAGAAAGATCTTTAGTTCCACTCATTAGAAAAGTTCCTCATTTATTAAAACAAAGCCGAAGTGGCAAAAAAGAGATTATCTATAATATAAAGTTCCACAATTATATTTGACAAATTAAAGTTTTCATCACCTTTCTCACTTTACATCTTAAATAAGTCAAACGTGGGATCCAATACTGAAATTACTAAATTATTTATGAAACTTGGAATACTAATTCAAGCTAAAAAATTTTTGAAACTAATAACTTGCATACGTTAGATTAGATTTTGAATAAGATAACAAATGAACATGATTAATTATTAGATTTCGAATTTTATAATAGACATTGTCACCATGCAAATTATAAATAGCAGAGATATTATAAGAGCAAAATTCATATATCATATCATAGATAGATAAAGACGAAAATATTTGGTAACCAAAGAAAATCAGCAAAAAACGGTCATAATTTGTCTTATTTAATATTTATTAATTATTACGATGAATAATGAATACTAAATAAGGTAAGTTCTGACGTTTTTTTTTGTCTTTATAGCATTACCCAGATAAAAAATAGTGATTGTAGTGCATTGAATTGATTTAATGAATTTTATCTCTCTTCATCTGTAGATGTAGGCAGTTTAAGCCGTACACATTAAATATTTTTATGTGTCCCTGTTTAACAAATAACAACTTATTTGATTTGTAATAATGTATATATTATTTGATTAAATAATTTGATGTAAGACGCATTTATTTGCATATTTATATACTAAAGTTAAAAGTTATTACCCCTTAAATCAGTTACTATACATTGTTTAATTGCATCTAATTAGGCACATCACATTAACAAAATATTTTTTATATTAATCACATAAATAATTATTAAAAAAGAATGAATATCATTGAACTAATGTGTGAAATATTTTATAATTAATAATATATACTAAACTACATACACTTCATTATATATTATAAACTAATAATATATTTTAATTTACATATATTTTTAAATACTAGTAACTAATTACTAAAAAAATAATAAATTTTATTAATGATATAATAGAAGCTCACCTCTAAAATAGAAGCTCAGGTTAAATAATTAATAGGTTAAATAATAGACAAAAATTATTAAAAAAATTAATATATTAAATTCTTAACTATCAACTAAGCCTCAAACTGCCAATGAGTTATAATTCAAATGATATAGTCTTCCGAAAATGGATTTTTCCAAAATTTTTTTACACTTGAGGAAATGAAGTGTGATCTCTCACCATTAACTTTATAAGTGAGACCAAACTTAAATATGAGAGAGAGTAATAAAAGGTGAGAGAATCCACTCCCATAATCTCCCATACTCAATTAAGAGATAATTAAGAGGTGATAAGTTCGAGTCCTGATTAAAAAAACTAAGCCTCAAACTAAAATTCTTAAATGTGAATAGATGACAACACTTTAGGGTGACGGCACCATCCTTAAAGCAAATTAAAGCAATCCGAAAAAACAATATAATCCCTAAATTGAGATTTGAGACTATAAAATCACACATTTCATTCTCTTTTCTTCCCGCTTCCTCTCCAAACAAAATACACTCTCCAATGGCGTCCTTCGATCAAACCGCCGCAACAACACCAAACACGACGTTTGTCCAAGCCGACCCTTCTAACTTTCGCGCCGTCGTTCAAAAACTCACCGGCGCCTCCGACAACCCTTCCACCCCCAAACTCCCCCTAACCATACCTTCCCGCCTCCACCACCACCGCCAAACCACAACCACCACCACCGCAGCCGCAAAGAAACCGCTCTTCAAGCTCCACGAACGGCGGAAGAAGCTGGAACAACTGAACATAGCATCAACACAGCAACGTTACTGCAACAGTAGCAGCAGCATGACGATGTTCAACGCCATCAACATGAACATGATGAACATGAAGATCATCTCACCGTACAGGAACAAGCAGCAGACATCGCCGGTTTCGACGCTGGATGGTGCGGCGGCGCGTGGGAGTCCGAGATCGGCGGAGGAAGAAGAAGAAGAGAGGGTAATTGCGGAGAAAGGGTTCTATTTGCATCCAATTAGCCCTTTGTCTTCAGCCAACACTCCAAGATCAAGAGGATCTGATCCACCTCAACTCTTACCTCTCTTCCCTCTGCATTCTCCAAACGCTTCTTCTTCTTCTTCTCATAATATTAATAATAACGATAATTCTTCTTAATTATTATTATTATTATTATTATTAGCTTATGAGCTTTTTTTTTTTTTCTATATATATGAATGTATGATAATGTTTGAGATAGATTGTTGTTTCTTATTCAATGGGAATATTATATTTTAATTAAGTGCTGTCCGGACCAATACTTGTTCAATATTATATTTTCATGCTAATAATAATATATAATTGAATTTGTAAAATCCTTTTACATTACATAAAAAATTAAATATTTTTATTAAAAAATTGCTCATGGCTTATATATATATATATATATATATATATATAGACACTGAAATATCTTTCAAATGTGTATTTGATTTTCCATATAGTGGTGATTACTTTGGAGTGTTACGCATGGTGATTATTAGAACAACAACATACCACATGGACGGAGTTGAAAACTTTTATAGAAAGGGGCCATTGTTGAAAAACTTGAAACAGGAGAAAGTAAACAAGAACCAAGAGAATAATATATGAGTAAGAGTTTAATTTTGATGCATAATCGGACAATTATATTCATTTTTTTTATGATTATTTATGTGATCAATAAAAATAGTAGTTATTTTTTATGATGTGGCGTTATGTGATTGAATGCACTTGTAAAATTGTTTTACAGTGTATCAAAATTAAATTCTATGAGTAAAGCTATTACAATTATTTTGATTCAATTATATTCTCTTGATTTCTATAATTTTATTAAATTTACAATTAAATTTTACATATATTTTTTAATTGAGTCCTTACACTATTTTTAATTTTATAATTAGATAATTATCAGTATAAAAAATATTAGAATTAATAACATAATGTTTTTTTATAAATGGGAAGTATTTATAATTAAGAAGCTAATTAGATCTTCGACCACCTATTTTTTTAAATAAACATTTTATTAATTGTAACATTTTTTATATAAAAATGACCTAATTAAAAAATTAAAAATAGTGTAGCTAGAGACTTAATTATAAAAAAAAGAATTTAATTATAAATTTAGTGAAACTATAAAGACAATAAAATAATTAAATCAATTATTTTTGAATTAATTACTTACTCCAAATTTATTAACTTTGAAAATATTTTTAAAATATTTTAAAATACGACAAAAATACTCGATTGTTAAATATATATTTTCAAAATGGTTTTAGATATTAGATTTGAATATAATATTTTTATTTATAATTAAAAAAAATTAAATATTCTTATACTTGATAATTTTATATTAAGTAGATATATTTTTTGCAATGATGTTTTTTAATGATAAAAAATATTTAAAAAAATAAAATTAGAGATCGAATTTTTATCTCATTTTTTATATGTATTTTTTAAATAGTTAGCCAATAATTATCACAAAAATGCATAAATAATTTGTTAAACACAAAAAATATTTTTCCACTTATATAAAGTTATATATATATATATATATATATATATATATATGTCAATTTAAGTAAATATTATAGAATAACTATTATTTCCAGTGATAAAAATTTAAAAGGATGATAAATTATTTATGAAAGAACAAAATTAATTTTATATTCATAAAAGATAAATAAATTATCATTTCTACCGTTAAAAGTTTAGAATAATAGCAAATTTACTCATAAATGAAATTACCATTATTGAGTATTTTTTTTAAATCAATTGTTAGGTTAACTATTTATATGTGTTATTGATAATTCTTAGAAAATTTATATTGATCTACATTCGTATGCTACACTATTTATATTCTTGAACAAAGGATCTCTAAATACTTGTTTATTGATGTATGATTTCCGTAAAAATTGGTATATATAGATAATCCCCGACTTAAATTTCAATTTAGTTCCTGAAATTTAACCCAATATTTAGAATAATTTTTATAATTTTGTTTGTCTCAATTAAAATCTTTAAATTTATAATCGTGACTTCAGTGTGTTCCTGCGATTATCTCTGTCGCTGCAATGTTGATTTGGCGCAATTGTAGTGGACACCACTTAAATGACAGCACATTAATTTCGTATCCAAATTTTTTGAAAACCACGTGGTGCAAGAATTTTTTTTGATGTTTTACAACTTATAATTGTCGTAGTAAAAAGAAAGAGAGTTTTAACAGAAAAAAAACCTGAAACGACGTGGTTTCCAAAGGGTTTGGATGCGAAACCAATACATCGTCGTTTAAGTAGTGTCCACTATGTCATGCAACTGTGTCAGATCAGCATTTCGATAACAGAAATGATCGCAGAAACAAGCCAGAACCATGATTACAAATTTGGAGATTCTAATTGGGGCCAACAAAATTGTAGGGATCATTCTAAATCGTATCGGATTAAATTTTAGAAGCCAAATTGAAATTTAACTCGATAATCTCCATTATATGTATTCTAATTCAATAGTGGAATTGATATGAATATATATTATATTATCCTATAAAAAATTATTAATGTTGTAACTAACTTCGATATATATATAAAACTTTTACACCTGGTGTAAGTTTTGTTGATTTATATTGTCGAATAATTTATTATACGTGACGAATTTTATCAATTCAACCATTGAATTGTTATATATTGTGATAGTTAGGCTTATGAGAATTTAGAGAAAATTCGAATATCAATAAATATCTAGTTTAATAGTTGTATTTTCTTCATATTTTTAAAACTGTAATATATATAAGTAAAAATAAAGTATTATGATGAGATTTATTAATGGTTGTGTATCTGTGTGTAATTAAGTTTCCAAAATAATTTTGGGGTTGATGACAGTGCCTTCAAATCTTCAATGCATGTAGCTAGCAAGATTATGTTGATCAACACTCTACTTTGATTTGTATCTGAATCCATATAATCCAAGAAGTAGTGTTTAAAAAAACAAAACTCTTCCGTATTCATATTATATTGCATTTATTTGCTTCTCATTTTTCACTTATGTTTGCATGAGTAATTTGTCAACTACATTTTCCGGCCCCCCCTTTAAAGATGGATGTGTTTGTTCACTATCTAATTATATATTATGCTTCATTTATTAATATATAACTATTACATGATATAACAGATTATAACATGTTCATAATACCCTATGAAAATAATAAAATAATTTTAAAGATTTATTTTATAATTAAAATTTTATTCAAATAGCATATATATATATATATATATATATATATATATATATATATATATATTATCAATTCAAATACTTAAATATGTTATTAAAAATAATTTCTTTTTTTTATTATACGAAGGGTGTTATATATATCTACATCAAGACTAATTTTTGTTATCAACTCTTTGATTAATAAATATTTAATCTAATTAAATTGAGAAATTTTTTACAACTCTTTACATACTATAAAATTTTTCTCTAAAAATTAGACTAACATATAATTATGTATGTAGAGGTAACTTTTTTTTTCTCTTATTATACATATATATGGTATGAGATTTGTTACTAATTTCGAATTTGAATATCATTTTAAATTTAAATTATATCTTGTTATTTTAAACTTAATCTTTCAAATTTTATGAACTATAATCCTATTCAATTTAAAACAGAATCAGTTAAAATCTCATCTAAATTTAAAATTTTAATTTAAAAATAAAATAATTATTTATTCTCAATTTGTATTTAATTTTTTTAATTATCATATTATTATTATATTTTTAGTGCAAACAAAGAATATAATGATATTCTATTTGAATTAATATAATTATTTATTTGATTAAATTAAAATAATAATTAAATAATTATTTAGCAAAAATCATAATACTCGTCAGTGTATAACTCCATAGATTCATTACTAAGCGGATAGTAAATTAGTCATACTAAATTTACTAATCAAGATTAGTGTCTAGCAACACTCACCCAATAATATGAAATAATATATTTTTACTAAGCATTAGAGAAGAACAAAGTATAGTTCTTTCTATTTTTTAGCTCTTGGTTAATCTTTAGAGTATGTATGATTTAATTGTCAAATTCTAACTTGTTATCATTATTATAATAAACAGTGAATCATCTACGAAACTCATTTTTTCATTCATTCAATTCTCTTGGCCAAACTTTTACTTGTTCCAATTATTATAATAATAAAGTTCAAACTTTTTACCGAAAGTTGACGAATTTTTTATTGATTAATCATTAATTATACAATTATTCAAATTATACCCAATATACATTCAACTAGCACATTAAAATATTAAAAAATTAAAGTATAATAAATACATTATTATTAATTACACTATCACTACAGTCTCAAGTAAAAGAAAATTCTATTACTGTCTTTATTTTGAAAATATTCTATTAATTAAAAATTTTTAGAGTTAGTTAGTTCATTGATCATATATAGTTTATAGATTTTTTTTTTATTATGGGATGAAAGAGAAATTAAAAAAATAGAACCCACACTTTGAATAACAATAAAATAATAAAAAATAACTATAAAAAAAATTATTTTCTTTCTCTATACCACTTCAATCTGTATAATAGAGTGCTTCTTCTTAAAAATTAAGAATTCAATCTTTTATACCGTGTGTTAAAAAAATATTTATTCAATCTCTATCTATATCATATACATATATAATTTAATAAATAAGATATATTGATCTTCATCAATGAAGACAATTATATATATATATATATATATATATATATATATATATATCAATTTAGATTATTAAATATTTTTTAAATAATTTTATGACAAAAATTAGTTTAGATAAAATTTAAAAAATTTATCTCTCAATATTATAATTATTATTATAATAATAAATTTTTAAATTTAATTAAAATTTTATTATATTAATTATTTAATTAAATAATATATATAATTTTAACACATGATAAATGATAAATTGAATTACGATCATCCTACTTATTTCCACCATGATATTCAGATAAAGTAATTCTATTATTCCTCTTATAGTAATTTCAAAAATTTAGAAAAATGATTAATAAGTTCTTATCATTTCATTTCATCCATATATAAAAAACGGAAATACATAAAGCCAAACTACTTTTTATAGCAACAAGGTATAAGGTCTCTCGTTTAATTAGTTAGACTACACAATCATTACGAAGGTCCGTTTCACAATCATGTCACCAACAACTTTTTGTGCCTTATATTATACAATAACACAAAGTAAAAGGTGTCCCTAAATACTACATACACATACATTATTATATATTTACAAACCACTTTTGGTTACTTATTATTAGTAGTATTTAAACAAATTAAATTGTAATATAATAAGCTTATCCGTAATATTGGTATGTATAATAATAATGGTGAGAAACAATTCAATTGCGTATGCCATAGGCAAAAGTACGCATTAAATAATGAATACGCTCTTTCACTTAATGTTGTGAGACCAAATTAGTATAAATTTTGATGTACTGTAAAAGCTAACTAAATTGAATATATATTACAAGACAAGAAGTTATTATTATTTATTAACCTTTGATATTGAAATTTGGAGGGAGGGCATGTTGCACGTGAGAACGCGCATGCATACTACAAAATTTGAAAATGAGAATTAAATACTTCATAATTTATAATAACTCTTACACTCCCAATGGGTATGTATTTTTTATTTTATTTTTTCTGTTGCCTCACTTCATTTTCAGACATTAATTAAACCTAACTTTTTTTACTTTTTCTATTACTAATAGATATTATTTTCATAGTGCATGACTAATATTGAAACAATTTATTATGTCTATATTTTTTTTATATAGTAGTTATTATGTGTCACTAATATTTTTCTTAATAATTAACACATTTTTTTATTTTATTAATTAAAGAATAATTTAAATACATAACTGAGTAATACTACAAGATAAAAAAATCTTTCTTAACCAATATTTGGCCAACATTATATATCTAAGTACTAAATACTAAACCATAAATATTAAATTCTAACTCCTAATGATATAAAAACATAATATTAGCTAAACGTATTGACTAATATTAATAAAAAATATTGGCTCCTAATATTTCTCTGTTAGAAAATATAATGCTGAGTTGCTATGTATGCAGACCATTCAATTATATTTTGATAGACTTTATTAAAACTTAAATATATTAATGATATATACTAGTAATGGCTTAAGTTCGGTCAAGAAAATTATTACATACAAAATCATAATAGAAATTCAAAAGTTAAAATAATTATGTTGTGATAGAAAAGGCAAAAAAAAAAAAAACCCATATAATAACATACATTGAAGGTGGACATATGGAATCTGGAAATTTCTTCTGAAAAATAATAAGGAAAAGTATACTAACCAACTCCAAATCAGCCAAGAATAGAATAACTTAATTAATTATAAATATAGTAATTAGTTTTATTTATTTATGATTTAAAATATTAGTTATTAAATGTTTCACCACATTTAAATTAGAAGGGGATATACACTTAGTATCATTGCAACGTGAATCACGAAAACTGATTCAATTAGCTTCCGTTTCTTCATCCTCCTTCTCCCTCCAAATACCTAAAACATGATAAATCAGAAAACAGATTCAGAACCATCCAATTTACAAAGAAAAGAAACATTCTAATGTGCAAGCATAAACACTATCCATATTTTGAATTCATCCAAAGACATTTAGCTGGTTTTTGGCTGGAACCATCTTAGTTTCTAGCATTATTGAAATAATAATAGTACAAAGGGTTGGTTGAAGTAGTAATAAATAACTGACTCTAAGAAAAAGCATGCATTTAAATTTTAATAATAAAAACTTTACAGAGAAATTAATTATTATTGCATATATAACACTTTTGTTTCATTACAAATTAAACAAGGATTAGTCCTATAAATAGTTCTAATAATCTAACCTTATAAACATACCTTAAATTCTACTAAACAAAAATAGAAATATAGCTGATCATATATTATATAGTTGTTTATGAAAGGGACATATTTTCTTTCATCAAACTTGTGATTAATTTCACACAAATTCAGGTCACCTGCTTTTATCCATTTGAGCTAATAGAAAAAGGTGATGTATAAGTTATGATCTTTGTTATGCTGCTACCATGATTTGGACATGTTGAACAACCAAATAATTATTAGAACATTAGAGAAACAAACTCTTTATATCTATATCTTCACTTAATGATAATTAGATTGTGATATAGTATCAAACTCTATCAGAGAAAACAATTCATGAACCGTATTCGTTACCATGATTTTTTGGGTAACATTTCATAATTTAGGGTCCTACTAGTCATCAAATCAATAAAACAGTTTTCATATAGATGCATGCATACAAAAATAGTGTTGTCAATTATACCTTATAACAGTTTCATAATATATAGATTCATATGCATATTCTGTTTTTTATTATTTATACCTTATATCACATGCAACTTGCTCTTCTAATTTTATTAATAATTTGTTTAATTTAGGTTTAATTATTTTGTTGGTTCCTATAGTTTTGCAAAATTTTCAATTAGGTCCTTATACTTTTTTTTCCTTTTAATTGGGTCCCTGTACCAATTTTTTTTAGTTGGTCCCTATACAATTAAGACAATTACTACCAAGAGGGACCTAATTAAAAAAAAATTGGTGCAGGGACCCAATTAAAAGGAAAAAAAATATAGGGACCTAATTAAAAATTTCGCAAAACTATAGGACCATCAGAGTAATTAAACCTTTAATTTATTTGTCATAATTAGAAGCTTGAATTTCATTTTATATTACAAACTATGTTTTCTTGTCAATAGTAATTGGAAGTATATACACATTACTAATTAAATAAATGATGATAATGAAATCATGTTCCAATCAAAATATCAAATCCTGTTTTTTGTGTTGTACTTATACACATCAAATAACAATAATATTGTGCAAATTTGGTGAATTTAATTTGTTATATTATTGGAAACAATGAAATAGGTGCATTCCCTTACTACATCCATCATAGAAAAGTGCACATAAAATATTAAGTTAGTAGTTCATCACTCCAAAAAACTTTGGCCCCTCATTTTTTTTAATTAATATATGTTTTGACAAACAATATTCAAGAGAAACCCCACAATCTAAAAGTCACAAACTGATATGATGCACCATGATAATCAAGATGATTATTATTGCTCTATATGTTTTCACATTCAAGCTATTAACACACTATTATGCAGTGGTTATAACTTATAACCCACTTGGATGTGATGTAACTTAACTTTTTTTATTTGGCAAGTTGTTAGAATATCTTAGCTTCCCTAATTGAAGTGAAGTGTGACATGCTCTTTACCAACATTAATGAAAAGAATTATAACCTCAATATAAACCCTAAATGCTATATAGTATAATAATCTAATCGTTGGTGAAAAAATTATCAATTCAGAAATTTACAATTTTTTTTTACTATGTCATAAATTTGGGCGGCTCATGTTGCAAGTAAAGCCCAACAAGACACATGTTACTTTTTTTTCTATAAGGCCCATACCCTGACCAAAAAGGAAAAAACTGACCAGGCCCATACCATAGCCCAATATACTTGGAATTTTTCTTATAATTTCTTACCGTATGTCTCAGCATAATAGGCCAATAACTAATCTGTTGTAAATCTAAGTTTTATTTAAGGATTTGTCGTTGGTCAAAAGGTTGATATATGCACAAGGCGAAATTTAAACTCTAGCATAGTAGGCCAAGACTAACCTGTCAGAAATTTGAGATTCATTACCAAAAGGTTGATGTATGCACAAAACGAAATTTAAACCCCGGCATTTGGTTGAATAGAGTGAGCTAATGACATGACTGATCAATCTAAGTTAGTTAGACTCAGGCCCTATTAATTGAATGTTTATGAACCTACCAAGTTCACTAAAACAGTAACAATAATACTGAAATGAACTTGCCAATTAGCTTTTTGTTTTATTAACAAATCAAAATCTCTAAGGAGAATAGACCTTATTATATGATGAAGAATAAACAAAGCCAATGTACTTCTGATATGAACAAACCAAGATTGGATGACCAAAATTCCTGCCATATTGCTGCTATACACTGTCAAAAATATGATGTCAAGATCTTTGGTCAGAACATACTCTCAGTCTCAGATGAACAAAACAAAAAAACATTGGAGCATTGGTGATGGTTTTCATATGATTCTCTATTCAACGAACTGAAGCACATATGGATTGTTGGTTGTGCAATTCTGTGACCCCATTTGTGATCTTTTGCTTGCTTTTCCTCCTCTTTGTTACAACTATGAATCCTTCACCATCTCCATTCACTTTTCTACTTACATCCTCAGGCTCTTCACTATCACTGGAATTCGGAACCTTGTTATTTTCTTCATCCCCATACGTGATTTTTATGATAGCACTGTCTTTAGCTATTGCATCAGAAGAAGAGTTTTCTGACTTCTCATGCTTTCCTTCGCTAGCTTTCGACTCGTCCACAGAATCAATGTTCTGCTGAACAGATTTCACAAGAAAACTGAGCAATATCTGCCTTGCTATCTCCGACTTCTCGGACTCAGAAATGCTGCTTTTCAGAGAACTATCTTTGCCTTTGACGAATTTCTCATCGGCCTTGTTTTCTTCGGATGAAACATTGGCATTGCCAGTGTCTAATTGAGAAGCATTTCTGGGAACAAACTCAGGTGCATGTGGATTCATGATTCTTGGAGCACCATATGTTCTTTCCCTGATAGGAGTATGGCTTTTAGTGAAACCATGCTTCATGCGAAACGCATAGTTGGTTCGATAATATAGAGGTGATCTTGGACCACAAGGAACTCTAGCAGCAGCAGGAGGAAGAACAGGCTCAACAAGCATGCCTTGACTAACATTAGCATCATATATGCTTAAATGGTGGTTTGACATAGACAACATTCCTGGATTGAATGGTTTTGCTGCGGCCGAAAGCTTACTACCATTAGTTTCTGTAGGTTTTACCTGATCTGGAACAGGGGAAACCTCGGAATTTTCTTGTTGAATTTCAGTTTCATGAGTTCCTTGAGTTTCATCATGCTTTGAAGCTGTATCAACTATGGAACTTTGGCAAGTTTCTTCATTTGTTGATATCACAGTTGAATTGGTGGATGACTCATTTTCGGCCTCATTATTTTCCCTCTCAACTTTCTCCAACAGTGGCTTTAAAACCGTACCTGGTGGTGCCAGCGCAACTTCTTTGTATGATATAGACTTGGAAGCCAAGGAACTTAGAGATGGCGGAGGAGACAAAATTTTGGACATGGAAGCTTTTGTAGGATGACTAACAAAATCCTCGTTGGAATTCTGGCTGCGAACTTTCGATTGTCTAGATGGAGACAGAGTAGCTAAAGTGACTTTTGGAGATCCCTTCTTTGGTGGTGAAGGAGTGTCATTCCTGTAACCGCCTTCTCTAAAATTGTAATGATCAATACTGACCTTTGTCAAAAGAGGACGTTTTCTGTGTCCAAATTTGCGGTTGGCTGGGTTTGCAGACCGCCCTTTTGAATTAGCTTCTTGCCAACCTTCATCGGACGATGTCTCATAGACTACTTCACTTGTCACTGGCTCATGCCTAGTTAGACCACTATTTTCTTTTAGTTCTTTGGAATCAATAACTGTGCTGTTTTTTTCTTCCACCGTCTTTGTAATACTCGTAGCATCTTTTGAGTCTTCAAAAATAATTCCCTCATCCTCTGCTAGTCCATCATCATGTTCTTGATGGGAATCATTCAGTGGGACTATCTGAGAAATCACATAGGCAACGCATACCAAATACATTATAAGATTCATGTAAAGTTTAAAAAGATGCATCTGATTTTAAACTAACCAAACTTTTAAGAAATAACATGAAATAATACAACAGATTGAATGCCATTCAAAATGGACTTCAATAAATATAAAAATTTGTTCGGAGTATGGGCAGGAAAAAAAGATGTCACATGTTTTGATTGTATCAAAAATAAGAAGCAAGTATTGAATCTGCGAACCTTTGCACGACGTTGTTTCCTCTGAGTATCATTTCCTTTTGAGTCTTGATCAGGACTTATGAAATCCATGAGATCTGACACACTGCATGGAAAACACATAAAGGTCAAAACATCTCTGTGCCGTGAAATGTAAGCAATTCGAAACACAGCAATATGGGGATACCATGTCAGTACCTAAGGTGGCCTTTACTTGCAATAGATGCATCTGGCTTTGGAGTTCCATTTTTAGCCGCTTCTTGCTGCTCTATGGCTTTCGATTCAAAATATTCAAGCCATGCCGCCGCATCCTACATTGCAAACCAAAATCTCAATAAAAAAAATGGCAGAAAAAGCATCAAGTCAACCCAACCCAAGAAAGATATTAAATTGAAGCTTCTTTAACATACAATGGTAAAACCAGAAAGAAAAAGTATTGACCTGTGTACGAAGATCTTCAGGTCCAAGCTTTGCTTGAAGTATCTTGAGTGTAGTTTGTTCATGTTGCACACTCAGTGAATATGCTTCCATCAATGAAAGAGCTATCGCAATGGCGTGATAGCTAGCAGCAGTCTAAAACATGAATGACCACATACATGATCAGCTCCTGAATTATATGTTTATGATGGTGGCTTAAACTCAATTCTTACAACACCGAATAACTTTTTGTAGAAAGTTTTTACAAAACTAAGTGCTAGATAGAAAGGACATATGTGAGAGAGAGAGACCTGTATATGATCAGCTCCTAACAATCTTTTGTTGCATTTAAGAGCTTCATGCAAGTATCTGAGTGCCACATGGACATTTCCCATTCCCTCTTCCATCATCGCGACATTTATATATGTTGCAGCTGTGTTAGGATGGGAAAGCCCACACGTAAAATGAAGAAGGAATAGAGCACGGTTGACATACCTGTAAAAGAATACAAATTTGGATCAATGAGATAGGCAAATGGAGGTGTTTGCGCCAGATTGACTAAACATTGATATAATGAAGAAGTTCGACAGGATTATGGTAAAAAATGTGCTGCAAAAGCTTGTTTACTTACTTCAGAGCAAGCTCAATGTGCTGCAAACGATAATAAAAGACCGAAAGATCCCCATAGCTTTTCATTGTGTCAGGATGATCAAGCCCAAGTTCCCTCTCGTTTATGTCCAAGGCCTTCTGCTGATATATGGTGGCCTAAATAAACAGAGTGTAATTGAAAGTTGTTGATTGACATCTAAATTATGTTTCTGAAGACCATGAATAAAATCATTGATTCATCATCATATATACATCCAGAAAGTGTAGAACTTTTATTTATTTTTTTAATCATTTTCCTTCTTTCGTCATTTCCCTTAGGAGCTTAGCACCCAAAAAGTAAAAGGTTTCAATATGGCTATAACTGAAGTCTGAGGAAAAATTTATGATTTCTGAAGCATGCATCTTAAAGATTCTTTACCTGGTTAAAATCTCCAGTGTGGTAGAGAACCACAGCTAGAAGACTGTATGCACTAGCTGTAGTTCGATGATAAGGTCCACAAACAGTCATCATCTTTGCCAGCGCCTGAAATATGATACAATGATCAAACACTATGCTAAGTCGGAAACTAATCATGAAATATGCTCCATGATGAGACAGAACAAATTAAGAAGTACCTTAGTTCCATAATTTACAGCATCCTCAAGCTTTCCTTTATCAAGAGCGATTTTTGACGATTCCAATAAATTACGTCCGTCAACTGAGGAGCATCCTACATGCTGTTGAATAACACATGATTTCGATTTTAGATGGTTTAAGAAGATGCTAGTTAATGAATTACAGATTGGAATGGCCATGGAAGCTGATTAATAAACTGAATCTGACCTTGCAAACAGGAACTAGGCTGATAATATCATATTTGCTGAAAGGCTTTGAGGATTCCATGTCATAATCTCTTGATACCAATTCCAATCCTACCTGAAAACATAATAACAATGAATGCTTCATGAAAAAATTTATAGAATAAGTCCTTTCTAGTGCATTTTAAGAAGTTAAATATCTAGTTTCCCAACAAGCACTTTTTCAAACATTCAAAGAAGCATCTCAATTACTATACATAAAAAAAAATGTATCCATCAATCATTTTGTACCTTTTGACAGAGCCCTCTGAGAATTGACAACTTCCTCAAATGTTGAAATTCATCCTTTAGTGTCCATCCAAATCTTTTGGACAAAAATATATGTAACCATTTAAATCTGAGATCATGGTCATCACCCAAATTTTGGTCAGCATCCTCCGTTTGAGATCCTCCGAGTAAGAAATTCAGCGTTGATGCAATGATGGCAGATAAGTCTGCTACATTGTCAACAGAGGCAATTACAGCTTTAAGTAGATGCTTAAAGGCTCTAGTAATCATCTCATGAATACAAAGGGATTGTATGTGTGGAAGATTCTCAGCAAGTTTAACCTGATTCAGAGAAGAAATTAGAACCAACAAATGCAAACTGTATTAACAAACTAGTTTAAGTGCAAAGATGATTCTACAGAAAGCAAGTAGAAAGAGAAAGTATTCTCACCACTTCACCCAAAGATCGCATTTGCAGTCCTCTTAAATGCATAAAATCAGTTAGTGTACGACCATCAACTGGAGAAAGTTCAAGTGATCCGAAGTCTGTAGCCTAAAAATGTTACACAATTAGTTCATAAGGCATCTCAATGACCTTCATATCACATTAAAAGACTCAGAATCCATGCAGAAAAATGTTACCAGCTTTGGCAAAGCAATTTCGTCATAATACTTGTGTGCCATGCTGATTAGCTCATCCACTGACTGTTGCAAGAATAAATTGAGTGATATGAATATCAATATACAAATGTAGAAAATATAAGCCAACAAAAATATTTTTTTTAATTAAAAAATAGAGATGGAACAGACATTTATGCTTAGTACTTTAGAGATTAACAAAACAAAACAAGTAATAACAACAGAATATACCAAACTGCCAGTATCACAATCTTCTAAATTTTCCACAAACCTTTAAATGGAGACCAGTTCCAGATTCTTTAAGACGCAAAAATGCATCGTTGGAAAGTACTTTCTCCAACTCAGCAGAGCTACTTGACTCTTCATTGAATTGCTGAACTTTATTAGAATCATTTTGCTCACTAGAATCTGAACCATCGAGATTACTTTCTTTCTTTTCCCTCCTCTTTAAAAATTTAAATTGCTGTCCAAGACCTTTAACAGCTTGCTCAACATCCTTGATGTCGTCTTTGTTTTTGGAACTACTATCTGCTGAATTTTCTTGTTTCTGCAGATGTTGCATCCAACAGGAACCAAGTTCCCATCTAAAAAACCTCCTTGAAACACCCTTCTCCTGTGTTATCTTTTCCAAGCAATCTTGTATTACCTTCCAGACAACTTGCTTAGAGCTATCTAAGTCATCTGAATTTGGTGGAGATGATAAAGTTCCTTCTGAGGGTTCATCTACATGTTTGTGAAGCAGTAGTCTCAAACTGCAAAGATCATCAAATTGTTTAGTACAAAGATTCAAAGTTCTGACATTATCAGATCATCCATAGATTAACATTAGCAGAATTGCTTATTGTTCAAACCTGTTGATGTTAAGAGCATTTGCCCCTCCATCTGGTTGATCATCTATTTCAATATCATGAGCGTTTGGCTTGCTAATATTTAAGTTACCTACGACCCTTACTGTTGCAGTATATCCACAATGATGCACAACCACAGAAGTTAATGAAGATGTATCCTGTAAAAAAGTCAAGGACTTATCAGCAAGGTGGAAAAGCAAAAGTCCAAAGAAACCAATTTATCTAAAATTTGGAGTTAGAAGGAATTCAGCTGTGTCAGAAAAGATGAATTTCCTCCATCAATCATGATTTATGCATGGTAAAAATGTAAACACCAAGATTGAGTGTCTTATTTAGAAATGAAGACAACAAAACTATATGCAATTGCGAACAAGTTTAGTGCAAAACTGAAAGTAAGCAAAGTTCATTGTGATTCTTTTGCAAATTTCTTAGACAGGATTACAACTTACATGAACAATTACACTTTCATCTGCAGTCAAACCTTTGAGCAAATTCTTCTGAGCATCCTCCTTATGCAGACTGGATTCATTAGATATAGAATCATACTTTCTATTTCCATTGCGAATATCACATTTGACAACAACTGACAAGTCTCCTATGCGCTCTTCATGCAGAATTGAACTTGGAGAATTTGATTCATTCTTCATATTGGATTCCATGACATGCTGTATTGCCTTGATGGCTTTGAATATCGAGGTATCAACAAATCGACTGTGCAGCAGGAAAGCTTTTCTATCTCTGACCACTCTCTCCTCTTCAGTTTTGCATGGAAGAGAAGCCAATACTGCAAAATCTGAAGCCCATTGTCTAAGCTCATATTCACCATTTCTACCTTGGCCACCACCATTACCACCCCAGCTTTCGTCCTCAGCAGGAAGGGCAGGAAAGTTTGAAGGTGACTCGGCAACAGATGGAGGGACAAGCCAGGTATTTGCTCGGAATCCATATGGAAGATTGCCAAACTGAATGAGATAAATTATTAGGAAAAGAAAAAGGAAAACACTTTTTTATTTAAAAGAAAAAATAAAATCAGTTGGTATAAATTTTACCTTGTTATGTTCCGAGAAAGCTTTCATTAAAGATTCATATGCCTGCACCAATCAGAAAATTATTTAAAAAGATTTCAATAGAAAACTTGAATTTCAAAATTGTGCTTGTTTAAAATTTACAGAACAACCAACACAGAATATAGAAAATGTTAAAACTTAAAACACGAATATGTTCCATTACAGCAACAAGTTCATGATTAGTAACCAGAAAACAACCAACACAAAAACATAGTGCAGCATGAAAAATACATACATTAGCGAAACCTCGGCTTAGCTGTTGCAGAAGATCAACCAAAGTGTGACTTTGCAGAGATTGTTTTCCAACAGTATAAAACCCTTTCTCTGAAGCCACCACTTCTATTACCTTCCCATTGCAGATTTTAACCTGCATGCCCCAGCACCATTTTCAGCTTCAAAATTACTATTATTGTAAGAAATGACAGTTTAATTTCTATTCTAATTGTATCTGAAACAACTAACACACATATATATAAAGAAAAAATTAGAACCTGAAGCTGAAAGTAGTCTCCTTTACTTCTATCTTCTTCACTTTTCAGCTCACATTTCTTCAAATCTGCAATTGACTCAATTACCCATTAGCACAAAATTCAAAACTTTATCCATAATCTTCATCCCCCATTATCATTTAAGCACGTGAAATGAACTAGAACATGAACTGAATAAACAAAAATGCATGAAGAGAGAGAGAGAGAGACTAACGTAGAATAGGTGGAGTGAGGTGAGAGAAAGAGAAGAACTCGTAAAAATCTGAAAGCTTCGGCGTTGGGTGAATCGCCACCATGCCAACGCTATCTGATATCGCCGGAATGCCCCGCTCCGCCGGCGCCGGCGGAGATCCGACACGGATTTCGCCATTAGGTGTAGGCGTGGACTCGAACCTCCCTTAATCTGATTTTGGGCCTTAGCGTTCTTCTTGGGCTTAGATTCTGGGCTTAATGGGCCTCGTTTGGGCTTCCCGAACCTTGTTGTGCAGGCCACTATGTCCAACAGCCTCCGCACGTGTGCAACAGCATAAGCTTCCTCTGTGTAATCCTCTGTAATTAACAAAAATAAAATAAATATTAAAAAAATAATTGTGTGTTTTAAAATATTGAAAATACATTAATTCAGTATTATGTTTTTCATAATTTGATTATGATAGGTTAGTAATATTATTATTGTTTATTTTAAGAAATGAAAAAAATAGTTTTTTTTCATGTGTTGATTATATGAAAACAAAAAATTTTTTTTTTCCATAAAAGTATTTTTTAGTATTTTTAACTAGTAATTTTAAATTTTGCTTATAAATATGAATAATGGATAAAAAGTCAAATTAGAGGATTGGCATTGCTATAAATATGAGACGGTGATGGCAAGAGAGAGACCAAAAAACTAGGGAAAGTGTTTGGTACTTCCAACATGATGCATCATAAATAAATGACAACAATTTATTGGCGAATCCAATGTGTGTATCCCACAATACCAAGATAACAACCACAATGGAAAGTGACATTTGACAAAATATCTTATTTTCCATAAAAAAAATTAAATAAAATTCTAAGAACTAAATCAAAATAGTGTTGAATGCAAATGTACCAAAACTATTAGGTAGTTGCATATAAAACCAACTAAGTACAGTTGATGTATCAAAAACCAAAATATAACGTATAAAAGTAGGTGAAAACTTCACGTGAAGTTGACTGCACCTGAATTTCCACCCTAAAAGTCATATATTGCTACTTAATATTAAAACATAAAATAAGTACCAAGTCATAGAAGATTACTATTTACTATTTACTATGATGACTACTATTTTAAATATTTTTTTATTTTTCCTTGCAATTTTGTTGGTTCATAATTGTAAAGACTTATAAGTTGTTGTTAGTTAAAAAACAAAACAAAAATAAAATAATGATAAAAATGATTAAAGCAATTGTATGTAGGGGTCCGGAACTTTCCATTTGAATAGAAGATTTTGTGTCAATAAATTGATATGAATGGAAGAACCAAATTGTGTCTAAACCAAATAGGGAATGGTATTAAAGTAGCACCAATTAAGTAACCATAACTTCAATGTCTGCTTCCTCACATGCCTTATTGTGAAGTAGCAATCTCAAGTGAAAAAAGAATAAATATGCAATGCCATTCATCATTCATGGATGGGCACTGCACATAAAATGACAAGGTACTATACTACATACTACATTTGTATAATTACTTGTGCCCACTCACGTGATCCACAACAACCACCATTCTCATTAATCTTAATCAAACCATGATTAAGGGATGGTTTTGACAATAAAAGAAGAATCACTAAGTAAGAATATCTTCGTGAGTTGCAAGGGAAATTAAACCAAAGCTTTGAAATAAATAAGATAAGAAAATTCAATCTTATTTAACTATTTTATATTTTATTGAATTATTTTGCAATATTATTATAATAATTATTATATTTTAATTAATTACACTAGGTGCATTTCTACTTCGAACTACTAAAATACCAAATCTTGATGCCAAAATATATAGCGGCATTGACTACATCCTAAATGGTACAAACCCCACAACAAATTAACAACTCATGACCCAAAACACAACCTTTATATATAAAGATTTTGCTATAGTGTGTCTTAAGGCATAAGTTAAATATATCATAAAAAAATATTTTAATATAATTTATTG
Organism: Arachis stenosperma; assembly: GCF_014773155.1. NCBI lineage: Eukaryota > Viridiplantae > Streptophyta > Magnoliopsida > Fabales > Fabaceae > Arachis > Arachis stenosperma. The sequence continues at coordinate 1,175,809 of NC_080385.1, forward strand.
TAAAAATAATTTTGTTTATATTTTTAATGCATAAAAATAATAAATAACATTAATTTTTTTTGTATGATATGCATAACATATGCCTTTAGGATAAAAATAAAAAAATATTATAAAAAAATATTTTAATATTATTTATTATAAAAATATTTTTTTTACGTTTTCCATACATAAAAATAATAAATAATATTAAACTATTTTTTTATCATATGTTTAACCTATACTTTTAGAGCACATGATAATAAAATCCATATAAAATATTCATCCACCTCATGAGGTAAGCAATTCAATTAGCATTATATTAATATATAAGTACCTAAAATAAGAGAGTAATATGGGTATTTAGTATTTTAATCACGTGCATTCTACGGCCTAGAAGCTTGAAGTAGCATAGTTAAATAATTCAGTTTAGAAAAATGTGAAGAATGAAATTGAACGAAAATATATATTATAACTAAACTTTAAAAAAAAAATATGTATTACATATGATATTTTTTTATATTGTAAAAAGAGCAAGATTCATTCTTAATTGAAAAACACCATTCATGATAACATGATTCTAGAAAAAATTTTAAAATATTATAATTGGGTTAAGACATGGTTTAAAATTTTGTTAAAAATAATGAAATTATTTTAAAATTCTTAAAATATTGTGATTTAGGCTAATACAAAAACAAAGTACATTGCAGTTGTCAGAACATACCTAATTGTTTTAGATTCAACTAAATGCAAATGCAAATTCAAATGAGACACAAAATTGGTGGTTGATGATGCTGAATGGCAAGTATGCAAATTACACCTACCTTCAACCATTCTTAGAAGACATGGCTTTAGGGTAACAACTTCAATTCTGTCATTTAATCTCTGACCCTTAACCTAAAAAGGGGGAACATTAATCAAGAGCATTGAATTATTAATTAGTTCATTAATGTTTATGAAACTCTAATTAACTTGAGGAAATTTAGGAAATGCAAAAAGAAAGATGATATAATTTGCCACAAAATAAGGAAGAAGAAAAAAAAATTATATATTATTCATTTAAATAATACAAATATTTGTTGAATTCAAGAAAATGCCAACCTCATGAGATAGAGAATAGTTTGTAAAATGGCATGTCTCCACCTTCACAGCCAATAGTCTCTTTACATCAAGTATCTTATCAGTAGAGATACCCTTTTGGAAAATTCCATCATCACAATAAACAATTATTAGTTATATTAAACATTTTTAATATATAATCACATTTAATTAATTAATTAATTAATTCTTGTTGTTGGTGGTTATTAAAATACAAAGAATGAATAATAAAATAATTAAGCACTATACCTTCAATACAATATGTGAATCATAGGGAGTAACCACAGTTATGTCAACAAGAGAAGGTGCTCCTGCTGCAAATAATTAAAAGTTGTTTATAAAATTTATATATATAGTTTTAATTAATTAGTGCAAAAGAATATGACACATGAAAATTTTATTATTATTATTATTATTATTACTATTTAGTGCAACATACCTTTCTCTTCTTTTTTCTTCTTCTCAGTCTTAGCTTTATTTGATTTCCCTTTTCCTGACCTTGGGGCCATTTTGCTGTTGTCACAAAACTAAAAGGGTAACAAAAAAGTTCACAAAACCGCCACAATAAAAATCATTAACCAATACCCAAATTTGGTTATTGATTGTGATGATATAGATATAGAGGCAACACCACAAAGACAGAAGCAAAATTTTATAAATACAATCACCAAGTGAATGATGATGTTTTAGGAGGAGGAGGAGAATGAAGAAGAATGAGAAGAAAGAGTTTATTATAAGTTTGTTGTTATGGTCATAATAACAAAGTAGTGTTTTTTATGTTGCTATGGGGGAAGAAGAGAATATGATGATATGATATATGATGATATAAAATTGTAAAGTTGTGTTTTTGAAAGAAGATAGGATAAGGGTCCTCAAATTTTCAACCTTTTTCAAGATTTGTGAGCAATCCTAGCCTCTCCTTGTTGCTAATAAACTTGGGGGATAGAGTTTCACACAACACACACACACTCTCTTTCTCTTTCTCTCTCTATTAATGTTATGAGTATATAGTGTTGTGGGAACCATGTGATTGTGAAGAGAAGCTTATAAGGGTAGAGAGAGAGAGTGAGAGAGAGCCTCATGCACCAATTGAGTATAAGGCTAGAGACAAAACAGGACAGTGGTAGAGGCAAGTTAACCGTTGATCAAGTGCCACGTGGCAGAAACTAGTGGTGGCAGATGCATTTTTGTTTTATCACATGTTTGGGCCTTCTTAGTGTTCTCTTTTTTTCTTTAACCCCAATCACATTGTGTTGACAAAAAAGGGGTGGGGTTTAATGAGGAAAAGGAATTTTACTAAAGTATTTGTTAAGAAAAATAAAAACAAAAAAATATTGATCTCTTTTTTTTTTTAAAGTTCTATTTTATTTTCAAAAAATAATTATATACTTTAATTAAAGTTATAATAATTTATGTATCTTTTTTTATCAGTTTTTAAATTTAAAAAAAAAATAATTTTCTAAAAAATATCAAAGTTTTTATAACCGAATATTTATAATTTGACCTTGTTGACTCTAAAAAAAAATTATTTCAGTATAAAGCAAATTAAAAAAAGTCTATACAAAACTCACGGAAACTTAAAAGAAGTTCATGCGTGAAGAGACGTATTAAAGATATAATTATTTACAAAAATGCTATTTATAGATTAAAATTAGTCACTAAAATCAGTTATCAATATATTTGTGTATAAATATATGTGTGATTTAATTTATTTTCAATGTGTATATATATTTTAACATATAGTTTATATTGATAACTGACTTTAATGACTGATTTTAATGTAGATATAACAAGTTATTTTCAAATTATTTATGTATTTTTTTTTATTAATTTAAATTTTTGAGAGTAGTGATTTTATGACAACAAAAATATCTACAACCACACATTATATTTATTAATTTTATAATACTAAAAATATAAATCTTATTGGTTGGTGAGTGTTTCCAAAATACATTAATGTGTTACAAGAACATAGAAGTATGTTTTGGTTATTGTGGACCGTTGATGTTCAATTAAGGCCTTGTTTGGTTTTGTCATAATCACAAGGCTAGAATCTCATGAAAGGCCAAGTCCATCATCTTAACTAGTGCAAACTCTTCACTGATGGAAGAAATTTGTAACATTCTCAGTGGAAGATGTCCTTGTTATTTACTGTTTAGTCAATCACTTGGGTCATGCATGTTTTATGTGGACCCTTTCAGCTTCAAATTCATGCATGAATGAATGAAACTACTTAGAGTATGGTTAGCACTAGTTTCAAAATTAAAGTGATTAGCCTAATTGGAGAAATTAAAGTTCATTTGATTTCTAATGAGTACCGTCCAAATTAATAAATCATAATAAATTTCCATATATTTTGTCTTAATTCTTTATTAGTCTTATGTGTAATATATACATTATATTGTGTTACGAACTCACACAGTCCAGTCCAATTACTCGGCGGGTTAAAAACACTGTCTCCGACTCAAGCTCTGAACCATCCTCCACGATAGAAAAATTCGACGGGTCGATCTCCGTACCCGACTCGAAATACGTGCGACTTGCCACTAGGTGGCTCAAGTCACCACGCTCAGCGATCGGTCGGGTCGGTATCTTCGGGACAGCACCCGAAGCTCCGACCTAGAAACTGGAACGACCTACTCCTCCCTCACGTGGACTAAGACAGCTCATAGAAACTTCTTGGCTAGTGGGCTAGGTCACTTATGGGCTCACCCAACACAGTATATAAGGGAAGAGACCAGCTCTTCCCCCAAAGTATGTGACATCTTACCTAATTCAACTATTACTTCGTACGGACATTGACTTGAGCGACGGAGTGTCCTTGCAGGTGGCCATCCCCCGTCCACATCGTCTCTGGCGTCGCCATCGTCTAGCTCACATCTCAACCCTCGTTCCAAGTCCGTCCAGGGCCTCACCCACTCACTCTCTCTCCACCACCCGACCCGTCGAGCACCCGACATTCTTCAGGTATCGAACATATTGCATTTTACAAATAATATTTACATTTTTTTTTGTTTTCCACCATCTCCCAATCTGATAGGTCAAAGACTAATTCGTCACAGTACTGAACTTTATTTAAAAATTTGTTGCTAGTCAATGAGTTGCTGCATGTACAAGACAGAATTTAAATTCCCAACACTTACTTAAGCAGACTAGTGAACTAACTATTAGACCATTTCTTCTGTTTTTTTGTTGAAACAAAAATGCTACTAAATCTTTTCAAATTATATAACCCTTTTTTTCCGTAAAGCTAATGATTAAATATAGCCTCAATTGCTTATTCTAATGTTCATCAAGTTATATTATATTATTTACAATAAGAAAAACAGTGCATTTCAATTCAATAAAAACTAAAATTAAATACGACAAAATCTCAAAAGTGAATCTTTTTAAAGTTATAATAATTAATACTAAATAATAATGAACGATCCATTTTCATTCAAAAGTGAATAAAATATGTACATTAAACAACCATACCCAAAGAGTATTGGCTATGGCCTAATCAAGTGAACTCTATATATGTCCAAAACATATAATTGCAAGGGTACTTTATATGCATCATCACATGAAAATTTATATATATTTACTTCTCTTAATAGAATTTAATTTCAACCTTTCGTTATCTTACTATTGGTCAGTGAATCTTTGGAAAGATGACAGTAACAAAAGCTAAAGTCTAAAACATATATATATGACATATCATATCACATATATATCCAATTAAAGTGGAACAACACCTCCTTGCTCATGGGAAATGCTTGTGCCACTTTTCCCTTTCTCTTTTATTTCCATTTTTATTTTTATTTTTGGAAAAAAATGTGTTAAAGACAGGTCATTAATACTTCACTTATGTTACTTTTTTTTTACATGGATGGGAGGAATGGTTATAAATTACTGTAATTTTATTGCATTTAATTAACATGTGCTTTTAGAATATATATTAAAATTATAATTATTAAATATTTAAAAAAGTTAATAAATAAAAATTTAAATTTTATATATATTTTGTGTCCATGTTAAACTTGGTACATCAAATATTAAGGTAATTCAATAATAGTTCAAATGTATATATACTATATAATGTTGAATTATCTTAAATGTACATAATTGTTTAACGCGGCAGTTTGAAACCACCGCAAAAACTTTGGAAAATCGTCACTATTATTTAATAGATAGAATTATTCCATGCTTTTCAAGTAATTAATTTCATTTCTACTAGGACCGGAATTAGAGGACATATATATACATTAGAAAGTAATAACTTTAATAGTAATAAACTATTTTAATGATTAAATTTTCAATTTAAGGATAAAAAAAGAAAAAGAGGAAAAGGAATATCCTCCAATAATTAAATAAGCACTTGGATGCATTAATGCCTGCACTTGAAATCAGAAGAACATTCTCAAAGCATCAACAACTTTCTCTGGCCTGTTAAAACAATTAATTAAGAGGGAGAATAATTAAAAGATTATTGTAATGAAATTTAATATTAAAAATGTTAAATTGTACTTACCAATCTTCTTGGGGCATATGGCCAGCTCCTTCAATTGGTTGAAGCTTGATGTTTGTTTGATTTCCTTTCTTAAATTCTTCAGCCACGGATTGTGGCAAATATTTGTCTGATAAACCCCAAGCAAGTAGTATTGGCTTGTCCCATCTGAAAGTAGTTCAAATTGTATAAAGAAAAAAATAAAAATATTAAATAATAAATTTCCACCCACCTTGGACAACAATGCTGTGATGCACTGAGATAAAATAATTAATATGAATTTTAAAATAATTTTATACCAATATTTAAACTATAAAATATTTTGGTGCTTGGCATCATACCAGGTTCAAAGGAAGGATTTTCATCCACTAGTTGTTATTGAATGACAAGTAGTAAAATATGGCTAATTTTTTTAGAAATGAAAGAAGCCGATGTGTAATTTAGTGTAATGATTAATTGGTATGTTTTATTTTAAATAATAAATTAGACTCTTAAATTTGAGGAATAATAAAATTTGTATAGAAATATGACTATAAGGTATAAATCGGAGAGTCTGATTTATGTTAAAATAAATTTTTTTTTCACAAAGTAAAACGGAGTGTTCGATTTACCCATTTAAAAAAAATTAATACTAAAATATAAATTTGAGGATTAAATTTGTATGTTAAAAAAAAAACTTAAAAGTCACAAAATTAACCATCAGAACTATGGTTTTCCATATAAAAAAAGTGAAAACTCAGGTGCAGTCGACTTCACATTAAATTTGTATGTTAAAAAAAAAAACTTAAAAGTCACAAATTTAACCATCAGAACTATGGTTTTCCATATAAAAAAAAAAGTGAAAATTCAGGTGCAGTCGACTTCACATGAAGTTGATAGCTGAGAGCCGTTAGATAATTTGTCCGATTTGACTAAATTTTCATCTAATGACTGTCAGATATCAACTTCACGTAAAGTCGACTTCACCTGAGTTTTCACCTAAAAAAACACACAAAATTTCAATATTGCTGAAATTCGTTCATAAACTAACCAACCACCATGTATTGTTGTTCTAGAAAAAAAAATACATAACTTGAGACCAAATAGATTCTATTCAAAATAACACCGAATAAAAATAACAAAATCAAACAGGATCTTGACCAATGATGAGCATGCTACCCTAATGGAAAGTGTACAACCCCCGTCATGATTGCAAGCAACAACTCTTATATAACGTCCAAACTCCAAAAGGCCTAGATTACTTTTTGGTTTTTGGTACCATTTTTCGGTTACTTATATTCTTTCTTAATACATGCATGCATTCAATATGTTCAGTTTTATTGCTTCCTCAATTTCAGAAACATACCTCTCAGATGCAAATCCTTCCACTATCTCCCTTAAAGTGCCTTTGAAATTAGCCTTTCTTGCAGCTTCTAGAAGAGCTGAGCAAACAAAATAAATTAGAAACTTCATTACTATATATAAATTTAAATATAAGAAATTAAATATTGTTACATAAAGGCTCTATCAATTTCATTATGAAAAAGAATATGCAGAAAATGGCAAACTCTGAAACCATGAAAATGATGAAAATAAATAATGTCACCAACCAAATCCAGGTCCACTACTTGCCAAATAAGGTAGACGATATACATCAGCTTTTTCATTCTTCAAGACATAGCTGCAACATAATTTAATGTCAAGCCTCAAATAAAGTAGTAATTATTACCTCTAATTTCTAATCATATTTTGAATAATGCTTTTGCATTTGAATTCCTTTAAGGGCATGTGAAAAACAGCAATGATTCAGTTATGATTATGAATTTATGTATGTGGTTTACTATATGCTCCCCATGAGCTAGTCCATGCTCTTTGCACAGTGCAATCATTATTGAAGGAACAAAAGATACTTTCCATTGTTACATTAAATATATAAATTGTATCCAAATATAAGAATCTAAGAATATACCAAGATTCTTAAAACCGAACTGATAATTAAACTGGTAGAATTAGAAGTTCAAAGATTTAAACCGATTAACTGCTAAAAAAACAGGACTGGTTTGATCCATTTACCAATTTTTTTGCTGATTCTTTTGGTTTTTGACCGGTTCGTTTACAACCGACTTTTAACCGATTGAAGTAAGTCGGTTCAGTCTGGTTCTCATAACCATGAAATATACCAGAAAATGGTCTAAAGCTGTTATTTATTTATTTGCTGAAGTCCTAAGCTAATTAAATTATTGTATGCAAGAAATTCAGTTTAGAAGTTAGAAATTCCAAAAAGAAAAAAGGGTCCAAATAAACTTTTTGGATACATACGGGCTACCTGCTTCAATAAATCGCTCAGCAATAATAGCATTCTGGCATGTAAATTCACCAAACAATGGAATTCTACAAAGGAAAGAAGAAAAGGAATCAATTACAATAAGGATGGTGAATAGATTTCATATACTATCAAATTTGTGCAGATAAACATTCATCAGTGTTAGAGAATATGTATAATGTGTTTTACTCTTTAGTACAATTAAAATAGGCAAGGTGACTAATAACAAGTAACAAGAAACCATAGTCATTTACTCAGAAATTAATTAACAAGCAGGGATGAAAATAATTATTAATTATGCTGTGAAAATGTTAGTTGATGCTATGTCTGTCACATGTCATAGGTACTACAAGAACCAAACCTTAGCTGCTGAAAAAGTCCAGGAATGACAGATGAAAGTGTTAATGGACTGTTGAGTATTGCTATCTTTGATATCTTGCTTGAGTTCTTCAGGGCCCAAGTTAGTCCATATGAACCTACAAGAAATCCCTTAAGAACAAAGTGTGACCTTATGTTAGACACAATGTCTAATAAGCATTTTGCAAAACTTAAAGGGTGGTAAATTTTACTCTTCTTCTTTGAAATTTGGTAAAATTTGGTGTTACTTAGGTCTCATTGACCTCCCAAACGTTATGTTTGGTAAGTATTTCAAGACAGAAAAGTCAAGTCTTTATTCTTGTTCTTACTATTCCGATCTTTGGGTAGATTGAAAACTAAGCATATTTAATATTTTCTCCCATGACCGAGATATTTTGTCTGTTTATGTAACGCTCTCATTCTCTAAATAAATTTGTGTCTCAGAAAATTTCTGTAGTTTTGTCATGACAGTTACTAAATAGGGCCCTAAAGCTCCCTTTAGGAGATTATAATATGAAGTTTTTGAAGGGTGTTTAGAGTCAAATTTTACAAAATATTTGAGGTATCTAGTGTGATTTATTATCTGATCTTAGGAGAAGATAATGTATATTTTGTACAATTAGATGAGAGTCAGATAGAAATTTGCCAAAAACATAAATGCAACTATAGTATGAACTATAAGCTTTCTAAATCAAGCATCCTATGTGCATGTAAATAAATGCATCATAGTATTTCGCTGAATTCAATGTAACTTTCAAATGATGGATGCTACCATAGATTGTACAATATCCATGCTTAATTTAGATACCTGAACAACTAGGAAAAAGGGAGATTTGACCCCCAACACCTCAAGCAAATTTTCCAATGCATCATGGAACTCCTTCTCTATAAGAATTGAAACAAAAAGCAATTTTTAAGGTTTTTGCATTACTAAAATTTGATTCTGGTCTGAGATCATCCATAAAAGGAAACCTGTGTAATCAAAACCATATCCTGGTTGAGGTTTGTCACTGAATCCAAATCCTATCCAATCAGGTGCAAAGCAATGAAACCCTGCATCTGCCAACTGTAAAAAAAAGAGAGGAAAAAGCATATATATGTAGAACAAAAACTGAAATAGTGACAAAAAAAGAATGTATGCATCATCAACTATTAGAAATTGCAAGACATGCAATGACCAACGAAAATGAACAATGTAAAGCGAAAACAAAGGACAGGTTAGGCCATATTACACACATCATCCTTCAATTTGAAGGAAGTTAGTGTAAATACAACAAACTAAGGGTGTCGAGTGTAATATCGCATAACTTTTAGGAAAGATTGGTGTAGTTTGCCTGAATTAGCAATGCTTTTTCACAACAGAATGGGGACCAACTTACCTGAGACATAACAACTCTGTAGCTAAAAGATTGTGTTGGAGCCCCATGAAGGAACACAATTGTCCCTCTTCTACTATCAGAAGATCCTGCAAAAGAAGCAGAACAAAAGCAACATATAACAATACATTGTGTTCTAAATTTCCTTAAAAAAAAAAGGTTGAAAACATTTCTCAGCAAAGAAATGAAAATTACCAGTTTCCCTCACAAACCATCTTAACTTTCCAGATTTAACATATGAACCGAATTCCTTGCCCTTGTCCTCTATCCTCTATGAACACACAAATCACAGAAACTATTAGTCCAATACCATACTCTCCCACTTAATGATGAATAATATCAATATCATCAACATTCAAAATCATACATACTTAGTAGAGCATCAATAATACTCAAATTTACCAAAGTTTTAGAATTACTTTCAAAGAATACAATTATTACATTATATAAAGAAGAAGAATAATTGATTGAAAGAAAGAATTACATAGAGCATCTGACCAACGTTGCCATCCTCAGCAGGACTCTCAGGAAGCTGAATTGCGCTGCGGCTTGAAGGGTTATCAGTCACAAATCCAAAAGGGTTGAAAGAATCAGAATCTGAATCTTCTTTGTCCTTTTCATTCGAGGAGCTGCTACTGCTACTGCTACCTCTCACTCTCACTGTTCTTCTTCTTGTGTTTTGTGTCCTTCTCCTTCTGTAACTGTAACAGTACTTATTGGAGGAAACATAACAAGAATGAGAAGAAGACATAGCAAGGTTGAGGGTGGGAGAGAACACTGAAGAAAACACCATTGCTATTTTGGTATTATGAACTTATGATCAGTGACAGAGGTTTGAACTATGAACTATGAACTAAGAACTATGAAGTATTACATTACATGACTCAACAAAGAACTTCAACTTAACGAACAAAACTAGCCACTGTTTTTTTTTTTTCCAAATTTTCTCCCCCTTTACTTTTTTTGGCTACAAAAATTGAGGCTGGTGTCCCTACGTTATTATAGACCTCTCATTATTCCACATAGGCACATAGGATACTGATAGATTGATAGATAAAATAAAAAAGAAGGGCCCTTAATGCTATTAACTGTTGTGTTTATTAAATGAGATAAAGATATATTAACTTATAATGCTAAAAACAAATAAAAACTATATAGTATTAGTCTCCGAAAATTAAACTCATTATTTAAATAAATATGATCTTAGTAGTTACATTAAATAAAGTCATATACCTTCATGATTTGTCCATTATAACTCAGCTATAACTGTCTTATTATAATTCAGTTATTACTCTTTATCAGTATAACTTATCTAAAACTGATCAACAACTATCTTCTATCTTTATAAAACAATAACCTCTTTAGAAGAAGAGGTATGTTTTGAATCTAAAATTAAGTTTTCATAAGAAATACTTCTGACGTGTCCCCCGAGATCTCGGCCTTAGGGTTTAACTCCACCTAGGCAACCTATGACCGGTACACCAAATCAGCTCGGGATAACCGAATTAACACTCTCCTGATAATCATCAACTTGATTTCCAATATCTTCGGCCACGCCCATGATACTCGGCCCTTTATCCATAACAACAGAACCCACTCCTTAAGCAAGATCACACTCCTAGTCAAAGATACTCACAACGGCCTTCACCAATCATATCGGAACAAACCTCACCCCCACTATACAGGCCGCACTTATAAAACCCAACCAAGGCAACCCACAGGGGACAGGTCACATAACTTCATTTCAAGTTATAATTACTCTATATTTCCTAAGTCACATACTTACTTGAGCGTCGGAGTCCTTTTTGCAGGTGCTCCCGCCGCCGTGTTTCAAGATACCGAGGCCATCCACGACACTGCTCCTTGGCGACTTATAAGCTCGGACCAGGAACCTTGCAGTTGTTCAGGATCGCAAACACCTCGGCTCATTCGGGACGGAACATTTGGCGCCCACCGTGGGGCCCGAAGAACTAACCCCACTTCTTTTTTGTTACTTCCTTGATCTCCTCTTTTCAGATCGCGCGTCCCCCGACCATGACAGACAACGGAGCTCGCCAACCTACGCAAGCCGAGCTTATGACCCAGATGGCTGAGCTCCAGGCAGAGGTCAAAAGGCTAGCCGAACTGACACAACAAAATCAAGCCAACAAACGGGAGGAAGGCAACCCCAAAAGCTCGACCGTAGCTGGGACGGATCTGTTGATCACAAACCCCCCGAAAGAGAGACTGACGTTGGACAATCCATTTTCCGAAGAAATTACCAACTACCAAATGCCTAAACATTTCACATTGCCCTCCTCACTAGAGCCATATAAGGGGATTGGTGACCCCCGGGCTCACCTTAAGAAATTCCAGTCTATGATGTTCTTTAACGGACCTAAAAACGAACCTGTTCTTTGCAGGGCTTTTCCAACCTATCTTGACGGCGCAGCACTCCTTTGGTTCTCAAAGCTGCCAGAAGGATCGATCTCCTCTTTTGAAGAATTGGCGAGATCCTTCATAGATTATTTTGCCGCCGCCCGCATCTATGTGCACGGGTCAGATTACCTCGGCACCATCCGCCAAGGTCCGCAGGAGAGCCTAAAAGACTACCTAACCAGATTCGCGGACGCAACGATGGAGATACCTGACCTAGACCCTGCCGTCCATCTCCACGCGATAAAGGCAGGCCTCAAACCTGGGAAGTTCAGAGAAACAATTGCTGTTACAAAGCCGAAATCCTTGGAGGAATTCCGAGAAAGAGCTGCGGGGCAGATGGAAATTGAAGAACTCCGGGAGGCCGAGAACAGAGATAGAAAGCAACCGCGAAAAGAAGAAAACCGACCAATTAGAGCGGGAGACGATAGAGGCGTCAGAAAAGCGTTTAAACTCACACCGAAATTCGACAACTACACCAGATTCAACACTAAGCGAGAAAGGATCATAAAGGAAATACTCAACGCCAAAATCATCAAACCACCTGTCAGAGCCGGAAGCTATCAAGACCAAAGGTTCGTAGACAAAAACAAACATTGCGCCTTCCACCAGAAATACGGCCACACCACCGATGAATGTATCATAGCCAAGGACTTGTTGGAAAGACTAGCTCGACAAGGACTCTTGGACAAATACATCGAAGGTACGAGACATAAAGGAGCGAAAACGAACTCGGACGAGCAACAAACTCCGAGAAACAAGGAAGGCGACAAATGGCCAAACCACAATCCCCCAAAAGGAATCATCAACTGCATCTCAGGAGGATTCGCATGTGGTGGGGAGACAGCATCAGCACGGAAAAGAAGCTACCGCACTATGCTAGCAATCGAACAGACAACCATGCTAAGCCGAACAAAGGACGACAACCTCGAAATCACTTTCAATCAGTCAGATGTAAACTCGGCCGCACCAAACGCAGACGACCCCGTGGTAATCTCCATCCAAACAGGAGACCTATTGGTAAGAAAGGTCCTCCTAGACCCAGGTAGTAGCGCAGACGTCCTTTTCTATTCCACCTTTTTAAAAATGAACTTGCCTGGAAAGCTAATACAACCTTCATCCGGAGAACTCGTAGGGTTCTCTGGAGAAAGGGTACCCATTAAAGTATATATATGGTTAAAAACGACTATGGGTCAGCACCCACTATCCAGAACATTCGATATACAATATCTGATAGTGGACTGCACTAGCCCTTACAATATTATTCTCGGAAGACCAGCTCTGAACACGTTCAGAGCGGTGATATCAACCTTTCATCTGTGTGTTAAGTTTCAGGCACAGGACGGCAGAATAGCAACAATCCATTCAGACCGCCAACAAGCTCAGCAATGTTACAACTCCAGCTTAAAAAGGTCGGACACGAAACAGAAGCAGCACGAAACCGAAGCGATACAAACCCGGAAGGAAGCCCTAGCCCACGCCGAGCTCGACCCCCGAGAACACACACAAGAAAGACCTCAACCGACGGACGAACTTCAGGAAATCCAACTGACATCAAGATCAGAACAGGTAACATATATTGGTCAAGCATTACAGGGACAAGAAAGGTCGGACCTCATAAGACTGCTACGAAACAACTCTGACTTATTCGCCTGGACTCCAGCAGACATGCCAGGAATAAGTCCCGACGTCATCTGCCATAAACTCGCCACCAACCCTGCAAGCCGACCTATAGCCCAGAAGAAAAGAAAGCTGGGGGCTGAGAAATCCAAAGCAGCCCTGGAAGAAACAAACAAGCTCCTCCAGGCCAATTTCATCAGAGAAATCCGCTTCACCACGTGGCTCTCAAACGTGGTAATGGTAAGAAAAAACTCAGGTAAATGGCGCATGTGCGTCGACTTTACAGATTTAAACAAGGCATGTCCCAAAGATGCCTATCCCTTACCCTGCATTGACAAGCTCGTAGACAACGCCTCAGGCTTCAAAAGCCTGAGCTTCATGGATGCTTACTCCGGGTACAACCAAATACTCATGCATCCGGAAGACCAAAGCAAAACAGCATTCATTACAGAACACGGAAACTTTTGTTACCGAGTGATGCCTTTTGGCTTGAAGAACGCAGGTGCAACCTATCAACGCTTAATGGACAAGGTTTTCCACCATCAAATAGGACGCAACATGGAAATCTATGTAGACGACATGGTTGCCAAAACCGCAGAGGGAATGTCGCACTGTGAAGACCTCGGCGAGATATTCAGGCAACTCCGAGTATATAATATGAGGCTGAATCCGGAAAAGTGCGCTTTTGGAGTAAGAGGAGGCAAATTCCTCGGGTTCATACTTACCTCCCGAGGTATAGAGGCAAATCCCGAGAAGTGCTCGGCGGTACTCAATATGTCAAGCCCTACAACAATAAAACAAGTACAGCAATTAGCAGGGAGAATAGCAGCGTTATCTCGGTTCATACCCGCAGCATCAGACAAAGCATATCACCTTTTTCAAACAATATCAAAGAACAAAAAATTCGATTGGACAGAAGAGGCCGAGAAAGCTTTTTCCGACCTTAAGAGAATTCTATCATCACCTCCGGTGCTGCAAAAACCAGAAATCGGTAAACCTTTGTATTTATATTTATCTGTTTCAAATTTTTCTATAAGTTCGGCTCTTGTGATCGAAACAGGAAAGATACAACGACCAGTATACTTCGTCAGCAGAGTCATGCAACCAACAGAACAACGATACCCGAAGATAGAACAACTCGCCCTGGCATTGATAACCGCGGCAAGACGGCTAAGACACTATTTCCAGAGCCATACAATCATAGTAAGGACAAACCAACCATTAAGGCAAATACTGACAAAGCCAGAGCTGGCCGGACGCCTCACCAAATGGTCCATCGAGCTTTCAGAATTCGACGTCCAGTTCCAACCAAGGTCGGCATTAAAATCACAAGTGTTAGCCGACTTTATTTCAGAAATGACGACTAAAACACAAGACAAGTCTTGGGAGCTACACGTTGATGGAGCATCGAGCCGAGAAGGGAGTGGAGCAGGAATAATCCTCAAAGAGGGAGATGAGGTAATAGCCGAACAAGCTCTCCAATTCAATTTCCCAGCAAGCAACAACCAGGCCGAATATGAAGCCCTCATCGCAGGACTCAAGCTCGCCCTTAACTCCCAAGCACGGAGCCTGACCACATATTGTGACTCCCTGCTCGTAGTTCAACAAATCCGAGGAGAATTCCAGGTAAAAGATCCGCTGCTAGAGCAATACTGGCTCCTAGCAAAGGGTCTTATTTCAAAGTTTAATTCATTTAATATACTACATGTTAAAAGAGAACAAAATGTTAGAGCAGATATACTATCCAAACTCGCAGCCACAAGAGCAAACACACAAACATCTGCACTAACACAACTCTCACTTGAAAAACCAAGTACCGAGCTGTTACATGTGATGAGTATTAACAACCTCCATGATTGGAGAACACCTTTCCTTGAATATATCAGTACAGGTACCATACCAAGACATGAGCACAAACCACAAAATTTCAGGCGAAAAGCCAGTCTTTACACGAGCATTGATGGAAAACTCTATAGACGAGGATTCTCACAGCCGCTGCTAAGATGCTTAAACAATGATGAAGCAAAAGAAGTAGTAGACGAGGTCCACGAGGGAGTCTGCGGAAACCACATCGGAGGGAGAGCACTAGCAGCTAAGATCATCCGAACAGGGTATTATTGGCCGACCTTGAAGCGAGACTGTATCACAAAGGTCAAAACCTGTGACAACTGTCAGAAACATGGAGCCATATCTACCAGGCCTGCCGAGCTTTTGCACACCATGGAGGTAAGCTGGCCATTTCACAGATGGGGACTCGACATACTCGGCCCATTTCCAACAGCACCCGGGCAGGTAAAATTTCTCTTAGTAGCAGTAGACTACTTTTCAAAATGGATAGAGGCGCAACCATTAGCCAGAATAACCGCCGAAAAGGTACGATCTTTCATATGGAAAAACATAATTTGCCGATTTGGGATCCCTAGGGAGATCATATCTGACAAT
The DNA here is from genome assembly GCF_014773155.1 of Arachis stenosperma. NCBI lineage: Eukaryota > Viridiplantae > Streptophyta > Magnoliopsida > Fabales > Fabaceae > Arachis > Arachis stenosperma. The sequence continues at coordinate 1,191,884 of NC_080385.1, forward strand.
GGTAGACAATTCATAGACAATAAGCTCCGCTCTTTTTTACAAAGTTTTAATATAAAACATTATTTTAGCTCGGTCGAACACCCACAGACTAACGGACAGGCCGAGGCTGCTAACAGAGTTATATTACAGGCAATAAAGAAAAAGCTAAACGATGCTAAGGGAGAATGGGCGGAACTAATCCCGGAAATATTATGGAGCTACAATACAACAATTCAAGCCACAACGGGTGAAACACCGTTTAAGCTCGTCTATGGGTCCGAGGCACTCATCCCCATCGAGATAGGCATATCCACTCTAAGAACCGACCTATACGACGAACAACACAACCTACAGGCACGCAGAACCGAGCTTGACCTAGCCGAAGAAACAAGGGAACTAGCAACCATAAGACAAAGAGCGGCGAAGCAAATGGCAGAAAAGAAACATAATAAAAGAGTCTCGCCTAGAACATTCACAATAGGAGACCTAGTGCTCAGAAAAACGGAAGAGGCCAGACGACCTCCAACGCATGGGAAGCTCGCCGCCAACTGGGAAGGTCCATTCCGAGTCATCAAGGTCCTCGGCATGGGGGCTTATCAATTGCAAACGTTACAAGGCAACCCAGTCGCCGGGAACTGGAACATTTCCTCTTTGAAAATATACCATTCTTGACTTGTACAGACAGCGGATGATGGTACTCTTTTTCCCCCTTAGAGCTTTTTTCCCAAAGAGGGTTTTGCCTAAGGAGGGTTTTAACGAGGCCTGACGCACAATGTATTCCAACTATGTTCAAAATATATCCAAACAAAATAAACAATTCATAAATAGACAACTATGAAATATATTCATAAACTATTTCAAAAGCCGACCTATAAACACGGCCAGAACAAACAAGTACGGTTCAAACTACATAAATATTCCATCTACAAAACAAGTTCATTTTGTTTACGAATAAAGCTAAGGAGGGGGAGGAGCAGTTTCACCATGCTCCTCCGCCGTCCCGTCAACAACCAATTTCCCATTAATCACCACTTTAGTCATATCTAACTGATCAATATCAAACTCGGGAGCCAGCAAAGAAACCTGACTCACAGCCCGTTCAAAGCCATAGGAGAACATCTCCATACCATGCTCCTCCAACTCAAGAACACGAGCTGTGAGTTTCCCTTTTGCAACATCATTGTCCTTCACCTCGTCTTGCAACTGCCGAATCTGATCCCTCAGCCTCGCCACCTCTTCTTCCGACTCCTTCACCTTAGCAAGGGCGTCATCTTTCTCCTTCAATGATTTCTCCAAGGCCTCAATCTTTGACTTGTAAGACTTCTCCATAGTCTCAGCCTTATCCACATCTTTCTGCTGTTCGGCACCAATCAGCTCGCCAGTACGACCAACACACATCAGACGAGAACCAACAATCTATAAACATTACAAATACATGAGCATTCTTTAAAGAGACAATAACAAGCATTTATAAAAGAGAAACCAAGATCGGCGCAACACAAACCTGAATAAACTTGCAAAGTCCCTCCATACCAACCCGACGAGTCATGAGCATATCCCCGGGATATTGAGAAGCTCGGTCAGATAGCTCGGCGAAGTTATAATTCTCGTTCCACAAGGAATGAGAATTAGACCCCGCAATGAAGCCGTGAAGCTTTTTCTGCCGATCAAAAGCAGAATCACTACCATGAACTTCCTGTTCATCCTCAGAAATAACCTCTAGCGAAACATCATCCCTTTTCCTTTTGAACGATGAGGCCGGACGACTAACAGAAGAAAGAGCTTGATCACCTCCTTCCTTAAGCTCGGCAGGCCCAACACTTTTCTCTTTCTTCTTGTTTAAAAAAGATTGCAGCTTCGTAGGATCCAGAAGAGGTACTCGCCCACCTACAAGAAAGTTAACAAACATCAGAAAGATACGACAGTAGGCAACATCGACAAATAACAGATTCAAGGGTTACCTATATAAGTCCTCAAACCCTCCATATCACCCGAATCATATAAACGTAACAACTCGGAAATCGACATACACTCCCCGGCAGCAACACTCTCAACCAAGAAATCCAACACAATATCCTCCTCCTCACTCCTCTCACACGCCTCCAGAATCTGGTTTGGCTCGGCACACCAGAAAAGAGGGAATCTCTCACAAAGCTCGTCATCTAAGTAAAAAGGGTACTCTGATTCCACAGACCGGATTTTGACAAACAAAGACTTAAAGTTTTTAAAAGAAGATTTATAAAGAAGAAAGACAGAACGGCCAGGGAAGCTACTGAGACAAACCCATAACCCTCTACGAGTAGCTTTCGCTTGAAAGAGCGAGAAAAATAAATTCAGAGAGCAAGGGAAGGAGAGATAATCCATCAAAACCTCAAACGCGCGAAGGAATGCCCACGAGTTAGGATGTAGTTGGGATGGAGCACAGTTAAGTTGGGTAAGAACGACACACTCAAAAAACGAAAATGGAAATCTTAACCCCAGTTCCACTAAGCAAGGGGTATACATGTAAAAATATAACCAATCCCCCCTCCTCTCATAAACCCTATCGTCACTAGAACAGGGGAGAAGCTCAACAGTAACCCCAGAACCACACTTGGTAAAGTTCATACGTTTCAAGTCAGAAATGGAGTCGACACTAACAAAGGAAGAGGAACGGGTTTTAACATCTTCATTAACCCAATGGTAAGGATCACCTTCCCTAACTTCAACAGCTTGTACCTTCCCTTTCAATTTCTCCCCCGCCATGAAACCCAGAGAAACAGTAACAGTAAAAAGCAGAGAGAAAAGAAACTGACCTTTCGAAGACATGGCAGCAACAAAAAAGGAGAAGATGGGGCAGCAAAGCGTAAGTTCCAAAAGGAGTGATTATTGCAAAGCCCACTACTTTAGTGGACAGCATTAAAACAAAACCGCACGGAACATGAGAAGCTGAAACGGATTTAATGAGCAAATAAAAACTGACACGGTTTACTAAGCGGGAACGGGTTTCAAATAACTACTTAGGCCCACTAAGCGTTTTTCAAAAAACTTACAAACAACAACTTACAAACTACTCAAAAGCTCAACTGATGTTCCTAATACAACACCAGCCGAGCTTGGGGGCTATGACGTGTCCCCCGAGATCTCGGCCTTAGGGTTTAACTCCACCTAGGCAACCTATGACCGGTACACCAAATCAGCTCGGGATAACCGAATTAACACTCTCCTGATAATCATCAACTTGATTTCCAATATCTTCGGCCACGCCCATGATACTCGGCCCTTTATCCATAACAACAGAACCCACTCCTTAAGCAAGATCACACTCCTAGTCAAAGATACTCACAACGGCCTTCACCAATCATATCGGAACAAACCTCACCCCCACTATACAGGCCGCACTTATAAAACCCAACCAAGGCAACCCACAGGGGACAGGTCACATAACTTCATTTCAAGTTATAATTACTCTATATTTCCTAAGTCACATACTTACTTGAGCGTCGGAGTCCTTTTTGCAGGTGCTCCCGCCGCCGTGTTTCAAGATACCGAGGCCATCCACGACACTGCTCCTTGGCGACTTATAAGCTCGGACCAGGAACCTTGCAGTTGTTCAGGATCGCAAACACCTCGGCTCATTCGGGACGGAACAACTTCAAACACTTATTTGAGTATCAAAGTGCTTTTTATAGGTATTCACACTCCGTGTTCTTCCTTAATTGACGTATTTTTCATCCATCCATTAAAATCTGAGTTCATTCCAAGGTGGACGAGCTATACAAGAAGATGGACTAAGTGAACAAGAACACTTCATATCTCCAATCACACTCATACATATGATACACTGATTCAATTGTTTTATAAAATAGTTTCTGTTCCTAATTCCTATACCCCACTACAGATATGCCAATGTTTACCAGAAATCATTACATGAACATGAACCATGGCTGAAATGATGGAATCTAGTTCTATCCCTAACAATTATCTCCCTACCATAAACTTCAGATACCAACTTTGCCATATGGTGACAATCCACACACATTCTTAGATTCTTCACTATTCTTATGGTAACTTCTTTTCCTGAACTAATAATTGCATAGGTAATAGCCAACTTCTCACTATGCCTATAAACTGCACTCTCCTTATCCTCTTCCCCAATATCAAGAAAAACCTCTGAGGTATCAGGTGAATACCCTGCAATCTTCAACTCTTGCATCATGTTTTCTAGCTTTGCATATATCTCTTTAGATTGAGGATGTGATTGGTCCCCAGCAACAAATTCATATACATTGCCATTCATTTCCATCAAGCTGCAACCTGGTGTTTTCTTGATTCCTTTCTCCATCATGGTTTCCCGGACGCGGCGCAAGCTCTCCCATCTCTTGCACGCGGCGTATATGTTGCATAACAGGACATAAACAGCTCCATTTTCAGGCTCTAACTCAAGAATTTGTTTTGCTGCCATTTCAGCCAGCTCCACATTTCTGTGAACTCTACAAGCACCAAGAAGAGATCCCCAAACAATTGAATTCGGCTTTAAGGGCATAGTCTTAATGACATCAAGAGCTTCTTTTAATTGGCCAGCTCTTCCAAGAAGATCAACCATGCATCCATAATGTGTCATATTTGGCTTGATTCTGTGTCGCTCGGTCATGCTAGTGAAAAAGTTTCTTCCCTTTTCTACCATGCCGGCATGTGTACATGCACACAGGACACCAATATAGGTTACCTCGTCTGGTGTAACTGAAGCTTCTATCATATTTGAAAACATGGAAAGAGCTTCTTCACCATGGCCATTAATGGCAAGACCAACTATCATTGCTGTCCATGTAAACTTGTCTTTCTGATGCATTTCCTTGAATATTTTCCTTGCTTTCTCAACATTACCACATTTGAAGTACATGTCTATCAGAGCATTCCCAACAAAAGTGTCATTCTTGATACTGTTTTTGTCAATGTAAGTCTTCACCCACTCCCCTAGTTCGAGTGCTCCCAGATTTGCGCAAGCCGATAGGATGCTGACCATGGTGAATTCATCAGGTTTTACATTTGACATTTGCATCTCACGGAAAAGCACCAGAGCCTCCCTGAAATGATTAAGTCTAAGGTATCCATCAATCATGGCAGTCCAGGAAACATAATCTCTTTCAGGCATTTGATCAAAATACTTCCTAGCTAAATTAATTTCGCCAGCATTGGCGAACCCTGAGACGATGGAAGTCCAAGAAATTACATCTCTACTCTTCATTTTGTCGAAAACACTTTGTGCAGCACCCATTTCTCCACAGACTGCAAACATATCAATTAAGGCATTTTCCAATATCAGATTAGGTTCAACAATACCCTTTTCAACATACTTATATATGTGCTTTCCCCCATGTAAATCCTTCAATTTAGAGCATACTGAAAGCATCAAAACTATAGTAACTGAATTGGGTGATACTCCTTTCTTCTCCATCTCAGAAAAAAGCTTCTTTGATTTCTGAAATGCCTTAACTCTGTTATACCCGGATATCATTACATTCCAGGTAACCACTTCCCATGATTCACCCATATCAAAGACCTTCCGAGCCATATCAACCATACCACACAAGGAAAACACATGAATGAAAGCCTTTTGAACAAACACGTTAGAATCAAATCCATGTTTCACTGCATGGTTAAACAAGACTTTCCCATACTGCAAAGCCACATTGCTGTTGAATCCCTTCAACAAGAATGGAAGCGTGTAATGATCGGGCTTGGTGTCATTGGTGATCATTTCTATATACATAGAAACTCCAATTTCAGGACAGTTGATCCTAGAATAGCCCTTCATCATAGTGTTCCAAATGAACCCACTTGGTTTTGGAATTGTATCAAACACCTTATGAGCATATTTCACATCTCCACAATCCTTGGTACAACAGAAGACTATAACTTTGTTTTGAAATAAGGGGTCTGAAGTTAGACCCATTTTGATTGTTTGTGAATGAATTTGCTTTAACTGTTCCATGGAATTGCACCTTTCGAGCAAAGATATTGCATATTCTCCAAAACATTTGGAATCAAAATGTGCAGAACACTTAAAAGAAATATCAGAAGACTTAGAAAGCATTCTCTTGATGAGCAAGGAAAGTGAAAGTGTGAAACTTGCATGTGAACAAGACAGTGAAGTTGAGAAAGAAAGCATGGATAATATAGGATGGCACCAACACAAAGCTATGACAGTTATAACTAACTTAACTGTAAATGTTATGTTACTATAAAAAATGGAACAATAACTAACTGTAAGATCAATGTCAGAATTTCACAAAGCGTACTAAATTACTAAAACTATATCTAACTTTAAAGGTTCTAATATTTGTGAAAGATTGAAGCTTTGGGTACTTTACTCACTAAGTTCCAATAACACTTTAATAGCAGTTTTCAAGGGAAAAGACAGAGTACGAGGTTTAAGGTTGGTTAGACCTTTGATATTATATTTATATGATAATGTATAATATTATATTTTATAATACAATATTATCAGATAACTAATTCTAATTACAAATAAATACAAAATAATAACTAAGGAAGGAATTATTTATATGTTATTATTATTTTGAGTGAAATTATTGCAAATATGTTAGTTTATTGTATAATTTATATTAAATCTGATTTATTATTCAATTTAAAATATTGAACAGTTATCTTTTATTTCAATGAGATATTATGAAAAGTTAAATAATGTATATTGTATAACACATTCTCTTTTTATGTACGTTGGTGCTCTTTTAATAAGATATGAAAATTGAAAAGCAACGGGAAATAACATTCAATTCTTTTAATATAAATTATTCTAAAAGAAATATTGTGATTTTTATTTATTAATTTTTAATTTGTAAAGGAAAATTAAGAATTTTGTAATTCTTGATTAAATAGTAATTTCAACACGTGTTGTACTACTTTTTTGTTTTTGTTTGACGGAGTAGCTTAACTTGGTATATCCCTCACAACTATAAATTAAGGAAAAGTCTAGAGGGCCAACAATTTTATTAAATTTTAGCCGGCATGTAATTAGCAGAAAAAGGTGAGCCATTAAATGAAATCTCACACCAATCTCACACTATCAAATCATCATTGATGGCCAATTGATGGCTAACAATCACAAAAGTTGCTGGTCCCTTAGCATTATTCATAAATTAATATTTACATCAGCAAGTTGAAGCATCATAATGTCTTAAGATTTTTTTTCCCAGAAAGAAAAAAGGTTGTTTTTACTTTTTACCATGAGTCATTAGACAATATTAAACAATCAATCTTTAATCAAAACCATTAAAAATGCATTTATAAATTGAAATCTCAAACTGAAAAGAAATAACTTGAAAAGAGAGAATCTTCTCAATTTTTTTTAATTATTAAATAAAATATAATCTCTCACCATTTCTATATATTATAATAGAATCATCAACCAAAACGAAACATGTATTTTCTTTCACTGCAAGTAGCACCGAGGATTATGAGCAAAACCCAATAAGAAGAATAAAATTGCTTTTCACTAAAACTGAGTATGTGAGTATTGAACACAATTGCTTAATATTTTTTTTCTTCCACTTACAAAAAGGGTTATTTTGGCTAAATTTGAAAGTCTATATAGAATCAATCTTATACTATAAACATGTTATTAAAAAGTTCAAAAGAAAAATCCTGAAAACTAATCACACAAATTAGTTTACTTCAACCTTGTTTCAATACTTCAGTATACCTCAAAATTACTCGAGAATCCTATGTCCTACAAAAGAACCTATACCTAAAATTCCATTTTCACAAATGCTTTTGAATCATCTATTGGTAAGATTTTATTCTGTAACCAATCCTTGGCACAAATAAGAGCCTCAATAGTCCTAGGGCTTAATGAACTCCTGTAACTATCCATTTTCCTAATTTCTGTGTCAAAAACAGATTCCGGAGACACTGTAGACGTTGGCATAGACAAAAGATCGGATGCAATTCTTGACAAGGTTGGATATCTGTATCCATTCAGCCTCCACCAACACAAAATATCAAATTCTTGATGATTGGATAGTAGAGGTTCTTCTAGATACTCATCCAATTCTGACTTGAATTGCTGGTTACCGACAAAATCGGATATATAAAATTCATAGTCATCAAGATAGATAGAATCATCAAGAGAACCTTCTGGGCACAGCTCTGTCTTTATCATGATCTCATCCCCTTCATCATCCCCATTGGTTGTTTCAAACGGAAGCATTTGGATGTTATATTCTATGAACATTTCACGAAGAGCATCATCAACTGTTCTTATCCATGGCTCTGCATTCTCACCAAGTATCTTAGAAAAGGTGAACTCCACAAGTTTCATTTTATGCCTTGGATCGAGGGCAACGGCCATTGCCAAGATGGGACAGCTTTCTCTCCAATACCGATCAAACTTCTCATACAAAGGCTTAATCAAACCACTAAGGAAGGGATCATCGCTAAATGCCGCATAAGTCAACTCCACCTGAAGTTTTGACACTTCAGGGAAAAATAAGTTTGCGGTCGGGTATGGTTGCAAAGTCAAAATGTTCGCTGCATCATGAAAACATTTCAAATATTTGCAGAGTTTTTCAACCTGCTTCCATTCATCCATTGTAAGGGTCATTCTGTAATCAGGATCAGCTGTATCGAAGCAAGCAAAGACTTCCATTAATTCACAGGCAGCAAGAAGCATATGGTATGTTGAATCCCATCTACTTGTGTCATCAAGTATGAGGTCCACCTTACTTGGGACTTGTAGTTGTTGCTTCAGTTCAATAAACTTTTCTAGGTGAGATTCTGAAGACTTTACATACTTCACACTTTGACGGACCTTGTCAACAGTTTCCTTCATTGCCTGTAATGCGTCCAGTGCAAGGTGACTAAGAACACGGGCAAAACAATTCTGGTTTAAGAACTGATCATTGAGGATCACTGGGTTCTTGGAAGAAAGAAAGCCTTTCAGATTTCCCATCAAAGTCTCACTGGAGAAGGATTTATCGAGTGCAAGGGTAAGGAGTCGTCCCTCTAAATTCCAGTCAGATAGACATGTTAATATAGTGTGGCTTAAGGAACCATCGGAAAGAGGAAATGGTACCTTAATGACATTTAGAACAGGATGATGTAAGTTCCAATTGCCATCAATGAAGTGTCCACGGACAAAAACATAGCCCATTGCCTCGTTTGAAGTCCATAAGTCCAATGTCAGGTTAACCAGTCCAGGAATACCATTGATAAGATTCAAAAGATTTTGCTTCTCTCTTACATATAAAGCAACACAATCCTCTTCAACAGAATCAGATCGGATCGGATTGAACTGGGGTTGAAGAATCCGCACAAGATCAATGAAACCCTGCTGCTCCACAATATGAAGTGGATAATCATGTAAAATTATCATTTTAGCAATATCATGGTTGCTCCGGCTCTGATCAAATGTGACACCATTACCAGCATATCCAGGTGTTGCTCTTGGCCGTTTCTTGGGTGGATTGGGAGTATCTTGAGTTTCTCCTTGTTGATTTTTCTGCCGAATAACTTGACAAATTCCTAAAGTAATGTGCCTTTTCAGATGACTTGTGCCGGCTAGTTTCGAATCATTTATATAAGAAAAGGATTTGTTGCACTGTTTGCAATATGCCCTGGTACATCCAGCTCCAACAGTTTCAACAGTGAAATATTCCCACACAATAGACTTCTTTCTCTTAGGTAGATTCGGATGTTCTCCTAAATCAGGTTTCTCTTTGTTATTAGTTACAGCAATGCCAGCATCAATCGCCATGAATGCAGGTGTAATCCTAGAGGACATAATTAACGAAACAATAGAGGGTCATCAATATGGGGGGTGAATGCATATATTAGCAAAATGAATCATGAAGCATATTCAATATATAATTTAATACAATGCATAGATTAAAAAAAATTGAACTTAATACATGGAATAAAAATTTAAAAGCCATAGAACTTCAGCTGCAACAAAAATCCACTAAAACTGTCCAAGAAGGATACCCTATATAAAGGCTAAAAAACGAATCTCATGTTCAGTCCCTCTATCCTTTTTATATGTTCCTTTTTCTGTTATTCGAATACAAATTCAAGCAGGGTAGGCTTTTCAAACACAATATTTTAACCCTACGAAAGAGTGGGGTGGCATAGTGCACGAGAATCCCATCGGGTGGGATTTGCAGGAAAAGATGTATGCATATTACTTCCAAAAGAGGTGGAATTGATTCTCGAATGTGAATCCCACAATCCCTTACCATTATACTAATTACTAAGGCTCATCTCCCCAAGTTCTAACCCTAGATAGATAAAATAAAAACCAAGCAAGTTAATTACATTATAATTTTACAATTGAAAACAAATTAAAATCACTGGCTACATCTATAAACTTTTGCTGAATAACATGAATTGGACAATGGTGTAGCATCCTATCGCCTGTGAAATCAAAACCATAATTCTTAATGTGGCTTGCACTATAGTTTGGCACAACAATGATAATCAGAAGCAGAGCAAAAACAACAAGCCAGTTGATTCCGCATGATGCATACATACACATACACACATAACAATCACAATAAACAATCACAAGTAGGGTTTTTGGTTTGATAAGAGAGCAAAACACAACAAACAAAAACCTTAAACAAGCAAAACAACCACAATTAAAATAACTAAATACATGAATGAAGGAGTTTATGACTACTAACACATACATAGACTGATAAACCTCGTACTTGCGGGAGTGAGAATGGTAGGAGAACGTGCCAGCGTGGCGGCGGAAGAGAGAGAAAGCGATTCCTGATGTAACCAAATATGACGCGAAAAAGGTTAGTGATTTTTCGTCTTCTTGTATATTCATGCGCATATATATATATATATAGATACAGAGAGAGAGAGAAGAGGAACCCTACTTACGGAACCGACTTGGATTGGCGACGAAGATTTTGATGGTTGGAAGAAGAAGCGGCAATATATTAATACTTGGTGCGGCTGAAGAGAAGAGAAGAGAAGAGAAGAGAACACAAAATCAAGGGTTTAAGCTTCCAAATAAATCCTAAAAACTCTTCACATCTTCAAAAACAATTTTTTAAGTGTTTAAAAATTGGTTATTTTTATTAGTGTATTATAGTAATATATAATTAATAATTAATTATTCGTATAAATAGTGTATAGAAATTAAATTTATATACAAATAAGATAATGTTTGAACCGACATTTTTAGTAAGAATATTGAAAATTATTAATTAATGTTAAGTCAAATATAAGATAAGTACAAAGAAAAATATTAATAATCTGATATTGAAAAAAATTTAAAATTTTATGTGCTGTAAAATAATTTCACATTTATATATTAACAAAAATATGTAAAACATTCTATATTATACTTAAAATTAAAATGCTAACCTTATAAAGAATAAATGTTAGCAATATTCACTATTCACAAATTCTATTATTATTATTATTATTATTATTATTATTATTATTATTATTATTATTATTATTATCAACATGCATAGTGTTAGTTCCAAGATTGAATATGAGATTAAACAACTTAAGTTTTTTTTATTAATTTTATATTTATTATATATTGATTATTTTTAAATTTTAACATAAACAAAAATAGTTCCCATGAAAATTATCTTCTAGTTTTCTTTTTTTTTGGTTGGAGATCTTTCCTAATTTAAAGATGATAAATAATTCATTTAAAAACATCGAAAAGGCTAACAAAATTGTTTATAAAAATTCAGGTATCTACAAAATAATTAATAAGTACATGTTACTTTTTAAATAGGATTAACTTTTCTGTACATTTTGCTAGTATTACTCAATTTAATTTTAGATATAAAAATATTATATATATATATATATATATATATATATATATATGTTACTTTTTAAATAGGATTAACTTTTCTGTACATTTTGATATATATATATATATATATATATATATATATATATATATATATATATATATATATATATGAGTATATACCTATTTTGGTCCTCAAAGAATTTTAGACTGGACACTTTAGTCTCCAACTAAAATTAATTACTCGATTGGTTCCTAACAATTAATTCCGTCAGTCACTTAGGTCATTTACTCCGTTAACTCTAACGGAGGACAAAATAGTCCCTGACAACTCTAATAGTGGACAAAATGGTCCCTAACAACTCTAACAAGGGACAAAATGGTCCCTGACCCCTTTATTCGAAAACAACACTGTTTTTCTCCAATTTTTATCATATCTCGCATAACCCTAACATTCATACTCTCCTTCTTCACCTTCACAGTCTTCTTTTCCATCTTTTCCTTCCTCCTCTTTAACTCTAAGATTAAGCCATGGTGTAATTGTCACACGTGTCGCACCTACCTCAACATGTCATGGACTACACACTTCCTAAATCTTTTTTACTGGTACATCCACCTCATCTGCACTTCACCCACGAAGCATCCACTTTCACATCTTCGATAACATCACCTCAAACCCTGACACGTCCACGACATCCTCAAGACCAAGTTCCACAACTACTCCAAGGGCATACCTTTCTGCACTCTCCGGCAAGAAATATAGATTGTTGGACATTAGAACATCATGAGAAGATTCTCCTTCGACATCATTTGCAAATTCTCATTTGAAATAGACACTGAGTGCTTCATTTGTTCTTTTCAAAGTCTATGTTGGCAGACAGCTTCGACCTCGCATCCAAGCTATCAGTACAATGAGCAATGTCGCCGTTGCCGCTCATATGGAAACTGAAGCGATTACTGAACATTGGTTCGGAGAAGAAGCTGAAGGAAGCGATCAGAGTGGTCGACAATGTGGTCATGGAGATGATAGGGCAGAGGAGGAGGGAGATGGCAACGGCGACGACGGGTCTTAACAAATCAGATTTGCTGTCTAGATTCATGAGATCCATCGAAGACAATAGCTAGTTGAGAGACATAGGCATTAGTTTTCTGAGTATGAATTGGTTGAGAATAAGTTGAGGATTTTTTTTTCTTGTGAACATTAAATTTGTAAAGTGTGCATTGTATAGTTTGAAGTTACAGTGTTAGACTGCTAGTGTTATGCGAGATATGATGAAAATTGGGAGAGAACGGTGTCGTTTCCGAACAGAGGAGATCAGGGATCATTTTGTCCCTTGTTAGAGTTGTCAGGGACTATTTTGTCCTCCGTTAGAGTTAACGGAGTAAAGGACCTAAGTGACTGACAGAATTAATTGTTAGGGACCAATCAAATAATTAATTTTAGTTGGGAACTAAAATGTCCAGTTTAAAATTTTTTAAGAACCAAAATGAGTATATACTCTCTCTGTATATATGTGTGTGTAACTGTGTATGTATATGTATGTATGTATTAAATACTCCTTTTAATTTTGTTTTTCTTTTTCTTAATGATGGAAAGATGAGATTCATTGGAAGGGTATAAGAGTGGTTGAATATGAAGTATTCTTACAAATCCTTCTACAGATACATATAACTAAGGGTTTGATTGGAAGGGTTTTTAAAAACAAAATTTCGAGTTATCTTTTAAAAAAATAAAAATAATTTTATGTTATATCTAATGTAAAATATATTTTTATTTATGAATTATATTTGAATATAATAATATAAAAATAATTTTTTATTTATTTATTATGTAATTTTTTTTAAATATTTTTAAAAAAGATATACATGGTAACTTTTTAAAAAAGATTTTTTTATTTTTTTAATATTTTTATTTTTATTATTAAAAATTTGCTAAATATATTAAAGATAATTTCTATCCATTCAGTAATACCGAAATAAGTACTAAATACATAAATTTACTAGTGTAATATCTAATCAAATATACAAAATATAAATATGACTAAGGTCTTATTTGGATGATATTTAAAAAAATTGTAATCCTTTGACTTTTTGCTAACAAACGATGCATAATGGAGCTTCTAATGTTGTAATAGTAAACACATTTAAAAATAGAAAAAGTTTAGGGTCAGCAACTTTTATGTTTTCTGACTTGTACTTAACCATCAAAACAAAAGTGAATGATCTTCCACAATTAGATGTAATCTCACACTATTAAAAATACTATTGATGGCCAATTGATGGTTACAAAACACCAAAATTATTAGTCCCTAGCATTCCTCTTAAATATATATATATATAGAAATATGCTTGAAAAATGTGTGTGTTTAATACCTTAAAAATTTCTTTATTTCTGTTAAAAGAACAACAATAATGCATTAAAAAAAGTCGACTAGAACATGTCAGTTGACCCCCGGAGTTAGCTGGTGAACTTAGAAAACTTATTAAAGCTTAGATGGAATGGAGCTGCTAGAAAAAATTATTAAACCTTAACACATACTATCTCTTCCTCCTCTCTGTTTTCTCACAAGTCTTCTCTTGTGCATGTTCTTTGCTTCCAAGAATGTTTGTCTTAAGTGCCTTCGAAAGTCTTGCTTCTGCAAGGTTCCCAGGAAAAATAGAGAGCATAGACGACCCTTGGTTAAGAGGAGCACTGAGCAAACTACTAATTTCGGAAGAAAATTTGGAAATGAAAATTAGAAAGTCAGATGTAATACATAATATACCAAGAATTCCACAGCACATGGCTGAAAGGGTCGATTTTAGAAACTATTATGAGCCACGGATCATCTCAATTGGTCCAATTCATCTACCCAAACAAGATCTTCTTCAAGGAAAGTTATATAAGGATCTCTGGGCTGCAAAGTATCTTCAAGGTGCTGATTTCCATGGGATACAGAAAGCACATGTGATGATTTTCCAAAGAGAAGATCTCTACAAAACGTTGAGCTTGATGTACGGAAAGCTTTTAACGATTGAAAAACTTGCAGCTGCATATCAGCATCCCCAGGATGGGAACATGTTTGCCACAATGGCGCTGGTTTCGGATGGATGTTGTGTACTTCACCTGTTGGAGAAATCAGACAACTCAGTTGAGGCACAAGAAGAGCTACAAATTAACATTGACAAGCTTGTATGGGTGCACCAGGATCTGCTTATCATGGACAACCAAATTCCCTTCCAAGTCCTCAGGCTCTTGTGTGAGGATCAAGAAAGGTTCGAAAAATGCCTCCGCAACTTCCTCCAAGTTCATGGTATTCAGACAGCACCCAAACTTTCTTTTGTTCGAGATTCATCGTAACACGTCTCGATCGAACCCGCTAAGAGAAGCCAATAAGTCATCTAAAGTGCAATGTATAATTAATTCTAGAAAGTAAAATCAGGTCTATTCACCCCAATACTTTTTCAAAAGAAACACTAAGATAGGGTTAGTTTTGAGTTTCTGAGACGGAAGACTCGTCTCAGTATTATGTTTGTTGGCCTAGAGACCGGTACTAAAACTTCAATCTCTGTCTTAAAAATTTCAGTATTTCAGTACTTCTAAAAAGTAGGGACACAGGGTGTGAGACTGAGACAGAAATTTAAATAACAATTTTATGTCCAAAATACCCTCATTCTAATTATCTAATTCCTAATTTTATTTTTGTTTTTTTCTTTTAATTAGTAGGGATAATTTGGTCATTTCATTTATTTTAGTCTTTGTATTATATTTTGAACGATATTTTATACTAAACACAATACTGAGACTTATTTTAATTCTTGTCTCTCTGTCTCTGTCTCTCAGTATCTGTCTCTCAGTCTCTGTCTCTCTACCAAACGCTACCTTAAAAGAACAAGAATTTAATTTTGATACACTGTCAGTGTAAAATAATTTTACATATATATTTAATTACGTAATGCCACATCAGTAAAAATAACTATCTTTCACATTAACCGCGTGAATAGTCATCCAAAAGAACAAATTGCACGTTTTACACTGTCAGTGCATCAAAATTAAACTCAAAGAACAAATGCATACTTCATGTGGATTGTCAAGAGAAGGTAACTGAAAAAGCAAGCAATGCTTCAAGGCCTAAAATCCAAGATGGACATTATTATGCTTCAACGCTACATGTCTCTCTTGACAAGCTTGCTAAGAGTAATTTTGAAGATCCTCAAACCAATTATTCATTCTATAAAAACTACAAGAAATTGTCTTGTATGATATCTCTGTAAGTAGCTTTACACCATTGGCCCCTATAAAGAATATATTTTATTAAAAAATATGTGAATTATATTAGCAACTAATTTTTATGTTAATTGAATATTTTGCTTTTTACAACCATAAATTACAATGGAACTATTTGGTGAAATTATATTTGAAAAATAAAACGAATTTGATGAAAAAAACATAATCAAAAGTAAAAGACATATATTAGCATTTAAGCTTTAAAAAACAATTACCAAAATTTAAAAAAAAAAAATTTATTGGATCATTAGAAGTTTAGAACAGAGTAGGAAAATAGAAAGGCTTCATAAACTTGTTTGAGAATTTATGGTTTGCCATCCACCCTAAAGCTTCCTAAATAAAACAATGTTATGGTTATGGAACATCTTTTGTTTTTTATTTTTTTATTTTTTTTTTTACTTTTGTGTGTTTAATTATGAATAAACCAGCACTCACATTGCATGATGAGTATGTGAACAATAATTTTTATTTGAATATTATCCTGTTATGCCTCTTAATCATTTGTTTGATTATCTAAAAAGATTGAATGATTCTACTTATATTATATCTATGTGGACTAAATCCCCATTTTGGTCCCTGAGATTCACGCGATTACTCATTTTGGTCCTCAAAATTCAAAATTACCTATACTGATCCTCCAGATTCAAGTTTAGGCACCAATATGGTCCCTCAACTCTTTCCGATGATGATTAAGCAAATGGAGTGCTGAGATGACACCCTTCCTGTCACGTTGGACGCTGTAACGACTAGTTGATGTAGCAATGATTGTATTTGTATCCAATTTAGTCCCCCTTTATTAAAACTTTGTTATTATAACTCAGATAAATAATAAGATAATTAGGGTTTCAGGGACTAAATTGGATACAAATACAATCCTTGCCACATCAACTAGCTGTTACAGCGTCCAACGTGACAGGAAGGGTGTCATCTCAGCACTCCATTTGCCTAATCATCACCGGAAAGAGTTGAGGGACCATACTGGTGCCAAAACTTAAATCTGGAGGACCAATATAGGTAATTTTGAATTTTGGGGACCAAAATGAGTAATTGCGTGAATCTGAAGGACCAAAATGGGGATTTAGTCTATCTATGTGCGAAGATATCAAGGATTAATTATGTTTTATTTTTTAAATTAGCTTTCTAACCATGCTTACTCGTCACATAAATGTTATTCAATATTAATAAGTTATGATATATTTATTAGCTATTAGAATATATATACTATTTTTTAATATCAATCATAGTGATACTGATACTAAACCAATTTTGATCAAAATCACATCGATAACAAATAATTTCTGCGTAACCTTAAATGCTTCAGTTGAATTATTATTTCAAGATTTCAATATACTCTTATTAATGACAGAGTTTATGTTCACCAAGCAAACATTACTACCATCATCAATAATTGAGAATAAAACGTAAAATTGGCGTTTGTAATTGTAAGAGTTGAGACAACACTGCATGTCTCTCTTGACAAACTTGGTAAGAGTAATTTTGAAGATCCTCAAACCAATTATTCATTCTACAAAAGCTATACACATGCAACGAATAAAACAATATGCATGATTTCTTGTTTGATATCTATGCGTAAGTATGTGAACAATAATTTGTATTTGAGTCTTATGGTGTTATGCATCTGGTGGATGATAAACTATCTGCTAGTTACCTTGATTTGTTTTTGTTCTTCTCCTCCAATTTGAGGAAAATCACTCCCATACTATTGTTTCTTTTCTTTTTCAAAAGAAGGACTCCCCACTTTTTCTCTCTCTACTTTTTTTTGAGAGAAAATAACAAATCAATTCCTGATTTTTTGGTAGGTGGACATTTAAATTCTTAAGAATTTAAAAATACATTTAAATTTATGACTTCTTCAAAATCTTGACATAGCCATTCTTAAGTCTAATTTGTTTCATTTTATAAATTCTCTCACGAGTCTCATTTTCTGTTGGGTCTGACAAATCCAAATGAATATGAGTGATTAATATGTCCAAGTTTTGAAAAGGTCAAAAAGTCAAGTCAAAAGGTTAATGACTTATTTGTCTTTTCTCTTCTTTTTATTACCCATGGCTATAAGCCACTACTTTTTATTATTCTGTTTCCTTTTGTTTTAAAGTGTGGGTGGGAACTTACACCATAATGATTTTGGTTAATTAAGCAACAGAAAATCAAAGACTTTGAGCTTGACTTAACTAGATTGTAAAACAACCAAACACACTCAGAGTCATTTGTTTTCTCACCTCAACCCACCAACTCGATAGTGTGCATCCAACAATGGAGTCCACGGAGGAAACACAATCCATCTATACCGAGTGGGCAAATGATCTGCATGAGAGATTAGAAAAATGGGAGAAGCAATTAACTGGAGAAGGTAACAAAGTTTCAAGGCCTAAAATACAACGAATTCCAGCGTACATGGCTGAAAAGCATGAGTTTCAAAGATACTACAGGCCGCAGATCATTTCACTTGGTGAGTTTCATATAGACGAAACACCTGGGCAAGGACAGCTGTATAGGCACGCATGGGCAGCAATGTATATTAAGCATACTAACCTAAAGCTTGAAGATTTATTTAGGGAACTCTCTGGGGAGGACAGATTGTTCCTGAAACCGATGTGGCAGAAATTATACGATAGGAAGATACTGTCCCCACATGCTACGATAGTGGATGGATGTTGTGTGCTAGAATTGCTGGAAAAATCAGACTTGTCAGTTGATCCAGAGCAAGAGCTCAAGATTAGCATGGACAAGCTTGTACGGGTGCACCAGGATCTGCTTATCTTGGACAACCAGCTTCCTTTCCAATTACTCAGGCTCTTGTGTGAGGACCAAGAAAGGCTCCAAAAATGCCTCTGCAACTTCCTCCAAGTTCATGGTATTCAGACAGCACCTAAGCTTCCCAGAAAGAGAACAGAGAATGAAGAAGTGAAGGTAGCAGTGGATGGAGATGGAGATGATGATGAGGACCCCGTCCATCTTCTTGATTATCTGCGGAAGGCCCTCTTAATGAGAGACCAACACACATTCTACAAAGATATCAACCACAACGAGATCAAGAAGCGATCCCTGCACCTCAGGAAGTACAGGATTGGGACCATCCGGGAACTCAAGGCAGCTGGGATTCGTGTGAGAAAAGATTCCCACAACAACTCGGTGTACCCCAGCTTCAAAGATGGAATGCTGCAGCTTCCAGAACTCAGAGTGGATGGCTCAACACCTCATATATTCTTCAACCTAGTAGCCTATGAGATGTGTCCTGATTTTCACAACAGCTTCGAGATCAGCTCATTTTTAGTCTTCATGAGCTCTCTCATCGACCAACCGGAGGATGTGAAGGAGCTGAGAATGGCCGGCATAATTATCAACGAACTTGCCAATGACAAGGAAGTGGCCGACCTGTTTAATAAGATGGACACCATTCTTGTGCCTGAGACACCATGGTTCGCTCACGTCAGAGACCAAATCCATTCACATTTTGAGTCCAAACGAGGTAGGATCAGAATGTTGTCTTGGATGGGAGAGGCCTCTAACACATTTTTTCGCTCGCCATGGACCATCATTGCTTTGTTGGCTGCCACACTTGGCCTTGTTCTCACATTCATCCAGACATGGTTTGCTATCCACCCTAAAGCTTCCTAAATAAAACAATGTTATAGAACATTTTTTATTTTTTTATTTTTTCACTTTTGTGTGTTTCATTATGAATAAACCATCACTCACATTGCATGATGAGTATGTGGACAATAATTTGTATTTGAATATTATCCTGTTATCCATCTTAATCATTTGTTTGATTATCTAAAAAGATTTCAATTGTTTATTTGGATTAGCTAGCTTCATAGAACTTGAATGATTCCACTTATATTATATCTATATGCCAAGATATCAAGGATTAATTATGTTTTATTTTTTAAATTAGCTTTCCAACTTGATTTTGATTATAATCATCTAACAATGCTTACTTGTGACATAAATGTTATTCAATATTAATAAGCTATTAGTATATATATACTATTTTTTAATATCAATCATGGTGATATTGATACTAAACCAATTTTGATCAAAATCACATCGATACCAAATAATCTCTACGTAACCTTAAATGCTTCAGTTGAATTATTATTTCAAAATTTCAATGTGCTCTTATTAATGACAGAATTTTTGTTCACCAAGCAAACATTACTACCATCATCAATAATTGAGAAGAAAACGTAAAATTGGCGTTTGTAATTGTAAGAGTTGAGATAACACTGCATGTCTCTCGACAAACTTGGTAAGAGTAATTTTGAAGATGTTCAAACCAATTATTCATTCTACAAAAGCTATACAAGAAATTGCCTTGTCACGTGCAACGAATAAAACAGTATGCATGATTTCTTGTTTGATATCTATGCGTAAGTAAGTACAATGAAGAATTAATTCTAGAAAACAGAATTAACTCTAATCAACCCAAAAGACACACTCAAAGAATGATTCATGTTCTTTTCTTCTCCTTTTATAAGAGTATGTGGTACCCTCTTGGTTAGAACAAGAACTGAAGGGACTAGAAGAAGTCGAAAAGCAATTAACCAAACAAGTTAAGCAAGCTTCCAGGCCTAAAATACAAACAACATTCTCCGCATCGAAATCTAAACATTAGCATGGACAATTTTTTAAGGTTGCACAAGGATTTGCTTATCATGGACAATCTAAAGATTGCTAGTTTATTTTATATTTTTGATGTGCATATAATATTATAGTTATTACTAGATGAATTTCGATCAAAATCAATCCTATAATTACAATCACATTAATACTAATCCAGATTTGCAAATACAAAATCAAACACACTTAAAAAATTCCACTGTTAAGAGAGAGAGAAAAAAGAGTTATCGGAAATTCCAAGTTACTTATATTTCACCTAATGAAAATTCACAGAATAGAGCATATACTTTTCTTTCAGAGTTGAGAACAACGCTACATGTCTCTCTTGACAAGCTTGCTAACAGTAATTTTGAAGATCCTCAAACTAATTATTCGTTCTGTAAAAACTATAAGAAATTGTCTTGTATGATATCTGTGTAAGTAGCTTTACAAGTTGGTTAAAGCATTAGAAAACAGTGTCTGCATATACATATGTTATCCTTTCTTTCAACAACAAACTAAGATAGCCATAATCTCAGTGCTTCGTTCCTGCTAGCGTCAAGGAGCTAGTTTCAACCAAGTAATTTCAGAGAAGCCAAGAAGAAGTCTCAAGTGCAATGTAGAATTAATTCTAGAAAGCAGAAACAACACAATATTATGGACGATCTTGATGATGAATAAAACATTATTCGAGCATGTGGATTTATCTATATTTGAGTTTGGGTTTAAATTTGGAGGGAAACAATTTTAAGAAAAATGCTACCAAGTTAACGTTTTAACTAAATTTAACCAAACATCTATCCTTAAGCATCTTACTTAATTCTCTATATTTTGTAAAGAACAACTTTTTTGTGGTATCACCATTGGCCTGTGAAATATTATGCAAAGGTTTTTCAGTGCTTGCATTCGATAGATAATAAGATTTAGAGAAGTTTGCATAGGAAGAGAAATACAGGAGAGCAATGAATGGGCAAACTTTTAAAATGGCATGCCTCAATTATTCGCTGCTACAAGCTAGAACAAATTGAGCACATAACCATGGTTAGTTTCTTTTGATAATTTTTAAAAATTTAAATTGAATGAGGAGCTGGCCCACAATAACGAGATGGAGATTTTTAGTTTAAATTTTCTCTAAGAACTTAAGTAAATGCAAGTGAAAACGTTGCACGAATAAGTGTAATGCTAAACAGTCAAACAACATGTTTCATTTATGAACAATATTGGAGAGAAAGCTGCTCTAAGAGCAAAATATGCTTCTTGCTCAGTGCTAACAATTAAAAGCCAAACCTAAAATAAAAGACAACAAAATGGAGTAATGAAACCGCGATAATTGAATTAACTGAAAACATCTTACAACATCAAATTATAATTATAAGCCGGGTTGACAGCATATGGAATGCAATTCCTACCTTCCCCCTCAGAAACTAATAATGACAGAACCTTAGACCCAACTAAAAAATTCAGCTACTTTGCTAGCTTTATTATGACATATTCCTTATATTTGCATTGTGCAATTAGAAGACATCAAGAGGGAAATGCCCTGGAAAGTGGTTGCTCTGTTGAGCTTGCTTTAAATGCATTGCCAAAGCATAGTTGTTCACCTGCCAACAAAACCATGTAACTCAACATCAATACGCATTAAAGGACCTGCAATTTACTACTAATGTGTGTAGTTTTATAAGTATAGATAGTTATTTTAAAATGATGAAATAAGTTATGGGAGATTTAAGACAACGGTAAAACTGACAAGGTTATATTGGAATATACAAATGCATGTTAAGGAGAAATTTAAATCAAATGAAGAGATTATTGCAAAACATTTTCCCAATAGAGAAAAAGTTGATACTGACCTCAAGAGTTCTGATCTGTTCTTGATATTGAGATACTAACTGCTTCAAATTCTGCAACTCTTGGTTCTTCTCATCATAATCAGAAAAACGCTCATGCTGGATTCTAAACGCATTTTTGAAAGAATTTCTTTCCTTAATCAGCACCTGAATTTGCTCCTTTAGCAACAAATTTTCCTGAAAAGAGAACAGCTAATGATAAATTATACAGACTTGATGAGTTTGAAAAACTCTAATTTAAATTAATGATAATCAAATATTATTAAAATAATTAATTACAAAATTATTAATTTGATCTTCAAATTATACTTACTGATTAATAATTTTTGTTGTGTTGCAGATTATGTTTTGGGCATGAAGAAAATGACAAGCTCAATATGGTTGTCAAAATAATCAGCCTGTTATGCAAAAATGTTTTAATATATGTTGCTGAATCATTTAAATGATATTTGGGCTACATTTTATTGTGCAAGCCCAAATCTGATTCTTGGTGAATGACCAAGCGAATTGAAATTAAAAAGAAAGGAGTAGTGCTTGTTTCGGTTACCTCACTCTCTTCCTTTGATGTATTTTAAATTTATTAAACTTGTTTTAATTGCATTGGAACCATGAGAGAGAAACAGCAATTGATTTGATTGCTATCATTAGTGCTACACGCTACCTAAAGCAAAAGTGGAAGTAAATTAATTCATTTTGATTTTCTCATTCAAATCACATTAAAAGTTTTTCTCTCTTCTCTCTCATAACTCTCGGTCACTTCACAGAGAAGAAGATGGAAGTTAATGCAAGTTATCAGAAGCTAAAAGAAGAAGCTAGAAGCAAGCATGAAGCCGTTGTGATGATGGCTCCAAGAAAAAGAAAATCTGAAGTATGTTGTGACTGAGATCTTTGCCACTTATGGTAAGAAGTGGTGATGAAATCTCAAGCTCTCCATACCCTAAAAAGAAGAAGATCAACTCGGTCAGAGGAAGAAGATCCTTGAAGGCATGGCTCGTCTCTGCTTTTGATCAACCATCACAGGAGGTAGCTACATGATGGAAGAGGCAGAAGTTAGAGCAGATGGAGCTGTCATCATCAAGAACTCATCAAGGGCTAGGAATCCTTCTTGGAGTGCAAGTCAAGATGGAAGGCCCGGATTGATGAAGATTGATGACAAGGGAAGACACATAAGTAATTGCATGTTGGGTTTTACATTCGGTTATCTCTCCTCTCTCTCTCTCTCTCTCTGGCCGAACCGGTTTTGGGTTGAAGAAGAAGAAGTTTAGCTTGGTTCAACAGTTTCAACCGTGGAAGCTTTTCTTTCTATAAATAAGGGAGAACAGTCAGGGCTTGAAGCAAGCAAAAGAGTGAAAGCACAGTGTTCTTATAGCTACCCAAGCTAATAGAAGTTCTTCTCCTTCAATGTTCTTCATTTTGTAATTTTGTCTGTCTTGAGTCTCATGGAAAAAAGGCAAACAGTGAGGTTTGTATGAAAAAGCCATAGAGCGGAAAAAGACAGAGTGTACAAAATTAAAAGAAAAAGCCATAGATGTCCTAGAAGTCCTTTGTACATCTGTGTTGTGTTTCATGATTCTGTGAGAATCCCCTTGCAAGTTGGTTTAGCACTTAGCAGTTGAAAGCTTGGTGGGTTACCAAGTCAAGTTCAGGATTAGGGTTAGATTCTAAACTTGTCCCAGATAGAAAAGGTAGTTCCTATAGATAATTGGTGCATGTAATCATGATTATAGTGAAATTTCATCATTGTTGTGATGAAGACTGAATGTATGCTGCATTGTACTTAGCAGCTGAACCAGGATACATCTTAGTGTGAGTTTCTCTCTCTTCTACTTCATTTCTGATTCTGTTGCATAAGAGACAAAATTGAAAAATATCTCTTAACTGGTTACGAGACAAAAAGAAAAAGTCTATTAACTAGGCACGAGACAAAAACAAGAAATATCTCCTCAAGGGTTTTGAAAGAACAATAAGTGTTATTGAAAGAAAAAAGAGCTAAGATTAAACCTCCATTCTCTTAACCACTGATAAACCATCAAAGTTAAACCTCCTAAAATAGGATATAAAAAATTACGGTTAATCTTAATTGATAAGCATAATCTTCAGCATGCAATATGTGTTTATTCAAAGAAAATCATAAAACAAATGTCTAAGCATAGCAAGTTTCATCCTCTCCCAGTGTTATGATCAAACATTAGTAACCGAATTAAAATGGATATATACACATTACAGACAATAACACAAAAATGATATGAATTAAGATTTTGTGCATTTGGAATTTGTATTTGTTCTCTAAATTATCGATCTTATTCTTATACTATTATCATGTAAGACATTTCGTTAATTATTTAACTTTGACCTCAAGATTACACTGAAACTAAATGAAACTTTTTTTTTATTCAAATAAAACACTTTAAGCCTTAAGAACCAAAACAGGATTACACCCAAATATAAGAACAATTTAATACTTTACCCATAAAAAAAGATAGGGAATGTATTAAAACAAAAGAAACATGCCAGCCGACCCCGAGAATCATCTCAGCTGGTAAAGGAAGAAAAAATTATTAAAGGAAACATGGGATGGGTGGGAAGTTAATTAAATATAGAGTAAAGTATCGTTTTTGTTCCACGTTTGGGGTAAGTCTTATTTGTGTCCCTAACGTTTAAATCGTCATATTTATATCCCAAATGTTTATAAAAGTGATTCAATGTTATCCTACTATCAATTATACTAACAAATCAGATTATAGTTTTCAATTATTCTCACTTGGATGTATTCATTCTCAATTAGGTCTCACTTGGATTTGTTCGATTTTAATATTATACCCACTATTTGTGTTTAGATTCAATTATGTCCCTAAAAAAGTGAATTATGTAAATGTTGTAGGAATTAATTTCAACTTTTGATGAGCTATTTTTCGGAGTGGATCATCGATTCTATCACAGGTATTTGTATTCTAACTCCAAGAAGAGATTTTTAAAACTTGATGGTTTTAGTGGCTAAGAGAAGGGGGGGTTGAATCTTAGCCCCCTTTTTCGAGCTAACACTTGCTGATCTTCAGAAGAGACTTTTCTGTTTTTGCTCCTCACTGGACACGAGCAACTCAGTTTTGTCTTGTCCCTTGTCACGAGACTTTTTGTTTTATCTCGTCACTTGACACGAGATAATTCTGGCTTTTGCTCGTGTGTGGTAGAAAACAGAAATGGAGTAGAAAGAGAAGAAGATTGCACCCAGATATATCCTGGTTCGGCTGCTAAGTGCAGTGCAGCCTACATCCAGTCTCCATCACAAACATGATGGAATTTCACTATAATCAATCTGATTACAACTTGTAAAGTGCTAACCCAACTTACAAGGGGATTCCCACAGAATCATGATACACAACATAGATGAACAAAGGAACTCTAAGACATCTATGGCTTTTTCTTTTAATTTTGCACTCTCTGCCTTTTTCCGCTCTATGGCTTTTTCATTACAAACCTCACTGTTTGCCTTTTACCATGAGACTCAAGACAAGACAAAATTAAACAGAAAAATACTAAACAGAATACATTGAAGGAGAAGAGAAAACTGTTACCTCAGGTAGCTCTGAGAACTCTGTGCCTTGCACTCTCAAATTTTTCTCCTTGCTTCAAACAGTGGTTGTTCCCTCTTTTTAAAGAAGAGGAAAGCCTCCACACTTGAAGCCAAAACCGAACCAACTTCTTCCTCCTTCAACAAACACAAAACCGGTTCGGCCACTCAGAGAGAGAAGAGATAACCATGCATTAACCAACATGCAATTACCTCTAGTCCTTTCTTGATCATCACCCTTCATCAATCCGGGCTCTCCATCCTTGGCTTCCTCTCCAAGATGGATTTCTGGCCCTTGATGCCTCATGATGATGATGACTTCATCTGCTTCAATCTCTGCCTTCAACCATCACTTCGCCACTCTAGCTACTCCCTGTGGTGGTTGATCAGAATTGAAGACAAGCCATGCTTCAAGAATCTCCCTCTTGGCCGAATCTTCATCTTCCATTTTTGAGCATGAAAGGCTCAAGATAGCTTCACCAAATCTAACCACATTTGGTAAGCATCTTAGCCACAGCTCATCTTTCTTTTGGTATGTTTTCTTGCCATCATTAGCTTGATGGTCTTAGGCGCATGCAACATCTTCCTTTCGGTGTTGAAGAACATTTGTTCCATTGTTTCCTGGACAAGGACCGAATAGAGAAGAAGAAAGAGATGAGAGAGAATGAAAAGAATCTGAAGAAAAGCAATGCAAAGAAGTTAAACAAATCAATTAGGCATAGCTTGCTTTTACTTCCCTAACATAGAGTGGCGTGTTTGACATAATAGCCATCAATCACTTCAGCTGAATTTTTCTCTCTCATGTTCCCCATGCATTAATTAATAATGTAATAGATTTTGAAATCCATCACATGGTTAGTACTTGGTTCCGTTGGAAGCACTTTGCTTTCATTTCTCTTTGGTTTCGGACCAAGCTTGGAAACATTCATCATTTGTGAGACTTGGGCTTGTAGTATTGAGATAAAAGCTGGCCCAATTGGTAAGCATTTGCTTTCCTGATGAGTTGTGTAGCGGATCAAGCATAGGAAGCAAACAAGAAAGCATTTGTTTGGGCTTGCAACATTAATATTTATTCTGGCCCAATTATAACTAGCTTTAATTATAAACACAAGGCTGAACCAAAAATTGCAACATTTGGGCTTTGTTGATTTTCTTTTGTTTCGGCCCAGCACAAAATCTGCACAACAAAATTATTAATTAAGCCAATATGAATTAAGATCAAATTAATAATTTTGTAATTTAATATTTCAATAATGTTTGTTCATCATCAAAATTAAATAAGAGTTTTCCAAACTCATCAAAACTCAAACTAAAGCGTTCATGATGTGTAATTGATGAGAGGATAACATTGAATCACTTTTACAAACGTTAGGAATACAAATAGGACGATTTAAACGTTAGAAACACAAATAGAATTTATCCAAAACGTTGGGGACAAAAATGATACTTTACTCTTAAATATAAAATTAACTTAGTAATTTCTCAAAGCAAGTGACATGCTTTAAAAAGAAAAGAATCAAAGACTTTGTTTGAGGGTGCTTGACTTAGGAAGCAAAATGAGTTCATAGTAAATCATTCACACTCCGAGCAAGTACCTCATTTTTTCTCTTAAGTCTTGGCAACTTGCCCAAT
The DNA here is from genome assembly GCF_014773155.1 of Arachis stenosperma. Lineage (NCBI taxonomy): Eukaryota > Viridiplantae > Streptophyta > Magnoliopsida > Fabales > Fabaceae > Arachis > Arachis stenosperma. Next base: position 1,219,588 of record NC_080385.1, read on the forward strand.
GGAGTCCAAGGAGAAAAAATATATTGTACCGTATTGGATAAGAGCGCGATTGCAGAAAGCAGAAGAATCGAGGGCGAAATTTCTTAGGACTCCACTGAAGCATCCTCTCCTTTCATATGGCTGAATCATTCTTTTTTTTAAGTTTCTAAGTTTTACTTTTGTGTGTTTGATTATGAATAAACCATCACTCACATAAGTATGTGAACAATAATTTGTATTTGAGTCTTATGGTGTTATGCATCTGCTGGAATATAACTCTCCTGCTTATTTTCAGGATGATAAACTATCTGCTAGTTACCTTGATTTGTTTTTGTTGTTCTAAATTTTGACGCATCTTAATCACTTGTTTGATTATCTAAAAAGACTTGATGCTTTATTTGGATTTGCTTTACAGAACTTGAATAATTCTACTTATATTATATCTAATTCATTGATGTAACTAAATTCTCTGTATTTTATAAAGAATAACTTTTTGTGGTATCACCATTGGCCTGTGAAATATTATGCAAAGGTTTTTCAGTGCTTGCATTTGATAGATGATAAGATTCAAAGAAGGTTGCAAAGGAAGAGATACAAAGGAGAGCAATGAATGGGCAAAATTTTAAAATGGTAATGCCTCAATTATTCACTGATAGAAGGTAGGACAAATTGAGCACATAACCAGGGTTAGTTTCTTCTAATAATTTTTAAAAAGTTAAAATGAATGAGTTGCTGACCCACAATAATGAGATGGAGGTTTTTAATTTAAACTTTCTCAACCTAGTAGCCTATGAGATGAGTCATTTTCACTGCGACTTTGAGATCAGTTCATATTTAGTCCTCCTGAGCTCTCTCGTTGACCAGCCGGAGGATGTGAAGGAGCTGAGATTGGCTGGCATACTTATCAATGAACTTGCAAGTGACAAAGAAGTGTCTGATCTGTTCAATAAGATGGACATCATTTTGGTGCCTGAGACACCGTGGTTTGCTAATATCAGAGACCAAATCCATTTGCACTTCGAGTCCAAACGAGGCAGGATCAAGATTCTGACTTGGATGGGAGAGGCCTATGGGACAATTTTCCGGTCACCGGTCGCCATGGACCATCATTGCCTTGCTAGCTGCCACACTTGGCCTTGTTCTCACTTTTATCCAGACATGGTTTGCTGTGCTTCCCAAAGCTTCATAACACGACATCACTTTTAGAAAAAGCTCTCACACTATTTTGGAAATAGATCCTCTCCATTTTTTTTGTCACTGAAGAGAATAAAGTGTAATCTCCCACCTTTAATTTTACAAGTGGGACCAGCAATAAATGAGAGAGAGAATGTATTGAATGGTGAGATCTTCCACTGGATACCATCCAGTTTTTTTTTCACTGGAGAGGATCCACTCCCCACTATTTTCTTCTTGCTTGTCATTTTGTCCTGTATATACTTCTGTAACTTCATTCATCATATCAGATCTTTCGCTTGTTAAGTTTTAATATTGTGTGTGCTTAATGATGTATAAAACATCACTCAGTCATATGAGTATGTGAATTGCAGTGTGTATTTAAATCCCAAATTGCTATGCAGTCTTTGGAATCTTATTCTTCTGTTAATTATTATGATGCTGAAATTCATAATTTCCAATTTTTATTATGAATAAATCAGAAGGATCTAGTTGAAATTGAGTGAAGCAGAACCCATAAATCATAAATTATCTTGTCACAGGAATGAGTACCGACTTGAAGCACATTGCAAAATCGGAAACTTCACCAAGCAAACATTAGCTTCCACTGTATCATATTACCATGATAAATGATATGCACACGACTTACATTAGTACAAGTTAAACACAATTCTGATTTCATTAGATAACCTTTTACTGAATTTTCTTTTAGTAAGGTTTGCTAATATATTGGAAGTTCAGATACTATATGTCAGATTTGTTTATTTTTTATTTTTTAAATATCTTTAAGACAGACAAAAGGAAAATACAAAATGAAAACACAACTAGATAATTATATTTTTAAGTATTACGTTTATGACTTCTTTAATTATTATTGATAACTAACAGTAGTGGCCCTAACCCCTAACCCACAAGAGTCAACCATAGAATTCGGAGGAAAACGTATCAAATTTGACTGAGGCTTGGATGGATCGAACTTGCTATAGTGCTAGCGAGTAGCGACAAGGTGCAAGTTGCAAGCTTAAAAAAATGACATATGAAAAAGACACATACATATATTTAAATCCTCATAGGAATGAATATGAAATTCACCATGCCTTTAAAGAAGCCTCACTTAAACAATTAGTCACTTAACATATGTTGGGAAAAACTAAGATTCAGTTTAATGAAACCAAATTGAACCCGTCACTTTCCTCCAATTTCTTCTCCTCTTGGTTGAGTTCTTCTCCCTCACTCATTCTTTGTGTTTTTTTTTCTTTTTTTTTCAAACGAAAGACTCCCTACCTTCTCTCTCTCTACTTTTTCTTCTTAGAAAAAATGGCAAATTCATTCTTTATTTTTTTGTTGACGAACATTTAAATCTCTAAAAATTTAAAAATACATTTAAGTTATTGATTTTTTTAAATTTTGGACACATCAATCTCTGAGTCTAACTTGTCCTATTTTAAAAATTTTCTTACGTGTTTCATAAGAGATAGATATATCTAAGTTTTAAAAAAGAAAAAAAAAATTAAATATATTTTTAAATTCTTAAAAACTTAAATATCTAAAAAATCAAATCCTCAATGACTTATTTATCTTTTTTTTTTTTTTTTATTGCCCATGACTATAAGCCACTACTTCTTTTTATTATTTTGTTTCCTTTTGTTTTGAAGTGTGGGTCCCCAACTTACACCATAATGATTTTGGTTAATTAAGAAACAGCAAATATAAGACTTTGAGCTTGACTTAAATAGATTGTAAAACAACCAAACACACTCAGAATCATTTGTTTTCTCACCTCAACCCACCTACTCGATAGTGTGCATCTAACAATGGCGAACATGGCGGAAATAGAGTGGGCTTCTCTGTGGGAGAGATTAGAAAAATCGGAGAAGCAATTAACTGAAGGTAACAAAGTTTCAAGGCCTAAAATACAACGAATTCCAGCGTACATGGCTGAAAAGCCTGAGTTTCAAAGATACTACAGGCCGCAGGTCATTTCACTTGGTGAGTTTCATAGAAACAAAGAAACTGGGCAAGGAGAGCTGTATAAGGAAGCATGGGCAGCAATGTATATTAAGCATACTAACCTAAAGGCTGTCGATTTATTTGAGCAACTCTGGCGAGATAAACCGAAGTTGTACAAATTATATGATACCGATAGCGATAAGGTAGACTCAAAATCTTTTATAGTGGATGGATGTTGTGTGCTAGAATTGCTGGAAAAATCAGATCGAGAGCAAGAGCTGAAGATTAGCATGGACAAGCTTGTACGGGTGCACCAGGATCTGCTTATCTTGGACAACCAGGTTCCTTTCAAATTACTCAGGCTCTTGTGTGAGGACCAAGAAAGGCTCCAAAAATGCCTCTGCAACTTCCTCCAAGTTCATGGTATTCAGACAGCACCTAAGCTTCCCAGAAAGAGAACAGAGAATGAAGAAGTGAAGGTAACAGTGGATGGAGATGATGATGAGGACCCCGTCCATCTTCTTGATTATCTGCGGAAGGCCCTCTTAATGAGAGACCAACACACATCCAACAAAGATATCAACAACAACGAGATCAAGAAGGGATCCCTGCACCTCAGGAAGTACAGGATTGGGACCATCCGGGAACTCAAGGCAGCTGGGATTCGTGTGACAAAGAATTCCCACAGCAACTCGATGTACCCGAGCTTCAAAGATGGGATACTGCAGCTTCCAGAACTCAGAGTGGATGGCTCAACAGCTCATATATTCTTCAACCTAGTAGCCTATGAGATGTGTCCTGATTTTCACAACAACTTCGAGATCAGCTCATTTTTAGTCTTCATGAGCTCTCTCATCGACCAACCGGAGGATGTGAAGGAGCTGAGAATGGCCCGCATAATTATCAACGAACTTGCCAATGACAAGGAAGTGGCCGACCTGTTTAATAAGATGGACACCATTCTTGTGCCCGAGACACCATTGTTCGCTCACATCAGAGACCAAATCGATTTACATTTTAAGTCCAAACGAGGCAGGATCAAGATGCTGTCTTGGATGCGAGAGGCATACAACACGTATTTTCGCTCGCCATGGACCATCATTGCTTTGTTGGCTGCCACACTTGTTCTTGTTTTCACATCCATCCAGGCATGGTTTGCCATCCACCCTAAAGCTTCCTAAATAAAACAATGTTATGGAACATCTTTTATTATTATTATTATTATTTTTTACTTTTGTGTGTGTAATTATGAATAAATGATGAGTATGTGGACAATGATTTATTTGTATTTGAATATTATCCTGTTATGCATCTTAGCTTAATCATTTGTTTGATTATCTTAAAAGATTTCAATTGTTTATTTGGATTACCTAGCTTCATAGAACTTGAATGATTCCACTTATATTATATCTATGTGAGAAGATATCAAGGATTAATTATGTTTTATTTTTTAAATTAGCTTTCCAACTTGATTTTGATTATCATCGTCTAACAATAATGCTTACTTGTGACATAAATGTTATTCAATATTAATAAGCTATTTGTATATATATACTATTTTTTAATATCAATCATAGTAATACTGATACTATAAAAACCAATTTTGATCAAAATCACATGGATAACAAATAACCTCTACGTAACTTACTGCATGTCTCTCTTGACAAACTTGTTAAGAGTAATTTTGACGATCCTCACACCAATTATTCATTCTACAAAAGCTATACAAGAAATTGCCTTGTCACGTCGTGCATGGTTTGATTTTTCTTCTCAAGTAGTTGAAGCTAATAATTCCCTACTCCTAGAGCAAACATTAGTACACTACATAATAAATTTGCAGTTGGCTAGATTATTTGTTAGGTCAAACAGTAGTCAGCTTTCTTTATTCTTATTGATTTAAAAGAAAAAAAAAAACTATTATTTTGAACCACAAATAAATAAAACACTAATAAAATTATCTATATATAAAAATATAAAACTAATGTTATACTCATAAAAAGTAATTTGTTTAATAAAAATAATAAAATAATAATTTTTTTTTTCATTTTTTTTTAAAAACTCACGTAGAGTAGTAAGTAATTTTACTTTTTTTTTACCAGGGCACTGGAAAATTCTAAAATAGTAAAATCAAATCACTTTGAAATTTAATTGTAAAGATGTTTGGTAGAGAAACATTATTATTAAGCCCAGCCAAGCTTGCAGAGTAGGTTCCTTTTGTACATACAACTATAAATGTCCTATTAAATATTGAGAAGACTTTTACTATGTACTCATGGCAATACAATTTGAATCAACGGCTATTCATTCGGCTCATCCCTAGACTTTGTTTGTTTACATTTTATAGGCATAAGACACAAAAATATAAAATTGTATTTGATAGATAATATATGAATAGATGTATCGTGTTTAGAGATATTGAATTAGTATATTTTGTGTTCATCCTAATAGAAAAGATATTGAAACAATAATAAAAAACACAACTTATTTTTAATTTATTTTATTATTCTTATTAGTTTTTGTTAAATTTGGAAAACTTGTATTTTTGTGATAATCAAACATTATTAATATATTAAATTGTAAAAATTATTATTTGTTTCAAATTGTTGGGATAATGAATTTTGTTTTGTGTACAAAAAATTAAAACAAGTTTTCAATTTGAGCTAAAAACCAATATAAGCCCAATATGAATGTAATCAGTTTTTGTGGAAGTTGCAACATTAATCTATACAATATGGCTGAATGCCTGAATCATTTTAAGTGGATAGCAAAAGATAATTGGGTCAAGTATGTGTGAACAGTCCAAAACAATTTTTTCCTCTAGAACAACAAGCCTTGGTCTGAATTGAAGAAGAAGAGAATGGAGCAAAGATGGGTCGGTTACCTACTCTTCATTGTGGAATGAAATTCAAAATTCAAATGAATTAATTGTTTGCATAAGTAATTGAAACATAAAATTAAATTGAGTTAATTTTATATTGAATGCTTTGTAAAAAGAAGATCCGAAGTATGGCATGACTAAAATCTTTGCCATTAAAGGCAAGATTTCAAGAAGCTTCAAAATCTTCATGTTAAGAATAGGAAAGATCCGCCTCGGTCAGAGAAGAAGATCTCTATGACTAAAGCTTAGTTCTATTTTTGTTCATCCAAGAGAGAAGGTAGCTACTAGAGCTACAAACATGAAGAAGCAAATATGAAAAAGAAGGAGCTATCAAAGATCAGAGATTCATCAAGGGTCAGAATTCTTTTTTGAAACCAAAGTCAAGATGAAAGACTCAGATTGAAGAAGCTTGATGAGAAGGGTTGAGAGAGGTACATGCATGTTGATTTTGGCTTTGGTTTTCCCTCTCTCTCTCTCTCTCTTCTCTGTCCGAACCGACTATGTGTTGGAGAAGATATTAGTGACTTGGTTGAACCGATTTTTACCTTGAAAGTTTTCCTTTCTATAAAAAGGGTGAACGGCCAAGGGTTGAGACAAGGAGAGAAAGTACAAAATTCTCATAACTACCCTAAGCTAACAGAGTTCTCCTTCAATGGGTTTCATTTTGTTTTCTTTTCCTTAGTTTTGTCTGTCTGTGTCTCATGGTAAAAGGCAAACATGGTGAGGTTTGTAAGAAAAAGCCAGTGAGAGAAAAATGGCAGTGAGCAAAAATAAAGAAAAAGCCATAAATGTCTCAGAGTTTCTTTGTACATTTATTTGTTGTATTTCATGATCCTGCGGAGATTCCCTTACAAGTTGGATTAGTACTTTGCGGTTGAAAGTTTGGTAGGTGTCCAAGTCAAGTTCAGTTTTGGGGATAGAATATGGACTTGTCCCAGATAGGAATGGGTAGTTCCTAGGAAAGAATTGGTGTATGTAATCTGATGATTATAGTGAAATTCCGTCACTGTTGTGATGGAGACTGGATGTAGGCTGCATTGTACTTAGCAGCTGAACCAGGATACTTCTGGGTGTGATTCTCTCTTTCTCTTCTTCTCCTATTTTGTTTCTGTTACGTTGGAGACAAATTTGAAAAATATCTCCTAACAGGTTACGAGACAAAAAGAAAATGTTTCTTGACTTGTTATGAGACAAAAAGCAGAAATATTCCGTCAAGGGCATTTTTATTGCTTTCTTTAAAATTCGATGCAAACCTTTTCGATTTTCGTTAATTTTACTTTTCGAATCCTTTGTTTCACGTTTCTTTTATGCTTTTTGCACCTTTGAATTTACTTTTTCTTTATTGCTCGTCTAATTCGAGGATCCTTGATGTACTTATAGAAAATTGGTACCTGCAAAAGAGGAGTTGGTTTCGTTCCTAGACTATTAGAATTGAACCACCATCGATTTGCTAAAAATTGACAAAACAGCCACCATATAATGTCTTTAGTGCATCCCATGTGTTTCATTATGGAAGGAACACTTTGCTCATATACTTCTTTATTTATTTATTTTTTTGTAATAATATCCACAATAATAAGAGTTTTTCAATATAATAATGTGTTAGAAAAAAAGTTCACTAAAACATGTAAGCCGATCCCAGAACTAGTTGGTAAACGTAGAAAATATTATCAAAACCCTAGATGGCATGGACCTGCTAGTGGGAAGTTGATTGATTGAATATAAAATTAAGAGAAAATGACAAATCGATCCCTGACTTTTTAATCCGCGAACATTTAACCTCTTGAGGATTTAAAAATACATTTAAGTCTCTGACTTTTTCAAAATCTGGACATATCGATCCTTGAGTCTAATTTGTCCAATTTTAAAAACTCTCTCATGTATGCATCCGTATCAACCAGGTTAATATAACGAGAGTTACGTTTGATTTTTCCATTAAATCTGACAGACCTAAGTGAATATGAGAGATGAATATGTCCAAATTTTGAAAAAATCAGAGACTTAAATGTATTTTTAAATCTTCAAGAACTTAAATGTCTGCACATCAAAAAGTCAAGGATCTATTTGTCCTTTTCTCTAAAATTAACTTAGTAATCGGATCTTTACTCTGAAATTTAGTAATTGTTTATTTTTTAGAAGATGACAAGGGATGCAAAGCAAGTGACATGCTGCTTTAAAAAAGAAAACATCTATATAACACAATAATGCGTGAATTAGAACTGCTCAAAGAAACAAGTCAACTGCATGAAGAAGTGATCTTGTTTCTATGGCGATGTAGTAGACACGAACGAGTTTATCACATGGTTATTAGTATAGTGGATGGATGTTCTATACTCCATTTGTTGGAGAAATCAGGAAACTCAGTTGATTCACAGCGAGAACTAAAGACTAATGTTGACAAGCTTGTACGGATGCACCAGAATCTTCTTCTCATGGACAACCAAATTCCTTTCCAAGTGCTGAGGCTCTTCTGCAAAGATGAAGCCAGGTTGGAGAAATGCCCATCAACTTCCTTCAAGTTCATGGTATTAAAACGGCACCCAAGCTTAGCAAAGAAAAACCAGATCTCAGAAAGGAAAAGAAGAACACACAAGAAGCCGCACAAGAGCTCAAACTAGTTGTCCAGGGAGATGATGATCCTCTCCATCTTCTAGATTATCTAGGGAAGGCCCTCTTGATTCGAGACCTCGACACAATCCATAAAGATATTCGAGTCGAGATCAAGATCAAGAGGAGATCCTTGCACCTTACAAAGTATAGGATTGGAACTGTTCTTGTCTGAGTAGAGTGGTCGAGCTATAGTGTCTTTCTTCTGTCCTCGTTGGATGATGGTTGATCTATACGTCGGCCAGAATGAACATCAAGAGGTGGAATGCTCGCAAAAAGTACTTCGACGCTCAAGTCAGTATTTAGGAATATAAGAAAATTAATAGAGAGAGTGATCGTTTCTTGCTTTTTTCTTGATGCCCCTGTTATGCTCTCGTCGATTTATTTTTATAGAGGAGGAAGTAATCCTCGGTTAGTATTTTTTTCCATTTTTTCGGAAAGGAAGATACTGCTGTGAATGTTTGTTGATTGCTACTGTGATATTCTCGTTTTGACTCTTCCAACTCCGAGTTTGTTTTGCTTATGGTCGAGATTATAGGATTAATGACCGATCTATAATGTCCATATCATAGCCTCCAAACTTGACTTGCCTTTAAGGAAGCAGGTTGAGCTTTGTTTACCTCAGCCATTACGACGTTGGTTGAGGACATAAGCCCCCAAGCGAAACCTGTTCTGCCTGATAAAAAGGAAATTTTTTTTCAAAGAATTAATAATATTTGTAAGGAAAAAACATTTCATGTGCCATCATAAATGGGCGTGACGTTTGGCCCATTATTCGAGTTGCCCTTATCCGTTAGATCTAAGGGGGGTTTCATTACTTGTAAATCAACGGTCCAATGTTGCTGGGAAGTATAACCGTTTGTATCACTTAGTTGATGTCTTAATTATCCCTCGTTTTCCAATTTTTCGAATCGTGTTGGGAGTTTTATCTGTGCTGGTGGAACATAAGTCAAAAAGGTTAGTTCTCTTTTCTTCTCTGTTTGATTGTACTTCTTACTTTGTCTTTAACCTGAAAAAGTTAAATGAGAAAAACGAAAGTGACAGTGAATACTGAAGACCCTTATGAGTGGGTAGATGCTGATGTGAGGAATTGAGCATCTTTGTTTAAGTCTGTTGAGTCCATTCAAAAGCTAGGCACGGATGTGTGGGCAAAAATCGGTAGTAATGTGAGGTTAGAGTTTTTGCCATACAATGATGGTGATCGTGTCTGTGAGAAGCGCAATGACTGGGTTACTTTTATTTGTATAGTTGCTTGTTGACAGAACTAGGTGTGAGATTACCCTTCACTGATTTCGAGTGTGGAGTCTTATATTGGTTGAACTGTGCCCCATCATCACAGCAGCTGCATCCCAACTCATGGAGCTTCGTTAGGGCTTTCGAGAACCTAATGGAGTATTTAGAGCATCATCCTTCCTTAAGGTTGTTCTTTTCGCTTTTTCAGGCGAAGGATGTTAGGAGAGGTTTGTGGATCAATTTGTGTAGCTACCCTGGCCACTCAATTTTTGGTTTGTACAACTCTTCCTTCAAAGACTTCAAAGTTATGTATGTGAAGGTTTGTAGTAAGGAAGAGGATTTCTCTTTCTATTTAAACGAGTTACTAGTAGAAACGTTTCCACTTTACTGGTCACCCGAGCCCAACCAAGTGTTAGACATAGAGGATAGGTTTGAGGATGATGATCTGATGTTAGAATTCCTTGTTTGTGGGGTGTCTCAACATGAGCTTTTGTCAGTTTCTGAACTTTTGAAATGGGAGATAGATACTCAATGGATGTTGGATTATCTAGGTAATATTTATGTTAATTGGTGTTTCTATTTGCTGGATATGGTGATTTTTAACGCATTCTTTTGTGGGGTTTGCTCAGGTGAGAAAGCACCAACCATAACCACTGCTGGTTTGAAGGCTTTTTTTAGTCGGCAAAAGAAAGAGGAAAGGGAGGGATCGACAACCATGGCAGCAAAAGATGCTGGGACTGATGTCGTTCAGCCTGCGTTAAAAACGAGGGATAAACGAAAGCGAGGTCAGGGTGTTGTCAAACTTAAAGAGCCGAGGTTGGTGGAGATAAAGAATGACGATGGAGTTAATTTGGACGATGTTAAAGCTTATTATGATAGTCAGAGGAGGTTTCATATTCCTCGTGCTGATGATAGCATAAGGTCTCTTTGGTCAGAGATGTTTCCATTCGCAACTTTGGCCGATCAGTTTGGCCAATTTGCAGATGATGTGAAGTTGGTGCATGATGTTGGTTGGCTAGGTACTAGCCGTTTTCTTCAGGTATTTTCTCTGAAGTTTTGTTTTGTTGTCTTCTGTTTTTTTTTCTCGATTCTGACTTTGTAGCTATTATTTTGGTATAGGTTATTGGTGCTTGTTTGGTGGCCATTGGCCGAACTTAGGAGCTGGAATTTGAAAAGGATGAAAGAGAACTTCAGTCAGTTGAAAAGTTGACAAAATTGGTTAAGGACAAGGAGTCGAAAATCAATTCACTATCATCTTCTCTGAAGGCTAAAGAAATTGAGGTGGCATTTGTCAAAGAGCACGAGAGATTGGCAGAAGTTAAGGCTGACAGTATGAAGTCAGAAAATGAGAAACTGTCAGCTCGGGTGAAAGAGCTAGAAGACGAGTTGTACACTGTGTTTGGTCAGGGTTTTGATCGAACAATATCACAGGTTCGGGCACTGTTTATCGAGGCGGATGTGAACAAGATGGACATTGCTAAAGTTGTCATCGGAGGACAACTTGTTGATGACGAAGTTCCTGTGGAAGAGAGCTCTGGTAGATCGAGTATGTGAGATAAGAAAGATTAGTGATTTTTTATATTGAACTTTGTTTTTGTATTTTGTCTGGTTAATTTGGGCCGATGTTTTGGTCATCGGTATGGATTGTGGTCCGGAGTATGTAGCTCAATTAGACTTTATTATGCTATGTTAATGGTAAAAAATAGTACTTGCTTGTTTGCATAATTTGGGAATAGTAGTTTCATTCAATAGATGTCAATGTACAATTGCTGTTCAGGAATCCGGCCTCATTAAAATCTTTCCCAAGAAAAATCCAATGAGGGGAAAAACTTAAGATTAGGAAAAATAGTACCTTCATTTGCCGTTAATAGAAGTATTAGCTTCGATACAACTTTAAAGATGATACATTTCATGTGTCAGGCATTTTTTTTCCATTTAGTTGTTGAAGTTTATATGCACCTTTTCCGAGTACTGTTGTCACTCGAAATGGTCCTTCCCATGTGGTTGCGAGCTTTCCTTGTTGTGGTGGCTTGCGTGTGTCCTCTGTTCATCGGAGGACGAGGTATCCTACTTGAAATGTCCGTTGAACAACTTTTTTGTTGTATTGCCATTGAGTTAGTTGTTATATTGCCTTTTGTCTCAAATTTGATTTTTCTCGGACCTCCTCTACCATGTCAAGTTCGGCTTTCCGTGCTTCATTGTTTGCTGCATTTTTGTATAGCTTGACTCTTGATGTTAGATGTCCTATTTTGACCGGGATTACTGCCTCGGCTCCATACACCAATCTGAAGGGGGTTTCTCCTGTAATGGAGTGGGTGGTGGTGTTATAGCTCCAAAGGACTTCTGGAACTAGCTCGGCCCATTGTCCCTTGGCCTCGTCAATCTTCTTTTTTATTGCCTTTAGTATAATTCGATTTTCTGCCTCTACTTGGCCGTTCATTTGAGGATGTTCAACCAAGCTGAAGTGGTGTTTAATATTAAAGTTCAGTAGAAAAAGAGCAACCTTTTTCTCAATGAATTGTCTCCCGTTATTGGAGATAATCTCACCAACTATGCTAAAATAACATATGATATTTTTCCATAGGAAAAGTTGTACCTTATCTGCTGTTATCCGAGCTAATGGTTGTGTCTCAATCCATTTAGAAAAGTAATCAATTGAAACTAAAAGAAATTTTACCTGCCCTGATGCAATGGAAAAAAGTCCAAGGATGTCTAACCCCTATCTATAGAAAGGCCAACTTGCCTCAGTAGAGTGTAAGAACTCGGCTGGGGAGTGTATTATGGTTGCATGTCTTTGACATTTATCACACTATCTGACCTTTCGCATACAGTTTGCCTTTAGTGTCGGCCAGTAGTACCCTGCTCACAATATTTTGGTTGCGAGGCTGCGTCCTCCAATGTGATTTCGGTAGACCCCCCTCATGGATTTCGTCCATGACGAGCTATGCATCATCTTTGTGTAGGCATCGTAGCAAGGGTTTAGAAAATTCTCGTTAGAATAGCTCGGGTCCCACGATGGTGTAAAAGCTTGCCTTGCGCCGAAATGATCTTGGATTTGTGGTATAGTTCGGTATGGTTCCGTCCCTCATGTATTTGATGAAGGGTATCTTCCAATCTTCATCTTGTGATGTACTTAACACACATGCCATAATGATACTAGGATTATCCAATGTAAGTTGTGTTAGAATTGGTACATGTGCATGCTTCCTAGTTGTTGCTAGTTTGATAAGCTATCATCCCTAGTGTTATGTTCTCGGTGAATATGAATGATTTCAAAAAATTGAAATTTCGAAATAAGGTCCTGAGCTATGAGCCAGTACTGCTCAAGTAGAGGATCTCTTACCTGGAATGTACAATTCACTTGCTGGACAATTAAAAGGGAGTCACAATAAACCTTGATCTTTGTTACCTGAAGGTCAATCGCCAATCTGAGCCCGACAATTAAAGCTTCATATTCTGCCTGGTTATTATTCATTGTGAACGAGAATTTTAATGATTGTTCTATGGCAGTGTTCACGCCGTCCTCGAGCAATATTCCTGCTCTGCTGCCTTCATTGTTGGTGGCCCCATCCACGTGTAGTGTCCAAACAGGAATATTGTCTTCTGCTTCCGGGCTTGTGAATTCTGAAATAAATTCGGCCAATACTTGGGATTTTAATGCCGGTCTCACTTGATATTGTATATCAAACTCAGAAAGTTTTATTGATCATCGAATTAGTCTTCCTGCCATGCCTGGTTTTGTTAAGATTTGACGAAGTGGTTGGTCTATCCGAACTATTATTATGTAGCTTTGGAAGTAATGACGCAATTGCCCAGCAGTGGTTATCAATGCCAGTGCTATTTGTTCAGTTCTAGGATACCTTTTCTCGGCTGGGGTGAGAATTTTGCTGACGAAGTAAACTGGCCGCTGTATTTTTCCTGTTTCTGTAACAAGAGCTGAACTTATAGCATGGTTAAAGACAGATAAATATAAGTAAAATGGTTTACCGATCTCTGGTTTATAAAGTATCAGGGATGTTGCTAATAAAGCATATCTGCTGGTGTCCATGCGAAAAGGTCGACATTTTGTTGCAACAGAGATATTATCTGTTCCTGTTCACCTACAGAAAGAGCATTTCCAATATATGTGTAACAGTTTGGTTTGTCAGTTAGAGATACCTTTCTTAAGTTGCCTGTCGGTGATGGTAGTTCCTGGAGGTCGGCTCTGGGGTCCAACTCTACAACGGTTGTTCCTCAGTAATGGAATGGCCTGAACTTCTTCAGCATAAGTTAGCTTATTCGGCCGCTGTTTGAGGCCAGAGTTATAGCATTGTCTAGCCTATTTATGGTCGGCGTGTATTGTGGCAAATCTCCCATCCCCAGTTTGAAACTTCATGCATAAGTGCACAGTGGATACTATTGCTCCAAAAGAGTTTAGGGATGGTCTGCCGAGGATTATATTATAAGGGCTGGTGTAGTTGACAATTAGATATTGGATGTGCAACATTCTGGAACGAGGATGCTCGCCCAGCATCGTCTTTATCCATATAGATCCGAAGATTGGCACACGTTCCCCCCAGAATCCCACTAGCTCACCAGAGGATGGCTTCATTGCTTTATCGACAGCTTCATTTTCTAAAAAGTAGAGTAAAATAATACGTCAGTGCTACTACCTGGGTTTAATAAAAATTTTCTTACCAGTAGGTTACCAGCCTGGACCAAGATGATAACTGGGTTATCTAGGTTAGGATTTGGCGAAGTAAGGTCGGAATTTGTGAAAGTTATGGATGCCGTGTTGTAGCCTGCTTTGCTCATATTTTCTGTGTTTTCTATCGTTAGCATTTCTCGGTAGCCTCTTTTTCTTGCCAAGTTGGTCGTGCCTCCCCCCACGAATCCTTTGGATATGCAATCTATTATCCTTCGGGGTTGTGAGGGAGGGTTTGAGGTCGCCCATTTGCCTTTGTCTTTGGTGTTATTCGGCTGAGTATGTGCTTCCCGTTGGGTGATTTCTTCTCTTCTGATGCGTTCGTCGACATATTTGTCTAGTAACTCTTGGCAATTTAATCTTTCAAGCAAATCTTTTGCCACCACACATTCATCTATGGTGTGTCCAAATTTCTGATGAAATGCGCAATATTTTGATTTATCAATATATCTTTGATCTTGGTAAGTTCCTGCCTTATTCGGGGGATTGATCAGTTTAGAATGCAAAATCTCTTTTATGATATCTTCTCTCCTTGTGTTGAATTTGGTATATGTGTCAAACTTGGGAGCTAACTTAAGCCCCCTTTTGTTGTCTCGGGTGTTGTGGTTTTTGTGATGCTTATCTTCATCCTTGTGGGGTTGTAGCTGTTTTTCTACTTTCTGAGTCTCCCGGAGTTCTTCAATTTTAATCTATCCTGCTACCTTTTCTCTGAACTTGGCTATAGTCTTTGGTTTAGCTACAACAATAGTTTCTTGAAATTTCTCTGGTCGCAGACTGCTTTTTAAACCGTGCAAGTGTACGTCAGGGTTAAGATCTGGTATTTTCATGGTTGCCTTGACGAACCTAGTAATGTAATCCTTAAGACTTTCATGATGTCCTTATTTAATGATATTAAGGTAACTGGAGATGTGCACATAAATCTTGGAAGCGACAAAGTGATTAGTGAAGGCTTGGGCAAACTCCTCAAAACTTGAAATTGACTATGCAGGCAAACCGGAAAATCACAAAAGAGTGGCTCCATCTAAAAAAGTTGGAAATGATCTGCAAAGTATAAGGTCAGAATTGTCATTTAAAAAATTATAGATTGAAATTTAGTAACATGAATGTTCGGGTCGCTAATTCCCTCATATAGTGCTAGCATTGTTGGAAGAGTGAACCGCTTCGGCATTTGAAACTTTATTATCTCTTCTAAGAAGGGATTGGATATCGTCAGCTTTGTTTTTGGTGGAGTCGCGTGACCTTCTGAGTTCGTGTCGCCCGTGTTCTTGCTGCTTTCTCCTTTGTGCTTTCCGTTTTGATGCTGAGCTAGAAGCTCAGACATCTTCCAGATTTCAACCGCTAGTTCCTCATTTCTTGTTGCTAACTCGTTTGGTGACATGCGGGATATGCCATTGTCAGTCATGCTAGTCGTACCTATAAAGGGAAAGCAGAAGAAAAAATAATAGTGAAAAGATTAGGTCTATCTCTGGCCCACGATGGACGCTAAATGTTCTTGTCCAAGTACAGTAGCCAAGCTATAGTGCCTTTCTTCTATCCTCGTTGGATAATGGTTGATCTATACGTCGGCCAGAATGAACACCAATGGATGGAGCACCTGCAAAAAGCACTCTGACGCTCAAGTCAGTATTTAAGAATATACGAAAATTAATAGAGAGAAAGTGATCGCTTCTTGCTTTTTTCTTGATGCCCCTGTTATGCTCTCGTCGATTTGTTTTTATAGAGGAGGAAGTAATCTTCGGTTAATATTTTTTTCGTTTTTTTTTTCGAAAAGAAGATACTGCTTTGAATGGTTGTTAATTGCTGCTCGATATTCTTGTTTTGACTCTTCTAACTCCGAGTTTGTTATGCTTATGGCCAAGATTATAGGATTAATGGCCGATCTATAATGTCCATATCAAAAACCATACGAAAACTCATGGCAGTTGGGATTAGTTTGAGAAGGCATTTTGAATTGCTTTATATTAAAAATATTTTGCAGAATATTTATTTGATAATTTATATATATTTATATAACTATTTAATTAAAATATAATATAAATTAAAATATAGTTTATTATTTTAAAAATTTGAATTTATTTATTTTTAAAAAGTATAGACTTTTTATATGAGTTGTATAAAATTATATCTTTATTTATTATTTTTATTTTTATATTTGTTTTAGTTGTCATAATTTATCTTTTTATATGGCATTTTTTGGGTTGCAAATAATTAAAGAAAAGATTAAAAAAATGGATGAGAATGAGAAATACCAAAAACATAAATTAGTATAATAATGATATATTTGAATATACTTAGGGCTTGTTTGGGTCAGCTTCTAAGAAAAGATCTTTTTTCGAGTTATCTTTTTTTAAAAGATCTTATAGAGAAGTAAAAGTAATTTTATGTTTGGATATCTCATGTAAAAAGGTCTTTTTATCTATCAATTATGTTTGGGTATAACAATATAAAAGTACTTTTTTGTTTATTTATTACATGAAAAACATCTTTTTTTAAAGGAAAAAAGATCTTTTAAAAAAAGATGTAAATTACAGCTTCTCAAAAAAGATCTTTTTTTTTATTTTACTAGTGCTTTTACTTTTACTACTAGAAATTTGCCAAACACGTTAAAAAATAAAAAAAGATCTTTTTTCATTGAAAAAAGATCTTTTTTTAACAAAATAATGGCGCCCAAACATGCACTTAGTAAGGAGATGTGCCAAATTTAAACTTACTTGAGTTTAGAAAAATGAATGAGAATAAAAAATATCAAAAATATAAATATAAAATTATGAATTAATTTTATAATAATGATATATTTAAATGTATTTAGTAAAAAAATGTGGTAAATTTAAACTTACTCGAAAGAGTTTTCACTAATTGGTATAAAAAATTAAGAAATAAGGAGTAGTACAGTCTTATATATGTAGCATGTATAAGTAGATCAAATAATGTAGTAGTAAGAATATTAATATGTATAAATTGTAGAATTTTAATGTTTGTAATTGAAAATTTTATAATAATAATTATTATTATATTTTTAATGTATATTTATTATATTTAGTTAGTATTTTATGTTTTAATTGAATAATAATAGATAAAAAAATTTAATTTTTTTAAATTTTTTACTACAAAATGATTGATTAATTTTTAAATTTTATCAAGTAAGTAAAATCGCTGACATAATATCATTAAAAAAAATATAGTTTAAATACAATATAAAAGATTTTAAATATCTACTTTTATATAATGAAGAAAAAAAAGTAGGTCATGTATTGAAACAAAAGTTCACTAAACATGCCAGCCGACCCCGAGAATCATCTCAGCTGGTAAAGGAAGAAAAAATTATTAAAGGAAACATGGGATGGGTGGGAAGTTAATTAAATATAAAATTAAC
This sequence comes from Arachis stenosperma, assembly GCF_014773155.1. NCBI lineage: Eukaryota > Viridiplantae > Streptophyta > Magnoliopsida > Fabales > Fabaceae > Arachis > Arachis stenosperma. Next base: position 1,237,465 of record NC_080385.1, read on the forward strand.
TTAGTAATTTTTTAAGCACTTAAATAAAGATATCTAAAACGTTTTTTTGAAGATATTTTTTAACAATTAAAATTTAACATATGTAATCGATTAAATCATATTATTTCTGTCATAATTAAATCGGACAAATAGATTTGGCCAAAAAAATCGATGAACTAAATTTTAAATTGGTCTAAATTAATATTTTTTTTTTAAAAATAACTATAATACTCTTATTATAAAAAATGATTAAAATACTCATTATATATTTATATATTAATTTTGAGAATGCTAAATCTTAATCTCACGATAACAGTGAGAGAAGAGAAGGATTATGATTTAAAATTCTCAAAATTAATATTAATATATGTATAAATTAAGAGTATTTTAGTTATATTTTATAATAAGAGTATTATAATCTTTTTTTATTAAAAAATATTAATTTAGATTGGTTTAAGATTTGGTTCATTAACTTTTTTGCCAAATCGATTTAATTTTGACAAAAATAATACGATTTAATTAATTATTGACAAAAATAATACGATTTAATCAATTATATATGTTGAATTATAATTATTAAAAAATACATCTATTCTTAATATATAAAAGTAGATACATAAGCATACACCATATTACTTCTAAGTTATTCCTCTTCTTCTACTAACGCCATGTCAGCAATATTGCTTACTTGGCGAAATTTTAGAAATAACCAATCAAATCTTGCCAAATTTCAACCACTCAAATCTTGCCAAATCAATTTTTATTTTCAACCACTCAAATTTTATCCAAATCAATCCTTATTTCTAAAACAACAAAAACCAAATTAACATTTACCCAAAAAAAAATCTCTGAAAACCAAAGAGCTCATTACTTTTCTCATGCTTCTCGCCTGAAAACTCATTACTCTTCTCATGCTTCTCGAGACCCTCTTTCTCTTGGCACTTCTCTGTACCAAGATCCTATTTCCTCCATGCTCTTCCGGTCTAATGAGCCATTGTGTTTTTTTTTAATCAAATTTTCCAACGTTACTCTTCTCATGCTTCTCGAAACCCTCTTCCTCTTGGCACCTCTCCGTACCAAAATCATATTTCCTCCATGCTCTTCCGGTCTAATGAGCCATTGTGTTTTCCTCGAATCAAATTTTCCAATGCAATGTCCATCTCCGGCGGAGCCGCATTGCATCAATTGCAGAAACCAGGCCAAACTCCATTTCTCCTATTGTGGTTTCCCTGCCGGAGCTCGATTCTGGGTCTCAGGGCCAACGTAGGAAATTCGTCCCAAGTATTTTCCTAAAGATTTTCATCTTTGCTGTTTTTATTTGTTATAAATAATATTTTAATTGTGAAATTATTGCAAGTAATACATGTTTATGTATTCCTCTTTTTAAAACGGTTCTGCCCAATAGTCACAACCAAAATTAATGTGCATTTAAATTGTTATTTGTTCCTCTTTTTAAAAGTTTGATATCACGAATTCCGTCTTCTTGATGTTTGTCTCTAGCCATTCTAAAAGATTGAACCAAGACATTATGTTCATCAAAAGATGAAAATAAATTCTAATGAGTTGGCAAAAGATGAAAATCAACCAATCACTATTTAGTAAAATATTTTAAAAAAATTAAAATAAAAAACTCTTATCTATTATTATTCAATTGTAACATCAAGTACTAATTAAATGCAATCAACATACATTAAAAGTGTCATAATAATAATTATTATAAAAAATTTCAGTTACAAATATTCAAATTCTACAACTTATACATATTAAGACTCTTACTACTCTTCATTTCTTAATCTCTCATACTAATTGTCAAAAATTTCTTAAATTTAATTTAACATTTTTATATGTTTTTCATTCTCATTCATTCATTTTTTTAATTATTTACAAATAAAAAAACGCAAAAAAATAAAGTATAGCAATTAATGCAAATCAAAAAATGAAAAAAAATGAAAATACAGTTTTTTATAACTCTAATATAAATAATTTATGTCTTTTCTAAAAAAATAAATTCAAAATCTATTTATAATATAAGTAATCTACCTCTCCGCGCATTGCGCGGCTCTCACTCTAGTTAAAAAAAAAGAGGTTTTAAGCCTCTGAGTGGCTCATATTTCTCAAACCAAGTGACATGCTTTACAAAGAAAAAAATCAAAGACTTTGAGGGTGCTTGACTTAGGAAGCAAAATGAGTAGAAAGAAAGCATTCATAGTAAATCATTCACACTCCGAGCAAGTACCTCATTTTTTCTCTTAAGTCTTGGCAACTTGCCCAATGGAGTTACCGAATTGGATAAAAGAGCGATGGCAGAAAGCAGAAGAATCGAGGGCGAAATTAGTGGGAGATGCTAGCAATGTTTCAAATTCTAGAATACTAAGAACTCCCGAATACTTGGCTGAAAGGGTCGAGTTTAGAAGATATTATTTTCCACAGCTCATTGCAATTGGTCCGGTTCATCTAGACAGACGAATAAACCATCTCCAAGGAGAGCCATTCAAGGAAGCTTGGACAATCATGTATCTTACGGATACTAATCAATCTGTCAATGGTTTATATAACACAATAATTCTTGAATCAGAAATGCTCGAAGAAATAAGACAGCTGCATGGAGAAGAGATATGGCAAAGCTTGTCTTGTGTCTACGGCGATGTGGGACACCCGTACGAGTTCATCACATGGTTATTAGTAGTGGATGGATGTTCTATTCTTCATTTGTTGGAAAAATCAGGAGACTCGGTTGATCCCCAGCGAGATCTAAACATTAGCGTCGACAAGCTTGTGCGGATGTTCCAGGATCTTCTTATAATGGACAACCAAATTCCTTTTAAAGTGCTGAGGTACTTCTGCAAAGATGAAGCCAGGCTTGAGAAATGCCTCCGCAACTTCCTTCAAGTTCATGGTATTAAGACGGCACCCGAGCTCGGAAAGGGAAAGAAGTACACACAAGAACTCAAACTAGTTGTCCAGGGAGATGATGAGGATCCTGTCCATCTTCTAGATTATCTACGGAGGGCCCTCTTGATGAGAGACCTCGACACAATCCATAAAGAGATTCCGGCGGCCGAGAAGAAGATCCTTGCACCTTACAAAGTACAGGATTGGAAGCATACGAGAACTCAAGGCAGCTGGGATTAGTTTGAGAAGACATTCGGCTGGAAACTCAATCTATCCCAGCTTCAAAGATGGGATATTACATCTTCCAGAGCTAGTTGTGGATGGCACAACGCCTCATATATTCCTCAACCTAGTAGCCTATGAGATGACTCATTTCCACAGCGACTTTGAGATCAGTTCATATTTAGTTCTCCTGAGCTCTCTTGTTGACCAGCCGGAGGACGTGAAGGAGCTGAGATTGGCTGGCATACTTATCAATGAACTTGCAAGTGACAAAGAAGTGTCTGATCTGTTCAATAAGATGGACATTATTTTGGTTCCTGAGACACCGTGGTTTGCTAATATCAGAGACCAAATCCATTCACATTTTGAGTCCAAACGAGGCAGGATCAGGATGCTGTCTTGGTTGGGAGAGGCCTATAACACCTTTTTTCGCTTGCCATGGACCATCATTGCTTTGTTGGCTGCCACACTTGGCCTTGTTCTCACATTTATCCAGACATGGTTTGCCATCCACCCTAAAGCTTCATAATCACATGGTTTGCTTTTCCAGTTCTAGTTTTGAGGTGTTTGATGATGAATAAAGCATCACTTGTGGTCTGTATTTGAATCCTAAAGTTGTATGCAGTTCCTGGAATCTGATTCTCTTGTTTGCTTTTGTCAATTGCAATGCTCAAATTCATAATTAGAAACTCTAATACTTAACAATGTTGCAGGCTTGTAGTCACAGGCTCATTATGAACTTTCTAAATCAATTTATATGGTGTTTGCTAAGTTTTTATAAAAAAAACATCACTCATATGAGCATGTGAATTGCAGAGTATATTTCAATCCTATGCAGTATTTCGAATTCGCATCTCCTGTTTATTATTATGATGCTGAAATTCATGATTTCCATTATTTTAATTTGAAGCACATTGCATATTTGGAAACTTCAACAAGCAAACAATATTACCATGACAAAAGATAGCTGCTATGCAAATAATGGAATGGGAAAGATGGAAAATATATATAGAATTGGAATTTGTATTTCATAGTTTTGATTAAATATTTAAACATTTCCCCTTACTTTTCATGTGATTAGTCTATTTTTATGCATTGATTAATGTTAACATGCTGAGATTCTATTTTATTTTATTTATACAAGAAGCTGCTACATATCAGGTGTAAGTCGCTGGGACGAGTCTAGGACCCTATTCTAGTTGTGTTTGATGGGTCCTTCCTTCAGGAAGGAAAAAACTCTGCTATTATATGACCTTCCTTCAAATTTTCTTATACTCTTTCGAACCTCACAATAACAAAGTCCACACCCTTTATAGTGTTTCACTCCTTCTTGTGCAGTGCCACGCCTAGCGTCAAGGAGCTAGTTTTCAACCAAGCAATTTCAGAGAAGCTAAGAAGTTGTCTAAAGTGCAATGTAGAATTAATTCTAGAAAACAGAATCATCTCTTATCAACCCAAAAGACACACTCAAAGAATGATTCGTGTTCTTTTCTTAGGACTCCACTGTAGCGTCCTCTCCTTTCGTATGGCTGAATCATTCTTTTTTTAAAGTTTTATTTTTGTGTGTTTGATTATGAATAAACCATCACTCACATAAGTATGTGAACAATAATTTGTATTTGAGTTTTATGGTGTTATGCATCTGGTGGATGATAAACTATCTGCTAGTTACCTTGATTTGTTTTTGTTCTTCTCCTCCAATTTGAGGAAAATCACTCTCATACTATTGTCTTCTTGCTTGTCATTTTGTCCTTTATATACTTCTGTAACTTTATTCATCAGATCAGATCTTTTGCTTGTTGAGTTTTAATACTGTGTGTGCTTAATGATGTATAAAACAGCACTCATATAGTCATCATATGAGTATGTGAATTGCAGTGTGTATTTAAATCCCAAATTGCTATGCAGTCTTTGGAATCTTATTCTTCTGTTAATTATTATGATGCTGAAATTCATAATTTCCAATTTTTATTATGAAAAAATAAGAAGGATCTAGTTGAAATTGAGTGAAGCAGAACCCATAAATCATAAATTATCTTGTCACAGGAATGAGTACTGACTTGAAGCACATTGCAAAATCGGAAACTTCACCAAGCAAACATTAGCTTCCACTATATCATGGCATATTACCATGATAAATGATATGCACACGACTTACATTAGTACAAGTTAAACACAATTCTGATTTCATTAGATAACCTTTTACTGAATTTTCTTTTATTAAGGTTTCCTAATATATTGGAAGTTCAGATACTATATGTCAGATTTGTTTATTTTTTATTTTTTAAATATCTTTAAGACAGATAGAAGGAAAATACAAGATGAAAACACAACTAGATCATTATATTTCTAAGTATTAGATTTATGATTTCTTTAAGGGTAAAGTATTAAATTGGTCTCCTATGTTTGGATGTAATTCTGTTTTGGTCCTTACGGTTTAAGGTGTCCTATTTGAATCTAAAAAAGTTTCATTTAGCTTCAATATAGTCCTATCGTGAGGTCAAAATTAAATAATCAACGGAATGTCCTACATGACAGCAGTATAAGAATAAGCAGTATAAGAATAAGGTTGATAATCTGGAGAATAAGTACAAGCTCTAAAGACACAAAATCAACCGTAGATGTATAACTACATTTATTTATCATTCTCCTTAGTTCTATAAAAAATATTTCTTTTAAATTATAAGAAAAATAATAAATAAATGTATTGATGCATTCACGGTTGATTTTGTGTCTCTAAAGCTTGTACTTGTTCTCCAGATGATTAACCTTGTTCTTGTACTGCTGTCATGTAGAACATTTCGTTAAGTATTTAACTTTGACCTTATGGTGAGACTACATTGGAGCTAAATGAAATTTTTTTGGATTCAAATAGGACACTTTAAACATTAAAAATCAAAACAAGATTATGCCCAAACGTAGAGGAGCGATTTAGTACTTTACCCTTTCTTTAATTATTATTGATAACAACAATAGTGGCCCTAACCCCTAACCCACAAGAGTCAACCATAGAATTCGGAGGAAAACATATCAAATTTGATTGAGGCTTGGATGGATCGAACTTGCTATAGTGCTAGCGACAAGGTGCAAGTTGCAAGCTTAAAAAAAATGACATGAAAAAGACACATACATATATTTAAATCCTCATAGGAATGAATATGAAATTCACCATGCCTTTAAAGAAGCCTCACTTAAACAATTAGTCACTTACCATATTTGGGAAAAACTAAGATTCAGTTTAATGAAACCAAATTGAACCCGTCACTTTCCTCCAATTTCTTCTCCTCTTGGTTGAGTTCTTCTCCCTCACTCATTCTTTGTGGTTTTTTTTTTTTTTCAAACGAAAGACTCCCTACCTTCGCGCTCTCTCTACTTTTTCTATTTAGAAAAAACGACAAATTGATTCTTGATTTTTTGGTTTGCGAACATTTAAATTTTTAAAAATTTAAAAATGCATTTAAGTTATTGACTTTATTAAAAATTGAACACGTCAATCCCTAGGTCTAATTTGTCCCATTCTAAAAATTCTCTTAAGTGTTTCATGAGGGATCGATATGGCTAAGTTTTGAAAAAGCCAAAAAAATAAATATATTTTTAAATTTTTAAAAACTTAAATGTCTGAAAAATCAAAAGGTCAATAACTTATTTATCTTTTTCTCTTCTTTTTATTGCCCATGACTATAAGCCACTATTTTTTTTATTATTTTGTTTCCTTTTGTTTTAAAGTGCGGGTCCCCAACTTACACCATAATGATTTTGGTTAATTAAGAAACAGAAAATCAAAGACTTTGAGCTTGACTTAACTTGATTGTTAAACAACCTGTTCGGTTGTCGGGTTCCGGACAGGTCGGGTGTGCAAGTGAGGGGGCGAGGACGCCTTGGACTGGGTCGCACTGGTTGCGGGTAAGTTGAGCAGACGAGCACTCGTCCTGGAGAGAAGATGAGGGGGGTGCCACCTGCAAAGACACTCCGACGCTCAAGTCAGCGATGTGCAGGCGGGCAGAATAACGAGGTGAAAGGATATGACGTACCTCGGAGGAAGAGCCAATCTTCCCCTTATATACATGTCAGTAGTGGGCCCCTTGTGAGGTCAGGCCCATATTCCCCAGGACATTGCCCTGCAGACGCGTGTGGGTCGTACAGGACACGTGTCCGGGTCGTTTGAAAGGCGAGGAGTCGGGTCGGGTGGAGCTCGGGCCAGGGTCGACCTGTCGGGTCTTTGGGCCGGGCCGTAACAGTGCCCCCACGCGCCAATGGTAGTCGTGGAAGCTATCAATGGCGTGTTGTCTTGTCTCTCACTTGGGGTCGTCTGGTCGGCCGTTCGTGATAAGGACGTGCCCTCTGCGTGCGTGTCCTTTGGTTGCGCCAGCAACCGTTTCGTCGCATCGTTCCTCGTGCCGAGCGTTAAATGCTCATAATGGGGTGAAAAACCCTTGCTGAAAAGACCATTTTGCCCCCAGCCGTTTCGCGCTTCCTGGGGTAGTTTTTAAATGGGGCAGTTTGAGCACTTTTCTCTTTCTTTTGTGCCTTCCTCTTCTCTGCCCTCTTCTTGCTCCCAAATTTCTACACTTCCTTGCAGTGCTGTTGTGTGCTTTTCCCTTCGCATCTTTCTTTAACAACTACTCCGTCGTTCTTCCATTAATTCAGGTAACTTTCGAATCCCGCTCTCTTTTATGCATTATTTTTGCATGTTTGCTGTTTGGCTTTTTGGTGTTACTGTGTAGCCTTTTAGTTGCGAGTAGATGTGTTAGGGGGGAAAGTACCATTCCAGGGTAGGCATTTTCTTGTTCCTTTCGCCATTTAGTCTTGATTGGCCTTAGTCGGGGAGTCGTGGGGGGTAGTGTCTGTATTCGGCCTGAGCAACCGATCTCTTAGACTGACTGGATGGTCCCCCCATGTAGGTATGGCTCGCACGGTTTCCCGGGCATCCGTTAACCCCGCGGCGTACGATCCCTATGCTTGGGTCGTTTCCGACGTGAAGGATTCGCCTAACCAAATGGGCGAGGAGGAGCTCACCGAGTTCCGACAAGCCGGGTACTTGTGTGGAGGGACTGACGAGGAGGCAAATTATGACGTTTTCGTCCCGGCTCCTCACGAGCGATTGTACGAAATCAACTTCCAACCCCGCCAGGTCGCCGACTGGATTTGGTTCTACAAAGCCATGTTCACTCAAGTCGGAGTTCGTATTCCGTTTTCAGCCTTTCAAATGGCGCTTTTAAACCGAATTTCCGTGTCACCGTCGCAGTTGCATCCGAACAGTTGGGCCTCGATCCGCTGTTTCGAGATGGTCTGTGAATATCTCGAACTGCCGGTGTCCGTGGATGTTTTCCTCTTCTTCTTCACCCTCACAAACCCTTCCAAGGAGGGGAAACACAAAAAAGGGTTCATGTCCTTCCGGTCTGCCCAGGGTCGGAAGATTTTCGGTTTGTTTGAAGATTTTTACCATGGGTTCAAGGACAAATATTTTAAGGTCCGCCCTGTCAAAGGTCGTCATCCCTTTTGGTTGTCTTTGGAGGGGGTACGGCTCATCCCGACTTATTGGAGTTTCGGGGCAGGGTCCAATACTTTTATTAAGGTAACCTATAGAGGCATGTCGGCGGTGGATAGGCAGATTGCCGAGGTGTTGATGGCAGTTTTTGGGAAGAACCAAGTAAATCCCCACCTCCTCATGGGTGACCGGGAGTCCGGTCGTAATTATATTTGTGAGAAGCTTTTTACTTTACCCTTTACCTTTTTTCCTTTTATTGATATTATGTGGCGATTAACCGACCTTCTTTGCTTTCCTGCAGTGGATATGTCTGCGTCGGTGACGGGTCTTCCCGACTTGTTTCAAACCTTTCTAGGCGATGGTGATGACGAGGGGGGTGACGAGCAACCCGCCCCCGAGGGGCCTGATGCTCCTCCGGAGGACAAGGATGCTCCCGAGCAGAGGGCCGCAACCGACGAGATTGGCGTCTCGGCTCAAGGTGCCGCGGTTGAAGGTGGCAAGGCAGTCCATGCCTCCCCTTTCCGCGAGGTGATTGGAACTGGGGGTTCCGTGCCTAACCCGGATGTTGAGGTGGAAGAGGTCCCCAACCCGAAGAAAAGAAAGAAGGCCTCCACGGCGTCGTCTAGCCCTGAGGGCGTCCTTACTGTCATGGAAAGAAATTTTGACGCCGGGAACTTCATAGACTCCCAGCTGATCCCCGGTACCGAGGAGTATTTCCACGAGTCATCCCTTGCCGGGCAGGCGAGGTGGATGTATCGCACTCTCCTGCGCGGCGCAGTCATAGCTCGGAAGGCCGAGTTCGAACTGTTTGGGATGGAGTCTCTCCGCAGGAGGTTGGATTCTGCCGGGAGGGCTAATAATGAGCTAAAAAGTGAAGTTGAAACCCTTCGGGAGCAATTGACTTAATCTTCGAAAAAACTGGACGCTGCCGAGAAGAAAGCCACCGCTGCCGAGCAGAAAGCTACCGCCGCCGAACAGAAGGCAACAACTGCTGAGAAGAAACAGAAAGAGTCGGACGCGACGGTTGAACGTTTGGTCGTGCGCGAAATGGCTTTGGAGGGTCAGGTCGGCGTGGCGCAAAAGCGTGTGGCCGAAGTTGAGAAAGAGAAGCAGGCCGTGGAGGCCGAACTGGCAACATGGAAGGCGAAGTATAAAGACGTCGTCAAACAGGGGAAGGGTGCGATTCTGGCGACCGAAGAGGCTCTTAAGGCTCAGGTCAAAATCATTGCTCCCGAGTTCGACACATCGGCAATCGGCGTTCGTAAAGTCATTAAGGATGGCCAAGTTGTCGATGTCCCCAAGAAATAAATCCTTTGTTTTAAAGTTTTTGTTTAGCCGTGTTTAGCCGTTTTGTTTTGGCTTGTGAATAATCTTGATTTTAGCCGTTTTGGCTTGTGAACAATTTGATCTTAGCCGTTTTTATTTTGGCTTGTGAACAATGACCTTTTTGGTCGCTTGCTCGTGTTGTCGCGATAAACCTTTTCTTATTCGTCTGATTGCGTTATCGTTTCTAACCGTTTTGGTTTATAGTTGTCGTTTATTCCGGCGGCCCGTGGCCTTTCGTGTAGTTATTTGTTACAGCGGTAGTTGACGATCTCCCGGGGTGATCAGTCCCGGGTTGCGCGTCGTCGTTAGTCATGACGAGATGGTTTATCTGAAAAGCGAAGATAAAATAGGGTGGAGAATTTGCACAAGTATATCTTATTCGGTAACCACATAAAGGACTTGAAAGTTACTATAAAGTTCAAATGACAAATTAACTACTTAGCTAGATTAGCCGGCATGTCGTTCCGTCCTCTAGGAGTAGAATCTTCTAAGATTGTCCGCGTTCCATGTCCTCGGGACCTCCTTGCCATCAAGCTTTTCTAATTTAAAGGCTCCTTTTCCCATTACCTTTTTGACCCTGTAGGGGCCTTCCCAGTTAGCCGCTAGCTTGCCCTCTCCGGGGGTCGGCAGGCCGATATCATTCCGCCTTAGGACGAGGTCGTTTGGCTCGAATTCCCTTTTGAGCACTTTGGTGTTGTAGCGCAGAGCCATTCTCTGTTTTAGCGCCGTTTCTGTCAAATGGGCCATTTCCCGGGCTTCATCTATCAAGTCCTTTTCTACGGTTTCCTCTACTCCTTTCAAAAGCAACCGCGGACTCAGTTCACCGATCTCTACGGGTATTACTGCATCCACCCCGTACGTTAGTCGGAAAGGAGTTTCCTTGGTGGAGGATTGCTCGGTTGTTCGGTAAGACCAGAGGACCGATGCTAGCTCGTCGGCCCAAGCACCCTTTTTGTTGTCCAACCTCTTTTTTAGCCCTGAAAGGATAACCTTGTTGGCGGACTCCACTTGTCCGTTCGTCTGAGGGTGTTCTACCGAAGAGAACCTTTGCTTTATGCCCAGGCCGTTGAGGAATTTCATGAACTTCTTATCAGTAAATTGCGTGCCGTTGTCGGAAATGACGACTTCCGGTATCCCGAATCGCGTTACCACCTGTCTCCACATGAACTTCCTGCAATTAGATGAGGATATGCTGGCTAGCGGTTCGGCTTCTATCCATTTGGTGTAGTAGTCAATTGCGACAATGAGGTATTTGACTTGCCCCGGGCCGACTGGGAAAGGCCCTAAGAGGTCGACTCCCCATTGAGAGAACGGTCGAGAAGTCGTCAGCAAGCTTAACTCGGAGGCAGGCGCCCTGGCAAAGTTGGCGTTCTGTTGGCACTTTACGCATTTTTTGACGAACTCTTTGGAGTCTGCCATCATTGACGGCCAATAGTATCCGTTTCGGATTAGTTTCCTCGCTAGGGCCTTGCCTCCGATGTGGTGCCCACAGCAGCCCTCATGGACTTCTCTTAAGACGTAGTCCGTCTGATCGGGGTGAAGGCACTTCAGTAGGGGTTGGTTGAGCCCTTTCCTGAACAACTGTCCTTGGATGACGGTGTATTTGGCCGCTTCCCTTCTCAATTTTGCCGCGTCCTTTTCATCATCGGGGAGTTTGCCATGTTCTAGGAAGTCGGTGATGGGGTCTAGCCATGAAGAACCTAGGCTTGTCACGTGCAGTGTGATTGCTGGTTCTCTCGTCATGCCTTGGATGAGAGACCGGTTCCCTTCTCCCGGCTTTGTGCTAGCTAACTTCGACAGGAGGTCTGCCCGTGTGTTCCTTTCTCTAGGTACGTGGTGGACCGTGACCTCTTCGAACTTTTGGCTCAAGCTTTTAACCTTTTCCAGGTACTTCTGAAGCAAGGGGTCTTTGGCTTGGTAGCTACCGTTTACTTGGGAAGTGACGACTTGGGAGTCGCTGCATATTTCCAGTCTTCTCGCGCCGACTTCTGCCGCTAGGGTTAAGCCTCCTATAAGGGCTTCATATTCTGCCTGGTTGTTCGAGATGGGAAATTCGAATCTGACCGACTGTTCGTATACAACCCCAATCGGGCTTTCCAGGATGATCCCGGCACCTCCAAAGGTCTGGTTGGAGGCTCCGTCCACATGGAGCTTCCACCGTGTACTCACGTCTTCGCTTGGGTCTCCCGTTACTTCAACTAAAAAATCCGCCATGGCCTGCGCCTTGATGGCTTGCCGGGGCTCGTACCGTATGTCATACTGGGAGAGTTCAATGGACCAAGTCATCATTCTTCCCGCTAGATCGGGTTTTTGGAGAACTTGCCGGATCCCTTGGTCCGTTCTGACGACAACTTGGTGACTTTGGAAGTACTGTTTTAACCTTCTCGAGGAAGTTAGGAGTGCTAAGGCTAGCTTTTCCAACTTGCTATATCTTAATTCTGCCCCTTGCAGGGCCCTGCTTATGAAATAGACTGGCTGTTGAACTTTTTCGTCCTCCCGTACCAGAACTGCGGCCAGGGCTTCGCTTGTTATAGCGAGGTATAGGTATAGTGGTTCCCCGTCCTTTGGCTTCCCGAGAACGGGAGGTGCCGCCAGGATTCCCTTGAAGTGTTGAAAGGCTTCTTCACATGCGGGTGTCCACTCAAACGCCATCCCTTTCTTCATGAGGTTAAAGAATGGCAAGGCCTTTGTCGCCGACGCTCCGAGAAATCGGGATAGTGAGGTCAACCGTCCTGCCAACCTCTGGACGTCCTTGATGCAACCCGGGCTCTTCATCTGGAGTATTGCCTGGCATTTCTCCGGGTTAGCTTCTACCCCTCTCTGAGTTATCATAAATCCTAGGAACTTGCCGGCTTCCATGGCGAAGGCACACTTGAGGGGGTTCAGCCTCATACCGTGTTGACGGAGGGACGCAAATACACTTGCCAGGTCGTTCAAGAGGTCGTCAGGTCGTGTTGTTTTTGCCAGGATGTCGTCCACGTAAACTTCAACTGTTTTCCCTATGAGGTCGTGGAATATCCTGTTCATCAGCCTTTGATATGTTGCCCCCGCATTTTTCAAGCCGAATGGCATTACCTTATAGCAAAAAGTTCCTCCTGGCGTTATGAACGCCGTCTTGTCTTCGTCGGGACGGTGCATCGGTATCTGATTGTAACCGGAGTAGGCGTCCATGAAACTTAAATACCGGTATCCCGCCGCGGCGTCGACGAGTGCATCTATGTTGGGGAGGGGGAAGCAATCTTTGGGGCATGCTTTGTTAAGGTCAGAGTAGTCCACGCACATTCTCCACTTGCCGTTGTGTTTTCTCACCAATACCACATTCGAGAGCCATGTCGAGCAGTCCACTTCCCGTATGAAGCCTGCTTCTAGGAGGCTGGCCGTTTGCTTGGCTACCTCCTCTGCCCTTTCCGCCGACATCTTTCTCCTTCGCTGAGCCACTGGGCGTGCTTCCGCCTTGACGGCTAGATGATGTGAGATGATTTTTGGATCTATGCCCGGCATGTCGGCTGGTGTCCAGGCGAACAAGTCCCTGTTGGCCCTTATCATTTCAATCAAAGGTTCCTTCAGCTCATGTGGGAGGTTCTTGTTGACGAATGTGAACTTTTCCTCTTCGTCACCGATTCTAAACTTCTCCAGGTCCCCTTCTGGTTCTGGCCTCGTCCTGTCCTCTACTCTGGCATCAAGGTCGGCTAGGAACACGCCGGATGCTTCCTTGGACTTCTTTCGAAGGGAACGGCTGGCGTTGTCACAAGCGACCGCCGTCTCGAGGTCTCCCCTTATGGTGCCTATGGATCCGTCATCGGTAACGAACTTCATAACTAGCAGCTTGGTGTTGATTATGGCTTCAAAATCGTTGATTGTTTTTCTTCCCAAAATGATGTTGTAGGCTGTGGAATCTCGGAGGATTACGAACTCGGCCATCGCCGATCTTCGGCCTTGGATTTGCCCCACCGAGATTGGGATATGACTCCGTCCGGTTTGATGAAGTGATCGCCTAGCCCGATAACCCCGTGTTGGTGAGTCGTCAGGTCGGCATCCTTTAGCCCTAGTGCGTCGAACACGTTGCGGAACATGATATTTGAATCAGCTCCTGTGTCGACGAGGATCCGTTTGACGAGACCGGTTCCCACTCTGGCCGTTATGACCATGGGGGGTTTTCCGGGGCGTCGCTGAACCATTGGTCTTCCGGGCCGAAAGAAATGGATGGAGGTTTCTTAGAGCCTTGCACCGGCGGGGATGAGATCGTCAGGACCTTAGCGTCTTTCTTGTGTGCCGATCGGGATTTTAGCGCGGCGTTTTTTGCCGTTACCACGTTTATCACGGTGAGGCCGTGGTCTCTGTCTTCGGGTTCTTGTCGCCGCTTAGCCGAACGGGCTTTGCCTTCCTCGTCTTGATCGCGATAATGTCTCCTCGGCTCCCTGATGAGATGGGAGAACGCTGCTAGCTTTCCTTCCCTTATCGCTTGTTCCAGCGCATCCTTCAGGTCAAAACAGTCCTGCGTTTGATGACCATAACCCTTGTGGTAATCACAATAAAGGTTCTTGTTTCCTCCCGTTCGGTCCTTAAGTGGTCGGGGCTTCGGAAGAATTCCCTTCTCTGCTATTTGCTGGTAGACTTCCACGATGGGGAGAGTGAGTGGAGTGTAGTTAGTAAACTTCCCGACCCGAGGGAACGATCTAGGTGCTTTGTTTGATGCCTCCTCCCTGGATTTTTCTTTTGCTCTCTCTCCGTCACCGGGTTGCCGAGCCTGGCTGTAGCCGGACTGCCGCTTATTGGCAGCCACGACTCGGCTGACTTCCTCATCGTTTATGTACTCCTTGGCCACCGTCTGGATTTCATGCATTGTCCAAACCGGTTTCGTGGTAAGGTGTTTTCGGAAGTTCTCGTTGAGGAGGCCGTTTGTTAGGCAGAGACTGGCCACCGAGTCGGTTAAGCCGTCGATTTCCAAGCATTCGTCGTTGAACCGATCCAAGTATCTCCTCGTCGGTTCCCCTTGTCTCTGGGTTACCCCTAGAAGGTTGATAGGGTGCTTGGCCTTCGCGATCCGCGTTGTAAACTGGGCCAGGAATGCACGGCTGATGTCTGAGAAGCTGTATATGGAACCTTGTGGGAGGCCGTTAAACCATCTGATCGCTGGCCCTGCCAGGGTTACCGGGAAGGCGCGGCATCTTACTTCGTCCCCCACTCCCTCCAGATTCATCCTGGCCTCAAAGGCCGTGAGGTGTTCTAGAGGGTCTTGGGTTCCGTCGTACCTCATGTCCGTTGGTTTGTCGAAGTGTTTCGGCAACCGGACCTCGAGGATAGATCGGTGGAACGGGGTGACGCCCATTATCACGGGTTGTCGTGTTCTCTCGGATCTTCCTTCCCCGTCTTCATGACCTCTTGCTGCTCGGCGGGTTGGTCTGCCGCGGGAGTAGATGATCGTGTCATTTCTTCTTCTCATTATGGGTGACTCTTCCCGCGTGCTCTCCGCTTCCGTCCGGGATGCGGATGCACGCCGCGAGCGGCTTCGGTGAGAGTCTTCTTCTTCGCTCCCGGGAGATGGGGTATAGCTGGGATCGGTAGACCGCGCATCCCGCTCCCGGTCGGCTAGTTGTCGTTCTAGGTTCTGGACTCTGTGGCGTAGCTCCTGTATTATTATGGCGCTATCGCCGCCCGTTCCCCCAAATGGTCGCGTTCTCGTGTGTTGTTGGGGAGATCTCCGCCCCCCCTTTGCGAGGCGACGGAGGCAGCCCCCTCCGCTCCGGCGGCTCGAGCTCGGTCGCCGGGACCTAGTGCGACTTCCATTTAGGCAGTCGGTCCCCACAGACGGCGCCAATGTTCGGTTGTCGGGTTCCGGACAGGTCGGGTGTGCAAGTGAGGGGGCGAGGACGCCTTGGACTGGGTCGCACTGGTTGCGGGTAAGTTGAGCAGACGAGCACTCGTCCTGGAGAGAAGATGAGGGGGGTGCCACCTGCAAAGACACTCCGACGCTCAAGTCAGCGATGTGCAGGCGGGCAGAATAACGAGGTGAAAGGATATGACGTACCTCGGGGGAAGAGCCAATCTTCCCCTTATATACATGTCAGTAGTGGGCCCCTTGTGAGGTCAGGCCCATATTCCCCAGGACATTGCCCTGCAGACGCGTGTGGGTCGTACAGGACACGTGTCCGGGTCGTTTGAAAGGCGAGGAGTCGGGTCGGGTGGAGCTCGGGCCAGGGTCGACCCGTCGGGTCTTTGGGCCGGGCCGTAACACAACCAAACACACTCAGAATCATTTGTTTTCTCACCTCAACCCACCAACTCGATAGTTTGCATCCAACAACGAAGTCCATGGCGAAAACCGAGTGGGCAAATAATCTGTATGAGAGATTAGAAGAATCGGAGAAGCAATTAACTGGAGAAGGTAACAAAGTTTCAAGGCCTAAAATACAAGGAATTCCAGCATACATGGCTGAAAAGGTTGAGTTTCACAGATATTACAGGCCACAGATCATTTCACTTGGTGAGTTTTATAGAAGAGAATTAGAAACTGGGCAAGGAGAGCTGTATAAGAAAGCATGGGCAGCAATGTATATTAAGCATGCTAACCTAAAGCTTGAAGATTTGTATACGGAACTCTATGAGGAGGACAGATTTTCATCGATGCGGAAGGAATTCTATAATCACAGGATGCCATATTATGACCCCAATGTGATAGAAACTTTCACAGTGGATGGATGTTGTGTTCTAGAATTGCTGGAAAAATCAGACTTGTCAGTTGATCCAGAGCAAGAGCTAAAGATTAGCATGGACAAGCTTGTACGGGTGCACCAGGATCTGCTTATCTTGGACAACCAAATTCCTTTCGAATCACTCAGGATCTTGTGTCAGGACCACGAAAGGCTCCAAAAATGCCTCTGCAACTTCCTCCAAGTTCATGGTATTCAGACAGTACCCAAGCTTCCCAGAAAGAAAACACAGAATGAAGAAGTGAAGGTAGCAGTGGATGGAGATGATGATGAGGACCCTGTCCATCTTCTTGATTATCTGCGGAAGGCCCTCTTAATGAGAGACCAACACACATTCTACAAAGCTATCAACCACAAGAAGATGAAGAGGGGATCCCTGCACCTCAGGAAGTACAGGATTGGGACCATCCGGGAACTCAAGGCAGCTGGGATTGGTGTGAGAAAGTATTCCCACAGCAACTCGATGTACCCGAGCTTCAAAGATGGGATGCTGCAGCTTCCTGAACTCATTGTAGATGGCTCAACAGCTCATATATTCTTCAACCTAGTAGCCTATGAGATGTGTCCTGATTTTCACAACAACTTCGACATCAGCTCATTTTTAGTCTTCATGAGCTCTCTCATTGATCAGCCGGGGGATGTGAAGGAACTCAGATTAGCTGGCATAATTATCAATGAACTTGCCAGTGACAAAGAAGTAGCAGATCTGTTCAATAAGATGGACAGCATTCTTGTGCCTGAGACACCATTGTTCGCTCACGTCAGAGACCAAATCCATTCACATTTTGAGTCCAAACGAGGCAGGATCAGGATGCTGTCTTGGATGGGAGAGGCCTCTAACACGTTTTTTCGCTCGCCATGGACCATCATTGCTTTGTTGGCTGCCACACTTGGCCTTGTTCTCACATTCATCCAGACGTGGTTTGCCATCCACCCTAAAGCTTCCTAAATAAAACAATGTTATGGAACATCTTTTATTTTTTATTTTTTACTTTTCTGTGTTTAATTATGAATAAACCATCACTCACATTGCATGATGAGTATGTGGACAATAATTTGTATTTGAATATTATCCTGTTATGCCTCTTAATCATTTGTTTGATTATCTAAAAAGATTGAATGATTCTACTTATATTATATCTATTTGCGAAGATATCAAGGATTAATTATGTTTTATTTTTTAAATTAGCTTTCTAACCATGCTTACTTGTCACATAAATGTTATTCAATATTAATAAGCTATGATATATTTATTAGCTATTAGAATATATATACTATTTTTTAATATCAATCACTGATACTTAACCAATTTTGATTAAGTCAATGAGTTATAGTTCAAATGGCATAGTTTTTTTATACTCAACTAAGAGGTTGCAGGTTCGAGCCTCCTATCTTTCATAAAAAAAAAATATCAATTTTGATCAAATTAACATCGATAACAAATAATTTCTGCGTAACCTTAAATGCTTCAGTTGAATTATTATTTCAAGATTTCAATATACTCTTATTAATGACAGAATTTATGTTCACCAAGCAAACATTACTACCATCATCAATAATTGAGAAGAAAATGTAAAATTGGCGTTCGTAATTGTAAGAGTTGAGAACAACACTGTATGTCTCTCTTGACAAACTAGGTAAGAGTAATTTTGAAGATGTTCAAACCAATTATTCATTCTACAAAAGCTATACAAGAAATTGCCTTGTCAAGTGCAACGAATAAAACAATATGCATGATTTCTTGTTTGATATCTATGTGAAAGTACAATGAAGAATTAATTCTAGAAAACAGAATCAACTATAATCAACTCAAAAGACACACTCAAAGAATAATTCATGTTCTTTTCTTCTCCTTTCATAAGAGTAAGTGATATTCTCTCGGTTAGAATGAGAACTGAAGGGACTAGAAGAAGCCGAAAAGCAATTAAACAGACAAGTTAAGAAAGCTTCCAGGCCTAAAATACAAACAACTTTCTCCGCATCGAAATATAAACATTAGCATGGACAATTTTTTAAGGCTGCACAAGGATTTGCTTATCATGGACAATCTAAAGATTGCTAGTTTATTTTATATTTTTGATGTGCATATAATGTTATAGTTATTACTAGACGAAATTTGATCGAAATCAATCCTATAATTACAATCACATTAATACTAATCCAGATTTGCAAATACAAAATCAAACACACTTAAAAAATTCCACTGTTAAGAGAGAGAGAAAAAAGAGTTATCGGAAATTCCAGTTACTTATATTTCACCTAATGAAAATTCACATAATAGAGCATATACTTTTCTTTCACAGTTGAGAACAATGCTACATGTCTCTCTTGACAAGCTTCCTAAGAGTAATTTTGAAGATCTCAAACTAATTATTCATTCTGTAAAAACTATAAGAAATTGTCTTGTATGAAAGCATTAGAAAACAGTGTCTGCATATGTTATCCTTTCTTTCCACAACAAACTAAGATAGCCATAATCTCAGTGCTTCGTTCCTGCTAGCGTCAAGGAGCTAGTTTCAACCAAGTAATTTCAGAGAAGCCAAGAAGTTGTCTCAAGTGCAATGTAGAATTAATTCTAGAGAACAGAATCAACACAATATTACGGACGATCTTTTGCTTTTTCTAGTTTGCTATATGTTCTTGATGATGAATAAAACATTATTCGAGCATGTGGATTTGTCTATTGTTGTCTGTATTTGAGTCCCAAAGAGTAAAGATTGGGTTTAAATTTGGAGGGATACAATTTTAAGAAGAATGCTACTAAGTTAATGTTTTAACTAAAGAGAAAATCTAGGTACACAGCACTTTCATTAAAATTTGGCCAGCACTTAACTAGCAAAAGAAAAATGAATAATCTCATATCATTGAATAAAATTTCACACCATTAAAAACACTGGCTAATTGATAGCTACAAATCACAAAACTTATTATCCCCCTAACACTCTTTTTAACTAAATTTAACCAAACATCTATCTTGAAGCATCTTTACATACCACTTAATTCTCTGTATTTTGTAAAGAATAACTTTTTTGTGGAATGCAATTCCTACCTTCCCCCTCAGAAACTAATAATGACAGAACCTTAGACCCAACTAAAAAATTCAGCTACTTTGCTAGCTTTATTATGACATATTCCTAATATTTGCATTGTGCAATTAGAAGACATCAGGAGGGAAATGCCCTGGAAAGTGGTTGCTCTGTTGAGCTTGCTTCAAATGCATTGCCAAAGCATAGTTGTTCACCTGCCAACAAAACCATGTAACTCAACATCAGTATGCATTAAAGGACCTGCAATTTACTACTAATGTGTGTAGTTTTATAAGTATAGATAGTTATTTTAAAATAATGAAATAAGTTATGGGAGATTTAAGACAATGGTAAAACTGACAAGGTTATATTGGAATATACAAATGCATGTTATCAAGGAGAAATTTAAATCAAATAATGAGATTATTGCAAAACATTTTCCCAATAGAGAACTGTAAGCCTAGTGTGAAACAGAGATAAAGTTGATACTGACCTCAAGAGTTCTGATCTGTTCTTGATACTGAGACAGTAACTGCTTCAAATTCTGCAACTCTTGGTTCTTTTCATCGTAATCAGAAAAACGCTCATGCTGGATTTTAAACGCATTTTTGAAAGAATTTCTTTCCTTAATCAGCACCTGGATTTGCTCCTTTAGCAACAAATTCTCCTGAAAAGAGTACAGCTAATGATAAATTATACAGGTTAAACCTCCCAAATAGGATATAAAAAGTTACTGTTAATTTTAATTGATAAGCATGATCTTCAGCATGCAATATGTGTTTGACTTTTGAGTGTTACTCTAATGAGTGAATTGACCATATATACAATGATTAAATGTTCTGGTTCTGTTTCTGGGCACAGAAGGTGCTTGTTTCATTAATCCGGAGAATTCTTGGAGTACATAATTTCTTTCGGTGGATTATTGATGTTGGAGTCTCTTATTGTGCAGCAAGAAACGAGGGAAAGAACACGCGACGTGGCGTGTGTTTCCTTTGAAGGAACTACAGTCTGCTACAAATAATTTTAACTATGATAACAAGCTTGGAGAAGGGGGCTTTGGCGGTGTGTATTGGGGCCAACTTTGGGACGGATCGCAAGTAAGGACTACATTCTTTTTTATTATTGTTGTTGTTGTTGTTGTTCTCATTGTTGTTATTATTTTGTCAAAAAGTTCATGCAATATGTGCCTTCTTATTGTGGTGAATGTGAATCTTGGTTTGGCAGTGTTAATTGTGGTTGCCAACTCATGCTGTGAATTTGTTACTTGTATAGTAATTTCGCAGCAATCTCATGTATGATGATCTAATTGTCTGACTTGTTGCTTTATCCATGGACTTTGCTTTATAAAATTTCATGCATCAATCTTACATCACAATAAGTAAAGATCATTCTTTCATGGATGAAAGGATCAGATTTTGAGGGACATGCAAAGAATAATTTTTTTTCCCTCTCAATCGTATTAGGATTTGAAGTGCATGGATTTAGAAACTGAGAAACCCCCTTTTGGCTGAACCTATTTTTCCATTGAAGCAATCCTTCAATGTGACTAGACTTTGTTTTGTATTATGATACCAGATGAGTCTTGAATGATAGGCATTTTTTATTTGAGTGCCTTAGCAGATTCTTAGCACTTGTAGGATTTGATTTGACTTTATAATGTGATTTATAGAATAGAAAATGTTATCAGCATTTTGAAGAGCCAATGATGCATGAATCTCTGATGAAAATATTTTAGTCCATGTCACTACATAATTTTGATTATTATATCAAAAGCTTTGGTCTTAATATCTTCAAACATTTGCAGAATTTATGAGTCTTTATAATATGGCAATTTAACATTGACTCTAGATGATATCATGAGAGTGATAACTAAGTTAATAATAGAGAAGGAGGTTCCAAGAGCAAAGTAAAAATTTTAGGTGGGCAAAAATAAAAATAACACATTTATAGGGATTAAAAACATAGTTATACCTTATATTATTGTTTAATCCTAAATATTATAACTTTCAGATATCTTCACCACCAAGCAACGCCGCATATCATCCACCGGGATATCAAGGCAAGCAACGTTTTGCTAGACTCGGATTTCCAGGCCCGGGTTGCTGATTTTGGTTTTGCTAAGTTGATACCTGATGGTGCAACGCATGTGACTACAAAAGCCATCCAGCCGTAGAAAACAGTGATCCAAAATCTGCGGCTGAAGATGACGGTTCAGACTTAATCTTGGAGGTAAAAGAATCAAAACATGACTTGAAAGAGAATAGCGGTGAATGATGCTCTAATAAAGGAAAGAAAAAAAAAGGGAAGTTGGTGATATATCAAATACAAGTTGTGAAGTTAGGATGGAGTTGGTCTAATGTGAATTTGGCTTTACTTGAAAATAGGTTTCTCCCTCTCTCTTCCATTGTCAAGTGTTTGAGAATTGAGATTGTTATGGCTTGTGCAGGTATTGATTTGAATTTGATGAAGTGATGTCTGTGTAGTATGCTAGACATTTTGTGTTGCCGGTTTGGAATGTATGTCATTTCAGTTACCTTTGTTGTTTACTATTCTATTGTCAATATTCTTTGAAATTTTTCTTTGTAGCATCTTGAATTCTTGAGCATACTCAGTAATTTACCAAGTTATGGCAAATATGGGAGTAACTACTAATACAAATCCAAACCATAGAAACTCATGATATGTAAAGCAACTCAATGAATATAATGATGACAGAATTTTAGTTGACAAAAGGGCCAACATGGCTGATGTCTGCTTGTATTTTTAGAGACTATGAATTTTAACATGACAACAACAAACATAAGAAAAGCAGAGTCATGATCAAGCACACGGAATATTAAAAAAGAGAAAGTGATAAGTAAGAAGATAATATAACAATTTTTTCTTAATGGTGATGTTATGACTTATGAAGCTTTAGGGTGGATAGCAAACCATGTTTGGATGAATGTAAGAACAAGACCAAGAGTGGCAGCAAGCAAGGCGATGATGGTCCATGGCGAGCGAAAAAAGGTGTTAGAGGCCTCTCCCATCCAAGATAGCATTGTGATCCTGCCTCGTTTGGACTTAAAATGTGAATCGATCTGGTCTCTAACGTGGGCAAACAATGGTGTCTCAGGCACAAGAATGCTGTCCATCTTATTAAACAGATCTGCTACTTCCTTGTCACTGGCAAGTTCATTGATAATTATGTCAGCTAATCTGAGTTCCTTCACATCCTCCGGCTGATCAATGAGGGAGCTCATGAAGACTAAAAATGAGCTGATCTCGAAGTGGTTTCGAAAATCAGGACACATCTCATAGGCTACAAGGTTGAGGAAGATATGAGCCGTTGAGCCATCCACTGTGAGTTTTGTGTTAGTGTTGCAAGTGTGAGGAGTGTTGAAGTTAGTCCCACATCTAAGAAAGCATGGAAGAGTGAGGAGTTTAAAAGATGAGAGACCCATTAACTTGACACCTTAAGGTTCTGAGTTGGATGTGGTGTCTTCTCATCTTATGTTCTCTCATTTAATTCCTCCCCGATTGTCGAGAGCTCCCAAACCGATGGTTTAATTGGTCTGGTTTAAGGAGTATTCAAGGTGAAGCATCGAAAGTCTTCCCGGTAAAGGTGGTCCGCGTGGCGTGTTTTTTCTGAATTGTGAACAAAAATCCACTCATAAAATTCCTTCGGATCAGTATCCTCCAGATACATTGCTGTCCATGTATCCTTATATGGCTTTCCTTGAAGTGTATCTATTTTGGCTAGATGAATTGGACCGATTGAGATGATTTGTGGCTCATAATATTTTCTAAACTCCAGCCTTTCAGCCATGTACTGTGGAATTCTGTGTATTTTAGGACTTGAATCTGAAACTTTGTTAACATCTCTGCTTGAGTGCTTCCTGTGATATTTTATGTAATTCACTCTTCCTACGAACCAATCGTCCGTGTTCTCTTTTTGGAATTCCCAAGAACTATCCTGTTCTTCTTGGAAATCCATTCTTGGAAGCACACAAGAAAACAGAGATTAGTTCTAATTAGAACTAACTAGGATACATCTGATCTGCCATTAAAATATGGAATGAGAACTCCATAAACCAATGATGTTTCTGTTCATTTTGCTTTCTAAGTCAAGCACCCGCAAAGTCTTTGATTTTGTGTTTTTAATTGAAGCATGCCACAAGCTTTGGATCCCTTGTCATCCATCTTCTAAGAAATTACCATGTGAACTTTATGTTCAATCAATCAACTTGCAACTAGTAATCAACTCCATTCAATATTTTAATTACCAGCCAATACTTTTTTTTTTAAATACATTATATTAAAATTCGGCTTTGCTAGATAGACAACGGAGAATCTGAACAACATGAATAACGAGCTGAAAATCGTAATTAACAGCAGTTATGACGTTAATTTAGTTGCATCTAACTCAGACCTCAGCTAGCAGGAGCGTTGCTAGCCCAACGTGTAGGTCATACGTTGGATCTGTTATACCGTACGAGCACAGTAGAGGAAAGGGCTACCTTAGAGGTGGAGTCACCCTAAGTGTGTAATATTTGATTTGATTTGACTTGTAGAATGCAAATGAAAATAAAGCACATTTATCCTCTGACTTAACTTAGATTGCTTTGATTTGGGTTGGATATATGTTCCATATGGCTCAGCTGAATTCTTTGCTTTATTATTTTTGGGCTTTGTTAGCTAGAGAACTCACTAAAAATCTTTGTTTCAATTACTCTATCTCATTGGGCTGCTATTGTTGTAAGTTTGACCTGCAATATTAATCAAAACAATTAAAAACTAATTGGGTGTTTAACTCACTAGATCAATATTTGTCATCATTAATTGAGTTAGTTAATTTCTTAACTCAACATGTATAGATCTCCTTTTCTTATTTTATTTATCTTATGCTATTCTTCTTTTTTTGGGATAGCATAGATTGAATTCTAGATTTTTCGAGATTCTGATACCGTGTTAAGAAACCACTTATCCCTTTACTTGTTTTGCAATCTAACTAAGTCAAGCTTAAAGTGTTTGATTTTGTGTTTGTTAAATATAACTGAAATCATTGAACAATAATCAAAACCTTGCAGATAATCATTGAACAAAAAGACATGAAAATTAGAAACAAAAACAAACTATGGATTTTAACATGACAACAATAAACATAAGAGAAGCAGATTCCAGCTCACATACTGATGAGTAGTGTTTTATTCATCATGAAGCACACCGAACAAGACATGTTATGACTTATGAAGCTTTAGGGTGGACAGCAAACCATGTTTGGATAAATGTAAGAACAAGACCAAGAGTGGCAGCAAGCAAGGCGACGATGGTCCAAGGCGAGCGAAAAAAGGTGTTAGAGGCCTCTCCCATCCAAGACAGCATTGTGATCCTGCCTCTTTTGGACTCAAAATGTGAATGGATTTGGTCTCTAATGTGGGCGAACAATGGTGTCTCAGGCACAAGAATGGTGTCCATCTTATTAAACAGATCTGCTACTTCTTTGTCACTTGCAAGTTCATTGATAATTATGTCAGCCATTCTCAGCTCCTTGACATCCTCCGGCTGGTCGATGAGAGAGCTCATGAACTGATCTCGAAGTTGTTGTGAAAATCAGGACACATCTCATAGGCTACTAGGTTGAAGAATATATGAGGTGTTGAGCCATCTACAATGAGTTCAGGAAGCTGCAGCATCCCATCTTTGAAGCTGGGGTACACCGAGTTGTTGTGGGAATCTTTTCTCACACCAATCCCTGCTGCCTTGAGCTCCTGTATGGTCCCAATCCTATACTTTCTGAGGTGCAGTGATCTCCTCTTGATCTTGATCACGATCTCCTTATGGATTGTGTTGCAGTCTCTCATCAATAAGGCCTTCCGCAGATAATCTAAAAGATGGATTGGCTCGTCTTTGTCTTCATCTTTGTCTTGTTGGTCATCTCCCTGGACAATTACCTCAATCTCTTGCACTTCTTGTTGTCCACTTTGTGTGCCGTTATTCTCCTTTTCCATTCCAAAACATAGTTTCCCTTTGCCAAGCTTGGGTGTTGCCTCAATACCATGAACTCGAAGGAAGTTTTGGAGGCATTTTTTGAGCCTGGCTTCATCCTGACACAAGAGCCTGAGAACTTGGAAAGGAATTTGGTTGTCCATGACAAGCAGATCTTGGTGCACCCTCACAAGCTTGTCAATGCTAATCTTTAGCTCTTGCTCTGAATCAACTGAGCAGTCTGATTTTTCGAGCAATTCAAGTACAGAGCATCCATCCAATACCAGCACACCTGCAACAAAGTCATCTTTGCTTCTGGGATTGCCGTATACAGAAATTGTTTCCTGGGTATCTCTGTCTCTGGATAATTCAACATATTGATAAAACGGCCTCCAATCGTGTTGAAGAATTCTGAAATGTAAGTCCCTCACTCGTTGATTAGTATGCTGAAGATACATTGCTGTCCATAAATCCTTATATGGCTTCCCTTGAAGCAGTTGTTGTTTTGATAGATGATATAGACCAAAAGATATTAGTTGTGGTTCATAATATCTTCTAAACTCCACCCTTTCAGCCAAGTACAGAGGAATTTTTTGTATTTTAGGCCTTGAACCTTTGTTAACTGCTCCACCAGTTAATTTCTTCCTCACTTCTTCTAGTCGTTCCCAGTTTTGTTCTAACCAAGGGGGCACAACATGTTCTTCCTCAGTGTCCATTATATGAGAAGACAAATGAAGAACATAGGGTTCACTGTTTTGCTTATGAAGGGAAAGCAATAAGAAAAGAATAGGAATGACCCCTTTACTTGTTTTGCAATCTAGTTAAGTCAAGCTCCCAAGTCTTTGATTTTCTGTTTCTTAATTAACCAAAATCATTATGTTAACTCTTTTAAGTGTGGTTTCTTTAAAGGCATGGTGAATTTCATATTCATTCCTTTTAGGTATTTAAATATATGTATGTGTCTTTTTCATGTGCCATTTTTTTAAGCTTGCAACTTGCACCTTGTCTCTAGCAGTAAACTATAATATGTTGACCTCTGAAATATGGTTGACTCTTGTAGGTTAAGGCCACTATTGTTGTTATGATAATAAATAAATCATAAAAATAACAGTTTCGCTATGTTATCAACAGCATATCTGCCAACTTCTGCCAACTCTTATTTATAATTGTGTTTCATGGAAGTGTGTTCATGGATGTGTCTAATAAAAATGTTTTTTTTATAACTGTGTTTAATAGAAGTGTCTTTATAGATATATTTTCTGGATGTGTCTCTTTATATATATATTTAAAATATATTAATTATTAGACACATCTACAAACACACTTCCATGAAACACAAATATAAATAAGAGTTGGCAGAAGTTGGCAGATAATATGTTGGTACCCTATACTTTTTCTAAAAATAATACTTAGAAATATAATTATCAAGTTGTGTTTTTCATCTTGTAGTATTCCTTTTGTCTGTCTTAAAGATATTCTAAATAAAACAAATGAACGTGATCTACAGCATATGAACTTCTAATATAATAGTGTAACTTATTAAAAGAAAATTCTATAAAAGTTTATCTAATGAAATAAGAATTCTGTTTAACTTGTACTAATGGTATAACTTAGTATTGCATTTGCAAGTATGGATTGGTATCGATGTGCTGTTATAGGATTGATTTTGATCAAACTTGGTTTAGTATCACTGTCACGGATATTAAAAATATTATATACACACTAAAAATTAGTTAATATATGTGTTTTGTTCTGTATTTATATGTGTTTTTATACTGGTAGTAATTTTTGTGTGTAAATTTAGAATAATTAATTAATATTTAATAACATTTCTGTAAAAAGTGAGCATATTGGAGTAAGTATTGTTAGAGATTTTTACGCATAGATAATTTAGATATAAGTTAATCAATTTGGGTTAGTCGAGTGGTCAGTTCATACGTTCGCTTAAACAAGTGTTAGGAGTTTGAATCGCATATTTTCTATGCGGCAATCTATTCACCAAGGAAACTAGATAGTTTATCATCCTGAATAAGCAGAAAATTATATTCCAGCAAATGCATAACACCATAAAATTCAAATACAAATTATTGTTCACATACTCATGTCAGCGATGGTTTATTCATAATCAAACGCACAAAAGTTAAAAAAAAAAGTCAAAAATAAAAAGATCTTCCACAACATTTTTTCCCTCCTATAAGGATGAAAAGTAAATCTATTTTATTTATTGATTTATTTTCCGTTAATAAGTGATGTTATGAAGGTTTAGGATGGACAGCAAACCATGTCTGGATAAAGGTGAGAACAAGGCCAAGTGTGGCAGCTAACAAGGCAATGATAGTCCATGGCGATCGAAAGTATGTGTTATAGGCCTCTGTGATCCAAGTGAGCATCCTTATCTTGGCTTGTTTGGACTCAAAATGCGAATGGATTTGGTCTCTGATGGAAGCAAACCATGGTGTCTCAGGCACCATAATAATGTCCATGTTATTAAAGAGATCAGCTACTTCCTTGTCATTGGCAAGTTGGTTGATAACTATGCCAGCCAATCTCAGCTCCCTCATCATCATCATCATTGTCTCCCTGGACAATTATCTTGACAGTATGTTTTTGTTTGCTAAGCCTGAGAATCCTGTCAACACCATAAACTCGGAGGAATTTCTGGAGGCATCTCTCCAGCCTATGCTTGTCTTCGCCATCACACAACAGCCTTAGCACTTGGAATGGAATTTGGTTGTCTAAGATAACCACATCCTGGTGCACCCTTATAAGCTTGCCCATGCTTATCTTGAGTTTCTCATCTGACAAATATGGATCTGTATTGTCCAACAAATGAAGTACTGAACATCCATCCACTACCAGCATCCATGCCAGATATGTGAGCTCTGATATTTGGAATATTTGAAAGTTGGGAGATGAGAACAATAGAACACAAACTATAAGATACAATGAAAAACACTTGACTTGTTTCTGCAATCACACAATCAAGCCTTGTACCAAATGATAGTTTATAGAATGATATTCTCTATTCTTTCTTTTGTGCATAAAGAACGTGTTGATATAGATTGTACTGAAATAATAAAATGGCATGCAACATGCAACTACATACATTTGAATAAAATATTTATTTCAAAAGCTATAACTATTCAGTGAGTTACAACCTTTTAACAAGTTGCAACTTTTAAACAGTCACAACTCCATGAAGAGATGTAACTTTTCAAACATAACATACTCACCTCTGGCACCCGGTATGTCTTCCTTTACAATATCTAAGAACTCAGCCAATTGGTTCAGCAGTTCCGGAATACATTCACGAATTCTCCAGTATAAAGCCTTAGCACTTTGATTAGTCTCCTTGAGATACATTGCTGCCCATGCTTCCTTATACTTCTCTCCTTGAAGCAGTTGTTGTTTTCGGAGATGATGAATTGGACCAATTGAAATGATCTCTGGCTCATAATATCTTTTAAACTCACCCCTTTCGGCCATGTACTTCGGAATTCTTTGTATTTTAGGCCTTGAAGCATTGCTTGCTTTTTCAGTTAACTGCTTCCACGATTCTTCTAGTCTCTCACATTGTTCCTCTAACCACCTACAGGATGTGCCGGCACCTTCTCTTGACAATCCACATGAAGTATGCATTTGTTCTTACTATGAGACTTGCTGAGTAAGCAAGCAAAGGAGTAACAAAGATTAGTGTACTTGCTCTGTGTATGTAGAGGAAAGTAGTATGAATGATTTAGCCATATCAAAGAAGACGGCGCCGACGAAGACATCTTAAAGGAGGCTGCAGGCCTAAGAAAAGAACATGAATCATTCTTTGAGTGTGTTTTGGTATGAATTTGTTTAGTGTCTTTTGAAAAACTCTTGTGGTGATTAGAACTGATTCTACTTTCTATGATTAATTCTTCATTGCACTTTAGACAACTTCTTGGTTTCTCCGAAATTACTTGGTTATATCAGAACTGAGATTATGGCTTAGTTTCTTGTTGAATGATAATCTCTTCTCCTAGTGTGCTGCAAGGAAAGGATTATATATGCAGACATTGTTTTCTAATGCTTTCACTGAATTGAAAACCACTATCATATATATATCAAACAAGAATCATGCATATTATTTATTCCTTGTACTAGTATAGTTTTTTATACAATCAATAATTGGTTTGAGGATCTTAAATTGTACTCTCAGCAAGTTGTGTTAAGAGAGACATGTAGTATTGTTCTGAACTCTGAAAGAAAAAGTAGAAGCTCTATTTCAGTGATTCTTTATTAGGTGAAATATATGTTAAAAGTGGAAATTTAAATACAAAAATCCTTTTTATCTTATAATTACAAATGCTAATTCTATGCATTTTAAGCTAATAGGAAGAGACATATAAATAGTTATATTTCTAATATTATTATACATTATTCTATGCAAATCATAGACCGTTTGATAAATATCCTTAACTTTTTTTTATTTTTATATTCTTAATAAATAAATATCATGTGTGAGTCCTACTACTTTGATTTAAAGATAAATAGATACTCACTTTTTCACTTTGTCAATTTTATTTGAGAGGAGCTTAATTCATATCTATGTATCTGATAATGTATACTCATTGAATACTTGGCCCCATTGAGGCATAAGGGAAAGCAATAAGAATAGAAATGATCCCTTTACTTGTTTTGCAATCTAACTAAGTCAAGCTTAAAGTCTTTGATTTTGTGTTTGTTAAATATAACCGAAATCATTGAACAATAATCAAAACATTTGCAGATAATCATTGAACAAAAAGACATGAAAATTTAGAAACAAAAGCAAACTATGAATTTTAACATGACAACAATAAACATAAGTGAAGCAGATTCCAGCTCATCATGAAGCACACCGAAGAAGATAATATAACAACTTCTTCTTAAGGTTCATATTATGACTTATGAAGCTTTTAGGGTGGATAACAAACCATGTTTGGATGAATGTGAGAACAAGATCAAGTGTGGCAGCCAACAATTAAGGTAGCTACAACCCACCAAAGTGGGATAATAGTATATGTTTTTTGGGCACAGTGTGGGCCAAAGGGCCCATAATACATTGTGTTCAAGTTGTATAAAATAAAATTAGAGACGTGATCTTTGGGCCTTTTATATCCATTTGTTCGTGAACTACGTATTCACACAGCGGTTAGAAAGAAAAAAAAATCAAACAAACAAATAAGCAAGTGGATTGAAGCCTTGTGTAAAAGACCAAAAAAAAAAGGCTTCAAAGAACTAAGGGATATATTACGGAACACGCTACCCTTATCCTTAGAATACTACTTGGCCCAACAGGTTACTTAATAAAAAAAAAATTCAAACTTATTGTTTTCAATAAAATTTTTTGAATTTTCTTAAAATATTAAATTTAAAATTTTAAAAGAATTTCAGAGAATAAATTAAATTTTTAGTGGTAACTTGTAAGTTAGGCCAAGTCTTTTAATCTATGTTGGTTACATTACTTATGTTCCACAACCACTCAAGCAAATACATTCAAATATTCAATATATATTTGTATTTTTTTTAATCCTTAAAATATATATTAATATTAATAAGACTCTAAAATAAAATAACCTACTTTAGTAAGTTACGGTCTTCACTCTTCACTACTTCAATATACATGACTGATAAGTCTAGAAAAAAGAGGTTCTTCTAAAACAGAACTTGAGCAAGTTATACAAAAACCAATTGAATCTCACAAAACAACACGTGAATTGAAAAAATCATCATGGCATGCTGACTATGTCATGACCTGCCATGATGTATATTATTTTGTTACTAAAGATGGAGAACCATTAACCTTTCAAAAGGCTGTTGAAAGTCTAGATTCTTCTTTATGGATAACAGCCATGCAAGAAGAAATGGAAGCACTATGTAAAAACAAGATGTGGGAGCTTGTCCCACTCCCGGACAGAAGGAAAGCAATTGGTAACAAATGGGTTTACAAAATAAAGCGTGACAATCATAACTAGATAGAACGTTATCGTGCAAGATTGGTGGTGAAGGGATTTGCTCAGAAAGAAGATATTGATTTTAATGAAATTTTTTCTTCAGTAGTTAGAATTTCTACAATAAGAGTAGTTCTTGCTATATGTGCTGTGTATGACTTATATCTAGAGCAACTAGATATAAAGAATGCCTTTCTTCATGGTGAACTTGAAGAAAAAATATATATGCTCCAACCAGAAGGTTTTGAAGAATCAGGAAAAGAAAATTTGGTTTGCAAGTTAACCAAATCTCTGTACGGCTTAAAGTACATGCCAAGATGTTGGTACAAGAGATTTGATTCCTTTATTATTAGCCTTAATTACAACAGACTTCAGTCAGACTATTGTGCTTATTACAAGAAGTCTAGTAATAATGATTTCATCATTCTACTGTTGTACGTGGATGACATATTGGTGATAGGCCCCAACAAAGATCGTATCCAGGAATTAAAGGCTCAGTTGGCTAGGGAGTTCGATATGAAGAATTTTGGGACCAGCAAACAAGATTTTGGAGATGCAGATTTGCCGAGACTAGAAAAGATAAGGAGATTTGGCCATTCCAAGAAAATTACTTGAGAAAGGTCTTGCGGCGCTTCAACATGCAAGAGAGTAAGCCAATATCTACCCCACTTCCTGTCAATTTTAAATTATCTTCTGAGATGTGTCCTAGCAATGAAGCAGAAAAGATAGAAATGTCTCGAATATTGTATGCATCTGTAGTGGAAAGCCTTATGTAGTATGTACTCCATGATTTGCACCAGACTAGATATCGCTCAATCTGTCAGGATGGTCAGCAGATTCATGGCAAATCCAAGAAAAGAGCACTGGAGTGCTGTAAAGAGGATCCTGAGATATATAAAAGGAACCTCAAATGTTGCTTTATGTTTTGGAGGATCTGAATTTATCATCAAAGGTTATGTTGACTTTGATTTCGTAGGAGACCTTGACAAAAGAAAATCTACTATAGGATATGTGTTCACACTTGGAGGAGGAGCAGTAAGTTGGTTATCAAAATTACAAGCAGTTGTAGCATTATCAACTACAGAAGCTGAATATATGGCAACTACGCAATCTTGTAAAAAAGCAATTTGGTTGCAAAGGTTAATGGAGGAACTCGGGCACAATCAGGATATGATTCCAATATTTTGTGACAGTCAGAGTGCCTTGCAAATCGCAAGGAATCCAGCCTTTCACTCAAGAACGAAGCACATAGGCGTTCAATATCAGAGGAAGAAAAAATGGATATGCAGAAATTCCACACCAACGACAATTTTACAGATATCATGACAAAATCAATCAATAAAGATAAATTTGATTGGTGCAGATCTTCTCTTGGCCTATTTAAAATATGAAAGCAGCATGAATACGCCAAAAGAATAATTTTGAGTGGGAGATTGTGAAAAGAAGAAGTAAAATTCTTCTTTTGGTTTGAAATCAATAAAATTGGCTACAGGTTACAAGTGATACAAGTGGAGCATGATAAAGTTTCAAGAAAATTAAAGATTATAGAACTTAAACTTGATCTAGAATCAAGTATGATGCAAATGGTTCTTATCAAATTAGAAGACTCACGAAACTACTTGCAAGTTGTCCAACTTGCATGGTCAAAGTTCTAGTCAAAATTTGCAACTTGAAAATAAGATTAGCTGCAATCTTTGACTTGGTCAAAGGATGAGTTGTTACATAAGTTGATATTTATCAACTTGTCATACAACTTGATAAAAATGAATGTAGTCCGCACACTTGTGCACAACTTGATCAACTTGTAAAATCAAATGCACCTCCACAAAATACTATATATAGGGTTAAGGCATTTGCTAATGGATGCCATGTTTTACATAGAATTAGTGAGTAAAACTTCGAGAGAAAAATAGTAAAGTCTCTCGTATGTGTAATCTCTTTGTATAGATTTCCATAATATGTAAGAGAGCATTACAGACTTCTCTATGTATTGTGAGAGATTGTAATTTTATCACTTTGTCATAATTATTTCCACTGTTGTCTATACTCTTATTCAGTTCTATTTATTTCTCGTTCACAAATTTTAGTTGCATTACTTTGTCTCTATTAATTTTGGTACCTAACAGAAAAAAGGTTTTAGAGGCATCTCCTATTCAAGACAGCATTGATAGATGATATAGACCAAAGAATATTAATTGTGGTTCATAATATTCTTAAACTCCACCCTTTCAGTCATGTACAGAGGAATTTTTTGTATTTTAGGCCTTGAACCTTTGTTAACTGCTCCACCAGTTAATTTCTTCCTCACTTCTTCTAGTCGTTCCCAGTTTTGTTCTAACCAAGAGGGCATGACATGTTCTTCCTCCTTGTCCATTATATGAGAAGATAAATGAAGAACATAAGGTTCATTGTTTTGCTTATGAAGGGAAAGCAATAAGAAAAGAATAGGAATGACCCCTTTACTTGTTTTGCAATCTAGTTAAGTCAAGCTCCCAAGTCTTTGATTTTCTGTTTCTTAATTAACCAAAATCATTAAGTTAACTCTTTAAGTGTGGTTTCTTTAAAGGCATGGTGAATTTCATATTCATTCCTTTTAGGTATTTAAATATATGTATGTGTCTTTTTCATATGCCATTTTTTTAAGCTTGCAACTTGCACCTTGTCTCTAGCAATAAACTATAATATGTTGACCTCTGAAATATGGTTGACTCTTGTAGGTTAAGGCCACTATTGTTGTTATGATAATAAATAAATCATAAAAATAATACTTAGAAATATAATTTTCTAGTTGTGTTTTTCATCTTGTAGTTTTCCTTTTGTCTGTCTTAAAGATATTCTAAATAAAACAAATGAACGTGACTTACAGCATAGGAGTGGCAAAATGGATCGAGTCCACCAGGTTGATCCGCTAAATCCGCTAAAAAAGCGGGTCGGATTAGAATTTGGAGCCCACCACCTTAAAAGAACCCGTCAAACCCGCACTGCTAAATTGGCAGATTTTGGCGGGGCGAGACGGGCTGGTCCGCCAGGTCGAATATTTTTATTTTTTTAATTTTTTATTAAATAAAAGAGTGATTATTATTATAAAATTAATAATTATAGAATTTTTAAACACTTTTTTTTAATTTTTTGTTTTTATTCTTCTTTTAGTTATTAATTTTATTTATTTTATTTTACAATTTCGTATATATGCTCAAATTATGTGACTTGTTTTTTAAAATAAAGATGATTCTATTGACAAATATTATTTTGAACAATTTTATTGAAGTTAAAAATTAAAAAAATATAGTAAAAAAAATTATATTATAATTTGACTATTTTTTATTTCTATTTAATTTTTTAATTATTATTTTTGGTTAATTTTAATAAATTTATTTTTCAAAAAAAAAAAACTCAAGCGGACTAGCCCGCCAACCCACCAATCCTCCATAAAACGGGACGGACTAGAATTTTAAACCCATTTTAATTGGCGGGACGGCCGGCCCGCTTTGCCACTCCTACTACAGCATATGAACTTCTAATATAATGGTATAACTTATTAATTTTTTTTTTAATACTTTAGAGGAGCTTCATCCATATCTATCTATCTGATAATGTATAATCATTGAATACTTGGCGCATAATGGAAAACAATAAGAATAGGAATGATTCCTTTACTTCTTTGCAATCTAACTAAGTCAAGCTTAAAGTCTTTGATTTAGTGTTTGTTAATTAATGTTAACCGTTTAAGTGAAGTTTCTTTAAAAGCATGGTTAATTCTGTATTCGTTCTTTTCTATATATATGTATATGTATGTCTTTTTCATATGCAAATTTTTTAAGCTTGCAAGTTGCACCTTGCCACAAGCATTCTAGCACTGTAGCTAATAGTAACACAAACAATAATCAAAACCTTGCAGATAATCATTGAAGAAAAAGACAGAGAAAATTTAGAAACAAAAGCAAACTATGGATTTTAACATGACAACAATAAACATAAGAGAAGCAGATTCCAGCTCACATAGTGTTTTATTCATCATCAAGCACACAGAACAAGACATGTTTTGACTTATGAAGCTTTAGGGTGGATAGCAAACCATGTTTGGATAAATGTAAGAACAAGGCCAAGCGTGGCTGCAAGCAAGGCGATGATGGTCCATGGCGAGCGAAAAAAGGTGTTAGAGGCCTCTCCCATCCAAGACAGCATTGTGATCCTGCCTCTTTTGGACTCAAAATGTGAATGGATTTGGTCTCTAATGTGGGCGAACAACGGTGTCTCAGGCACAAGAATGCTGTCCATCTTATTAAACAGATCTGCTACTTCCTTGTCACTGGCAAGTTCATTGATAATTATGCCACCCATTCTTAGCTCCTTAACATCCTCCGGCTGGTCGATGAGAGAGCTCATGAAGACTAAAAATGAGCTGATCTCGAAGTTGTTGCGAAAATCAGGACACATCTCATAGGCCACTAGGTTGAGGAATATATGAGGTGTTGAGCCATCCACTATGAGTTCTGGAAGCTGCAGTATCCCATCTTTGAAGCTCGGGTACACCGAGTTGTTGTGGGAATCTTTTCTCACACGAATCCCAGCTGCTTTGAGTTCCCGGATGGTCCCAATCCTGTACTTCCTGAGGTGCAGAGATCCCCTCTTGTTCTTCTTGTGGTTGATAGCTTTGTAGAATGTGTG
Source organism: Arachis stenosperma (assembly GCF_014773155.1). NCBI lineage: Eukaryota > Viridiplantae > Streptophyta > Magnoliopsida > Fabales > Fabaceae > Arachis > Arachis stenosperma. Next base: position 1,273,703 of record NC_080385.1, read on the forward strand.
TTGGTCTCTCATCAAGAGGGCCTTCCGCAGATAATCAAGAAGATGGACGGGGTCCTCATCATCATCTCCATCTCCATCCACTGCTACCTTCACTTCTTCATTCTCTGTTCTCTTTCTGGGAAGCTTAGGTGCTGTCTGAATACCATGAACTTGGAGGAAGTTGCAGAGGCATTTTTGGAGCCTTTCTTGGTCCTCACACAAGAGCCTGAGTAATTGGAAAGGAACCTGGTTGTCCAAGATAAGCAGATCTTGATGCACCCTCACAAGCTTGTCAAGGCTAATCTTGAGCTCTTGTTCTGGATCAACTGAGCTCTCTGATTTTTGCAGCAATTGAAGTACACAACATCCATCCACTATGGGACCATACCTTTTCTTTAAACCGATGTCTACCTGTTCATCAAAGGGATCCACATCATATAGTTTGGTCCACATGGGTTTTAGTACCGCCCCTTCTCTTATATTCCAATCATACATTTCCCTGTATACATCTTCAACCTTTAGATTAGTCTCCCTAACATACATGGATGCCCATGCTCCCTTATACCACTCTCTTTCCGTCTCTCCTGTGTGAAACACAGTAAGTGAAATGAACTGTGGCTTGTAGTATCTTTGAAACTCCACTTTTTCAGCCATGTAATTTGGAATTCTTTGTATTTTAGGCCTTGAAACTCTGTTATCTTCCCCAGTTAATCGCTTCTCTAAATTTTCTAGTATCTCACACAGACCCCTTCCCCAATCGGTAAACACGGAATCATCTTCCTTCTTGGGCTCCATTGTTGAATGCACACTATGGAGTAGGAGTCTCAATGGATTTATGAATTTCAACATTTTCTCAGATTTTAATCCATTTTTATATATTTCTGAGGTTGACTTTTGAGCATGGAAGGCTTTTTTTTTTTGTATGAGGGGCCATAGGCCCAAGAAAGGAAAAATAAAACAAAAGAAAAAACCAAAGAAAGCACACTAGCGCCTACGGGGAAGCATTGCATCGAAGGCTTTACAACCCACGAAAGTGGGATAATGCTATAATTTTGTTTTGGGCACGGCGTGGGCCAAAGGGCCTATAATACATTGTGTTCAAGTTGATCAAATAAAATACGTGACCTTTGGGCCTTTTATATCCATCTGTTCGTGAACTACATATTCACACAGCAAGTGGATTGAAGCCTTCAAGAACTAAGGGGGTTATTCGTTGCTTTTGTTTACAGAGAACACTGAGACAGAAACACACAGAGATATAAAATCGTATTTGGTAGAAAAGACATAAACAGATATAATATGTCCAGAGATAATATGTCCAGAGATATTGAATTAATATATTTTGTGTCTATCTTGACAGAAATAACACAAAGACACTAACAAAGGACACAACTTATTTTTTATTTTTTCTTTCATTATTTTTGTTAATTTTTCATAATTATATTTTATATCATTATATTTTTCATCTCAAATTTTTTGAATGACAAAAAAAATGAGAATAAATTAAATTTTCATAATTTATTCTAATTTATTGCCAAACAGAATACAAAAATACAAATTTTATATCTCTGTCCGATTCTATTCTCAATGTCTTATCGTGTTTTGTTCTCAATGTCCGAAAACAAACACAGTCTTGATCCTTAGACTACTACTTGGCCCAACTGGTTACTTAATAAATAAGATAAAATCACTTGACAAAAAAAAAATAAAAAATAAAAAAAATCAAACTTTTGTTTTCAGTGAAATTTTGAATTTTCTAAATAACACTAATTAAAATATTAAATTTAAAATTTTAAAAGAATTTTTGAGAATAAATTAAATTTTTAGTTATAAGTTGTAACTTGTAAGCTAGGCCAAGCCTTTTAATCTATGTTGGTTACATTACTTACGTTCCACAACCACTCAAGCAAATACATTCAAATATTCAATATATATTTGTATTTTTTTTTAATCCTTAAAATATATACTAATAAGATTCTAAAATAAAATAACCTAGCTTAGTAAGTTACGGTCTTCACTCTTCACCGACCACAAGCTACACTCTCTGCACATTTAAACAAACACATGCATCATCTTAGAAGGTTAAAACCCCAATTCACCAACACCAATTACCCCAAAATTTAGAAGAAAAACAAAATCACAAACTAACAAATACCTAACCTTTGGAATCTCCGCCACCACCACCATCACTTTAACGATCACCGATTTTTATATAATACACCATTCACACTTAATGCAGTCATCATCATTCACATTCTCTCACCACCATGGACGGTGGTGCACCCACTCTCTCCGCTGATTCCGCCGCCGCAGCCGCCACCACAGCTAAGACAGAGACACAAACGCCAGCATTAGTTAACGGAGCCGTTAAGCGAAGGAACGGCGGTAATAACCGAACGGAAGCAGCACCTAACGGCGTTAAAGTGATGGCAGCGAAGAAGGCGTTGCATTACCATTCTTACTCTCGACCCTCGTTCTTGAAGTGGAGGCTGCAGGATGCTGTACACGTGGCGACACACCATTGGATGCCGTGTTTGTTCGCGGTGGGCTTGCTGTTCTTCATGGCCGTGGAGTACACGCTCCGAATGGTTCCTCCTTCTTCTCCTCCGTTTGATTTAGGGTTCATCGCCACGCGCTCACTCCACCACCTGCTTCAAGATTCTCCTAATCTCAACACCGTTTTGGCCTTCCTCAATACGGTAACTTCCTCTCTCTTCAGATCTGAATGTGTTTGTGGTGAATGTGAATGGGTCGGTGTCAAAATCTGGTTTTGATTGATGAAAGAAAAAAAAGTTTAAATTTTGTGGAATCTGTGGGTTCAGGTATTTGTGGGAATGCAAATGATTTATATCATGGGGGCATGGTTGATTGAAGGAAGACCAAGAGCAACAATCTCAGCACTATTCATGTTCACATGTCGTGGGATTTTGGGTTATTCCACACAGCTTCCATTGCCACAGGTAACTGAGTTTTCTGTTTTCAGTGTCTATGTTCATTTTAGTGCATGTTTTGATCTTGCATTAGTAATGAAAATAGTTTAGGTGAGCTCAGTATTATTGATAATTGGATCTTTGAGAATTGGCATATTTGTGTGTTAAATTAGTTAAATCACATGTTAACAAAACAGAATTGAAGAAAATGACTTTTTTCCACTTAAACCAATGTTCTAACTATAAAACCACTCATACTTTTGGCAAGTCAGCTTGAGTTGTTTAATTTGCATGTTTGTTAATAATGTTTGGTAAATTCACATTATTAAGATATATATGGTAATTTCCCTTTTTCCTCAAAAACTATGGTCTATAAGAATATAACCTAACCATTAACCAAATGTGTTTTGTTTTCAGTAGATAATTACTAGAGTTTAATTTTGATACATTACCAGAGTAAAAGAGCTTACACTAATGTTGTATGAAAATTAAATTCATATTACTAAAGAAAATTTATGTTTGTTTCATTGTGAATTTCAGGGATTTCTGGGTTCCGGGGTGGATTTCCCCGTTGGGAACGTATCGTTCTTCTTGTTCTTCTCCGGCCACGTGGCCGGATCAGTGATCGCGTCACTGGACATGAGGAGAATGAAGAGGCACGAGCTGGCGTGGTTGTTCGACGTGCTGAATTTGTTGCAAGCAGGGAGGTTGTTAGGGACAAGGGGCCATTACACCATTGATTTGGCAGTTGGTGTTGGTGCTGGGATTCTCTTTGATTCTCTTGCAGGCAAGTACGAGGAGTTTAGCCAGAGCAAGTTATTAAGTCTCAATGGTGATCATATCAATGGTGTTGCCAACCATACAAAACGAAATTTGATTCCATGAAGAGAGGGAAAAAGTAAACAAAAGGAGAGAAAAAGCAAAGGAAAGAAAAAGGGAAGGATGTGTGTGTGAAAAAGTAAATGTAGTCCCAATTGCAATGTTGTTGATTTGTTTATTTAATTTATTTATTTAATGTTGGTTGAAAGTATTGGTGTGATTAGCGATATTGTTTTTATATTTTGTATATCGGTAATATTAGAGAGACAAAAAAAATCAGAATTTATTTTATTATTTTTGTATAACTATTTTTAGTTAATTTATTTTGGTTACAAAATATTTTTAAATTATAGATAGTAGTCACTTACTAACTTTCACATGTTGATATAATTAAAGAGATATTTAAATTCATCATTCAAAAAGGAGATATTTAAATTAGAAAATTTGTAATTAGAAAATCCTTTTAAAAAAATCTATATTTTGGTAAAGGCTTAAATAAATCATAAAATATTCGGTTTTCTGTTTTTGTCTTTGGAAAGGTCTTTGATTTAGTTTTTATCGTTAATATGTTTTGTTAGATATTAATATGACAAATTAAATATTAATCTAGAAGGCTATATTATACAATTATTTTAATGGTAAAAGATATACAAACACCTAGAAGAAGATTTTGAGGAAAACAAGAAGTGTAAGAGTAACATTTAAAAGTGAGAATTGTCAAAGGTGGGTTAAGAAAATAAGGACAATTTATGCAGTTGAATTCATCGCGTGCTAGAACGCCAGGATTGAAACAACACATTTTGTCCTTTGGGATTTAGATTTGGAATTAATGCAGGACTTTATTGTAATTATAAAACAATAAATAGTAAATAATTAGTTTTAAAGGCAATACCAATGAAAATATTTTTCTATGTTTGCATGTAATAATAGGGGTGAGCAGGGTTTGGTTCGGATTCAAGGTAAAATTAGAATAGAACCGATTAAAATGTAATTGGTTCGGTTTGATTAGGATTTGTATTTTTTTGTGTATGTATTCGTCGAATTAAACCAAACCAAATAATAACGAATTGGTTCGGTTTGGATAATTGGGTACCTGATGACTTTGAAATTCATAAAAAAATCAATTTTTATCTAAAAAAATGAACAAGTACAATAAACATGTAATATCAATATAAATAATTTAAAAATATTAAACACCAAATACATTAAAAATTAAACTCGTTAAAATCCAAACGTATTAATAGTGAATAATCTCATTAAAAGTCACTAAAAGTCATATATATTTTTATTTTTTTATTTAATTAATATATAATCAGGTTCACGGGTTGGTTCGGGTTTCGCACCCCCGAACCGATACCCGAACCAATCATTAACAAAGGCCATTGATTTGGTTCGAATTGAACCTAATTACCCGTTGATTCCAGAACTAATTTAATTTGTTCGGTTCGAATTCAGACGGGTAATTGGGTACTCACTATTCGTGTTCCCTATTTTTTTCCCCTAAATTATTTTTTTCTATTTCAAATCTCTGGTATTCTTCTTATAATTGCTTTTACGGCTCTATTTTCCTTTTTTATACATTTTTTTAGTATAACTCACATTTCATTGACGGATATGAAAATCTTGATGGCGTAATAAATAATACCTTTCAAAAATTTCCAACTAGTAGGTTGGAAATCTTTTCTAATGGCAAACATTTTTCCCACTTAAAATGGAATAGAGAAATTAAACCTTCATAGAATTCTAAACCATTTTTTCTTCTCTCAATTAATGGACCTGCAGCTTCTATTTGACTTTGGCATGTCATTGTATTCAATAAATTAATATGGTTAGCATTTATTGCATTTTATTCATAATAATTGTCACTTAAATTGTTTTTTTTAAGAAATAAAAAATAATTATTTTATATAAAATCACTTTTTTCCCAGGAAATTGCATATATAAACAAACATAACATAGTACTATTTTAATGGTTTGTAATATTACATTTCTATATATTTATTTATACTATTCTTCACATCATTACATGCATGCTATATAAGTATAAACACTTCATTTTCAGAAAGAGAAATAATAGACCTAAACTTGCAAGATTTTACACTCATTACTATCTAAGGTTGATGGGGCAGTTATGTATTGCCATTTTTTTCAGTGCAGAGTAGAATTGGAATATACAATGCTTTTATATATATTTGAGTATTCAAATCAACAATAATATGCTTTAATCAAGACTTTTAAGTGTATCTGAAATATCGATATTCTAAAGTAATAATTTTAAACGTTAATTTTAATTATAAAAAATATATACAATATATATTAATTAAAATTAACCATTAAAATTATTGAAACATCAGTGTTTTAGGTATACTTAAATTTTTTTCCTTATATATATACAATTCTAATCCTCAGGGTCAGAATCAGCATCAATGGGGCATGTTCCATCATCACAAGTGGCTAGTGGGTTGAACTCTATGGAGTTAGGATTTGTGCACCCTGGAACAAGATCTAGATTGCATCTATCACCCTGCATTGTGAAATTATATTCTTAATCAAGAAGGTTTAGCAATCAATTACATAAATCAAATGAAGATGCTATAATGTCTTTGTAGTTTGTACTTACCCCTTCTAATGATAAGTTACCAGTTATAGCACATCTGGTCATGACTACACTTGTGTCTGGGAATATTGCTTTCTCACATGCTCCATCTTTACTCAGTTCCTCTGCCAATCCCTACACCAAAGTCTCAAATTTAAGATCATGTTAACTAAATTATCATAATAGCAAGTTAAACACTATATGTGTAGTTACCCCTTCTACTGATATGTTATCAAAAAGTGAATTGATAAATTTAATAATACAATGAATCATATTTTTGTTAGTGTTGCAAGTGTGAGGAGTGCATGAAGTTAGTCCCACATCAAAGAAAGCAAGAAAGAGTGAGGAGTTTATAATATGAGAGACCCATTAATTTACTATCTTAATTCCTTCCCGAAATCTCCTTGGTGGTTGATTTAATTTAATTTTTACTTGTAGGAGTTTTTAACCATTTACAATCTCACAATAGAAAATAAAGAACTATGATTATTATTATTATTACCTCATTAAAGAATTCAATTCCATCCCAGTCCACTCCATTTGTGAATGAGAAGATCAAGTTCAAAGCTATACACAAGAGAATAATAACAAGTTAATAACACCACAATGCAAAATCTAAATGGTTTTTGTCAAGAGTGTACACTTCCATTTTGAGAGAAATAAAATAAATATACCATGCTTAGGAATGCATATTTGGATGGTATAAATTGGCTTATCAGCTTTGCCTCTGTCTTTTCTTAGCATAGCCCTTGGCTCACCACCACACATAATTGGTGATTAAAACCTCCTGAAAATTTTTACATAAAATTGGAAGAAGAGAAAAAAAAAAAGGGAAATTTATTATCTATGAGGACTATTTATTCAAAAATGCTGTGACAACTAAATACTTGGTCAAAAACTAGTACCATTAAAAGCAACCCCAAATTCTTCATTAGGTGAAAGTTGAGCTGCTGCTGAATTGTAAAAAAGCTTTAGCTTTTCTCCCTGAAAGAAATTAAAAAATAAAAAGTTAAACTATTTCACAGAAATGTAATAATTCAGAATAAGTTATAAGGTACGTGAAGTTGATAGCTGACTTAGATGAAAATTTAGTCAAGTCAGTCAAATATACAGGTGAAGTCGAATGCACCTTAATACAATGTGATAGTGTATGTTACACATTCTGAAGTTTGAGGGAGGCCATTCATGGTTTTCCAATATACAGGTGCCCTCCCAAGTTCAAACATGGCCCATGATGGAAGCTTGTACCTAAAAAAATAAAATAAAATAAAATTATAGTTGAAATTAATCTGAATCAAAACCAAAATAGAAAATGTTATTTCAGTGGGAATTCATACTCCTGAATTTCCTGATATGGAGTTGTTGCAACAGCAGCAGCAGCACTAATCCTTTTACTTGGTTTCACATTTCACTTCTTCATGGGGTAACATCTTGGTAGTGAAACATTGAGAAAATTATTGGCTGCATCAGAAATGTTACACTGATTTAGATCATCTCATACACATTCTGTTACAAAGGATTCTTAAACATGAAGGTCTTATGAAATTTGTGTATTTTATATGTGATTTTCTATATATTATAACTCTATAAACATTATGAATGAAAATAGTGACTATAAATATAGAATCATCACCTTTTTACCAGTTTAAGTAAAATAATTGCCATGAGTCATATAATAAGGTTGTTGGTGAAGATTATTAGCACAGAACATATCTTAGCCTCGTATCAAAGTTCATGTAAATTCAATTTCAATGTAATGATAATTTGTTATAGTTCCTACTTTGGTGGAGAAACTTGACACAAAATCTATAGTTGTTTATATCTTCTAAAAGTCTTTGGACTTCTCTTTTTTTTTTTTTTTTTTCTAATCATAACTTCAAACGTCTAGAATAATCAAGCTTTTCCCATTAAATAACATAAGCTCAACTACATGAATTAAACAAGGTGAAAACTCAAACGTAATCAACTTCACGTGTAATTGATAGTTGAGAACCGTTAAATGATTTGACTGATTTGATTAAATTTTTATCTAACGACTTTTACTTATAAACTTCACGTGAAATTGGCTGTAACTGAGTTTCACAATTAAACAATGATCATTATAATCAAAAGCTAAACTAAACTAAACATAACTAAACATGTGGCGTTTTAATTGATTCTTAAAATTACATAACTAAAGTGAAATAAACGCGTATTAGAAATTTAGAAGACTAACCAAGACACAAGGTTGCGTGGAATAACCAAGCATTGATACTTTTGTTGTTGCAGCCATCATTGAATCAAATCACTCACACTCTTTTTGTGCCTTCAAATTTGCTTTGCTTCTCCACCACTCTCTTTCTCTTTGAGGTTACAAAGAATGATGCAAAGTATAACTAAATCATCATATATCATATGATATCATATGATATCATATAGTAAGATATTTTAATAGCAAAGAGATATTTTTTAAGTTTGCGTGTGGGAAAGTGAGAAGTGGCAAATAGTAAGACACAACTATAACACCCTATTAAACCAAAATTTTGGTAATTTTGGAAAATAAAAAAGAAATGAATCTTGTAATTAGTCTTTTTCCATTATAAATAAATAACACCAATATAAAAGAAAACATCAAAAGTTGTACTAGTAATGAGGATAAAACAAAAAACCAAAAAAAATACAAAAGGGTTATCTAAGCAATGAAAATATCTGGCCCTTATTACTTTAGGGAAATCCCATTCATAGGCCAATAGACTTCAAGGATTGCCTTATCCTCCTACACTTTCTTTCTCCTTTTTTTTCTCCCACTTAGCTTTATAACTTCATGCCACGTTTTTCATGAAAAATTAATTACTTAACTAATTAAATTAAAACTCCATTTTCCCCACAAGTGACTGCCACCACAAATTGTGGGTCACTTGCCACATCACAATCACCAAAATCAAACCCCAACAACATAAAACCCCCTTAAAAACCCAAACCCAAGATTCTCCTATTCTCCACCCTCAAAATAGTACAATTTTTTAAGGCCTTATTCATTTTAACAAAAACAAGGGTCTTTTGACAAAAAGGGTAATTTTTTTTTCCCTTCATGGCTCTGATCACATCACACTCTAAACACCCTCTTCTTAACCAAATTACCACTGTTCACTGTGCAATTCCAAGGTTGAACAGAACTGTGATTGGTCTTGGATCCTTCACAAACAATGTTAAAACCATTAAAGTTTGTAACTTTGACTCAAACCCAAGAAAATTCACTCTTCAAAATCACAACTTTATTACCTATAACAATAACAAGAAGCCAATAACAATAGCAAATGCTGCATTTTCTTCAGAAACTTTGGTGCCACCAGAACAAGAACAAGAAGAGCAAAGGCCATTGAAGAATCAGAGAAGGATTCTGCTATCTGATGTGATTGTGGAGAGAGAGAGGAATGTGTTATTTGGAAGGAAATGGAACTCATTGGATGTTGGAACTGCTGGTGTTGTCCTTGCCATGCATGTTCTTAGTCTCTTTGCACCATTTCAATTCAATTTCCATGCTCTTTGTGTTGCTTTGGCTTTGTATATTGTGACTGGTCTATTTGGTATCACACTCTCTTTCCATAGAAACCTTTCTCATAGGAGCTTCAAGCTTCCCAAATGGCTTGAATATACATTTGCCTATTGTGGAGTTCTTGCTCTTCAGGTGCAATTCTTTTTTCTTCTAATTCATAATTTTTTTAATTTCACTCAAATACATATTTTTATAAATGCTTGGGACTGAATTGAAGAAGAAAAATGATTTTTTTTTTCAGGGTAACCCAATTGATTGGGTTAGCACTCATAGGTACCATCACCAATTCTGTGATTCAGAGAGAGACCCTCATAGCCCCACTGAAGGATTCTGGTTCAGCCATATGAGTTGGCTATTTGATACAAATTCTATCATAGAAAGGGTATTATAGGAATTCCATTCATTTGAGTAATTTCAACTATTTTCCTATTTCTTTGTCTTTTTGTTAATTTCCCACATGTTAATTCAATGAAAAAGTCTAGGGAGCCAATGGCCTAAGCGTACAATGTGTACAATGGAGGTTTAAGAAGTATTAGAGATATGACCATTAGTGTTATATTGTCCTGTCAGGTTACGCTTTTGGGATGAGTGGTTTCAGATATAGTATTAGAGTTCTAGATTCGAAAGGTCAAGAGTTCGATCCTTGGTGAACCCCAAAATAAGTTTAATTTTTTATTGAGATGTTTATTATCTTTGGTATCCGGATGGTTATCCTTGGTATCGGATGATTATTCTAGCTAGTATGGTGATGTTCATTTTATTCATGAACCAAAAATTTAGTCCATTGTACACATTGTACACTTAAGCCATTGGCTCCCTAGCACTACCCTAATTCAATAGTACATAAATTTTATTGTTGTTGAATGTATATGTTTGCAGTGTGGGGAGACAAACAATGTTGGTGATTTAGAGAAACAATCTTTTTATAGGTTTATAAGAAGTAGTTACATTGTTCATCCACTTGCTTTGGGAGCTCTTCTTTATGCCATTGGAGGATTTCCTTTTCTTGTTTGGGGAATGGTAAGAGAATTTTCTTTAATATTACTTATTTGAATGATATATGACAAATTAAAGTTGGCAATATATTGTTTGATGCATTCAAAAAGTTGTCAAGTAAAGAAGTAAAATCAATCATATACTTTCCATTTTCAATTCATTTGTTATATGGTCGAAACTCAAGGTGCAGTCAACTTCACTTGAAGTTGATAACTGTAAGTATAATACCCACAACTAATTGGCCCTAGGATCACTCACTCATATAAATGACACTATCATATTTTTCATCTCTCAAACTCACTAACACTCATAAAACAAGGAGAGAATTTCAAAACATACTCATTTCATTATGGAACACACACATACAATACACAAGGCATATGTGCCTTTATATAGGCAATGCTTCCTACTAAAATAATAATTTATGAATCACAAATCAATTTTGTAATGACTACCATTTTATGACTTGGTTTCATGAATCTTCTTTCAATTTGCATTGTAGCTTCTATAATCTTCTAATTTCAATTCAATTTGATTTTGAATTCTTCAATGTTGTAGAATGTTGTAGTTATACTACTCTCTTGAATATTCTTGGTTATTCTCCAAATTTCCAACATCTTCTAGTAAATTAATGATTATTGTTTTCAATTCAAACTTTACTTCTTCAATTCTTTAACCATGCTTCATAAAAATTTTAATCTATGCAAGTTGATTTAAAATTTTTAATCAACATTGCCTCCCTTAAATCAAACTTGCAAAATTAATCATTCCAAGCATCTTCTTCAATTTGTAAAATAATTCAGTCTTCAATGGCTTTGTAAATATATCTGCAACTTGTTCTTCAGTTGGACAGTACTCGATCACAACTTCTTTTTCATTCACCAACTCTCTGATTTTGTGAACCCGAATATCAATATGCTTCGATCTTCCATGAAATACTGGATTTTTGCAAAGTGCAATAGCTGACTTGTTATCACAAAATATTGTTGTTGGAGCATTTTGTTTCTCGTTCAATTCCTCAAGAATTCTTCTTAGCCAAACTGCTTGTGTTGCACAACTTGCTGTTGCTATATATTCTGCTTCTGCTGTAGATAGTGCTACTACTGGTTGTTTCTTTGACGACCATGAAATTGTACCAGAACCAAGATGAAATACAAACCCTGAAGTACTTTTTCTTGTTTCTATATCTCCGGCCCAATCACTATCAGTGTAGCCAACAAAGTTTACTTCATTAGTATTCTCATAATAAATTCCATCATTTAAAGTACCTTTGATATATCGAAGAATTCTTTTTGCCGCTTGTAAATGGTTGGTACAAGGCTCCTCCATAAATCTGCTAAGCAAACCAACTCCAAATACAATATCTGGTCTAGTCGGAGTTAAGTATCTTAGACTTCCAATCAAGCTTTTGTAATATGTAGGATTCACTGTTCTTCCTTTATCTTCTCTCAGCAACTTGAACTTCTCTTCGACTGGAGTAGAAACTGGCTTTGAATGCTCCATCTGAAATTTCTTCAAAATATCATTTGCATATTTCTTCTGAGAAATGAAAATTCCATCATCTCTTTGAACCACTTCAATGCCAAGAAAGTAAGACATCAAGCCCATATCTGTCATTTCAAAGTGCTTTATCATAGCCTCCCTGAATTCTGTAATTATCTTCAAATTGTTCCCAGTAAAAATCAAATCATCAACATAAAGACACACAATCAAGATATCTCCATTTTCAACGAACTTGATATAAAGAGTATGCTCAAATGGACATCTTCTAAAACCATTCTCAATGAAATAAGAATCAATCTTCTTGTACCATGCTCTTGGTGCTTGCTTTAATACGTACAAAGCTTTCTTCAATTTATAAACTTTATCTTCTTTTCCAAGAACTTCATATCCTACAGGTTGCTCAACATACACTTCTTCTTCTAGAGTGCCATTTAGAAATGCAGACTTAACATCCATTTGATATATCTTCCACTTATTTTGAGCCGAGAGTGAAATAATCATACGAATAGTGTCTAACCTAGCAACAGGAGCAAATACTTCAAAATAATCGATACCTGGTTTTTGTTTATATCCCTTGGCAACTAATCTTGCTTTGAAACGATCAACTTCACCATTGGGTTTGTACTTAGTCTTGTAAACCCACTTTACTCCAATCGGCTTCTTATCTGTTGGTAAATCTGTCAGCTCCCATGTGTCATTCTTTTCAATGGCATGAATTTCTTCATCCATTGCTTTCTTCCAATTGTTGTCTTTAAAGGCTTCTTCAAAGTTCAACGGCTCACAATCTGAAAATAGAGCAAAATTTATGATTTCTTCATCGGACGGATCGTTGTCATTGCCAACTTCATAATCTGCTAATCTAGCAGGTAGTCTCCTCTCTCTTTGAGGTCTTCTAGATGATTCTAGTTGTTCAGTTGTGTCAGGTTGTCTTTCTTCTACTTCGTCACATGTATTTGGAATTATAGTCAGCCGCTTTTCTGTCTTTATGTTCCAGTTCCACATGTCTTTCTCGTCAAACGTCACGTCTCTGCTGATGATTACTTTCTTTGTTTCTAGATTGTACAACTTGTATGCTTTTGAGTCTGTGCTATAGCCAATAAAGATACACTTCTCGCCTTTGTCATCTAACTTCTTCCTTAATTGATATGGTACGTGGGCATAAGCAATACACCCAAAGACTCTGAAATGATGAATAGAAGGCCGCTTTTCACTCCAAGCTTCCTCTGGAGTTTTATCACGAACACTTTTTGTTGGACATCTATTTAAAATATGAACTGCTGTTGCGACTGCTTCTGCCCAAAACTCTTTAGGCATTTGTTTTTACTTGAGCATGCATCTGACCATATCCATGATGGTTCTATTCTTTCTTTCAGCAACTCCATTTTGTTGAGGAGTGTATCTAGTTGTTAGTTGGTGTTGAATTCCGTGTTGCTTAAAGTATTCTGAACACGCAAGATATTCTGTTCCTCTGTCTGTTCTGAGAATTTTGATTTTACAGCCACTTTGTTTTTCGACAAACGCCTTGAATGCCTTAAAGACATCACATGCTTCTGATTTCTGTTTCAGAAAGTATACCCATGTATATCTACTAAAATCATCAATAAAAGTGATAAAGTACCTGCTACCACCATTACTTGAAACTTCTACAGAACAAAGATCTGAATGCACAATTTCAAGTAATCTTCTAGCTCTCCAAGACTTTTCTGTAGGGAATGGATCTCTGTGCTTCTTTCCCAGTTGACAAATCTCACAAATACAATTGAGAATATGAATCCGTGGTAGACCAGAAACAAGTCTTTTTCTTGACAGGTAGTTTAGGCCAGAAAAATGAAAGTGCCCAAACCGCATATGCCACAACCAGTTATCATCAAGTATCACAGAACTCATGCAAGAGGGATTAACATGTTGAATTTTTAACGGAAACATTCTGTTTGAAGTCATCTTTGCTTTATCAATGAACCTTCCATTGTTGTCAAATACAGTGCAATATCCACGATAAGTTATCATCTTATATCCCTTCTCAGATAATTGCCCCATACTCAGTAAATTGTAATCAAGTTCGGGAGTATAGAAAACATCAGAAATATAACTCAGAGAACCATCTTTCAATCTAATTGGTATGTGCCCTTTTCCTTCAATAGGGATCTTTGTACTATTACCAAACTTCAATAATAGTTTAACTGAATCATCTATTGAAGAAAATAACTCCTTTCTACCAGACATATGATTACTGCAAGCATTATCCAAGTATCATATATTTTCATCTTCAGCACATGAATTACTTGTAAAAAATAAAGTCTGAGTACCCGGATTATCATCAGTATTTTGATGCTGATTTTCTGCAACATGTGCTTGATTGTTATTCACCATTTTGAATCTACAATCTGCTGCTTTGTGTCCATACTTTCCACAATGAAAGCAGTTGAAATTGGTTTTTTCTTGATGAAAATTTCCTCGATCTCTTCCTCGGTTGACAGGCCTGAAATTCGTTCCACCTCTTCCTTGATTAGGTGGTGTAAAATTATTGTAACTTCCTTGGTTGTAATTGCCACGACCTCTACCTCTGAAACTTCCTCTACCTCTACTTTGAAAATTAAAACCACGACCTCGTCCTTCTTGTGTACGGTTTGATTCTGCAACGTTGTTGAAATTCACTCGGCTTTTCAGGGCTTCCTCGGTTGATTTTTCAGACTTCTCTAGTATTCTACTGATGTGGCTTTCCATGGTTCCTTGCAACTCTGCAATCGTCATGGTGTCCATATCGTGTGACTCTAGTATCGTAGTCACCACATGGTCATACTTCATCGGCATGGTGCGAAGAATTTTCTCCACCACTTTGCTATCGGGCATATCTTCTCCATAGACTCTCATCTTATTGACAAGATCTGTAACACGAGTAAAATATTGCTCAACAGTTTCTGAGCTCGACATCTCGTACCTTTCATATTCTCTTCTCAAAGACTGTAGCTTTGCTTTTTGAGCTTTATCTACGCCTTTGTATGACAGCTTCAACGTGTTCCATGCTTCCTTTGCACTTTTGGCATTTGCTATTTTGCCAAATACCGTATAATCTACTCCTTGATGAATTTTAGACAGCGCCAATTGATCTCTCCTCTGTTGGGCAGCATCTGCTCCTTCTTGCAAACCCGGTTCAATGAAATTCCACAAGTTCTGGGCCTTCAAATGGGTAGACATCAAAGTCTCCCAATAACTATAATCGAGTTTCCCATCTAATTTGGGACCGGACCACACAATATTGAAAGTGTTTGCCATACCGACTCTATGAATCAACAACTATGTGAGAACTCTCCCACACCTCGCAAACTTTCACACACCAGGCGCTAGATTAACCAGCTCTGATACCAAATGTAAGTATAATACCCACAACTAATTGGCCCTAGGATCACTCACTCATATAAATGACACTATCATATTTTTTATCTCTCAAACTCACTAACACTCATAAAACAAGGAGAGAATTTCAAAACATACTCATTTCATTATGGAACACACACATACAATACACAAGGCATATGTGCCTTTATATAGGCAATGCTTCCTACTAAAATAATAATTTATGAATCACAAATCAATTTTGTAATGACTACCATTTTATGACTTGGTTTCATGAATCTTCTTTCAATTTGCATTGTAGCTTCTATAATCTTCTAATTTCAATTCAATTTGATTTTGAATTCTTTAATGTTGTAGAATGTTGTAGTTATACTACTCTCTTGAATGTTCTTGGTTATTCTCCAAATTTCCAACATCTTCTAGTAAATTAATGATTATTGTTTTCAATTCAAACTTTGCTTCTTCAATTCTTTAACCATGCTTCATGAAAATTTTAATCTATGCAAGTTGATTTAAAATTTTTAATCAACATTTAACTGAGAGCCGTTAGATGAAAATTTAGTCACATCAGTCAAATCATTTAACCGCTCTCAACTATCAACTTCACGTGAAGTTAACTTCACCTGAGTTTTATATATATGTTATCTACTTAAACTTTGTAGATATAGGGAGTGTTTACTTGAAGCTTATGCATGAATTGGTTACATGAACACAGGGTGTGAGGATTGTTTGGGTGTACCACATAACTTGGTTGGTAAATTCAGCTTGCCATGTATGGGGGAATCAAGCATGGAACACCAAGGACTTATCCAGAAACAATTGGTATTTCTTTTTTCAATCTTTCAACTATGTTATAATTAAGCTTATAATTTCTATTAGTGTACTTTATCCTTAATTATTGTGCTAATTTTACATGTTATTTGATTGAATATTAAATTAAAATCTTGGAAAAATTGATAAGGTGGGTGGCATTGCTTGCATTTGGTGAAGGTTGGCACAATAACCACCATGCATTTGAGTATTCAGCTAGACATGGCTTAGAGTGGTGGCAATTGGACATGACTTGGTATGTGGTTAGGTTCTTACAAGCAATTGGATTGGCCACTGATGTGAAGCTACCCTCTCAAAGTCACAAGCAAAAAATGGCATTCAATTGAATGGTGCAAGGTTTCAAAGTAGCCACATGAAACATGGTTCTTTGTTCAAGTCCTATGTGGTAGGAAGGGGAAAAAAGAAGGGTATATTAGTAATATTTTAAAAGAAGATAAACAAGTTGGGCAAATGAGGATTTGAGTGAGTGGTACTTTTGTTGATGGCAAAGTTGTTTTGTTAGGCAAGTGAAAGTTGCTTGTAGTTTGTTCCCTTTTTTGGGTGTTACTCTCAGCATTCATGAATAATGAATGTATGATTTCACTATGTATAAGGTCACTCTAATAGTTTAGATATAAAACATTATAACCATGTTACTTAAAAAGGGGGTTAATGGAGAAATTAGTAGCTAAAAATGGAGTCATTTTTCAAATTTTTTTTGAAAAATTTTATTAATCAAATTAGCCTTTTAAATATTATAAATTAATCATTTGTATCATTTCGTTACTCGAGTAATAGTTTTTGTCGATCATTGATGATATAAAACATTAACTAATAACATATACGATACCTAACATATCTAATTTTGGACACTAAACAAAAAACAAATATATTTATCAAAATCTATTAATTTAGTCAATTTTTTAATTATATAATTCTAATCCTAATATCACCTAACAACACTAAATTGATAAATTTGCATAAATATATTTGTTTAGTATCTAATTGGATATGCTAGGTATCATGTATAATGTGAGTTAATATTTCGTATCATTAATCGTTGACGAAATATGTTAATTAAGTGATTGAAGAATAAAAATGATTAATTTATAATTTTTGAATGACTAATTTAATTGATAAAATCTTTTAATGACAAATTTAAAGAATCGGTCATCTTTTATGAACTAATTTGACTATTAACAAAAAAAAATTATCGAACTTATTCTCAATATAAAATAAACACATAATTATAGAAATTTTTTTTTAAGTTACTCTTATGAATAACATAATTTTAATTTATATTAATTGTTATTTTTAGTCGGTATTCTAATGATTTTAGTCTAATATTATATTTTTATCAAAAAGTTTTAAATATAATTTATTAATTACTAGTTAAAAAAAATAAATTATACTGATTTGTTATTAATATTATTATTAAATGATTCATGTTTCATGGTTCATACCAATTCAAGGTGTTCAACAGTTCCACCCACATTGGGGAAAGGCAAATGCCATTTTCAGAGCATGATTTTTATTCTTCTTCCGTCCATTTTATTCCAATTTCTTTTAATGGTTTATAATTCTCCCAATGTATTTAAAACACGAGCCTTATCTTATATAAATAAAGAAACAAAACCAAAATTGTGTGATTCATTTTTTCCAAAGTCATAAGCGACTAAAACCTCTTAATATGGTGTTGTGTTAATTGGAATCTTGAATTATCAAACCGACGATTGAACAGTATAATCCACATGTTTTTGTTAATAGCGGTGAGCCCGGACAACATTAATATTATGACCATTTTTTCTTTTTTTACAGTATCTTCTGATTCGATAAAAATAGGATTAATTTGTTGTGAATATGAGTTTTATTTAAAAATCTGTTTGTATACACAAAGTAATATTCGAACGACACTTATTTAAAGTAACGAGTAAATTGATCATTCGATCAATTCAAATTATTTAATATTATGACTTATACTTTTTAGGGGTGTATATAGGCCAAATGAAAACTGCATTTATCCTAACCTAGATTCGACCCTAAATATACATCAGGTCTATTTTTTAGACCCTATTCTGGCTCTAAATCTAATAAAACCTAAATATTTTCGGGCTACAATTATACTGGGTCCAAATTGGATGAAAATGGGTCTTTAAAATTTTAACAATAATTTATAAAAAAAATTATTTATGATGCACTTATTTATAAGAAAAAAATTTGTTACCGAAAAATTAATATTCATATTTAAACTTAAATTTATTCATAAATTCTAATTTCATGCTTTTTTTTAATTTATTTTCTAATTTAATAAATATAATTAAAAATAAAACAAATAATTAATATAATATAATATTAAAATTAATTTAAAATATATATATATCTTTTTTAACTCTCTTAGAGTATGTATATAGACTGAACTTTTTTTTTCTACAGTATCTTCTGACTCGACAAAAATAGGACTAATCCGTCGCGAATATGAGTTTTTTTAAGGGTCTGTTTGTATACACAAAGTAAGATTCAAACTCTCCGTATTTATTTAAGCAAACGAGTGAGTTGATTATTCGACTAATCCAAATTAGTTTAATACTAAGATTTTATAGTGGAGAATTTTAATTTTATTGTATATACATATTCCTTAACTGAATGTGTATTCAACTGAATTTCATTTGTAATTTAATTTCCACCGCTAACTGCACCCACTCTGAAAATATTTCAGAGGGGCATTTCCTTAGCATCTCTCTGTACCTCTCCCAGGTATCATAAAGGGATTCATGATCCTCTTGGTTAAAGCCTTGGATGTCCAGCTTTAGCTGTGTCATCCATTTTGGAGGGAAATATTGATTCAGGAATTTGTCTGATAACTATTTCCATGTTCTTATGCTAGCTTTGGGTTGATTATTTAACCACCTCTTAGCTTGGTCTTTTATAACAAATGGAAACAGCTATAAGAACATTCTCCCTTCAATTTTTAGATGATTTTGAATATTTTTTTAAGTAGTTTAATGTTTGAAATGCTTTTTTAAAAATTTAAACACATTAGGTATTATTAATTAATTAATTAATAGTTTTCTTTTGATTTTTGTAAACACCGTCCATGAATCTTTATGATTTTGGAATTTCATTTTGGGGTAACCGTCCATTTAATAATTTTGAATGAAATGGGGAATTATATTCAATATTAGTACTCTATATTAATTTTTCACATGTTGCATGCATTCTTAAAAAGTTCTCCAGGCACATAAAGTTTGAATTTCTACTAAGCTTTGAAGATGGTTAATAATTTGCTTAATTGTTATAGACATTGTTAGATAATATTCTTTTCTTTCATAAATAACTAAATAAGTCTCCTTTTTTTTGTAAACTTTTTTGGCCCATGATAACTTTATTATATATGTGAATATTTATGGAATATTATTTTTTTTCTCATTTACAATTTAGTAAAAAGAGACCAAAAGTAATATAATAAATATGAATTACTCTATTAGTTCCCAAATAAGTGTTTGTTTTTATCTTTTTATTCAGAGTAAAAAAATTTATTGAAATGTATTAGATTTTTTTTTTGTTTTCCACGGTATCCCCCAACCCGGTAGGTCAAGGACTAATCCGTCGCGGTACTGAGTTCCATTTAAGGGTTTGTCGCTGGCCAATGGGTTGCTGCATTAGAAATGTATTAGATTTATAAAATAAAAATATGAGTTTCAAAATTAATACTATTTTTGCCACTCCCTTTTGGGCTGAAAATTGTGAACACGAAAGTATCATTTGGGCTTGTCATTTAGTATACTCCATTAATGATGTTACTTACTATGTAATCCATATCTCTAGTGATTTAATAAGTGAATTTGTTTTGGGCTTGACTTATCATATGAAAGACATCCATAATGAACCACCATCTAATACTAATAACATTTTTAGTCATGAGACTTAAAATACATAAATAAATTCCTAAAAATTAACAGTTTAGACAAATTAATTTTTAAAACAATATTAATAAAATTATTTACTATAATAATTATAAATATATTATTTTTAAATTAATTCTTATGATTAAGATAAAAAAAATTTAATTTAAACTAACATGTATATATTTGTTATCGTACAAGATTTTATTGATGTTTTTTTTTTCAAAAATTAATCTATCCAAAATGTAAAATTTTAAAAATTTATTTGTCGCTTCATTAGCGAATTAGAAATTACTCAAATTAGCATTGACTATAAATTGATTGTAGGATCGAGGTTAATTGCTTTCTCTATTAGATTTTCATTTAATTAGTTACAAAAGAATGAAATCCCTATCATTAGTAAAAGTTTTTTGGCTACTAGAAAGTGAAATATTTTTCTTAATGAGTTGTGATTTTTAAGCTATTTTGGATTCATTCCCTCTTAATAGATCATTATCTCAATTTCCAACCCCTAACTTGGGACAACTTAAATACAATTTTACCCTAATTTTTTACATGCACATTCCGATCTTGAAACACAGCTCTTCAAATCAAAGACAAAAAAAAAAAGTTAAAAGTATTAATTTGTTCAATAATAATACAGAATTACCATTGAGTCCTTTTACTCATTCATGAGATGATATCATCTTCTCCAATACCATATCATAGTATCTTATAACTTACGAAACACGGACACTTCGCTGAGTTATCGTATCCACATATTAGACACATTTCGGACATAATATTTATTAGTATTCATCCGACATGCATGTCTGTTGTGTTTAACTGTATCTTAATAAAAAGTAAAAAATTCTTTTTCAAACACGTTTGGACACACCTAAAATCCTAAATACCATCATGTGTAAGTATATCTAGTCTTATTCTTAACATGAAATAAATTTAGATATAATATATATTATTATTTATTAAAACAAAAAATATTTTAAATACTTGATATAATTAAAATAAAATATTAAAAATAATTAAAAAATTAATTTATAATTTATATGTATGCGTATCATGTGTCTTATAAGATTTTAAAATTCGTGTATTGATATGTTCCGCGTCGTGTCGTGTACCGTATCCGTGCATAGCTTATAACTTTTATATTAGAGTAAAGACTCATGTGTAATTATTTTCGTGTAAAACTAATATTTGAGAATCGTTAAAAAATTATTTAGTTAAACTTATTAAATTATCTAATAATTTTTAAATATTACCTTTATATAAAAATAATTATCGGTGAATTTTCACTTTTATATTAATCAATTGTTGTTTGTGTGGAATCTGGGTGTAACTCGTAACACAGTACAGATTCATTGGGGAAAAAAATGATGAAGAAGAAAGTGGAATATTCAAAAAGTAACTTAAGGATAACCATAAATATTACTCCTAGAATTAACAACCTCGAGCATTGGAACCACCATTTTTTTCATCATTACCTTTATAACTTAATCACCATGCTTTCATGACCTCATAGTTGTATACATTTTATGAACATGAGCAACAAAATTAAAATTATATATATATATATATATATATATATATATATATATATATATATATATTCCGCAATGCTTTTATCAAGCAAGGACAAAAAGATTATACTATTGATTATTATTATATCATTTAATTTGGAATTTCAAAGGCAGAGAGGGAGAATGAAACAATAATAATCATATGAAGAGAGACAGAAAGGTATAGCTTGATGCAAATAAATTAATTAAAATGGAGTGTTATAAGCACGAGGGAACAAAAGGCACGATATAGATGAAGTCTATGGACTATGGTTTAATATACTATACACTATATTTTTAATTTAACATTGGTACCTTCGCATTCAAAAAGTGCATTCTGTGAATTATTATGCAAATTTAATTTCCGTTGATTATTGGTCAGAATATGTTATATACGATAGTTTTCTTAGGAATGTGTAATTACCAATCTTATTTTTATTTTCATTTTTTCTCTCATATTTTTTATATAAAATTTCAATATATTTCTAAAGTGTTTCAATTTTCACCCTAAGGTTATTTTATTAATTATCAAACGGTGTATATATTTCTAAAGTGTTTCAATTTTCACCCTACGGTTATTTTATTAATTATCAAACTGTTACACCGTCTTACTTTTATTAAAGATATAATTATTAATACATATTTATCTCCTCCAATCTGTTTAAGTTTTTGAAAAAATGGTATTATGATAAATTTAATTTTTATTGCATATAATTATTTAAATATATTATAGTATTATTAATATATCATCATAAAAAAGCAATATATTGCAAGAGAAATTCTCCTAATTAATTCTCATAAATATTCTCTAATTATTTTCTATAATTTTTTATTTTACTTGAATATATAATTACCCAAATCGAACCAATTCGATTTTATTTGAATTAAATCAGTACAAATCTAAATTAAAAAAAAATACAACCCAATTATATTTTAATTTATTCATGTACATTTTTTGGCTTAAATTAAAACCAACCTGGTCCAATAACATTCTAATTACTTTTCTTAGAACAGTAATGTTAGAGAGATAAATAAAAAAAAAGTCAAAATTTGTTTTATTATAATTAATAAATATTAAATAGGATAAATTTTGGTTAATTTTGACAATTTTTTTTATTATCAAACATTTTTTCGTTCTTAGAATTTATCAGCATAAATTTATTATTTAGATGAAAAAAATGGAAAGAATAAAAATGCCAAAAAACATGAATTGTTCAATGTTCAATACAGAGCATGCCTTTCAAGCAAGCATTTCAAGATGATAACAAATCATGCTTCTAATTATTTAAGTTAATTAAAGTAACTTATAAATTAAAAGTATATGTAAGCCCATAACCTAGATTGAGCTGCATTCACACTTTTGTTTGGTTAAAGTGTAGATTTATCGGTTGTGATCCGTCACCTTATAACTCAATCTTTATTATGCATTATGAGTTATAACTCGGTGTTAATTCATTCTTTTGTTTGTAACTGACACCTTCATTACCGACTTAATGACCATCCTTTCTATCTTAATGACCAAACGGTCATAACATCAATTCTATTCATCAATTTTATGCCTATAAAAAGAACCTTCTATATCTAATCTCAATACTACATTCTATATTCATAGAATTATTATAAAACAATACATTCTATATTCATAGAATTATTATAAACACAATATAACACATGATAACTTTCATTTCATATCTTACATTCTATATTCATAGAATTATTATATACCTCTTAAACACTTACTGACTTGAGCGTCGGAGTAGTGTCTTTTGCAGGTACCCACCCCCTTGTTCTCTCCTTACCGACGTATAACTCATCCCGACGAGAAGCTTGAAGACATTCATCGACGGACGAGCTATACACCGGCCAAACTCAGCAAGAACAATTGGCGCCGTCTGTGGGGACGAGTAAAATAATTCCCACTCCCCTTAGGTTCATAAAACTTGATTTACATTCAAATTTTTGAACCAATCTCAACAATTTTGTTTAAGATTTTTAATACCTCTTATCAAATTTTAATCTATCGTAACTTTTTATAAAGTATATACTTTATACATTCAAATTGCTTCATTTTTACGTATCATAATATTCCACATCTCATAATCGATTAATGAACCAATCCGAGAATAAACTCGGCTTTCAATCAATCTAAAAAAACTCTGTTTTCAATCAATCCGAGCACAAATTCACTTATCAAATTTGCTTATTTTTTTTCAAAGTTCTCTATTTACACAAGTAAAAGTATATATTTTATTCAACATACTTTTACATTTATATTTTGAGTAACTAATACTTACTGATTTATTAGTTATATTCAAACCTCAATATATGTTCTATACAATAATGACATATAACAACCATGTCAATTGCATTTTTATTTTATTATGTATTATATTCTATATTTCTGTTGCTTAATAATTTCATTTATACAATTAAATGACAATAATGATGAGTTTAAATCTTAAAATTGGATTCTATCAAAAAATTATTATTCAAATTATATATTATGAGATTATTATTCAAAACATACATACATATATATTATATATTATGAGATTATTATTCAAAACATACATACATATATTTAAACAACCATGTGTGGATTATTATTCAAACATACATATTATATCATTGTAAACAAATTATTAAATAATTTTGACATCACAAAAGTATATTATTTAATTTTAAGTTTGAAATAATATTATAATAATAATATTGTTATATAATTTACCAGTGCACTTCTGGTCACCTATATATGTTTCTGTTTTTCGCTCAAAGTTGAAGAGATTGAACCCCAAAAATAGGCAAACAATAAAGACAAACTAAAACAAAAAAAAAAAGGGTGTTCTCCATTTTAAGTGCACAACTAGCTTATTGCTTAGGCAATTGAACTTGTTTATTATTTGCAACTTTGATTCTCAAGCTAAGAGATGAATAATTATTTATTTTGTATCTGTATTATGCTAATCAATAATGTTTGAAAGACAGAAAAAATTAGTTAAAATGGTCTAAATTTATCTTATTTAATATTTATTAATTGTTACTATAATTAATAAATTTATTAATTATCGCTGTAATTAATAAATATTAAATAAGATAAATTTAATTTTTTTTCTAATATTATCGGTTTTAGAAAAAAATCAAGTATTATTTTAATATCTAAGGAATTAAATTATTGTCCATTAGAAAAATTTGGAGATTAAATTACATACGAAGCAAATTAAGTTCAAAGCAAGTTGTATTTCTTTTTTATCTCCCAATATTTTTAAAAACTAATAATTTTTCTAATGAATTAATACTTTCATTTCATATATTATTTTTTTGTGTCTAAAAATGGAAAGAAACAAAGTAAACACTATCCTATATTCGAGTGGATAAATTACTGGAGATCAACACAAGACTCAGATCAAATAACATGATTATAGTTACTCTTGGCACTATATCTAGCCATTCAATTCGCAGCTCTATTTACTTCTCAGGACACCCACTCAACGTGAACAAGCCAAGAACGAGATAAAAGCTCCTAAATCTTATGAACTAAATCTATTACTTCATATGATGAATACCCACTTGTAAGCTCATGCATGATGGGCAGAATGTCAAGGCAATCCGTTTCACATATAATATTCCTCAAACCGCAATCCCAAGTTAAAATCAGTCCCCTCCAAGCAACAAATAATTTACATCTAATGATAAACCAGGGGGGAATGCTTCCAGAGCAGCCCGAGATCCAATCTCCCTTAGAATCTCTAATAATACACCCAAATTCCGCTAAATTTGAATCCAGATACAAGCTTGCGTTACAATTAATTTTAAAATTATTGCCTACCGGTGGTTCCCAACACAGGCAATTTCGGAGAGACCTAAAGGCATTGTTTCGATTCTTGTAAACTTGTAAGTCTTTAGCGGTAATTCTAGCCAAGACAACAACTTTGTGGTCTGTCTAAGGGTTGTCAATATTGAATATGTCATTGCACCTATTTTCCATACCCACCAAAGTCCTGCACCAAAAGACGCCACATTGTTAGCCAAGGCCTTCTGAAACCACTCTTCAAGAGCAGTACCAGCCGTCGAGTCCAGGATATTATGATCCAACATATGCCAAATTATCTTTGATCGTTCACAGTCTCTAAGAAAATGCTCCATAGTCTTCTGCGCCTTGTTATATCTCTTACACATATCTAAAGAAGCTAAATGCCGCTTGAATCGAAAGGTCTCAGTTGGTAGAGTATCATGTAAGTCAAGCCACATAGTAAATTTGAACTTCTCCAATATGTTTGTATTCCACAACTAGTTCCAATTACTATTAGCATTCCAATTTAATGTTTTCACTAATAACCATCTATAACCCTCCCTTTCACTATATTTTTTTGTTGCTGCAGACCACCACTCCCATTGTGAGTCCAACTCAGTCGAACTAGAATATCTCAAACCACAAATAAACTGCTTAATCTCATGTGAAATAGGCGTGGTAAGACTATCAACCTCCCAAGACACCCCTTTCCACAAGTCAGCCACTATGAAATCTGATTTAGAAATATGTGCATAAGGAACAAGGTTGCAAAGCTTACTAAAAGGAGTCAACTCATCATACCAAACTGATTTGTAGACATCCCCAATATTTCAATGAAACCCTTCCTTGAGATACTCATATGCACTAACAATGTTCTTCCAGGTAGCCGACGAAGAATTTCTACTATTTTCGTTCATACCAGATTGATTCCTGAGATATTTATGCTTCAGAACCTGCACCCACAACTTCTCATATTATTTAGACAATCCTATACCAACTTTCCCAGAAGCACCATATTAGCACATGAAGTATCCCTAAGACCCAATCCTCCTGCCCTTTTAGGAGTTATGGTGACCTCCCACCTGACTAGAGGCAACCCTTTGCCGGTCGCTTGGCCTTTCCACAAGAACTATCTTATTAAGGAATCAATTTTATTACATGCATATTTCGGGAAAAGAGAAATTTGCATTTCATAAACCGGGATAGCGGCCATAACCGATTTAACAAGACAAAGCCTCCCTGCCTTATTCAGCAGGCATCCTTTTCAACTGGAGAACTTCTTCGAAATTTTTTTAATAACCTCCTGAACCGTCTTTTTGGAAGCTCTGGTATGATCGATGTTAATTCCCAGATATTTACCTAAATCTTTTTAGAATCAGATGTTAGAGACTCATGAAAGAACCTCTTTCATCTTCTCCGATATTCTTTTAAAACACTGGGCCTTTGACTTATGAAGATTTATTTTTAAACCTAATGCTCTAAAAAACAAGTCCAAACAATACATACTTTTATTTATATTTTTACTAATTTAAGTAGCTAGTACCCTTTAAATCACCCACCCAAAAAAATATAAATAATTTATTAATAAAATTAAACCTTTATATATTATGTCCGGAACACCCTTTATGTTATTACTATCAATAAGTATGTTTGGGGTTTATAATATTTTGATAACATTATTAATGTTTAGAATGAATATCGTTTTTATTTTCTTTTTAATAATTGATAAATGTCTGAAATTAAATTAGGGTCTGAAGGAACATAAAGAAACAAAGAAAGAAAACATCACAGGTTCTTGTTCCTAATATTCCACTACAAATACACCCTTATAAGTATAGACAAAATATATGGACACCAAAACATAAAGCACATGCCACCTTATAATCCTTAATAAAAAACAGCTTTTTGCATTGTGTACACCTTCTACTGCAACAGTAATGGAATTATTAACTTATATATAAGAAATATAATTACCATTTTATACTTCAGGATCACATAGGAACTAAATATAAATAACAGGAAGCTTAGACAATGAGACACCAAATATTATGTATTGTCTCACTGAATTAAAGACATCTTCCGCATTATTGTTATATATGATCTATAGTGAGTTCATTATAATAATATGTAATTATTTTTTGTGGAAATTGTGGTAAAGTCGACTTCACGTGAATTTGATACGCGAGAGCCGTTGGATGAAAATTTAGTCAAATCAGTCAAATTATCTAACGGCTCTCAAGTATAACCTTCACGTGAAGTCGATTTCACTTGAGTTTCCACTATTATTTTTTTCTTTGATGATATCTTTAAGTCTCATAGAATAAGAATTAATTTGTTGTAAATCAAGATTCTATTTAAAGATTTTCTGTTGTCAATAAATTACTTCATGTAAGAAGATAAAATTTAAATGCAACCACTAATCTGACTCAAATTAGTTAGTCTATAATTAGTTAATATCATTAAAATGTGTATCATAAAAAACAAAATCATTAATAATTTGTACATTTATTGTAAAACAATTTATAACACATTTAGCTCAATTCTATCTACATACTAATTATAATGATAAAACGGTAGATCCAAAAAAAAATTATTAACTTATACAGTAAAATTATGTTTTATTTTAGAATATAATTTAATTTTAATATAAACGACGATCTAACGAAGCTGGTACATTTAGACGATTTTTAAAATAATAAATTTTAATTTTAATTATTTTTATTGATATAATAATACACAATTAATTGTCTATACAATATTATTTTCTACTAATAATGCATAAAAATTATATTCATAAAAGTTAACAATATATATAAATAAATTTATGAAAATATTATTAGCAAGATATTATGAGCTATCTAGGTTTCTGGTAGGGTACCCGATTATCGATATATGAATATATCCTTTTGAAAAGTGTTGTACTCTTCTTGTTGTCAAGCACTTCCTTTAATTTCTCCATTCACATTACAGATTCATCAGGTGCCTTTGGTTCTACACCCACACATTTCGAAAGGAGAGAGATGTGGTTATTTCAATAACATAAAGGAGGATATATGATTATTTTTTTAATTAAAAATGTAAGATAACTCTATGTAAATGGTGGAAGTGAACTATATATATATATATTTTTTTTTAATTAAAATTCATACACAATAGAAGTTATTATTTTAAAAATGACTGGTTCTCATCATTTTACAAAAAATAAAACATGCAAACGTTCTCACTTTATACATAATTAAGAGGGATCAATAAGAAAAGTTTATGCATTAGAGAATAAGAACATCAAATTATGGGTGGTCAAAATAAGTATAATTTGACATGGAATAAAATAGTTGAATGTATCAAAAAAGTGAAAAAAAAAATATAGGTTTTTGCCCTAGATTCATAAAGTTGTCTCAAGTTTGGATACTTTAGAAATGTCTCACCAGCTAACAAAATTCTTTTTATGACTGATAATTAATTGGGAGTCTTAATTTATCATTTTAATTTATCTTCTAATTATTAAATGAGTAAAAATTTAAATATATATGATACTTTTTGAAAGCATAAAAAATTAAAAAAAGATTAAAATTTTTTATTTAAAAATTAAGAGAATAAATTGAGACTTCAAATTATTTTTCTATTCTAAAATTTTTAATATGTACGTTAAGAATTATTATTGTTTATGGAGATTTTAGCATGTTAAAAATACTTGACTATATTTTGCATTATTTAGTAATATTTAATATATTAAAATTTAAAATTATTTACTACTATCTATGTCTTAATTTATTTTGTTCAACTAGTAACTCTATTAAACGAAAGAGTACTTGATAATAATAACTCGAAAAATAGAATAAATATTTTTTGAAAAAGAATTTATAAAAATAATTTTATATAATTAATTTTGATTCCTATATTCAATTATAACTGGACATTTATTTAGAATTTTTAGAAGTAACACAAGATAATACATTACTATATTATTAGAGTGAATATAGTTACTTTTTAAATAGTTTTTATATATTTGTATAAATTTTTAAAATATCAAGAAGTTTTAATTCAATAATTATTAAAGTTTTGTGAAAAATAATAAATTAATTATATAAAAGCTAAAGTTTTAAAATCACTTTAGTAGTATATAATAGTATGGATAATATTATTTTGAAAAGTGCAGTTTTAGCAAAAAGTAAAGATTGCTTTTATTAGTAAAAAAAATTTAAAAAAAATTATCATATGTATGTATTGAATATATTTTTTTATAAATTTAGCAAATATGTAATGATATTGAATTTAAAAAGTTTGGAAAAGAGAAAAAAAAGTGGAAGTGGAGCATATTGCAGCACGTGGCCACCATGGGCAGAAGCTTTTTGAATTGAAGTGACTGAGTTGAGTCACAGAACAGGGCCTTGTTCAACGGGCGTTAACCCTTCCCTCTGCTCCTCTCAGCCCTGACTTCAATGCACCACCATTTCTTCTTTTTTAACTTTAATTACCATTCCTTCCTCGGGAAAGAGTTAAAAATAAAAAATAACAACAATAAGAGTGAATAATAATGAATCATACATGTAAGAAACTAAAAATGCTGTGTTACAATATAAAAATATTTTATTAGATTTATATATTTAGATAATTTTTATTGATTAATGCAGTAATATATAATTAGTTATTTATTTATATAAATTTTTTATACTTATTAGCATGTGAAATTTAAACTTAAGCTTAATTATGTAGCAATATAATAGTAGTAAATTAAATTATAAAAGAGGATGTAAATTCTACAAGTATTGTAGTGTGCAGGGTAAACATATTGGGGGAGTGGTGAACATAAGGTGGGAAGGATGGGGAGTGGTGGGAGACTGACAGGTTACCGGCTGCAGGGAGTTGTCGGGGGAGGAGAGGCAGCAGCGGCGCACAGAGCTGTCAAGGGCAGGCGCATGCGAAGTGACCGGAGAAGGGAACAGCAGGTCACCAGGTGATATGTAGGATGGTCCGGCAGATATCCCACATTCACCTCGATATCCCACACAACAACACCTGCGTGCACGCCCATCCACCATTTTCCACATTTATTTTTGAATTTCGATTATTTAAATTTTAAATTTTTATTTTAAAAAATAAAATATAATTTTTTATATTTAAATAATTTTTTTATATTTTTTTTGTCTCATTTATAAAATAAATAAACAGTAAGAGATCATATTTTATTTTTATAAAAAAAATTTTAAAAAATTCAAATCTTTATTTTTTAACTTAAGCCATATTTTCAAAGTATAATACTATTTTTTTGGTATATTTAATGTATTGAGAAATTTTTTAAATAAATTTTAAAAAGTATTTTCTTTTAGATGTTGTTAACAAACACATTTAAAATTTACTTTAAAATAATTATGTTAAGAGTAAAACATAGAAATAAATCAAATACAATTTTAAATTACACAGATTATCCAAATCAAAAATTGTTATAGTTACTATGTAAATCGAACTAGGCTTATTCAATTTGATTAAGAAACTAAAAAACAAGCTTCAATTACAAATGTATCTACTAAAATAGCCTTATTTAATTAAGAGTTTATCTATCTTATGCTTTAAGAATA
The DNA here is from genome assembly GCF_014773155.1 of Arachis stenosperma. Taxonomy (NCBI): domain Eukaryota; kingdom Viridiplantae; phylum Streptophyta; class Magnoliopsida; order Fabales; family Fabaceae; genus Arachis; species Arachis stenosperma. The sequence goes on from NC_080385.1 coordinate 1,305,049, forward strand.
TATATTAAATTTATAAATTAAAATTTTTTTATTAAAAATATTAAAATTTAAATTTTTAATACATTTATTTAATATTTATTAAATAAAAATATTTAAAATTTTTTAATAACAATAAATTTATCATGTATCTTTAACACACATGTTAGTTAAATAGTTTAATTAATAACTAAAATCTCAAATATATTCAGCCATAACATGAACATAAATTAATAAAATGATTAAAATTTATCTCCAATAAAGTTAAGTTTGGGTGAGATTAAATTAAAAATGTTATTATTAATTATTTTATTCCGTACTAATTTATTTACTCTTTTTCATTCACTTATTAGAATTTAGATATTTTAAATTTTAAATTTTTATTTTAGAGAATAAAGATTTTTAAGATTTTACCTATAAAATAAATAGTGAGAAATTACACCTTACTCTTTAAAGTAAAATTCAAAACTTAGAAGATCCAAATTTCACTTATTACTATAGCTACATACTACTAGTATTAAATACTTACTATTTTAAAAGGAAATTAAGAATAAATAAATAAATAATTATATATTTTTTATTAACTTTTGATATGATATAAAAAAAATTAAAATTCAATTATTAAAAATAATTTTAGCTTAACTTGAGTAGAAGATAGTTGTATTTATTACCATTGTGTTTAGGAAATCGATAAATTAATGGAAGAAAGAGAAGAATAATTAATGTGGTGAAATTGAAGGCTTTAAATAAGAGTGGCATTCCCGCGGCAAACACAAACACCTTTCTTTTCCAACAAACACACCTTTGGCTTTGCTCTTTGTGTAGTGTTCGTTCCACTCTTAATTAACAATTTTTTTCAAACCCTTTTTTTTCTCTTCCTCCTTCTTCATTGTCACTCTTATAATCAATAATATAAAGTGTGACGATTTCTTTACTTTGGTGTTGTGTTGAGTGAATTGATCGTCAGCCAAAACGGGTCTCCCTCTCTGGATGCTTGGTTTGGGTGCGGACCTCCTGTGGGCCGACATGAACCGTCTTCTTGCTTTTCTCTTCCACCAGGTACTATTTTTATGAGCAGCTAATTTCACGTAAAGTTAATAGTCGAGAGTTCTAACATCTCTCAATTATCAATGAAGTTAACTTAACCTGAATTTCTACCTAAAATCATTTAATGTTATTTTTTTTGGATTAAAATTCTTTTAAAAAAATTATTAGATATATTTTTATTTAATAATTTAAGTATTTAAAGTATTACTAACAATGTATTTTTAAATACATTAAAAATTCTATTTATTAAATTATAATGCATGATGAACAGGGAGTGTTGGATGAGCAATTCTTGCAGCTTCAGCAGTTGCAGGATGAGACGTCTCCAAACTTTGTCTCCGAAGTAGTGAACATTTACTTTCATGAATCGGAAAAGCTTCTAAGGAATCTGAGAGGGTTGTTAATGGAAAGAGAGTTTTCAGATTACAAGAAAATGGGAATCCATTTGAATCAGTTAATGGGAAGCAGCTCAAGCATTGGCGCCAAGAGAGTCACCAATGTTTGTCTTGCCTTTCGTGCTGCCACTGATCACAGTAACCGCTCTGGGTTAGTTAGTTAATTAATTAATTAATTAATTAATTAGTTAATTACATCCTCAATTTCAACATTTCTCTATCAACTCTTATCATTACTTCATCATATATTCTAGTATTTTTTTCAAGTCAAAATAATCATTGTTTTGACTTTTTTTTCCTTAATGCATTCAATGTATGTATCTAAATGGCAGTTATTTTAAAACAAAGAAATTAGTATACAATTTTTTGTCTAAATTGCTTTTCATGCATAAATTGAATAACTTAAATCATAATTTTTTATGCATGCTAACTAGAAGGAATCATTTCACCCATATAATTCATTATTGGCAACATTTTTTATCTCTAATATTTTTCTTTGAAAATTTTTAAACTTATTCTTTATTCTTGAATTGTTTTAATTTTATTTTTTGGTTATACTAAATATTAACAAAATATGAAAATAAAATAATTTAGATCATTTTAAATGTATACCGAAAATATATGTATGATTTCTGTACGGTGAAAACTCAAGTGCAGTCAATTTTACGTAAAGTTAATAGTTGAGAGTCGTTAAATGATTTAACTGATTTGATTAAATTTTCATCTAACGATTCTCTATTATTAACTTCACGTGAAGTCGACTGCACTTGAATTTTCACCTTTTTAAATACTTGTTCCTGCCAAGCTTTCTTATTTTAACTGAAATCTGCTAATCTAATTAGGGTTTAATTAATAATTATTGTCTAATAATAATTAATCTTTACCCGATTATTGCAGATGTTTGCGAGCGCTGGAGATGCTTGAGCATGAATATTGCTATCTCAAGAACAAATTACATGAATTATTCCAAGTAAATTAAAGTTGCACTCTATTAATAACTTCTATTAAATTAAATTATTGTACACTAAAGTAAATTTGATGGTAATAATAATATTAATTAATGAACAGATTGAACAGCAACGTGCATTGGCAGCAGGAGTGAGGTACCCGGTGCAGAATAATTAACAAAGCAAATCAAAGAAGGGATATAATTGGATTCAAACTAGGACTTTTTTCTTTTCTTTTCTTTTCTTTTTTCCTTTTTTATTTTTTTTTTCCATTCCCATGCATATGGTTTTGTTACTTTGTAATGGTAAAACCGTGAAAGGCATGTCTTTCCGATTTTAGAGAAACCAAGTCACACAAAACTTTTATAGTTGGTTAGTAGGGAATAGGAAAAAGGGTTAAATCAAATATCACCAACTTTAATTTGGCATTTTGAATTCTCTCATTGATCTCATGAATGAACGTATGTAGTACCTAGAATCTATCGTGCTATTATCCACTACATATATGCTTCGCTTTAAGCATGTTAACTTTAATGAAAGTTGGTAGTCTTTACATGTTTTCTATTTATAGAAACTATGCTCTGCTTTGTATCTTAGCTAGATATATATTCATGGACCAATCAAGGGAACCAAAATAGATTTCTTTTTCAATTTTTAGATGGTATACGTGGATTGTTAACATTACACATATTACTCATAAAGTTTGTAGTAATTAAACCCGTGATCACTACTAATATTATACTATAGCGAAATTGGCAAACAAAATAATATATTCATATCAAATCATAATAAAAGAACAAATAAATTAAGGTGAATTCTATGGTGTTTATAATCTGATGTTTAATTTTTGTCTAATTTACTTCTTATAATAATTTTTGAATATTTAATAATTATTTATTTTTATATTTTTAAAATTAACTATTAATTTTTAATTCTTTTTAATAAGTTAGACAAACACTTTTAGATACCATAGCAATTACTATAAATTAAATTCATTATACATAAATTAAATTCACTTTTTATTTTTGATATTCGGTTAAAAATAAAATTTTTTGGAGTATAAACTGTTGGGTGTTAATATTAAATGTAATTAAGGTAAAAAAATCGATTTTTTCAATTTTTGTACTTTTTAAATTTGTAGAATATAAAAATCGAATCTTTTGATTTTTGAAATTAGACTGTCCAATTTCTATTTCGAAAAAATTAGATACAAAAATTAAAGTCTTTAATTTATGTATTTTTACAAATTTAAAAAATATAAAAAATTACAATATGTAAACATATCGCTGATTTGTTTTACTTCTATAAAAAAAAAATAGTCGTTTAGTAAGTTTATGTTTTCATTTTTACTTCTAGTGTTATCAAAATTTTATAAAAAAATTAAAATAAGAGATAAAAATATACAATAAAATTTCATTAATTTTGCTATTTGCCCCTTTTTTATATAAAATTCTAAAAACGAAAAAAAAAATAAAAATTAAAAAAACATATGAAATATAACCTAATAAGAATTTTACTTGGTCCTAAAGAGATTCTCTTTCCATAAAAGAGAAGTCTAACACACCACACGGTACCATGCATGGATCGAAAACTGAGTCATGTCAATCATTCTAGCTAGTTGTGTTACATAGCAAAAGGTTAGAGAGAATCCATTTGCTCCTTTTTTCTTTCCCTTTCTCTTGCAACAGCTGCAAGTACCAAACAATGGAACCTATTTAATTAATTAGCTTAGTTTTGCATATATATTTGCATTATAACTACATTTTCCAAAGCTATACTAAGCTATTTATTTACATACTACCATGGAGAATCTAATTAATTAATTAATTTATCTCTCTATCTTGGTCAGTCAAAAAATGTTCAAAGTGACTGCACTTTCTGTATTTATATGTATATGTGTTCAAAATTTAAAACCATGTATATATATATATATATATATATATATATATATTAGGAAAAAATTTAAGTGTACCGAGAATATCAGTATTCTAGTTGTTTTAACCGTTGATTTTAATTAATATATATTATATATTTTTTATGATTCAGATCAATGGTTAAAACAACTGAAATATCGATGTTTTCGATACACTTAAAACTCTTCCTATATTATATTGGCGTAGCTAGTTAACCATTGGTCACATATATTATTTATTCATATCTTTATCTTGCAGCTCTTATCATCAATTGGAAGTGAGCAATAAGATGATTTATTCTAGTTTTCAGTAGAAAACAAGCTATGACCTCATGAACAATTCTTCTTAGCTTGTTGGTTGAAAAAGTCATGAAAGATATTATATATTCTTGTAAATATTTTTAGAATTGTATAGAATTATTATTTCACCCATAAAAGTTAATTTAAAAATGATAGTTAATCTTTTTTTTACTTAATATAGTAGCTTTCATTTATATGAACAATTTTTTTTTGGCTTAAATATAATTAATTAAATATATAAACTTGTATATGACAAAAAGTTAATTAAATCTAATTTCCTAATAAAAATAAAATAAGTATCTAAATTTGTCTCCAACAAATTATAGATCGAATATTTTCATTCTTAACAAATTTTTGTTATTCTAAAATTTTTTGAGAATTATTCATATTAAATATATAAATATTATTATAGGACAAATTAATTCTTTTTTTTTTCAAAATAAACATAGGTCAATCTATATGAAGAGATTAATTTTTGAAGACTTAAAAATAATATATAATTTAAATTCTTGTAAAAATTAATTTGATTGTTTATGTGTATTACTGAATTAAATTGGATAAAAAATACTTATTCACCAATTCGCATATTGTGTATATCTCGAGTATTGAACTCATATTCTATTTATGCATATATCTCGGATACTAAAATTCTATTTAACTCTTCTGATATAAATTAGGATCTGAGTATTTGAGATGTATTCAATTTTTAAATTTTTTTTATTATATTTATTTAATTTAAATAAAAAAATCCTATATTACTTAATATATATTAATTTATGCAAAACTACGTACTACAGAAGTAAAAATATTTGAGAAAGTAACTATATATATTCAGTGGAAAGAGCAGAAATATAAAAGACTGGTTATTTAAAGCTGAGGGAAATTGATATGATATGATGTTGTAACATAGTCAAAATGTTGACCAAAGTACAGGAAATTCAAAGCAGGGTTCAGAGGCTATTCTAAGGGTGTGTTTCAGTGTAAAGTGCAAAGTGTGACTTAGAAATTAGAATAATATTACAATGCGGCTGCACTGAACCAAGCACCATATGTCTCGTCCATCTCAATCTACAGTGAACATTCTGTGTGGTCTATATATGCATCTTCATTTATTAATTAAATAATTTAATTAATAGACTTAGGAGTTAGCATACTATAGCTGCATTGTATTGTATTGTATCAGTGGATTTTCACATGATTAAAGCACTCAATTTGAATTTGTTGTAGCTAGCTAGATATTGGGAGACTTGAAATTTGTTTATTTTATCAAATGGGTAAGTGAAAAATACCAATCCTAATTGCACTTGAAGTGTTGGATAGTGAATAAATAAGTTAGGAAACATTTCAAGTGCACCAGGGAGCACCGGTGCACCAGTTGTTTTAACCGTTGATTTTAATTAATATATATTATATATATTTTTTATAATTCAGATCAACGGTTAAAACAACTGGTACACCGGTACTCCCGATGCACTTAAAATACTTCCAATAAGTTATTAGTAAAAGTAATTTATTAACCAATGATAAATTTTTAAATAGAGTTTATTATCGCGATAAATTAGTCTTTGGTTTATTGGGTTAAAAGATGTCGTAGAAAATAAAAAAAATTTATTAATAAAAGTGATATTTTGAAATTGGATATATTCAGAGTATATTTGATTTATATTTTTTTAATAATAAAAAAATATAATATAAATAATTATGTTTCTAATATTTTCTCTCAAACAAGTATTTTTTTTACATTTGTTTGATTTTTATATAGGTATTTTTTTCTTTTTTTTATTTATCTTATGCTATTTTTTTTTGTTGGAATTCATCAAAAATTAAATTCTCGATCTTTTGAATATAAAATTTTGATATCATGTCATAAAATTATTTTTTTTAAATATTTAAGTTAATAAAAAAAGACAAGATGAATTAGAATCTTGTAAAAGAAAAAAAATTATAAATAAAATTTTATTTATTTTATAAAATTATAAAAACATAATAAATACCGAAAAAAATAAAATGAGAACTAAACATGCCTTAATTATTGATATTGGAGGAAGTACTTCTCCATTTCTTTCGGTATAAAATAATTATTTTTTTTCACAAATAATTACCTATTTAGTGGATTTAGATAAGATTAATTTTTTTAATAAACTATTTGTCAATTTTGTTAAACTATTTTTTTCTAAAATACTACTACTATTAATACTAACGGTAACTTTGTAAATTTATTTTCCATTTTTTTATTTTTCAATACTTTCAACTAATTTTTTAACATATTTTCTTATTTAAAAATGGATAATTAATTAATTAATAGATATACAATAGAGATATGATAAAGTAAGCCCAATTTCCAATTCATCAAACACGACAAAAAAACAACTAGATTTTGGGCCATATTGATTATGTAAGATTGGAAAGAAAGATAAGGCATGTACAATTCATTAAGCAAAAACTTAAAAAAGAAAAACTAAAATATCAAAACTCAATAAGAATATTAAACAAATTGACTATTTTAAAAATGTTTTGGATAATAAAGCGAAAAAATGAGAGAACAAATATTTTTAGTGAGCGTTTGTTTCAAGGTTATGAAACATATTTGAAGGAATTATATTCTCCGAATATATTATGTTTGAAAATATTATACCTGAGTATTATAAAAAAAATTGTTTAGTGCTATAAATGGTTGGAAATTATTTTAATATTCTTAAGAACAAATTAAAATACGTTTGTTTTATTATATATTTTCAGGACTAGCTAGATTCTTAATCTTCAAAATTACCCAGAATCAATAAATGGATGAGCTCTTTGACAAAAAAATTATATATATTACTAATTGAGGAATATATCGGTAATTTTATATCTTAATTTTTTATTCTACGAATTAGATTTTAAAATTTCAAAAGAACATGGTAATAATATATTTTCATGGACAATTTTCGAAAAATTTCTTTGAAACAAACTCCCACTTAGTCCATCAATAATTTCAGCTGACAATAGAAGTTATTAAACCGGGTTTGATTGATATGATTTCTAGTTTTTTTTTTTTTATTTTATAAAAATGAAAAACCAAAAGTAAAAATTCTTTATTTTTAACTTTTTTTTTCTTCTAAAAGTTCTTAAAACAGAAATTAGCCATGCTCTTAATTGCGAGAAAACAAGGAAAAAATTGGTTTCACATGAATAATACTGAGATGACAATGATAATAGAATAATAGATAGTGAATTATTGTTTTTGGTCCGAGATAATAGAAACTTTACAAAACCACACAATGATTAAGCGAAATGTTTATTAAACAAAGAAAATTAATAAAAAAAATAGTCATAACTTATCTTATTTAATATTTATTAATTATTGTGACAATTAATAAATGCTAAATAAAATAAGTTTTTGTTATTTTTTTATCTCTTACATTATGGATGATTAAAGTAGTTGGTGTTTTCAATTAAGTTGGCCTATTACCAAATACCAACCCCACCAAAATGTAGATTATTAGCTTCACCAAATTTTAACAATGAAATGGCAACTTCTTAACTTCATAGATGATGCTTTATTTTAATTTTTAAAGACTAATCATATATAATAAGAGCTTTTTTGAAGTAGCAAAATTTTGTGTCCACAATGAAATTTTTAACTGGTATTTTTTTTTGTCATAATGTTACATATTCAGTCTCATTTAAAGCATAATAGTTACTGACGTGTACCCCTTATATTCGGAACCAAGAACTCAAGTTTGATCCGACCTAAAAATTCGGAGACAAGCAAAAACACGTCATTGATCGCAACCATATTATCTCCTAAACTGTTATTCACAACGGACTACACTACTCAAACTCATTCCTGATTCTACACAGGTCAAAGATACTAACAACAGCCTTCACCAAGCATATCAGAAAAAATAAATCAAAACCAATACAACACCCACCTATAAATCTAAGTCGAATAAACCCATAAGGACAGGTCATATAACTCACTCTGATTTTATTATTATCATTTTTTATCACTCATATACTTACTTGAACGTTGGAGTGTTTTGTACAGGTGTTCTTGCCGCGATGTTTCAGAAAATCGAGATTAAAACCATATATTTGTACCTGGACGACGTATAGCTCGACCAAGAATCCAGATGTTCGACTGAAAACTACAAACCTTGGCACATTTAGGACGGAACAATTACTATTGGCCAAAGTTTGCCGAAAGATCAATGAATGAAGATGCATTTTATATATAGTCATGGACTCATGGTTATTATTCTAATTCTCCAAAAAGTTAAAAGTATTGTCAAATATGAAGTGAACACGTTGGAGTGTGAATTGTGCAAATAACACACGCAATGAGTTCTTATTACTAAATAGTGCATGAACGAAACGATTGGCATTGGAAAGTTGCTTAGCTTCTTGAAACAAATATGTTAAATGATCATATATATGTGCATTTAATATGGCCACTAAAATTAATATATATACGTGCACCAATGTGATTGTCCTATGTGAGTACATATACCAATATGCTAATAGCTATTTGAAAATATTTGAAAATAAAAAAATAATATGTTCAACTGAAAAAATGTGAGTTTGGTTGTAATTGAGAAACCAAATGTTAAAGTTTTTATAATAATAATAATAATAATAGAATTACCCAAGGTATAGTATAGACTCAGATATCATGGACTTAGAGCAACTCATTAATAAACAATGAAACAAAATAAAATCTAGAATGATATACATGTGTTCGTGATGTGAGATTACGATTACTTCCACTCGTAGAAAATAAATTTATAAGAAACATTAGATCTCTTTATTCCTGGTACCTACTTGTAAGAGATTTCAATATTTAAATTATTAATAATTTAAGAATTGTAAAAATATAGTTAAAAATAAATAACATATATATGATCATACGTGTTATATATTAGAGAGAATTTAAATAGATTCGTGTGAGAGATAGACATGATCATACGTAGTTATATGATTTAGATCATGTACAGTATTAAGGTAGCGTTTGTTTTTTGAGTTTGGAATTGAGATTGAAAAATTGAAATTTAATATTATATTTTGTTGACTAAAAAATTAAAATTTCAATACTTTTAAAAAGTGAAGACACACAAAATTCAAAATTAAAAAAATAGAACCTTAAACTTTAATAACACTTCTATTTGAATTTTCATTCTACCCTTCTCCATCTTTGTTTCTCCAACCTCACCATACTACCCAAGTGAAAGAATTTAAGACATAGAGAATGAGAGAGTAGAAAGAAAATAGATCGCCAATAGAGGGAGAACTGCCGCGCGTCGGTGTCTACTATTGTGGCTGTAAAGAATGAGTGAGTTCGGCTCAGGAAGGAGAGAGACATGGATCGAGAAAAGAGAGGGAGAGTTCGCAGAGGAAAGCGAAAGAAGAGGCGATGGTCCAAGGAGTCATTATTGTCGTCACCGCCATTGTTAGAGAGAAAAGGATTGCTGCCATTAGAACTGCCACTGCAAGAGTCCCTGTCTGCCATTTTGATATGGTCCTACAATAACTCTCCTTGAGTTTTGAGGTGAGGCTAATTCTGATGATGATGATGATGATATATTAAGGTTTAATTAACAAGGTTATTTAAGTAATTTTATTCATTTCGGTCTTTATATTTATTTTAAACAAAATAGGATGTTATGATATAATTTAGCCTTGTATACTTTACACTAAATACAATATAAATATTTAATTTAGTTTCTGTTTTTTCTATCTTCCTATTTCTGTCTTCTAATATCTGTTTTTCAATCTCAATCTTCCTTCCAAACACAACCTAAAAAAAATTCATAGATCTACCACTATTTTAAATTCAATCTAAAAATTGAATTGTCATAATAAGTAATAATATATAGCCAACAAAATTTATTATTTTTAACAATATTAAACCAACATTTTAAATAATAAATACTAAATTTTAAATTTAAATTCTAAATTCTAATAATATAAAAATAAAACATTAATCAAGTGTTGCCTAATGTTAATAAAAGTGTTAACCCCTGATATTTCTTTTATTGTCACAATAACTAGCTGAGCCGTAACTATATATAACCAACAAAATTGCCTAAATTACTCTATTCCCTTGATCTTCTATATATCGAAAGTTATGTTACGTAATCAATCATCACCATAATCTTCTATTAACCACTACATTCATTATTTAATATTAACTTCTATTTATTTATTTATTATCGATAATATTAAAAAAATAATAAAAAATTTATTTAAAAAATCTAAATTTATTTTATTATTTATTAATTTTAACGATAATTAATAAATACTTAATAATATAAATTTAGATTATTTGAATAAATTTTTTATTGTCTTCTAAACATTATTAATTTACGATTATCTAGTTTCTAGAGTTTATACGAGATTGCTATTAAACCATCATTGATAGGTGTAATCGCATAAAAATTTCCCGACATATTCGAGAGTTTAGAGGTCACAATTTAGTCTTAATACCATGATGACTTTTTTCATATCAAATTAACCCAAACTTTTAGTTTACTACTTAAAAAAGAAAATGCGACACGTGAATATGAGTTTGGAAATTAATGAGAAGCCCACCAATTGAGATTGCTTTGGTTTCTTTTTGACTTGCATTGAATTATATATTATGGTTGTCCATGCTCCAACATATAAAATTAAAATACATATTTTACAAAGATAAAAGGCAACATTTTGTATTCGATATTAGAAAGGAATTTATTCTCTTTAATTTTCCATTCCCCATGTGAATGAAGTCTTTCCCATGCATGCAATATTCTTCCTTTTTCATTTTCATACCCACACGAACGGGTTTACTATTGGGACTTCCTTTTAGTATGGCATAGGATTTCTTGGATTGGATTCTAGTAGAAAGCAAAATTCATCACCTAATTAATATTGTTATATGATCGTAATATAAGTGCGTTTGTTTTTCTTTTTAAGTAAAAAAGATTTCTTTTACTTCAATTTTTTTTCACATATTTATAAAAATTTTATAAGATAAACAAACTTAAAAAAAAGTGTTCATCTCTTATATATATATATATATATATAAGAAAAATGCTGAATTTCGTTGAATTTAGCATCGGACATTAGCGTCGAGTTTACTGGCAAATTTATCGGCGAATTTGACGATAAATACGTCAGATAAAAAGGTTATCGTCAGATTTCATTTTTCCACGGTAAATTCGTCGATAATATATAATTGAAGAGAAAACAAAGAAAATTGTCATCAAAATTACCGTGGGAGTTTCGTCGGATTTATCCACTGGTAAAGCTCAATTAATGAAACGCTGCATTTTGGTCATACGCAATGCATTACTGTCGAATTTATCCGCCGATAAATCTGACGGTAAACCTGATCTAAATTCATTCACGACCTTCTCCCCTCACTTTCGAGACCAATTTTCTCTCTCCCCTGCAACTACCTCCGGCTGCCCCTTCAGCCACCTTCCACTAATGCTGTCCACCTCCATTCTTCTCCAAAATCTGTGTCAAGTCGTCCGTATCGTGTTTCGTTGCTCAAATGGAGCTGCATCCTTTGTATCCGTCACCGTTGAAAGAGTTGCTGCTGCCGCTCCCTCTGTTGCCAGAGTTGTATCTCTCCTCCGTCGTTCAGGTAGGTTGCCCTCATCCCTCTTCCTATTCCATCTTGTTTTTTTTTTTTTTAATAAAAAATCATAACTCCTTTTTGCCCTCTTCGATGGTGCGTCTCCTTCCTCTCTCGGAGCTTGAAGTTGCGAGTTCTTCTGTCTGCCACTCTCCGAGTTCTGTCGTCGTCTTCTGCCTCTCGTCTGTGAGGTCCTCTTGATTAGTTGCTCTTCTTGTTGCTGATTCTTCTTGTTAGTTGTTATGTTGTTGCATAGATGTTCAGTTCTTGTAGTTATTAAATTTATTTGTTATTATTGTTCTTGATTGCTTTAATTTTTCACTTGTTCAGTTCTCGTAATTATTGCTGTTATGGTTCTTATTAATTTGTTAGTAATTGTTGTTGTTACTGTCATTATTCTTGTTAATTTGTTAAATTTCTTGTTAATAATTGTTCAGTTCTTACAAATAATTCTTTTGCTATTTGTTAGGTGTTTTTAAACTTTTTGCTATGTAGTTATTGAATTTATTTGTCTAGCTATTATTGTTCTTGCTGCCTATTTATTATTGTTCTAGTTGTTATTTATTTGTATACTAATTATTGCCTACTTATTAATCTTGTTTGGATATTTCTTTTATTATTTGACTTGTGCGAACTTGGATGAGATTATATAACACTTTGTCTGGTGTATAATTTTTTATTTGGATGAGATTTTAAGATTTATATTAGAATATAATTATGTTTTGTATGTTTATTTATATTTTATGTGCTATTTTATTATAATTCGATTATTCCAATTAAACTACGATTAAACATTTGATCCAGTAGTTAGATTGAATAATCATTTATTCTTGTAATATAGTGCTAATAAATTGTGATAGCTAAAGTAATAAGATATCGCTGCGACGTTTTTTGAAATTTTCGATGACAAACTGATGAGGTCTAATGCAAAATTTTACTTCAGGTTGATGAGACATATTGTTGAAATACACATCACGAATTTTTTTATTCTTCAACCACACTTGCAATCAGTCAAAAATTTAAAATCAAGATAGAAAAATGAAGAGAGACAATGAATTAGTTAATTGTTAATTTTATAAATAATTTGATATGATTGATTCTTTTTATGTAATATAATAATATTAATATAGCTTAATTTTTAATACTTATTAATATTGCTTTTTTATTTTTAATTTAATTTTATTAATATTTTTTAAAATATTATAGCCATTATAGTTACAATAACATAGAATACTAAAATACACCTTCCTCTCTCTATTCCATATATATAATGGCCAAACAAAAATTTAATTTCCAGAAAATGGGGGAGTATGTAATGTAACTCTCAACTTTAGGTGACCAAACATAACGCCAACCAAATTCACAAGTAATTTTGGAAAAGTAAAATGAAAACCAAACACAAAGACTATTCATATATATAACGTAATTAATTATTTCAAAGCCTATAATTTAAAAGAAGAGTGTTAGAGGACAACAATTTTTATGTTTTATAATTATTAATTGGCCATTAATAATATATTTAATAGTGTGAGATTATATCTAATTATGAGAAATTACTTACTTTTTTTTCTATAATCAAGTGCTGATCACAAAATATAAAAATTGCTTATCCCTAAATTTTTTCAACTTAAAATGTATGTGTTCTCTTGGATAGTGAAAGGTTGGAACCGAACTCTTTAAGTTATTTACATGTCCCTATCATTTAATTTGGATAGTGAAGATCTTCTAATTTTATAGTAATGGTAGTTATATTTCAAGTTTTGGAGAAGTTAGGAAAATATTTTGGGTTGTAAACCAAACTTCATCTAAATTGCTTATCTAATTTCATATTTCTCTATTGTGGGTCCCAAAGCCTGACTAACTTAATTCTGTAAATTTTGTATAGCTTGCTTAAACAGTTATGATTAAATAATAAAATATGGTTATTTTCTCCTTCAAGGTATATATATAAGGTGAAATATATGGTAAAGATGTTGTTTTAAAGATGTGCTTATGTGGCAAAATCTAAACCACACATTCTAAAACCACACTTTTAACTTAAAACCGTACCCCTTCACAAAGAAAAGCGTCACCTAATGGAAAAAAGTAAATTAGAAGATTTAAGAAAAGAAATAATTAAATTATCAAAATTAATAGATCAAAAATTAATGATTTTAACCAATGTTAATTGTAATGACACTGAATTCTTAAAATCAATACAAAATGATTTTTCTCAAAATCTTTATTTTACTATAAGTTTTATTGAGGGACTTCAAAAACCTGAAAAAACTTATTTTTCACATGGAATTTCTAAAAAATGCTACCATGGAAATGATTCCCCACATCTTCATCATACTTTTAACCCACAATTAAATTCTATAGTAGATATGCTTGAAGAAATATTAGTATCTATAAAATTTCAAAGAAATAAGGAAAAAGAGAATCCCAAAGAAGAAAAATTTCAAAATATAATCAACATAACTGACTTAAAAGTAAAACCACCATTGAAATTATGAATATTGAAGAAAAGTTAGAAGAAGTTACAATGCTTTTTAAACAATTAAAAATGGCTCAAGAAAATAATATTATGGAACATGGTTTTCAAATAGAAGAAGAATTAGTAAATGATGAAAATATAGAAAATGAAGAACACATTCTAGACTATTCAAGTGACGAAGAACCAACAATTCCAATACAAGTAAAAAATGAAGCTGGAACATCTAAGGATAATCAATCCCAATTTAAATGGAAAACAGGTTTTGATAATTATGCTTTTAAAAAAGGATTTATAAATAAAGATTCAAAATATACAAAAATACCATCAAAATACGTTCCTAAAATCCAGGAAATGGAAGGAGAAAGAATGCTCGATTTAGACTGCAAAAAGAACGAAAAAGAAATTTTCGAAAACTGGTTGAATTCCTTCTTATTAGAAGCCTTTACTAATCCAAAACTTAGTGAATTGTCTGGAAGAGACATTTGGAATTAGATAGGATTTCATACTAAAGGAACTATAAGAGATTATATGACATCAATAGAAAACCAAATAATAGAAGAATTAGAAACAAAAACAACAGCTTATGATAAGATATTATATATAATGATGATTCTATATAAAGAATTTTTTGGAAAAAATATTATAGATCATAGACAAGAAGTCTATAATAAAGAATATCAAGAAGCAAAAAACCATTTAGCTAATATTCAGATATATGATTTATGTAATGTGGAGTCTTATATATGTGAATATAGAATACATTATTACAAATTAAAAGAAGAAGATAAAAATCATTATCTCAATATGTATATAACAAAACTTTCATATCCTGCTAATGAATTTATAATGGGAAGATTTATAAGAGAAATAAATAGAGGAACAATTGAAAATAATTTTGGTGGAGCAACCTCTGCAATAAGAGAGGAAATAAAAGAACGTTGTATGCAAGAAGCAACTCAAAAAAGATTTGCAAATATAATTAGAATTTGCTGTCACGATAATGAAGAAATACCTCAAAAATATGGTCTTAATAAAAATTTTCAAAGAAAAAGAAAATATCAATTTAGAAGAAGAAAATACTATCCAAACTGGAGAAAAAAGAGATATTTTAGGAAAGAAAATAACAATAAAAACAAAAGACAAAGAAATAACTATTGCCCGAATAAAAAAGAAAATTGTAAATGTTGGTATTGCCAAGAAGAAGGACACTACGCAAATGAATGCCCAAAAAAGAAGGATAAAAAGGATCTTACTAAACAAATAGAAATTGCTAAGTCTTGTTTCATGGAACCATTAGAAGAATCTGATGATAACTTAGACTACATTTTTGAATATGTCTCAGAAACAGACTCAGAGACTGAGTAATAATGCTACATTTATTACTATAAAAATAACAGAAAAATTTATAAATGCTTTCATAGATTCTGGAGCAACACAATGTTTTGCTAGTTCAAATATAAAACTTGATTGGAAAAAATTAAAGAAACCATTAAGAGTTAGAATAGCTGACAAATCAATACATAAAATTGACCAAAAAGCAGAAATGGTTGAAATTTTTATTCAAAATTATAGATTCATTGTTCCATCTATATATATGTTAGATTCTAGAATGGATTTTATCATAGGAAATAACTTTTTAAAGCTATATCATCCATTCATTCAAGAATTAACATATATAGTTTTAAAAGCTCCACACGATTCTTCAATAAATCAAAAATCAAAACGTATAAAAATACCAACTACTACTATAGATAAGATCTTAAAATTTAAAATATTTTCTATATTAGAAACATGTTATTTAAATCTATACTTTCAGATAAATATTCCAAAAAATAATCTTGAAATAAAGATAGAAGAACTTTTGAATGAAATTTGTGCTGAAAATCCTTTAGATATTAAAAATACAAATAACGAATTAGTAAGCATTAAATTAAAAGATCCCACAAAAGAGATAAATGTTCCAAATAAAATTCCTTATTCCGCAAGAGATAGAGAAGAGTTCTCACTAGAATGTAAAGATCTTTTGAAAAAAGGAATTATAAGATTAAGTAAAAGTCCTCATGCGGCTCCAGCTTTTTACGTTGAAAACAATAATGAAATTAAAAGGGGAAAACGAAGAATGGTAATAAACTATAAGAAAATGAATGAAGCAACTATTGGTGATGCTCATAAACTTCCAAGAAAAGATTCTATTTTAGAAAAAATCAAAGGAGCAACTTGGTTTTCATCTCTTGATGCAAAATCAGGATATTGGCAACTTCGTTTAGACGAAGAAACAAAGAAATTAACTGCTTTTACTTGCCCAACAAAAAAATCAACAAGTGTGTTGCTTTATGAATGGAATGTATTACCATTCGGATTAAAACAAGCCCCAGGTATTTATCAAAGATTTATGGAAGAAAATCTAAAGGAGTTAAATGAATTTGTTTTAGTGTACATTGATGATATACTAATTTTTACGAAACAAGATAAAGAAGATCATCTTCAAAAATTATTAATAGTTTTAGAAAGATGTAAAGAAAAAGGATTAGTTCTTAGCAAAAAGAAAGCAAGAATAGCAAAACAAGAAATAGAGTTTCTTGGATTAATTCTATCCACTGAAGGAAAGCTAAAACTACAACCAAATGTTCTAGAAAAAGTAAATTTATTTCCTAATAAAATAGAAGATAGAAAACAATTACAAAGATTTTTAGGGTGTATAAATTATATTTCTGATCAAGGATTTTTAAAAAATATAAC